>NW_024062296.1:0-2400000 GCF_006381635.1 Hibiscus syriacus | reverse complement strand
GAAGACAACCAAGCAACCAAGTTAGAATATGAATCAAATACTTAGATCCTAGGCTATAAATAATACATGTAATCATCTATTTGTGGGGGGGGAATTCACAAGGGAAATATCAGAGAGGATACTAGCAAAGTTCCAGCAAAGCAAACATCCTTGTAACGTTTCTCGAAAGCAATAAAAGGGTAACACTTTTACCTTTGATTTGGTTTGCGTGACTTGCATGTCGTTGTTTTCTTCCTTTTTTGGGTTTTAAACCGAACGGTCGAGGATCCAAAGGGGGTTTTTGAGACTTGTTGTCAAGATCTACATCCCGAGAGGCCTTTTTTCTAAAAAAAATCTTTTGATTTTCGAAGAAAGGATGAGAAGAGCTTTTAAAAAAACATAGTTTTTTATGTTAACCGTCGATGAACGGTGGCTGTCGTCGATCAACGACGGTGACGAGGCGGCGTGGGAAAGGCCAACGGCTGGATTCTGGAAACATGACTTGTGTTCTTCATATCTGAAGAACATTTCAGAGAAATGTTTGAAAGAGGGAGAGTGTTTTGCGTGAGAGAGGAGAGAAAATGAAATCTTAAAAAGGATTTGGCCTTTATAGTAGACCCATGGAGCCAACCGACCCGACCCGTTGCCCATGTTAGATCCGCGTGTTTTTGATAAAAGGGGGAATTTCGTTTTGGTCCCCCCATGTTTTTAAATATTTAATTTTGCCCTCCAAACCAAACTTAATCCTCAATCTTCTTCTTAATTTACCCTATAATTTTGTTTTTATTTTAATTTGATCCCAGTAATCATTATTATTTATTATTTTCATATTTTTATTATGTTTGTATATTTTATTTTTATTTTATTTCATATTTTTTTTTACCTGAGATTTTGTTTATACTTTATCATGTACATATATATATATATGTTTTTATATCTATTATAACTACTATTATAATTATTATATCAATATATATATACTACCTCATTTTCATTATTTTATGTGCTAGACCCCTTATCATCTTTTTTCCTTTACACAAAATCCTCCCCAGTGACATGATTAGAAGGGTATGTATTAGGTTTTTTTTATTACTATTATTTTCTCTTTTTTTCCTTTTTCATTATTATATTTTTTTACCTAATAATATATGTATTTTTTTAAATTTATGGTTTAGCAATTCATATTTTTATTTTTTATATTTGAGTCACATTTGTACATTATAGGTTAATATGCATGGTTTATAATTTTTAATTTAAAAAAAATATGTGTAAAATTTTTGTATGTTACATTGTATGGTATTTTAATCAAAATATTTGTTTAATTAATTTGATTGCCTTTATTTACTTTGTTTTTCATTTTAATTCATCAACATGCATTTTTTAATTTGATTATGCACTCTACTACATCTAACGCTTTTTTGACTTTTTTAAAGGGTATGTTTTTAAACCAATCAAAGGTAAGCAATTTGATCGAATATTCTAAATTTAAATTTAAATTTTTGCTATAAAGACAACCGGGAAATTAATTGGTACCGAAAGGGCGACTCAAGGGTGCTAATCCTTCCTTGACCGTAACCGAATCCCGAATCTGACACATTTCTGGTAAAACGCATATCAGGTAAGATGGTGTCTGACCCACCTAAATTCATTTTAAAGTGGTCGGTGGCGACTCCAACCCAATTATTTCAAGTCGAAGCCCAATTCGGGGCCTAACTGAAAAACAGTTACGATAACTATATTACACATCTTTATCTTATACACATTAATATAGTTCATAAACTTAACCTATTCTTTATTTTATGTGTGTAGTTACATTCGACCACAACTTGGGAGCTATCTTGGAGCTAAATAGTGAAAGAAACAACAAGGAAACTTACATGGGGACGTTTAGGAGAGCATGAGGAACATTTGGTGAAACGTTGTCCGGAGACCCGTGAGCTCATAGCTGGATTGAGCTGAAGATTTGAACTACAAGATGACTTCAATTAAGCTGGGGAGTTGCACCATCATCACCACTACTTAGGATACTTCAAATATGTCCTAAGTCAATTTTTGTGAAATCGTACCTTTTCGCAAATAGTTTCCAACTCAATAGGTACCTTTGCAGAAGGATATACCATAATTTTCATCATGCTACAACTCACCTATGGTCAGCTCACCTCTAGCTCGTTCACCCTAGAACTAGCTCAAACATAAAAGGTTACCTTCAAAAAATTGTGACATTTCATGAATAATACTGCCCATGAATATTCCATTTCATCAAGGTACACGTTGGTGAAGAGTTTACATCCATTAGAGGCCTAATCATGAAGAGACATGAGACAAGCACCATGCCTATTCGACCACCACCCACATGCCTTGTACATGGAGACTTTGGCACCAATTTAGGGAGACACAACACCATTCGACAAAGGAAGATAACTTTGGTGCCAAGATGAACATGCATGTTACTATTCGGCCAAGGGAGATGTATATTCGTCCTAGCCTAAACATCATGACCCATTTGAAGAGGTAGACGAACCATCACCAAGCCAAGGGACTTCTCATTTCATTTTAAAGCATTATGTACTTTCGTAAAGAATCATGTACTTGTTGAAACATTATGTGACTATTCGGCTAAGCCCTCTAATTTTCTATAAATTGAGAGGCTTTCTATCATTTGTACTGATCTCATTTCATAATATAAACAAACCTTTGTGAGTTAAATCTCTCTTTAAAGTTTTTTGAGAACTTTATCAATTAAGCAAGTATATTTCTTATACTTGTGGCGTCATTCCTTCACCTTGATTCCTAAATTTCTAGATATTATATCTAGTGGGTTGAAGACACTATTACTACCCCTCAAGCAACTTTGTGAAGACCGGGGTTGTGCTTTCTAGCATAGCTTCTTCTTTGGCATGTTTGAGATACAACATCACCACCATCTTTTATTCAACATCAACACCACCAACCATCTTCCATCAATGCCACCAACATCTTCATATATAATTCCACAACCAACTTTTTCCATAGCTTTCATTCCATCAATTATATTATTTATTCATTTCTTATTCCATTACTAATCCCATTTCTTTTTTATCTTTGTTGCAGCCATATTTATAACTCAAGGACATCAGTATGTGTCATTCCTAGATCGGGACAATAATAAGGCTATCTATTTATTTCCATTGAAGAGTGTAGATTCAGCCTACATTAAATGGTCTTCAGAGCATACTTGGATTGACAACAAAAAGTGTCATTGGTGTAAAAAAAAAGCAAAAAAGAAAAGAAGTTCAAAAAGGAATTCAAAAGATCCTACGACAAACAAAGGAATTAAAAAACATAAAGAAAAAAAACAAAAAAAAACAAAGAGAATTTCAAACAAAAAGAAAGGCAAAGCCAAGGAAAAGTGCTTTACCATTACAAGTCAATCAAGGAGGCATATCTACACTAGAAAAGATAACTTTATTGTGTCTTATGAAAGGGTGCAGTAAGTGTTGTTTCTTGTGTTTTAAGTCACATCTTCCTTTCTTTACTTCCATTTCCTTGTCTTCAACCTTTATCTTCTTTTCGTTACTTTGAATTCTTTCTTCTACCTTTCCATTTCTTATGTTCCTTTCTTCCCTAACCTATTTTACAGACGACGCACACAAGAAGAGTAATAACTTGTCTAATCTTGAGTTAGTTCTTCAAAGGACCTAGCAAGAGAGATAGAGTGAAAAAAGGCTTATTGAGTGAGTGAGATCAAAAGGGGAATTATTAAAAGCCAAATCATATTCCCAAGAGTAAACACGAGTATTGAGTGGAGTGATCTTATCTTATCTTTGGAGTGACATTTATGAGGCTTTGTGTGGTTTTGTGAGTGTGCTGGTAAGGTTTACTTTATTTTATTTTTTTTACTAGCCATGTCTCAAATTCCTAGAAAAATGAAGGTCAACCAAACTTGCAAATGCAATCATTGATTGGAGAAATAATGAGAATGTTTCGTCAAAAGTTTGATGCTCTTCATGAAAAGATAGACCAACGACGATATCAACCACAAGGTCTGAACAATAATACCCGTCGAAGACAACAACCTCTTCAAGAAGAAGATGTCCTAAACAATTATGATGGAGAAGAACCAACAATGTTATAAGGACCTAGATGTGCCAATGTTGATGATAACATCAGTAACATCAAAATCAAGATTTCTCAATTCCAAGGCAAAATTGATCTGAAGCCTATCTTGAATGTGAATGCAAGGTGGAACATGTTTTTAGTTGCCACAACTATTCTGAATTGAAAAAAGTAAGATTGGCAGCCATGGAGTTCATATATTATGCTTTGATATGGTGGGATCGACTTACTCTTACTAAAACGAGTAATGGATAAAGACCAATCTCAACGTGGATTGAAATGAAATGTATCATGCGTAAACATTTCATTCCTCCTCATTAGCACTGAGACTTGTCTCAAAAACTAGAGAATCTTAAACAAGGCCAATGGATTGTGGAGGATTACTATAAGGAGATGGAAGTGGAAATGATCCGAGTCAATATTGAGGAAGATCGTGAAGCAACCATGCCTAGATACTTGAAGAAATCTACTCCTACTCCTAGCAAAGAGAAGGCCAAATCATCCAATGCTCTACAATTCAACAAGGATAACTGAGGAAAAGAAACCCCTGAAAGATCAAGAGACATTCGGTGCTTTAAATGTTTTGGGAGGGGACAAGTTTATACACTACGTCCCAACCTAAACACCATGCTTATACTTGGAAATGGTGACATTGAATCTGACCATGAAGAAGAAGAAGTAGCACCAACCGAAGTCGAGGAAGAGGCAGAAATTGGGGCTCCCGTAGAAGGAGAAGCTGTAGTGGTTAAAAAACCTCTGAGTACTCAAGTGATAGAGGACAATGCACAATGGGAAAACATCTTTCATACACGATGCCATGTGAATGAAAAGGTATGTTTCATGATCATATATGGTGGGAGTTGTACCAACGTAGAAAGTTTAATCATGGTGGAAAAACTGGGATTAATAGCATTGAAGCATCCAAGTCCCTATAAACTACAATGGCTCAATGCATGAGGAGAACTTAATGTCAATAAATAGGTGATGGATCATTTTTCAATTAGAAAATACAAGGACGAGGTTATGTGTGATGTCATTCCTATGCATCCTATCCATTTACTTCTTGGGAGACCATGGCAATATGATAAAATGACTATCCATGATTGTTTTACCAATCAATACTCATTCAACAATGGAGGGAAGAAGATTATTCTTACACCTTTGATGCCTAAACAAGTCCAAATTGATCAAATCAAGATGAAGCAAAGTGTTGAGGCCATGAGGAAACGAAAATCGATATAATGCAAGGAGAAAACTAGTTAAAAACAAGTGCTTATACATCTAAGTTCTTGTTACAAAAATACTTATTGTCAAGATGCAAGATCGAAGAAGATTTTTTAACCTTGAAAATGCAAAAATTTTCTTTGATTTGCATGTTGTTCCAAGCAACATAATTTGTCAATTTGGGAGACTAAGGGACGTGACCTTTTAAGAACTAAGGGATGCATCTAATGAAAGGCAAAGGGATACAATTTTTCATCCAAAGGACATGACTTATGAGGATTCTAAGGACATTTCCATTCCAAGAGTCATAACTCTTCATAATTCAATGAATACACCAATTGGAGGACCAAGGAACAAGACTTTTGGGATGCTAAAGAACATAATCGTTCAAAGCAATATGTCTTCAACAGACATGAACTTTGAACATCCAACTAACAGGGAGTGCATCTTATTTTTTAATTATGTTTAATCAAATTTTTACTTATTAAAGTTTCCTTTCTTTTCAGATCATGGACTTTCAAAGCATTCATTCAAATGACATGAACCTTTTCATAAATATAATTGTTGAATCTATTGGATGGAAGGACAATAGGAAAAGAAAACCTTTCGATTTGAGGACAAATCGATTAAAAGAAGGGGAGGATGATGTGATTCAATTCAACATCAAGTTTAACTTTACTATTGCAACCTTTAAAGGGAAGAAACTTTCTATCTTTATACATAATGATGCCTATTTCAAATGCTATAGCATAGTTATATTCATATATACATATTACATATATAACTATAATGATAATAACTTATTCATTACTATGTAAGGCATAAGTTATTATTATATACTATAATACACATCTTTATCTTATACACATTAATATAGTTAATATACTTAACCTATTCTTTATGTTATGTGTCTAGGTACATTCAACCACAACTTGGGAGCTATCTTGGAGCTAAATGGTGAAAGCAACAACAAGGAAACTTACATGGGGACATTTAGGAGAGCATAAGGAACATTTGGTGAAAAGTTGTCTGGAGACCCGTGAGCTCATAGCTGGATTGAGCTAAATATTTGAGCTACAAGATGACTTCAATTCAGCTGGGGAGCTGCACCATCATCATCCCCACTTAGGACACTTCAAATATGTCCTAAGTCAATTTTTGTGAAATCGTACCTTTTCTCAAATTATTGCCAACTCAATAGGTACCTTTCCACAAGGAGCTGCCATAATGTTCATAATGCTTCAACTCACTTATGGTCAGCTCACCTCCAGCTCATTTACCCTAGAACTAGCTCAAACATGAAAGGTTGCCTTCCAATAATTGTGACCTTTCATGAATAATGCTGCCCTTTCATCAAGATACACGTTGGTGAAAAGTTTACATCTATTGGAGGCCTAAATTAAGAAGAGACATGAGAGAAGCATCATGCCTCTTCGGCCACCACCCACATGCCTAGCACATGTAGACTTCGGCACCAACTTGGGAGACACAACACCATTCAGCAAAGGAAGGTAACTTTGGCACCAAGATAAACAAGTATGTTACCATTCGTCCAAGGGAGATGTATATTCATCCTAGCCGAAACATCATTACCCATTTGAAGAGGTAGCCGAACCATCACCAAGCCAAGGGAATTCTCCTTTGATTTTAAAGCATTATGTACTTTTTTAAAGAATCATGTACTTGCTGAAACATTATGTGACTATTCGGTTAAGCCCTCTCATTTCCTATAAATTGATAGGCTTGCCATCATTTGTTCTGATCTCATTTCATAACATAAACAAACCTTTGTGAGTTAAATCTCTCTTTAAAGTTCTTTGAGAACTTTATTGATTAAGCAAGTATATTTCTTATACTCGTGGCATCATTCATTCACCTTGATTCCTAAATTCCTAGATTTTATATCTAGTGGGTTGAAGACACCATTACCACCCGTCAAGCAAGTTTGTGAATACTGGGGTTGTGCTTTCTAGCATAGCTTCTTCTTTGGCGTGTTTGAGATACAACATCACCACCATCTTCCATTCAACATCAACACCATTAACCATCTTCCATCAAGGCCACCAACATCTTCATATATAATTCCATAGCCAACTCTTTTCATATCTTTAATTCTATCAATTATATTATTTATCCACTTCTTATTCCATTACTAATCCCATTTCTTTCTTATCTTTGTTGCATACTTATAACTCAAGGACATCAGTACTTGTCATTCCTAGATCGTGACAACAATAAGGCTATCTACTCACATCAATTGAAGAGTTTAGATTCAACCTACATCACCATGTATTCGAGACATTATGGGACGTGGAAATAAAGTTCGAGGGTGATCAAATGGAGTTTAATTGGTTAACCTATGTGGCTTGTAAATCGAGGTAATATTCTACCACCTTTGTATGCTTTTTGGAACTCATTGATAATTGGTAAATGCATGAATGAAAATGATTAGTCAATTAGGTGTATTTTATTATCATTGGACTCAAGCTGAATATGGAATAAAGGTAGAACATTGTATAAGAGTCATTCAGCTCGCAAAAGAAATTGGTAGACCGATCGGAAATAATTCTAAGTTCAGTGATTACTTAGCAAAGACCTCATGATCCAAAATTCTGATTAATTTATTTAAAAGTTAAATGCTGGGAATACTTGGTTAAGAAATTAAAAAAATAGCTCTATCGAATAAAATTACAAAAATGCCATTATATTGTAAAAAGACCAAGATCACCCCCAAAAGTGCATATGTTTGGATTGAAAAGAATTACTGAAATGTCATCGAGCTACAAAATAACTAAAATAACCTTTGATATTTAAATAACTAAAATACAAAAGAATTGTAATACCTTAAACTCTAAGATATCGAAATAACCTCGATTGTTGAAGTGACCTAAATATCCTAATGACTAGTAATAAGTGAATGTCTTTGGATAAATTCTATAAATTCCAATAAACTTAAATTTTATATCATCCCTAAAGGTTATGAAGCACGACCCAAGCATGCCTAGCATTCTTAATAGATACAATACATAAATAAATAATACCATTAGAATACTTATTCGTCTCTTTGAGAATTGATCTATGATGATTCTGAAGGTGATTGGTTCAGCTAGTGTAGTTAGTATTAAGAAGACAATATTGTGAAGGGTCTCAATCTAAATTATTGGTATTTATTGTATTGTTGAGATTTGATTAGTCTAATCTGACTCGAAATTAAGATAATTCAATATAAATCTTGGATATCGTAAATCATCGTTTACCTTTATTGGATTAAGTTACCAAGAATTATTTAGGAATTAAAACGTAAAAAATGTCCCAAGAAGATTGAGTACTGGAATCCCACTTGATATATTTATATGAATACTGACTTTTTCCAAATATATCTAAACCTTAAATGATTTTGATGTAAGGTTATTCCCTTATGATGCACCTAAAATCCTAAATGGTCCTGAAACATCAATTTCTGAATGTTCGATTAGATCTGTTAGTATTCAAATCCTTTTTATAGGGACCACGTATCTGAAATCCAATCAATCTACAAAAATTCTATGTTTTTCCTTCTTGATAACGATCAAGTGCCTTTGAAAAATAACTAAATCTTCTATTGTGTTCCATATGTGCTATATGACTGTTTTATTTATATTTATTATAAATTGATATCTGGTTGATTTACGATTATAATTACTTATTGTTATACTTATTTACTAGTTACTTGTTTTACTGGAAAATGAAATATGCCTGATATATGGATCATAGAAGTACTACTTGATACTTGAACTGTTTTATTGGGACACAATCTGGGTAGGTTGGAGTATGGAGGTTCAGCTTTGAACAAGCTGGTAAATCCTTACAGACGTAAGGTGACCCTTGAGTAGGCTCTCAGGCCCCAAGGTTCTTCCCTTGGGTAGGCTATGAGGCCCAAGGTATTCCTTGGGTAGGCTCTAAGGTATTCCTTTAGGTAGGCTCGTACTTTTAGGGAACTAAATATTGGTGTTCAGGTGGAGGGTAATACATTGATTTTAAAAACTTGTTTACTAAAATAACTACTATTGTTTTTAAACTATGACTACATTTTATTATGGTTTTGAGGAAATACACTAGATGTATGTTTTCAATCTCCTGAACCTTCTCCTCTGAACTGTAAGCTTCATGTCTTTTTACTTGAAGAAATAGCAGTGGAACCTCAGCTCATCACAAAAACCTGTAGAAGCCTGAATCAACAATGAAATTTTATGCTTGTCATTTATCTGCATGTCCTTCAGCATCATCGGGTAGTTTTGTATTACTGAGCTTCCCAAAGCTCACTCTTTACTATTTAAGATTAAAAGAATCGATCTAGTGCAACTAACAACTTCAGTATTGGGAGTTCTTTCATCTTTACTTGCAGAGTACGATACAATGCTTAATTAGGGGGCATGTAGGTCACATTTTATTTTTTTATATATACTGTCTGGAACTTGTATGATTTTAATTCTGTTTGTAATATATGAATGGTTTTCTGAACTAGTATTTTATTTATAAACTATTTTATGATTTTACACGTTTTAATAAAATTTTTAATTTTTCTTGGATACTGTGGGTCACTCTGATGGTCCTAATATGACACATCAGATCGGATCGGGTAACCTGCATCGGTCTTAGGGTGTTACAATTATCATTGTTATATGATTTAAATGAAATTGAATGGTGCAGGTTTGGTTGATTCATTTGAAAGTAAAGCGTTTAACGAATACTCTGATTTTGTTACACCTGGTTTATATGTGAACTGTTGTTTTGTAGGTTATATGATGAGAGAATGACTTTTATAAGTCTGATTTATTTGTTTATATATTATTATATGAAATTTTTCATACTATGGGTTATGTGATGTTTTACATGTTGATATTCTTTACTTTAGTATTAATAATGCCTCACTATATGTATACTAAGCATGTGATAATTTTCACTCATAGGAAAAGGAGATTGAATTGAATAAGGAGCTTAACTTGACATCACTTATCGAGGACAACCTAGCGATATCAGCAATGACATCGTATTGTTTTTTTTTATTTTCTAGTTGCCATGTATTATAACACCTATTTCCCGTATACGTCCTCGTACACGAGTCATAGATGTCACATGTCTTTTAAAACGTTTTTGTACTTGAAAACCAGTAAAATTTGGTTTCTTAAATAAATCACTTTAATAAATAAATATGCTTATACTATTACATGTGTCAAAACCCATATTAAAAAATACAAATTTTTTTTTACACATATACATGCCAAATGGAAATTTAAAACAATAGTACTATGTCATTACTGATACGAGTAAGTAATCTTCAATGATTGATGTCATGCTCAACTCCTTACTCCACTCGCTCTTTTGACATATGCGTGAAAATCATCACACGCTAAGTATAAACATAGTGTGGCATAAGAAGAGTAAATAAAACATTTTAAAGCATAAGTAAGCCATAAAAGATCAAAATACGAATCAAATCGTATAATATATATAAACACATAAAAATGACTTGATAAGCCAAATTTCCATTACATAACCTATGAAACATTATTTCATTGCAGAGCATACTTATCAATCGGTCTATTCAAAAATATATATTCACAATCTAATGTATGACACATGAGAATTCAAGTTACTTATTACACATAAGAGCTAAACGAAAGTATAGGTACCGTAGTAACAACAACACTATACTAATATATCAAAATGGTAATTCACAAACTCATTATGAACACCAACACTGCAGACATAGTGTCAAAAGTACGTAAAGGTACTATTACGAAAATCCAACAAATGCATTAAACAAAATTAATCTATAACACCTAATTCAAGTTATTAACAAGTGCTCATTATAAACACAATCATTGCACACATAGTGCCATAGTACACAAAGTACTACTCCAAGTACATAAACTACTTGTACGAAAATGCAATAATGCATTAAAAATTGATCGATAACCACCATATTC
Source organism: Hibiscus syriacus (assembly GCF_006381635.1). Taxonomy (NCBI): domain Eukaryota; kingdom Viridiplantae; phylum Streptophyta; class Magnoliopsida; order Malvales; family Malvaceae; genus Hibiscus; species Hibiscus syriacus. The sequence continues at coordinate 2,388,733 of NW_024062296.1, read as the reverse complement.
AATGTATTTTGAAATGCACCTATGACTCTGAATGTACATACAATAGGCTGTTATATCCCAAAACGCATATTAAACATTTATTATGAAACACAAATAGATGTTAAATACTTGAGAATGCATTAAAAACATGCTTAGTAAAAACACTTGAGGTTGACTCATCACAAGTCGTCCTCATATCATATAAGTACATAGTAAATACACTCACTTTAACACTATTTATACAAGTCAAAATATAATCCTCACTAAGCTTTAAGCTTGATCATCTTTAAATCTGTTTCTATTAAGAAGTTCCACACAATTTCGTATTCTGAGAATTTGCACTACCTTTAAAGAAATATTATTATGTATTAATCTACTCACGTAAAATTTTTACATTTATACCAATGGAAACTTTAGTCGAATACGAATTGAACCATGTAATAAACTTCTTTTAGTTCAATTTGTACAAATTATAGTGAATTTTCAAAGTTGACTAATAGAATTTGTTTTGAGTAGAATCTGATGCCTTGTTTTCTGACTTATTCACGATTAAAGATTCATATATTTTTGTATACTCCTTGACATTAGTTGAAATTTTATTTTACACACAACTAGCTTATATAAGATTCCAACGGTACCACTTCCGTATAATTTATGGTGATTTTCAAAACTTAATGTTAAGAATATAATTTCTATGCAGATTCCACCAATTTGGATTTTCAACTTTTTCACTAATTCTATTAGCTCACAAAATGAACAAATATGCATGAAAAACAAAAAACATAACATTTAGGAGTAACTTCTTACCATAATAAATTCATCAGTGGCTCATTGTAAGCCAATGTTTGTTCGATAACATAAGTACGAATTAAATTTGCACTCACCTGGTGTCATTAGCTTGTAAACCTTCCTTAGAAATTCACATTCCATCATTAAGCTTTTCCTAAGCTTTAATATTGCTTGATCTTGATATTAAGAACACAATCTAAATGAGCATCATTACAAACATATACAAATTCAAACCACATGTTAGAATATTTCTAACATATTCACACAATAGAAAATAATTCCATAAAAATTCTTTTGATGCTTATTCAATACTAATTCCATGTCGCAACACAATTGTTGAACATAACACTTCAAATTGATGATTCAAGTCCCTTTTAATCCAAATTTCATATAATATTTTCACTTAAGTTCCCAACTTTTCCATATTTGTGATTTAATCCTCAACTTTTACCAACTTCCCAAAATAATCAAATTTCACATTCTAACATCAATTTAAACACTCAAACATTAATTTATAGCATAGTATGTAAAATAATAAACCATTACACATAGATCCATAATTTTCCATTAATTGTTGAATATGTCCCTTAACTGTCATAAAATTATAAAATGGTCCCCAAATTTATTCTGAGGCTTGTAGTATACTTCCTACGTCATTTCAATCCCTACATAATTTTTCCATAATTTTTTTCATCCTTAAAAGCCAAGGTCAAGTAGTGCCAGTCTAGAGTTCAATGATTTCACATGGTTTTATTCGATTCGAGCATGAAATCAACCTCTATTCAACCTTATAAAATCTATACAATCAAATACCTAATAAAATTTCAACAAATTACAACTTCCCTTAGTTTTTACGTTTTGGATGAAACTACCAAATGTATTTCTAGGAGGTTTGATCATAATTTAATCATTAAATAAGCTTGGAAATGATTCTACAACCTCAAAAACCTTAAAATCCATCATCAAATCCATAAACCCTAATATAAATATAAACCCTAAAATTTGGGATCTTTGAACTCAATAAAGATTAGCATGCAATAATGGTGCCAAATGATAGAGGTCATTGAATATAACAATTTTCTATTTTACGTCTTAATCCAAAAACCTAATAAAATGGCTTAAAGAATGAAAAACAAAAATTCTTTTATCTAGATTATGAAGGCCACTGAATGGAGGAAAAAGTTGACAAATTTTTCATGAAATTTAGTTAATTTCATGTTAATTTATCATGTATTTAAGCTTAAATGAATATAAAATTCATTTAATTAGAAATTATAATTGTACCATTAATGAGACTTGATAATTACATCCATACCAAATAACATAACTTTTATAATCTTTATAAATTCAAATATAAACAAATTAATTTACCCTTTACAACTTAGCCAATGCAACTTTTCCAAAATTTCAATCTTGCCAATTTTATCTAGCGATCCAAATTGAACATGAAAATTATTTCTCAATTCCAATACTCCATATTATTTTCCATCATCTTAAAATATGAAAATAATATTTCTGAGCTTAATTTATCATCCTTCAAATTTTCTTTAAAATTTCTATTCAATCCAATTTACCGAATTTTTATCAGACTTTAACGCTTTCTAGTTTTTAAAATCAATTCTGGATCAAGAATTTGATTTCAATAAAACCTCACTCTTAAGAGTAAACTATCCATTTATGAAATACTAATTCTTTTTGGGAAAATTACCACTTATGTCGCTAAAATTTTTCCAATTTTATTCTTTGGCAATTAAACTTTCAAAATTTACATTTTGGTCACCAACCAAAATTTTGGGGTATTACAATTCTTTCCCCTTAAGAAAATTCATGCTCGAGTTTTCAATTCATACCTGATGTAATTAAAAGAGGATGTTGTTTTTTCACTCCTTATTCTCTTTTCCAATTAGTTTTTTCAACCTTTAATTTATGTGTCGATCTTTAAGATGTAATGATTTATAAGTCAATTTCTAAATGAATTTTAATATCCTCTGATGTGACAACATGAGAAGGATCTGATCGATTCTTTAAGAACAAAATCATTACTTTAATAGAATATATCTTCTCTTTTTAAATCCGAATAAGGCTTTTGTTGATCGGTTGCTATCTTGAGATTATTTTTAATAATCTTTACTTGTGACAAAGTCCATTGTAACTCGTTCTTATTCTCACTAAGGAATGGTAATCGATTTCCACAATTCAAAAGCCACTTGATGTTCAATTTTAACTTGTTATCATACCAGGCATTTAGAAACAAACTCTGTAATAGCTCTTTTCATATCGCCTATGTCCTTGATAATATAAGTACCCATCATACTTAACTTCTAAGTTATTGGTTTCACCTTTTTTCCACCTGTTGTATCTTTAACAAACACAACAATTTTCATATTTTCTTTGAAGATCCTTTACTTGATCTAGTCACATAGGCTTTAACTTTAATTCTACAATTAGAGCACCATATTTCCTCAAAGACAATCACATATTCAATGTTCCCATAATAGAAACGTCTTTCGACTTATTTTTATTGGCCATCGCATTAGCCTTTCCTAATTGTAATCAATAAGCATGTCACCATTCTTTAAGGAATTCAATCCATTTCCTTTATTTTCACTTCTTCGAGTTAACACATACTTTTTACTTTTGATATCCATATAGATATAATGTCACTCACCATGTAGATAACGGTATTATACAACTATTGCCAACTCAAAATCATGAGTTATATAATTTCTTTCATGATTATCTAGTTGCTTTGAACCATAAACCTTTATTGTTCCTCTTGCACAAGCACGGATCCCATACCATTATGAGACACATCATAATCTTTTCCAGATTATGATTACACTGACACTGGAACTTATGTCAGTTTTCTTTTAACATCTAAAAGTTTTCTTGTTACTTATCAATCCAAGTGAATAACAAATCTTTCCTTAGTATATTGATCAGAGGGAAGACTATCAATGAAAAATTCTTCACGAACCTTCATTAATAACCAACAATTCCTAAGAAACTTTGAAATTCGAAAACATTCTTTAGACTTTATCATTCAACTATATCTCATGCTTCCTTGATATATATTCTTATCCCCTCAGCTGAGTCCACATGGCCAATGAATACAACCTTAAATAACCAACATTTACACTTGGTCAACTTAGCATGCAATGTTTCTCCTTAATAGTTGGAAGAGCTATACAAAGACATGCATCGTGTTCTTCCCTGGTCTTACAACTTATCACAATAACATCAATGAACACTACCATCAATTAATCCAAGTATAACTGAAATACTCGGTTTATCCAATCCATAAGTTTCAGAGGAACATTCGTTAAACCAAACGAAATTATCGCAAACACATAGTGTTCATATCAAATTCTGAAAACTGTATTAAAAGATATTCTTCCTCATCTTTAACTAATAATATCCAGATAATAGATCTGACTTGGAAGACACCAATCCACCTTTTTAACTGATCAAAATATTTTCAATCTTTAGAAGAAGATACTTGTTCTTCTTTTTTACCTTATTTAAAGGACGATAATCCATGCATAATTGTAAATCCCGGTCTTAACAATTCTACTAACTATGCCTTCAATTCTTTGAGCTTAGTCGGAGCCATTCGATACGTCTATAGAAATAAACACAATACCTGGTAACATCTCTATTTTAATTTCTTCATCTCAATATATAAATAGTCCATGTAACTTTTACGAGTACACATTTGGATACTCTCAAAAAGTTCGGATATCTTCCAGCTTAACCATGAAAGCTTGAGTATCAACCGCTTTTAGTAGAAAGGCTTGACAAACCTAGTAACAATACCTTTATAGCAGTTGATGCTAAAATCACATTAGAAAACAAATTTACTCTTTTATCCTACCACAAACATCTCTTCACTTTTTGAGTTCTTTAAAATTCAATGGCACAATGGTCATTAATTGCAAAATGACAGGGTTAATCAATCCATTCCAAAAATTACCTTCGAAAGGTAATTCTATAAAGTCCATTATAAATCAACACTTTGAATCCTTAACAAATAATTACAATCTATAAATACAATTCACCCTCGCACTTTAATCGATTGTATCATAATGTTCCATTCTTTAATTGATATTATTCTTATGCATAAATGATGGTTTTCCTAAACTTACACTGGCACTTCCCATTGCCAATGCATCATCATTATTATACTAAACAGGAGAATTGTCGCTAGAGCTTTACTATCACTATTAGCTTATTTTTTTAAACCTCTTGGTTGGTCACTTACTTCAAACCCTCTATTACACATATCTTATACATACAATACATTTATTCACCTTAATGAGTAAGGAGTGGAATCAATCGAACTTACAAACACCAGATCAATAACAATGACATCCCAGTGGCATGCATACATTTTTTGACACAAAACAAACTCAGTTTAGTCCTAGAATTTGCTAAACCTGTAGCTCTAATAAGAATAAATGTAACACCCATTTCTTGTATACGTCCCCGTACATGAGTCATAGATGTCACATGTCTTTTAAAACATTTTTGTACTTGAAAACCAGTAAAATTTGGTTTCTTTAAATAAAATAGTTTAATAAATAAATATTCTTCTACTATAAAATGTGTCAAAACCCATATTAAAACAATACAAAATATTTTTACACGTATACATGCCAACTAGAAATTTAAAACAATAATAGTATGTCATTACTAATACCGGTAAGTAATCTTCTATGATTGATGCCAAGATAAACTACTTACTCCACTCGCTCCTTTTACCCATGCGTGAAAATCATCACACGCTAAGTATAAACATTGTGAGGCATAGGAAGAGTAAGTAAAACATTTTAAAGCATAAGAAAGCCATAAAAGATCAAAATACGAATCAAATCATATCATATATATAAACGCATAAAATTGACATGATAAGCCAAATTTCCGTCACATAACCTGCAAAACATTACTTCATATGCATAGCATACTTATCAATCGGTCTATTCAAAAATATCCATTCACAACCCAATGTGTGACAAATGAGAGTGCAAGGTACATAAATTACACATAAGTGCTAAGCAAAAGTATATGTACCATAGTAATATCAACACTATACTAATATATCGAAATGATAATTAACAAACTCATTATGAACATCATCAATGCACACATAGTGTCGAAAGTACGTAAAGGTAATAATACGAAAATGCAACAAATGCATTAAATAAAATCGATTGATAACATTTTATTCAAGGTATTAACAAGTGCCATTATGAACACCTTCATTGCATGCATAGTGCCTTAGTACACAAAGTACTACTCCAGGTACACAAAATACTTGTACGAAAATGCAATAATGAATTAAACAAAATCGATCAATAACCATCATACTCAAAGACAAAATACTTGTACGAAAATGCAATAATGAATTAAACAAAATCGATCAATAACCATCATACTCAAGGTTTGTCGAAATGCACCTATGACTCTCCGTGTATATACATTAGGCTATTATATCCCAAAACACATATTAAACATTTATTCTGAAGCACCAATAGATGTTAAATAAAGTAAAATACATCCAATTGTTTTCGGGTAGTTCATACCATAAAATCCTTCAGTAAAAATTGATCGATAACCACCATACTCAAAGTATGTCAAAATGCACCTATGACTCTCAATGTACACACAATAGGTTGTTATATCCCAAAATGTAGATTAAACATTTATTCAAAACACCAATAGATGTCAAATAGAGTAAAATACATCTAATTGTTTTCGGTTAGTTCATACCCTAAAATCCTTTAGTAAAAATCGACCGACAACCACAATACTCAAAGTATGTTGAAATGCACCTATAACTCTCAATGTACGTGAAATAGGTTGTTATATCCTAAAACTCAAATTAAACACGTATTTTGAAACACCAATATATGTTAAATAAAGTAAAACATATCCAATTGTTTTAGGGTAGTTTATACCATAGTAACTCTGTCATTAGCTCATTGCAAGCCAATGTTTGCTCGATAACATAAGTAGAATTAAATTTGCACTCACCTTGAGTCCTTAGCTTGTAAACCTTTCTTAGAGATTCACATTCCATCTTTAAGCTTTTCCTTAGCTTTAATATTGCTTGATCTTGATTTTAAGCACACAATCTAATTGAGCATCATTACAAACATATACAAATTCAAACACATGTTAGAATATTACTAACATAGGCACACAATAGAAAAATAATTTCCTAAAAATTCTTTTGAAGCTCATTCAATACTAATTCAATGTCACAACATAATTTTTGACCATAACACTTCAAATTGACAATTCAAGTCCCTTTTAATCCAAATTTTACTTAACATTTTCACTTAAGTTCCCAAGTTTTCCATATTTGTGATTTAAGCTCCAACTTTTACCAACTTCCCAAAATAATACAATTTCACATTCTAAAATCAATTTCAACCCTCAAACATTAATTTTCAACAAAGTTCTTCAACTATTGAACCATTCCACATAGATCCCATATTTTTATATAATTGCTAAATAGGTCCAATAACTTTTATAAAATTTCACAATGGTCCTCAAAATTTTCTGAGGCTTGTAGAATACTTTCTACATCATTTACATCCCCTACATAATTAATTTTTCTCATCCTCAAAAGCCATGTCAAATAGTACCGGTCTAGGGTTCCATGATTTCACTTGGTTTTGATTCGATTCGAGCATGAAATCAACATTTATTCAACCTTATAAAATCTTTACATTCAAATACCTAATCAAATTTTCATCAAATCACAACTTCCCCTAATTTTTAGGGTTAGGACGAAACTCATTGAATATAACAATTTTCTATTTCACGTCTTAGTCCAAAAATCTAATAAATTGGCTTAAAGAATGAAAAACCAAAATTCTTTAATCTAGATTATGAGGGTCACTGAATGGAGGAAAAATATGACCAAATTTTCATGAAATTTTAGTTAATTTCTTGTTCATTTATCATGTATTTAAGCTTAAATGAATATAAAATTCATTTAATGAGAAATGACAATTTTACCATTAATCAAACTTGATAATTAAATCCATAACAAACCACATAACTCTTAACATCTTTATAAATTCAAATATAAACAAATTAATTTACCCTTTACAACTTTTCCCATGGAACGTTTCCAAAATTTCATTCTTGCCATTTTTCATCTAACGGTTCAAATTGAACATGGAAATTATTTCTCAAATACAATACTACATATTATTTTCCATCATTTTAAAATGTGGAAGTAATATTTCTAAGCTTAATTTATCATCCTTCAAATTTTCTCAAAATTTCTATTCGATCCAATTTACTGAATTTTTATAGGGCTTTAACACTTTCTAGTTTTTAACACCAATTCAAGATCAAGAATATGATTTCAATAAAACTTTGCTCTCAAGAGTAAACTATCTATTTATGGAATAAAAATTCCTTTTGGGAAAATTACCACTTATGTCAGTAAACTTTTCTCAATTTTATACTTTGACAACTAAACTTTCAAAATTTACATTTTTGTAACTAACCAAAATTTTGGGGTATTACAATTCTTCCCCCTTAAAAAATTTATCCTCAAATTTTCAATTCAAACTTGATTTAATTATACGATGATAATAGTTGTCACTCCTTATTCTCTTTTGTAATTAGCTTTTTCCAACCTCTAATTTCTCAGTCGAACTTTAATATGAACCGATTCATTAGTCAATTTCTAACTAAATATTAATATCCTCCGATGTGACAGCATGAGAAGGATCTGATCGACACTTTAAGAAACATCCAATTATTTTAGGGTTATTTATACCATAGTAACTCCGTCACTTGTTCATCCCAAGCCAATGTTTGCTCGAAAACAAAAGTACTAATTAAAATTGCATTCACCTCGTGACCTTAGCTTGTAAACCTTCCTTAGAAATTCACATTCCATCCTTAAGCTTTTCCTTAGTTTTTAATATTTCTTGATCTTGATTTCAAGCACACAATCTAAGTGAGCATCATTACAGACATATACAAATTCAAATCGTATGTTAGAATCTTACTAACATACGCATAAAATTGAAAACAATTTTCTAAAAATTCTTTTGATTCTCATTCGATACTAATTCCATGTCACAACATAATTGTTGACCATAAAACTTCAAATTGACAATTCAAGTCCATATTAATCCAAATTTCACATAACATTTTCACTTAAGTTCCTAACTTTTCCATAATTGTGATTTAAGCCTCAACTATTACCAACTTCACAAAATAATCCAATTTCAACACTCAAACATTAATTTCCAACATAGTACGTCAACTATCAAACCAATACACATAGATCCCATAATTTTCCATCCAAAATAATCCAATTTCAACACTCAAACATTAATTTCCAACATAGTACGTCAACTATCAAACCAATACACATAGATCCCATAATTTTCCATAATTGCTAAATATGTCCCTCAACTTTCATAAAATTACAAAATGGTCCCCAAAATTTTCTAAGGCTTGTAGAATACTTCCTACATCATTTACAACTCCTAAATAATTTTTTTTATAATTTTTCTCATCCTTTAAAGCCATGGTCGAATAGTACCAGTCTAGGGTTCCATGATTTCACTTGGTTTTAATTTGATTCAAGCATGAAGTTAACTTGTATTCAACCTTATAAAATCTATACAATCAAATACCTATCAAATTTCATCAAACCACAACTTCTCCTAATTTTAGGATTAGATTGATACTACCACATGCATTTCTCGGAGGTTTGATCATGATTTAATCATCAATCAAGCTTGGAAATGATTCTACAACCTCAAAATCCTCAAAATCCATAATTAATTCCATAAATCTTGATACAAACATAAACCCTGGAATAATTTTCTATTTAAATTCTTAATCCAAAAACCTAATCAATTGGCTTAAAAATGAAAAATAAAATTCTCTTACCTAGGGTATGAAGGCCACAAAATGCAGGAAAAAGATGACCAAGTTTCCATGAAATTTGATTTAATTTAATGTTAATTATCATTGTATTTAAGCTTTAATGAATATAAAATTCATTTAATGTGAAATAACAATTTTACCATTAATGAAACTTGATAATTACAACCATACCAAGCCACATAACCATTATCATCTTTATAAAGTCAAATATAAACAAATTAATTTACCCTTTACAACTTTGCCCATGCAACTTTTCCAAATTTTCAATCTTGCCATTTTTATCGAATGTACAAATATAACATGAAAATTATTTCTCAAATCCAATAATCCATACTATTTTTCTATCATTTTAAAATTTGGAAATAATATTTCTATGTTAATTTATCATCCTTCAAATATTCTCAAAATTTCTATTCGATCCGATTTACCAAATTTTTTACCAGACTTTAACATTTGTAGTTTTTAACACCAATTTCAGATCAAGAATCTGATTTCAATAAAACCCCACTCTTAAGAATACACTATACATTTATGGAATGAAAACTATTTTGGGAAAATAATCATTTAGATCCCTAAATATTTCCTAATTTTATACTTTGGTCACTAAACTTTTAAATTTTACATTTTGGTCACTAACCAAAATTTTGGGGTATTACATGTATTAATACGTGTTCGTAATTTATTAAAAAGGGTTAGAAATGCTTTGATGTGTCTATGATTCTTAAATGGTTTGTAGTAGTTTATATGTGTGGAATTTAGGAAGTAATATATAGTTATGAACATGGATTTTGGTTTTATATTTTTATAAAGTTATATTTTATTAGAATAGGATGAATTTATAAGTAGGCAATGTTTAGGTAGTTTCACTCCTTGTATTAAACAATATTGAACTGTCATGTTGCTGCCTGAAATCGAACTTGATTTGATTATAAAATATTATAATTGGATTTTACGCAATTAAATAGTTTTGCTTATAAGTGTTAAATTGGTTAAATTTTAAAGATACAAAATTTTATCGATTTTCGAATAATGATTGGTTTAAAAGTATCGTATTCCATCTTTGAATCATATTTGGTAATGAATACAGGACATTAGTGTTACATATTTGATGTAAGGGTATTCACGCTTCTTCAATGATGGAGAGGATGACATCCTTGTTGTTTTTCGATCTAGGAATGACTCCAAATGCCACACTTGAATTATAAGAAATCTGCACAAAAATGATGAAAGAAATAGTTAATGGAATAATGAAATTAAGAAAAGAAATGAAATGATAAAGGTATAAAGGGGAAAAATAGTTATCAAAGTTGGTTGTGAAAGTGATGTAGAAGTATCCTTCAAATGGAAGATGAACTTGGTGTAAGTTGAGTGCACGATAATAGAAGGATGGTGGTTTGATGATTGAATGATATGAAAATGGAAATGGCGATAGAATTGAAAATGAAAATACTATCTTAAGCAAGTTAAAGAAGAAACTATACAATGAAGAGTATAGCCCCAAACTTTGCAAACTTAAATAATTTGCGGTGTTAATGACTTGTACCCTCTAGTTATGGAAACTAGGAACTCAAAGTATCAAGTGAAGGAATGACTCCAGAAACTTAGAAAAGTTTGCTTAACCGATAAAGTTCTTAAAGAACTTGCTAGAGAGAATTATCACAAATGAGTTTTATATATTCAAAGGTTCTTTACAAATGTTGGAATCCTCTTAATTTGTAGAAAATGAGAGGGTTGGCAAAATAATTAGATGCCCATTCGACTAAGTACATGATTAAATGAAGGTGCATAATACTTTAGACGAATGGAGATGTCCCTTGGCCTTGGTGTTGATTTGGTTACTGCTTCATGAAAGGTCTTGATGATTAGGCCAACATGCCTGGAACCTTCATGAAAGACTTCATGTGGATGGCATGTAGGGGCTGGCCTAACAGTCATGATGCTTGCCTCATACCTCTTCATAATTTAGGCCTCCATTTGCTTAGATCTCCTCGCTAATGTCTACCTTAATGAAATGGCATCTTCATGGACAACAACAATCACGAAAGGTCAAAATTGTTAGAAGATAACCATTTGTGTTTGAGCTAGCTCTAATGTGAATGAGCTGGAGGTAAGCTGGTCATAGGTGAGTTGTAACAAGGTGAGTGTTATGGCAGCTCCTTTTGAAAACTCACCTCCTGGAAAGGTACCACTTCGTGAAAATATACAATTTTTGAAAATTTGACTTCACCCATATTTGAAGAATTCTAAGTGGTGATTTTGACGGTGTAGTTCCCCAGCTGAATTGAAGTCATCTTCTATCTTGAATCTTTAGTTCAACCCAACTATGAGCTCACTTGTCCACAGATAACTTTTCACCAAGTGTTCCTTATGCTCTCATGAGTGTCCCTATATGAGTTCCATTACTGTAGTTTTCATCATTCAGCTCAAATTAGATCCCTTACGTATGGTCGAATGTACCTATATTCAAAGACATAGAAATTAAGTTAAGTATAGGAATTATTATAAAGTAATAATGTGCATATTATAAAGATGTGGACTATAGGTTATTTTAAAAACTTCATACTTCATATATTACATAATAATGAATGAAATATTATCATCATAGATATAGATGTAATATATCTATATAAATATATCTATGTCATAAATGATATGTGAGGTATGTATTATGAATATAATCATCATAATCATAGTGTAGGAAAATAAAAAGTTAGAGAAAGTCCCCTTTGAATCTTATGAATTGTTGGAGATGCAAGGATGAATATGATGTTGAATCGGTTCATATCATCTCCCTCTTCCTTTAAGTGATTTGTTCTCAAATCAAAAGGTGGCTTCTCCCTAGTGTCATTCCATCCAATAGATGTTGCCTTGTTATCAATGGTGATCTCTCCAATAGGCACTTGTTCGAGACATGTCCCTTTGAAAAGATATTTTTCTAAAGGTATTTCTTTGGATAATTTTATACCAATAGGTACCTTTATGAAAAGATTATTTTCATGAGTCATGTCTTTTGAAAAAAGTGTTGTTAATTATCAAGTCCTGAAAATAAAAGAGAATTTCATAAGTAAGATGTTGATTAATGAAAAATAAGTGAAAATAATACTCCCTGTCTATGCTTGATGGATGGTCACAAGTCATGTCTTTTTAAGACATATTGTTTTGAATGATTATGTTCCTTGGTATCCCAAAAGTCATGTCCCATTGTTCTCCTAAAGGCATGTTCATTGAATCAAGAATGGTTATAACTCTCAGATTTTGAATAGGAATGCCCTTTGAATCTTCATAAGTCACTTCCTTTAGTTCTCCTAATGTCACATCTTTTGAATGAATAATTGCACCCTTTTCCCTCTCAATAGACATATCTCTTGGATTTGTAAAGATCACATCTCCTAATATTCCAATTTGAAAAATTGTGTCACATGGAATGTCCTACAAGTCAAAGAAAAATTATGCATTTTTCAAAGATAGAATAATCATCTTCGATCTTGCATCTCATCAATAGGCATTCCCGTATCAAGCACTTAGATGAATAAGCATTTGTTTTCTGATCATTTTCCTCCATGCTTGATGGCACCTTTCCTTTTCTCATGGCGTCAACGATTTGTTTCAATTTGAGTTGATCACTCTGAACTTGTCTTGACGTCAAAGAAGTAAGTACAATCTTCTTTCCACAATGGTTAAATGAGTATGGGTTGGTGAAACAATCATGGATAGTTCTTTATTCATATTTCCATGGTTTCCCAAGAAGTAGATGGCTAGTATGCATAGGAACTACATCACACATAACCTTGTCCCTGTACTTTTCAATCAAAAAATGAGTTATCACCTGTTTGTTAACATTTAGTTCTCCTCTTTCATTGAGCCATTGTAGCTTATATGGATTTGGATGCTTTATAGTTTTTAATCAAAGCTTTTCCATCATGATTGTGCTAGCTATGTTGGTACAACTTCTGCCATATATGATCATGAAACAAACCTTGTCATCCGCATGACATCGGGTGTGAAAGATGTTTTCTCGTTGTGCATTGTCCTCCGTCATTTGTGTAATCAAACTTCTCTTAATCACCAGGATTTCTCCTTTAATGGGAGCCTCAATTTCTTCTTCTTCATTGGCATCTTCTTGTAATTTTTCTTATTCTTCATGTTTGAACTCAATGTCGCCATTCCCAAGTAGAAGCATTGTATTCCGGTTGGGACATTGTGTATGTAATACTTCAAATATCGGATCGATGACTATAATGAAAGGATTTAAAATTTGGAGGATTTAATATGAATAAATAGTAATGTACAAGAAATGAATTAGAAAATTTGGTTAAGACTAATTTTTAATAATGGAATAATGGAGGGGTAATTTTGTCATTTGGATAAAATGAATTCAAAATTCATTTAATGAGTATTTAATATAAGTGAATAGGTGAATAAAAGATAAATTTTGTTGGTTTTTTCCTCTTCTTCTTCATCACGTCTAGAGCCTCCAGAGCAAAGGTAAGAATTCATCTAGTTAGTTTTTTCGTTCGTTTTTGGTTTGGCTTTGAAACCTTAAGTGATGTGGAAGCTTAAGGAATGTTTTAAGAGGATTAAAACTAAGAGATGAATGAGTAATTTGTGATTGAAGAAAATGGGTTTTTTAGTGATATGTTGAAATATGATTTTTTATTTAGGTTTACAAGTATATTTGACATGTCAAAGAAGTAAATAAGATATTAGAAGCCTTGAAAGTGATTAAAAACATGTATGAAAAAGTAGTGTGATTCTTAGTTTGGGATATTTTTTGAAGAGTTTAGAGGTATAAGAAGCTAAATGCAGGAAAGTTGGTTGGGTTAAGTGATGATAAGTTTAAGGGTATTGTTGGAGGTAAGCAAAAGAGAATTAAGCAAAATTTGGGTAAAAATTTGAAATGAAAAATGAAAATATGGGTAAGGGTATCAATACTAGAAGAACAATACCGATAATATAAGTTTAAATTTGAGGAAATTCAATAAATAGTATCGATACTAATGCAAGTAGTATCGATACTAAGAAGAAGATATCCATACTATAGATTCCAGAATGTAAAAATCGTATCGATACTGAAAGGAGTATCGATACCATAGTATAGAAGTATCGATGCCATAGTAGGGGTACCGATACTGTTGAGTTAGAATTTTAAGATGGGATAATTTTAATAGAAATTGAAAATAATAGTACTTTTTAAGTGTTATCAAAAGAATAAATGTTAGAAATTATACTAACATTTGTATGGTATGTGTAATAATGGATGCTTGTGTAGGTCGTAACCAAGTTCCAGAGTCGAGCAATAAAAAGGGCAAAGATAAAGTTGTCGAATAGCTGGACATCCTTCAAGCATACTAGTGAGGCATATCAGGCGAGTGCATTTATTGTACCTATGTGAGATGAGGAAGACTAGCGATGAGTCAATCTCGAAGGTTTTGTTAAATGTATGTTTTATAGTATTTTGATATATTTTCATAATGTGTATTGGAATAATATAATGAATAAGTTTTAGATTATGAACTGCTCTAAAATGAATAGATGAATGTCGATGTTGTTCAATGGTTATCGATGTTACAGAAATAAATGTTTAAATCTATGGATTTGATGTAAAATCCCATTGTATATGCATTGAGAGTAATAGGTACATTTTGACCTACTTTGTGTATGATAATATCGATTGATTTTTTAATGCACAACGGTGTATTTTCAGAATTAAAGGTTCCACCCATGGTATTCAATACGAGGTGAATTACCATTTTGACATACTTTATGTACGAAAGTTATCGATCGATTTTGCTTAATACATAACAGTGCATTTTCGGCATACAAGGTGCCACCCATGGTATTTATTATGAGATGAATTACCATTTCGGCACTTCAGTGCAATACATGTACCTTGCATTCTCAGTTAACATACATTGGGAAAAATAAAAGATAATTGGAAAAGTATGGATAGATAGGTATGCTAGGCATACTAATAATAGTTTCGATGACTATATGAAAGAAACTTAGTTTGACTAAGATGGTTTTGAATGATTCTTATGAAATATACGATTTATTTCGTATTTTGATAGTCATGATATATTTGTGTATGAATTACAGTTCATTTACATTATTATGCCTTACTAAGTAAATACTTACTTTTGATTTCACATGTAGGGAATAACAAAGACTAGCAGAGTAAGGAGTGCACCTGAGATCATCAATCCAAGATTCACTCATCAGTAACTATAGGACATTCATGTCTTCTTTTGATAATTAGATGACATGTATTTGAATTTAAGAAAATGCTCTGGAATGTATAAAAGTTATAATTTTTGTAATATGTTACAATGAATGTTTTATTTTATATTAAAATCCTTTGTTTGATTTTTGAAACAAAATTTTATGGGTTTACAAATAAGAAAATGTTTTTAAAAGTCATGTGACACTTGTGACTTGTGTACGGAAACTTATGTGGGAAATGAGTGTTACATTTATTGGTATCAGAGTTGTAGCTGAAACCGGGTTTATTTTATATTAAAAAGGGTTACATGCCAGTAAGATTATCAAGGATTACTGATATGGTGTCATTAGAGTGTGATTGATGTCACTATTTATAACTTAAGTGTTATTATTATGTATGTCCCAAAAGATATTGGAATCTGGTTAAGTGATGATAAGTTTAAGGGTATTGTTGGATGTAAGCAAAAGAGAATTAAGCAAAATTTGGGTAAAAATTCGAAATGAAAAATGAAAATATGGGTAAGGGTATCAATACTAGAAGAACAATACCGATACTATAAGTTTAAATTTGAAGAAATTCAATAAATAGTATCGATACTAATGCAAGTAGTATCGATACTAAGAGGAAGATATTGATACTATAGATTCCAGAATGTAAAAATCTTATCGATACTGAAAGGAGTATCGATACCATAGTATATAAGTATCGATGCCATAGTAGGGGTACCGATACTGTTGAGTTGGAATTTTAAGATGGGATAATTTTAATAGAAATTGAAAATAATAGTACTTTTTAAGTGTTATCAAAAGAATAAATGTTAGAAATTATACTAACATTTGTATGGTATGTGTAATAATTGATGCTTGTGTAGGTCGTAACCAAGTTCCAGAGTCAAGCAATAAAAAGGGAAAAGATAAAGTTGTCGAATAGCTAGACATCCTTCAAGCATACTAGTGAGGCATATAAGGCGAGTGCATTTATTGTACCTATGTGAGATGAGGAAGACTAGCGATGAGTCAATCTCGAAAGTTTTGTTAAATGTATATTTTACAGTATTTTGATATATTTCCATAATGTGTATTGGAATGATATAATGAATAAGTTTTAGATTATGAACTGCTCTAAAATGAATAGATGAATGTTGATGTTGTTCAATGGTTATCGATGTTACAGAAATAAATGTTTAAATCTGTGGATTTGATGTAAAATCCCATTGTATATGCATTGAGAGTAATAGGTACATTTTGACATACTTTGTGTATGATAGTATCGATTGATTTTTTTAATGCATCACGGTGTATTTTCGGAATAAAAGGTTCCACCCATGGTATTCATAACAAGGTGAATTACCATTTTGACATACTTTATGTACGAAAGTTATCGATCGATTTTGCTTAATACATAACAGTGCATTTTCGGCATAAAAGGTGTCACCCATGGTATTCATTATGAGATGAATTACCATTTTGGCACTTCAGTGCAATACATGTACCTTGCATTCTCAGTTAACATACATTGGGAAAAATAAAAGATAATTGGACAAGTATGGATAGATAGGTATGATAGGCATACTAATAATAGTTTCGATGACTATATGAAAGAAACTTGGTTTGACTAAGATGGTTTTGAATGATTCTTATGAAATATACGATTTATTTCGTATTTTGATAGTCATGATATATTTGTGTATGAATTACAGTTCATTTGCATTATTATGCCTCACTAATTAAATACTTACCATGTGTTGATTTCACATGTAGGAAATAGCAAAGACTAGCAGAGTAAGGAGTGCACCTGAGATCATCAATCCAAGATTTACTCATCAGTAACTGTAGGACATTCATGTCTTTTTTTGATAATTAGATGACATGTATTTGAATTTAAGAAAATGCTCTGGAATGTATAAAAGTTATAATTTTTGCAATATGTTACAATTAATGTTTTATTTTATATTAAAATGTTTTGTTTAATTTTTGAAACAAAATTTTATAGGTTTACAAATAAGAAAATGTTTTTAAAAGTCATGTGACACTTGTGACTTGTGTATGAAAACTTATGTGGGAAATTAGTGTTACATTTATTGGTATCAAAGTTGTAGCTGAAACTGGGTTTATTTTATATTAAAAAGGGTTACATGCCAGTAAGATTATCAAGGATTACTGATATGGTGTCATTAGAGTGTGATTGATGTCACTATTTATAACTTAAGTGTTATTATTACGTATGTCCCATAAGATATTGGAATCTTCGAACTCGCGAAGAGTGGGAGAACAATAAATTATAGAAGTATCAAGTAGCGAAAGTTATGAGGCTAATAGTGAGCAGTCGATCCCATTTGAAAATGCTAGTGCACCTGTACATCAGGGTATACTAGTGCCTGAGTTTGGAGCTTTTATGTAAGCTCTTGATGCCATTCAGACTCGTTTCAACCTCCTCCCCCTCCCCCTGCTCCTCCAGCAATGTGGATGTTGATTCCAAAAGAGGTGAAAGTTTAGGAGCTCATGAGTTCCAGGGAGAATATGATGATGGTCCTATGGAGGTCGAATTATGGCTAAATGATATTATGGTAATGCTTGAAAGTATTCACTGCTCAGATTTGGAAAAGCTTGGTGGAGCTGTGTCTTTACTTCGGGGATCAACTCGAGTATGGTGGTCAAATACTACGATGTATTCACCATTGGTGCCAGTGACCTGACAGTTCTTTCAGGGGGAATTTAAGAACAAGTATGTTTGTGAGCAGTTTAGATGGGCGATGCTACAAAAGTTCCATAATTTGAAACAAGGTGATCGAGTAGTACATGAGTACGAGGCTGAGTATAACAAGCTGAGATGTTTTGCTACTGAGATAGTTCCCAATGACAAGGCTCAACGTGATTGGTTCATTGAAGGTTTGAGGCTAAAGTTGAAATAGATGATATTGGCTTTGAACTTGCCTAGCTTGCAAAAAGTTATAAACTGAGCTAAGGCTATTGAAAGAGCTCAAGAAGATACTCTAGCAGCTGAATACAGTATGTAGACATGGAAAAAAATTGGAATGTCTTTAATTCCCCATCACTCTAAGAGAGGCAATGGCTTGAGTTCTAGATATACTAATAGAGATGGTTATGTTGTAGCTTCGTAGAAAACTAAACAATCCTAGTCTTTTGATGATAGTTCGGGTAGAGCATTTGGAGAGATAGCACCATGTCAGACATGTGGAAAATTTCACCGTGGAGTATGCAGATTTATAATGGAGTTTGTTTCCAGTGTGGTGAAGCTGGTCACTATGCCCGAAACTATTATAAGAAATCCAAGGTTAATTCAACACAATATGAGGATTTGTGGTAGCTTTTAATATGAGTAGAGGTAGAGGTAGATCCAGAGGACAATCTGAGTCAATGTCATGACAAGAGACTCGGGGAGTAGCATGGATTTACAATAGTAAGACTAATGAGGATCTGAATGACCCGGATATCTTAATAGGTACATTCTATCTTTTTGATGCACCTGTGTTTGTTTTGGTTGACCCTTGTTCTACACATTCTGACATTAGTTCAAAGTTGGTTAGAACTATAGAAATTTCTTTAGAATCAATTGTTAGTGAGATGATAATAGTAAACCATATGGGCCACAATACGAGAGTAACTCAGGTATGTAGGAAATTCCTGATAAAGATTCAAGGACTTGTGTTCCCGAAAAACTTGATGGAGTTGCCATTCGATGAGTTTGAAATCATTTTGGGCATGGATTGGTTGTCTCCACACCATGGATGGCTTGATTGTCACAAGAAGTGATTATTTTTGAAGGATGCGGAAGGCTCCAAAATAGTAGTGATCGGCGAAAAAGCAAAATCACCATCCAATGTGATATCAACAATGATTTCAAAGAAAATGATTTCAAAAGGGTGTATAGATTTCCTAGCTAACGTGATAGACACTTGAGTATCGGAAGTGAGATTAGATGATTTTCCCATGGCTAGGGAGTTTCCAAACATTTTTCCCGAGGAGTTATCGGGATTACCTCCAAACCGTGAGGTGGAATTCTAGATTGAGGTTTACCCAGTTTCTGAACTTATTTTTATGGCTCCATATCGATGAATCCAACGGAGTTAAGAGAATTAAAGGCCCAATTGGAGGAGCTACTTGATAAGGGATTTGTCACACTGATTATTTCTCCTTTGGAGGCACATGTACTTTTTATGAAAAAGAAGGACAGGTCTATGCGATTACGAATCGACTATCGTTAGTTAAATAAAGTTACCATAAAGAATAAGTCTCCTCTTCTGATGATTGATGATATGTTCGATCAACTGAAAGGTGCATCATTGTTCTATAAGATAGACCTGAGGTTGGGGTACCACCAATTAAAGATAAAAGAGGATGATATTTCAAAAATAGATTTTCAGACTCGGTATAGACATTATAAATTTTTGGTAATGTCATTTGGTTTGACTAATGGTCCTGTGGCATTTATGGACTTGATAAACCAAGTATTCCAATCTTACTTGGATCATTTTGTGGTGGTATTTATCGATGATATTTTGGTATATTCCAAGTTAAGAGATGAGCATGATGCTTATCTTCGCTTTGTTCTTCAGACTCTTCGAGAGAATACGTTGTATGCCAAATTATCCAAGTCTAAATTTTGGTTAGCTGAGATTTCTTTCCTTGGTCATAAAGTCTACACAGAAGGCATCAAATTAGATCCCAAAAAGATTCAAGCTATAGTGGATTGGCAACCCCCAAAGAATGTTTCTGAAGTTCAAAGTTTCTTGGGGCTTGTTGGTTATTATAGATGGTTCATGAATAAATTATTAATCTTAGTTTTTCCGTTAACTAAGTTGTTATGGAATGATGTGCCTTTTGTTTGGTCAGAGAAATTCTAAAGAGAATCGTAACAGAGGCCCCAGTGCTTGTACAACCTGAGTCGGGTAAAAACTATGAACTCTTTAGTGACGCATTTCATAATAGGTTAGGATGTGTGCTTACACAAGATGGAAAAGTCGTGGCTTATGCCTCAAGAGAGTTGAAAACTCAAAAGAGAAATTACCCGACACATGACTTGGAATTGGCAACGGTCCTGTTTGCTTTGAAAATTTGGCGTCATTATCTGTACAGTGAACGATACCATATTTATACAGATCACAAGAGTCTAAAGTATTTGTTAACTTAAAAAGAACTGAACTTGAGGCAGAGAAGATGGATCAAACTTTTAAAAGATTATGACGTGGAGATCGATTATCATCCATGAAAAACTAATGTGGTAGCTGATGCACTTAGTCGAAAGACTTTTGCAGCTCTATGAGCTTTGAATGCACATATGTCAGTAAAGGAAAATGGCATCTTAATTGCTGAGCTTAAGCTAAAGTTGATACTTTTGGATCAAATAAAAGAGCTGCAAGGAAAAGATGGAACATGTTTGACTAAAATTGCTCAAGTAGAAAATGATGAGGCTAAAGACGTCGAGATAAGAAATGGTGGATATTTGTATTATCGTGGAAGACTTTGCATTCTAGATAATGAAGAATTGAAGAAAGATATTCTTTATGAGGCACATTATAGTCCTTTGATGATATACCCACGCGGGATTAAGATGTATTAGGATATAAAGAGTCATTTTTTATGGATTAGTATGAAAAGAGATGTATCAGAGTTTGTAACAAAATGTTTGAGATGTCAGCAAGTGAAAGTTGAACATCAAGTGCCTTCCTGATTGTTACAACTGATATACATTCCCAAGTGGAAGTGGGAACGAGTTGCAATGGATTTTGTTTCGGGGCTACCTTTGTCACCTGGTAAAAAGGACTCAATATGGGTAATTATGGATAGATTGACCAAGACAACTCACTTTATTCCAGTTCGAGTGGATTACTCGATGGATAAATATGTGAAATTATATATAAAAGGGTTTGGCTTCATGAAGCACCTATATCGATAGTGTTCGATCGAGACCCAAGGTTTACTTCAAGATTCTGGATGTCTTTACATGAGAGGCATTGGGTACTCGATTGAATTTCAACACAACGTTTCATCCACAAACAGATCGGCAGTCAGAACGAACAATTCAGGTAATGGAGGATATGCTAAGGGCATGTGTGGTTTAGTTCAAAGGATCATGAGAAAGGTACTTACCTTTAGCGAAATTTTCTTATAACAACAGTTACCAATCGAGTATTAAGATGGCCTCATATGAAGCTTTGTATGGGAGGAAGTGTCGAACACCATTAAATTGGTTTGAACTAAAAGATCGAGACCTATTTGGCCCGGATTTGATGAAAGAAATGGAAGAGAAAGTAAAAGTTATCTAGTATAATCTTAAGATAGCCTCCGATAGACAAAAGTCTTATGTTGATTTTATAAGAAAAGAGGTTGAATTTGAAGTATGAGACAAGGTATGTCTGAAAGTATCACCTTGGAAGAAAGTATTGAGATTTGGGTACAAAGAAAAGCCGAGTCCGAGATTATTTGGACATTACGGGATTTTGTAAAGGGTCAGAGCAGTAGCTTATCCGTTAGTTTTGCCTCCTGATATGGACAAGATCCACAATGTCTTTCATGTGTCAATGCTCAGAAGGTACCGATCAGATCCATCCATATTATCACACCAGAGGTAATAGAGATCTGACCAGATCTGACTTGCGAGGAAGAACTAGTGCAGATATTTTCTTAAGAAAGCAAAGAACTGCGTAACAAGAAGATTACTATAGTTAAAGTACTTTAGTAAAACCATAAGGTAGAAGAAGGTACATGGGAAAGAGAGGAGGACATGAGGAAACATTTTTCACACCTCTTCGTATCAGGTATTTCATAAAATTTGAGGAAAAATTTTCTTAAGGGGAGAATTATAATACCATAAATATCGGGTCGGTGACCATAATTAAAGGATTTAAAATTTAGAGGATTTAATTTTAATAAATGGTAAAGTACAAGAAATGAATTAGGAAATTTGGTTAAGACTCATTTTTAATAATGGAAGAATGGAGGGACAATTTAGTCATTTGGATGGAATGAATTTAATATTCATTTAATGGGGGTATTTAATATAAGTGAATATGTGAATAAAGGATAAGTTCTGTTGGTTTTCTCTCATTCTTCTTCCTCACGTCCCGAGCCCCCAAAGCAAAGGTAAGCCTTCATCTAGTTTGTTTTTCCATTCGTTTTTGGTTTGGCTTTGAAGCCTTAAGTGATGTGGAAGCTTAAGGAAGGTTTAAAGAGAATTAAAACTAAGAGATGAATGATTTATTTGAGATTGAATAAAATGGTGTTTTGAGTGATATATTGAAATATGAGTTTTTATTTAGGTTTACAAGTATATTTGACTTGTCAAATAAGTAAATAAGAGATTAAAAGCCTTGAAAGTGATTAAAACATGTATAAAAAAGCAGTGTGATTCTTAGTTTGGGATGTACTTTAGAGAGTTTAAAGGTTATAAGAAGCTAAATGGAGGAAAGTTAGTTGGGTTAAGTGATTATAAGTTTAAGGGTATTGTTGGAGGTAAAAGAAAGAGAATAAATGAAATTTGGGTAAAAATTTGAAATGAAAAAAATAAAAATATGGGTAAGGGTATTGGTACTGGAAAAACAGTACCGATACTATAAGTCTAAATTTAAGGAAATGCAATGAACATTATCGATACTAATTCAAGTAGTATCGATACTAAGAGGAATGTATCGCTACTATGGATTCCAGAATTTAAAAATGGTATCGATACTGAAAGGAGTATCGATACCATAGTATAGAAGTACCGATACCATAGTAGGGGTACCGATACTGTTGAGCTGGAATTTTAAGATATGATAAATTTTAATAGAAATTGAAAATAATAGTACTTTTTAAGTATTATCAAAAGATTAAATGTTAGAAAGTATACTAAAATTGGTATGGTATGTGTAATAATGGATGCTTGTGTAGATCGTAACCAAGTTCCAGAGTCAAGTAAGAAAAAGGGCAAAGATGAAGTTGTTGAATAGCTGGACATCCTTTAAGCATACTAGTGAGGTATATCAGGTGAGTGCATTTGTTGTACCTATATGAGATGAGGAAGACTAGCGATGAGTCAATCTCAAAGGTTTTGTTAAATGTATGTTTTACAGTAATTTGATATATTTTCATAATGTGTATTGAAATGATATTATTAATAAGTTTTAGAGTATGAACTGCTATAAAATGAAAAGATAAATGTTGACGTTGTTTAATTGTTATTGATGTTGCAGAAATAAATGTTTAATTATATGGATTTGACTTAAAAGCCCATTGTATGTCGGCATAAAAGGTGCCACCCATGGTATTCATAATGAGGTGAATTACTATTTTGACATACTTTATGTATGAAAATTATCGATCGATTTTCCTTAATGCATAACGGTGCCTTTTTGGCATAAAAGGTGCCACCCATGGTATTCATAATGAGATGAATTACCATTTTGGCACTTCAGTGCAATGCATGTACCTTGCATTCTCAGTTAACATACATTGGGAAAAATAAAAGATAATAGGAAAAATATAGATAGATAGGTATGTTGGGGATACTAAGAATAGTTGCGATAACTATATGAAAGAAACTTGGTTTATCTGAGATGATTTTAAATGATTCTTATGAAGTATATGATTTATTTCATATTTTGATAGTCATGATATACTTGTGTATGAATTACAGTTCATTTACATTATTATGCCTCATTAAGTAAATACTTAGCATGTGTTTTTTTCATATGTAAAAAATAGCAAAGACTAACAGAGTAAGGAGTGAAATAGAGATAATCAATCCAAGGTTGACTCATCAGTAACTGTAGGACATTTATGTATTCTTTTGATAATTAGATGACATGTATTTGAATTTAAGAAAATGCTCTAGAATGTATTAAAGTTATAATTTTTGAAATATGTTACAACAAATGTTTTATTTTATATTAAAATGTTTTGTTTCATTTTCGAAACAAATTTATGGGTTTTCAAATAAGAAAATGTTTTTAAAAGTCATGTGACACTTGTGACTTGTGTATGGAAACTAATATTGAGAAATGGGTGTTTAAGTGTAGAGACGTGCCCCCTCCCAAGTCATTTAAAGCACCGAATGTCCCTTGAACGCTGAGTTGTTTGTTTTCCTTGGCTGTTATCTTTGTTCACTTGTTGAGTATTGGAAAATTCGACATGCTCTTTGCTAAGAGTAGGAGTAGATTTCTTCAAGTTGTTTTGACTCCATTTTGAAGGTGTAGGCATAACATTGTGAGATATATGTCCTCTCCGTAGTTTGCTTTCTATGTTCATCATGATTTGCACCATTTCATCTATTTCAATGTAATGGTACAACAAAGTTTTGACCATTTCTGGATTAAGTCCGACAAGGAATCTAGACAT
Source organism: Hibiscus syriacus (assembly GCF_006381635.1). Taxonomy (NCBI): domain Eukaryota; kingdom Viridiplantae; phylum Streptophyta; class Magnoliopsida; order Malvales; family Malvaceae; genus Hibiscus; species Hibiscus syriacus. Next base: position 2,363,482 of record NW_024062296.1, on the reverse strand, counting down.
GGTTGCTTCGCGATCCTCCTCTATGTTGACTCGAATCATTGTCACTTCTATTTCTTTATAGTAGTCATCCACACTCCTTTGGCCTTGTTTGAGATTCTTCAATTTTTGAAACAAATCTCGTTGATAATGAACAGGAATGAAACATTTTTCGCATTATACCTTTCATTTAATGCCAAGTTGAAATTGATCTTTCTCCATTCCTCCTTCTGCTTATAGTAACTTGATCCCACCATATAAAATCATAATATATGAATTCCATTGCCTCCAATCTTACTTTATTTAATTCTAAATAGTTGTGGCAACTGAAAACATGTTCCACATTGCTTTTCCATTCAAGATAGGCTTCGGGATCAATTTTCTATTGGAATTGAGGAATTTTGATCTTGATGTTACTTATATTGTCATAAACATTAGCACGCCTGGGTACTTATAACATAGCTTGCTCTCCTTCATCATAATTATCTAGAATGTCATCTTCTTGGAGAGGTTGTTGTCTCCTTGTAGCACCATTGTTTTGAGCTTGTAGTATATCCTGACATTGATCCATATTTTCATGAAGTGCATCAAACTCTTCACGAAACATTCACATCATTCGCCAATTAATGCTGGCTTTTGTAAGTATGGTTGTCCTGCATTTTCTCTAGAAGGACTTTGAGACATTGTTAATAATAATAATAATAAATAAACAAAACCTTACCATCACACTTACAAAGCCTCACTTGGTCACTCCAAAGAAAATTCATATTTTACTCCTCTCACGCTTGTGTTTGCACTTGGGGATATGTTTCTTGGCTTTTTCGGATCCCCTTCTGTTCTCACCCTCTCGATTACCTTTTTCCTCTCAATTCTTTCTTGTTGGGTTATTCAGGGAACTAACTCAAGATTAAGCAAGTTTTCTTTGTTTGGTACGTCGGCTACAAGATGGTTAGTATTGAAAGGATATGCGATGGTAAAGATAGAATAAGTTAAGAAAGGAAAGAAAAAGGCAATGAATAGGTATTAATGAAAGAGAAAGTGATGTTTTATGTAAAGAGAAAGATGAAGATGACTTACAACCCAAGATGCAACATTTATTATATTCCTTCACAAGAAACAACAAGGGTGTCTCCTTCAAGTTTGATGTTGGCAAATTATAGTGTGCTTCATTTTGAACGTGAATTGAAACTTTTCTTCAACTATTTTTCTTTGCTACAATTTTATTTGAATTCGTTCTTTCTATTTTTGTTGCATGCTAATGGCACTTTTTGTGTCAATCTAGCTATGCTATGAATACCGCTTGATGTAAGGCTATTCACTCTTCTTCAATGATGGAGAAGATGATAGCCTTGTTGTTTCCCGATCTAGGAAAGACACCAAATGCAACACTTGAATTATAAGAAATCTGTACAAAGTAATGAAAGAAATAGTTAATGGATTAATGAAATTAAGAAAGGAAATAATAAAGATATAAAGGGTAAATAATAGTTATCAAAGTTGGCTGCGGAAGTGATGTAGAAGTATCATTCAAATGGAAGATCAACTTGGTGTAAGTTGAGTGCAAGACAATGGAAGGATGGTGGCTTGATGATTGAATGATATAAATGATGGAAATGGTGATGGAAATGAAAATAATATATTAAGCAAGTTAAAGAAGAAAATATACTATGAAGAGTATAGCCCCAGACTTTACAAACTTGAATAAGGGCTAGTGTTAATGACTTGAACCCTCCAGTTATTAAAATAGGAACTCAAAGTATCAAGTGAAGGAATGACGCCACAAACATAGAAAAGTTTGCTTAATCGATAAAGTTCTTAAAGAACTTGCAAGAGGGAATTCTCACTAATGATTTTTATATATTCAAACGTTCTTTACTAATGATGGCAACTTCTCAATTTATAGGAAATGAGAGGGCTGGCCAAATAATTAGATGCTCGTTCGACTAAGTACATGATTAAATGAAGGTACATGATGCTTTGGACGAATGGAGATGTCCCTTGGCCTTGGTGTTGGTTTGGTTACTCCTTTATGAAAGGACTTGATGATTTAACCAACATGCATGGAACCTTCCTTGGTCAAATGGTGACATACTGGTTCAAGTGGGCACCAAAGACTTCATGTGAATGGCATGTGGGGGATGGCCAAATGGTCATAATGCTTGCCTCATACCTCTTCATGATTTAGGCCTCCATTTGATGAGATCTCTTCACTAACGTGCACCTTAATGAAATGGCATCTTCATGGACAACAACATTCACGAAAGGTCACAATTATTGGAAGGCAACCTTTCATGTTTGAGCTAGTTCTAAGGTGTTTGAGCTAGTTATAAGGTGAATGAGCAGGAGGTGAGCTGGCCATAGGCGAGTTGTAACATGGTGCGTGTTATGGCAGTTCCTTGTGAAAATTCACCTCCTGGAAAGGCACCTCTTCGTGAAAAGGTACGATTTCTAAAAATTTGACTTCACCCATATTTGAAGTATTCTGAGTGGTGATATTGATGGTGCAACTCCCCAGCTGAATTCAAGTCATCTTCTAGCTTGAATCTTAAGCTCAACCCAACTACGAGCTCACTTGTCTCTGGATAACTTTTCACCAAGGGTTTCTTATGCTTTCCTGAGTGTTCCTTTATGTGTTCCCTTGTTGTTGCTTTCACCATTCAGCTCAAATCAGCTCCCTTAGGTGTGGCCGAATGTACCTATTTTCAAAGACATAAAAATTAAGTTTAGGAATTATTATAAAGTAATAATATGCATATTATAATGATGTGGACTATAGGTTATTTTAATAACTTCATGCATCACATAATAATGAATAAAATATTATCATCATAGCTATAGATGTAATATATGTATATAAATATATTTATGTCATAAATTAGATATGAGTAATGTATTATGAATATAATCATTATAATCATAGTGTAGGGAAATAATAAGTTACAGAAAGTCCCCCTTTAAATCTTATGAAAATTTTGGAGATGCAATGATGAATATGGTGTTGACTCGGTCACATCCCTTTTTTTTAGTGATTTGTCCTCAAATCAATAGGTGACTTCTCCTAAGTGTCCTTCCATGCAATAGATACTGCCTTGTTATCAATGGTGATCTCTCCAATAGGCATTTTTTTGAAACATGTCCCTTTGAAAAGATATTTTTCTGAAGGTCTTTCTTTGGATAATTTTATACTAACATGCACCTTTATGAAAATATTCTTTTCATGAGTCATGCCTTTTGAAAAAAGTGTTGTGAATTTTCAAGTCCTGAAAAAGGAAAGATAATTTCATAAGTAAGATGATGATTAATGATAAATAAGTGAAAAGAATACTCCATGTCTATGTTTACTGGATGGTCACAAGTCATGTCTTTTGAAGACATACTATTTTGAATGATTATGTTCCTTGGCATCCCAAAAGTCATGTCCCATGGCTCTCCAATAAGCATGGATTTTGAATAGGAATGCCCTTTTAATCTTTATGATTCACATCATTTAGTTCTCCTATAGTCACATCTTTTGACTAAATAATTGCATCCTTCTACCTCACATTAAACATATCTCTTGGCTTTTTAAAGGTCGCGTTTCCTAGTCTTCCAATTTGTCAAATTATGTCGCTTGGAATGTCTTGCAAGTGAAAAACAATTTATGCATTTTCAAAGTTAGAATAATCATCTTCGATCATGCGTCTCGTCAATAGGCATTCTCACATTAAGCACTTAAATGAATAAACACTTGTTTTGTAATCATTTTCCTCCAGTCTTGACGACACATTTCCTTTTCTCATAGCCTCAACTCTTTGTTACATGTTGAGTTGATCACTCTGAACATGTCTCGGCGTCAAAGGAGTAAGTACAATCTTCTTTTCTCCATGGTTGAACGAGTATTGGTTGGTGAAACAATCATGGATAGTTCTTTTGTCCTATTTCCATGGTCTCCCAAGAAGTAGATGGCTAGCATGCATAGGAACTACATCACACATAACCTCATCCTTGTACTTTCCAATCGAAAAAAGAACTATCACCTATTTGTTAATGTTGAGTTCTCCTCGTTCATTGAGCTATTGTAGCTTATATGGATTTGGATGCTTTATAGTTTTTAATCCAAGCTTTTCTACCATGATTGTGCTTGCTACGTTGGTACAACTTCCGCTATATATGATCATGAAACAAACCTTGTCATTCACATGGCATTGGATGTGAAAGATATTTTCTCTTTGTGCATTGTCCTCCGTCATTTGGGTACTCAAACTTCTCATAATCACTAGGATTTCTTCTTCAATGGGAGCCTCAATTTCTGCTTCTTCATTGGTATCTTCTTGTGTTTCTTCTTCTTCTTCAGGCTCGGACTCAATGTCGCCATTCCCAGGTAGAAGCATTGTATTCTGGTTGGGACATTGTGTAAAGATATGCCCCCTCTCAAGACATTTAAAGAACAGAGTATCCCTCGAACGTTTAGTTGTTTGTTTTCCTCAATTGTTGTCTTTGTTCACTTGTTGAGTATCAAAAAATTCAGCCTGCTATTTGCTAGGAGTAGGAGTAGATTTTTTCAAGTTGTTTTGAGTCCATTTTCAAGGTGTAGGCATAACATTACCAGTTGTACGTCTTCTCCGTAGTTGTCTTTCTATCTTCATCACCATTTGCACCATTTAATCTATTCAATGTAATGGTATAACTCCAATATTTTGGCAATTTCTGCACTAAGTTCGGCAAGGAATTTAGCTATGGTTGATTCATGATCCTCCTCGATCTTGACTTGGACCATTCTCACTTCCTTTTCTTTATATTAGTCCTCCATACTCCTCTGGCCTTGTTTGAGATTATGCAATTTCTGAAACAAATCTCACTGATAATGAACAGGAATGAAACATTTTCGCATTATACATTTCATTTTATGTCAAGTTGAAATTAGTCATTCTCCATTCCTCCTTCTGCTTATAGTAACTTTTCCTCTTACACAAGCACGCATCCCATACCATTATGAGACATATCATTATATTAAATCACATAATCTTTTCCAGATTATGATTACACTGACACTGGAGCTTATGTCAGTTTTCTTTTAACATCTTGAAGCATTCTTGTCATTTTTTCAATCCAAATGAATAACACGTCTTTCCTTAGTAGCTTGATCAGAGGGAGGACTATCATTACAAAATTCTTCACGAGCCTTTATTAATAACAAACAAGTCTAAGGAAACTTTGAAATTCGAAAACATTCTTTTGACTTTATCATTCGACTATATCTCATGCTTCCATGATATATATTCTTATCACCTCAGCTGAGTCCACATGGCCAAGGAATACAAACTTAGACAACCAACATTACACTTGGTCAACTTAACATGCAATTTTTCTCCCGAATAATTGGAAGAGCTATAGAAAGACATGCATTATGTTCTTCCCTCATCTTACAACTGATAAGAATAATATCAATGAACATTACCACCAATTAATCTAAGTATAACCGAAATACTAGGTTTATACAATCCATAAGTGTCGCATGAATATTCGTTAAACCAAACGATATTATCGCAAACTCATAGTGTTTATATCAAATTCTGAAAACTGGCTTAAAAGATCTTCTTCCTCATCTTTAACTAATAACATCCAGATAGGAGATCCGACTTGGGAGACACCAATCCACCGTTTCAACTGATCAAAAGATTATCAAGCTTTAAAGGATCATACTTCTTTTTCTTTGCTACCTTATTAAAGGGACGATAATCCACACATAATTGTAAATCCTAGTCTTAACAATTCTACTAACTATGCCTTTAATTATCTAAGTTCAGTCGAAGCCATTCGATATGACTATAGAAATGAACATAATACCTGGTAACATCTCAATTTTAACTTCTTCGTCTCAATATAGAAATAGTCCTGGTAACTTTTACGAGTGCACATTTGGATACTATCAGACAAATGGATATCTTCTAACGTAACCTTAAAAGTTTGAGTATCCACCCCTTTTACTAGAAAGGTTTGACAAACCTAGCAGTAATAGCTTTATAGCAGTTGATGCTAAAATCACATTAGAAAAAAAATATTCTTTTACCATACAAAAAATATCTCAAAACATTTCTAGTTATTTAAAATTCAAATTCTCTAAGCGGTAATTCATTGCAACATGATAAGGGGTAATCAATCCATTCCAAAAATTACCTTCGAAAGGTAAATCTATCAAGTCTATTATAAATTAACACTTTGAATTCTTAAAAGACAATTACCATCTACAAATACGATTCACCCTCACACTTTAGCCAAAAGTGTTAATTGCACACATATCACTTAGGATCAATTTTAATCGATATTATTCTTATGTATGAATGATAGTTTTATTAAACTTACATTGGCACTTCCTAATGTGTCGATGCATCATCATTATTAGACTAAACAAGAGAATTGACGCCAGTGCTTTACTATCACTATAAGCTTATTCTTTTTGAACCTCCTGCTTGGTCACTTACTTCAAATCTCGATTGCACACATCTTATACATACAATACACTTTTTGACACAAAACAAATTTGGTTTAGTCCTAGAATCAGTTGAACCTGTAGCTCTAATAACAATAAATGTAACACATATTTCCCGTAAATTTCCTCGTACACGAGTCATAGAGTCACATGTCTTTTAAAATATTTATGTACTTGAAAACAAGTAAAATTTTGTGTCTTTAAATAAAACGGTTTAATAAATAAATATGCTTCTACTATAACATGTGTTAAAACCCATAAACAATACGATTTTTTCACGTATACATGCCAACTAGAAATTTAAAACAACATTAGTATGTTATTACTAATATCGGTAAGTAATCTTCGATTATTGATGCCAAACTCAGCTCCTTACTCCACTCGCTCCTTCTACCTATGCGTAAAAATCATCACTCGCTAAGTATAAACGTAGTGAGACATAAGAAGAGTAAGTAATACATTTTAAAGAATAAGTAAACCATAAAAGATCAAAATACGAATCAAAATGTATAATATATATAAATGCATAAAAATAACTTGATAAGCCAAATTTTCGTCACATAACCTACAAAACATTATTTCATATTCATAGCATACTTATCAATCGGTCTTTTAAAAAATTTCCATTCACAACCCAATGTATGACAGATGAGAATGCAAGATACATAAATTGAACATAAGTGCTAAACAAAAGTATATGTATTGTAGTAACAACAACACTATGCTAATATATTGAAGTGGAAATTCACAAACTCATTATGAACATCATCAATGCACACATAGTGTCGAAAGTACGTAAATGTACTAATTCGAAAATGAAATAAATGCATAAAACAAAATTGAATGATAACACCTTATTCAAGATATTAACAAGTTCCATTATGAACACCATCATTGCACACATAGTGACATAGTACACAAAGTACTACTCCAGTTACACATAATACTTGTACAAAAATGCAATAATGAATTAAACAAAATCAATCGATAACCACCATACTCAAAGTATTTCTAAATGCACATATGACTCTCAATGTACATACAATAGGCTGTTATATCCCAAAACACAAATTAAACATTTATTCTGAAACACCAATAGATGTTAAATAGAGTAAAATACATCCAATTGTTTTTGGGTAGTTCATACCCTAAAATCCTTTGGTAAATATCGATAAAAAAACTCCATACTAAAAGTATGTCGAAATGTACCTATGACTCTCAATGTAAAAACAATAGGTTATTATGTCCCAAAACGCAGATTAAACATTTATTCTGAAACACTAATAAATGTTAAATAGAGTAAAATACATCCAATTGTTTTAGGTCAGTTCATACCATAGTAACTCCGTCACTTGCTCATAACAAGCCAATGTTTGCGCGATAACAAAAGTGCAAATTAAATTTGCACTCATCTGGTGTCTTTAGCTTGTAAACCTTCCTTACAAATTCACATTCCATCCTTAAGCTTTTCCTTAGCTTTAATATTGTTTATCTTGATTTAAAGAACACAATATAAATGAGCATCATTACAAACATATACAAATTCAAACCATGTGTTAGAATCTTACTTACATAAGCACAAAAGAGAAAATAATTTCTTAAAATTTCTTTTGATTCTCATTCGATACTAATTCCATGTCACAACATAATTGTTGACCATAACACTTTAAATTGATAATTCAAGTCCCTATTAATCCAAATTTCAAATAACATATTCACTTAAGTTCCCAACTTTTCCATATTTGAGATTTAAGCCTAAATTTTTACCAACATCCCAAAATAATCCAATTGCACATTCTAAAATCAATTTCAACACTCAGACATTAATTTCCAACATAGTACGTCAATTATTGAACCATTCGACATAGATCCCATAATTTTCTATAATTGTTGAATATGTCCCTCAACTTTAATAAAATTACAAAATGGTCCCTAGATTTTTCTAAGGCTTGTAGAATACTTCCTACATCATTTACAAACTCTAAATAATTTTTTCATAATTTTTTTCATCCTCAAAAGCCATGGTCGAATAGTACCACCCTAGGGTTCCATGATTTCACTTTGGTATGATTTGATTCGAGCATGAAATCAACCTCTATTCAACCTTATAAAATCTATACAATCAAGTACCTAATCAAATTTCATCAAATCACAACTTCCCCTAATTTTTAGGGTTAGACCGAAACTACCAAATGCATTTCTAGGAGGTTTGACCAAGATTTAATCATCAAACAAGCTTGGAAATGATTCTACAACCTTAAAAACCTCAAAGTTTATCATTAATTCCATAAACCCTAATATGAACATAAACCCTAGAATTTCGGATCTTTGAACTTATGTAAGATTAACATGCAATAATGGTAACAAAAGACAGAGCTCATCGAATAGAACAATTTTGTATTTAAATTCTTAATCCAAAAACCTAATAAATTGGCTTAAAATGAAAAATAAAAAATCTCTTACCTACGTTATGAAGGCCACGGAGAGGAGGAAAAAGATGACCAAGTTTCCATGAAATTTGAGTTAATTTCATGTTAATTTATCATATATTTAAGCTCAAGTATATATAAAATTCATTTTATGTGAAATGACAATTTTACCACTAACGAAACTTGATAATTACATCTATACCAAGCCACATAACTCTTATCATATTTATAAAGTCAAATATAAACAAATTAATTTTCCCTTTACAACTTTGCCCATGCAACTTTTCCAAAATTTCAATCTTGCTATTTTTTATCTAACGGTCCAAATTGAACATGAAAATTATTTCTCAAATCTAATAATCCATATTATTTTTATATCATTTTAAAATTTGGAAAAAATATTTTTAATTTAATTTATCATCCCTCAAATCTTCTCAAAATTTCTATTTGATCAGATTTACCGAATTTTTACCACACTTTAACACTTTCTAGTTTTTAACACCAATTTATGGATCAAGAATATGATTTCAATAAAACCCCACTCCTAAGAATCCCATGCAACTTTTTCCAAAATTTCAATCTTGCTATTTTTTATCTAACGGTCCAAATTGAACATGAAATTATTTCTCAAATCTAATATCCATATTATTTTTATATCATTTTAAAATTTGGAAAAAATATTTTAATTTATTTATCATCCCTCAAATCTTCTCAAAATTTCTATTTGATCAGATTTACCGAATTTTTACCACACTTTAACACTTTCTAGTTTTTAACACCAATTTATGGATCAAGAATATGATTTCAATAAAACCCCACTCCTAAGAATACAAAATAAATTTATGGAATAAAAATTCTTTTTGATAAAATTACCATTTAGATCCTTAACTTTTTCCTAATTTTATACTTTGGTCACTAACCTTTTATAATTTACATTTTGGACACTAACCAAAATTTTGGAGTATTACATGTATAAATATATTAAGTTTTTGTAATATTTTAAAAAGGGTTATAAATGCTTTGATGTGTTTATGATGTTTAAATGGTTTGTAATAGTTTATATGTGTGGAATTTAAGAAGTAATATATAGTTATGAACATGGATTTTGGTATTATATTTTGATAAAGCTATACTTTATTAGCATAAGATGAATTTTTAAGTAAGCAATTTTAGGTAGTTTCACTCCTTATATGAAAGAATATTGAACTGTCATGTTGCTACCTGAAATCGAACTTGATTTGAATATAAACTATTACAATTGGATTTTACGCGATTAAATATTTTTGCATATACATGTTAAATTGGTTGAATTTTAAAGAAATAAAATTTTATCAATTTTTGAATAAGGACTATTTTAAAAGTATCACATGACATCTTTGAATCATATTTGGTAATGAATATAGTACATTGGTGTTACATATTTGATGTAAGGTTATTCACGCTTCTTCAATGATGAAGAAGATGACAACCTTGTAATTTCCCGATCTAGGAATGACACCAAATGCCACACTTGAATTATAAGAAATCTGCACAAAGTAATGAAATAAATAGTTAATGGAATAATGAAATTAATAAAGAAAATGAAATGATAAATATATAAAGGGGAAAGAATAGTTATCAAAGTTGGTTGTGGAAGTGATGTAGAAGTATCCTTCAAATGAAAGATTAACTTGGTGTAAGTTGAGTGCACGGCAATGGAAGGATGATGGTTTGATGATTGAATGATATGAAAATGGAAATTGTGATTGAAATGGAAATAATATCTTAAGCAAGTTAAAGATGAAACTATACAATGAAGAGTATAGCCCCGAACTTTGCAAACTTGAATAATTTGTGGTGTTAGTGAATTGAACTCTCTAGTTATAGAAACTAGGAACTCAAAGTATCAAGTGAAGGAATGACTCCATAGAAAAGTTTGCTTAATCGATAATGTTCATAAAGAACTTGCAAGAGAGAATTATCATAAATGAGTTTTATATATTCAAAGGTTCTTTACAAATGATGGCAACCTCTCAATTTATAGGAAATAAGAGGGATGGATGAATAATTAGATGCCCATTTGGCTAAGTACATGATTAAATGAAGGTGCATGATACTTTGGACGAATGGAGATTTCCCTTGACCTTGGTGTTGGTTCGAATATTCCTTCATGAAGGGACTTGATGATTCGACCAATATGCATGGAACATTCCCTGGCCGAATGGTGACATGTTGGTTCAAGTTGGTGCCAAAGACTTCATGTGCATGGCATGCGGGTCTGACCGAATCGTCATGATGCTTGCCTCATACCTCTTCATTATTTAGGCCTTCATTTGATGAAATCTCTTCACCTATGTGCACCTTAATGAGATGGTATCTTTATGGACAACAACATTCACGAAAGGTCACAATTGTTGGAAGGAAACCTTTCATGCTTGAGCTATTTTTAAAGTGAATGAGCTGGAGGTGAGTTGGCCATAGGTGAGTTGTAACATGGTGAGTGTTACGGCAACTCCTTGTGAAAAGTCACCTCATGTAAAGGCACTTCTTTTCGAAAAGGTACGATTTTTGAAAATTTGACTTGACCCATATTTGAAGTATTATGTGTGGTGATGTTGATGGTGCAACTCCCCAGGTGAATTGAAGTCATCTTCTAACTCAAATCTTCAGCTCAACCCAACTATGATCTCACTTGTCTCCGGATAAATTTTCACCAAGGGCTCCTTATGCTCTCTTGAGTGTCCCTATATGAGTTCCCTAGCTATAGTTTTATATTCAAAAACATAGAAATTAAGTTAAGTATAGGAATTATTATAAAGTAATAATGTGTATATTATAAAGATGTGGACTATAGGTTATTTTAATAACTTTATGCATCACATAATAATGAATGAAATATTATCATCATAGATATAGACGTAATATATGTATGTCATAAATAAGATATGAGTAATGTATTATTAATATAATTGTTATATTCATAGTGTAGGAAAATAATAAGTTAGAGAAAGTCCCGGTTGAATCTTATGAAAGGTTGGAGATGTAATGATGAAATATGCTGTTGAATCGGTTCATATCAATATTTCTTGGTCACTGCCCCGACTCAGTTATCTTACAAAATAATATAGGTTTATTGTATGCCAACTCCTATAATATTCATCAGTTTAGATCCAACCCTTATTTTAGATTATTTCAGCTTACAGATTTGGCGCTTATTTCTTATTTTTCTTTATTCTAGTCTCTATTCTTTAATGTAAGTATATATGTTTTATGTTTTAAATGTTCTTATATATACATTATAGTGAATATTAGGTATTATACAAATATTTTTTATTTTGTTTAAAAGTCATAAAAAAATTATATCTGATATTGGTTTTTGTCAAAGTTTTTTTTACTTGTATTCATTTTCGAGAACATCTATCGTAGAATGAGCATGAAAAGCACTAATCAATAGAAGATGTTTGATTCGATAAGACATTCAAATGAAAAGTAGACTTCAAATAAATCGAGTTATTTTGATTTTAAAAGTAGTATGTTTTTATTTATCGTTTCATTAAGAAAAATATATTTTTAAATAAATAAATAAATAAAATTTCATAGATTTATTCGAATGATGTAATGCTCGACTATTCTTTTTATTTTAGTTTTAATAATGATAATGAGTATGATTCTTTTAAATAGCATTTTTAATTGTTTTATTCTATATTTTATTGCTTTTATATTTGATTTGTGTAATTTTGTGTTCATAAATAAAAAGTGGACATTCTTGTATAGAGAAGAAATAGATGGGATAGACTTCCTATTGGTGGATGTGAAAATCCCGTGATTTGTTCTTTAAAAAAGGAAATGTCCCTTAATAAATAAATTCAAAACAAATTATTCTATGTTTAATAAAATGAATCATACTTTAATTTTGGATTTAAATTTATAGTTTCCATTGTAAATGCAGACCTATGCGTGATTGACTCTCTAACCCTTCAAAATGATTCTTTAGTAAATGCAGACCATCTTTTGTCCTTTAAATGATTTTTCTTAAATTGTTTTAAAGACTTTTTTAAAGATATTTGACCTATCTAACCCAATGGTCGATGGAAAATAAAAGGTTTTCTCTTAAAAATGGAAACATCATTTAAAAAACATTATGACAACTTAGCGACTCCACTGGAGAGAGGTTAGAGAGTCAAGCCATCAATTGCTTATACGTTTCATTTTAGCAAAAATTATAAATTCGAGCCCATAATTGGTTATGATGTTGTTTATTAAAAATTGATTAATATACTTCTATTTATTTATAAATAATTCTACTAATCTTTGAATTCTTATTTTAAACTCCTCAAAAAATCATTTTCAAGGGTGTTTATTGTATGGTTTTGTTTTGTTTTGTCAATGGTTTGTATGTTCCTCCTCACACACATCACGTGCATTTGCATAACATAAGCTCTATACCCGAGCTTTTTACCAAGTAAGTAGGGGTGAACGCTTTACTTTCGTGGTGAATTTATTCCCCATACGATCCTTAGCTAGCAGCTTCTAGTGCACACATGCCTTATTCCTTCTTGGGAATTTATTCCTCGAATAAGTATAAGGAAGTGGATACTCTAGAATTGAAATTATTCTGCTAAAGCTTATAATATGTAAGGATTGAGGGTTTTGAAACCCAATGGGGCATTGAAATCAAGGATAACTCTATACCTTTTCCCTGTAGAGCCGAAACAATGCATATAGTGAACTATTGAATGATCACTCTATGTAGAGCCATGTCGAACCTCTATCCATAAATAGGTAACGAAATAAGTGTACACAAAGGAGGAACCTACTCTAAAATTTTTCTCTTTCATTTAAAGTTATAGAATAGAGTTATTATTCTTTAATAAAAGCACGAGAATTAGAAACATGCATAGTTAGGTTTTACTTGCCCAAATAAATGTATGAGGGTAGAAAGCATGTCTAGGTAATACCCTTTTTAATAAACATGTTCAAGTAGATCAGGGTAGGATTAATTTGTTTGATTTTTTATGAATTTTACTAATGCCACGTACTAACTGGCTTACCTTTTTTTTTCTTTGTTTTCTACTACATGTTCGTAGTATTAAAATGGGTGATTGATCTACAAGTGTTCGTCCTGTTGGAAGATCTTTACAATGGAGAAAATTTTCAAAAACAAAGAAGAAAACTCTATAGATGTCTGTGACTAGTCCGAGGCTAAGCAAAAAGGAAATGATAACTGTCCAATTACACACCAACCAATATCAAGATGAATGAGCTTTAAGGTCTAAGAAAGATTTGGGAAAGTGGGAGCCATGGTGAAAATCAAGCGTTCTTCAAAGTTTATGGTGACATACCTCACTTGTTGTACATCGCAGTAGATCCAATATTGATCTGAAGCATGATACAATTCTTGAACCCGATATATAGTTGTTTAACTTTTAATCGTGATGGCATGATCCTGACTGTACAAGAGTATCACTTTTTTATTGAACTTACAAAGAGTTATAGTAGAAAAGATTTATTCTACGTCAACAAAACGAACATCTGTCAAAGCTAACCTTGTAAAGAGTTCTAGTATGAGTAACAAGTTGGTGGTTGATCACCACAACAAAAAGGGGAATGTGAAGGTTTCCCATGGTTTTGCCTACAAATGATAGGCGAGGAGCAAATAGATGAAAATATAAGGAAATAATGTTGTTACTCTAGGGATCTACGACTTTATGATTTTCCCTAAGTGTATCGGTCTTGTTGAGTTAGCTATGGTTGATTTATTCATAAATCTAAATAGATAATTGAATCACATGCCTGTAATCTTGGATGGGATATTTAGGACTTTAAACATTTGTATAAGGTTTGGAAGTGGTCACTTTTTGTTGTGTGACCATTTTCTCACTATGTGGATCTGAAGTCATTTCTGGAATGAGGAAAATGTCGATTATAATTTCTTCTTAAGGGGCTGCTCACCTATTGCAGAATACCTTACAAGGGAGTGGCCCATAACATCTCATAAATACCAATGGATTAAAAACTTTAGAAACTGTCAAGATCAAGATATTGCATGGTGAACCTCATGGCTAATGAATACCCAAATTTTGTTTAAATATGGTGGTTCCAAATGGATCACAATCCATGGTCTGTGGGTAGGACTATAAGAGGTTTAGAGAGGGACTCCACTTAGGCATCCTCACTCATCTAGCCACCGATCAATTGAGGAGTTTTTTTAGTTAGTTCGCCAGGAGAAGGCTTTAGAGAGAGTTCTGGGGATGAGGGCTAGGGCATCAACTGCTATATTTACACAAAGTAGGATAGTGGTAGAATCTTCAGTACTTTCCCAGCCGTCGACCAAGAGGGTAATATATTTATAGAGATCTTGAAGGACTTCAATAGGTCAACCTAGTTGATAAGGATAAAGTTTAGGTTAAAGGGGTAATTTGAGCACCGTAAGAGCCCACTAGCCACCGCATCCGTTGTGAGTGTTGGAGGTTCTGTGAGGGAACAATCTCAGTTTAATTGTTCAATTTGTGGTATGAGGCATCTAGGGGTTTGCCAACATGGGTCTAGGAGTTCTTATGGTTATGGTTCCCCGGATAACTTTATCAAAGGTTATCTTGATGAGTAGGGTGTAACTCCAACATCAACCCAGAGGTTAGCTCCGTCAATTCAGAGGAGTATAAGACCTCCGAAATGAGGGAGTACTATATCCGAACATGTCAGTTAGGGTGTGGGTCGATCTCTTATCAGTGTCAAGCCTATAGTGGTCTCCCATTAGTATGTTGATCGAGTCCAAAAGTATTGCTACACTGCCAATGTTACCCCCAAATCGAGAGGTAGAGTTCATTATAAAGGTAATACTAGGATCTGCCCTAGTGTTTATTACTCCCAACTACATGGAACTGATAGAATTAAAGGAGTTGAAGGCCAACTTCAAGAGTTGCCAGAGAGGCATTTCATCTGGTCAAGTATTTCCCCTTGAGTAGCATCGGTTCTCTTTGTCAAAAACAAAGATGGATGAATGAGGGTATATATAAACTATTGACATTTAAATAACTTGACTATCAAGAACCTTTATCCCCTTTTGAGAATCGATGACCTCTTAAACCAACTTAAAGGAGTGTATGTATTCTCTAAGATAGATCTGAGGTCTTAGTACTATCAGTTAAAGGTCAAGTAGGTAGACTTAACGCATATGACATTTAAAATAAGACTTGGTCACAATAAATTTCTTACAATGACATTTGGACTCACCAACGCCCCGACGATATTCATGGACTTAATGAATCGAGTTTTCCACCCATACCTGGACTAGTTTTTGGTAGTTTTCATATATGACTTCTTAGTTTATTCCTGATCAAAGGAAGAACATGATCAACACCAATTGTTTACCAAGTTATGGAAATATAAATTCTAGTTGCTCGAGGTTTCATTTTTGGGGAATTCTTGGCAACGGATGGTATTTGGGTTGACCTTAAAAAATGTACGTAGTGCTTGAATGGAAACAACCATGGAACGTGATCGAGGTACGTTATTTTTAGGTCTTTCTGCCTGCTGTCGTCGACTTGTGAAGGGTTTATTGATGATACCTACCCCAATGACTAAGTTACTTTAGAAGGGAGTATTGTTTGTGTGGGGTGAGAAGCAACAAGAGAGCTTTGAGTAGTTGAAAACAATTCTATCTCAAGTACGAGTCTTAACCCATCCTAAGTTAGGGAAAAACTTCATCATTTTCAGCAATGTCTCACCAAATAAACTTGGATGCATATTGATACAAAGAGTGAAAAGTGGTAGATTATACATCCCATCAGCTTAAGCCTCACGAGAGAAATTACCCCACCCATGATTTAGAGCTTGCAACAGTAGTATTCCTACTTAAGATTTGGAGGTACTACATGTTTGGTGAGAAGTGTCACATCTTTATCGACCATAGGAGCCTAAAATACCTACTTACATAGAAAGAATTAAAACTAAGGTAGTGTATATGGGTCAAGTTATTAAAGGACTACAGTTGTGTGATCGATTACCACCCAGGGAAGACAAATGTCATTGGCTTCGAGTTATGTGTTGAAGACGTATTATTCTTTAGGGGGTCATTTATGTGTATCCCCATACGAGCAGTTTCATAGTAAGATCCTCCATAGATCCCATTATAGTCCACTTTCAATGCATCCGTGTAGCAACATGATGTATCAAGAGCTTCAACCACTATATATTTTGTCGGGCATGAAGAGAAAATTATCTGACTCTATTGCGAAATGTTTTGTGTTCCAACAAGTTAAGGAAGAACAAGAGGTTCCATCGGGGTTGCTCCAGCCGATTCAGATATCGCAGTTGAAGTGGGATAGAATAAGCATAAATTTTATGGCTGGGTTGCCAGTGATGAGGAAAAATCACGATGTAGTGTGGGTTATAGTAGATCAGTTGACCAAGTACGCCCACTTCTTATCAGTTAGAATGGATTTCACCTTGGAGAGGTCAACACAATTATGCATTCTCGAGATAGTGAGATTGTATGTGTTAGAGTATGCCCAAATATCAATCATAAGATGATTGTAATGATACTTTTTCTTTACCATTTTTATTAAATAAAGATATTGCCACTATTATTTTCTGTTATATTTTTTTGTCTAACAAAAACTGAAAGATAATAAAGTCCATATAATAATATGATTAATATTAAAGATCCATTGTCAAGTATTATTATGGGCATGGATAATAATAATATGTTTAAGGCTAACATGGAGTTGATTGATGACAATGAGTTGTCAAAGACATAGAGTTGTCATACATGAGGATTTTGTTAGAGAACAATATATTGGATTGACCCGCTATGAGCATGTTTCTTGGATTATTATGTGACAGTCACAAAATTGCTCATGGTGATGGATGTATTTATGATCCTCAAACTATAGATCATTACTATCTCAACATATATTGTTGTATATTTTGATATAGTTAAGAATGCTCCATAACTGGTTCCATTATAAAGATTGATATTGAACATATTAAGATATATGTAGTGAGGTGTGAATGATTAAGATATGATTTGTCCTTTCTACATAAAAGGGAATATATCATAGGCTACTTGATTGAGTGAGACTAGAAATGCATGGTCATGCTCGGATAAATTGATATGAGATATTACAAATGATTTAGTCATAATTGTGTACTCTAGATATAAAGAAATAATAGATGGGTGATACAAGTGTGACTATTCCAAGACTTGTGCCTATTATAAATATAAAGGGCAAAAGGATAAAATACATAAAAAGAGTTAGTCACGAAGATCTTATGTTGAATCATGATTTCCTATAACTTAGGTGACAATGATATATTGCTAGATGTCACTCATTGTTTGTAATGTTAAATGATTCTAATGTTACTACTAACGTTACAGGAACATACAGGGTCACACCCAAGGGTTGGGATTAGCAAATTATTATAAGTTACACATGTACAATTTTATTGTACTTAAATTAAAATATATAATTAAGATTAACACACACACACATATATATATATATGATTTTGATTATCCCGTATGTTCTAAAAATATATTAAAAGGAATATAATTAATGTAATTAGTTTTCTTTTAATTAATTCGTAAAACCCTAAGTGTTAGGAAAACAACATTATAAAAGAATTGAGTTTACCCATATCCCATCCGAACCAAAATTTGACATGATTTCAACTCGATGATTGAGTCTAAGTGAATGAATAATTTACTTATTTACTTATTATTATTATCTATTGTTAGCATTAACAAAGAATAAAATGATGTTTGTTTTATTCTCATTTTATATTGTACTAATAGCTGACCATCTTTTCTAGTAATAGTTTAATGGCTTAGTATATTCTTTTCTCAATTAAAAGACTATTTCTATATCTAATTAAATAACTTCTAGCTCTGAATTTGGGCTATGACAATATAGTCACATAAAATTCTTGATTTTAAAGATTTATTGATTCAATTGATTAAAACTAAAACTTATAATTCTAAATTTGGGATGTGAAAATATATATTCCTATTAAATTCTTTAATTACAAGTAATAATGAGCAGAACTGAAAGTTATGACGGCAAGGAACGACAACGATTGACCTAAAAATCTAAAGGTTGTCCCAAATTCAAAACGACCCAAATTGACCCCAAAAATTTAATGGTTATTCCAAATCAAAACAAAATGATTCGACATTAATCCGAACTAAAAACTAACCAAACCGATTTTTGCCCTACTCGATAAAAAATATGAACTGAATTTATATTAACTAGAAGTAAACCCCAACTAGATCTGATCTAACTAGAACCAAATCTAAATCAAGGTAATTTAAACCCAAAAATTACCCGACCCAAAATGACCTAATTTGTACCCAATCCGAATGACTCGATTGTCACCTCTAAATGAGTTAAAAATGTGTTACCTTGATAATAATCTACTAGAAACCACTCAAGGTTCAACCAAGCACTAGCTCTTTTTTTTCTATGTTTTTAGATCTTTGAATAATCTATTTCTCTTGATATTTTAATGCTAATCTTGCAATACTATAAATTTACTAACTTTTCTCAAGATACAAATAAGAACAAGGGAGAGTTTGAATGAGAGAAAATTAGAAAATTGGCCGAAGAAACAGAGATAACAATAGCCAACTCCTCTCCAGTCGTGACCTCGCTCACAAGTAATGAGATTCAACTTTTGAAATTTAAAATGGGTAAATCAACCCGTTAGCCCTCTAACTTTGCCCCCTAATAAAAATACCCTTTTAATCTCTATTTAGGGTCAACCTAAGCCCAAACCAACATAACTTGGACAAGGGTTTTCCAACAAGGCTAATGGATTTATCCAAAACCTTCTTGGTTTAGTTCGAACTACTAACCCAGAATTTAGGGCGTTACACTCCCTCTCCTCACATTCTTCCATAACTCCCTCATTTTCAATGTCCTACAAATTAGAATATCACAAAAAAGAGGTTTCCCCCTCATTAGGAATAATTTCCTTAAACTCTAACTAATGGAGCCCATAATCTTGAATAGCCATAAATTATTGAATTTAATCACATAAGTTTTCACATATTCCACCCATGAGAAACCCTTATTGGCTAAAATTCTTTTCAACAGCTAGAACAAACACACCTAATTCCAATAATAGTGATCTTTAAGGCCAAATCATCTTTCAAATTTTGCCAAACAAACTCAGTTCTAACTCACTTTTATACCCGAAGTAGAGGTATCAAGTCCTATTGAGAAAAAATAAGAATATTGTTAGTCGACAATTCTCACCATGCCCTCAAGAAGGACAAGTTGAATATACCAAAAATTCATTGCATTGAATACATGTAATGCCCCAAATATCGAATTAGGGACTTTATTGAAATGATTTGAAAATTTGAGGATTTATTCGATTAAATGTTAAAAGATAAGAATGATTTAGATTAGTGGTTTAGATTAAATTATAATAATAGATGATTAAGAGGGTATTTTGGTCCTTTAAGGGTGAATGAATTTAAAATTCATTTTTAGTAAGGTATTAAGTAAAGAGGGGAAAGGGAAAAATAGGTTACCAAAAGTCATTTCTCTTTTCTTCTTCTTTCCCCGTGGAAAAAGCTCTCCTCTGTAGCAAAGGTAAGATTTTATTTGGTTAGTGTTTCCTTTCGATTCTGGTTGGTTCTTGCAAACTTAAGTGATAGGTAAGCTAAAGGGAAAGATTATATAAGATTAAAACTATGAGATAGAGGAAATATTAGAGATTTAAGAAAATGGGTTTTCAAAGGATATATTAAGATATGAGTGTTTATTAATGTTTATTAGTAGATTTAACTTGTTAAATATATAAAACAGATATTAGAAGAATTGGATGGGTTTAAAAAAAAGTTAGAAAAAGTGGTGTGATTTTTAGTTTGAAATGTTCTTGGGATGTGTTAAGTGTTTTAAGAAGCTAAATCAAGTGAATTTAGTAGGGATAATTAAAGAAGAGTTTAATGGCATTGTTGGGTGTAAGCATAAGGAAGTTTGACTAAATTTGGGGAAGAATCGGGCTAAGAAATGGAAAATCTGGGTACGAGTATCTACAGTACCGATACTATAGGCTTAAAATTGAAAGAAATCAACTGAGTAGTATCGGTATTGATGCAATAAGTGTCGATACTGAGAGAATGGTATCAATACTATGAAGAATGTATTAATACCATTGATCACAGAATGCAAAAATGGTATCAGTACCGAAATAGAGTATCGGTACCATAGTATAATAGTATCGAAACCATCGTAGGGGTATTGATACTAATGAGCCAAAAATGTGAAGATAGGCTGAGATTGTTATAGAAAATATAATAATAGTTCTATTGAGTATTGTTTAAGTATAATTGTTAGAAAATATGCTAACAATTGATTTTGTACGTGTCTTTATTAGATGCTTGAGTAGATCGAAATAAAGTTCCCAAGACAAGCAAAACTAAAGGCAAAGGAAAACTACCTGAGTAATCAGCTTTGCGTTTTATGATACGATGGAGGGGCAAGCTAGGTGAGTGCATTTAATTGTGTAATAATATGTTATAACAGTTATAGATGTATGATTGCTTAATATATGTATGTGGTAATTACCAAATAGGCACTAAGTGTGCAATTCACGGAATTCATCATATGTTGATGAATAACCGTTTCGGCACTAAGTGTGTAGTTCACGAAATTCGTCATATGTTGATGAATAACTATTTTGGAACTAAGTGTGCATTTCACATAATTCATCATATGTGATGAATAACTGTTTGGACACTAAGTATGCAATTCATGGATTCATCATATATTGATGAATAAATGTTTCGACACTAAGTGTACAATTCACATAATTCATCAAATGTTAATGAATAATCGTTTAAACACTAAGTGTTCAATTCACAGAATTCATTATATGTTGATGAATAACCGTTTCGGCACTAAGTGTGCAATTCACGTAATTCATCATATTTTGATGAGTAACCATTTTGGCACTATGTGTGCAAACCATGGAATTCATAATATGTTTATGAATGTCTATATTGGCACTACGGGTGCATTACAAAGAAATGATAATAACTTCAAAATAATGATATAATGATTCCATTGTACAATTAGTTTTGTCTCACTAAGTAATACTTAACGTTTGTTTATTTCACTCGTAGGATTTAATACAAGATGAGTAAGGAGATCATCGGACGTCAAAGCAATAGTCACCTTGTCAATAACAGTATGACTTTCATGTCTACTTTTGATGTATTTTAGTGGCATGTAATAGGTTTAGTAAAAACGCTCTGAAAAGCATTTGAATTAAACGGATGTAAAACGGTGAAGTGGTTGAACATCTATTTTTGTTTGTCTATTTAAGTTTAATACATGTTTTATTATAAGTAAATTAAATATTTTATAAAAAAACAAAAATTTACTTGTTTACAAATAAGGAATTGTTTTAAAAGTGATGTGACAAATGTATCTCGTATACAGAAAGGTATACGTGAGATGGGTGTTACATTTATTGGTATAAGATCTGTAAGTTTTATCGATTCACAGACAAAATTGAATGTATTTTGATGTAAAAAGAGTTTACATGCCACTAAGATATCTAGTTACCGATAAGGTATAGAAAAAATATGATAGATGTTTCTCCTTACTAACTTAAGTACTATCTTTATGCATGTCATACTAGATTTAAGATTCTACGAATTCGAGAAGAGCGGCTAGACGAGAGAGTAGAGATGGATCAGGTAGTGAAAGCTATGAAGAGAATAGCGAACATCTGATTCCGTCAGAGAATGGCAGTGCTCCGGTACCTCAGGGTATGCCTATTCTGGAGTTCAAAGCTTTTATGCAAGCTCTCAATGTTATCTTAACATGGTTCCAACCTCCTCTGTCTCCCCCTGATCCTCCAGTACCGCTAATGTTTATCCCTAAATAATTAAGAGTTTAGGAGCTCCTGAGTTTCGGGGAGAATAAGGTGAAGGTCTGATGGACACGAATTTATGGTTGAATGATGTGATGGTGATGTTGGAGAGTTTATAGTACTCCGATCATTAAAAGTTGGGTGGAGCTGTATCGTTACTCCGAGGATCAGCTCAGGTGTGGTGAACAAATACGACAATGTATTCATTGTCTGAACAAGTGAATTGGCAATTCTTTCAAGATGAGTTCAAGAACAAGTATATCATGGAGCAGTTTATGAGGTCTACGCTATTGAAGTTTCTTAACTTGAAACAAGGTAATCGAGCAGTGCATGGGATGAGGTTGAATACAATAAGCTTAGCCATTATGCTACTGAGGTAGTTCCTAATGATAAAGCTCGATGGGATTGGTTTATTGAGGGTTTGAGGACTAAGTTGAAGGAGATGATGTTAGTCTTAAACTTGCCTAGCATACAAGAAGTTATTAACAGAGTTAAGGCTATTGAAAGAGCTCAAGAGGAAGCTCTAGCAGGAAGCAAAGTATGCCGACTAGTAAAAGGAGTGGAATGTCTTCATCTACACATCATGCTAAGAGATACAAGGGCTTAGGTTCCCAATATACTGACAGTGCTGATTATAATGCAGCTACACAGAAATCTAAGTAGTCCTATTCTTTTGCTACTAGCTCGGGTAGAGCTTATGGGGAGAGAGGTAATCCGTGTCAGTCATGTGGAAAATTTAATTGGGAGTATGTAGATTACTCTCTGACGCTTGTTTTATTTGTGAAGAAACAGATCATTATGCTCTGAGTTGTCCATAGAGATTCAGGGATAGATCAGTGCAAACTGAGAGATCAGTAGCAACGCCTAGTAGAAGTCGAGGAAGAGGAAGATTCAGTGGTCAATATGAGGTTGTTTAATGACAAGAGACTCGGGGAGTGGCTTAAATTTATAGTATAAAGACCAATAAGGATCGAGATGATCTACAGATCATAAAAGGTTCATTTTAACTTTTTGATTAGCATGTTTTCGTTCTAGTTGATCCTGGTTCTGCGCACTCTTATATTAGTACAAAGTTGGTTAGAACTAAATGAATTCCTTTTGAACCAATTTCTAGTGAAATGATAGAGGTAAACCATATGGGTCATAGTGCAAGGGTCGTTTGGATGTGTAGAAAATGTCCAATTAAGATTCAAGGGGTTGTGTTCACAATAATCTTGATGGAGTTACCCTTTGATGAATTTTAAATCATTTTGGGCATGGATTGGTTGTCTCCACATCATGGATGGGTGGATTGTTGTAGAAAGAGATTATTTGTAAAGGATTCAGAAGGCTTCAAAATAGAGTGATTGGAGAAAAAATGAAATCACCCTCTAATGTGATATCAACCCTAACTGTAAAGAAAATGATGTCAAAAGGATGCATAGCTTTTCTAGCTAATGTAATTGCCACTCAAACGTCGAAAGTGAAATTAAGCGATATTCCAAAAGTTAAAAAGTTTCCAGAGGTGTTTCCACAGGAGTTGTCGGGGTTACCTCTAGATTGGGAAGTTGAATTCAGAATTAAGGTTTACCCGGGTACCGAACCGGTTTCTATGGCTCCGTATCAAATGGCTCCAATGGAGTTAAGGGAATTAAAAGCACAATTGAAAGAGATACTTGATAAAGGATTTATCAGACCCATTGTTTCGTCTTTGGGAGCACCAGTACTATTTGTGAAAAAGAAGGACGGGTCTATGCGATTATGTATTGATTATCGTCAGTTAAATAAAGTAACGATAAAGAACAAGTATCCTTTTCAGAGGATTGATGACTTGTTTGATCAATTGAAAGGTACAACAGTGTTCTCCAAGATAGATCTAATGTAGGGATACCATCAGTTAAAGATCGAGAAGGATGATATTCCCAAGACAACTTTTCAGACTCGGTACGGATACTACGAATTTATGGTAATGCCATTTGGATTGACTAACGCTCCGGTAACATTCATGGAATTGATGAACATAGTAAAAGCCTTACTTGGATCAATTCGTGGTGGTATTTATAGATGATATATTAGTGTACTCAAAGTTAAGAGAGGAACATGATGCTCATCTTTGAGTGGTTCTACAGACACAACGTGAAAAGAAGTTGTACGCAAAAATTGTCTAAATGCGAATTTTAGCTGGCGGAGATTGCTTTCCTTGGTCATGTAGTCTCTACAGAAGGCATAAGAGTGGATCCCAATAAGATTCAAGCCATAGTAGATTGGCAACCCCTAAATAATGTTACGAAAGTTTAGAGTTTCTTGGGGCTTGCTGGTTATTATAGGCGATTTGTGAAGAATTTTTCAATGTTAGCTCTGCTGCTAACTAAGTTGTTACAAAAAGATGGTAACTTTTGTGTGGGAGGGAAAATGCCAAGAAAGTTTTGAAATGCTAAAAAGAATAGTAATTGAGGCCCCAATGCTTGTACAACTAGAGTCATGTAAAGATTATGTTGTTTACAGTGATGAATCCCATAATGGGTTGGGATGTGTGCTGATTCAAGAAGGGAAAGTTATGGATTATGCCTCAAGATAGTTGAAGGATCATGAGAGGAATTATCTGACGCATGATTTGGAATTGGTAGTAATAGTGTTTGCTTTGAAAATTTGGTGCCATTATTTGTATGGTGAACATTGTCATGTCTACACAGATCACAAAAGTCTAAAATATTTGTTGACTCAGAAAGAGCTAAATTTGATGTAGAGAAGAAGGATTAAGCTTTTAAAATATTATGATTTGGTTATTGACTATCATATCTGAAAAGCTAATGTGGTAGCCGATGCACTCAATCGAAAGACTTTTGTAGCTTTAAGGGCTTTAGATGCATGTATGTCTTTAAAGGAAGATGGTGCTTTGATTGCTGAATTAAATTTAAAGCCGATGTTCTCAGATCGGGTAAAAGAGCTGCAAGGTCGAGAAGATAAATGTTTGATGAGATTAGCAGAAGTCGAAAAAGAAGAGGCCAAAGAATTCGAAATGAGGGATAACAAATGTTTATATTACCATGAAAGACTTTACATTCTCGATGATGATGAATTGAGGAAATATATTCTTTGCGAAGCACATTATAGCCCTTTGACGATGCACCCAGGCGGGAATAAGATGTATCAGGATTTGAAAAGTAACTATTGGTGGTTGGGTATGAAAAGAGTTGTAACGGAGTTTGTGTTAAAATGTATAACATGTCAGCAAGTGAAAGCAGAACATCAATTGTCTTCCATATTGCTACAACCGATAACCATCCCTGAGTGGAAGTATAAGTAAGTAAGAATGGATTTTGTTTCAGGGCTACCTTTATCACCAGGTAAAAAGGACTCGATATGGGTAATAGTGGACATATTGACCAAGACGACTCATTTTATTCTAGTTCGAGTAGACTATTCAATGGATAAGTATGCAAAGCTGTATATAAAAGAGATAGTAAAATTGCACGGAGTATCGATATCGATAGTGTCTGATCGATACCCAATGTTTACTTCAAGATTTTGGAAATCTTTGCATGAGGCATTGGGTACTCGATTGAACTTTAGTACAACTTTTCATCCGCAGATAAATAGACAGTCAGAGCGAACTATTCAGATACTAGAGGATATTCTAAGGGCATGTGTGATTGAGTTTAAGGGATCATTGGAAAGGAATTTTCCTTTAGCGGAATTTGAATATAATAATAATTATCAATCCAATATTAAAATGGCCCCGTATGAAGCTTTATATGGGAGGAGTGCAAGACACCATTAAATTGCTTTGAACTAAAAGATTGAGATCTAGTTGGGCTAAATTTGATGAAAGAAATGGAGGAAAAAGTGAAAATTATCCAAAGCAATCTAAAGATAGCCTCCGATCGCCAGAAGCCTTATGTAAATTTGAAAAGAAAGGAAACTGAATTTCAAGTTGGGGACAGAGTATTTCTAAAGGTACCGCATTGGAAGAAAGTATTACATTTTTAGCTAAAAGGAAAGTTGAGTCTGAGATTCATTGGACCTTATGAGATCTTAAAAAGGGTCAGACCAATAGCTTATCAATTAGCTTTGCCTCCGGATATGGACAAGATCCACAATGCTTTTCACGTATCGATGCTTAGAAGGTACATATCGAATCCATCCCATGTTATCACTCCTAAGAAATAGAGATTCAACCAGATTTAACTTATGAGGAGGTACCAGTGCGAATCTTGGCTATGGAAACCAAGGAATTACGTAACAAAAGGATTCGGTCGGTTAAAGTGCTTTGGCTTAATCATAAGGTAAAAGAAGCTACTTGGGAAAGAGAAGAGGACATGAGGAAGCAATTTCCACACCTCTTCGATTCATGTACTTCTTTAAATTCGAGGACAAATTTTCTTAATGGAAGAATTGTAATGGCCCAAATATTGAATTAGTAACTTTATTGAAAAGATTTAAAATTTTGAGGATTTATTCGTTAAATGTTAAAAGATGAGAAAGATTTGGATTAGTGGTTTAGACTAAATTGTAATAATGGATGATTAAGAGGGCATTTTGGTCCTTTAAGGGGAAAATGAATTTAAAATTCAATTTTAGTAAGGTATTAAGTAAAAATGGGAAAGGGGAAAATATGTTACCAAAAGTCATTTCTCTTTTCTTCTTCTTTCTTCGTGGAAAAAGCTCTCCTCCATAGAAAAGGTAAGATTTTATTTGTTTAGTATTTCCTTTTGATCCTGGCTGGGTATTGCAAGCTTAAGTGATAGCTAAGCTTAAGGAAAGGTTATATAAGATTAAAACTATGAGATAGAGGAAATATTAGACATTTAAGAATATGGGTTTTAAAAGGATATGTAAAGATATGAGTGTTTATTAATGTTTATTAGTAGATTTGACTTGTCAAAGAGATAAATGAGAGATTAGAATCATTGGATGGGTTTAAAAACAAGTTAGAAAAGGTGGTGTGATTTTTAGTTTGAAATGTTCTTGGGAGATGTTAAGTGTTTTAAGAAGTTAAACGAAGGGAATTTAATAGAGATAAGTAAAGAATAGTTAAATGGCAATGTTGGGTGTAAGCATAAGGCAGTTTAACTAAATTTAGGGAAGAATCGACCTAAGAAATGGATAATCGGGTTACGAGTATCTGTACTAGTAGAATAGTACCGATACTATAGGCTTAAAATTGAAAGAAATCAGCAGAGTAGTATCGGTACTGATGCAATAAGTATCGATACTGAGAGAAGGGTATCGATACTATGAGGAAGGTATCGATACCATTGATCACAAAATGAAAAACTGGTATCGGTATCGAAACAGAGTATCGATACCATAGTATAGTAGTATCAATACCATGGTAGGCGTATCGATACTAATGAGCCAAAAATGTGAAGATAGGCTGAGATAGTTATAGAAATTATAATAATAGTACTATTGAGTATTGTTTAAGTATATTTGTTAGAAAATATGCTAACAATTGATTTTGTATGTGTCTTTATTAGATGTTTGAGTAGATCGAAATAAATTTCCTGAGTGAAGCAATACTAAAGACAAAGGCAAAGTACCTGAGTAATCAGCTTTGCATTTTGGATACGATAGAGAGGCAAGCCATGTGAGTGCATTTAATTGTGTAACTATATGTTATACTAGTTATAGATGTATGATTGCTTAATATATGTATGTGATGATTACCAAATAGGCACTAAGTGTGCAATTCACGGAATTCATCATATGTTGATGAATAACCGTTTCGGTACTAAGTGTGCAATTCATGGAATTCATCATATGTTGATGAATAATCGTTTCGGCACTAAGTGTACAATTCACGAAATTCATCATATGTTAATGAATAATTGTTTCGTCACTAAGTGTGCAATTCACGGAAATCATCATATGTTGATGAATAACCATTTCGCACTAAGTGTGCAATTCACGGAAATCATCATATGTTGATGAATAACCGTTTCGCACTAAGTGTGCAATTCACGAAATTCATTATATGTTGATGAATAACCGTTTCGGCACTAAGTGTATAATTATGTGATCAATAATATGTTGATGAATAACCGTTTCGGCACATTATGTGCAAACCACGAAATTCATAATATGTTTATGAATTACTATATGGGCACTACGGGTGCATTACGAAGAAATGATATAATGATTCCATTGTACGATTTGTTTTGCCTCACTAAGTAATACTTAACGTGTGTTTATTTCACGCGTAGGTTTCAATACAAGTTGAGTAAGGAGATCATCAGACGTCAAAGCAATAGTCACCTCGTCAATAACAGTGTGACATTCATGTCTACATCTGATGTATTTTAGTTGGCATGTAATGGGTTTAGTAAAAAACGGTCTGAAAAGCATTTGAATTAAACTGATGTAAAATGGAGAAGTGGTTAAACATCTCTTTTTGTTTGTCTATTTAAGTTTAATACATGGTTTATTATAAGTAAATTAAATGTTTTATAAAAAGAAACAAGATTTTACTGGTTTACAAATGATGAATTGTTTTAAAAGTGACGTGATATATGTATCTCGTATACAAAAAGGTATACATGAGATGGGTGTTACAATAACACTAAATGAACCAATTGGAGTCTTTATGCAAATCTTAAGCAATTTTTTGACAAATAAAACAATGTCCTACGATTGAGGATTATTTTGTAACTTTTAATAATCTATTGACTCAATAAAACAATATCATATAATCATAAATTATTTATGTACTTTATCCTATAATAAAATTGACGAAGTGAGTTAGATAGCTATAGTGAAAGAGGAAGAATCATGTTCCATAAAAGGGTTAGATAGATAAAAATAAATATTATTCGATGAATTTACTATACACACGCATAAATTAAAGGGTTATTTCTAATTTTAAAGTTTAGGCATGACATGAAATGGGTATTGAATCTTAGATTCAATATTAATCAAAAGCTTAATACAAAATAAGTGCCTAAACTATGCCTCGAAAAATGTTTTAGTGCCTAAAGCTTTTTTCGTTAAAAATAGGAGCTTAATGTTTTAACTGTCACCATTTTAAGTGCCCAGACATTAACGACCGTTAATAAACCCAGTTAAATAAAAAGTTTCATGTTCTAGTATTTTTGAATTTTTTTTAAATATTTTATATTAAAAACTAAAAAAAGAAGCATCATAGTTGTGTTTCTTCCACCTTTCGCTCCCTCTTCTCCTCGCCCTTTTCTCCTATCTCCCCCTCCCCTGCCATGACCAACTACCACGATCTACCAATCGTGTAACACCCTTAACCTGTATAAATACTTAACTACGAGTTAAATATGTCACACTCACTTTTTATAAAGTTACATACTCGAAAACCTGTACTAACATAATCCAAATCCAATAATAAAATACATAGTTTATATTTGATACTTATTCGATAAAATTTAACTTCATTATTCAATAACAACTTCATCGTTTCCAACGTGACACTTCAATCCTTTATATTTTCATATTCATCACCAAAATACTCAACTTTCTTAAACTTTAGAATTTAACCATCATTTTTGAATTCTTTTAGAATTCATAATAACTTTTCCAATAAATTCAAAATGGTCATTCACCATTTAATTCAATCCAAACTTAATAACAAAAATTTATAGCATTAAAATAATATATTCAATCTAATACAATAACATTTACAAATTTTTCATTTAACCACCAAAATTTCCAATCTTTTTGAATAAACCACTAATTTTAACCAAATTTACAATTTGGTCCCAAATCATTATTCTAACTTCAAATTTTAGTATCTAAACATTAATTTCCAGCATTGTGATAATTCAATCAATCTAATATTTAACATTTGAAAACATGAAATTACATCCCCAATTTTCTAGCATAATTCCAAGTAGCCACTAACTTTTCCAAATTCTTGCAATTTGACCCAAAACAATATTCTAACTTCAAATTCAACATTTAAAAATTAAATTCCAGCAATAAACAACCATAATTAAGCATTTATACATCAATGTCTCATAATTTCCCAAATTTTCAAATTTGTACTTTTAATATCACAAAACTCCAAATTGATCCAAATTAATTTCCAAAGCATGTAAAATTCATCTAATATCAATTATAGACCATAGGAAATTTTTGAACGTTTTCCCCCTATTTAATTACTCATGGTCGAACCTTCAAGTAGAAATAGGGCGTATTTTTCATTCAATTTCAAGCATGAATTCAACCTCCTATGATCAAATTCATGCAATTCTCATCATCCTAACATCAAATTCAATCCAAATTCAATAATTTATTCACAAATCCTAGCTTGATCAAATTTATTATATGCTTTTCTAGATGATTTTAATCATCACCCATACTCAAAAATTAATCTACAACACTAATAACATAAAAATCAAACTTTAAATCACCAAAATTCAACTTGTTCTTCGTCCATCGAAATCATGGAATTCATCAACCAAGCATGTTTCCATGAAATTTTTATACCAAGTAATAGAGAATTTCAAGGAGATTAATTCTGTATCTAATAGCTTAATCCAAAAATCAATCGACAAACTCTATAAATGAAATTAAAAAAAGTCTTACCTAGCTATGGTGGTTCACGGTTTAGGGCTTGAAGATGGCTGACTTTTTCTTGAATTTTCTATAATTATCACTGAAAACACATGGCTTTATACTATTATAAATGAATTTAAAATTCATTTAAATCTAATTTACCATTTTGTCATTAATAAACCTTGATAATTTCAACCATGCCATTTGCAATATATTTTAATTTAATATTCCAAAGTCAAATTTGAACAAAAAAATTGAATTTCCATTTTGCCTAATAAATTTTAAAAAATTACAGTTTAGTTACTAATATTCAAAATTTTAACTTAACATCGAAAATTAACATTAATTCCATTGATTCATGTTAAATTTCACTATTTTAAATTATGAAAATAAGATTTCCAACCTTTTTCTATCATCCTTCAAATTTTCATGAAATTCCAGTTCGATCCAATTATCTGAATTCTTATCGGACTATACTACTTTATATCTTTTAATACAAATCTTGAATCAAAATTATGATTCCCATGAAAAAATCAAATTTTTAATAAACTATTAAATTACGTGCCAAAATATATAACTTTTAAAAATTATAGTCTTAGTCCCTAAACTTTTCCAAAGTATATACTTTGGCCACTAAACTTTCAAAATTTATAGTTTGATCACTAACCAAAAATTCTGGGGTATTACAATTCTCCCCATTAAGGAAATCCATCCTTGAATTTTCAATGTGTACTTGATTAAACTAATGAGAGTATCACCTTTCATTTATCCTTTACATTCCCGTCTAACTTCCTTAACCTTATACTTTCTTCAAAAAACTTCAAAAAATATCATCACTCGTTTTCTACATACTTCTTGCTTTAATGTCCTTATCAATTCTTCTTCATAGTCATATCCATTTAAATCTTAAACTTTTCAATATGGAAGCACGTGAAAAATCTAAATCATACCTTTGAAATGTCAATACATAAATACATTGTAAATTCCCGTTCCTTTCCAAAATAAAACGAATCAATAAGCTATTAAACTTGTTCTTTTAATAACTTCATACTAACTAGTAATCTTTTAGCTCAACTTCCATTGTTCTCTAAATCACAATATATTTTCCTTCAATAAAACTTTGAAAAATAATTTATCTGTAACTTAATATTTAATCTCTTTTTCTTTTCAAGTCCATTAATAATTTCTATCGATCGATAGCCATCTTACTATTCTTTCGAGTAATGTCTACCTTGTTTTCAAATTCCTATCTAAGAACTCTTATATCCTTATCATTCGTCATTTTTATCCAAATAAACTTTATGGAGAGTTCTCTTGACATTTATCTCATAATTATCCTTATATACAAACTTCCTTAAAGTCAAATACCATTCACTTGTTATTTCGAATCCATCTACATATACCTTTGCACGTCTCATGATATCTGACTAGTTCCGTCAATTTATTTATTCATCCAAGAATGAAGTACAACACTGTTTTTAAAAAATTTAAAGATATAATGCAAATACTTTCAAAGTTCCTTTAAGTAAACCTTGGATTTATCAAATAAACAATTCATAATCGAATAACTTACCGTACTATTTATTATACTTATTCATATAATAATCAACTCAAATTGAGAAAGTGCATAGACTTACTTTAACCAGCATCACTCAAATTGAATCCTTCTAGTTGAGTGTCTAAATAACTCTTGTAACAATGCTCTTAATAATTCTCTTTCATGTCCACCAAGGTACGAAAATCAATTGCCGGAATACCGAGAACATTTAATACCTTGTTTCAACTTGTTGTCATATCATGCTTATAAAACCAAACTTAATTATAACTTGTGTCGTGCTTAATTATCTATACTAACTCTTTTATTCCATATACATCTTAGTTCCTTAAGGGCACATAGTCGAAATATTTCCATACAACTTCGAGAGAATTTTTTTCTTTAAGTCCTTATTATTTCGTATATACTTTACCTTCGTGAAATAAACATCTCTTCGAGTTAAATCTAAAATCTTTAATTTCATATTCGATCCTTTGATCTATTATTGTTATGCACTTTTCATATTCTTTCATTGAACATCTAGCATTTCCAAAATTTTCAATGAAGAAAAGTCTTTCGGCATAACGTATCATCTTTCACACTAGTCTTTCGCACACGATAGTTGATAAGTATCTTTTAATTTTTTACGAAATCCAATTCTTCTCTTTTTATCAAATTTAACCTCTTTTGATTTAATTGATACTTCAAACTTTAATCTCTTTATTATTAGTATCATAGTATCATCACTCACCACGCTCCCACAGCACCGCTAAATCTTCAAGTAGTACCATATCTGTCAACTCTTGATCGTAGCTCAGTAAATTTTCCCATTCATAAGCTTTAGCTTTCTCAAAATATAAGCTATTACTTTTAATTCTTGGCTTGATACACATATCAGACCATTATGAAATGTGTCACTATCAGACATATAATCCTTGCATAATTTATCATCTCTTTTTTATGAGAGATTGCCATGACGATAAAGAAATAATATTTTGTATTAATCTATGCACTCAAAATTTATTCCATTTGTTAAACAAGACTCAAATACGAGTCTAACCATATAAAGTACATTTTCTAGTTCTATGTACAATTTGTGGTGGATTTTCTAATCCAATTTACAAAATATGATTTGAGCAGAACTTGTTGTCCCAATTTCTAACCTATCATCAGTTAAAAATTAATAACCTTTGATAAACATAGAACCCTAAGATACTTCAACTTTAAAAAAAAAAATCTTTGAAGTTCCTACTCAACTATAACTTGTACTTTCGAATGAACTACTCTTATTATTTCTAGGAAATTCTAAATATCCTTCTTTTATCTTTATAGATCAATATCATTTAATAATACTACTCCAATCATTCCATATACAATCAAAACTCAATTTATCCAATACATAGATGCTACAAAAACATTGTCCCATCCGAATAGCATTTCTTAAACTCTTTTTAGTCGCATCAAATCCTAATAACCATTTTATAATTATCCTTGTTTTTTATGCTACTATTGATATTTTAAAAAACAATATCAGTCTTAGAAAGTTCCATTGTCCTTGTTTGCTAATTTAAAAGTTCATTCCATCATATGGAATGATACGCACGTTTTACTATCATCTTACTTAACTGATAATAATCTATGTATGACCATATGAAATCATCTTTCTTTTAATCAATACCTATAAGCCTCAAGGCAACAATTTCAATATTATTCCAATTCAATAATTCTTATCATTACACTTTTAATTTTCCTTAAATCCTTATTGGGTAATCTTTACTAGTACAACTTATCCACACATTATAACTTTGAATATTAATCGCTACTTCATCACTTATGGTTAGTTCCTAAAAAATTTATCATCTATGTATTTTTGCTCCAATTACTATGGTGTTGAAACCCTTTTGAGTCTTTCAGATTAATAACTTTATACAACAATCTAATATTACCCGATAAGGAAATAAATGTTCTACATTCACTTATTTTGAATTCCACGATAAAATAATTTCATCAAATTCACTAAGAACTTAACTCTCTTTGAACTTTTAGCTGACAATTTATATACCGTTTAGCCTTGCCCTTTGATCTTAAGGGTTTATTCTTTACTCCTATCACTCAAGATAAGCTCAAAGAATACATCTCTCTAATCAACTTAATACTTAACTCATATATTTATAAAAAATTTAAACATACCTTTAGAAACCTGTAACACCCCAATCAATGAAGTATAATTTCAACTACCCAATAATAAATCATATCTGATTGTATCATAGTGGTCTAGTGGGTCCTACAAATGTGAAGTTGATTATTATTATAGTATGGAAAATTGAGAACTACAATTTTCCAAATTTGTTCAATTATAACATCCAGATTGATTCCTTTCGATGCTGAGAAGAGATACTCTCGCTTGCAACGTGATGGCTTGGTCTCTAGGTGTGATAAGTCTGCGACTCATTTTCAAGAAGAAACACAACCACTAAGAAGAAATACAAACAACTCTGGTGTGGAACCGTTGGGTATTTGAAGGAAATAGAAAGAAGATTTTAAAGAAAAAAATAATCGGTAATGGTGGGTGTTCATCTTCCGGTGACTTGGATGTGTTTAGAAGATCTACGTGGTGGGAAGGTCGGGTTGGCAGCGAGGAACAACATAGCTCGTCTTGACTCCATTGGACGGTCATCGGAGGTAAACTAATGAGCTTTATTTCGAAAAAATTGAATGATTTTTGTTATATATACAATCGTTCATCGTGAGTCTTTATGAAAGAAGATCGGATCCGTGACGAGGAGAGCGAGCCGAGTTTGATGGTGTACTTTGGGTCACGAACGGCGATCGATGGCGTTAAACGTCATGGTGATCACCGACAGTTTGTTATTCAGTCGGTTATTTTTGTCCCATTTTCAAAGCACTGGATGAAGAGTGCTTAAAAAATGCTACTTGAATTATAATAAGGGTAAAGATAACGTGGGTGGTAGATAATGAAAAAGAAAATGGGCAAACCACAATTTCAGTCATCCATTTTTGGTAAAGTTCTGAACTTGTCCTCTAGTTATGATGTAGTCTTGATCAAGCCATGGTAATTCAATTTAGTCCCTAATTTTAGTAATTAGATATTATATTGGCTGCACAAGTTTTTAGATTTACCAATTGGGTCCTAAAATTATTATTATTTAGATTCTAATAAATTATTTTTATGGCGAGGAAATTATTTGGAATCGAGTTCGTATATTTGATGGTCCAGGTACGTGAGAGAAAAAGTGAAAGCTCGAAATCAAATATAATGAGTTTAAATTTGAGAAAAATGAGCGTATTTGATTATACCTGAAAAAGTCTTATTTTGGATTCTCTTCGACGTCCTAGGTCCTAATCCGAAGTTCATTTTGCCAAATTCGCACCGGTAAGCCGTTTTTTTTCATATTTTACCTTCGGATTCAAGTTAGCTTCGCAATTAAGTTCATTTTTTGACGTAAATTTGGTTGCTTTGTATCCGAGGGATTATTGAAAGTTGATTTCAAGATCGAGGGTGTTCGAATAGATTTTTAAATGATCGATCGGTATTGCACAGAAATCGATATAATACTTTACTACCTCTTTATGCTTATTGGAATATGCTGATATTAGTAAATGCATGAATAAGATAATATTGGTCTCATATGTGTAGTTAATTAGTTTCTACACTCGATCTGAATACGATAAAAATTCGATAACTGATTATGGTTAAGATGACTTTTATAAGAAATTGAGGGATTGTTAGAATTAAAATTACAAATTCTGTGTTTAGTGATAAAGGAATCAGCTTGGATCTGTAACATATAATTTATTTCATCAAATGTATTTGGATGGGAAATTATGAGAATACTCTGGTAGGGTCAAATTACGAAAATTCCCTTATGTTGTAAGATGACAAGAATTATCCCTGGAAGTTGGTTAATAACTCTGAAAAGACATATTGATCCGGTAAAATTTCAGATGTGCATAAGAAATGCTAGTTTTGCTTGGAAAATTTGGTTAACTGGTTTTTAACCCCAAGAGGGTTTGTGTAAGATACTAGAAGTTTGTTAAGGAATCATTTCAAGATAAGGGAATGTTCGGGAAAGCAATTGACCATAGGATCTCTAAATTATAATTATTTTCGTTAAGAGTTAATACCGAAATTATTTGGTTAAGAAATTAAAAAAATTCCCTTGAAAGGTAAAAATAGTCTGAGTTGACCCTGAATGAGAATGTACCCTGAGATTTCGTACCTAACCCGATAAATTAAGGATTTAATTGCTAAGATCCTGTCTTTGTACAGAAAAAATCCTGATAACCTGTTTGTAATTTTTGAGAAGGCTATTGACCTGAAAATCTCCGAGTTAAGAATAAATTATCGAGGGTGCTCTTTTGTCAGAATTATTCGAAAGGACTGGAAAAGATGATACGTTTGAATTAAATAATAAGATCATATGGATGGAAAGGATTGAAATACATCAGATCCATCTGATCTGTCAGAATAGTTCGATGGGACTAACATACATGATAAGTTTGAATTTAATAATAAGATCGGACCGAATGAATCATTAGACTACAATGGATCTGTAAAATGACCAGAATACCCTTAGAATGCAAATGACCAAGAATATCACCAAGCTCAGGAATGATTGGATATCCTCGAGTTCTGAAATGAATGGAATATAACTGAGCACCAAAATGACCAAAATACCCTTATAGCCTAGAATAAGTAAATGTCTTGGATTAATTTAGAAATCCAAATAAACAAGGATGTTGTACTGCTCATAAAAGTTATGAAACGAAGCTTAAGTGGTCAACCAATGCTAGTGCTATATCATTATCTGAATGATATAAGTATCACTTGAATGTTGGTTCGTCTCATTAAGTTTGGACTGATGATAATTTTGGAAGTAACCAGCTCAGCTCAACTTTGGATCGCATTCGGTACTCAGAAGTGGATATTCGTTAGACAAATCAACCAAGAAGACAAAATTAAACTGAACAGAAGTACAATACTTATCCGAAATTCAGAAACGTCCAAATTACTCTGAAAAACTCTGAAGTAATTGGGATACACTTGACTGTTAAATAAATTAAGTAACCTCAAGGACTGGGGATTAAATAAGTGATTTGAATGGGTCTTGAAACGTTAATGAACATACATGATGTAATGTTCTTATAGGACATGTACTACAAATCAAGTACGTCAGCATTTCATGATATCGTTGAAATGAAATAAAGAGCATTGAAATATATGTTAGTTTCCTTAAGATCTATTCAGCGATGATTCCGAAGATATTCTATGGATAAGAATTTTTTGTATTAAAAAAATAAATACCATGGAAGGATAATGTATTTACCAATCGACAAGTATTAATTCTGGATATATTCATCTAGAGTTGTTTGATAATGAAATCAATCGATATAGATTGTAAATGTTATGAACCTTCATTTTTCCATATCAGCTCAAGTTTCATTTTGAATAACTGATGATTCCATCCGTTATTGATCTCTTCCAATAGTGATTCTAAATTCCAACATTCTATCGACATATTGAAGATATGTGTTTTTCTGCTTGATAAGATTATCCAGCACCTCTGAATAATATATGTAAACTCTGGTGTGTTCCCTAATCATATAAATATTTTATCTTATTTCTGACTTGAATTTTGTTCTGATACATTACATGAATTATGTTTTGATTTATGATCTGTATTCTGTTCTGATATCTGATTTGAATTATGTTTTGGTTTATGATATCTCCGTTTACCGACGGAGAAATGTTTTATTTGGGGGGTTTATTGTTGGAGGAAGATTATCTGCAGACTCCTCGACTTTTTCCTTAGGGTCTAAATGGCATGTGCGGTTGGGTGTATGGTTATGGGAAACCTACACATTTATGATGTGAACGGATGAGGGTATATATATATATATATATATATTTTTAAGATATGTATCTTTTTACATGGTTTTGTGGGAACACACTAGAAAACCTATTCTGATCTCCTGAACCTAAACATCCCAAATATTTTTCCATCTGAAATGAATATTATTTGCTATG
This sequence comes from Hibiscus syriacus, assembly GCF_006381635.1. Taxonomy (NCBI): domain Eukaryota; kingdom Viridiplantae; phylum Streptophyta; class Magnoliopsida; order Malvales; family Malvaceae; genus Hibiscus; species Hibiscus syriacus. The sequence goes on along the minus strand of NW_024062296.1, from coordinate 2,324,654 downwards.
ACCTGAAATATCAATAGAATTTCCACTCAACATAAAGATTTGTAGATATTTGAACCGATAAGGAAATACATGTTTATCTGTATCTGCACATTCTTCAACATCATATGGTAGTTCTGTATTGCTGAGCTTTCCGAAGCTCACTCTATTACTCACCATTACAGGTTAAAAGAATTGTACTAGTGCAGCTATTGACTTCAGTAAAGGAGTTCTTCCGGCGTTGCTTGCAGAGTATGGTAAAATAATTAGGGGACATGTAATTGTATTTTGTTTTATATACGAATCTGAAAATCTCTTTTATTTTTTAATAGTGACAAATGATTTTCTGAGTTTACATGTTTTAATAAAAGTTTTACATTTTCTTCTATTTTTACAGTGGGTCACTCTGGTGGCCCTAATGTGACACCTCAGATCAGATCGGGTTATCCACATCGGTCTGAGGGGGTCACAAAACCCCAGAATCATCAGTAAATTCAATTATTTTAAGGTCCTCTTCTGTATCAAATTTCCTTGCATATCCTTCAAACATACCAGTAGATTTCTCTGAATCAATAGCTTTATTCTTTAAACAGTCAAGATGTGACAACATCTCAGCTTCTTCCTCATTAAGAGGAGAAGCATTTCTCCCACAAAAATGGAGGGCATTCTCTTTCAGCCCCAACCTTTCTAGAGAAAATTACTAAAGTTCTCTCTAATATTTTTGGGTCGATTACAATATCAATATTCTTTCAATCATTATCAGTTTTCTTACCCTTACTTTTAGCTTCATTGTGAAGTTCAAAATCGATCATTCGATACAATCCTTCTGCTTTCGACATCTAACTCAACCACATTTCAAATTTATGTTAGTACGGAGCATCATCATCAATTAAATTACCTAAGCACACTAGATCAATAATATTGACATCCTAGTGATGTGCATCTTTTTAACATAAAACAGACTCAATTTAAGTCGAGAATCAGCTATAAATTATTAATACCAATAAATTTCACTTCAATATTCAATAACAACTTCAACATTTCCAACATGAGACTTCAATATTTTATATTTTCATATTCATCACAAAAATACTCAACTTTCATAAACTTTACATGTAACCCCCTTAATCCGAATTTACGAGTGAAAAATGTCACATAGTATTTACAAACATTTTATAGTTGAAATCCAATACAAATTTGAACCTTTATCACTTATCCAATTTATTCCTTTCAATAAAATAATATAATTAAGAAAAACCATAATACAATATTTAAACATCCAAATTAATAACAGCTTCAGGCAGCAACTAGACAGTTCTATATGGTTTCCTATCACAAACTAAACTGCCAAATAATTGTCTAATTTAAAATATTACTTTATTTTAATAAAATATAACTTTTATCTAAAATTCAAAACTTAGATTCATATTTATATTCATAATAATATATCTCAGACATTTCTTATTTGTATACATGCCATCTAGAAAACTGAAAATAGTAGGATGTCATTACTGATACCTGTAATTATTCTTCGTTGATTGATGCCAAACTCATCTCACTACTTCTCTTGCTCTTATTTACCAACAGGTGAAAATCATCACATGCTAAGTATGCATTTAGTGAGGCATTAAAAACAAACTAAAATGATATAGCATTTAAAACAACTTAATAAAATCAAAACAATAAATTTATTTATATAATACTTTTGAAATTCACAAACCAACTTTAATCAATTATTTCCTCATATTTAAAACCTGTCAAAAGTAATATCTCACATATCCATAAGAATTATGATAATAAAATGTCAAATCGATTATTCAAGTCATTTTTCCTAATCAAAAAACCTAAAAATCATCATTTCATGATTTTGTCAAAATCAAGATAAACAATATCAAACATAATATCTATATCATATTTCATTTTCATATTCATTTTCACATTTCAGAATTCATTTTCAATTTAAGAACTTATTACCAAATTCATAATCTAGTTTTACTTTCATAGCTTAATTTCATATTTATAGCCTAATGTATATTTATGAGAACGCAAGGTACATGAGTTAGACAGATTGTGCAGACTAAGCACTTCATGGTGCTATCATCAAAATCATAATATGCACTCCAAGTGCAATCATATCATTTACACCAACGGTGTAATACAAAATGTACATGAATGTACCATATCAGAATCAGACTTTACTAAACTTCATGGCATGCCAAGTGTACCCACGACTCTCGATGCAACATACAATACGCTTTCATATTATATCATATTCATTTATAAATAAACATTTCTAGATCATAATCATTTTCTATTCATTCTCACAAAAAGCATTGCTTGGGTATTTTATACCCTAAAATAAATCATATACCATTTCTAAAATGATTAAAGAAATTTAAAATTTCATATCATACTTCAAAATTATTAGAAAATTCATTCGAATAACTTTTCATAAAAATATTATATGAAATTATATCCATCATATAAATAAATATCACAAGATTCATATCAATATATTGAAGTTGACTCATTTCAAACTTTTATAAAAGTATATAACATAAGAGTAGCATAAAAAAATACAATTTATGACAAATCTCTTATACTGGTAGTTTGCGCTACCTGTAAAGAAATATTATTATGTATTAATCTACAAGATTAAAAATTATTTTGTTCATACCACTGCAAACTAGACTCAAATACGAATCTAAACATACAAGGAACTTCTTATAGTTCAATTTGTACAATTTATAGTGAATTTCAAAGCTGACTTATAAAAGTTGTTTTTGAACATAATCTGCTGCCTATTTTCTTACATATCCTTGATTAAAAATAAATATATTTTTGTAAATTTCTTTAAATCAATATCCGTTTGTTTTAAACAAAACTAGACTGATATAGGAACACAACGATATAAAATTCATCTTCTAATAATTTCTGTAGAATTTATGATGATTTTCTAAACTTACTGTTCAGCTCCCAAATCTAGGCAGATTTCACTAATTTGCACCTTAGCTTCTTTACAAATTCTATTAGCTTACCAAATGAACATATGTGCATGAATCACAAAATTTCATAACATTTAGGAGTCACTTCTTATCATAGCAACTTCGAAACTGCCTTATCACAAACCTATGTTTGCACGATAACATAAATACGAATTAAATGTGCACTCACCTGGTGTCCTTAGCTTGTAAACCTTCCTTAGCAATGCACATTTATCCCTATGCTTTCTCCTTGGCTTTAATAAATGCTTGATCACGATTTCATTCATAATCTAAATGGACACCATTTGCAAAACCTATATATTTCAAACCATATGTTAGAATCTTACTAACATAGGCACACAATAGAAAAATAAATTCCTAGAAATATTCCGATTTTCATCCGAACTAATTTATTGTCACAACATAAATGTTCATATTAAATCTTCAAATTGACCATTCAAGTCCCTTATTATCCATATTCATCACTAAGGCACAATATTTTCAATTTTCACATTTTAACCACTAATTATGAATTCTTTTGGAATTAATCTCAACTTTTACATTTACTCAATTGTCGTTTTCCTTCAACTCAAACTTCAATCAACTAAATTAAAATCTCCAACATTTAATTCTAGCATAGTGCCCCAACATTTACACCATTTTCACTTAAGTCACTAACTTTCTTGTATTTGTAATTTAGTCCACAAACTTCACAAACTTTCCAAAATCACCCAATTTCACATTCTAACATCAAATTCAATATTCTAACATTAAATTACATTTTAGTACATCATCTATTTAACAATTTCACATCGAACCCTTAACTTTCCAAAATTTTTGAATAGGTCCATAGCTTTTACAATTTTACAAATTGGTTCAAATGACTTTCTAAAGCTTGTAGAACCTTTTAAACGTCATTTCTAAGCCTAAATAAATATTTGTATATTTTCCCTATCTTCACCCTTTGGCCGAACTTAACTAAGTACATGGGGCATGGTTGTCACTTTAATTCAAGCATTAATTCAAGCTCATAAATTCAATTCCATGATATTCCAATCATTCCCACACCAAAATATATCAAAAATCAATAATTCCTCCAAAACCCTAAGGTGATCGAAACTTATATAAGAATTTATACATATTTTTAATCATCACACATGCTTTGGAATTAATCTATAACATCAATAACATTGTAATCTTCCATCAAATCTTCAAAATCAACAAACCGTTAATAAAATCTAATTTCCAATCTCATTATATAAGCATTTTCACCATGAAGTTTTTATACCAAGTTATATAGAATTTGATGTAGATTAATTCTCTATCTAATAGATTAATCCAAAAATCAATCATGTAGTTTCAAAAAAAAAAATTGAAAAAGTTCGCTTACCTACCATGAAACCCACTGCTTGTATCTTGAAGAAGACCATATTTTTTTCTTGAATTTTCCAATGTAATTATCATAATACACATGGCTTAATAATATAAATGATTTTAAAATTCATTTACTATAGTTTACAATTTTGCCATTATTGAATCATGATAATTACCATATGTCATAGCAACATCTTCCATTAAAATATTCCATAGTCAATGATGAAACAACTTGGAATTGATGTTAAACTTTGGCCATGCACTTTTTGAAAATTACAATTTAGTCACTATTTTTTTCCAATTTCAGCCAAATATGAAAAATTTAACTTCAATTCCGCTAATACACATCAAATTTCACTGTTCTAAATCATGGAAATAACATTTCCAACCTTTATCTAACATCCTTTAAGTTTTTGTTAAATTTCGATCCGATTTCTATACTGGACTTTACTACTTTATAGCTTTTAATACAAATCTCGTACTGAAATTTTGATTCCCACAAAACTACTTGTTTTAGGACGAAATATTCATTTACGGGCTAAAATATATAAATTTTAAAACTTATATTTTTGGTCCATAAACTTTTCAAAATTTATACTTAGGCTACTAAACTTTCAAAACTTACATTTTGGGCACTACCCAAAATTTGGGGTATTACATTACAATTTAGTCATCATTTATGAATTCTTTCAGAATGTATACTAAATTTTCCAATTAATTTAAAATGGTCTTTCCCTATTTAATTCAATCCAAACTTAATACCAAAAATTTCCAGCATTAAAATAATATATTCAATCTAATACAATCACATTTACAAACTTGTCATTTAACCCACCAAAATTTACAATCTTTTTGAATAAACCACTAAACTTAGTCAAATTTTCAATTTGGTCCCAAATTATCATTCTATCTTCAAATTTCAGCATCCAAACATTAATTTTCAGCATTGTAATACTTCACTCAATCTAATATTTTAACAATTGAAAACCTGCAATTTCATCTCCAGATTTCTATTGTAACTGGAATTAGGCACTAACTTTTCCAAATTCTTGCAATTTGATCAGAAACAATATTTTAACTTTAAATTCAACATTTAAAAAATTAATGTCCAGCAATAAACACCCATAATTAAGCATTTATACTTCAATCATAGTTTCCAAAACATGTAAAATAGTCCTTTTAATATCACAAAGCTCCAAATTGGTCCAAATTAATTTCCAAAGCATGTAAAATCCATCTAATGTCAATTATAGACCATAGAAAATTTTTGAATATTTTCCCCTAATTAATTCCTCATGGTCGAACCTTCAAGTAGAAATAGGACATACTTTTCATTCAATTTCAAGCATGAATTCAACCTCCTACGACCAAATTCATTCAATTCCCATCGGCCTAAAATCAAATTCAATAAATTCTTCACAAATCATAGCTTTATCGAATTTATTATATGCTTTTCTATATGATTTTAATCATCACCCATACTTGAAAATTAATCTACAACACCAATAATATAAAAATCAAGTTTTAAATCGCTAAAATCCAACTTGTTCTTCATCCACCAAAATCATGGAATTCATCAACCAAGCATGTTTCCATGAAATTTTTTTATACCAAATAATAGATACTTTCAAAGAGATTAATTCTCTATCTAATAGCTTAATCTAAAAATCAATCAAGTAAGCCTAGAAATGAAATCAAAAAGATTTCTTACCTAGTTATGGTGGTTCACGGTTTGGAGCTTGAATATGGCTGAATTTTTCTTTAATTTTCTATAATTATCACTTAAAACATATAGGCTTTATCCTATTATAAATGAATTTAAAATTAATTTAAATCTAGTTTACCATTTTGCCATTAATGAAACTTGATAATTTCAACCATGACATCACAATATATTCCATTTTAATATTCCAAAGTCAAATATTAACAAAAAATTGACTTTCCACCTTTGCAAAAATTGCAATTTAGTCACTAAAACTATAAATTTTAGCTTAACATGGAAAATCGACCTCAATTCCATTGATCCGTGTTAAATTTCACTGTTATAATTATGGAAATAATATTTACAACTTTTTTTTATCATCCTTCAAATTTTCGTGAAATTTTGGTTCGATCCAATTATCTAAATTCTTATCAAGCTCTACTACTTTATAACTTTTAATACAAATCCTGAATCAAAATTTTGATTCCCACGAAAATGTCAATTTTGTAATAAACTATTCATTTACGTGCCAAGATATATAACTTTTAAAAATTACATTTTTAGTCTCTAAACTATTCCAATGTTTATTCTTTGCCACTAAACTTTCAATATTTACAATTTGGTCACTAAAAATTTTTGGGGTATTACAGTTATCCCCCATAAGGAAATCATCCTCAAATTTTCAATGCGCACATTATTCAACTAATGAGAGTATCACCTTTCATTTATTCTTTACATTCTTGTCTAGCTTCACAACAACAACACCAACAAAACCCTATTCCCATATCCTTTACATTCTTGTCTAACTTCCTTAACCTTATACTTTCTTCAAAGAACTTCAACAGATAACATCAATTGTTTTCTCCATACCTTAACTTCTTACTTTAATATCCTTATCAATTCTTCTTCATAATCATTTCCATTTAAATCTTAAACTTTTCAATATGATAGCACATGAAAAATCCAAACCATACCTTTGAAATGTCAATACATATATACTTTGTAAATTCTCGTTCCTTTCCAAAATAAAACGAATCAATAAACTATTAAACCTATTTTTTAATAACTTCATACTAACTATTAATCTTTTAGCTAAACTTCGCTTGTTCTTTAAATAATAATATGTTTTCCTTCAGTAATACTTTGAAAAATATTTTATCCTTAACTTAATATTTAATCTCTTTTTCTTTTCATGTCAATTAATAATTTCAATCGATCGATAGCCATTTTACTATTCTTTAGAGTAATGACTACCATATTTTTAACTTCCTTTCTATCTCAGAACTCTTATATCCTTATCATTCGTCGATTCTATCCAAATAAACTTCATAGGGAATTCTCTTGATATTTAACTTATAACTATCATTATATACAAACTTCCTTAAAAGCAAATACATTTCACTTGTTATTTAGAATCCAACTTCATATTCCTTTATATGTCCCGTGATATCTAACTAGTTCCTTCTATTTATTTATTCGTCCAAGAATTAAATACAACACTGATTTTAAATTTTTTTAAGACATAGGCAAATACTTCCAAAATTTATTTAAGTAAACCTTCCATTAATTAAATACACAATTCATAATCGAATAACTTACTATACCATTTATTATAATTAGTCATAGAATATCAACTCGAACTGAGATAAAGTGCGTAAGCTTACTTACTTTAACCATCATCACTCAGATCGAGTCCTTCTAGTTGAGTGTCTAAGTAAATCTTGTAACAATGCTCATACTAATTCTCTTCCATTTCCACCAAGGTACGAAAGTCAATTGCTGAAATCCCGAGAACATTTAATACCTTGTTTCAACTTGTTGTCATATCATGCTTATAAAACCAAACTTAATTATAACTTTTGTTGTGCTTAACTATTTATACCAACTCTTTTTGTAACACCCATTTCCCGTATATCTCCCCGTACATGAATCATAGATGTCACATGTCTTTTAAAATGTTTATGTACTTGAAAACCAGTAAATTTTTTTCTTTAAATAAAACAATTTAATAATATAGTTTAAAAAACATTTTTCAAATACATATATATAAAATAAAGTTTAAAATCTATCAAACATTAGTTTTAGTTCAAACGTAATATAGTACTACAACCAAATACCAAGTATCTTTTTAGAGTGTCATAACATATCTAAGTACATTCCAACTAGTAATATCAAAATAAACTTATAGAGATGTCATACTATTACTGATGAGGCACCCTTGACATATGATATCGCTACACTCCTCACTCTAGTTCATACACTAAACCTACGTGTGAAAATCATCGCACGCTAAATAGCCACTTAGTGAGGCATAATAAAACAAATAATGCATTTTAAAAACATGAGTAAACCATTATAAGATATAAATACTACCTAAGCGCATAAAAACTGATTTGAAAAGCCAAGTTTCCATCAAATAACATGCGAAATAATATTTAGTGTGCCCAACATACCTATCAATCGATATATTCAAAGTATTCATTCATAGCCCAATGTATGTCAAATTAGAATGCAAGGTACAAGAGTTTCACATAAGTGATAAACGAAAGTATAGGTACTGTAGTAATAGCAACTCTAACTAATATATTGAAATGGTAATTCACAAAATCATTATGAATACCATGCATGCACACATAGAGCCAAAAGTACACAAAGGTACTGATATGAAAATGCAACATATGCATTAAACAAAATCGATCGATAACCATCATACTCCAAATATGTCGAAATGCACTTATGACACTCAATGCACATACAACAGCCCTTTAAATCAAATTCGTATATTAATCATTTTTTCTGAAACACCAATAGATGTTAAATAAAGTAAAATACATCCAATTGGTTTAGGGCATTTCATACCTTAAAATCCTTCAATAAAATTTATTCTCATAAACTTTATAAAAACACTTGAGAATGCGTTAAAAACACTCGATGTTGACTCATCGTAAGTCATCCTCATATCATATAAGTACACAGTAAATACACTCACTTTAAAACTCTTTATAAAAGTCAAAATATAAGCCTCACTAAGCTTTAAGCTTGATTCTCTGCTTTAAATTCGCTTCTATTAAGAAGTTCATCATAATTTTGTATTTTGGCAGTTTACACTACCTTTAAAGAAATATTATTATGTATTAATATACTCACTGGAAACTAGAGTCAAATATGAATTGTACCATATATGGCACTTATTCTACTTCAATTTGTACAATTTATAATGTGTTTTCAAAGTTGACGTACAAAATCAGTTTTGAGCAAAATCTGGTACCCTATTTTCTAACCTATTATAGATTAAATATTCATATTTTTTTATACTGCTTGAAATTAGTAGCTATTTGTTTTAAACAAAACTAGACTTTTATAAGAATCCAAATGTATAGGATTCATCCTCTAATCACTTTTGTATATTTATGGTGATTTTCTAAACTTACTATTCAAAACATAATTTCTAGGTAGATTTCACCAATTTACATTTTTAGCTTATTTACTAATTTTATTAGCTCACCAAGTGAAAAAAATATGCCTGAATGACAAAACACATAACAATTATGAGCCACTTCTTACCATAGTAACTCCATCATTGGCTCATTTTAAGTTTATGTTTGTTCGATAACATAAGTACAAATTAAATTTGCACTCACCTGGTGTCCTTAGCTTTTAAACCTTCCTTAGAAATTCACATTCCATCCTTAAGCTTTTCCTTATCTTAAATATTTCTTGATCTTTATTTCAAGCACACAATATAAATAAGCATCATTACAAACATATACAAATTCAAACCATATGTTAGAATCTTACTAACATGGGCACACAATAGAAAATAATTTTCAAAAAATTCTTTTGATGCTCATTTAATACTAATTCCATGTCACAACATAATTGTTGACCATGACACTTCAAATTGACCATTCAAGTCCTTTTAAATCCAAATTTTACATAACATTTTAACTTAAGTTCCCAACTTTTTCATATTCGTGATTTAAGCCTCAACTTTTACAAACTTCCCAAAATAATCCAATTTCACATTATAACATCAATTTCAACACCCAAACATTAATTTCTAGCATAGTATGCCAACTATTGAACAATTACACATAGATCCTATAATTTTCCATAATCATTGAATAGATCCTTCAAATTTCATAAAATTACAAAATGGTCCCCAAATTTTTCTAAGGCTTGTAGAATACTTTCTACATCATTTCCAGTCCCTACATAATTTTTCTCATCCTTAAAAGCCATGGTTGAATAGAATCAGTCTAGGGTTCCATGATTTCACTTGGTTTTGTTTCGATTCAAGCATGAAATCAACCTCTATTCAACCTTATAAAATCTCTACAATGAAATACCTAACCAAATTTCATCAAATCACAACTTCCCCTTATTTTTATGGTTAGGCTGAAACTACCAAATGTATTTCTAGGAGGTTTGATCATGATTTAATAATTAAACAAGTTTGGAAATGATTTTACAACCTCAAAATCAATCATCAATTCCATAAAACGTAATATAAACATAAACCCTAGAATTTGGCCTTTTTGAATTCAAACAATATTAGCATGCAATAATGGTACCAAATGATAGAGCCCATCGAATAGAACAATTTTGTATTTCACGTCTTAATCCAAACTAATAAATTGGGTTAAAAATGAAAAATAAAAATTCTATTACCGAGGTTATGAAGGCCACAAAATGGAAGAAAATGATAACCAAGTTTTCATGAAATTTTAGTTAATTTCATGTTAATTTATCATGTATTTAAGCTTAAATGAATATAAAATTTATTTAATGAGAAATAACAATTTTACCATTAATGAAACTTGATAATTACATCCCTACCAAGCCAAATAACCCTGATCATCTTTATAAGGTAAAATATAAACAAATTAATTTACCCTTTATAACTTTGCCCATGCAACTTTTCCAAAATTTCAATCTTGCCATTTTTCATCAAACGATCCAAATTGAACATGGAAATTATTTCTCAAATTCAATACTCCATATTATTTTTCATCATTTTCAAATGTGGAAATAATATTTCTAACTTAATTTATCACCCTTTTAAATTTCTCAAAATTTCTGTTCGATCAGATTTATCAAATTTTTACCGGACTTTAACACTTTCTAGTTTTTAACACCAATTCCGGATCAAGAATTTGATTTCAATAAAACCTCACTCTCAAGAGTACACTATCCATTTATGGAATAAAAATTCTTTTGGGGAAAATTACCACTTAGGTCTGTAAACTTTCATAGTTTTATACTTTGGCTACTAACCTTTTAAAATTTATATTTAGGTCACTAGCATAAATTTTGGGATATTACACTTTTATTCCATATACATCTTAGTTCCTTTAGGACACATAGTCAAAATATTTCCATACACTTTACCTTTATGAGATAAACATCCCTTCGATTTAACTTTAAAATCTTTAATTTCATCTTCGATCTCTTGATCCATTCTTATTATGCACTTTTCATATTCTTTCATTGACCATCTAGCATTTCCAAAAAATTCAATGCATAAAAGTCTTTCGACATAGCGTATCAGCTTTCACACTAGTCTTCCACACACAATAGTTTATAACTATCTTTTGAAATTTTAAGAAATCCAATTCTTCTCGTTTGTTTCAAATTTAACTTATTTTTATTTAATCAATACTTCAAATTTTCATCTCTTTATGATTAGTATCATCACTCACCACGCTCCTGCAACCTCACTAAATCTTCAAGTAGTACCATATCTGTCAACTCTTGATCATAATTAAGTAAATTTTCCATTTCATAAGATTTAAGGTTTCTCAAAACATAAGTTACGACTTTTAATTCTTGCCTTGATACATATATATCAGACCATTATGAAATGCGTCATTATCAAATATATAATACTTGCATAATTTATCATCTCTTTACTATGACAGATTGCAGTATTAGTAAATAAATAATATTCAGTATTAATCTATGCACTTAAAATTTATTCCATTTGTTTCATTAAAAAGTAGATTGGTCTAACCGTATAAAGTATTCTTTCTAGTTCAACTTGTACAATTTATGATGGATTTTTTAATCTAGTTAACAAAATATAATTTGAGCAGAATTTGTTATCCAAATTTTTGACTTATCATCGGTTAGAAATTCATAACCGTTGATAAGCATATAATCGTAAGATACTTCAACTTCAGAAAAATTATTTGAAGTTCCTACTCAACTATAACTTGTACTTTCCAATGAACTACTCTTATTTCATCTAGTAAATTATGAAATATTAAATAAAGATATGTATCATATCCTTCATTCGGGAAGTTCTGGTGTGAGGTGGTTAAAATATGGCTAAAAAACGGTGTGACTGGTTAAATATGTGACCATTAAAATTGATACCAGAAATGTTACATGATTTCACCAAAAATATTATTTGTGTTGATAATAATAATGGTAATAACCCTGAATGTTATCGTCGTATGTAAAATGCACAAAAATAATATTGACTTTAACATAATCGATTAATTACTGGAAACATTATTAACCATAATATCATATTAGGTAGCGTTTATGTATCGTAATAGGTAGAGCCTTTTAAGCTAACGGGGCCTTAGAAATTTGACGATAACAAAATAGGTTAGTTACTTAATTTGTTATCAACCATAATAACATATTAGGTAGCGCTTATGTAACGTAATAGGTAGCGCCTTTTTAAAGCTGATGATCCGACGATAACAAAATAGGTTAATTGCTTATTTTTTATTAGTATTATCAACATATTAGGTAACACCAAAAATGTTACCAAAGTTTAAGCTGATGGAGCCATAGAAATCTGTCGATAACATAACTGGTTAATTACTTGATTTGTTATCAACTATAATAACAAATTAGGTAGAACTTATGTAACATAAAAGGTAGTACCTTTTTAAAGCTAATGGGGCCTCATAAATCCGACGATAAGAAAATATATTAATTACTTAATTTGTTATCAGTATTATCAACATATTATGTAATGCCTAAAATGTTACAAAAGTTTAAGCCTAATAAGCCTTAGAAATATGATGATAACATAACCGGTTAATTATTTGATTTGTTATTAGTATTATAAACTTATTACCATGTACATTGTTAATTTACCTATTACATGAACCTCGGTACAATAACATAATCGGTTAATTACTTGATGATTATGCATATTATCATTATACCGATTGACTTTTATCATTTTCATTGGAAATTAACCTATTACTTTAAAGTAATAGGTTTCAAAATTATAAGTATGGAAAATATATATATGCATATCGATACCTTTTGCGTGCAAATTGTTTGAGAAGCATACTGGAATTAAAGTATCGAGATCAATATAACAAAGTATTGATACGATGTGTTTAAGCTATTATCATTATACCGGTATACTTTTACCGTATACATTGTAAATTTACCTATTACTTCTACAATGCTCTTTATATATGGGTTATCAGAATGTTGGATTTACACATAAAGACATCTACAATGCACTTCAAAGAGGTAAAGCAAAGGAAATCGTCAATGGGGATGTGAATGCACTAATTGCTTACTTCAAACCGGTAATTGGAGTATCGATACTTGGAATTTTAAAACCTATTACTTTAAAGTAATAGGAAAATTAACAATGTAAACAGATAAGTTAATTTTTTTCTCAGAATCCTTCCATGTTTTATGTAACTATGATCCCTTTCCATATGTTCCCTTATATCGCGTAGTTGAACCTTGCCAAACAAGTCTTCAAAATAGAGTCTCTTGCAAGTCGTGGCTAGAATCATTTCTATTTTTGGGATTATCCAAGTTAATCATGTTGACTATATAGCCAATAAAACCCCCTTATAGGGTCCAAATGATAATCTAGGAATTAGTAAGACAAGCTTTATTTAAGGGTTTAGGGACTCAACCCTCCTAGGTAAGGACTTCATAATTGAGCATTACATAGAATAGTTGTATTCAGTTCTTGAAGAATAATTCTTCAATGTATATAAGAATAGTTGTAATGATCTCTGTTAACATTTCAAAACTAATAAGTATCATGTGTGCAATACCCTATAACCTCGAACCAGACAACAAGAAATATACCACTTAGAGATTTTCCAAGAGCAGTAGCTTCTGCTCTGCATGAAGATCGAACCTAGAATCAACTTTGACATTATGCCCATACCGATCAAGATAATCTGTTGAATGAAGATATTTGCACACAACCGCGAGCATTTTATCTTCACCCAAGTATGGGTTTCCAAGGACATCTCTGTTATAGGATTTGAAATTTGTAATCAATTACCAACTTCCTTCATCCTTTGGCATTCAGTCATATTATTAATATTTGAAATTTGTAATCAATTAAAAGTTCTTAAATACTTTAATCCAATTACCATTTCAACAATAATTACACAAATACATTGATACTTACTAAAAGTATATATATCCACCCAGTGGTGGCTTTCGATTTTCTTCAATGTTGATACTCTCGGGCACCATTTCAATGTCATCATCTTAGCGAACAAGATTGTACTTTCTACCTGTAATAGGTCCCAAATGCTTATTTACTTCGAAAACCCCAAACTCAAAAAGCTAACCTCTATTTCCAAATACTATAATACTAAAAACCTAGGGTTTCGAGAACATACCTTTTGATTTGATTGCATCAACAAACAAACAACTACACCTTCAAAAATACCTTGCTACCTTTTCACAACAACTAATAAGTTTTAATCTCTAAAACTACAACTTTCTTCTATCTATTTCTCTGGTTTATGATTTCCTTTGATATAGTTAATCGATTATGTTATTTATATTTAATCGATACCAATACCCTTACTAAAGTCTTGATACTTTTGAGTAAGATATCGATACTTTCGAGATGCTTCATTTTTTAATTCTTTTTAATTCCTAAAGTATCGATACTATGATACATATACTTATAACAATATCGTTACCATCAACATATCTGGTAGTTCTTTACCGTTTTTTTCATATTGAAAATGGTTTTTTCAAATTTCAACCTGTTATATTGTCATGTATCGATACATGTGTCTAAGGTATCGATACTTTATAGGTTCTATTATTGCAATTATTTTAAATTCCTAAAGTAATGATACTTTGGTATATATATTTATAAAAATATTGATACAAATTTTGACCATTCCGATATCTCTACCGGTTTTGTCAAACAAAAATCAGTTTTCTCATTTTTTTCAATTCCTAAAGTACTGATACTATGATACATATACTTATAAAAGTATTGATACCTTCAACATATTTGATAATATGCCTGAGATATTTAACCAGATATGTTATTTATATTTAATTAATTTTCTTAAATTTTAACCGGTTTTATCAAATTCGTTACATGTATAAAAGTATCGATACTTATATAAACTGTATTGATACTTGTATTTACACCTATTATCAATATACCGGTAGATGTTGACCGTTTACATTGTAAATTTACTTATAACTTAAAAGTAATAGGTTTCAAAATTTTGCATATCGATACTTTATACATGTGTATCGTTATGTTTTTGCATGCAATTTGTTTGAGATGCGTAATAGAATAAAAGAATCGATACCAGTAGATTTTTACCGTTTACATTGTAAATTTACCTATTACTGTAAAGAAATAGGTTTTTGAAATTTTAAGTATCGAAACTTTGTTGTCGAAATTAAAAAAATCGATACTTCAATAATATGTATTGATACACTTGCAAGCAGATTGTTGTACAAGCATACTGAAATTTGGAGTAGGTTTATAATACTTTTTTAACTAGTATAGATATTTCAACAATCCTCAAATTTAAAATATAGATACGTGTATTATGGGTGTCGATACAAAATCGTAAGTATGGATACATAAACTATGCAATTAATGTTTCAAAATTAATAATGTCGATACTTGGAGTAAGTGTACAAATATTGTTATTTCATTCATCTTCTATCAAATGATATGGAGCAATCAACACACAACACTTCGGAGATTAATTGTTGTGATATATTTGGAGCAATCAACCAACATGAAACGTGAGGGAAATCTCAACCAGAGGAATTTTGAGGAACAAACTGAAAGATTGGATATGTGAAGATTGCCTTCTAGATCGAATCCATTTCATCCAACTCGTGAAGATGGGATAACTGTAAACCGAAACCGTCTAAGAGAAACATAGTTGATGTAGAAGCAACTGCATATTTAAAATATCGAATGCGATGAATTTGGTTCTCAAACATTTAAAGCATCAGAAGCATATAGACTTATGATTTGGGTGCTACAGGGGAAATGCAACCAAATGCAACCAAAATTCTTGAGAATTGAACAATACATCATTTAATAATAATGTTAAAGAATGTAAGATACACACGTAAATAAGAAGTATCAGTACTTGGAATTTTGAAACCTATTGCTTTAAAAGTAATAGGTAAATTAACAATGTAAACGGATAAAACTATTCCGGTATAATGAAAATAATCGTAAATGACAAGTGGCAATACTTGTCATTTACGCCTATTATCATTACACTGGTAGACTTTTACCATTTACATTGTTAATTTAACTAAGTATTGATACTTTATACATGTGTATCTTTCAATTCTTTTTATTATTATTAGAAGCTGTAGCCCTCAATTCTCGGGATCTTTGGTTGGCCTTTGTTGCATTTCCCATATACCACCCAAATCATAAGTCCAAAACATTTTTGATGCTTTAACTGTTTGAGAACAAGATGCATCGCCGTCGAGATTTTAAATTTGCATCTACTTCTACATCAGGTATGTTTCTCTTTGAAGGTTTTGGTTTACGGTTATCCTATCTTCATGATCTGGATAAAATGGATCCTATCTTAAAGTTATTCTTAACATATCCAATCTCCCAGCTTGTTTCTAAAAATTATGATGGTTGGGATTTCCCTCGCGTTTTATTGGAAATAAATAATGAAAATTAGGATTAATCAATGATAACATGAAAATTATCTAAGTTAATAAGGAAAGAAAAAGGTTGTTGTTACCTTACAAATGACATTTGATGTTACCTCCCGATGCAATGAACATGTTGTTGTTTGAAGGGAACAAAGGTTGACAAAGCTCATAGTTATAGTGGAGCCGAAATTGAAATTCAAATTCAAATTCAAATTAAAAATTGAATAATTGTTTCATATTGTTCAAGTAACATGTGTTATCTACCAAAAAGCACGGAAAGACAATACTGGTTCAGTTCAAAGCTGAGTTGATTCACGGAAATAAAGCAATAACATGGAGGACAAGACGAGATAGTGAGATTGTATTCTTTATAGCGCCTCATCAGAATGGAATCTTTACTGTGTGATTCACATGTTGTATTATGGAATATTAAAATACACAGTTTTTGTTTCATATGTTTGAGTACATTTAAATTGAAAATAGTGCATTATGTGTATGGAATGAAAATATACACACTATATAAGTAAAACAAAGATACATACAAAATAATGTTATACATAACAATATTCTAATAGTTTACCCAAAATGAAATTAATCTGAATAAAAAGGGTTATTGTTGACAAAGTTCGGAACATTAGGTGCCTTCGAAAAATTTTCCAAATATTCACGTATGTTTCCACCTTTTGTTGAGGACATAAATAAATAATTGCAATTAGCATACGTAATATGTTCAATTTTACTAATAAGAAACCAATTTCGTATAAGTGGCATAAATTTGTCATACCTAAAGCATTGTCGTGCCAAGATGATGAACAACATATGGCAAACATGTAACTTACTGGATTATAAATCATTTTTTGCTTGAATCATCGACCAACAGTGTATTTCTTGTATTAAATTGAGGAAATACATTCCAAACATCTTGGAGATCTTTATAGTAGGTAACAATATATATTTTCTTTTGCACTTTCCTTGATCATGTTTATACAAACAATCAAACATAAATTTTTAGGAATCATAAACAAATAAAAGTAAGCAACACAAAATGACATTCATCTTACCCAAATGAATATAAAGTGGTCACACAATAAAGGTAGTTTCTGAAGTACAGGATCAATGTTATTCCTAAGATTGTTAACAATTTCTAATATTAACATCCAATTGTAAATTATCCATTTATCTACAATAATTCAATTGCTTAATAGTGCTTACCTCAACTTGGAAGACCAAATGCTAACAACAAAAATTTCTAAACAAAAATAAAGAAATTCATATACATCTGGTCTCAGTATAACATCTAAACATGAACAAAATGACATTAAAATTGTAAGTTTATAGGTTCAAATAATTTATAGAAATGAACAAATTTAAAAGTAGGCAAGGACTCTGTTAACATAAAAATTGAAAAGTTTTCTTGTCAGTGGTGTTGCAGACACCATATGTTTGTTTGGATCTTCATCCTCTTCATTCAGTACTTGGTTGTCCACTGTTGTTATAAGAAAAGAAAATACGTTTTACAACATGTAAATATTTAGAACATAAATAATGAATTACCTAACTCGTATGATGTTGTTGACGAAATTCGTTACGCAAGTTGGAGACTTCATCACGCAATGATGAAATATCAGCTCGTATCTCCCCAATTTGGTCATTAAAGTTAAGCACACGATAATCAAAATGCTCCCGAAAACTAACCATGTATTCCACCACTGACTTCATTATAATATCCTCTTCAGCTCTAGCATCTTCCATCGGAGTGTCTTCCATCGGTTGGTGGTCGTCATTGTCAATGGGGTCCAATTGCTATTTGTCTTGTTCTACTCCAATGCCATTTTTTTACTCCAACCGACATTTTCAATAAATTCGTATCCGACTCTAGTCATTGATAACATGTCAATCTTCCAAGATAATCGAACAAGGGAGTCAAGAAAAAATTGCACTTCATTCTTCTTCAACAAATCGGTAATGACACATCTATATGGTAGTGAAGCTGTAATAGATTCACCCTTTTTGACTAAATTAACAATTGCCTGAAATACCAGTTATGCAATGTTTAGAGCGGTTTTTGAGCTACACTTCGCTAACCACCAATAATCGCAATCTCAAATTACAGAAAAATTTCCACCAGAAGGCCGAATAAACCAAGTGAGCATTTTGTGAAACACTCTGGCCTCCATATCTAGGTGAATGGGGCTATTTCTATCCACTCATTTTATTGTAGGATCTAGATCAGTTTCATTGAAATCCCCTTTATTCTCGACAGCTATACCCGCAACAATATATTCCAGATATAAATATATATTTCCTTGCCCATTACATGGGTATTAATTATGATGATGTTGTTCTTATTAGGCTCTTGGTGGAATAAAACATTATTGTAGAACACTCGAACAAGGTTTGGGAAATATTTTGGTTCTACACCAAGAAATTCAAGCCAACCTCAGGATGTAAATATATGTTTAAAACTAACTTTATATTTTTCATTGAACATGAAATCCATGTCAATAACATGTTCGGTATGAATCTTTCTTCCATTGAAATGATGATAAAATTTTCTTTCTCTTCATCGTTTTTAAAGTTGTTTGTATCAAACGAATTGGTCAGAATCCTTTGTATAAGAAGAAGACCTTGGTTGAGAAGATGACCTTGGTTGAGAAGAATGTGTTGGTTAAAAAGAACTGCGCCTGAGACGTTTTGAATCCATTTTTAGGTGTAGATGTTGTTACATGGAACACAAACACATTAAGGAAAAAAGTCGGTTCCCTAAATCACTAAAACCCTAATTTAGGGAAAAATCTCAATAAATTTATCTACAAATCTTATCGTAATAGTTGCAATAAATGTGTCCAGTGCATGGGATATTTTAGGAATCTTGAATGGTGCAATATTTCTGAACGGTGGTATTTTTTGGGGTGGAAGAGTTCTCTTTTTCCTTTTGGGTTTAGAGTTTTTAATTACAAGTATGGAGGATCGATTCTTTTTTTTAAATAATGAATATGAAAAAAACGTGTTACCAGTTTGTTTATAGGTTAATATTAATGTAAACAATAAAAAATTCTTAACCTAACTGGTTAATATCCTAATATAGGTAATTGTGTTGAAAGTATCGGTGTTGTTTAGATCGAAAGTATCGATACCTATATAAGAAGTATACAAACCTTAAAGTAATCGATTTCAAAGTTATAAGAATCAATACCTGTGATATGTGTATCGATAGTTTATACGTACATGTCGTTTGGGAAGCATGCTGGACTAAAAGTATTGATACATATACAAAAAGTATATGAACTTTATGTTTACACATTTTTTCATTAAACCAGTATATTTTTTCAATACCTGTGATAAGTGTATAGATACTTTCTGCGTGCATGTTGTTTGAGAAGCATACTGGACTAAAAGTATCGATACCTGCACAAAGAGGATCGATACTTTATGTTTACATTTATTATCATTAAACCAATAGATTTTTATCACTTACATTGTAAATTTAACTATAACTTTAAAGTAATAGGTTTTGAAGTTATAAGTATCAATACTAGTGATATGTGTATCGATACTTTCTGCATGTATGTTGTTTGAGAAGCATATTGGACTAAAATTAGTGATACCTATTCAAAGAGTATCAATACTTTTTCTCGTGCAAATTGTTTCAGATGCACACTGGAATAAAAGTAATGATACTTATATAAAAAGTATCGATATTGGACATTTTCATACTTTGCGTACATTGTTTCAAAATTATAAAAATTGATACTTTAATAATGTATATCGATGCTTACAAGTATACCGTAATAAAAGTATTGATATAACTACAACAAGTATCCATACTTATATAAAACATGTATAAACTTATAATCAAAGTATCGATATTTGCATTATTGGGATCGATACGTCAAGTTTAATTTATTGAATTTTGTACTTATTAATTGTACAGACCTAAATATGTCATAAGAAATAAATGTTGTACCCACCTTTCAACTACCACCTCCTAATATAATTGAAAGCACCACTGAAGCATGTTGTTTTATGTACCTCTACTAACATCTACTCTTGGAGGGACCACTAAACTATCCTTAAACAAGAAAAATTTTGTTGTACTATTGAACCATTAGTTATGGACCATACTACATCAGACAATGTTAAGCTAACCGAGGAATGCCATGAAGTACTTATTGTTGATAATCTGAAATATTGGTTGGTCAGCTCTTCTCTTCACGTGAGGAAGCGTGGGAGTTTTACAAGGAATATACACAAAAACATGGTTTTAGTGTACGTCGGGGAACAACATGCCTTGATAGGGAAGGGAATATGAAGACACAATAATTTTGTTATTCAAAACAAGGGTTTCGAGTATCCAAAGTCAATACTGTTGATCATCAATGTGCTCATACGCCAGTCACAAAAATCGGATGCAAGGCAAAAGCCTTGATTAGAGCAACAAATACAAACGATCAATGGGTTCTAAGTAAGTTTTTCATGAACATAATCATGCATTGTGCACAACTGTTATGACACCATTTATGTGTTCAAATAGAGCCATGAGTAAGGTTGATGTGGATGAGGCAACATCATTGAAAGATATTGGTGTTGGGACGCCATAAGTAATGAACTATTTAACGCATTAGGCAGGGGGTTAGCATAATATTGGATTTACACATAAAGACCTGTACAATGCACTTCAAATAGGTAAAGCAAAAGAAATCATCAATGAGGATGTCAATGCACTAATAGCTTACTTTGATTATAAGAAACACGATGATACCGAGTTTTTTATGGCATACTCGGTAGATGAATCAAGGGCACTGTATAATCTTATTTGGGCTGATTCTATATCGAGATCAGATTACACGTGCATCCGTAATGTAATTGCGTTTGACACAACGTACAAAGATAATTTGTATGGTCGACCAATTATGCCTATGATCGATGCCAATCATCCCCATAGCACAATAGTTTTTGCTACTGCCATCATCGTTGACAAAATGTCCCAATCTTTCGAGTGGGTGCTGAAGAATTATTTACAAGCCATGATATATAAATCACCTCTTTTAGTTGCCAGCGATGTGGATAGGGCTATCAAATATATTATCCCTTTTTCTAAGAACATATTATGTTCTTGGCATATTTCTCACAATGCACAAGCTAACATTGGTGACCGCAAATTTACAACAGCATTTTCTACATGCATGGCTTTCTGGTGGACAACAGAGGAATTTGATACTCAATGACAATTAATTGTTTCAGATTTCAATGTCGAAAGGCATCCATGGGTGATTGAAAAGGAAAATACTCGGAACTTATGGGCACAAGCATATCTAACTGATCATTTCTTTGCCAATATTTGCTCAACAAGAAGGTACGAGCCTATGAATGCTTCACTCACAATTGCTCTAAAAAAATAAGAAGACATGTTTAGGTGTTGTTCATGAAATTGAAGAAGTAATTAGTAAAATGCGTATGAACGAGTTGAAAGTGGATTACTTAAGTTCTCATACAAATACTTTCCAGATCAGAAAACTTATTGACCTAGAAAGCCATACTACTTAAATTTATACGCGCGAATCATTTCGTTTGTTCCAATAAGAACTTCAATGGGAGACCATATACCGGATTCAAGAACATATTCAGTCCTTTTCAGATGAATGTTAAAAGTATATTTTGACAAAGTATAATAAAAACAAGAGATTTGAAATCAGTTTTGATGTACGTACAGAAACCCTAACATACTAGTGTAGAAAATTCGAGACCATAGGAATTCCATATAGCCATCAACTTCACATTTTGAAGCACTTAGATTACATATCTTTGCCTAAATATTTGATTCTAAGTAGGTGGACTAAGGTTACGAAGGCTTGTTCTCCAAGTTTTATTGACTTGAATGTACCCCAGGAGTAATGCAAATGCCAAGATTCGTTTCTCTATGTGCAACATATAGTCAGTTATGCTACATTGCATCAAAGACAAATCCGTCTTTCAATTCCACAATAGATAAGATGAAAAGACTAACGATCAAATTTGAACACTCATTTGGATTTAATAATTCATTCAACCGAAGCAGTGTAGTAAACAACATTCGCGACCCTAAATAAAAACAACAAAAACAAAATGAAGTAGAAAATAACAAGGTCAATAATAAAATTAGATGATGTGGGTTCTGCAACGGCGAGGGACATAACAAAGTAACATGTCCTCAAGTTAATATTAGTTTGGAAACAAGCACACATCCCACATCAACTAATGTTTTTGAAGATGGAATGAAATGGTCGAACGGTCCTTCAACTGATGACAATGATGTTAGATACTATATTTATTTTACTATAATATCTTCAATTTTCAATGCTTATTTATAATTTCAATCTGTCTATTACGTCTCAGGATAACGACAACATTTGAAATACTGCAAGTCTCGATCTACATATATCGTAAGTATCAACATAACTCGTGGTATGTATAAAAGACATGTACAACAACATATTGATAACTTCGCTCATCTCATACATAATTTTATTCACGTGCAAAATTTCATTCACATACAAAATTTGGCTTACATCATCACATGTATTTTCCATGTGTCTCATGCAAGCCATTGTCAACGCATCTCTCCTTTTATTTTGATCGTGGCTTATGAAATCGTTTAATATTCTCATACGATCTCAATCTTCAACAACCTATATTCAAATTGTCAGTATGTTAACAACATCATTCAATCTATGAATTTTAACATTTTAACTGCAAAGTAAATTTTCATTCCACTTACCAAATCATCTGTTGACCCTCTAGCAACGATCCTTTCCACCCGCACCATCACATAAATGTCGTAATCATGTCTGTTAAAAAATTTGAATACCAAAAATGTCAAATATGATACCCGCATAAATTGAGCGTTCAATTTATGATAACATTACATACACATTCAATTGTGCATTCATTTTATGCTCCACAAATTTGAAATTTTTCAATAGGACCTTCAGTTGCCCAAATACATTTACAAAAATTTCTTCCTTATTATATTTATCTAATACAATCATCTGCGTGAAAAAATATCAAGTTATATTACAAACAAATTATGCATTATAAATTATTTTTTCCTTTCATACATACCAATTTCCTCGCATCTTGCACTTTCTTTTTGGCCCTTGGCGTTGTAAATAGATTATCATAAGCCGTTGCAACATAAAAAACCATATCCAACACCAACAGTTACCAATGTTTACCAATGCCATATTCTATATTTCCTCGACAATCATTATTAATTGACATATATAACACTACTTCCCAACATTTATTAATTTAACTCACCGATAAGTTGTATAGAATGTAGCCAATCTTCTTCTTCCACGGTATCTTCTTCATATTGTTAACCATCACCAAACCAACCAAAACGATAACCTAACAAAATTAATTACACAATTACAATATATTTACTAGGTTTTAACAATTTATACTTTCTACTTACCACACCGCTAACCCATGCCATAGGTTTTAACTATGCAACGTCAGATACTGTGGCATATTGATTTCCAAATTATATTACAATATCGTCGTATAATAAATTTGGATTAATGTTTTGTCATTAAATATTTAAATATCACTCACAAAGCAATATATAATATTGACCTTTATGATATTCCATATATATTCACATTTCCACTTTCAAAAGAGCCAATTTCTTTTTGAATTTTCATTTTTTCAACCTACAATTTTGAGGCACAATTATTAGTCACAACACAATAATAAAAAATCAAATCTAATTTTCTTTTATTCATCTTACCTTTTGCTTCTTATTAGGTGCAATACATTCTAAATCCAGTTTAGTATTGATTACAATCTCAGATTGTCGCATAACATTAACATCCTTCCTCCTCACTACATCCATATTTTTTTCTTCGTTTTTTAAATTCATCATATTTTTTCTCCACATACTTCATATCTTTTATTTCAACCCTTATTTTTTCCCATCATAGATTTTTTTTCAACCACTCCCAGCACCCCCTTAAATTCACCCCTCAATCCCATCAGTTCTATCACCAATCCATCAACTTTTCCACCCACTTCCCCCTTAACGCTCTCAATTGCCTCTTCGATTCTGGATTGTCTTTACAAATAGTTGTAAATGACTTTTTTTAGATCCGCTAACTCAGACATAAAAAACTCAAATTTACTTGAACTGCCCTGACCATAATCCCCCTACTACCTTCTCTTCGTTCTTCTCTTCTTCTTTCTGTTCTTCCTCATCTACCTCATTGCCAAAAACCATCAAAATTAAATTACAATATTAGTGCATTTTTTATATTCTTAATATTATATAATTACTTTTAATACCTTTTTTTCTTGCTCGATCTTTCCAACTTTAATTTTGACATCACTCTAACTACTTCTTCCTTTCCCCATACAGGGATACGTGCCACTCTGGTTCTTTGGAATGCCGCCACACTTGTACAGTCAGACCAAAAATCGGACAATACAACCTGAATTTATAATGAAATTTATCATTTTTTATAATAACTATACTTACAAGTTTTCTAACCCTACACATCCTTCAACTCATTTACCTGTAAGATTGCTATGCACCCTTTGAGGTATTTCTGGGTTTGACCCTTTTGAAAGCTAATTACCGATCAATCAATCTGACATGGACATATTCAACCCAATTCAAATCACCTTTCAAGCATTCATTGCAAATCAACTTCATATTGTCCTTTCTTGGGGATGTATCACCCGTTGGACAAATAAAGATTCTGACAAGGTACAATAGTACTAGGGCCTTCATGTTATCCCCGTCCTAAGCTCTACTTTTAATTTCCTCTTTAAGTCCAACATATGTCACCTTGGCCTTTAAATCATATTTCATCGCAAGTGCTTTCTAGTTCTTCATCTTAATGACTTCTTCAACAATATTGTCCTTATCTTCTAGCCCCAATACGATTACAACACATGGGACCCCCAGTGGAAATTAATAATCACCATATTGAACTCTAGATTTTTGTACATCAAATTCCTCCATCAACGATCGACACAATTCCCTCTGAATTGGTCAATCCCTCACTCCAATCAAAGATCCAAACTTCATTTCTTCCAGCATATGAACTTTATTCTTCTCATTCAGGTGTTTAATTATGGAGTTCATTTTTTCATACTACACCTTGTCGACACTTCAAACATTTATTAAAAATATATAATTTTAGTGTTATTATATATCGTTTATCACAGTATTTACAAGTTTAAAGAATACCTTATTTTCATATTCTTTCCTCCGAGCTTTATATTGTTGTTTATCTTTTTTGGACCGTGTTACATACGGTTCGTTCTCAGCATCACTCATCAAATTCCATTTCTCCAACACCTTATGTTTCACCTAAATTTAATCATAAATGTTTCTTAATCAATTAATTAACGCTAAATAATACTCAATGTCAATTTTAGTTTACATAACAAACCGATGTTTTAATTACCATATTCGTTCATCTTTGGCATTCAATTATACTGTCTACATTTAAAAATTGTAATCAATTTAAAGTACTTAAATACTTTAATCCAATTACCATTTAAACAACAATTACACAAATACGTTGATACTTACTAGAAGTACATATATCCACCCAGTGGTTGCTTTCGATTTACTTCATTGTTGATACTCTCAGACTCCATTACAATGTCATCTTCATGAACAACAATTGTAAGATCCATTGACTTCATTTTTCCTTCATATATCAGTTTATAAACATTCAAGCATTAAATTAACTCAAATCAAATCAAATACAAGTTACATACAAAATATTCAATATAAAAGTATCGATAACTAATCTTATAGTAAAAAGGTTTCATTCAAAGGAATGAGAATACTCTCTACTACAAGTATTGGTACCTTTATACAACCTAAAATATCATTTTCTACCTATCATATTTTATAAAAGTATCGATATTTATTTTCTACATAGAATATCAGTTTCTAATAGTAATCAGTCCCAAATCCTTCTTTACTTCAAAAACTCCAAACTCATAAACCTAATCCCTATTTTTAAATATTGTAATACTAAAAAAACTAGGGTTTCCTTCAAAGAAATGGGAATACTCTCTACTACAACTATCGATACCTTTATACAACCTACAATATCATTTTCTACCTATAATATTATATAAAAGTATCGATATATATTTTCTACCTAGAACATCACTTTCTACCTGTAATTAGTCCCAAATGCTTCTTTACTTTGAAAAACCCAAACCCATAAACCTAACCCCTATTTCTAATTATTGTAATACTAAAAAACTAGGGTTTTGACAATGTACTTTTCGATTCGATTACAGTAACAAACAAACAACTATGCTTTCATACACGCCTTGCTTCCATTTTGCAACAACTAATACGCTTCAATTTTGAAAACTATGGCCATCGTCTACCTATTTTAGAGGGAATGTATATATGCCTTTGATATTTTAACTGGATATACTATTTGTATTTAACTGGTACAATTACCCAAGTCTTGATACTTTTGTGTAAGGTATCGATACTTTTGATACGTTTTCATTTTTTTATTTTCTTAAAGTACTGATACTATGATACATATAATTATAAAAGTATCGATGCCTTCAACATATCCGGTAGCGCTTTACCGATTTTGTCATATTGAAATCGGTTTTGTCAAATTTTAACCTGTTATATTGTCATATATCGATACATGTGTCTAAGGTATCGATACTTTATAGGTGCTATATTTGTAATTATTTTAAATTCCTAAAGTATTGATAGTTTGGTGCATATACTTAGAAAAGTATCGATACAAATTTCAACCATTTCGGTATCTCTACCGATTTTGACTAAAACCAACTTTCTCAAACTTCAACCTGTTATATTGTCATGTATCGATACATGTGTGTAAGGTATCGATACTTTGAAGATATTTTCCTTTTTTCATTTCTTTTAAATTCCTATAGTACCGATAATTTGGTACATATACTTATACACGTATCGATCCAAATGTCAACAATTCTGATAGCTCTTTACCGGTTTTATCAAATTTCAACCGGTTTTGTCCAATTCGTTACCTATTTTTTCAAATTGAAACTGGATTTCTCAAATTTCAACCTGTTATATTCTCATGTATCGATTCATGTGTGTAGGGTATCGATACTTTATTGGAATTTTTATTGTAATTCTTTTGAATCACTAAAGTACCGATACTTTTATGTATACACTTATAAAGGTATCGATACATGTTTAACTTTATCCCGTTTTCATCACTTTCTTATATATTAAAAAATGTATCGTTACTTCTATGCACGATATCTATACCAACCGATAAGTTAAGTTTTCCAGTTGCCAAATTTTTAATATTTGTTCATGTTTTCGTCATTCAACATTATTATTACTCGACATTCCGGTAGCGCTAAACCGACTTTGTTAAGTATTTTATTAAATTTCCTGTCACGCTAGCTGTATATTAGTATGCCTTTCCTAAGACAACACCTTCCATTATCTTTATAGGTCAAATATCATTTAACAATATTACCCCAATTGATCCAAATAAAATCAAAACTAATTTCTCGAATACACATATGCAACAAAAATATTGTCCTATCCGAATATTATTTCTTAAACTCATTTTAGTCGTATCAAATCCTAATAACAATTTTATCTTTGGTCACTACTATTGATATTTAAATCAAATATCAATCTTAGAAAGTTTCATTGTACTTTTTAGCTAATTTAGAATTTTATTCCATCATTTGGAAATATACACATTATAAATTTTGGGTTAGTAGTTCGGGTCAATCTAAAACCCTTAAAGTGAACCATATGATTCATTATAACGGTTAAACTTATTTAAGTAAAGAGTGGGCTTGGTTTGGCCCAAGGTCTAATGTTTATTTAAATTAGATTAAAATTTAGAGGTACTAAAAGTGTAAATTATCCCTAGATTAATCATTTACCCCTTACATTCCCACTAAACACTCTTCTTATTCTTTCTTCTCCCTTGTAAAAGTTGAGATTATAAGTGGTTTAAGTGTAGGTTTGACTAACCAAGGTAAGATTAATAATCTCCACTCTTGAAGCTTCAATTCAAGTTCCATTTTTTAAGTTTTTACGCATAGTTTCAAAAAAATGGTTTTTAAAGGGATTTAAGAGAAACATGGGATTGAATCTTGTTTTTAGTGGATTTCAGGTTATAAGAAGTGTCTTTAACTTTATTCCAAAAAACTAGTTAAGTTAGTAACCCCTTTTCTTATCCTTGTTTAGTGAATGAGGTATGAGAGAGTTCTAAAGCTAAAGGGAATGAAAAGTTGACCCTTGGTTGATTAGGAAGAGTTTCTAATAGTGAAAGAACAAGGTAACACATTCATAACTTCTTCATATCACTTGTGAGTCATTAGAGATGCATTATAGCCTAAAGTTGAGTTATGGAGCATTCATGGTAGATTTTATGTTTTAGGATTTTTTAGCATTTTTAAAGCTTTCTTTATGACCCCTAATATCAAAAAGATATTTAAAAACTAATTGACAAGCTCAATGAAACTTTTAGGGTGGCTAGTTAGGGGTTTTCGTGCCAAAGCAGGGCACTTTATAACTATGGTATTGATATTGTAAGAACAATATCGATATTGTTCATCCTTCAGGCAAGAACTAGGCAACTTTTATGAGGTAGTATCGATACTCATTCATAGATTATCTATACCAAGGTTGTAGTATTGATACACCACGTATGGATATCGATACTAGGGTATTTTTTAAAAACATCAAACTTAAATTTAGTATTTATACTTAGGAAAGTATTGATACCCTAACAATATAGTATCAATTATCATTCTAGAGTATCAATACTACCTTACCCAATTAGCTTATACCAGTCTGAGGGTATCGATACCAGTAGGTGGGTATCGATACCAAAGGTATTGTATCGATACCCGTGAACATTTTTGGATAATAAACTTAAGGATTAAGGGATCAAACTTGAGGTACCCCACATATTCATATTAATAGCATATAAGACTCCAAGCGGTAACTATAATTAATATCATAATGATAGCAACAATAACTGTTAGGATTAAATAAAACTAGCCTTTGGTTATACGCTGGGGAAATGATCAAGACACTCGAGTTACTTTAGAAATGATTCTACTATCAATAAATAGAAACAATCTGGATATCCTTAGGTAGTGTGCTAGGCACTTTAAAATGACTAACTAGGGCTAAGAACTGATCGCGAGGGGTGGGTTAGTAGATGGTGTTGTGTTCGATGTAGAGATTTTGGGCCTCATCATCAGTAGACTAGATGGGTGCATGACCTCTGAGATGCAAAGCCCTTAACCGTACCATGAAGTCTACCTTGGAGTAGAGAGTACAGAATACGAGTATACTCACTGTTCGATTGTATTTTATCAGTTAGCTTGAGCATCTATTGAACACTCATAGTATGGCTTAGTTGTTAGTGTGGCACTTGGCTAGTTGGCTCAGTGTCTGGAATTTTTTTCTTTACGCAAGTCATTAGAGGATCAGTGAGGATCCTTTTGTTCAGCTGAGGTCCAACTTGAGATTTAGTACAGAGTACGTCTCAAGATTATCTTTCGGAAGACATATAGATTTGTGTACCCCTTTTTGTGTATTCAAGTCATAACTCATTTTTAAAGTGATTTGTATATTTTGATTTAACTATTTTGGGAGATCCTAATGTAATGAATTTATTTAACTATGTTTGATTATTTTATTATGAGTATTTTCCAAGAAATAGTTTTATTTAAGAAAAGTCAGGAAAACTTTTGGTTAGCCAATCTAGTGGTTCCGTGTGGCATTCTAATTGGTCGAATGTGTGTCATATTGATTTAGGGTGTTACACTTAGTGGCATAAAACACCAGGTTTAGATGTTTCTAGGACCCACGGGTCAGCGTAAGTAAGAGTTTATGGGTATACATGCTTATAAGGATTATAAGAGTACTTTTGCATCTGGATAGTGTTAGTAACTCCTCTTATTGTTTATTTTCCAAATATTAGTAATGTACTAGAGTAGACCTTCTCTAGCAGATGATATTGGTGACCATTTTGTGGACCCTAGGGATGCGTGCCACTGTGAGGCACATAGTTAGAGCTTTACACAGGATGTCTTCAACCTTATTTACCCAACCAGCTTTCTATCCCCTTTCGTTGTAGCACACCAAGAGTCCCCAGTTGAGTGGCTTCAGAGGTAGCAGACTAAAGAATTTTTTATATTAGAAGACGATGACATTGTAGCATCCAATCAGTGGTTGAGAGAAAACTTTAGGTCCCTTCGTCAGCTACACTTTACCCCTGAGAGTATGCTCGAGTGCGTAACCTCCCTGCTAAAGGGTGATGCTATCGACTGGTGGGAGGCTGTTGAAATGTTGATGGAGCCCGAGCGACCGACCTAGGATAACTTATTGGAGTAGTTCCTCCATAAATATATAGGAGAGGCTCACATGGATGGCTTGAGAGATCAGTTTTTGTAACTGACTCAGGGAGACCATTTTGGGTTTGAGTATGAGGTGGAGTTCCTTCAACGTAGCCGATATGCACCATAGTTAGTGTCATAGGATCATTACCACTATAAGAAGTTTAGGGAGGGCCTCTGCTAAGATATCTTTACCCATCTATCTACTATTTCGCTTAGAGTTTCTATTGAGTTAGTCTGCCAAGTGAAGGCTAATAACTCTCCAAAAGAGTTATCTTTAGTAGCCTTTTTCACCTACCTTTATCTTAAACTTGAGCATTTTTAGGAGCATTTTAGAATTAAATTAATTAATTTTAAATATTTTTGCATGATGGGAGCATCGTGGGTTGCTAAGGGCTAAAATTATTTTTTGTTGCTAAAAAAGGTTGCACTGATATCGTAGCACCACAGGATATGCTGACCGGATGTTATAGAAGTCGTCTAAGCCCCAGACAGTTGAGAGAACCTTCAAGATTAGGATAGCTGACTCTGGTAGCTGTCATGTGGTTGTATAACATCTAAAATATGGACCTTTCCTATCGAGCGGTGAAATTCTCATCAAAGCTATAAAATGGAGTACTCGGGTGTAAAAATTTTGACGATTGTGAGAGATCCAAAGTACCGTTTTCCATGTTAATTCTTTCCAATACATGGAAGCCTAAGTCCTCTGTCAGGGATTGATGCAACACAATGAAAGCTTGCTGAGGAGCCTCAGCAGTCAGTGGATCATCATTCAATGCGTTCTTTTAAGAGAGGGAGTGATTTGAATGTTCAAACTTTTGCTGGATGTTTATTATGAATTTTCTTGTTTCGTGTTTACTTGGATACTTAGTTTATGAGCTTTGAACTTCATGATTGTGAATAGAAATATTTGCAATTAGATATATATAGTATTTTAGTTTAAATCTAGAAATAACTGCATTCAAATTGCTATATACGTTTTTTAGCATTGGTGTTGCTGAATAGCATAGGTATACTGAAAAGTGTATAACCAATTAATTAGTATTGTTAATGGTTTGAGCCTTTAATTAATGAAAGTTATTAAAGTAATTCAAATGGTTTTAATTAATGTTTATCAAATAGACTAAGCATGTATTGCTTGCATAAAACATAGAAGTTATAATATTATATCTTTTGATTCGATAACTGACCAATTCATTTCTGATTGTTGAAACATGAACTGATATCTTTTGTTATTGATTTCATTACTTTCTTTTAGCATATCAAATCTTTGGTAAATCTTATTGTTGAAAACTCTAATGAAAACACTATTCTCCCTGTGAGTTCGACATCTGTAGCATTAATTGCTACCACTTTATTACTTGAGTGAAATGCATACTTGCATGAAATATTATAGCATCATATGTAGCATCAAGTTTTTGGTGTTGTTATCGGTAACATCGATTTGATTTAGAGTTCTTTTAATTTTTTCTTACTTGTTTGTTTTCTTTCGTAGGTATTCCTAGTTTCTGTTTTTACTAGTATATGCCCCGAAGTGACGACGACTTATAACTGTTTGATCCAGAGATTGAAAGAATATTTTGGAGACGTCGCCATGAAGGTGCCAGGGCTAGATGAGGGAATAATATTTTACCCCTACTGTGTAATGGAAAGTATGAGGAGTTGCCAGCTGGCATTGGAACTGGGCAACCATAGCAGAATGTAGATGATTGTAATCTCCTTATTCGTGAACATGTGGTGCCAACAATATATATCTACATCTGGGTATTCTAAGGCCATTTATTAATGTTGTGAATTTTGAATTAAATCTGGTTATGTTCTAAATGCTACAATCTATGGGACAATATGGAGGTTCTATTGCTGAAGACCTTAGACCCATTGATTACATTTATGGAGGTTTGTGATTCTTTTATTAAGCAAGGCATTCTAGAGGAGGCATTGAAGCTGAAGTTATTTCCCTATTCATTGAATGATAAAGCACATGTTTTGTTGAGTTCGTTGCCATCATGTGCTATAGCATCCTGGAATGAATTAGCACAGAAGTTCTTTTTGCGATTCAACCCGTCGAATATGAATACTAAGCTTAAAAATAATTTAACTTCATTTAAGAAGATGGACGATGAAAGTTTATATGAAGCATAGGAAATATTTAAATATTTTCTACGGAAGTTTCATATGCGTGAATTTCAATATTAGACTAAAATAGAGATGTTTTATAATGGGTTAAATTTTCACACTCGAATGGTGGTTGATACCATACCAAACGTAGCTTTGTTTGATAATACATACAATTAATACATACAATGAAGCATATGATATCCTCGAAAGAATCTCCACCAACGATTTTCAATATCCTAATACGCGCAATATGTTTGGTCACTATTGTGCTGCAATCATAGATTCTGAAGTTTCAACTCTATGGCATCTTAGATTTTAGCATTGACTGAAATGGTAAAGAAATTACACAAGCCTAGAGGAATGTGTGAATTTAAAGTTGCATCTCTTATCATTTACGTATATTGTGACGATGACCTTAATTTTGATGAATACCCCCCAAAATAAGAAATCTATTTACTATGTGTTGAATTATCCATGGAATGATAATGCTTTTGGTAATACATACAATCCAAATTTCAGAAATCATCTCAATCTTGGAGAAGTCAGAATGTTGTCAATCCACAACATCAACAATATCAGTCACAACATTTCACTCGGTATAGTTAAATGTCGCAAGCACATGCACAACAATATGTTGCTCAGCCACAACAAAGGCAGAATTACCAAGGTCAATTTTCAACCCAAACTTCAACCTTAACACCTTTTGAAGCCATGATTAAAGAATATATGGTGAGCCAATCTGCCTCATTAAGGAGTATAGAGAATTTGATGGGACAAATGGCTAATACTCTAAATAGTCAATTGCCATGATCACTCCCTAGCGACACTGAAAATCCTAAGAAAAATGGTAACGAGCACCGTAAGGCCATTACCATAAGAAGTGGAATTCATACTGGGGAACCAGTTGAAGAACCAATAAGAAAAAATGAGGAAGTTCATCAGCATGGAAAAGGGAATAAAAAAGATGTTGAGTCGGAACCGCATGAGATTCAATTCACGGTAACAGATGCAGACAGAGTAGTAGTACAAAATCATTGTCGATAGCAACCCCGGCTGCATATAATGTAGAGTCGACTCCATTACCTCGATAACAGCAAACAAAACTATCTCCACCATTTTCGCAGCATTGTTGGGACCGTTGGCGCACCCCATGGTGTAGCAGAAACAAATTCGATGGTCTCACCAGCGATCCATGTACGATAAAACCGATATCAAGAGGAATGGATACGATTACTTACATTGGGTTCCATGAAAACAACAAGATTGCAGCAATAGTAATAATGATCACGAATGGTTTGAATCACAAGCCTCCACAAAATCATCTCGACCTTTACTTAGTTCACCCGATTGAGATAATTTATTTCCACTTTTTCAAAATGATTTTGAGAAAATTAGCTAAAAGATAAAATCGGCTGCTAGACATTGCTTATCCTTTTACACCAGAGTTTAACCTTTAGAGTTTGTAATTCCAAAATAATTAAAATATTATTTAATTATTTTGAATCGTGTATTTATTGAAAGAGTTATAATTTGAATTACATTCTTTTAATGTTTATTTATTATGTTCTGGACAATTAATCAAATATACATATATTAATTCTAATTATATGCTTTAATTATTGTACAATAAATTGTATAGTAAAATTTGTTTAATATTTGCTCATTTTAACCCTAGGGTGTGACCCTTAGGATCTTGTAATATTATTGGTAATTATTATAACCACTCTAACATTACAAACATTGAGTGCATCTAGCAATATATCATTGTCACCTAAGTTACAAGAAATCATGATTCAACATATCTTCTTCGTGACTAACTCTTTTTATGTATTACATACATTTGTCCTTTATATCTAGGATAGGCACAAGTCTTGGAATAGTCACACTTGTTTGGTCCATATATTATTTCTTGATATTTAGAGTACACTATAATCAACAAATAATATTTGATATCTCATATCAACTTATTCAAGCATGGCCATGTATTTCTAGTCACACTCAATCAAGTGACGTATGATATATCTCATATTATGTAGGGAGGACAAATCCTATCTTAATAATTCACATGCCACTACACATATCGAGATATGTTCAATATCAATCTTTATAGTGCAACCAGTTACAAAGCATGTTTAACTATATCAAAACATACAACGATATATATATTTAGATAGTAATGATCTCAAGTCAAAGGATCATACATATAGTTGTTACCATGAGCAATATCGTGATCATCACATGATAATCCAAGACGTATGCTCCTGGTAGGTCAATCCAATACATTATTCTCTAATAATATATTCATGTATCAATTTTGTCATCTCTACGTCAATGACTACTCATTGTCATCAATCAATAACACATTAGACTTAAACATATTATTATTATCCATACCCATAATAATATTCGACTAAGGATATTTAATAATAATCATATTATTAAATGGGCTTTATTATTTTTATTTTATGTTAGACACATATATAAACTAAAAATAATAGTGGTAATACCTTTATTTAATAAAATCGATAACTAAAATGTATCATAACAATCATAAGATGGTTGGAATTTGGGCATACTATAACAATCTCCCACTAGCACTTAGACCAATTAATCACATATCTAATACAGAGCGACTCAGTGTGACGATCATTCTTCTGTTGTGCTACATGCTTCATTAGGGGATTAGCAATATTGTCATTCATGTGTACTCTGCATAACTCCACCTCTCATCGATATATGATCTCTCAAATAAGATGGAAGCTCCTAAGAATATGTTTAGACTATTGATGAGATTTGGGCTCCTTTGCTTGTTTAATTGAACCATTGTTATGACAATAAAGTTCAACAGCATCTGATATGCTAAGAGCAATCCCTAGTTTGGATATAAACTTCTTGCTCCAAACAACCTCTTTTGTTGCTTCACTGGCTATAATATACTCAACCTTTGTTGTATAATCAGCTACTATTTCTTTCTTTGAACTTTCCAGCTCACAACACCTCCATTAAGACAAAATACAAAACCTGATTACGATCGTGAGTTATTCCTACCAGTTTGGAAGTTGGCAACAATATAACCTTTTACACTAAGCTCTTCTTTGCCTCCATAGACAATAAATGTATGATTATTTTTTCTTAAGTACTTACGGATGTTTTTAACTGCAACCCAATAATTTTCACCAGGGTTTGCCTGATGTCGACTCGTCTTTCTTAAAGTATATGATACATCTAGTCGAGTACATATCATGGGATATATGATAGAACCAATAGTCGAAGCATATGAAATCTTATTCATTCATTCTCTTTCTTGTGGAGTTGAAGGACATATTTCATTCGAAAGATAAATGCCATGTCTTAAAGGAAAAAAACCCTTTCTTGGACTCTTCCATACTGAACCTTTTCAGCACTTTATCTATATATGTACTTTGAATCAGACCTTGAAGTCATTTTAATCTATCTCTATAGATCTTAACTCCTACGATATATGTTGGTTTACCAAAATCTTTCATATAAAAATAGCTACCTAACCAAGTCTTAACAGACTGTAAAGTAGGTATATCATTTCCTATGATGAGTATGTCGTTTACAGACACGATTAAGAAAGAAACAATGCTCCCACTAGCCTTCTTATAAACACAAGGCTCATCTTTGTTTCTAATAATACTAAACTCTTTGATTGCATAAATGAAATAAGGATTCTAGCTTTAAGAAGCTTGCTTTAGTCCATAAATAGACCCTGGTAGCTTACAAACCTTTTCAACATTTCCTTGAGCGACCAAACCTTCTGGTTGTGTCATATACACATCCACTTTGAGTTTTCCATTAAGAAAAGTGGTCTTGACGTCCATTTTCCAGATTTCATAATCATGGAATGTATCTATTGCGAGCAAGATTTGGATGGAATTAAACATAACTATAGTGGAGAAAGTTTCTTCATAGTCTGCACCTGTTCTTGTCGAAAACCTTTAGCCACTAATTGCCCCTTGTATGTTTGTACATTACCTTCCATGTCGGTTTTCTTTTGGAAAATCCATTTAGACCCTATAGGTTTGACCCCTTTAGGTGGTTCAACAAATGTCCATACTTGGTTTACTGATATGGAATTTATCTCAAATCTCATGGCCTCAAGCCATTTTGTAACACCCATCTCTCGTATACATTTTCGTACATAAGACACATATGTCACATCACTTTTAAAGCATTTCCTTATTTGAGAATTCATAAAAAATCGTTTTATAAAAACTTTTAATTTAATGACCATAAAACATTCATTAAACTTACGTAGGTAAACAAAAGTAATGTTTAATCATTTCATCTTTTTACATCATGGTAAATCAAATACTTTTCAGAGCGTTTTTACGATCCTTGCTTTGTGATGTCTGAAGATCTCCTTACTCTGCTTGTATTAAAACCTACGCATGAAATTAATACACGCTAAGAAATTTCTTAGTAAGGCATAAATAATCATAAGAAATTCTAAATATGAAAATTCATAAACTTATTATGAATTTCTTAGGTTGCACACATAGTGCCAATAAGAAAATTCATAAACTTATTATGAATTTCTTAGGTTGCACACATAGTGCCAATACGAAAATTCATAAACTTATTATGAACTTCTTAGATTGCACACACAGTGCCAATACAGAAATTCATAAACTTATTATGAATTTCTTAGGTTGCACACACTGTGCCAATACGGAAATTCATAAACTTATTATGAAATTCTTAGGTTTCACACACAGTGCCAATATGGAAGTTCATAAACTTATTATGAATTTCTTAGCTTGCACACATAGTGTCATTCGGTAATCACCATACATATATTAAGCAATATACATCTATAACTATCATAATATATAAGTACATAATAAATGCGCTCACTTGGCTTGCCTCCCTATTATATCCAAAACACAAATCTGACTACTCAAAGACTTTGACTTTGCCTTTCATTTTGTTTGACTCAAGAGATTGATTTTGATCTACTCAAGCAACCATTAAAGACAGACACTATACTAATTGTTAGTATATTACCTATCATTTATACATTAACAATACTCAAAAGTACTATTATTAAATTTTTTATAACAATCTCAACCTATCATAAAATTTCTGGCTCAATAGTATCGGTACCCCTACCATGGTATCAATACTTTTATTATGTGGTACCGATACTCCCTTTCAGTATCGATACCACTTCTACATTCTGGATCCATGGTATCGATACTTTTTTCCTAGTACTGATACTTCTATACTATGGTACCGATACTTCATATAGTATTGATACTATTTTTGCATTCTGTAATCAATGGTATCGATACCTTCCTCATAGTATCGATACCCCATCAGTATCGATACTAATTGCATCAGTATTGATAATGTTTAGATGATTTCTTCCAAATTTAAGCCTATAATATCGGTACTGTTCTTCCAGTACTAATACCCTAACCTAGATTCTCCATTTTTAGCCCGATATTTACCTAAATTTGGTCAATTTCCCTTATTTTTTAACTCCAATAATACTACTAAACTCTTCTTTACTTATCCCGATTAACTTTCCTTCATTTCTCTTTCTATAACATATACAATCTCCAAAACATTTCAATCTAAGAATCACATCACTTTTTCTAATATGTTGTTAAACCAATCCAATGCTTCTAATTTCTTATTTACTTCTTTGACAAGTTAAAAATACTAGTAAACATCAATAAAAACTCATATTTTAACATATCATTCAAAACTCTATTTCCTTAAATCTCAAATATTTCATCAATCTCTTAGTTTTAATCTTATTTAACCCTTCCTTAAGACTCTATAATACTCAATGATTCAAAAACCAATAAAAATGAAAGAAAAAGCTAACTAAATGAAACCTTACCTTTGGATATGGAGGAGAGCCTTTACGCGGGAATGAAGAAGAAAAAGAAATGGCTTTTGTTTACTTGATTTCCTCTTTTCCCTTATAAAATACCTATTAAAGAAATGAATTTTAAATTCATTTCCCCTCCTAAAAGAACCAAAATGCCCTCTTAATTCTTTTATTGTTACTAATTAGTCTAAATCAGTATTTCAAATCATTTTCTTATCTCTTATCATTTATTCAATTAAATCCTCAAATTTTAAAACTTTTCACTAAAGTTCCTGACCTGATATTTGGGTACAATTCTCCCCCTGAAACGAAGAGGTGTGGAAACTACTTCCTCATGTCCTCCTCTATTTCCCAGGTAGCTTCTTCTACCTTATGATTTTGCAGAGCACTTTAACTACGGAATCCTCTTGTTACGCAATTCCCTGTTTTCCTTTTCCAAGATCCGTACTGGTTCTTCCTCATAAGTTAAATCTGGTCGGATTTCTTTCTCTTCAGGGGTGGTGACATGGGATGGATCCAATTTGTACCTTCTAAGCATCGATACATGAAAAAAATTATGGATCTTGTCCATATCCGAAGGTAAAACTAATTGATAAGCTACGGGTCTGACCCATTTCAAGATCTCATAAGGTCTAATAAATCTCAGACTCAGCTTTCTTTTCCGCCCAAATCGTAGTACCTTCTTCCAACGCGATACCTTCAGAAATACTTTGTCTCCCACTTGAAATTCGAGTTCTTTTCTTTTCAAATCAACATAAGATTTCTGTCGATCGGAGGCTATCTTTAAATTATCCCGGATAATTTTTACTTTCTCCTCCATTTCTTTCATCAAATCCAGACCAACTAGATTCCTATCTTTGAGTTCAAACCAATTTAATGGTGTTCGACACTTTCTCCCATACAAAGCTTCATACGGGGACATCTTAAAACTCGATTGGTAACTATTTTTATACGCAAATTCGGTTAAAGGCAAATACCTTTCACATGATCCTTTAAACTCTATCACACAAGCCCTTAGCATATCCTATAGTGTCTGTATAGCTCGTTCCAACAGCCCATCTGTCTGCGGATGAAAAGTTGTACTGAATTTAATTGAGTACCCAAAGCCTCATGCAAAGACTTCTAGAACCTTGAAGTAAACCTTGGGTCTCGATCAAACACTATTGATATAGGCACTCCATTCAGTCTAGCTATCACTTTTATATACAACTCTGCATACTTATCCATCGAGTTATCTACTCGAACAAGAATAAAATGAGCTGTCTTGGTCAATCTGTCCACTATTACCCATATCGAGTCCTTTTTACCTGATGACAAATGTAGCCCCAAAATAAAATCCATTGTAACTCGCTCCCACTTCTACCCAGGAATGGTTATCGGTTGTAGCAATCCACAAGGCACTTGATGTTCAACTTTCACTTGCTGACATGTCAAACATTTTACAACAAACTCTGTTATAGGTCTTTTCATACTAGGCCACCAATAACGACTCTTCAAGTCCTGATACATCTTATTCCCGCCTGGATGCATCATCAAAGGGCTACAATGTGCCTCACAAAGAATATCTTTCTTCAATTCAACATTATCGGGAATACAAAGTCTTCCACGATAATATAAACATCCATCAACTCTCATTTCAAAGTCTTTGACCTCTTTTTTTTCAACTTGCACCTTTTTCGCCAAGTATTTCTCATCCCCACCTTGCATCTCTTTTACCTGATCCAAAAGCATCGGCTTTAACTTTAGTTCAGTAATCAATGCCTCATCTTCTTTAAAGACATATGCACATCCAATGCCCGTAAAGTTGTAAAAGTCTTTCGATTGAGCACATCAGCTACCACATTAGCCTTTCCGGGATAATAATCAATAATCAAATCATAATCTTTTAAAAGCTCAATCAATCTTCTCTGTCTCAAATTTAGCTCTTTTTGAGTCAGCTAGTACTTTAGACTCTTGTGATCTGTGTAAACATGGCAACGCTCACCGTACAGTTAATGGCGCCAAATTTTCAAAGCAAACACTACTGCTGTCAACTCTATGACATGTGTCAGGTAATTTATCTCATGATTCTTCAAGTATCTTGAGGCACAAACCAAAACTTCCCCTTCTTGCATCAGCACGCATCCCAATCCATTATGGGATGCATCACTAAAAATGACATAATCTTTACATGACTCAGGTTGTACAAGCACTGGGGCCTCTGTTACCAATCTCTTTAGTATTTCAAAACTTTCTTAGCATTTCCCCATCCAAATAAATGGCACATCCTTATGTAACAACATAGTTAACGGAAAAACTAAAATTAAAAAGTTCTTCACAAACCACCTATAATACCCAGTAAGCCCCAAGAAACTTTAAACTTTAGAAACATTATTTGGGGTTTACCAATCCACTATAGCTTGAATCTTTTTGGGATCTACTCTTATTCCTTCTGTAGAGACTATATGACCAAGGAAAGTAATCTTAGCTAACCAAAATTCACACTTGGACAATTTGGCTTATAACCTCTTTTCTCGAAGTGTTTGAAGAACCACTAGAAGATGAGAATCATGCTCCTCTCTTGACTTGTAATACACTAATATATCATCTATAAATATCACCACAAATTGATCCAAGTAAGTTTGGAATACTCTGTTCATTAAGTCCATAAATGCTTCCGGAATGTTAGTTAACCCAAATGGCATTACCACAAATTTGTATTGTATGTACCGAGTCCAAAAAGCTGTCTTTAAAATATCATCCTTCTTGATATTTAACTGATGGTACCCCAACCTTAGGTCTATCTTAGAGAACACTATTGCACCTTTCATTTGATCAAACAGGTTATTAATCCTCGAAAGAGGATACTTGTTCTTTATTGTTACTTTATTTAACTGACGATAGTCAATATATAACCGCATAGACCCATCCTTCTTTTTCACAAATAGCACAGGTGCTACCCAAAGATAAACACTGTTTCTGATAAATCCCTTATCAAGTAGCTCTTGTAAATGGACTTTTAATTCCCTTAACTCCATTGGAGCCATTCGATACGGAGCCATAGAAATAGGTTATGTACCCAGATAAACCTCAATCCTAAATTCTACTTCACGATATAGAGGTAAACCCTGTAATTCCTCTAGAAAAACCTCTGAAAACTCCTTAACTGTTGGAATATCATTTAATCTCACTTTTGGTACTCGAGTGTCTATCACATTATCTAGAAAAGTTATACATCTCTTTAACATCATTTTTTTGCAGTTATGGTCAGTATCACAATGGATGGTGATTTCACTTTTTTACCTATCACTACAATTTTGGAGCCTTCTGCATCCCTTAAGAATAATCGCTTCATGCAACAATCCACCCATCCATGATGTGGAGAAAATAAATCCATGCCCAAGATAATTTCAAACTAATCGAAGGGTAACTTTATTAAATTTGCAATGAACACAACATTGTACTAATATAAGAGTTCGTAGAACCAGGGTCAACTATAACAAAGACAGGTTCATCAAAATGATGGAATGTACATGTTATGATCTCTGGATCATCCCTATCCTCACTGGTCTTTATGTTATAGATTTGGGCCACTTTCCTAGTCTCTTATCGTTGGCTAGCCTCAGATTGACCGCCTGATCTTTCTCTTCCTCTACTTCTACTAGGTGTTGCTACTGATCTCTCAATTAGTGTTGATCTATCTCCATATCTCTTTGGATAATTCCGAGCATAGTGACCAGATTCACCACAATAAAAACAAGTTCCAAAGAGCAATCTACATACTCCTCTGTGTGAATTATCGTAGTTCTGACATGGAGTTATCTCTCTAAAAGCTCTACCCGAACTCATAAATAAAGAATGTGACTGCTTAATTTTCTCTGCAGCTGCAGTAGAATCAGCTCTATCAGTATATCGGGAACTTGAGCCCTTGCCTCTCTTAGAATGATGTATAGATGAAGATATTCCAATCATTTTTCCTGTCTGCATACTTTGCTCCGCTGCTAGAGTCTCCTCTTGAGCTCTTTCAATAGCCTTAGCTTGGTTTATAACTTCTTGCATACAAGTTTAAGGCAAATATCATCTATTTCAACTTAGGACTCAGACCCTCAATAAACCAATCACGTCAGGCTTTATCATTAGAAAATACCTCAATAGCGTAACGACTAAGCTTATTGTAATTCACCCTCATACTCATGCACTACTCGATTGCCTTGTTTCAATTTAATAAATTTCAATGACATTGACCTCATAAACTACTCCATGATGTACTTATTCTTAAACTTATCTTGAAAGAATTGCCAGCTCAAATTTTTAAGTGATGCATACATTGTCGTATTTGACCATAAGACCCGAACTGATCCTCAGAGTAACGATACATCTCCATCCAATTTTTCATGATCATAGCACTATATACTTTCCAACATCACCATAACATCGTTCAACTATAAATTAACATCCATCGAACCTTCACCTTCTTCTCCCTGGAACTCAGGAGCTCCTAAACTTCTTAACTCTTTTAGGATTAACATTCACGGTGTTGAAGGAGCATGGGAGGCAGAGGAGGTTGGAACCTTGTCAATATAGCATCGAGAGCTTGTATAAAAGCTCCAAACTCTGGCACTGGCATGCCCTGATGTGTTGGTGCACTGGTGTTCTCATATGGAATCGAATGTTCACTATTCTCTTCATAGCTTTCATTACCCGATCCATCTCTATTCGCTCGTTCAGCAAGTCTTCTCGAATTCATAGAATCCGACATCCAATATAACATACATAAGGATAATACTTAAATTAGTAAAGAGAGACGTCGATCATATTTTAACTATACCCTATCAGTAACCTTGACATCTTAGTGGCATGTAAACCTTTTTACATTAAAATTACACTCATTTTCTGTCGAGAATCAGCTAAACATGTAGCTCTGATACCAATAAATGTAATACCCATCTCCCGTATACCTTTTCGTATATAAGATACAGATGTCACATCACTTTTAAAGCATTTC
Organism: Hibiscus syriacus; assembly: GCF_006381635.1. Lineage (NCBI taxonomy): Eukaryota > Viridiplantae > Streptophyta > Magnoliopsida > Malvales > Malvaceae > Hibiscus > Hibiscus syriacus. The sequence continues at coordinate 2,280,336 of NW_024062296.1, read as the reverse complement.
CTTATTTTAAAATCCATAAAAAAATTTATAAAACCTTTTAATTTAACGACAATAAAATATTCATTAAATTTACATAGGTAAACAAAAGTAATGTTCAAACATTTCATCTTTTACATCATGGTAAATCAAATACTTTTCAGAGCATTTTTACTAAGTCTATTACATGCCAACTAAATACATCAAAAGTAGACATGAATGTCGTACAATTATTGATGAGGCGATCACTGCTTTGTGATGTCAGAAGATCTCCCTACTCCGCTTGTATTAAAACCACGCGTGAAATTAACACACGCTAAGAAATTTTTTATTGAGGCATAAATAATCATAAGAAAAATTCTAAACAAGAGTATATCATAACCATTCTAATATCCATTAACTCTTTCAATTCATTATAAACTATATAGTTTACATCTGTAGTGCCAATACAATAATTTCCAACTTACTATAAATTACGTAGTTTGCACAACTAGTACCAATACGTAAATTCATAAATATGGAATTTCTTAGCTTGCACACAGTGCTAGTACGAAAGTTCATAAACTTATTATGAATTTCTTAGGTTGCACACACATTGCCAATATGGAAATTCATAAACTATTTATGAATTTCTTAGGTTGCACACAAAGTGCTAATACAGAAATTCATAAACTTATTATGAATTTCTTAGGTTGAACACACAGTGCCAATACGAAAATTCATAAACTTAATATGAATTTCTTAGGTTGCACACACAATGCGAATATGAAAATTCATTAACTTGTTATGAATTTCTTAGGTTGCACACACAGTGCAAATACGGAAATTCTTAAACTTAGTATGAATTTATTAGTTTTCACACATAATGTCATTTGGTAATCACTATACATACATTAAGCAACATGCATCTATAACTATCATAATATGTAAGTACATAATAAATCGCTCACCTATACTCTCTCGCTATTATATCCAAAATGCATATTTGACTACTCAACGACTTTGACTTTTCCTTTCATTTTGCTTGACTCGGGAGCTTGATTTTGATCTACTCAAGCAACCATTAAGACACATACCATGCCAATTGTTAGTATATTCCCTATCATCTATACTTTAACAATACTCAAAAGTACTATTATTAAATTTTCTATAACAATATCAACCTATTATAAAATTCCTGGCTCAATAGTATCGATAGCCCTAACATGGTATCGATACTTCTATATTGTAGTACCGATACTCCTTTTCAGTATCAATACCATTTCTACATTATGGATCCATGGTATCGATACTTTTCTCCTAGTACCGATACTTCTATACTATGGTACCTCATTACAATATCGATACCATTTATGCATTCTGTAATCAATGGTCTCGAAACCTTTCTCATAGTATCGATACCCCATTAGTATCGACACTAATTGTATCAGTATTGATATTGTTTAGCTAATATTTTCCAAATTTAAGCCTATAGTATCTGTACTATTCTACTAATACCGACACCCTTACCCAAATTTTCTATTTTCAGGCTGATTTTACCCAAATTTGGTCAATTTCCCTTATTTTTACCTCCAACAATACTGCTAAACTCTTCTTTACTTATATCGACTATCTCTCCTTCATTTATCTTTTTATAAAATCTACAATTTCCAAAGAATATTTCAATCTAAGAATCACACCACTTTTCTAACATGTTTTTAAGCCCATCTAATGCTTCTAATATCTTATTTATTTTCTGACAAGTCAAAAATACTAGTAAACATCAATAAAAACTCATAGCTTAACATATCATTCAAAAACCCATTTCCTTAAATCTCAAATATTTCAGCCATCTCTTAGTTTTAATCTTAAGCCTCTATAATACTCATTGATTCAAAAACCAATAAAAAATGAAAGGAAAATCTAACCAAATGAAACCTTACCTTTGCCCCTCCTTAAAGGACCAAAATGCCCTCTTAATTCCTCTATTGTTACTAATTAGTCTAAAGCACTGTTTCAAATAATTTTCTCATCTCTTATAATTTATTCAATTAAATCATCAAATTTTAAAACTTTTCACTAAAGTCCCTGACCTGATATTTGCGGTATTACACATTTCTTAGAGTTTGGTAAAAAGAAATCTATATCTCTCAGGTACATGGTGTTCTCTTGTGGATCTTCGTAGTGGTTGTGTTTCTTCATCTATTTATTGGTCCTAAACAACTTGAGAAACATGCTCAACTTGGTTGATTGACTTGTTGTTGAACTTCTCCAAGTTCAATATTTCTACCATTCCCTCTCTTTGAGAAAACTTCTCTTTCGAGAAAGACTCCAGTTTGAACAACAAACACTTTATTCTTATTAGGGTTGAAGAAATAATATTCATTAGTTTATTTAGGTTATCCAACAAATATACACTTATGAGATTTAGGTTCAGGATTTGTAAACATATAATGTTTGATACAAGCTTCACAATCCCAAATATTCATAAAATACATAATAGGACGCTTCCCATTCCATATCCCATATGGTGTCTTTTGAACTGATTTAGATGGAACGCAATTTAATGTGAAAGTGGTTGTTTCTAGTGCAAGTTCCCATAAGGAAGTTAGAAGATTACTATGACTCGTCATTGATCGAACTATGTCTAACAGTGTTTGATTCCTCCTCTCAGAAACTCTATTTCATAGTGGCGTGCCAGGTGGTGTATGTTGTGAGACAATCCCACATTCTTTTAGGAGTTCATCAAATTTTATTCCTAAGTATTCTCAACCTCGATCTGATTGAAACGCCTTAATACCCTTGCCTAGTTTATTTTATACTTCATTTTTTTAATTCCTTAAACTTTTCAAGGGCTTTAGATTTATGGTGCATAAGAAAAATATACCCATACTGACTGAAGTCATCAGTGAAAGTAATGAAGTACTGGAATCCACCTCTAGCTTGTGTATTCTTTGGCCTACATACATCACTATGTATTAATCCCAATAAATCACTTGCTCGATCACTTTTACTATTAAAAGGATCCTTAGTCATTTTACGTAATAAGCATAATTCACATGCATCAATTTGTTCGAAAATAAATGAATCTAAAGATTCCATCTTTGTGGAGCTTCGATATGCACTTCTCATTTATATGGCCTAAATGACAGTGCCAAAGAAAAGTTTGATTTGAGTCATCCGTTTTTTACATTTTGGTATTTAATTTATAAATGGTATTTTCTTGATTCAAAATATATACTAAATTAACCAATTGTGCCTACCCATAAAAAATATTATCGAGATAAAAAGAAAAACAATTTTTCTTAATAATAATCTCAAAACCAATCAAGAAATAGAAATAATGTTCATAGTCAAACTACACACAAAATAACAATCCTCTAGATGTAAATCAAGTCTACTAGGCAAAGTTAAAACATACGTTCCTATAGCTAATGCAACAACTCTTGCTCCATTTTCCACTCGTAGGTCTACATCTCCTTTAACCAAATTCCTTCACTTTTGTAGTCCATGTACAAAAGTACAAATATGAGAACCACACCTGGTATCTAATACCCAATAAGTAGATGTTAACAAATTAACATCAATAACATAAATACCTGAAACAAATGTTTTGTTTTCTTTTTCCTTCTTGAACTCTTCAAGGTAAACAAGGCAATTTTTTTCCAGTGTCTGGTCTTGTCGCAATGGAAACATTTTCCTTCATTGTTAACTCCCCCATTTGGGTTTAAATGCATCATTTCTTTTGGGCTTGGGCTTGCCATTTCCCTTAGGCTTCTCCACTGTTTTGTTATTTCCCTTCCCTTTGTCCTTACGGACCATCAGAATGGCTTAGGTCCAACCTTTTTCATGTTACTTTCAGCAGATTGTAACATGCTCAGTAATTGTGACAAAGTCCTATTAATTTTATTCATATTGAAATTAAGGACAAATTGGTTAAAGCTATATGGCAATGACTGTATGATAACATCTATTGTTAATTCATCATTGAGAGAAAATCCCAACTTTTCCAACGTTTGGATGTAGCCATCATCTTGATGACATGAGCTCCTACAGGAGATCCCTTTGCCATTTTACATTGAAACAGAGCTTTAGATGTCTCATACCTCTCTTGAAGTGCTTGCCCCTTATATATTTCTTTGAGATTTAGAGTCGTCTCATATGCAACCATGTCCTCGTATTGCTTTAGAAGCTCATTAGTCATGGTGGCAAGCATTAGGCATCCCACATCTAACATATCATCCATATGTTTCTTATACTTGCCTTTGTCATCTCTAAAAGCATTAGCTTCCAGCTCATCAAGAACGGGTTATTCAATGACATATTCCTTCCTTTCTTGTTTGAAAACAATTCTCAAATTACGGAACTAGTCAAGGAAGTTTATACCATTTAGCTTCTGCTTCTCAAGAAGTGATCATAGTGATAAATTGTTGTTTGTCATTAAATCTACAACAATGGAAATATTTAAAGTAAATAAATTTATTGAATTTAAATTTTATAAATAGGTCTTTATTTATAAAATACTCCCACTATTTTATGCAAAATTAAAAACCCTCTCATTTTAATTTCGAAAAATTTTAACGAAAATATTTGGAGTTAGTAAGGATCCATAATTCAACATTTTCCTAAATCAGATTTGCCTTTTCTTTTAGGACAGTGGTTATTTAGGTGAGTAACATTTTACTAATTATATCTCATGTAACTCCTCCATTTGGTGAACAACTCTTGTTCAAATCATCTCATGACTTATCCAAATACTTAACCTCTAGGTTTCTAATCTTATTAGAATAACATATCTAAGTAATTACCAATATTTCAACCGATCAATATCGCTTGCTTATTCTTTGTGATTAACTAAGATAGACTCATGTGCCATTACTTTAGTAAAACCCATATAAGATCGACCGAAGCCTTAACAAGGGTAAATATTGGACGACTAATGTTATTTTAGATTATCTAGAGGGATTTCATAATTATCTCATAATTATTTATTTTTATTATTACACCCTTGTTGATCTCATAAACTTATTATCTTGCTAATACATCATACATTACATCACATATATGATAGACATAAAGTAGTAAATAAATACAACGGTTATAGCCCAAAACAAAAACTAACTAAGGTGGCCCATCCCAAGCCAATTGGAGAACCAAGAATTCTAAAAACTAAGTCTTCTTCTCAAGCAGCCTTTCGCCTTTAGTCAGTCCATTAAGCTACTCCTTTGAATCTTCACATGATTACAATTTCACAAACAAATTTTACATACGAGGGAGCAAGATGAAAAGAGAAGTACAATTAAAGTAAAGAAAGGCACGAAAAGCAGACCGTATTTAAAATTTTTACCATTGTAAATTAAAAGGGACTATAACCATGCATGTCAAAAACCGTGAAAATCAAACATATCATATATATATATATATATATATATATATTACGTATTTGTTAAAATTACCCATACGGGCCTACAATCTATGTTGCTTACGAATAGGTTAGGGGTGGAGCCCTGGTCAAAATTTGAAAAATAGCACTCACTATTTCTATGGAAAAATCTAACGATCTGATAACGTTTAACAACATAATCATGCTTTTGGGATTTTCAATCCCAAAGGTTTTCTCGCATCGGATTAACCATTTCTCCTCTGCCAGAAGTAATTTACTATCACGTACCCACATATCATATAATTAACATATGAATATCATAAACCTTGTATCAACATGCTGATTGTAAATTAATTAAATGGATTAACATATTAATATATTAATCAATTAAAATATGTTATTGAATCGAACAATTATATCATACATACTTGCCAAAAATGATAAAATAATCATGCATCTCATACATATTGCATCAACCAAGAATTTTAACCCGAACCCAAATCATACAAGTGGAAGTGATACCACTATTGGGATCGTTGGCGCACCCCATGGCACAGCGGAAATAAACTCGACTGTCTCACCAGCGATCCATGTACGATAAAACCAAAATCGGGAGGAAGGGATACAATTACTTACATTGGATCCTTTCTAGCAACGATAATAGTGATCACGAACTGTTCGAATTGCAAGTCTCCACAAAAACGTACCAACCTCTATTCAGTTCACCCGATTGAGAACAAATATTTTCACTTTTTCAAAATGATTTTGAGGAAATCAGCTAAAAGACAAAATCGGCCTCTAGGCCCTTGCTTATCCTTTATACAGGAGTTACCCTAATCTTTGGGGTTTATAATTCCAAATTAATTAAAATATTATTTAATCATTTTGAACTAAATATTTTTAAAAGATTTTTAATCCGAATTATATTCTTTTAATGTTTACTTATTATATTCGGGATAATTAATTTATATATATATCAAATATACATATATTAATTCTAATTATATTCTTTAGTTATTGTACAATAAATTGTACAATAAAATTCATTTAATATTTGCTCATTTCAACCCTAGGGTGTGATCATGTAGATTCTTGTAACATTAGTAGTAATTATTAGAACCATTCTAATATTATAAACAGTGACTGGCATCTAGTAATATATCATTGTCACCTTAGTTACGAGAAATCATGATTTGACATATCATCTTTGTGACTAACTCTTATATGTATTATATTCTTTTGTCCTTTATATCTAGGATAGGCACAAGTCTTGGAATAGTCACACTTGTATGACCTATCTATTATTTCTAGATATTTAGAGTAGACTAGAATCAATAAATAATCTATGATATATGATAACTTATTCGAGCATGGCCATGCATTTCTAGTCTCACTCAATCAAGTCGCCTGTGATATATCTCCTATTATGTATGAAGGACAAATCCTATATTAACCATTTATATCCCACTACACATATTGAGATATGTTCAATATCAATTTTATAGTGCAACCAGTTACGGAGCACGTTTAACTATATGGAAATATACAATGATATATGTTGAGATAGAAATTATCTCAAGTCATATGATCATACATATAGTTGTCACCATGAGCAATATCGTGACCATCACATAATAATCCAAGACATATGCTCATGGTGGGTCAATCGAATACATTGTTCTCTAACAATATATGCATGTATTAGATCTGACATCTCTAAGTCAATAAAAACTCATTGTCATCAATCAATAACACAATAATCTTAAACATATTATTATTGTGCATACCTATAATAATATTCGACTAAGGATATTTAATAATAATCATATTATTATATAGACTTTATTATTTTTAGTTTATGTTAGACACATATATATAACTAAAAATAATAGTGGCAATACCTTTATTTCGAATAAATTGTAAATAAAATGTATCATAACAATCATCTTATGATTTATCTTTAGGCAAACTCTAACAAGCGCTTCAAGAAGACAAAGGAAGATCAACAATACAAATCTTTTATTGATGTTCTTCGCTAACTTAAAATAAGCATTCCATTGATTGATGCTTTAAAAAACCAAATTATATTAAATTCATGATGGAACTTCTTTCGAGGAAACGAATACTTGGTGAGTTTGAGACAGTTGCTCTTACTAAAGGTTGTAGTGTTATGGCTACAAGTAAATTGCCACCGAAGTTAAGGATCTAGGGAGTTTCAATATTCTTTGTAACATTGGTGATACATTTGTAGGTGAAGCTTTATTTGATTTGGGTGCTAGCATAAATCTCATGCCATTGTCAATCTTTAGGAAATTTGGAAGTGGCGAAGCAAGGCCCACTACGGCTACTTTACAACTTGTTGATCGCTCTACTATGTATCCTAGATATTGTAGAGAACATGCTTGTGTGAGTGGACAAGTTTATCTTCCCTACAGACTTCATTATTTTAGATTGTGAAGTGGACAAAGATGTTCCAATTATTCTCAGTCACCCATTCCTTACCACAGGTCGAGCTTTAATTGATGCTGAAAAGGGAGAGCTAACCATGCATTTGAATGATGAAACAAATTAATTTTAATGTCTTGAATAATGTTTCTTACATCAATAACAATATTGACTGATTTTCACTTGATGTGATTAGTAATTTTGCACAGGAGCATTTGGAGGAATGATATAGCGCAGATAAAGCTTTATGTTATTCATAAGCATTTGAGGAATTTTTACCTTACGAAGTACAAGAATGTTATAGCAAATATCTCTAACACGCTGAACCTTTGCAAATACATTATCATATAATTCAAGCACCGAAGCATCTATTGAAGAACCACCGAAGCATGAATTGAAACCTCTGCCAAAGTATTTAAAATATCCTCATCTTGGAAAAAATGAGACATTTCCAATCATTGTGCCACCATAGCTTATAGCATCCCAAAAAGCTCAACTGATTGATGTGCTAAAGCAACATAAGAAAGCTATTGCATGGAGCATTATTGATATAAAACGAATTAGTCCTTCATTTTGCATGCACAAAATTCTTTTGGAGGATCCCAATAGTAGCTCAATTGAACACCAGCAAAGATTAAATCCGATAACGAAATAAATGGTTAGAAATGAGATTATTAAATGGTTGGATGCCAAGATTATATACTCGATTTCATATAGTAATTGGGTCAGTCCTGTGCAATGTTTTCCAAACATGGGCGACATTACTATGGTGAAAATGATAAAAATGAATTAGTGCCGACAAGGACCTCTACTAGTTGGAGAATATGTATGGACTACAGGACCCTTAACAAAGCAACGAGGAAAGTCCACTTCCCATTGCCCTTCGTAAAGCAAATGTTAGATCGACTTGCGGGTAATGCTTTATATTACTTTTTGGATGGATATAGTGGTTAAAACAAAATTGCTATAGCTTAGGAGAACAATGAGAAAACAACGTTCATATGTATGTATGGTACATTTGCTTTTCAAAGAATGTCATTGGGTTATGTAATACTCCAGCGATATTTCAGCGATGTATGATGGATATTTTCTCCGAAATGAATGAGGATTATCTTCAAGTTTTTATGGATGATTTTTTAGTCTTTGGGTAGGATTTCAACAAGAGTTTGAGCAATTTGGTTGTAGTTTTGAGAAGATGCGAGGAGACCAACTTAGTTTTGAATTAAAAAAATACTATTTTATGGTCACAGAAAGAATAGTGCTAGGGCATCGAATTTCAAGCTGTGGCATTGAAGTGGATAAAACAAAAGTAGAGGTTCTTGAAATTTTTTCACCACCTACCAATGTGAAGGCAATTCAAAGTTTCCTTGGTCATGCTGGTTTTTATAGATGGTTTGTTAAAGATTTCTCTCGGATTGCCAAGCCATTGTGTTCATTGCTAGAACAAAACAAGAAGTTTGTTGTTGATGACAAAGTGCTTTAATCATTTGAGATAATTAAATTGAAGCTATTGATTGCCCTTGTTATTATAACACCAAATTAGAGCTTACCCTCTCAATTAATGTGTGATGCTAGCAATTTTGTTGTGGAGTAGAGATGGGATAACAGATGGATAAAATGTTCCACGCCATACATTATGCAAGTAGGACATTAAATAAAACCCACGTTAACTACCCTACAACTGAAAAGGTGTTGCTCATTGTGGTGTTTTCTTTTGATAAATTTCATTCATATCTTGTGGGTACGAAAGTGATTGTCTATAATTACCACTTTGAGTTAAATCATTTATTTGCTAAGAATGATACAAAACCTCATTTGATTCGATGGGTGGTTTTACTCCAGGAATTCAATATTGAGATTTGAGATAAGAATGGATGTAAAAATCAAGTGGCTAATCACTTATCTAGGTTAGAATCATGTAGCCAAGATGGAAACATTACAGTAATTCCAAACAGATTCCCCAATGAGTGTCTATTAGCCGCTATAACATTACAATGGTATATTGATTTTGTCAACTATCTAATTAGTGGGATGATCCCACTAGACCTAAATTATCAAGGCCGGAGGAAAATTTTTTGGTATATAAAGCAATACCATATGAAGGAGTCGTATTTATTTAAACAATGTAATGATCAACTTATGTGATGATGTATCCCTCAATGCGAGAAGCAAATCATTCTACAACAATGTCATAGTGCCCCATATGGTGGACATTTTGGTAGTATGTGTACAACAAAAAAAAAGTACTTCAATATGGATATTATTGGCCATCACTTTTTAAAGATGCTAATGACTTTGTAAAGCATTGAGATCACTGTTAGTGAACTGGGAATATTTCTCAATGAAATGAAATGCCAATGCAACCTATTATGGAGATCAAGCTATTTGATGTGTTGGGATTAGACTTCATGGGTCCATACCCTTCTTCATATGGCAATCTCTTCATTCTAGTTGTCGTAGATTATGTATCCAAATAGGTGGAAGTTTTAGCTTTGTTGAATAGCAACGCTAAAGAGATGTTACGATTCTTGCACAAAAACATTTTCACTCACTTTAGAACCCCACGTGTATTTATTAGTGATGAAGGATCTCAATTTATTGGTCATCTGGTTATTAGAGCATTGAATAGATATGGAGTGAAGCATTAGATTGTTACAGTAAATCATCCATAATCCAACAGTTAATATAAGGTATCTAATCGAGAAATCAAGAAAATTCTTGAGAAGGTGGTGATCCCTTCTAGAAATGATTGGTCCCAGTGCCTTGAAGAAGAATTATGGGCTTCTAGGACTTCTTACAAAACTCAGTTAGGAATGTCCCCTTATCATCTTGTTTATGGTAAAGTTTTTCACTTACTACTGGAGTTGGAGTATAAAGCTATGTCGACATTAAAGAGGCTGAATTTTGATCTAGATGTTGCAGGCGAAAAATGGATGTTTTAGCCCAATGAGTTGGAGTAACTTTAAAATAATGCCACACATTTACATAGACAAGAGCAAGAAGTTGTATGATCAAAATATTTTACCAAAGGTAATTCATTGTTGGACAACAAGTGTTGTTATTAAATTCAAGACAAACTATTCCTTGGAAAATTGTGTTCTTGTTGGTCAGGCCCTTTCGAAGTTCTTGAAGTTTTCCCTCTTGGTCAAGTATTATTGAAGAACTTGGTGGAACGAAGAACATCTAAAGCCAATGGACAACATTTAAAGCATTATATCCAGTAAAAAAGCCCTAGCATCACTTCAATCACACTAAGTGACCATCCTCCTTTTTGATATATATATTGAATAAGTCAATTCTTTTGACATTTATTTTGAAGTCTTTGTTTTTTTATTTCCACTCTTTTTGTACAAGTAATTTCTTTTATTCCTAATCAGCTCTTTCATGCTGTGTAGCTCTTCAAATTTTGATTTATGTCATTGCTATACTTAAGCCACAACATTACAAGGACAACTAGCTAAGTTCTGCTGGTAAAAATCAGTATGAGTTGTTTACCATTTACCCCTCTTTATTTTTCATCGTCTATATAACCCAATCATAACTGTCATTTAAATCTAACCTTATCCCTCCACCCTAGAATTTAAAATTTTAAAATTCCTTTTATCCATTCTTTCATGCAAGCCATTTAACCCCATTTAATCTACCTTCATGTTCTTCATGAGCTTAAAACCCTTCGTAACCTATCTTCCATTTTTCATCAATCTATAAACTACCATGGCACCTAAAAATAAATCAAGTTCAAAGTAATCTGGTTGTACACGTACTCCACCTCTTACTATATCTAAACAGCTCGCGCTATCCCCGCTAGAGGAAGTCATGTGATTCATCGATGAAGAACACAAATGGCGTTATGAGGAGGAATTTAAGGGCCGAGATTTCTGTTATGAGTAGGGTTTTAATTTGACTATAAAAGAGGAACCCTAAATTTTTGATTATATTTCTCAACGAGGTTGGGGAAATTTTAGGAGCACTCTGGTGACATAAACTAACTAGTTTGGGAATTTTACAGTAATTTCACTGACTAGACTAAGTGATTAGTCTTTATTCGAGAGAAGGTGGTCCATTGCTAGACAAAACCAATAAATAATTTGTTGGGCATTATCGAGGAGCCGTATAAACATATGACATTTGTGAAAGATTTAACCGATGATGAATTGAAGCTAGTAGGGCATGATGTTTACGTACCCGATCATTCGTGGATGAGATCAACTATTAAAGTTTGAACCATAAAGCGATTATATCTTCATCAAGATGAACGAGTATGGTTTATTTCCCTTAAAAGTCAGTTAATGCCAACTATACATTTTACGACTATTACTATGGATCAAATCTTCTTGCTTCATTCCATTTTATTTGGAAGAAAAATTGATGTTGGTAAAATAGTTTTTGCTGAAATATTTGCTTGCAGCAGAAGTCTTTAGGATATTTGTATTTTCCATCGTTAATCACTACATTGTGCTATCAAGCACAAGTGGTTGATTTGTCTTCTTATAGCATTATAAAGAAACAGAGCCCAATCACCCCTACTGTTATGAGCTGAACATTGTTGAAGGAAGGGATGGAACCTAATTAAGTTCATGAAGACCCATCTGTTCTCATTGTCATAGCGCAACTCCCACCAGTGGATGACCAGACCTTAGAGGGCCTTAAAATAGTTATAACTTTTGTTAGTACTAAGTTAGATCATGCTATGGCATTGTTGAGTCATTCACTTCAGAATCAGTCCTAGATGCATAGCACCGACGTTTAGTATTAGGAGCATACACAGAAACGGAATATAACAACCAAGACTATGTGTGCCAAGTTATTTACAGAGGCTGAAGCGTTGTTCCCAATCTTCTACAAATGACTGATGGTGGCAATAGCTCAGTTAGTATTGAGACTCCTAATGCCACGCATCCTAGAGGGGAAGCAAAAACTATGGCTACCAATACCAATTCAATAAAGGGAAAATAAGAGGTTGAAGACAAAGAAAAGAGGGTGACAGTGAAAAGGAATAGGAGTTAGATAAAACCGCTTAAGTTCTACCTATGGATGAGGAAATTCCAGAAGAAGAGGAGCATGTGAGCAGTGAACATCTGCAAGAGAATGCAAAGATCGGAGTTGATGCTCCAACAGAGCAAGTGGTGGCTTGTTTATTGAATTTGAATGAAACCACGACTGTAAGAGAAGCAAGCATTGTTGAGGAGCCAAAATTAGATACAGCGATGGTATTTTATATTGCCATCGCTGTTGTTGGATAATCAGTAGCTGTGAGTCCATCGGATAGCGCTCCCATCGCACAGGCCGTCAGTCTTAAGAGACCATAACAAGAAGCGAAGAAACAACTGGATGCCACAGTATCTACAGCTTCAGTCTCTAATGCTGGTGTCCTAAAAGCTACATCAATATCGGGCAGTTAAAAGAGGAAGAGATTGATGAAGGCAAAAACTATAGCAAAGCGTCTATGCCCGAATAATCTTAGTCTGCGTAAAACCCAGAGGAAGCCCACTTAGGGGAGTCTTGCTTCCTTTTCTCATATTTTAGTTTATTTCAATTGTGTGTTGTTTGTGTTACATGCATTAGGGATAATGCATACCTTAGGTTTGGGGGTGTGTTGTTAGGGTTAGATGTTGCATTTAGGATTATTTTCACATTTAGATTTGCATGGGTAAAGTTGTTAAGGAAACGTTAATGATTCCTAATTATGACTATTATTTAAGATAAAATTCTATAGAAAATGTTGTATATTCTTTTCGAAGATTGGATCCTTAGAATTTTCTTATAACACTTAGGTGTATGTTCTCAACACTAGAGAATTTAGAAATTTTGAAGCTGTAAATCTCTTATCTTTATTAGATGTCATAGTAATTATTTCATTTTAATAAAAAATGAGAGTCTTATGAAATAAGTTGGGCAATGATGGTAATAGCTCCAACATAGTCTTAGGAAATAAGTTAGGTGATGATGGTAATAGCTCCAACATAGTGAGAGAAATAAGTTGGAATTCCATTATTGGTGAGGAAATATTGTTGTAGCATTAAATACTTTTAACAGAGTTGGTGCGAATTTTTCTAACTTAGCTAAGTATTGATTGGATACGCCTAAATTACACACACTACACTATGAGGATTCTGGTTTGATGAGATGAAATTGTGTTTCCTTATTTTAGATGAAATATGTGATTCATATCATTAGTTGAGGGCTGAAAAGGGATCTTATCTGCTTGGTTAATTTCTTAGAGTTATTATATGGCATTGTTGTTTAGATATTTCATGCATGTTTTGCTGAGGGCAAGCAAACAATTAGGTTTGAGGGTGTGATAACTCTCCAAATGAGTTATCTTTAGTAGCCTTTTTCACCTAGGTTTATCTTGAACTTGAGCATGTTTAGGAGCATTAAAGAATTGATTTTTGCTGATGAAAATTGTTGCACTGATGTAGTAACAATGCAAGAAATATTGGTCGAATGCTGTAGCAGTCGTCTAAGCTTCAAATGGTTGGGTGAACCATTTGGATTGGGATAGCTGGCTCAGGTAACTACCATCTGGCTTGATAACACCCTAAACGTGGACCTTTCCTATTGGGTAATGAAACTCTCATCCAAGCTATAAAAAGGGAGTACTTTAGTGCAATAAGTGTGATGATTGTGAGAGATCCAAAGTACTATTTCAATGTTAATTATTTCCAAACCATGTAATCCTACGTCCTCTGCTAGTGATTGTTGCAGCACAAGGGAAGCTTGTTGAGGAGCCTCAGCGGTCAGGTAAACATCATTGGTGTTGCTGAGTAGCGTAGGTATACTAAAAAGTGTGCATCCAATTGATTAGTATTGTTAATACTTTAAGCCTATGTGTTCACACCCGTAGCATTAATTGCTACCACTTTATTACTTGAGCGATATGTATACATGCTTTAAATGCTATAGCATCTTACGTAGCATCAAAGGCCTTAAAGAGGGTTTTAGAGAGAGGATTTTCAGTTGTGAGTGCTACTTACAGGTAGATTCAGGGAGTGGTATATTTGTTTGGACCACCTCAGTCATCTAAGAGGGCATGAGACTCATGGATCTTGGAGGTCCCTATCTAATCAGTCTAGTAGGCTAACTTATAATGTGAGCAGGGAAGACGATAGGTCTGACCAATACAGGAGATCGTTGGCTACCGCATCAATGGCGAGTTTTGACGGCTCTTAGAGGGCATAGTCTCGGTCTGCTTCTTCCGTTTGTGGCCAGAGGCTTCTGGGTGTTTGCCATCAGGGGTCTCGAGGTTGTTATCATTGTGGTTCTTTGGATCATTTTATCATAGAGTTCCTTGAGGCAAATGATATGACACTAGCTTTGACTCAGAGGTCAGCTTATTCAGTTCAGAGGGATAGAGGATCCCATAAAGGTGGGAGTTCTACATCAGGTTAATTGATAGGGGTACAATATGATCAGGGGTCAGTACCGAGCCTAGTGTTGCTGATGTGATCTAATTCAACTTCATGGATATTCCACCCTTACAAGGGGAGAGACTTTCTAACTTTACAAATATATATACTTATTTCAAATATTTTAATATAATTATTTTCATCTACATATACTATAACTATAGTTATTATGATAATAACTTATCCATTAATATGTGAGATATAAGTTATTATAATATACTATAGTTCACATTCTTATATTATACATTATATAAGTTCATTTACTTAGTTTATTTCTTTATGTTATGCATGTAGGCACATTTGACCAACACTTGGGAGCTACATTGGAGCTAAATGGAGCATGCAAAAGCAAGGATACTTACATGGAAACGATTAGGAGAACATAAGGAGCAAATTGGTGAAAAGTTATTTTGAGGCCGTGAGCTCATAGATGGATTGAGCTGAAAATTTGAGCTACAAGATGACCTCATTTCAGCTGGGAGTTGCATCATCATCATCACCACTTAGGACACTTCAAATATGTCCTAAGTTAAAATTTGTGAAATCGTACCTTTTCGTGAATAGTTGCCAACTCAAGAGGGACCTTTTCACAAGGAGCTGCCATAATGTTCACCATGCTACAAGTCACCTATGGCCAACTCACCTTTAGCTCATTCACGCCATATGTAGCTCAAACATGAAGGGACACCTTTCTCAAACATTATGACCTTTCATTAATGATGTTGCCCATGAAGATGCCTTTAAATCCAAGAGCATGTTGATGAAGACATTATAATCATTGGAGGTTTAAATCACCAAAGAACATGATATAAAGCTCCATGCCAATTTGGCCATACACATGCCATGCACATGAGAGCTTTTGGCACCAACATGAGAAGACACAACACCATTCGACCAAGGGAGATGTTTCCTCATCATTGCCGAATCATTAAGCCCCTTCATGAAGGGTTAGCCGAACCATCACAAGCCCAAAGGACTTAATCATTTATTTTGTATCTTCCTAAAGTCATGTATCTACCCGAAACATTATGTAACCATTCGGCCAAGCCCTCTCATTTCTTATAAATAGATTGGCTTGCCATGATTTGTACTTATCTCATCTCTTATATTAAAATTACTCTTGTGAGTTAATTTCTCTTCAAAGTTCTTTGTGAACTTTATCGATTAAACAAGTATAGTTCCTATACTTGTGGCGTCATTCCTTCCATCCTGATTCCGAAATTCCTAGATTAATATCTAGTGGGTTGAAGACACTATCACCACCCCTCAAGCAAGTTTGTGAAGACTGGGATTGTGCTCCTTAGCACTATTTCATCTTTGGCCTGTTTGAGATACAATATCACCACCATTGCCATTCCATCATCAACATCATCCATCAAGACCATCAATTTTCGCAGCCATCTCTATCTCATCCTTATTTCATTTTATTTCTTATCTTTATCATTTTATTTAATCTTCCTTTATTAATCATTTCCTTTCTTATCTATGTTGCAGCCAAGCTTATAATTCAAGGACATTAGTACTTTTCAATCCTAGATCGGGACACAATAAGGCTATCTACTCTCTTCTCCCAAAGCGTGTAGATCACCTTACATCAAGCGGTAATCAGAGCATAGTTGGATTGACAAAAAAAGTATCATTGGCGTGCAAAGCAAAAGAAAAAGACTCCTTCAACAAAATTGGAGTGTAAGAAAAGAAAAGAAAAGAAAAAGAAGAAAAAAAGAAAAATAAATTCAAAAAGAGAAAGCAAGCCAACGAAAGTGCTATACCATTGCAAAGTACATCAAAGAGGCCAAACTACACTAAGAGAAGATAACCTTATTGTTTCTTGAGAAAGGTTGCAGTAAGTGTTGTTTTTTGAATTGTAAGTCACCTCTTCCTTTTCTATACTTTCATTTTCCTTGTCTTCAACCATTTCCTTCTTTTAAATACCTTAATTCCTTTCTTCTACCTTTCCATTTTTTCTATTCCTTTCTACCCTAACCTATTTGCATCTGACGCACACAAGGAAAGAATTAACTTGTTATAATCTTGAGTAAGTTCCTCAAAGGACTTAGCAAGAGAAATTAGAGTGGAAAAAGGCTATTGAGATAGTGAGATCAGAAGGGGAATTATTAAAAGCCATAATTTTATTCCCGAGAGTAAACACGAGTGTTGAGTAGAGTGATCTTATCATTTCTTTAGAGTGAACTTGTAAGACTTTGTGAGTGTGCTGATAAGGTTTATTTTTGTTTTATTTACTAACCATGTCTCAAAGTCCTAAAAGAAATACAGGTCAACCCAATTTGAAAATGCAAGCACTAATTGGAGAAATGACGAGAATGTTTCGAACCGAATTTGATGCTCTCCATGAGAAACTAGACCAAAGATAAGATCAACCACAAACCAAAAACAATGATACTCATCGGAGGTAAAAACCTCTTCCAGAAGATGATATCCCAAATCCTTATGATGATGAAGAACCAGAATTGATACAAAGACCCAGACGAGCCAATGTTAATGATAACATGAGCAACATAAAAATCAAGATTCCTTAATTTCAAGGAAAAACTGATCCGGAAGCATATCTTGAATTGGAAAGCAAGGTGGGACATGTTTTCAGTTGCCATAACTATTTCGAACTCAAGAAAGTGAGATTGACAGCCATGGAGTTTGTTGATTATGCTTTGATATGATGGGATCAACTTACTATTACTCGGAGGAGGAATAGAGAGAGACCAATTTCAACATGGCTCAAAATGAAAGGTATCATGCGTAAACGTTTCATTCCTACTCATTATCATCGGGACATGTTTCAGAAATTGCAGAACCTAAAGCAAGGCCAAAGGAGTGTAGAGGATTACTATAAGGAAATGGAAGTGGCAATGATCTGAGTCAATATTCAGGAGGATCGTGAAGCAACCATGGCTCGATTTCTTGTCAGACTTAATCCCGAGATTGCCAACACACTAGAGTTGTACCATTACATAGAACTTGATGAAATGGTGCAAATGGCTATGAAAATAGATAGGCAACTATGGAGGAGGTCTATATCTCACACTACCATGCCTTCGAGATGGAGTCCTAACAATTTGAAGAAGTCTACTCTGACTCCTATCAAGGAAAAGGTCGAATCCTCAAATGCTTCCCAACTAAGTAAGAATAATCGACGAAAAGAGATCCCTGAACGATCAAGAGACATCTATTGCTTTAAATTTCTTGGGAGGGGGCATGTATCCACACAATGTCCCAACTGAAATACCATGCTACTACTTGGAAATGGAGAGATTGAATCAGACCATGAAGAAGAATAAGCACTACCGCCACCAACAGAAGTTGAGGAAGAAGCTGAAATTGGAGCCCCGGTGGAAGGTGAAGTGGTCAAAAGAAGTCTAAGTGCTCAAGTGGCAGAAGACAATGTACAACGGGAAAACATCTTTCATACACGTTGCCATGTGAATGAAAAGGTGTGTTTCATGATCATAGACGGTGGAAGTTGTACCAACGTGGCAAGTACCATTATGGTGGAGAAATTGGGATTAAAAACGTTGAAGCATCCAAGTCCCTACAAATTACAATGGTTAAATGAACGAGGAGAACTTAATGTCAACAAACAGATGATAGTTCCTTTCTCCATTGGTAAGTACAAGGATGAGGTTATGTGCGATGTTGTTCCTATGCATGCTAGCCATTTACTCCTTGGAAGACCATGGCAATATGATAGGAGGACCATTCATGATTGTTTTACCAATCAGTATTCATTCAACCATGGAAGGAAGAAGATCATCCTAACACCCTTGACGCCTAAACAAGTCCAAATTGATCAAATCAATATGAAACAAAGTGTTGAGGACGTGAGGAAAGGAAAATTGAAGTTAATAGAGGAGGAAACCAACCCAAAAACAAGTGCTTGTATATCTAAGTACTTCTCATAGAGATGTCTATTGACAAGACGCAAAGTTGATGCTGATTTTTCTAACCTTAACAAAACAAGAGTTTCCTTTGATTTGCAGGATGAACCAAACAACACAATTCATCAATTTGGTGAACTAAAGGATATGACTTTTCAAGAGCTAAGAGGTGCGACTATTGAAGAGCAAAGAATGGTAACTCTTCATCCAAATGACGTGATCCATCAAGAATCAATAGTCATGCCTATTGAACACCAAAGGGATATGATTTTTCATCCAAAGGGCGTGACTTATGAGAACATCACCATTCCAAGAGTCATCGCCTTTCATGAATCAATGCATCTATCTATGGAAAGGGGCATGATTTTTGGAATACAAAAGGGCACCAACGTTCAAAGCTAAATGTCTTTAATAGACATGAACTTTGAACCTACATTTTTCAGGAAATATTTCTTAACTTTAATTTTGTTTGATCACATTCATACTAGTGAAAGTTTTCTTTCTTTTCAGATCAAGAACTTACAAGGCATTCTTTCAAAAGATATGAACCTTTTTATAAAGGTACTTATCAAATGAAATGACTCAAGGAAAAGAAGATCTTTCGATTTGAGGACAAATCGATTAAAACAATGGGAGGATGATGTGATCCAATTCATCATCATGGATATTCCACCCATACAAGGGGATAGACTTTCTAACTTTACACATATATATACTTATTTCAAATATTTTAATATAATTATTTTCATCTACATATACTATATCTATAGTTATTATGATGATAACTTATCCATTATTATGTGAGATATAAGTTATCATAATATACTGTAGTTCACATTCTTATATTATACATTATATAAGTTCATTTACTTAGTTTATTCCTTTATGTTATGCATGTAGGTACATTCAGTCAACACTTGGGAGCTATATTGGAGCTAAATAGAGCATGCAAAAGCAAGGATACTTACATGGAAAAGATTAGGAGAACATAAGGAGCAAATTGGTGAAAAGTTGCTTTGAGGTCGTGAGCTCATAGCTGGATTGAGCTGAAGATTTGAGCTGCAAGAAGACCTCATTTCAGTGGGGAGCTGCACCATCATCATCACCACTTAGGACACGTCAAATATGTCCCAAGTATTGAAGAAAAAATTGAAGAGGAAGAACAGGCTGAGCTAGATCAAGTCTCTCAATGATCTAGAAGATAATTTCATAGTAATCAAGGGGGACGATATCAAAATGATAACTTCAACAACATCAAGGTAACGCTTCCTCCATTTCAAGGACGAGCTGATCCAGAAGCCTATCTTGACTGGGTAATTAAAATTGAGCACATCTTTGAATGTCAAAACTACACGTAGCAAAAGAAAGTAAGGCTTGTTGCTGTGGAATTTGTGGACTATGCCCTCGTTTGGTAGGATTAATTAGTAAGTTCACGAATAAGAAATGGTGTATGCCCAATCAATACTTGGGAACAAATGAAGGCCATTATAAGAAAAAGGTTTGTGCCTACTCACTATCACTGTGATCTCTATCACAAGATTTAGAATCTTAAATAAAGAAGTCGGATCGTTGAATATTATTTCAAGGAAATAGAGATAGCCATGATTCGAGCCAATGTTGATGAAGATAGGGAAGCAACTATGGCAAGGTTTTTATCTGGCTTAAATCCTAAAATTGCTAACCTTGTGAATTGTAGCATTATGTAGAGATTGAGGAGATCGTGCATATGGCTATGAAAATTAAACAACAAATTAAAAGGAATGTCTTCAATCAGAGTAGCACAACTTCGGCCAACAAATGGAAACAAGAGCCCAATACTTTCTGAAATCTAACCCTGGTCCAAGTGAAGGATAATTTTGAGGGATCTAAAACAAAACAAGTGGGTGAGTTCAGCAACAGTAAAGAAAAACAAGTAAACACTTTCGAGAGGCCCAGAGATATCAAGTTCTTCAAGTGCTTTGCAAAAGG
Organism: Hibiscus syriacus; assembly: GCF_006381635.1. NCBI lineage: Eukaryota > Viridiplantae > Streptophyta > Magnoliopsida > Malvales > Malvaceae > Hibiscus > Hibiscus syriacus. The sequence continues at coordinate 2,259,286 of NW_024062296.1, read as the reverse complement.
ACATGTTGCAAGTCAATGTCCCAACCGAAACAATATGATATTATTAAACAATGGAGAGGTCATTTCAGATTCTGAAGAACTTGTTCATGATGAGGAACACGAAGCAATCTATGAAGAATAACCAAATGAACGAGAGATTGTTCTTGGCGGAGAAATGCTTGTTACAAAAAGGTGCTTCCAAACCCAACCAATTAAGGATGAACTAGAAAGAAACAATATCTTTCACACAAGGTGCCATGTCAAGGACAAGGTTTGTACAATGATTATTAACGGAGGGAGTTGCACCAATGTAGCCTGTAATATTATGGTTAAGAAAATTGGCTTGACAACTTTAAAGTATCTGACTCCATACAAACTCCAATGCCTTAATGAAGGATGTGAGTTAAATGTTTCAAAACAAGTCCTAATTCCATTTTCAATTGGTAGGTACAAGGACGAGGTACTTTGTGATATTGTCCCTATGCATGCTAGCCACATTCTACTTAGAAAGCCATGGCAAAAGGGTCATTCTTGATTGTTGTCACAATCAATACTCCCAAGGATGCAAGGTCACTTTGGTTCCTTTGACGCCTAAAGAAGTCCAACAATATCAAATTCATATGAAAAGGAGTGTCCAGGCTTTGTGAAAGAACAAGCCACCATTGACGGTTGAAGATGGACAAAACTGTTGGGACTGTCAACTCACCCCATAGCGCAGTAAAAACAAAATTTGATAGTCTCCCCAGCGATCCAAGTACGATAAACCAAAATTGGGAGGAAAGGATTCGAATACTTACAACGGGTTCCTTGAAAAACAACAAGGACATCAGCAACTAATGGTGGTGTCGATCGGTTCGAATCATAAGCCTCTACGAAATCACGTATCAGACTCTACTTAGTTCACCCGATTGAGAGAAATATTTGTTTTTCCCAAAACTATTTTTGAGAAAAACGGCTAAAGATTATGCGTGTTAAAAAATAGTTGCTAGACCTTACACCTCCTTTTATATCCAAGTTACCCTAATTATATTAGGAGTTTTATTATTTCAAATTAATTAAATCTTTATTTAATTAATTAAAATTAAATATTTCGGGATTATTAAAACATATGCATATCAAACATACATATATTAACTATACATATATTTTAGTAACGTACAACAAATTGTACATCTTTACTCGTTTCAATCCTAGGGTGTGACCCTGTAGATTCTTGTAACGTTAGCAGTAATTATTAGAATAATTCTAATATTACATACAATGAGTGACATCTAGCAATATATCATTGTCACCTAAGTTACAAGAAAATATGATTCGACATATTATCTTGGTGATTAACGCTTTTATGTATTACATCCTTATGTCCTTTATATCTAGAATAGGCACAAGTCTTGGAATAATTACACTTGTATAGACCGTCTATTGTTTCTTAATATATAGAGTAGACTTTAATTAACGAATAGTTTATGATATCTCATATCAACTTATTCGAGCATGGCCATGCATTTCTAGTTTCACTCAATCAAGTAGCTTGTGATATATTTCCTATTTTGTAGGAAGGACAAATCCTATATTAATCGTACACACCAATTACAGATATTGTTACAGATATTGAGATACATTCAATAATAGTCTTTATAGAGCAACCACTTACGGAGCTTGTTTAACTGCATCAAAATATAAAACAATATATGTTGGGATAGTATTGATCTCAAGTCTGAGGATCTCAAGTCTGAGGATCATACATATAGTATTGATCTCAATTTTGACATCTCTATGTAAATGACAAATCATTGTCATCAATCAATAACATGATAGTCTTAAGCGTATTATTATTTTCCATGCACATAATAATACTTGAATAAGGATCTTTTAATAATAACAATTATGTCATAATATGGACTTTATTATCTTCTAGTGTTAAAACACATATATATAACTGAAAATAATAGCGACAATGCCTTTATTCAATAAATTCAATAAATGAATATATTATTACAATCATCGTATGATTGGTCTTTGGGCATACTCTAACAAAGACATGAAATCGAATTTTTTCATGAAGAAGTATGATGGTTCACTACTGGAAAATGAAAGTATTCTAACGAAAAATAGTGATGGTTGGAGTTCAAAGTCACAACTCTTCATCAAAGGTTATGATTCATGTCTTTAAAAGGTATGTACCCCTTCATTTAAAACATCGTGCCTTTTCGCTTTTCAGAAGAAGCCAAATGAAAGGTCACTTCCAATAAGGATATCTTTAGAAGAAGATCATTCCAAAAAGGTACTTGTTGTTAGATTATACTCCAAAGAAAAGCCTATTAGGAGATCTTGTGAAAAGGTACCTATTGGAAGTACACATTCGTCCAAAGGATACATTCCTTTGCCAAAAGGACACAAAGCTATACATGTTGAAGAACAAAATGATAGACAATTTAAGCATACCAAAGGCTTTGATTTGAGGACAAATCACCCTAAATAAGGGGATGATGCAAGAACGTTCTCTCCATATGCAAAGGGAGTATTCTTAAACATCTTAGTACTTTACATTCTTTATATAATTCTGATCATATATCTTTAGTTATGTGATTTGATAAGTAAAGTATTTAATATATCAACATCTTTATGTTATTTGATACACAATGTTATTTGAAAGCATAATATTATGTTATAGTAGTCTTGCATTCATTTAAGTATGTTTCAATTCATTCATGAAATGGCAGCATGCTTAATCATTAATTTATTAGCTCATTTGCATTCAATTCAGCTCCTAATTCTTATACATTACCTTACATATATTATATCATAATATTATTAGCTCATGGCATGCATTCATAGCTCACAAGGTCATGTACATGCACGACAACAAGGTAATTGATTTATTCCAGCTCAATCCCTTTGATTTACCTTGTTTTCTTTGCTCATATAGGTACATGGAAGCAAGGCACACATTGGGGCAGTTTGAGGGAGTATTTGGAATTCATATGCAACACATAATTAGCTGACAATCATCATGACAACTCATGGAACACAATGGGAAGCTCAAATCAACTAGAGGAGCTCAAGGCTAGCTAAACTCAGCTAAGAGGATTATTTGAAGCTAAGTTGATGAATTTGACCAAGTGACCGGCTAAAGGTGGCTAGAAGAGATGCTAAGGAACCAAGGAGGACTCGGCTGGAACAACAACTTACTTTCTTGCTAGCTACATGCATGCCTATGCTATCTTAGGAAGAACTCACACACGCCCAAGGAAATACACATGACCAGCCTTCATCCCATGCATAAGGCTACACCACAAGCATCTCTAGGACTCCCATGTGTCGTCCATATGATTAGCAACCATGTGACATGCGTGTGGACTCCTTCTAGGTGCGTCAAACATTAAGCAGCACAACTATTCTGCCAAGGCTCCTAATGCTTCTTTTAGGCGACAATTTGAAGGGATTCAAGCACTATTCGGCCATGAGACATGCCCCCTCCATTCAGCCAAATAATCATACCCTTTTATTCAAGCATGTAAATAATTAATTATGTACTTTTAAAGAGACACAAGGGTTGGTCAAACCATTATGTTCCCATTCAGATATGTCTCTTCAAAATTATAAATAAGCTAGTTCTACTCATTTGTAAACACACCTTCATATTAATTAAAGTGAGATTATTCTCTTTTCTCAAGTCCTTGTGACTTTTATCGACTTATCAAGTAAGTTCTTACTTGTGGCATCAACCTCTATTTCATTGATACTTATGGTTCCTATCTCTTTATAGATAGTGGTTCAAGTCCCTTTCTACCATCCCTTAGAAAGATTTGTAAGGCTGGGTTTTTGCTCTTTTTAGCACTTGTTCTTCCTTGGTCTTTTTAAGATATTATCCTCACCAACCATCCTTTCATTCATAAGAAATACCAAATTTGTTAGTGAAATAGTAAATAGCCCTCTATTTCACCTTTACATCAACTACCAAGCCATCTATTTTAGTCATTCACTTATGCAGGTTGTTTTGCTTCCTTCCTATATCCATAATCAATTAAGGTACGAGTACCTTACATCACTTTCTTTCAATTTAACTTTATAGTATCGGTACTGTTCTTCCAGTACCGATACTCTTACCTAGATTTTACTTATTTCACTTCGAGTTTTACCCAAATTTCACCTAAGTCTCTTACTCTTATCTCCAACCATTCCATCAAACTCGTTATCACTTATCCCAACTAACTTACCTTAATAAATCTCCTTATAACATCCAAATTCTCCAAAGAACACTTATAACTAAAAATCACACCAAATATTCAAACATATTTTCAATCACTTCTAAGGCTCCAAATTTCATATTTACATCTTTGACAATTCAAATATGCTTATAAAATCCAATTACTAACCAAATTTCATCAATTCACTAATAAACCCATTTGACTAATTCACTAACAATTCACTAATCTCTTAGTTTTATTCATCCTTAAACTTTCCTTAAGCTTCTATGTCACTCAAGGCTTCAAAATCAACCCAAAAATAAAAGAAATAACCAACTTGAAACATATTTTACCTTAGCAATGGAGTTATGGGGAAGAGAAGAAGAGTAGAGAACCAAAGTTCCAGCCTTATCATTTTTCCCTTATTCATCACTTAATATATATCTCTAAAAAAGAATATTAAATTCATTTCCTATTAAAATACCATAATGCCCCTCCATTCTTCCATCCTTAATAATAAGTCTTAGTCACAATTTCCAAAATTAGTCCTTGTATTTTTCAATTTATTCAAATTAAACCACTAATTTTTAAATCCTTACATTTTAGTCACTGACCTAATGTTTGGGGTATTACAAGTTAATTTAGAAATAATACTAGTATTGATAAAGAATCAGTCTGGATATACTTAGGTAGTGCACAAGGCACTTTAAACTGACTAACTAGGGTCGAGGCTCGACACTTGCGAGGGTGGGTTAGTCTAGGGTGTTGTGTCTGATGTAGAGATTTTGAGTCTCATTCTCGGTAGACTAGAGGGGTGCATTAGCTCCGAGATGCAGAATCCTCAGCCATAACATGATGTCTACCCTAGAGTATAGAGTGCAGTATACAAGTATACTCACTACTGCATTTTATTTTACGAGTCAGCTTTAGCATATATTGAACACTCTTAGTATGGCTTAGTTGTTAGTGTGACACAAGGCTAGTTACCTCAGTGTTTGGAATTTTTTTCCTTGCGTAGGTCAGTAGAGGAGCATTTTTTTTAGCCGAGGTCCAGACCGAGATTCAATGCACATTACGTCTCAATATTATCTTTCAGAGGGCATGTATATTTGTAGGCCCCTTTTTGTATATTCGAGTTGTAACTCATTTTTAAAGTGGATTGTATATTTTGATTTAATTATTTTGGGAGCTCCTAATGTAAGGATTTTATTTAACTACTGTTGATTATTTTATTATGAGTATTTTCCAAGAAATAGTTTTATTTAAGAAAAATCAATAAAACTTTTGGTTAGTCACTTTGGTGGTTCCATATGGTATTCTAATCGGTCGACTGTGTGTAGCACTGGTTTAGGGTGTTACATGTATCTTCTACTATCATCTCACGTAACTGACAATAATTTATGCACGACCACATGAAATCATTTTTTAATTAATACCTACAAACACCAAGACAACAAATTCAATCTTATTCAATTCAATAATTATTATCATTATACTTTTGATTTTTCTTTAATGATTATTTAGCAATCTTTACTAATACAACTTATCCACAGTTCTAACTTTGAATATTTATCGCTACTTCATCACTTTCGACTAGTTCCTAAACAATATCTCATCTTCGTATTTTTCCTCTAATTAGTATGATCTTGAAACCCCTTTGAGTCTTTAGAATTAATAACTTTATACAACAGTCTAATATTATGTGGAAATAATTGTTGTACATTCAAACTTATTTTGAATTCTCCAAAGGATAAAATAATTTCATTAAATTCCTAAGAACATAACTCTCTTTGAACTTTTAGCGGACAATTCATGTACCACTTACCCTTGCCCTTTGGTCTTAAGGATTTATTATTTACTCCTATCACTCAAGATTAGCTCAAATCAGACATCACAACATCTCAGCTTCTTCGTCATTAAGAGGAGAGGCATTCCTCCGCAAAAAATGGAGGGTAATCTCTTACAGCCCCAACTTTTCTAGGGAAAAATGCTAAAGTTATCTCTGATCTGTTTGGGCCGATTACAATATCAATCTTTTTTATATCATTATTCGTTTTCTTTCCCTTACTCTTAGCTTCATCCTGGAGTTCAAAATCGATCGTTCGATACGATCCCTCTGCTTTCGACATCTAACTCAACCGCATTTCAAATTTACATTAATAAGGAGCATCATCATCAATTAAATTACCTAGTCATACCATATTAGTAATATTGACATTCTATTGGTATGTACACCTTTTTAACATAAAATAGCCTCCGTTTAGGCTGAGAATTGGCTAAACCCACATTTCTGATACCATTAAATGTAACACCCTTAACTCGTTTATGTACTTAATTTCGAGTTAAAGATGTCACACTAAATTTTTATAACATTATATGCTCCAAAACTGGTAAAATTTTATTTCATTTTAAAATTTCAATTTATCCATTAAAACCAATTTAATTAATTGCGTAAAAACATAAAATAATATTTTATCGTCTGATTCAAATTCGATTTTAAGCATCAACTAGGTAATTCGATGTTATTTTATAACATCTATAAAACAACCAAACACTGCTTAATTTAAAAAAAATCAATCAGTTAACTTTTAAAACATAATAATATAAAATATTATTCATTTATACTACTACCTATATCTACTACCAACCATATTAAAGCAGTTTTATCAAAGCAGCCATAACATTCATAACATACATGCCACTAACATGTCAAAATAATATCAAAGATGTCTTACAAATATTGTAGGTTGGTATGATTTCCCAATAATTGATGCTTACAGTGCTCCTCACTTCACATCCTTATCCTTTTCTTTAGTGAAAATCATCACACGCTAAGTATAACATGGTGAGGCATTATAACAAATCAAGATGAGATAAAACATAAAACAACTTAATAAAATCAAAAGAGTATAATTCATTATATAAAACTTTTGAAACTCACAAACCAACTTTAATAAGTCATTTCCTCATCATTAAAACCTATCAAAACCAATATCTCACATATTTGTAAAAATCATGACAATCAAATGCAGATCCCAATAATCGATAAAATATGCATTTCCATCAATCACATTTCTTGTTCTCATAACAAGTACTTTCACCTTTCTTCCTTTTAAGATTCATAACTCATTTTTAGATTCATGTCTCAGTTTTAGATTCATAGTAAAATGTATATTTAAAAAGAATGCAAGGTACATGAGTCAGACGATCTTACGCAATAAGCACTCTAGGTGCTATCATCATAAACATAAATATGCACTCCAAGTGCCTAATATCATTTGCACCAATGTGCTCCATATAATATACACAAATGTACAATACTAGAATCGGAATCACTCCACCTCATGGCATGTCAATTGTACCTACGACTCTCAATGCAACATACAATGGGCTTTACGATAAATTCATATCATTTATAATCCAATATTTTCAATCAGTATCATTTATCAAAACCAACGCATTGGACCTTTCATACTCAAAACAATTCATAATTAAAATATATATATCAAATAAAATATTTAGGGCAGTTAATTCCCTAAAACTCATTTTATGGAAACTATTTAATTATTCTTTCAGAAAATATCATATAAAAGTATATTGGGTATTTTATACTAAAAAAATCATAAATCATTTCGGTTAACATTGGAAATATTTCATTATTTCATTCAAAACTTTTCTTTTAAAATCATTCGATGTTGAATTATAGTAAGTCTTCCTCAATCAAACATAATTTAAATAAATAAATGTACTCACCTTATTTGCGTCACTAATTCCTTTTATGACTATAACCTTTTAGTCTCGTATTTTATCCTTCTCTTTTGATTCCCTTTGTAACACCAATAACCCGTATAATTATACCTATACAGATTATAGATGTCACCCGAATTTTAAAAAACCATGTTCATTTCAAAACTCAATTTAGAATTTTAATTCCTTAATTGGTAATTGATATTATAAAAATATCATATCATATAATTTATATTACGTTATAAACAAATTTAATTCAAAAGATTTTTTATGAATAGTGAACAGTATCCGTGAACAGTGTACAGTGTATAGTGCGATGAACAATGGAGGAATCGGTTCCCTGTAGGGGAATCGGTACCCCAAAATCATTCTGGAAAATTTTGCTTAAAATGTGGTTACTGTTCATGCTACAGTACTTTCGAAAATTACATATAAAACTCATAAAAATTAACCTTTCATCACTATCAATTTGTTTCCAAATTAATTCAACAAAACAAATTAAACATTATCAAATTACATGCCACTATCTAAATCAAATTTCATCATAGGATGTCTTACTGATGTTGAAATATACCTCTCGATGTTTGATTTCATTTTGAACTCTTTATTCTTATTCTTTGCTTTTTACCTACGCGTGAAAATCATCACACTCTAAGTATAAACTTAGTGAGGCAATTAAAACAATAACAGTGCAATACAATTCATGCATGATTTTCAATGTCAAAATCAAAATGTCATTTTATCATGTTACTAGCTTATCCAATATACTTGTCATTTATCCCATATACTTTCCATTTATTACCATAAGATTATAAGCTTATTTTACCAATAAACTTACCATTTATTACATAAGCTCGTAAGCTTATTTTACCAATATACATACCATTTATTCCATAAGCTCGTAAGCTTATTTTACCAATATACTTACCATTATTCCATAAGCTCGTAAGCTTATTTGTCAGTTTTTCATTTATTAACAAATAAATCATAGCCCATAGTATAACTTTATGAGGAACCCGGTATAGGAGTTAAATATTGCACCGAAGTGCTGAGGTCAAGCATTGCTCATCTAATAATGCACCGTAGTGCTGAGGTCGTGATTTCCCCACCTAGTACACCGTAGTGTTTGTAACATGTCTTCACTAGACACTAAGGCCTGCACTATGTGGCTTCTCTAGACACTCTAGTGTTACCTAATATGCAGCTGCTAGACTCTATGGCAAGCCATTAATACCACTGATCCTCAATAACATACTGGGGCATATAATCAATTTTATTTGATCCATCCATTTCAAAGTATATTATCAATATTTAACATTGGACAGTTCATACCCGAAATAACATTCATAATGAAAATCATATACAACAATCAGTGATCAATGCATTTTATTTTCAACCTTTGACATATTTAGAATATATCAAATATATGATAAATGACATAAATATCATGTCAATATAAACAAAGTCGACTTATCGTAAGTCTTCCATATGATGTATAAAACATCTATGTATAATTACATGCATGTATTGCACTCACCTTGACACTTTATAATTTTCCAAATTTGTGCCTCACTATTGTCCACAATAAACACACTTGACTTGCTTCAATCGTAAATCAATCATAATTTGTATAATTCACAACTTCATAATGATACATATGTTAGTATTTTACTATCATAAACATATCCAAAATAACTCCATAATATATTTGATACTCATTATCTATCAAAATACTTAACTCTTAATAATTCCTTTTAACATTGGAACCAAATTTTCCAATTTACATAAAATGGTCCTTCACCGTTTTAGCACTTAGATTTTTAATACCAATAATTCCATCATTGAAATTATTACCATTCAAATGCTTTTACAAAAGCATAATTACATTTAAGTGCCCTAACTATACAAATGTTGTACTTAAATCAAAAACCTTTTCAAACTTCCAAAATAGTCATTATTCACATCTTACACTCATTTCAATTCCCAAAAAACATTTTCCAGCATAATACATCAATTATACAACACTTACACAACAACCCATCAATTTTCCATATTCAGACAACTCGTACTACCTTTAACGAATCCGTATTATGTACTCATATACACACTGTAATTTAATTCCGTTTCTTCACTCGAATACGAATCTATCCATATCAATAACTCCTTCTAATTCATTCTTTACAATTTATGTTGAATTTTCAAAGTTGACCAACAGAATCTGTTTTGTGCAGAATCTGCTGTCCGATTTTTCTGACCTCTCCTTGGTTAACAATTCATATGTTTTTGTATACACCTTTAAATTGATCATCGTTTGTTTTAAACAAAACTAGATCAATATATGAACATAATATATAAAAATAAACTCCAAATTATTTTTATATAAATTCTGGTGAATTTTCAAACCCAATATCAATCTCAAAATCTAAAATGTTTTCTTAAACCTCATCCTTAAGTTCTTCATCAATTATTTCAACCAATTCTTTAAAATCACTTAACTCTTCATAACCCATAAAACACAAGAACCCCTTTCATCAACTCAAGATGAACTTGAACAACCAACAAGATTATCATGCAATATTGGTACCAAATGATAGCGTTTTTCCCATATAACAATTTTCTCTTTTCAGCATACTCAAAATCATAAGGAAGTTGCTTCAAAATGAAATTAAAGCTTTCTCTTACCTTTGAAGAATATCACGTCTGGTTGGAGAAGAGGATGAACAAATTTTGTTGAAATGTAGAGAACATCTCATCTTAATTTACCTTAAATTCCACGTAAATGAATAAAATATTCATTTAATTGGGATAAGACCAAATCACCCCTAATGAATCTTCTTAATTACCATAAAACCTTGACAACTCATCCTTATCATATTTCAAAGTCAAAGCTGAATTATTTTGACTTTTAATTCTGAAATTCCCCTTGAATTTTCAAAAATTGTGTTTTAGTCACTAAATTTCACTGTTTCGGTTAAATCTGAAAAATTGAACAATTCCAAACCAAATTTCTCTGATCCAAGATATTAAAATAGTATTTCCAGCCAATTTATAACATCCTTTCAATTTTTGTAAAAATTCCAATTCGATCTAAAATACCGATTTTCTTATCGGACTTTAACCCTTTCTAATTTTTCTTTACTAAAATTCCAAATCCAAAAATATGATTTCTATAAAACCCCACTCTCAAGAGTAAACTATCTATTTATGGAATAAAATTATTTTTAGGAAATCATCACTTAATTCCCTAAACTTTTTCCCAATTATTCTACTTTAACCATCAAACTTTCAAAATTTTCATTTTGGTCATTGTCTAAATTTTTGGGGTATTACAATTCTCCCCTCCTTAAGAAAATTCGTCCTCAAATTTTAAAACTTCCTGTGAAAACACTAACTCCCCTTTTATAACGATTGCACTTTCCATTGTAAATTTGTAACCCTAATTTAGGATTATACTAACTGGTAAGACATATTCACTCCTTAACTATAGACTTCTTCTGCGATAGCTCAAGATAAATAAGTCGTTCTATGTCTTATGCGAAAACCTCTTTTGTTCTTGCCAACTTCTTGAATTCTGATTTTTCCTCTTTACTTTGAGAATTTTGTAAAGATCATGCAAATCACTATATTTTGAACTTGTTTAATTCAATTCTTCAATCTGATTTAAAAATATCTACACATTTTCATATCATCCTCTTTATCCAAAGTAACGTCCTCTACATTATGATTTTTCTAAATCACTTTGACTAGAGGAATCGTCATGCTATGTAGTTCTTTGATTTCTCGAGCTAATATCCGAACTGGTTCTTCTTTATAATCAAATCTGGTCGGATCTTAATTTCCTTTGATGAAATGACATATGAAAGATCCAATCAATACTTTCTAAATATCGACACATGTAAAACATTGTGTACTTTCAATTACCTCCAGAGTAAATGTTAACTGATAAGCCATCAGTCTAACTCTTTTAAATATCTCATAGATCCAATGAATCTTGGATTTAATTTCCCTTTGCGTTTTGAGTGCAAATTTTTTCCCAATGCGATACCTTTAGAAAAAAACTTTATCACCTTCATGAAATTCAATCTCTTTTCGCTTCAAGTCTGCATAAGACTTTTGCCGATCAAATATCATCTTGAGATTATCTTGAATTATCTTTACTTTATGCTCAACCCCTTTCAATAAATCTGGCCAACAAGATTTCGATCTTTTAACTCGAACCAATTTAATGGTGTTCGACATATTCTCCCATATAAAGCTTTATACGGATCCATCTTGTTACTCAATTGATAACTGTTATTGTAGGAAAATTCTACTAAAAGATATAATTTTTTTCCTCATGATTCCTTGGAATCAATTACACATGCACTCAGCATATCTTCTAATATATGAATAGTACTTTCTGACTTACCATCCGTCTATGGATGAAAGTCGTACTGAAATTCAATCAAGTACTCAAAACTTTATGTAAATATTTTAAAATCTTTAAGTACCTTGGATCTCTGTCCGATATAATGGATACTAATACTCCTTGTAATCGAACTATCTCCTTGATATACAACTGTGTATATTTATCCAATGTATAGTCCATTCACATCGAAATGAAATATGTCGATTTAGTTAACCGGTCACTATCACCTAAATGTAATCTTTTTTTTATTTGATGTCAAAGATAGTCTTATAACAAAATCCATAATGAAATTTTAGTATTTCCACTCTGGAATAGAAATCAGTTGCTTCAATTACAAAAGCACTTCATTCTCAGCTTTTACTTGTTGACGTGTCAAACATGTAGCTACAAATTCAATAATATTTCTTTTCATACCTGGCTGCCAAAAAGACTATTTACATCCTGATACATTTTGTTCCCACTTGTAGGCATAGTTGGTGGACAATAATATACCCGAGAAAGAATATCTTTCTTCAATTCATCATTATGAGGAATACAAATTTTTCCTCGATAAAATAGACAACCATCATAGTTGACTTCAAAGTCTTTTGTCTCGCATTGTTTTTACAAGTGAAATATTTTTTTAACTCTTATGCCATCTGCCGAAACAACATGACTAAGAAATTCAACTTCTGATAGTCAAAACTCATACTTTGACAGTTTAGCATATAACTTTTTATCCTTAAGTATCTCCAGCATAGTACGAAAATAAACATCATGATCTATCTTGGTCTTCAAATATACTAGAATTTCATCAATATAGACCACCTAAAATTAATCCAATTAAAATTGAAAAACTTAATTCATCAAATCCATGAATGATGCCTGAGCATTTGTCAAACCAAACGGCTTTACTACCAACTTATAGTGTTTATACCGTTTCCTGAAACTATCTTTGTAACATCTTCCTTTTTAATATTCAACTAATGCTATCCCGATCTAAGATCAATCTTAGAGAAAACATCTTCTCCCTTAAGCTGATAAAACAAGTCAATAATCCTCAAAATAGAATATTGGTTCTTGATAGTTACTTTGTTTAACTATCAATAATATTTTCAATAATCTATGCATAATTGCATAAATCCATTTTTCTTTTTCACAACATCGGTTTACCCCAAGTAACATATTCGGTCTAATGCATCCTTAATCTATCAATTCTTGCAATTGGTTCTTTATTCTCTTAGCTCAATCAAAATCATTCGATACGAACCCATAAATACAAGATCAATGCCTTGATAACCATTAATATTGAATTCCACCTCTCAATCTGGAGGTAACCCAAATAATAAATCTAGAAAGACATATAAAAATTCCAGAGTTATGGAAATATCATATGATATTACTTCAGATACTTGAGACAAATACTTGAGTATCTATCACATTAGCTACAAAAGCTATGCATTCCTTTTTACATCATCTTAATCGTAACCATTGTTGATATCACGTTAGTGATGATTTCACTTTTTCATCAATCATTAAAATTCTTAACTTCTCTGCATTTTTCTAAATTAATCACTTCTTGCGACCATTAACCCAACCTTAATGAAGAGACAACTAACTCATGATCAAAATGATCTTAAACTCATTAATGATAATCCCATCAGATTTATCAGGAACATAAGCTCCTGAATCTTTATTGAACATTTACTATTTGTCTGACTAACCTTGTATCATGACCGTGACCTATGGGTCTTCCGCTATAATATCACTCGATATCAAGTAGAATTGAATATTTCTACTTTGTAATTCCTTATTTCATTCTTAAAGAGATTTGTATAACTTATCCAGATCCATAGAAAATATTCTTGAATAATTAAAACATTTTCCATCACCAATGAAAGTATTATTGTTCACATCGTTCAATAAGAAAATTTGACAATTTGTAGCAATAACTTCATAGTATTTAATGCTAAAATCGCACTAGTAAACAAATATACTCGTTTTCTTATCATTATAAACTTAACTCTTTTCAAGTTCTTGAGAATCCATCTCAATCTATACAATAATTCATTGCAACATGAAATGGTTAGACAACCCATTTTCTCGTATTTACCTTCACAAGGTAACTCTATCAAATTTTATGGACTTGATATCTATTCTCAAACCAACTCATAACCATTTGATTCACTAATAATTCAACTTCCTTTAAGCTTTTAGCGGATAACTTATTATCGCTTATTCAATTTATCTTACTCAAATCAACAATGATTTAAACAATTTAATGCTTAGCTTAAATATTTCTCACTTATTTAAGCTTACCTGGATAAACCTCAAAATCATCACTAGATTCAAAAATCTCTTTTGGATCCTTATCTGATTCAACTTTTCTTGTAAATCGTTCAAACTTTTTAATCAATTCTTCAAATTCATAAGCTTCGTTGAAAGCTATGACATATCTTCCACAAAATAGAGAAAAATCCTTTACAACATCCACCCTTCTAAGGTGTTTTACATAAGTCATGTCAGTTCCCTTTTTGTCAATTTCAATCTCGACATTCTTTTCAACAATTTCGACTTTATCACCTTTGTCTTTAATTCCAACATATGAACATAGTCAGAATCATCATACATTTTTAAACAGTAACTTTACTCTCAATAAGCATCATCACGGTATATATACAACTATCAGTAACTTTTGACATCCTAGTGGCATGTATACACTTTTTAACTCAAAACAAACTCGGTTTAGTCCTAGAATTGGCTAAACCTGTAGCTCTGATGCCAATAAATGTAACACCCATAACCTGTATAATTATACCTATACAGATTATAGATGTCAGCCGAATTTCGAAAAACCATTTTCATTTCAAAACTCGATTTAGAATTTTAATTCCTTAATTAATAATTGATATTATAAAAATATCATATCATATAATTTATATTACGTTATAAACAAATTTAATTCAAAAGATTTTTTTATGAATAGTGAATAGTGTACAGTGCGATGAACAATGGGGGAATCGGTTCCCTGTAGGGGGAATTGGTACCCCAAAATCATTTTGGAAAATTTTGCTTAAAATGTGGTTACTGTTCATGCTACAGTACTTTCGAAAATTACATAAAAAACTCATAAAAATTAATCTTTCATCACTATCAATTTGTTTCCAAAATAATTCAACAAAACAAATTAAACATTATCAAATTACATGCCACTATCTAAATCAAATTCCATCATAGGATGTCTTACTGATGTTGAAATATACCTCTCAATGCTTGATTACGTTTTGAACTCTTTATTCTTATTCTTTGCTTTTTACCTACGCGTGAAAATCATCACACACTAAGTATAAACTTAGTGAGGCAATTAAAACAATAACAGTGCAATACAATTCATGTATGATTTTCAATGTCAAAATCAAAATGTCATTTTATCATGTTACTAGCATATCCAATATACTTGTCATTTATCCCATATACTTTCCATTTATTACCATAAGATTGTAAGCTTATTTTACCAATATACTTACCATTTATTCCATAAGCTCGTAAGCTTATTTTACCAATATACATATCTTTTATTCCATAAGCTCGTAAGCTTATTTTACCAATATACTTACCATTATTCCATAAGCTCGTAAGCTTATTTGTCAGCTTTTCATTTATTAACAAATAAACCATAAATTTTAGCTCATAGTATAATTGTATGAGGAACCCGGTATAGGAGTCAAATATTGCACCGAAGTGCTGAGGTCGAGCATTGCTCACCTAATAATGCACTGTAGTGTTGAGGTCGGGATTTACCCACCTAGTACACAGTAGTGTTTGTACCGTGTCTTCACTAGACACTAAGGCTTGCACTATGGGCCTTCTCTAGACACTCTAGTGCTACCTAATATGCAGCTGCTAGACTCTATAGCATGCCATTAATACCATTGATCCTTAATAACATACTTGGGCACATAATCAATTTTATTTGATCCATCCATGGCAAAGTGTATTATCAATATTTAACATTGGGCAGTTCATACCCGAAATAACATTCATAATAAAAATCATATACAACAATCAGTGATCAATGCATTTTATTTTCAACCTTTGACATATTTAGAATATATCAAATATATGATAAATGACATAAATATCATGTCAATATAAACAATGTCCACTTATCGCAAGTCTTCCATATGATGTATAAAACATCTATGTATAATTTCATGCATGTATTGCACTCACCTTGACACTTTATAATTTTCCAAATTTGTGCCTCACTATTGTCCACAATAAACCCACTTGACTTGCTTCAATCGCGAATCAATCATAATCTGTATAATTCACAATTTCACAACGATACATATGTTAGTATTTTACTAACATAAACATATCTCAAAATAACTCCATAATATATTTGATACTCATTATCTATCAAAATACTTAACTCTTAATAATTCCTTTTAACATTGGAACCAACTTTTCCAATTTACACAAAATGGTCCTTCACCATTTTATCACTTAGATTTTTAATACCAATAATTCCATCATTGAAACTATTACCATTCAAATGCTTTTACAAAAGTATAATTACATTTAAGTGCCCCAACTATACAAATGTTGTACTTAAATCAAAAACCATTTCAAACTTCCAAAATAGTCATTTTTCACATCTTACACTCATTTTTATTCCCAAACAACAATTTCCAGCTTAATACATCAATTATACAACACTTACACAACAACCCATCAATTTTCCATATTCAGACAACTCGTACTACCTTTAAAGAATCAGTATTATGTACTAATATACACACTTTAATTTAATTCCGTTTCTTCTTTTCCAAACTAAACTCGAATACGAATCTATCCATATCAAGAACTCCTTCTAATTCATTCTGTACAATTTATGGTGAATTTTCAAAGTTGACCAACAGAATCTGTTTTGTGCAGAATCTGCTGTCCGATTTTTCTGACCTCTCCTTGGTTAAAAATTCATATCTTTTTGTATACACCTTGAAATTTATCCCCGTTTGTTTTAAACAAAACTATATCAATATATGAACAAAATATATAATACCCTCAAAATTATTTTTATATAAATTATGGTGAATTTTCAAACCCACTGTCAATCTCAAAATCTAAACTATTTTCTTAAACCTCATCCTTAGTTCTTCATCAATTCTTACAATCAATTCTTTAAAATCACTTAACTCCTCGTAACCCATAAAACACAAGAACCCCTTTCATCAACTCAAGATGAACTTAAACAACCAACAAGATTATCATGCAATATTAGTACCAAATGATAGCGTTTTTCCCATATAACAATTTTCTCTTTTCAGCATACTCAAAATCCTAAGGAAATTGCTTGAAATGAAATTAAAAGTTTTTATTACCTTTGAAGAAGCTCACGTCTGGTTGGAGAAGAAGATGAACAAATTTTGTTGAAATGTAGAGAACATCTCATCTTAATTTACCTTAAATTTCACTTAAATGAATAAAATATTAATTTAATTGGGATAAGACAAAATCACCCTTAATGAATCTTCTTAATTACCATAAAACCTTGACAACTCATCCTTGTCATATTTCAAAGTCAAAACTGAATTATTTTGACTTTTAATTCTGAAATTCCCCTTGAATTTTCAAAAATTGCGTTTTAGTCACTAAATTTCACTATTTCGGTTAAATCTGAAAAATTGAACATTTCCAAACCAAATTTCTCTGATCCAAAATATTAAAATAATATTTCCAACCAATTTATAACATCCTTTCGATTTTTGTAAAAATTCCAATTCGATCTGAAATACCGATTTTCTTATCGGACTTTAACCCTTTCTAATTTTTCTTTACTAAGATTCCAAATCCAAAAATATGATTTCTATAAAACCCCACTCCCAAGAGTAAATCATATATTTATGGAATAAAATTCTTTTTAGGAAATTATCACTTAATTCCCTAAACTTTTTCCCAATTATTCTACTTTAACCATCAAACTTTCAAAATTTTCATTTTGGTCATTGTCTAAATTTTTTGGGTATTACACGCTTTGCTCACAATATATGTCGTAGTCTAAATAAACTCATATACAAAACACCAAATATTCAAAACATATGTTGGCATTGTACTAATATAATCCAAATCCAATAATAAATTCCATAATTTATATTCAATACTTATTTTTCACTATTCAATAACAACTTCAACATTTCCAACACGACACTTCAACCCTTTATATTTTTCATATTCATCACCAAAATACTCAACTTTCATAAACTTTACAATTTAGTCAATATTTATGAATTCTTTTAGAATTCATACTAACTTTTTCATTTAAATCAAAATGGTCCTTCACCATTTAATTCAATACAAACTTAATACAAAAATATTCCAGCATTAAAATAATATATTCATTCTAATAAAGTAACATTTGCAAACTTGTCATTTAACCCCCAAAATTTCCAATCTTTTCAAATAAACCACTAAACTTAACCAAATTTGCAATTTGATCCAAATCATCATTCTAACTTCAAATTTCAGTATCGAAACATTAATTTCCAGCGTTGTAATACATCACTCAATCTAATATTTTAACATTTGAAAATTTGTAATTACATCCCCAACTTTCTAGCATAATTCAAGTTAGCCACCAACATTTCCCAATTCTAGCAATTTGATCCAAAACAATGTTCTAACTTCAAATTCAACATTTAAAAATTAAATTCCAGCAATAAACACCCATAATTAACCATTTATACTTCAATATCCCATAATTTCCAAAAACTTGCAAAATTGTCCTTTTACTATCACTAAGCTCCAAATTGATCCAAATTAATTTCCAAAAGCATGTAAAATTCATCTAATATCAATTATAGACCATATGAAAATTTTTGAAAATTTTTCCCCTAATTAATTCCTCATGGATGAACCTTCAAGTAGAATTAGGGATACTTTTCATTCAATTTCAAGCATGAATTCAACCTCCTATGATCAAATTCATGCAACTCCCATCATCAAATTCAATCCAAATTCAGTAAATTCTTCACAAATCCTAGCTTGACCGAATTTATTATATGCTTTTCTAGATGATTTTAATCATCACCCATACTTGAAAACTAATCAACAACACCAATAACATAAAAATCAAGTTTTAAATCACCAAAATCCAATTTGTTCTTCATCGACCCAAATCCAATTTGTTTTTCATCCACCCAAATCATGGAATTCGTCAACCAAACATGTTTCCATGAAATTTTTATACCAAATAATAGATAATTTCAATGAGATTAATTCTCTATCTAATAACTTAATCAAAAAATCAATCAAATAATCCTATAAACGAAATCAAAAAATTTTGTTACCTAAATATGGTTGTTCACGGTTTGGAGCTTAAAGATGACTGAATTTTTCTTGAATTTTCTATAATTACCACTTAATACACATGGCTTTATCCTATTATAAATGAATTTAAAATTCATTTAAATCTAGTCTACCATTTTCCATTAATTAAACTTGATAATTTCAACAATGCCATTGCAATATCTTCCAATTTAATATTCTAAAGTAAAAGATGAACAAAAAAGTGAATTTTTACCTTTGCCCATGATTTTTTCAAAAACTACAATTTAGTCACAAAAATTCAAAATTTTAGCTTAACATGAAAAATCGACCTTAATTCCACTTATCCATGTTAAATTTCAATGTTCTAAATTATGGAAATAATATTTCGAACATTTTTCTATCATCCTTCAAATTTTCGTGAAAAATCCGATTAGATCCAATTATCTGATTCTTTATCAGAATTTATTACTTTATAACTTTTAATACAAATCCCAAATCAAAATTCTGATTCTCATGAAAACATCAATTTTTTAAAAACCTATTCATTTACAAGTAAAAATATATAACTTTTACAAATTACATTTTAGTCCCGAAACTTTTCCAAAGTTTATACTTTGGCTATTAAACTTTCAAACAAATACAATTTGGTCACTAACCATATATTTTGGGTATTACAAAACGGCAACGACCAATTACCATGATCAATCTAATGGATTTTTATGGATTCAAAACCCTAAAACAAAAATTTTCAATTTCACCATTTTTAAGTCTTCGATTGATGTCATAGGTGGTTGGTCGGCCACGTCGTTGGGGGTTTGGTCGATTGACGGTGTTGGTGGTGACCGGGCGTGGCAAAGAGATTAAAATGAAGATTTTAAAAGTTTTGGGTTTTTTTAAGATTTAAAAGAATAATATAGGTTTTTTAATTATATTTTTTATGTTTTATTTTAAATAAAAATTCCCAATATTATCAAAACTTGACACGTGTCACTTAACAGTGATTGACGTCATGCATCTAAAAGTATAACGAAAAAAATGTTAAATACAAATATTTAATGAATATTTCTTTAAATACTAAAATACTTTTCGAGACAAAAATTCATGTAGTATTGAGAATTAATCAAAATTGTAAATACGGGAACAAGACAGAAGAGTGACATTAGTGAGGTTCGACAGTTTGTAAGCGAGGGTAAATTTGTCTATTGACACGAACCTGTAGGGCATTTCAGTCCAAAACAAGTAGATGAATTCTATTCTAGTAAGAGAGATCCATAGATCTTAAAGCGCAAGAGAAAGGAGGAGGAAACCAAACTTTAACTTGAAAAAAATTGATGCAATTGACTCAGTATTTGATCAGCTACGCTAGTTCGCTAAGGACAGTGTTCGTCTTGTCAAGAGATGCCACTAACCCGATCGTAAAGGTTACTTTTTTCTCCTGTTTCTCATTTCCCCCTCCTTTTTGGTAATTTACTGATCCATCAGAAATCTGATTGAAACTTTCGTTTTTTTTTTCAGAATTTACCAAGGTGGCTTTTCGTACAACGATTGGATTTGTGGTTATGGGATTCGTTGGGTTTTTCGTCGAGCTCATTTTTATCCCTATTAACAACATTATTGTTGGATCTAGTTAGGTACGGTTCAGTTTTGGATGTTTCTAGTTACTTTCGTGGTTTATTGAATTGATTATTAAGGATTTCTTACCCAGGTGATGTTGATATAATTTTATTCTAACTATTTTAAAATCAAACCACTAAAAACCCAAAGCTCTAATCGTTTTGAGAGCCGGATCGTTGAATGCTCTCGGAAAATGAAATTTGTCTGTAATTTAATTGCCAGGTATTGGGGATAGCCATGAACTTGAATTTGTTTGATTAGTCGTGGTTATTATATTCTTGATGAATCCTTGCTTTGCATGCTAGAGGTCGTTATTATACTGAGGTGAAATTGATACAATTTTATTGTAAAAGGTTTGGAGTTGAGGAAAATGTTTTCCTTGTATAGTGATATTGTGTTACAAATCTTCCAAGACTAATATTGAGCAAAAACAGTCGTCAGCAGACCTGATAATCCCTGTATGCAGATATGTTTAAAGCCGTGTTAAAAAGTGCGCAAGGCCTGCAAAGGTATATATATATATATATATCATGCAATGTAAACACCAAAGAATATTCATAACGAGCATTTTATGTATTAGGGTTTACGGTTTAAATTTCATTTGATTAATGTTATTATTGTGCGGGCCCCACTTTTGGCCCAAGTAGTATGTAAAACATAATAAAAAATAAAAAGAACAAACAAAATTGTTGAATTGTCTCGCCTAAACCCAAGTAGGCGCTTCTCCCTTACTACATTGTGCCTAGGCGCGCCTCAATTGCGTCTTTTTAAACACTGATTTAAATATGTTTTCGAATCATATTCACGAATATTATGTGTATTAAGGATTTTTTTCATGTTTATTACATTGTTTTTGTATTTATTTGTGTTCATGCCATGTTTCATACTTTAATTATCGCATCCGAAGTTATCACTTCTTGTGATTAAGCAGTAATTGGCTATTATTAATGAACATTAAAGTGGTTGAAGCTCACGATTTTAGTTAACAAGAATGAAAAGGGGGGCAAAGCATAGGGATGAGCAGTATTTTAGTTCATATTTACTGATGCTGTTCAGGGTCCTATACAAAGGATTAATAATATTACATGTGTGGTTAAGTTTTGAGTGCAACAGATGAAGTATATTTCAAATCCTACGGCTTGTTGGCTGCCATAGAAAGATAACCCAAATATGGCAGATTAACAACGAACTACTACATTTCTCTCTTACCTTTTTTGTAAAACTATCTGACAATACACATAACAAACGTTTTCGCATAACAAACGTTTTAGCATAACATCATTGTATACTGATATATGAATTTACCGTGTTTCATCTGTGTTTGAATTTGATAAATATTCGCCATGCTTCGAATGCTTATACCGAACCTTAACCTTTTGTTCAAATTCTAGGCATGCTTTATGCTTCACTGGAAGGAAGGGAACTGGTAGAAACTTTGAGCATTGAGATAGTAGAAAGAATTCTGTCATAGATTTAGGGCTACGTTATGTGAGTTTTTGAACTGATGTTAATCCGAGACATGTATTGTCCCGGTTTTGTTGTAAGAGAATGTTGTTGAAGCAAGTTCAATCTTTGAGTTTTGTTCCAAATTAATTTTATGTTTCATGCTAACAGTTTGCCTTATTATAATCCATTATGATATCACAGAACTGAATGTACTAGTTTAAATCGATCGGTTAATAATCCAATAAGATATCACTTAACTGAATGTACTAGTTTAATTCGCCATTAACCGATTTCTCCGTGCCCTGAACCCAAGATTGTATGAATCCCCGGTTAACTCTAAATCAGAATTTTTTTTCTTAGGATTTTTTCTTGATATCAAATGGCATGGAGCACATACTTGGACGTAGAATTTAGAAATGGTCTTCTAAAGGCTTCAATGTATACAAATCTCTAATAATATGGGTAAATTACACGTTTGGTAATTGGACTTTTACTATCTTTTTACTCACTATTTCACTCATCGTACTTTTAATTTTTTTCAATTTACTCATTGAACTTTATAGATTGAATTATTTTGGTTACTCCTCTGTTAAATAAGTAAACGGCGTTATGATTCGGCGACTTGCATCAAATCGACAACGTTTTGAATTCCTCAAAAAAATAAATTTTAGACAAAAACGACCACTGTTTTATTAAAATACAACCATGTCATAATGTCGTAAAATAATTAATAGCATAGTGATAAAAAAATTCAATCTATAAAGTTCAGAGAGTAAATTAAAAAAAATTGAAAGTATGATGAGTGAATAGGGGAGAGAGTAAAGTTCAGTTACCAAACGTGTAGTTTACCCCTAATATCATTCAACATACATGTCCAAGAAATACACTGAGGTTCGAGCAACATAGATTCATATGAAACTGTGCCCAAAAGAAGGGGCCTATGCTAGCTCATATGACCAGGTACAGGATTACAAGATTGTATGTTAAGTGTATCAGTAGCCGCATACAATTCTAGAGAACAAAAAAAAAATCTTTGCCATGGGTCAGTATTCAACAATTTGTACATACTTCATAACATTAGGAGTTGAGGATTGAGGATCATTTGAGATAACATTAGAAGTTGAAGTTTGAGGATCATTTGAGACTATTTCATAAGAGAAAGTTTGTAACATAAAGGACTTCTCGTGCTTTGATTTCCCTGAGAAACTTGCCTTTGCCATCTCCCTTAGGTTCTTCAAATCATTCTTCGTACTTTCCTCCGTTTTTTGCACGACGAGAGCTGTCTCTGCAGTAGTGCCTGTAGCTTGAACAATTGGTGAGCCTGAACCTGGACTGAGCAGAAGGACTATTGTTGCAGTCATGAACTTAGTTGCCCGACATGGGGTTCCCTTCGACCACTCCTTGCTAACTCGGTTTCCCTGGTTTGAGGAAGGACCGGAACTAAGACCGATTTCTCTTTTGAAGAACCTGGTATGACTCCTGTCCAATGCTTCCTTGGGAGGAAAGGCAACAGAAGACCCTTGGCAGCAAACTTCAACCCCAGTTTAAAAGAACTCTTTTGTGGCTTAGGCAGATTTAGAAGGCACTTTATCAGTGCATACCATTCATTTACAAGTTGAGAAACAAAGCAAAGGAAAAGGAGAGCCAGCATTAGGTATCCCAATGTTGGTTCCCTAATCGAATTTGATTTATTCATACTGTTGGAGAGGCCAAACATGCAAGCCTCACTCAACAGTGAAATGCTTTCCACAATGAAAACTCCCCTCCTTATGTGTGGCTTGAGAGTAAATAAACATATGAACTGCACCAGTGTGACCATCAATGCACAAAGGCTTTGGCTTGATTTGTGTGTCCAGTAGGAGGATCCAGCAATCACTCCCAAGCAGACTCTTCTTAAAAGATCAAGAACGATATAGGAGGATCGAGCACAGCCTAAGACCCTTATCGGCAATGGGATTTTCATTTCTTCGTGGCTGTCATCCGAGCTGACTGCTCTCATTCTTCTGATCCCATGTTGACCACTCCCGACCCTCCTAGCCATAGTGTTTGTGTCATTTTGGTCAACAAAAATATAAATCGGAGGACCCTTATGATCCTCAAATAGAATGCAAAAGCTAAAAAGGAATGATGAAGGCAGTCCATCCATATAAAACCATCTTCCATAAACAGGTCTTCCCACAATAATGAATCACAGTTTCTTACACCATTGCTCCTCTGCAGTGCCATATCTAATCTCTTTGTACTGAACAAGGCTGCCTGTGAAGACTGCGACTATAAGAAAAAGGCATACCGATAAAATGAAGGCCGCAGGGATAGCTAACAATAAAGCTCCAGTGATGAACCCTTCGATTGTACGACCTATCAATCATATATCTCTTTAGATTCCACCTATTAAAAATATATTCAAAACCAGATTCCATATAAGCATAATTTCTCACCTCTTATTACCAATGCAGAAGACTGAGATATACAAGGCAGTGCGAGAATTGAAAGGAGGAGCTCAAATCTAGGAACCAAAATCATCCATCGAGCTACTGCACCTATCGTCCATCTTAAGAAAACTAACAGTGCAAAGTGAAGCATTAGCAAGATTGCAAATCCTATGCTAAGCCAGAACAAGTTCATCTCCATGTCCTGCCCCCTGATAAATAAACTACTTCAGCATCTTAAAATTGCGTATCTTTCGAAACAAAATTAGAAAGTTAGGGTTCTGTATCTGACCCTTTATAGTTCTGCAGTTTTTTGACAACATTGCCAGCAGATAATGGCTCTTCTCTCTGCATAACCAATGAATAGAGATATAGATGTTTTCACTTAAAAACATAAAATCAACATCAAACAGAAATACCAACCAAGAAAAAGGTGAAGTATTCATTTGAACTTAGAGATAACCCAAAAGGTTTATTTTCTTCCCTTATGTTGCGCCTTCCATGGAACTTTGGGTCAATTTCGGTTGGAAATCGTAACTTTTGTGGCAAGTAGGATGAGTTAATGAACCGAATAAACATTTTTAGGCCAAAATGAACGGTCATTCTTTTTCCAGGGAAGTTTCTGTCGAGGTATGAGCCACCTAAGACCTTTTGTTGTCTCAGAATATTCAATGGGTTGATCAGCTAATAGCCAGTCTGAAAGGACAAAAACATGCAGGTGTCCGATCATTCCCTGTGATGAAAAGTTTCTCGTATCTTTACTCTGATCATAAAATATGATGGCACAAAATATTTTAGCTTGTTGACACCACCAAGCTATTGAAATTGCTTACATGTAGATTTTTTATGCATCGGAAGCAACGTAAGCATTACTCGCAATTGCTCCAAGATTTGTGGAGGAAAGTGAAAGAGTTGCAGCAGCTAGAGTTTTTGCTAAGACTCCAGCAGTCACAAATGAGTGTAGAGCAGTTGATATTGCAGCTGTTGAATCTGTTTAAATATAAGAACGTGTTCGTATATTAACCTCCGGTTTCACCGATTCTGAAAACAAAATCTGGGTAATTCCTGGATTATGATAAACTCTAATAATTGAAGAGAATAAAGGGGAGAGTTGTTAAACTTACAGTGAATAATTTCTAATATATTAGAAGCCGCATTCGTATTTCCTGAAATATCATTAACTTTCCCCTCAGGAATAGAAACTGACTCCATATTATTAGCTATTGCCATGACAGTCAAGTAGTAAAGAGCTATTGAAAGTTCCTTAAACCTACATGAAAAAAACTGATGCTAAGGATGCGTCACTAGAATGACATGTTTGCTTCTGATATTGAATATTCGGGATGTTCATATGCACCTGCCTTATGAGTCTCCCTCCATTTACTTCTATCATGGAGTCCTCGAAACTGAAAACCGGCTTTGTAAACTCAACTACTACATTGACATTGGACTCCTTAGTAACATCTTCTGAACTCCTACTTAACCCGATTCCAGGCTTCTTTCAATCTTAGAGCAAAAATAGTCTATTAGCTCTCAAAGAAGCTACAGCGTAGGCTAGGAACATTCGAAAGTGCCACTAACTCTTTCTCGACTCATGAGGCCAAACAATGGAAGAAAAGCATACCATAGAGGAATGTAAGCGAGTTAACAGTTGAGACAGGAGTGCCCGTTCTGACAATCAACAAACCAGCTTGTTGTTTAACTGCGATTATTTCAGTTTTTGGTGCAATGTTCTTGAGCTGCAAAAGTTAAAACAACTTTTAGTTAGGATGTAAATCTGTATCCAAAGGGATGGCATTTCAAAAATATTTTGATGAGAATGTAAATTTGGTTGCTTACACTAAATGCAAATCGGCTGTTTCCATGAGTTCTCTGGTTAACAGGTATTAGACTACCAAAGTTCACATCTAACGTGAAGACACTAGTTTTTGTTCATTCGTTTTTATTATTTTATTATTATTAATAATTAATATTATTATTATTATTTATTATCAATTTTATTATATTACATGCCATTTATAATTATAAATCCTGGAGGTCCGAATACAAAATAGATTTGGCCCAACCAGATGGCCCAGCAAAACCCTAAACTACTAGGGTTTCCATCATCTCAGTTTACAGTCGCCAATGATCTCAACCATTGGATCTCTAAGATCCAACGGTCCACAGATGATTCCAGCCACCCCACGTCCCACTCTGCCGATGCATCCCAAGCCAGATGGGCCAACCAGCCGCTGCCGACGCCCAGCCACCTTCTGTCACTCTCACCGAAGCCTCCCGGAGTGCCACGAAGCCACCCACGTCGAGCTCTATGGTGAGTCACCACCATAGCTATGGTGACTCACCGAATTACCCTCTATTACCCGGTCTGAGGAGGACATTGTGGTGGCTATAAAAGCCACCATCGAACCTGTAAAGAGGGACAAAGAGGAAGATACGAGCCCAACAGAGCAAGAACAACAACTAAGAGCAATACAACAACCAACCACCAAATATTGAAATAACAAAGTAGAGAAAAGCTTACCGAGGAAAATCGGAGACACCACGCACCTCCACTCACCTCCGACAAGTTTGAAATACTGAAGGTATCATCGTAGATCTACTAAGATTAGAAGCTTTTTAGGGGAAACTAATGTTAGATTTGGTATTGGGGTGTTCGGTGCTAAATTTTGGTGAAAATTTGTATTTTCCGGCCACCGGTGACGGTAGCCGACAGCGATATCGGCAGCGGCGTATGGCGGCCAACCGATGACCAGATTCCCTCCGGTGAGGGAATCATAGAGAGAAGGGAGCTCGTCTAGAGAGAGAATGAAAGATGAGAGAAATGAGAAAATGGCCTTAAGGCCGGTTATAAAGGAGTATTTATACCCTCACCAAAACGACGTAGTTTTGGTGAGGGATCCTTGTGTAATTTAGCGTAGGGTTTAACTCTTCCTGCTGTCCTTATAATTTGAAAACGTTTCAATTTAATCCCAAAAAGCATGTTCTAATTTATTTTAATTTGGTATTTGAATTCTATTTTATTATATTTTAGTCCTTGACATAATCATATATATTTTAGAGTAAATAACTGATTTAGCCATTGTAAATTTTATTAATTAATATTTTAATCCCGAATTAATTTATTATGGTTAAATTACACTTTTAATACTTAGATTTTATAATATTTTTTAATTATGTCCATTAATTTTTATATTTTTATAATTTAATTTTTAAAAGCATATTTTTGTTTATTTTAATTTGATATATATATATTTCTTTTTAGTTATTTATATATATATTAGGGTAAGATATGACAAAGATATGATTTTTTTATTAGAATTTAACCTTTTTGAAGATGGTGCTATATTGACAAACAGATAATGATCATATTGACTTAGTGGTAGTATGATTGTCAATAAATTGATTGATAAATTTATATTATATGTATGTAGGGTATAGAATTAAATTAATATAATTTTGTTACTATATGCACCTGATATGCATATTATAAATAAACAATCCTCATCATTTTGATAATATCTTCAAGAAAGATCTCGTATCAATAAAAAAATTTGATTTATAATTTAGTGTTTAAATTTTATTTTATTATATTTTAGTACATGTTATATTTATATATATTTAATTAGTACTTTAATTATTATTTTGTTATTATTTTAGTTATATAAAAATATATTTAATTAAATAATAATATTTATTTATTTTAAATATTAAGATAGGGTTGTCTTAAATTAACTAGAAATTTTATTCCGATATTTTTAAATAAATATATATTGTATTTATAAATATATATATATATATATATATAGTTATTCTATTTCTATTCAAATTATTATCTTTATTTTTTAAATTTTAGTCATATTAATATATGTATATTAATAAGTATTATTTAATTAACTTCACCAATTAATTAAATAATAATATTTATTTATTTTTAATTACTAAGAAAAAGGCGATCTTAAAATAACTAGACGTCTTATTCTGGTACTTTAAAAATAAATAAATAAATATCTTATGTATACAAATATATATATTTACTTTATTTTTATTATTTTTAAGAAAAATCATTATATTCTTCTTAATATTTATTTATTTTTAATATCAAAGAAAAGGGCAGTCTTAAAGCAACTAGATGTCCTTTTCTGATATTTTAAATAAATAAATATTTTATTTATAATTTATAAAAATCATTTTTCTTCCTTAGAATTATCCGATTAAAATACTAAATAATAGGATCATAAATTAAATTTATATTCGAATTTTTAAATTCTAATATTAGAGACAATTTATAAATCGACAAGGACCAATTTTGGGCATTGTGGGGTGCTAATCCTTCCTCAAACGTAACCGACCACGAATCCCTTTTTATTATTAAAAAGAATGAATTTTTGGTTAAACTCAGACCAATTTATCTTTTAACTGATGTTTTCTTAAAAACTCTTTTAAAAGGTAATTTTTAAGTATTTTACCTACCTAATCCAAAAGGTTGAGGGTGACTCCCAAAACATTTCTTTAAATAAAAACCATTTATTTATTCATCTTATTTTTCCTGGCAAGTAAAATTTCGTGCCCGGGCGAAAACCGGTTACGACAGCTTGGCGACTCCACTGGGGACCCTGGTAAACCAAAGTCGATTATATGTTGTCTCTAAAATTAGAAATTGAGAATCCAATTTTATTTAATTTATGATTCTTTTCATTACTTTTAATTATTTTTTTATCCTTTATTATTTTTATATCCTTTTTAGATATTAATTTTTATGTGAAAATTTCTCCTCACACACAACACTTGCATTGCATAACATAAGCTTTATATTCAAGCTTGTCCCTTTTAAGTGGGAGTGAAAGCGATGTCTTCGTGAGAATTTATTCTTCGTGAGAATTTATTCTCCGTGTCAGACCTAGGAAGTAACTTTCGGGGTTCATATGCTCTATGTCTTCATGAGAATTTATTCTCCGTGCCAGTCATAGGGAAATGTGTCCCATCGAATTGAACTCGATCCGTTTAAGTCTGTAATGGATTAGGATTGAGGGTTTGGCAGCCCAAGGGGGCACCAACAAGGACAGTTCGAGTACCTTTACTCCTAAAACTAAAATTCTACATATAATAAACCCTAGAAATTCTCCTGATCTAAGACAATACTAAAACCCTGGCCGTAAGTGTACACAAAGGAGAAATAAGCTCTAGCTTTTCATTTATTTCATTTCTAAACAAAGCATGGAACTAGAAAGCATGAGGTTAGGATTTATACCTTGATAAATAGAATTTTTTTAATTGGTACTAATCAATTTATTTTTTCCTTTTTCATACATATTGTTTTGCTCTAACTTGTTTATATTAATTTCTTTTGTTTGCATTGCATGATCATGGCATAACCAAAAGGTGTTAACTTGAAAGTCTGTTCATCAAATTGGAAAGACTTTATAAATGGATAAAAAGTTTTATGATTGAACAAAATATGACACGGTCAAAGAAAGACATCCTAAAGAAACTCCGAGGATAGAAGCGAGCTATCCACGCAAAGATCCTGTTATATTAATACCAAAACTATTACACAAAGATCCTGCCAGATTGATACCAAAAGCAGTCTACGGTAAGAGGATCAGTCGGGGCATTCAGAATAAAGGAAGTTTTTATGAAGCTCAAGCATGTTATTTGAAGGACCAAAACAAGAAATTAAGCACAGAAGTGGAAACCATGCATGAAGATTTCCAAAAGATTAGTCAAGCCTTTCGAAATGCTGGCATAGGAAACACCTCATAAGAGTGGATAACAGAGGTCACCAAACTGAAAAAGAACTGCAACATATATGAAGATCTTGTCCAAGAACTTCTTGGACAGAAAGGTTCTCTTACAAGGGAAAACGAGCAACTCCGAGAAGTGACACAGAAGATGAAGGAAAAAGAGAAGGTCACGGAAGAAGCTGCAGTCTAGACAAGCAATATGGCCCATAAGCTGATAAACTAACTTGGCTTTAGAGAAGAAAATAGGAAAGTTATCACCTATATGTAAAGTTTTGTTGAAGTTAGGACTGAAAGTTGTCCCCTACATGTGAAAGTTTTGTTTGATACAAGAAAACTTTTGTGTTCAATGAAATCTGTTCTAAGATGATCACTCTTGAGTAACATCTTTTCATACATGCATTTTGCATTTTTGCATTTTTGCATTTTCATTTTTCATTTATACTTTTATGTTTTCTTTTGTATTGCACAATTTGCATTCTTATTGTTTCGTTCACATATTTACATTTTTATTTGCATTTTGCATTTTTGCATTTTTACGTTTGTATTTACATATTCATTTTTGCATTTTCATCTTTGCATAATTACATTTTATTTTACATGCATTTAATCATGACAACGTGGAATAATTCGTGGAGAATTCCATGACAGAATTTTTGAAATCAAAGTGGAGCTAACTTGGTCTTCCTAAAGAAGGATAATAGCCATGAATGAGATTTTATCAAGGGTTGGTAAAATAGAGAAATTACAAGAGCAACTTATCCAAACTCAACAAAAGATGATTGATCAAGTAAAAAAGTTCCAGGGTGATTCAAATAAACAAATAGATCAAGCAAAAAAAATTCCAAGAAGATTCAAAAGAGCAAATGACAAGACTAATGGATATGGTGAATATTTTGATCCATGGAGAAAAATCCTTAGAGGATCCTGTTGTGAAAGATTTGAATGGGATTATGAATGATGTAGTTGATACAATAAAAACAAATGACCAAGAACTTGTCAAGAAATGTGGAAATCCAATAAGGCTCCCAGAAAAGGCGACAGAGATCAAGCTGAAGCGAAGTATAGAAGAGGTTCAAAGGCCATTGAAGAAGGCTAAGAAAGGCATAAATAAAGTGATATCTCTCATTCCAATTCCAATCTCATATTCAGACTTGTTACCTTTTCTCTTTGAAAATGGTCTTATAACATCTATTCCTCCTAGAGCTTATTGTTGGCATCCAAGTTGGCAAAATGTCAAAGAATTATGCAATTATCATTATGGAGATTTTAGTCACTCTGCAGAAAATTGTATAACTCTAAAATTAAAGGTCCAAGATCTTATAACAGAAGGATTGCTATGTTTTGAAGATGGGAAACCTAAGCTCCTAAAAAACTCAGAACTGGTCGAAAAGGAGAAATGTTCAAATTATTGTCTGTCTCATGTTAGTCAAGAATCAAACATTCAAAGCAAACATTTTGGTCATCATTCACAAGGTCTTAAAGAGAGCAAAGTAAACAAGTGTAAGGAGACAATGATGTCAAGGGAAATTTTACCCAAGTTTCCTTCAATTTCATGCGGCAAGTTATATCCTGAGTTACTTAAAGTCCAACTTATTGCCCCATGTCAGGCTAAGCCTTTATTTCCTCCTTACCCAAGATGGTATAATGAGAAAGTCTTATATGACTATCATGCTGGAGCACGAGGGCACTCCATCGAGAATTGTGGTAACTTCAAACAAAGAGTTCAAGACCTTTTGGTTAAGGGAATCATATAAGTGGATGTTAGTCTGTCTGTTTTGGTCAAAAAATCGAGAATCAAATCCCAAGGTGGAGTTGATAGTATCAAGATAAATGAAGTACATGCTGCAGAGGAATAGGAAAACAAAGTATTTGAGCCAAAGATAAAACGTTCAATTTTCAATACCTCTTTGATTATAAATGATAAAGAAGTAAAAGGAGAGGTGATTCGAGACTGGCCCACAGGTTTAAGAATGAATGGGAAAGATGCAACTCTGAAAAAACCTCAAACACCTGTATCAGATTTTATTAGGACCAGTGAGGCAGTGGGCAATACAAATAGTCTGGATACAAAAAGTCTGGTGAATACTACTTCAATTACAGCTGCAATATGTGTTCAGAATCAGGACAAGGCTATCATCCTTAGTAAAGGTTATTCTGAATCTAAAAATGAGCTCAATTACCAGCCAGAGAAGAAAAAGATAATGATGGAGACTGCTCAGAATAAAACAAAGAGTTGTGTATCTGAAGGCTTACCCAAAGAAGTTGACACAAAAGATGATCAAGAAATGGGAGGCAAATGAGGAAAAAAATCTTGGGCCAATTACACACCCAACATTACTGGAATGATGGGGTAGGCTAAATAAATAAGTGGAAGTTGTTATCTACCACTATAGTACCTTTCTATTTTCAGCATCCTGTTTAAACTTTTTTTTGTTCCTTTCTCCGCCTTTTATGCAATAAATAAATTGTGTTGCTTTTAAGGTTATGAGCATTGAGTCAATTTTGCAATCTTGCAGTTCTTTGAATATCAACTGGATTAAAAAGTTCTTCATGATTAGAGTTATAATCTTTGACAAAATATCAGGATTGAAAACCAGAAAAATAAGGACCTTTGACCTTACCTCATAAGAAATACACTCAAACACTGTCCTATCACAAATATGAGATAGCCTTCTCCTATTGAAAGGAATTACAGAGCGTACAACATGGGGCATCGTTGGTGTATTACATTACAAAACTGACTAGAATATTTTTTTTTATTAATGATGTTCAATGATGAATATAATCTTTACAAATAGTTAAATCTAGTTTAAGTCAATTGCTTGGGAATTGAACTCTAACAAAGAGATTTTCTGAATTCTACCAAAACACCTAGACTATAACAGGTTCTTCTTAACTAGCTTAAGAAATTGGATTTGGATACCCGTGTTATATTATTATATATACAATAAAGCTTGAGTTATCCCCCTAAAGCAATTGGTTAATAGCCCCGACTTTATGGATAATTTTCAGCTAGTTTGTTATGCTTGAGTTGTCCCCCTAAAGCAATTAGTTAGTAGCCCCGGCTTTATAGATAATATTTAGCTAACCTATTATATTATATGCAATAAAACTGTCCCTCTAGAGCAATTGGTTAATTGCCCCAGCTTTATGGATAAGTTTCAATTAGCCTGATAAAGGTGATTATATTATTATATACAATAAAGCTGAATTCAGCTAGCCGAAACGGAAAATATGTTAAGAGATGGATTAAGGGAGTTGCGAAATACCTGTTATAGTCAACTTCACACAAGCATTCAGAAATTTCATTTTTTAGACCGATATCTTCGCACTACTTTGGTTAGATAAGTCTAAATGAAAGATTCCAGAGAATTGAAATGGAAGTATTCTAGAAAGTCTAGTAACCGTTATACTAGATTATGTCATTTTGTACCCATCCGGTTAAAATACCAAGTCCTTAAAGTGAGGTAGTGACGAAGTTCACAAAGAGCGAGAGAGGAGTGACATCTTAAATAGATGTAACCATAGAAAATAGGAAAGCTATCCTGAAACTAAACCAAATTTTGATACTTGTCAAAGAGCTATAATTCTCAAACATTACAGAGTTGTTGATTCTTTTGATATTATATGAATTCATGCTTATGATTTGATTTTATTGTGAACCTGTGATATGCAACATTTTACAAAATTCATTCATTCTTTGATAAAGAAAGGAGAAAAAAACATTTTCAAACAGGACAGTCTCAAATGAGAAAAATCCTTGAAACAAGTTGTTGTTTATTCTACCTCTATTGTAGAAAAAAAAACGAGACCAGAATGATGAAGCATTTCACTTTCTTGAAAGAAAGTGGTCCAAAAAGCCAGAAAGTCTGGAGAATTGAACTTGTAACACTCTCCTGTGACATTATTAGCAATTTATCACGAAAGATTATCACTTATCTCATGCTGAGGGCGATAAGCATCACCATACAAATTATTTTCCCCAACCATCAATCCATGTTCGCTAGAAGATTACATCACAGTGCTATAAGTCCCATTAAGGTGTATTATGGGAATGAACAAGTTCACCATCTGCACTATGGTTATACCATGATACTAGCTCAAGTCTTGATACACCATTGCTACTTCTTCCATGCCGATCATTTTCCTTGTCAGGATTATATCCATTATGTCCTTTAGAAGATTGCTAGACTTGAATTTGAGGACTTATGGCACAGAACAAGGCATTGGAATAGATCCTACACTTATAGACCTTTCATATGGGGTAACATTGGTTACAAGATTCTAAAAGTATAGATAACCGATTTTATCATCAACTAAACATTTTCATGGTTCGAGAAGAATGGGATATGTAAGTGTGTATCTTGAAACAACAGAAGAGGCAGTCACTATAGCAGTCATTGCAAGAAAATGAACCAACAAAAATCTTCTAGTTCATCCCGATGATGTTTATTTCTTCCAGTAAGGTTGTTACACTGGATTCCACTGAAAACAAGGTCGAATATGTCAAATCTACACATCAATTGCTTCAACCGATTACCAATCAGTTCTTACGTATCTTCTTTCAAAGGTATGCCAAAACAGTAGAAGGCAACCTCTGCATCACCGATCATAGAAAAAAGAGACAGGACATTGATACCACCGGGGAACATGTCTCTAGCAGATCCTCCTCATCGTGTATGGTTTTTAGGGAAACCTAGAAGCATTTCCACCTTATCAGGTTCAAGTGGAACAACTTTATTTCTTTCAACCCATACCAGATTTCAATTCGGTACTCATCACGAACATACTTCTGGACACTCAAAGGTGTCTCATCATCATAAGCTTCAAGAGCCTTACGGATCATTTCTGTCAATTTGGAACTTTTGTACATGTTTGTAAACAATTCAACTTTGTTCTTGG
Organism: Hibiscus syriacus; assembly: GCF_006381635.1. Taxonomy (NCBI): domain Eukaryota; kingdom Viridiplantae; phylum Streptophyta; class Magnoliopsida; order Malvales; family Malvaceae; genus Hibiscus; species Hibiscus syriacus. Next base: position 2,223,516 of record NW_024062296.1, on the reverse strand, counting down.
ATCCCAATAATGCCACCATTTCTTTGTCAATAGAAAAGCATCATGTATGGTGCGTGGAGGAAGTAGAATAAGAGGAAATTTGTTCTCAATTGGCAGATTATGAATATAGCTCCTTTTCCGTGCAGCAGCACAAGAATACTTTGAATCTACAAATTTTGGCTCTACATCGAATAAATACCATGATATTTTGGTCCAAACACCAACTGGAGTAAGTGTCATATTCTCGTAGTAGAAATAAAAAGGCCCAATAGCATCTTCTGGAAGTATTCTTTGAGTTATCTGATCTGGTTCGGTAAGAACCCCAAAACCAATCATTGGATTTAGAAGATGAACTGTATGATCTTCTTCATTAAGAAGCTTCTTTTCAAACTTACTCTGCTTTTTCTTTTTTAAAAAAATCATAGCCCGAGTTTCGTCTTTTCTTGTAATTGGAGTTATTGCATAATGGCTTCCTATATTTTACCGGAAGAAGTGTGTCAGCAGCCTTAGCCATTTGAGCAACACATATAAAATCTGTCAACTCTGCAATTGATGAATCCATACCATATCTCTCCATGGCTATTGAAGCCTCAGCCTCTGAGTACCCCATTTTCGTCAAGTATAGCAGTTTATTCTCCTCATCAGAATCAAAATTTAGGATTTTCTCGGTATCAAAAAAACTATCAATATTTGTAAAATCATACTAAAAGATCACTTCATAATCAGATTAGTAGTTATTAGAATCAACATGTTGCATGGAAAAGTATATTCTATAAATAGCCTTCATTGAAAACAAGGTTCACTATGTCGGCCTAGAATGAATTACCAAGTGATTTATACCACTCTGTCCGACTAGAACCCTCCAGATCCAAAAAAATAGACACCTCATTCAGAAGAGGCACATATCTCAGACATTTTCGTCAAAATGATTGATTACTTCTTAAGTTTGTGACAACATGAAGAGAATTCCTCAAGTTACTTTACAATGTTGTTTAGTGACACCAGAGTGAGAGTATTCAAAATAAACAGATTTGGGGCACGAATAAAGCCACAAGTACCCACCACAGTGCATTGTCAAGATTGGACCTCGTGGGGATCATGATATTGAAATCAAACAAAAATTGAAAGTAAGCCTTACAGTTTAGAAGGTTGGGGGCATTTTTAAGGCCAAATTTGGACAGATTCATACTGGACATCTTGAAAGCCCATTTCAACCTGAAATTGAATGGTGGGGCATTTTGAAAGCTCATAGTAATATGAATATTTGGGCATTCTTGGAGGCTCATCTCAGCAAGAAGTAATGTTGAGCACACTTTTAACATTTATATCAGCAAATGTTGGGGCATTTTAAAGGTTACTTCAGATAAATCTATGTGGGGTATTTTGAAAGCTCAGATTAACAAGAAGAAAATGATGGGGCATGCTGAGAGCCCATTTCAATCATAATTAGGAATATTGACACATTTTGAATGTTTGTATTAGCCAATGATGGAGCATGCTGAAAGCCTTTTCAATCAGAATCAGGAATGTTGATGTATTTTGAAAGTTTGTATTAGCCAATGTTGGGGCATGCTGAAGATGCATATCATCTTATGAAAAAAGATCATTGACTTGAGCAAATATTTCCAATGAGATAGAAAGGTATGAAGAATGAAAATGTTGAAACAACGACAGTCGAGCTGATTATACATAATTGCTTCTTTCATCAGGCAGTTGCACTAGGGTCCTATTGTTGAACAAATATTTACTCAGCAAGTATGGTTTCATATACCTAATTTTCTTAACCATGTGTCACATGACAACATGTTCTTTGTTAAGCTACACCACGGTTGCATGGATAAAGATGGTCCTCATGCAGACTAGTCGATCCAGGGTTCAGTTTCTCAATATCTTGGCTTTGATTGGTCTTTTGTGTGTCAGTAATGATTGGAAATATTTCTTTGAGATTCCTGGCAGTTAGTTTCAACCATATTATTGGGGTTACAAAGCTGTTTTGCACATCAGTTTTTTCTTACTTGATGGCATTGAATAAACAGGCTCAGCTTATGTTATTCTTATTCCCGTTGTTATTGGGTTATCATTGCCAGCCAGGGCGAACTGAGTTTTCATCTATTTGGTTTATCATGTGCGTTTTATCTACAGTAACAAGAATTCCATGGACCTCTTTCTGTACATGGCTCCTATATTGGATGTGTTTCTACGTCCTAAACACTCATTATGGAAGAAAACGTGGTCGGTATCACACTTGCCTTTTCCTAAGATGATATCAATATCAGTTAGTGTCTCTTACTCAATTCGACACTTGCATATTTTGTGAATTTGACCTAGTTTTGGTCATAAAACACATCAGTATCCCATTTGTATTCTCACTGAGTTTTGTTCTCAAATAGTCTTGTAACATCATACAAAAGCTTTGAACACTATGAAAGATCTTCACTGATGAGAAATATGGGCAGAAGCCACAGGAGATGATAAATATGTTGTCAAATGCTTTACGAACATCTGAGAAAAAACCACATGAAATGATGAATGTGTTGTCAAGTGTTTTATGAACCAGTTATTCTGATGTTGAACTAATGTTGTGATCATATGGTTTCCAGTTATTGATGCAAGATAAAGTCTGTCTTCTTCAACTCCCAAGGTCAGAAGTGAGATATGATGAAGATTTCTTTCCACAGAAAGGAAGTAGAAATTTGAACGAAAAGAAACTAGTTGAGCCAACTAAGGTTGAACGAAAAATTATTGTTAAGCATCTCGACATGATATGGTCCAAGTTGCCTTGTTCGAAATCTTTTAGATGTGGAGACATGAAAGGAATTAGGATACATCCTCCTTATGATGTGTTTCAATAGTCAAATCAGAACAGACGTTGATCTCCTAATTAATTTCTACTGAGTTTACCATATCTACATCTTCACTCTTCAAAAATGATAGATTCTATTTTTAAAGATGATAGATTCTCTCTTCAAAGATGATAGATTCTCTCTTCAAAGATGATAGATGCACTCTTCAAATATGATAGATTCTCTCTTCAAATATGATAGATGCACTCTTCAAAGATGATAGATTCTCTCTTCAAAGATGATAGATTCTCTCTTCAAAGATGATAGATTCTCTCTTCAAAGATGAAAGATTATCTCTACAAAGATGATAAATTCTCTCTTCAAAAATGATAGATTCTCTTTTCAAAGATGATGGATTCTCTTTTCAAAGATGATAGATTCTCTTTTCAAAGATGAAAGCTTTATTGGATTTCTACACAAGTCCAAGCAAAGAAAATAAGTTGGTTTTATCCACGACAAAACGGAGCATCAAGGTCATAATTCTGATTACAACAAGAGTTACATAAATGAAACATTTCTTCTGAGACTTAAATGAAGCAAAGAAGACACGAAAATACAAGTTGATCATATGGTTCTTCAGAAATATAGCATAAGTTGCTACACTCCAAAGGTAACCCTGGAAATAAATGATCAAGTGAAGGAAGACAAGTTCACCACTTTGAAGTCAAATGAAGATTGCATTAACATTCATGCATTCATAAGAACATCATTTGCACAATAGACAATGTATTACATTAATACATTTTATTGCATTCAAACATAAGGTTTTTTCAGATTTTCATATGAAAAAGAAAAGTCATGACGCAAAATACCTCACAAGAAGAAGGTAGAATTCAAAACCTCAAATGCAGAAATCATGAAAACATCTGAAGAATAGATGGTTGCAATCCATAAAAGAAACATTATTTTAAAATGGGGCATGTTACCCAATCAACCAAGTTATTTTGGAAAAAAAAATGAGAAAACGATTTCCAAAATTTCTCATTTAATCTTTTCTAAAAATGAAATTGTTGAATAGTAAGAAAATGATTTCCATAGTTTCTCACTTAGTAAACTATTTCCCACATCTATAAGACCTACAGTACATGATGTTTTCAAAAAGCCTTCGGGAGCTTTTTGATATTTAAAGCCTCCAGGTCATCTGTAAGACCTGCAGTGCAAGATGATAAGACCTCAGGGCCATTCATAAGACCTCTGGGCAGAATGTTTTCAAAATTTCCAGAAGAGTTCATAATGAGAAGAACTCATCTGAAGAAGGAAGAAGAAGTTCATAATAAGAAGAACTTGTTCAACCTTTTGCTCAAATTCATCATTCGATGGATCAACTTTTCCAGAGAAAGTTCATAATGAGAAAAACTTATTTGAAGAGGAAGAAGGAGTTCATAATGAGAAGAACTTGTTCAACCTTTTGCATGACTCTATCACAGAAGGAGATAGATCAGCATCAACATTTCCAGAAGTGTTCAAAGTGAGAAGAACTCATCTGAAGAAGGAAAAGAAGTTCATAATGATAAGAACTTGTTCAACCTTGCCTTAATTCATCACATATGAAGCCAAATTAACAACCCCTCTTTTGAAGATCAGTATTTCCAGAAGGAGCTCATAATGAGAAGAACTCATCTGAAAAAGAAGAAGAAGTTCATAATGAGAAGAATTTGTTCAACGTTTTGCTAGATTATATCACAGAATGAGATAAATTGTCATCCCCAGTGGAAAAGTTCATAATGAGAAGAACCAATCCCAAAAAAGAACTTGTTCAACATTTCCATCCTAATCAAGAGAAGTCAAATGGACAAAAACTTATCGTCTTTTTCATCTTTGCCCTATTCTTGTTAACACAAAAATAAGCAAAGAGGGGAAGCTGAAGACACTAGTTTTTGTCCATTCGTTTTTATTATTATTAATAATTAATATTAATATTATTATTATTAATTATTAATTTTATTATATTATATGCCATTTACAATTACAAATCCTGGAGGCCCGAATACAAAACAGATTTGGCCCAACCAAATGGCCCAGTAAAACCCTAAACTACTATGGTTTCCATCATCTCAGCTTACATCCGCCAATGATCTCAACCATTGGATCTCTAAGATCCAACGGTCCACATGTGGTTCCAACTAATGCATCTAGGCCAGCGTCGCCTCCAGATGCTTTCAGCCACCCCACGTCCCACTCTACCGACGCATCCCAAGCCAGATGGGCCAACCAACCGCTGCTGATGCCCAACCACCTTCTCTCACTCTCACCGAAGCCTCCCGGAGTGCCACGAAGCCACCCACGTCGAGCTCTATGGTGAGTTACCACCATAGCTATGGTGACTCACCAAATTACCCTCTATTACCCGGTCTGAGAAGGACATTATGGTGGCTATAAAAGCCACCACCGAACCTGCAAAGAGGGACAGAAATGAAGATACGAGCCCAACAGAGCAAGAACAACAACCAAGAGAAATACAACAACCAACCACCAAATATCGAAATAACAAAGTAGAGAAAAACTTATCGAGGAAGATCGGAGACACCACGCACCTTCACTCACCTCCGACAAGTTCGAAATACTGAAGGTATTATCGTAGATCTACTCATATTAGAAGATTTTTAGGGGAAACTAATGTTAGATTTGGTATTGGGGTGTTCGGTGCTAAATTTTGGTGAAAATTTGTATTTTTCGGCCAACGATGACGGTGGCCGGAAGCGATAATGGCAGCGGCGTATGGCGGTCGGCCGGCGACCAGATTCCCTCCGGTGAGGGAATCCTAGAGAAAAGGGAGAGAGATTTATCTCTCTTGTCTAGAGAGAGAATGAAAGATGAGAGAAATGAGAAAATGGCCTTAAGGCCGGTTATAAAGGGGTATTTATGAGGGACCCCTGTGTAATTTAGCGTAGGGTTTAACTCTTCCCACTGTCCTTATAATTTGAAAATATTTCAATTTAATCCCGAAAAGCATGTTCTAATTTATTTTAATTTGGTATTCGAATTTTTTTATTATATTTTAGTCCTTGATATAATTATATATATTTTAATCCCGAATTAATTTATTATGGTTAAATTACACTTTTAATGCTTAGATTTTATAATATTTTCGAATTATGTCCATTAATTTTAATATTTTTATAATTTAATTTTTAAAAGCATATTTCTGTTTATTTTAATTTGATATATATATATATATTTCTTTTTAGTTATTTATATATATATTAGGGTAAGATATGACAAAGATATGATTTTTTTTATTAGAATTTAACCTTTTCGAAGATGGTGCTATATTGACAGACAAATAATAATCATATTGACTTAGTGGTAGTATGATTGCCAATAAATTGATTGATAAATTTATATTATATGTATGTAGGGTATATAATTAAATTAATATAATTTTGTTACTATATGCACGTGATATGCATATTATAAATAAACAATCCTCATCATTTTGATAATATCTTCAAGAAAGATCCGGTATCAATAAATTTTTTTGATTTATAATTTAGTGTTTAAATTTTATTTTATTATAGTTTAGTACATGTTATATTTATATATATTTAGTTAGTACTTTAATTATTATTTTAGTTATATAAAAATATATTTAATTAAATAATAATATTTATTTATTTTAAATATTAAGATAGGGTTGTCTTAAATTAACTAGAAATCCTATTCCGATATTTTTAAATAAATAAATATTGTATTTATAAAAACAAATATATATATATATATAGTTATTCTAGTTCTATTCAAATTATTATCTTTTTTTAAATTTTAGTCATATTAATATATGTATATTAATAAGTATTATTTAATTAACTTCACCAATTAATTAAATGATAATATTTATTTATTTTTAATTACTAAGAAAAAGGCGATCTTAAAATAACTAGACGTCTTATTCTGGTACTTTAAAAATAAATAAATATCTTATGTATACAAATATATATATTTACTTTATTTTTATTATTTTTATGAAAAATCATTATATTCTTCTTAATATTTATTTATTTTTAATATCAAAGAAAAGAGTCGTTTTAAAGCAACTAGATGTCATTTTCTGACGTTTTAAATAAATAAATATTTAATTTATAATTTATAAAAATCATTTTTCTTCCTTAGAATTATCCGATTAAAATATGAAATAATAGGATCATAAATTAAATTTATATTCGAATTCTTAAATTCTAATATTATAGACAATTTATAAATCGACAATGACCAATTTTGGGCATTGTGGGGGTGCTATTCCTTCTCTAAACGTAATCGACCACGAATTCCTTTTTATTATTAAAAAAAATGAATTTTTGGTTAAACGCATACCAATTTATCTTTTAACTGATGTTTTCTTAAAAACTCTTTTAAAAGGTAATTTTTAGGTATTCGATCTACCTAATCCAAAAGGCCGATGGCGACTCCCAAAACATTTCTTTAAATAAAAATCATTTATTTATTCATCTTATTTTTCCCGCCAAATAAAATTTCGTGCCAAGACGGAAACCAGTTACGACATAAGGAATTCACGATATTCTCTGTTGAATTTATGACCTGAATGCTGAAATCCAAGAACACCTTCATCTCCTCCGTTCTGTTAGTTGCGAAAACTGTTTGAGGAACCCCATTGATGACAACTCGTGTGATGGAACAGATGACCAAAGATCAACCAGAACAGGCCTTCTGTCTAAGACAAGTTTTGGAGATATGAACAACAAAAGGTTCAAAATCAGATTTTTTACAGTAAACTGTCACCAAGACTCTTCTGTGTCCTTAGAGTACTCATATTCGATACATATGCAGACATTGTAGGGTATGGTCCTCCAAATATATGGAAGAGTTAGAGTGAAAATAACTAAACACACTCGGGTTATACACAAAACCATAGACATCACATACTCCCAAATATAAGTAGCAAAGTCTATAACCTCAATGGACAAAGTCATTGATCGGTTTCTTACCCAAGTGAGAGATTATGGTGGAAGAATTGCTTCTTGTCAATTTTTTTCCAGCCCTATCCTTACAAATATCATCAGCCATTGTTACCACGACACGGCCATATATGCTTTCAAGGGTAGAACCAGTAGGAAGCTGTATTTAATGTTAGGTTCAATGATGCACAGAGATGCTGGCTGGATATGAGTTGTACCATCAACAATAACCTACAAAATGAATTGTTCTCAATTTAAAGCATGAAGATAGCTAATTGAAGTTTTAATTTCTGTTGTTTATTGCACACAGCAAGGAAACCTCATCTCATATTCAACAAATTAACAAGCTCTGAGCAAACCACCCCACTTACATCACAATTTGATGAGTTCAGACACTCGAAGCCACCATGTCAAATGCAAGCTTCACTGAATGTAATGTCGATTGTAATCTTTTCAGCATTCGAGTAATTCTGTTTGCTTGAAATAATTGCTGTTGGTGGGATTTTATCTGAAAAAAAAGTCTAAACTATAAGCAAATGACTACACTGTCAGAATCATAAATGCCGATCCTCCAATCTGATATACATACCGATAAACCATGAATAAGATGAAAAGTTTTTCTCTCCGTTACAGGTTGTGACGTTGAGAAGGAAGTTGTGCTTATGATTTGCAGTTAAGTTGCTCAGAACTATGTTAACATCATGACAAGCCAACAGCTCATCAAGAACAGAGTTAAATATCCTAGTAAATTACCAATGTGCATACTTTCGGTCGTCATTGCAGATATCGAGATTTGAATTCCTAACATTTTGGACAGGGCCTTTTTAAGTGATTGAAATCAAACAGAGTGACAGAGAAGTTACCAAGAGTAATACCTCACAGTAAATAGAACAACTACTGTTCCTGCAAGCATTAGAACCGTTAGGCCTTTCAAATGAGTACCTAAAAACAGCAATAGATAACCTTGACCATAGTGGGGGAGTTTCATCGAAATGAATGTAAACTGCTGACTCGGTGAAGTTCAGTGCACCAACAACCGTTACTGCAACAAAGAAACTCAGTTTAAGAAACTCGAAAAACCCTATTTCAGGAATTGCCATTTACTTTCATAATTCAGCCAACAAACAGCCAGGAAGAGGAGAGAAATATAAAGAAGAGAAGTTGTGAGTTGTGGAGAGATTTATTAACGGCTTTTATGTATATGAATTTTGGTTCTTATTTAAGTTTGAAGAAGTGGAGAAAAGCTCAGGTAACCACCTCAACCACAATTGTCAGTCCTCATTTACTGCTGATATAAAGAAGTTTTCATTCCTCTATAGCTACCATTGGCTGTGGCTGGTTTTCCTTACTTTAATGCAGTTGGTTTATTTATTTATTTATTTTTTTTTTTTTGCCTTCTCAGTTTTTCCTATGTAAATAAAAGAAGTTAATGCATGTGGACCCCAATGCAATTTGTAAAATTTTGTCGTAGTCGTCTTTTGGTTGGGTTCAGAATTGGACTTAAACTTGAAAAAATGGGTTAGAGTCGCCACCAATTATTTTAAAAATATTTAGGTGGATCTGACATCATCTTACTTGATCTACGTTTTACTAGAAATGTGTCGGGTTCGGGAGTCGGTTACAATCAATGAAGGATTAGCACTCTTGAACAGCCCTTTTGGTACCGTTTTAATTTGTCAGTAGTCTTAATTACGAAAATTAAAATTAAAATTAAAATTAAAATTAAAATTTAAAAACCCAATTCAAATTACTTACATTCAATTGATTAAAACATTCTCCTAAAAAGTCAAAAATATTGTTATATTGTAAAATAAAAATAAATATGAAAAAAAAGAAATAAAAATATTAATATGAGAATAATAATAAAAAAATAAAATAGATGAATAAAGAAAGATGAAATTGAGAAAAAAATAAGAAAAATAAGAAAAAAATCAAATAAAAAGAAATAATAAAAAATGGTAAATTTTGAAATAAAAAAATAGAGAAAATGTCTAAAAAAGATAAAATAAATAATACACCCACTAATGTAAACACAACACATATCAAACACTAAAATATAATAAACCCATACAATTAGAACTAAAATATAAATTATCCAAAATTACAAATTAAAAATCGAAATAATTAAAAATATATAAATTATAGTGACAAAAAAAATACACGTAAAATAATATGACCAAATTAGAACCAATAGTATTTGGGGAGGACCGGACATGTAAATAAACCTTATCATCAACAAAGAAATCACATATTTCACGAACTAAACTAAAACAAACATCAACAATTGTAATTTACTTCTTTTTATGACCAATCGTAAGTTCGTAAAAGCTAAAACAATATAGCAAAGGTAAGAGAAATAACAAACGAACAAAAAATTGCATACTAGGTGTTTAGCTGCCTGACAAAACTCGAGAAGTTGTTGTGCTTAAAATACTTGGGAAAAAGATCCCGAGCGAACTCCGACAGGTTCCAGACAACGAAGCTATTATTGGTTGGGCTCCAAGAAACGACGTCATCGGTTATGGAATCATCCACCATATTGTAAGTCTTGCTCAAGAAAAGCGATGGCGCGTTCGCAATCTGCACTGGAACTGGCTTAGGCGTTGGTTGAGATTGTGTTGTTGTTTGGCTTGCTTCGCCACTTATCGATGCATCGTTTTGGGCGTTGCTACTGCCTCCTTTTTTCCTCTCCCCTAGAACTCGAACTCTTTCCCCTTTTTTTGGTTAGATCCCGATTGTGCGAACTCTTCCCCCTTTTTATGGTGAAAGTATGATGGTGAGTTGGGTAATTAGGTGGGTAGTAGTGGATTAGGTGGTTAGTGGGTAGTGGTAGATTAGGTGGTTAGTGGGTAATGGTGGTTAGTGGGTAGGGTAGGTAATAATTAATAATAATAATTATTATTATTATTATAATATTTTTTCAAACCGGACAAAAACGGGTGTCTACAGCTGTCCCTCTTTGCATATTCTTGTGTTAACAAGAATAGGGCAAAGATAAAAAAAATAAAATCAGTTTTTGTCCGATTTTTCTTTTTTTGGTTTTGGAAACTTGATATGTTTGTGTTGGGAGCAACTGTAATTCGGCTTCGGGTTGAGCCTAGAATTGGGCCTTGGTTTTCTTCTTGGTTTAAAGACTTCGGCTTGAAAATTCTTCCAGAAAGTAGTTTCCCGATGCTACCATGTGTTTGATTTATTCTCGAGCTAAATGGAATCGAACTCGAAAATTTTCGTTGACAGATAGCCCTTCTCGCCTTGAGCTATGCTGTAAATTTGAATGTGATGTAGTTCCTTGTTGCTAAATCACAGCCAACCCAGATCTTCTTCTTGATGTAAAGACCTCGGTTTAAAATTCAACCGGAAGGTAGTTCCTCATTGCTACCATACAGTTGATATATCTTCGAGCTGAATGAAATCGAACTCGGAAATTCTTGTTGACATATAGCCCTTCTCGCCTTAAGCTATGTGGTATATTCTTTAGATGACTCCCCTTCACGGGAAAGCCAAGTGGTATATTCTGTCAGCAAGACATCTTCCTTCGTGGAGATTAAATCTGGCTTGAAGATGTTAACTGAAAATTTTCCACTCGTGCTGAGTTACTCTAAACTGGATCCACTCTGAATTGACTCTCGAACTTTCCATAGGTCAAATTGCTTGAGGTGTAGCTCCTCGCCGCTGAGTTAAACAACCACCATCGAATATTTTTAAAACTCTTTTAAATCAAGTATCTTTCGCCTTGAAGTTGAAGCTTGACTGTACAGCTGCAAAAATTATGTATGCGAAAAATGATAAATATGATGTTCTTTAGTATGTCTAAGATGTATGCAAAATGAATTAGTTCTTGTTTTATCTCTTAGATGGAGTCTCATTCTTTGTCTGCTTATTCCTACATGTGTAGGAAAGGCTTTCAGAAGATCTGATAATTTGCATCAGGATGTTCAATCCCCAAAGATGCCCCAATATTCGATATTGAATCTCCAAAAATGTCCCAACATTTGATGTTGAATCTTCAAAGATTGCCCCATTGTTTCTTATTTTTTGCTTTAGCATTGATTTTAAGCATGAGCTTTGTGTCTGAGAGCCACATGTCATTTACCAAGATCTATTCTAGAGAGATTATCTTGTTTGAAAAGTGTTTTTCTTTTTCTTTTATTTTCAAGATCTAAAAATATCAATTAGAAGTGTTTTGAAAAAAAAATAATCAAAGATTTGAAAATATAGCCTCTTTCGAGGTTTTACAATTAAGACAAATCTTAAAACTAGAGTTCATTGGATATCAAAGAATTAATTACATTGTTAATCCTTCAATAAATTATAGCTATTTGACAAGTGTCAAGATCAAAGCTATCTTTGGGAAATGGTTAAGGAAAAAATATCAGGTTATCGTGTTTGGTCAAAGGTTTGATATTCTTATTTCTTTAATGTTCAGTGGTCTGATGGGGTAGCTTGTAGGGTCCTCTAATGGAAGTCTTCTCCGACTCCCAGCTCTCATGGTTACACTCGAATTGTACGATGCCTTATCAAAGAATTTGTATATTTTAGCCGCCTTTTTAGGTTTTCAACTCAAATCCTCCTTTGTTTTCAAGGCGTAATCAGAATTTACGTCTTGAACCCACTTTTTTTTATTTTTCTCTATCATATATTAAAGATTTTAGAAAAAATTTTGCAAATAAAGATTAATCCTGATGGGCGGGATGAAATATGAAGATAGTCTCTTCTGTATAAAAATCCATGTATGATTAGAAGGGTCTTTTAAGGCACGTAATGTACGTTATGGTTCATGGTTATGAAAGAAAAGGATAAATAGGCTCAAACAAGTGTTTCAGGGTATTGAACCAAGGATCAATTCATTCTGATGCCTTCAATCCTGTATTGCTCAATTTGAATATGCTCGTATGTGTTTCTCTTGATTTTCTCTGGATGCTCCATGATCTTCGAGTGAAGTGATTATGGAATGATTGTGCTTGATCAATCTCATAATTTGAATCTCGATGCGTCATTTGAATCGAGAGAATCTTTACATATGCGTCTTGTCTTTTTTTTCTTCATTTTTTCCTTTGTTTTTGTTTCTCTTTTTTATTTTTTCTTTGCTTTTTTCTTTATTTTTCTCTCTTTTTTTCTTTTTTCTCTCTCTTTGTTCTGATTAGATCTTCGCACTTGGCATTTGGTTCATCTTTTGGTATCTCATTTGGATTGATGTCTTCACTCATGTGAGCAGATTTGTTCCACCTTGCCCCCAGTGTGGAGGCTGATTCTTGCTTAAGGTTGAATCAGAAGAAAAATAATATAGGCTCAAAAGGGGACAACAAGGGATATAAATATGCATATATAGATAAATGAAACAAAGTCGTTCATCATCTCATACACAAAAGTCCTCACACAAGAGGTATCCCCCAGGGGGATAGATTTTCAGGAATAATTTTTATTCACATGAAAATAATGTAATTATTGCATGATATAATTATTTCAAATTAATTCTCCTTTTCTGTTTCTTGCTCCCAGCATATCTCAATATTCAGGCTCATATTTAGGAGGTTGATGCGAGATGCCCCACATCGTTTCTTCTGGTAGGAAGGTTCATGCCCAGGTGAACACCTTGTGCTCAATGCCTTAGGTTTTATTGGTAAAAAATGTTGGTTTTACGTCTAAAAAGACGATGGTGTGACTTTATTGACTCAAAGAAATGTATGGGTATGACTCTTTGTGTATCGAAAAGATAAAAGAAATGTTTTAAAGTCTCTAAGAAATGTAATGTCAAAATTTGGTTCTTTGGTAATGACCATGAGTTATTTCGGGTAAAGAATCAAGGTATTTTACTTTGGTTTTGGACAGGATAAGAAAGGTCTAATCTTGTCATATGTCAAAAATCTATAATTCTTGAAGAATTAAAAGAATCTTTAATTCATTTAATATTCGAAGAACTAAAGATTAAAACTCATTCAATTATTCCACCTTAGAAGGTAGCATAAATTCAGTCGTTTAAAAGATTAAGCAAACATGAAAGATCAAAATCGTGTTCAAACAAAATAATGCTCTCAGTGCAAATGTTAGATGCAATGCCTCATTCTTCGATTTTTCATGCCCCTGAATCATCATATTTTGGATCTTGCACTTCAGTGCCTTACAGTTCTCAGAGAAATGTCTAGAGCTTCCTATGTGGTAACAACTTCAACATCGTAGCCCTTAGGATACGGGGACTCTTTTATCAGATCATCCTGGCAGGCTTAGTCCTACAATTAGCTAATCAGGCTCCCACTGTACTGATTTCAATTTTTTCTTTAATTGTTAAAATTTTTCTTCCATGTGGTGTCATGTGGTTAAGACAACTTCATCGAATCCCCCATGAAGTAATTTCATGTTTATGAAAATGCTTAAAAATGAAATGTAGATGCAAAATGAATGAAATATTCAAAGCATTGATCCGAAAACATGTATGTTATTATAAATAATCTTTATTGAGAAAAAAATGTTATTTATTATGAGACAAAAACATCCTAAAGGTACATTCTGACTAAGTCTTCTAGACCCGAAATAGGTTGACTAGTCTTTTGTCTTCGTCTATCACCAGTTGAATACTATGTCAAACCACTCCGGCTTCTCTGGCTAAACCGTGCAAGTGACAAGATGCTTTTTGTACTTGCTTTAAGAAGTCTCGAATGACTGCATCTCTGACTTTCATCTTTCGTTGAGTTTGTTTCTAACGAAAACGCCATTGAAATCCCTCATCAAAGGGATTATTTGAAGTTCATTTGCTTGTTTCTTGAATTTGTCAACAATGGCCACTAATTTCAGTTATCACTTTGTCATCTTATTCTTGTTGTCTTTGAAGAGACTCTCCAGATCAATAACCTTCATCTTGCCCCTGCAACCTTTGCCAATCCATTTTTGAAAAGTTAACTTTTGATGTACTTGATGGTGGGCACCACGTCTTCTTAATTGAATGTGACACATAGTTGCCTTGTAGATTGTTCTCTGGGTTTTTTATCTCTTGTATTACAACCCTTTGTCCATTAATGCAAACTATTTACATTTAACGAACACATTTTTAGTGGATCAACACCTCTTTTGAATGATGCAAATGATGAAAATAAAATGAAAGAGAACAAAAATGAAAAGAGTTAGTGAGGTAAGGATAATAATCAAAATAATAATGAAAATAAAAGTCCTACCCCACATGCTTATTATTCCTACTCGGACATGATCTCTATCCCTCATGTTAATTTTGAACAAGTCCTAACCGCATAAATTTCCAGTTCACATGCTTTGAACAGAAAATAAAGAAGGAATAGTCTCAAAACAGTCTAGGGTTTGAAATGAGGTTTTGGGGTAGGCTCTAATTCCCTATAGTCTCCCGGTTTAGGTTCTAAAGAAGGTGCCTGAGTTCTCCTTGCTGGTGCCCCCTTGGGCTTGCTAGACCCTTGGTCCTAAGCCCATTACAATCTCATGTGGACTAAGTTAAACTCGAGAGGATAAATTCCCTTATGCCCACACGGTGAATAAATTCACACGAATACATAAGGTTTATGAATCCCGAAGGTTACTTGCTAGGCCTATGCGGAGAGTAAATTCTCACGAAAGTGTCGCTTTCACCCCCACTTAAAAAGGGTTCGGAGCTTGGGTATAGAGCCTTAGATGAAAACTTTTTCAAAAATCTGAAATCAATGAAAAAAAACTTCAGTACAACTATTTACTTGAAAAATAATCAATGATAAGTAATAAGAATCGAAAAAATAAATTTAAATTTAAACTTATAATTTTCGCTCAAAAAGACAACCGAAAAATAATTTCGGCTAGACTCACTTACCTGTCCCCAGCGGAGTCGCCAAACTGTCATATCCGTCTTTCAGTTGGGCTCAGAATTGGGCATCGACTTGAAAAAATGGGTTAGAGTCGCCACTAATCATTTTAAAAATATTTAGGTAGATCGGACACCATCTTACTTGATATGTGTTTTACCAGAAAAGTGCCGGGTTCGGGAGTCGGTTACAGTTAAGAAAGGATTAGCACCCTTGAATTGCCCTTTCAGTACCGTTTTAATTTGTCGGTTGTGTTAATTACAAAAATTAAAATTAAAATTTAAAAACCCGATTCAAATTACTTACCTTCGATTGATTAAAACATTCATCTAAAAAGTCAAAAATATTGTTAGATTGTAAAATATAAATAAATATCAAAAAGAGAAATAAAAATATTAATATAAGAATAATAATAAAATAAATAAAAAAGATGAATAAAGATAGATGAAATTGAGAAAAAATAATAAAAATAACAAAATAAATTAAAAAGATAAAAAAATAATAATAAAATAATAATAAAAAGGGTACATTTTGAAATAAAAAAAATAGAGAAAATGTCTAAAAAAGATAAAATAAATAATTCACCCCTAATGTAAAAACAACACATTTCGAACACTAAAATATAATAAACCCATACAATTAGAACTAAAATATAAATTATCCAAAATTACAAATTAAAAATATATAAATTATAATGGCCAAAAGAAATACACGTAAAATAATTTGGCCAAATTAGAACCAATAGTGTTTGGGGAGGACCAGACATGTAAATAAACCTTATCATCAACAAGGAAATCACATATTTCATGAACCAAACTAAAATAGACAGCAGCAATTGCAGTTTACTTCTTTTTATGACCAATCGTAAGTTCGTAAAAGCTAAAACAATAGAGCAAAGGAAAGAGAAATAGCAAACAAACAAAAAATTGCGTACATAGGTGTTTAGTTGCCTGACAAAACTCGAGAAGTTGTTGTGCTTAAAATACTTGGGCAAAAGATCCCGAGCGAACACCGGCAGGTTCCAGACAACGAAGCTATTGTTGGTTGGACTCCAAGAAACGACGACATCGGTGACGGGATCATCCACCATATCGTAAGTCTTGCTCAGGAAAAGCAATGGCGCGTTCGCACTCTGCGCTGCAACCGGCTGAGGCGTTGGTTGAGTTTGTGTTGTCATTTGGCTTGCTCTGCCGCTCATCGATGCATCGTTTTGGGTGTTGCTACTGCTACTCCCTCCTTTTTTCCTCTCCCATGAAACCCAAACTCTTCCCCTTTTTATGGCGAGATCCTGATAGTGCGAATTCTTCCCCCTTTTATGGTGAAATGATGATGGTGGGTTAGATAATTAGGTAGGTAGTGGTGGATTATTTGGTTAGCGGGTAGTGATGTATTAGATGGTTAGTGGGTAATAGTGGATAGTGGGTAAAGTAGGTAATAATTAATAATAATAATAATAATTATAATATTTTTTCGACCTGACAAAAACGGGTGTATTCAAATTTGCTCCTCAAAGTCTCATTGACATAAAAGCTTTGGTGTGCATTTCCCAAGTTACTTTTTTGGGTTTTTTCTTTAATAATGGATTTGAAAATTAATCACATTTCCCAAGTTACTCGTAAAAATTCAATTGGAGTGTTATAATGATCAAATTCCCTGCATTTGTTGCAGTAATAAAGGCAAAATCTATACTTAGAAATATTAAAGAATACCATTGTTTGGACTGATGTACAGAAAGATGAACATTTCGGTTGAAAATATTCGACCGAAGCATACAACAAAGAAAGCAGAATCACTGATCCAACATTGAATCCAAATGAACAAAAGTCCCGTCCGGCAAGTGAAGAATGACTCCTATGTGGCTGATGAGATGTATCCATCAGGATGACCCGAAGATACTAACAAGGCAAAAATTAGAAAAGTAAAATGACGTACAATTCACAAATTTCCTTCTGATCTCAATTCAAAAAGTTGAAGTCAGTTTGAATCGCTCCAGGGGATGTGGATGTGGGTGCCTCGGTGATTCTGCAATGCCAGCAAAAGACATTTCAACAAGGACTTCAATTCTGAGAAACTATACACTTTCAGAATTCAGGCAGCTTAGCAAAAGCCACAGCAAGTGCAGATACCAATCATCCATCAGGCTATTAGTTGTTGCCAACTTTGAAAACCAAATATATTTACAATGCCTCCGTTCAAGAACCATCAAGGCAGTTTGGAACATTTGCCTAGCTTTCCTATCAGGAGTACATTATTCCATTTCCTTGTATATTTCAGGAACCTAGCCAGCTAAAGACAAGCATGCATTAGCAAAATATCATTCGTGACAAATATGCAGCTAGAAGTGTAATGAACATAGTGTTCGATGAACCGATCATAAAACATTCGTTTGTTAAGTTAATGAAACTATAAATCTTAAAGAGTTTAAGAACCATTACTTTATATAAAATATCAAATATAGTTCAATATATTAAGAGAATAAAAAAAATTAGAAAAAGTGTATACTCATTTTATAAAAAAAGTATTAAATTTTTGGATCCCTACTTTTTAAATTTTAGATCCCCACTGCTAAAAACCCAACCCATGTTAATCCCTAGTCCTATAACACTTCCAAAATCAATTTGTGTCATCCGCCACCAGTAAAGACCTCAATAGCAGTTACATTCATTTCAAGTTAGATTTCAAAAATTACCTTATTTAATTTTCTACTGTCATGGTTAAGGGCGAAATGAGAAGAGAATTTGTGCGAGAGCTAGCGTTAAGGTTAATGAAATTGGGAATTGGAAAAAAACCATCACTAAGGGTTAACAAGATTAGGGTTTGAGAAAATGGAGAAATGGAGGAAAACGGGAGCACGAGGCAAGGGTGATAGTGGGGCACAAACAATAGTTGATATAGAAGATGAGAAAGAGTTATTGGGTCAGTCCAAGAAAGAGGCCCATGTTGAAGAAATTACAGAGGAGAGTTTGAGGATAGGAGATAACCCACTTGCAGAGCCCACTTCCACTGCAGTTGAAGAGAATCCAACTGAAGGATGATCTGTTACAATATAGGACAAGGAACAATGGCACCTGCAAACAAACAGTAGGTGGTTGTTATTATATTAAAAATATATATATATCAGAAATGTAATGGAAGATTCTATGATGAAATTTGAATGAAAATCTTCTTCTAAAACCTATTCTTCTTTTCTAAATCTAAATTCTACTTTTCATCTAAGTTCGTGTCAATTGGTAATTAGATATCAACTGTTTGATCAAAAAAAAAAATCTCTTAAAAAGCTCAAAGGAGGGTAGAAACAACACCTGCTGCGCTGGTCGATCCGATATGGAGCCTACTCAGGAGGTGATGCCACGGTGGTGGAATGAACAACGAGTTAGTTGGGAAACTCGTTTTAAAACTATTGAAGAACAACTCTTAAGAATCGAGGTTATATTTAACGGATCTAGCACTTGATGTCTTGGAGTGCTAATGAGGTGGACCAAATGATTCTTGTCATCGTCAGAAAGGGATAGAAAAGATTGGTAACAAATATGCAGGTAAACAATCTCTCCAAGTTGCAGTGCTTAATAAACATGAAAAGTATTGTTTAAACCGAATAAACTAGGAATATTAGCTCCTAAGCCTGTTGACCAATCATATACTGTTTAACAAATGAAATTGGGTAAGTTTGGGGATGATCTAGGAGAAAAATCTAGTGGAGATCATGCCAATCCTGGTACTAGTATGTTATTCCCTATACCAAGGATCGAGCTTCAGTTCTTTGATGCTTGAGTTGAAAAATGTCAGAAATACATCAATATTTACGCTATGCTTGAATGTTAGAAGGTTGAACTTGCTAAAATATATTTGACTGGAAAAGTTGAAACTTGGTTTAATGGATATTTATGCACAAACATAAGGTCCCCAAGATTTGGGAGTAGTGCTTATATTGATGTAATTGTTGAATTCAATAAGGCACTATAGAGAGGCAGTGTGGAGAAATAACAAGAACAATTTGCTAAGTTGATGCCTTAATGCTCCATGAAAAATCCACATCTTGGGGACGACAACTTTATCTCTAGCTTCATCAGTGGACTAAAAGGATGAACTGAACCAAGAATTTTGGCTTCCACTTACAAGCATGCAATACCCCAAATTTTGGCTAATGACCAAAATGTAAGTTTTGAAAGTTTAGTGGTAAAGTATAAAATTTGTAAAAGTTTAGGGATCAGAATGTAATTTTTAAAATTTATATATTTTAACCCTTAAATGATTAGTTTATTCCAAAATTAACGTTTTTGTGGGAATCAAATTTTTGATTCGGGATTCGTATTAAAAGCTATAAAGCAGTAAATTTCGATAAGAAATTAAATAATCGGATCGAATTGAATTTTCACGAAATTTTGAAGGATGATAGAAAAAGATGGGAAATATTATTTTCATAATTTAGAATAGTTAAATTTAACATGGATCAGTGAAATTAAGTTTGATTTTCCATGTTAAACAGAAATTGTAAAATTTAGTGATAAATTGCAATTATTAAAAAATTCAAAGGGCAAAGGGGGAAAGTGGACTTTTATGTGTTCATATTTAACTTAGAATAATAAAATGGAAGATATTTCAATGGGAAGTCAAAATTATAAAGATTCATTAAGGGTAAAATGATAATTTATCGTTAATTGAATTTTAAATTCAATTATATTAGATAAAGCTTTTTAAGTCATAAATGCTAGAAAATCAAGAAAATTCAACTCTTCTTCAAACTTTGGCTTTGACCTCCATAGTAAGGTAAAGGGAAGTTTTAATTTGATTTTTAAGCTTACATGGTTGATTTTTGGATTAAGTTATTAGATAGAAAATTAATCTACTTGCAATTCTCTATCAATTGGTAAAAATAATTCATGGAAAACATGCTTGGATGATGAATTTTATGATTTGGGTGGATGAAGAACAAGTTGAATTTTTATTATTTAAAGCTTGATTTTTATGTTATTTGTGTTGTAGATTAATTTCTAAGCATGGGTGATGATTAAAATCATATAGAAAAGCATATATTAAATTTGACTAGGGTTTGTGAAGAATTGATTGATTTTGGATTCAATTTGATGTTATGATGATTGGAATTACATGAACTTGATCATAAGAGGTTGAATTCATGCTTGAAATTGAATGAAAACTATGCCCTATTTCATTGAGGTTGAATTTGATCATAAGAAGTTGAATTCATGCTTGAAATTGAATTCATGCTTGAAATTGAATTCAGACGTACTTCAGACATTGCGGGATAAAAAACTTTATGCTACATTATCAAAGTGTGAATTCTAGTTGCCAGAAGGTGTTTTCCTTGGCCACGTGATTTAGGTATAAATAATAAGAGTCGATCCTAAGAAAGTACAAGCAATAGTGGAGTAGAAAACTCCAAAAAATGTCTCTTAAGTTTGAAGTTTCTTGGGATTAGCTGGTTATTATTGGAGATTCGTAAAGAATTTCTCGATGATTGCTTCTCCATTCATCAAATTGCTAAGAAAGGATGTGTCATTTGTATGGACTGAAAAGTTCCAAGAAAGCTTTGATATGCTTAAGAAGGTTTTAACAAAGGCTCCAGTTTTAATGCAACCAGAATCAGACAAAGACTATGTGATCTATAGTTATGCATCTTATAATGGCTTGGGATACGAACTGATGCAAGAAGGTATGGTGGTGGCTTATGCTTCTAGGGAACTCAAAGCTCATTAGAGGAATTATCTGACTCATGTTTTAGAATTAGCAGCTGTGGTATTTGCTTTGAAGATTTGGTGCCACTATTTGTATGGTGAACGATGTTATATTTACACAAATCATAAAAGTCTCAAGTATTTGATAACTCAAAAGGAATTGAATTTGAGAAAAGGATATGGATCGAGCTTCTGAAAGATTGTGATGTGATCATCGATTATCATCATGGAATAACTAATGTAGTGGTAAGTGCACTTAGCCGAAAAACATTTTCCGCTTTGAGAGCCTTGGATGCTCGATTATCAATGGAGAAAGATGGCGTACTCATTACAAAATTAAAATTGAGGCCTGCATTATTAGATCGGATTGAAGATCTTCAAAGTAAAAATAAGAAATGCTTAACAAGGATCGATCAAGTGAATAAAGGAGAAAACAAAGGCTTTTAGGTTAATTTAATGTATGTTTATATTATCGTGG
Organism: Hibiscus syriacus; assembly: GCF_006381635.1. Lineage (NCBI taxonomy): Eukaryota > Viridiplantae > Streptophyta > Magnoliopsida > Malvales > Malvaceae > Hibiscus > Hibiscus syriacus. The sequence goes on along the minus strand of NW_024062296.1, from coordinate 2,201,817 downwards.
TCGAGTTTCTATTCCCAATGATGAAGAACTAAAGAATCATCTTCTTTCTGAAGCTTATTATATTCCTTTGACAATGCATCCAATAGGAAATAAGATGTATCAAGATATGAAGAGCCTATATTGTTGGGTAGGCATGAAATGGGCTATTTGTAACCAAATGTTTGACCTGTCAATAGTGGAGAACTATGCACCTAATGATCGTATGTCCGATGAAGAGAAAAAGGAGATAAGAGAGATGAGAGAGCAAATATTCAAGATGATAAATATAATAGCTGCTTTGGCCAAAGGAAAATAGACTTTTGCAAAAGAAAGGAAAGAGCTTGATGAAAATAATCCCGCAATGTCAAATACACTAGGGATTACTTTAGAACAAGTTGATCCTAGCCAATCTGAGAAATCACACACAATCATCATTCGTATCAAAAAGTTATCTAGAGACACCAAGGAAATGGTGACAATTGTAGAAGTTCACAAATATGAAAAGAAGCTATGCAATCAGAACTCGTTTGTATTTGACAGTCTACTCCCAACTTCAGGGGAAATAAACATGAAGACTCCAGTTCAATCCAAGCCGAGAGATGACTCTCATTTTGATTCTATCCCTATATCATATAAGGAGTTGTGTAATAAGCTTTTAGAAGCCTAAGAGGTGGCCCTACATTATTGAAAACTTGGCAACCTTCATATCCAAATTGGTATGACATCAATGTTCGTTGTGAATATCATGAGCTCAAGGACATTCCATTGAGAATTGTACTGCCTTCAAGCATCGAGTCTAACATCTTTTCGATTATGGAATATTAGAGTTCGAGATGAAAGGTTGACCTAGTTTGGTAACTAATTATCCAATTAAGATGGAGCCAAAAGTGTTCAAAGGTAAAGGTATCAGTGGGGGCATCTAGGAGGAAGAATGTTTCCTAAATTATGCATCATTTTAGGATTGAAATGATAAACTGAACAGAGAGATGGAAGCCATGCGTTATGGTTTTCCAAGAATTAGTCAAGCCTTTAAAAATGCTATAATAGGAAATGTCTCAGAGGACTGGGCAAATGGGGTCACTAAACTAAAAAATGATGCTGAACAGTGGAGAAATAATTTATTAAGGTCGATCCAAGAAGTTCTCGTATGATTTACATATTGCAGAAAAAAGGCGTAATATAGTCGTTAATGATTTGGAAAAATGTCAAGCTGAAAATCAGATGTTGAATATGTCCATAGCCAATATGGAAGCTTCATATCAGTGCCATAAGTGTGAAAATGATGCTTAGCTAGAAGCCACTAGAGCCAAGAATAAGACATTGACGAATCTTGTAGATGATCATGGAGATCTGGTACGAGAATTTGTAAGCACAAAGACTTTCTTACAAGGAAAAATGAACAACATTAACTACAGCTCTGAGAATTGGCACATAATATGGAGGAAAAATACAACATCATGAAAGAAGCTATTATCCAAGTAAATAATGTGGCTCAAAAATTGGTTGATTTAGCTGGCTTTGCAAGAGAAATGAAGCAGAATGACAACTCAACACCCAAGTATTAGTGGAAGTTAACTTGGCTTTTGAGAGAGATGGAGAAGTTAGGAGTTAAAGATATTCCTTATATGTAAAGTTTTTTGATGTACTGCAATCTTTGTGTTTAATGAAAGTTGTTTTAAGATGATCACTCTGGAATGACACATTTTGCATACATGCATTTGTATTGTAACATCCTCCATACCGGGTTAGTAATTAAATTGTGAGATTTAAAAAAATCCAGTGACCAAATTGGATAAATTGAAAAGTTTAAGGACTTGATTGAAATGTTTTGTGTAGGATCAATTAGCAAAGAATAATAAGTACAAGGTTAAATTAGTCTTTTAGCATGGAAGTAATTAAATATTACTTTTGAAGGGATATTTTAATACCCACGTGGAAGACAATTGGGGAAAACCAAAGTTCCAGATTTCTCTTCTTCTTCATTATTCTTTTTCCCCCGTGAGGTTAAACTAAAGGTGACTTTTCTTGTTGATCAAATTCTTGATGAATTTAAGGTTGCTTATTGATCATTAGATGATAACTAAGCTTAAGGAAAGCTTAGGTTATCTTAAAATCAAAAGATGATGGAGTTAGGAATGATTAAAGAAATGAGGTGAATAAGTGAAATCTTGACATAAATGTATTAATTAGATTTTAAGACTAAATTTGACTTGTCATTAGTGGAATTAAAGGATATGAAGTGTCAGAATTAGATTTAGAACATGTTGGAATTTGAGTGAGATTCTTAAATTCTATATAGAGGATTGAATTTCTAAGTTTTAGAGGTATTGAATGGATAATAATTAGTTTAAGTAAGTGTATGCAAATTAGGGATATAAAAGGAGGTGAATTATGTAGTGTTGAGGGGATTATGAAGGGATTTCATGCTAAAAATGACATTTCTAGGATATGTGCATCGATGCACATTCAATGTGTACCGATGCATCAAGGATAAAATCCCAGAAATTGTTCAAGGTGTATCGATGCACATGGTGCATCGATGCAATCCTTTAAAATAAAAACATCGAATGCCATCAGTGTATCGATGCACAAGTAGTGCATCGATGCACCCCCTTAAATACAAACATCGAATGGGATTTATGTATCGATGCATAGATAGTGCATCGATGCACCCGTCAAGGGATGCATCGATACATGGTGTAGTGAATCGATGCATACCTTCATTAAAAGATGAAAATGGCTTTTCTTTTAGCCTAAGGAATGATAGTTTAGAATATATTAATTAGTATACTGATAAGTATCAATGAATTACTATGTAGATACAGAGCCTACACAAGTTCCAGAGCGATTGCTCAATAAGATCGATAGAGGAAAAAAACCAAAGAAATATAGATGAGTGCATATGCATAACATGATTATAGATATATATTCAGTTATAGACTTTTGAGAAGTCTAGATTCAATACATTGATGCATGATTCATTTCATATTGTGAAGCATGATATAAATTCATACTATGTGCATTATGTAACATGTTTTAAATGAATATGTATGCAAAGTTATATGAGCCATGTGATGAAGGTAAGGAAATGATATGTCTATATGATATACTATGTAAATTGGGAAAAGCCCATGTTATATAGATGAGAACTATATGTATAGTTGGCATTCCAAGAGTAGAGGGTCTACGCGGTCCTTCGGGACATATATATGTATCCTTTGGAACATGTGTGAGGTCTTTTGAGATACATACTTGATCCTTGACATATGTATATGATTCTTAAGGAATTTTCTATGTGGTCCTTAGGGACAATCTTATATGGCACTACGGTGCAATTCTACGCGGCACTTCGATGCAATTCTACGTGGCACTTCGGTGCATTTATACGAGCTGTGGTGACAACATAGTGCACAACCTCACAGTACTCACATACCTTAGGTTCTCAGTATGGTATCATGGGCCAATAAACTTATTGATACGAATTCATGAATGTTAATGTAATATGCTTATAGGTAAGGAACATGGTGATATAAAATGCATGGTTAAGTATTTGATTTCATCTCATTTCATCTTATTATGGCATTTTCATTATATTTCCTTGTTGTTATTATTATTATATTGCCTCACTAAGTCGAAGACTTAGCGTGTGAGTGTTTCACACGTAGGATCCGAGAAAGTAGACGAGACAGGTTAAGCAGTTGGACAACACTACTCCTGCAACTATCAGATCAGAGGCAACTTAATCAGTAGGTCCTTTTGTTATGTAAATGAATGTTGTCATGTAATCAAAGAGTCAAGTTGTGTATGATCTGAGTATTTTGATAAACTTGTATTAACATATGTATATTATTGTATTTTAATAATAATATAAGTTCAAATGTTTTATCGTTTTTAGAGTATTGTTTTGTATAGTCAATGTGACATCCTGGACTCGTATCCGGGTCGGGTACGGGTTGAGGGTGTTACATTTAATGGTATCAAAGCTATGGTTTAGCTGATTCTAGGCATAAACCAGAGTCTATAGAGTCTTTAAATGGAATACATGCCAACAAATAGTGAGAACTTATGATCTGGTATAGTATGAGTATGTTGTTTTGCTAATAGAACAATATGTTTATTTTATTAGATTTCCGGACATAATAGCTCCCGAAGTAAAGCGGGAGAAGATAGGCCAACTGAAAGCAATAATTCACCTGCCCTGGCCAGGCAAGGTGAAGGACATACATCTCAGGGAGTGCCTGTACAAGACCAATACACTTTCTTCAGGACGTTGGATGTTATTCTGACGCGTCTTCAACCTGCCCCACCAATTCAAAGAATGAATGTAGTAAAAGAGTTGAGAAGTTTGGGAGCTCGTAAATTTAAGGGAGAATCTGAGGAAGGTCCCGTTGCGGCGGATATTTGGTTAAATGATTTGAAAATCATGTTGGATGGTCTCCACTGCTCTGTGTGGAGAAGTTAGATGGAGCTGTCTCGTTACTGAGGGGTCAGGCAAGAATATGGTGGACGAACGTCACCATGAGGATGTCAAGTGACCAGTTGACTTGGTCTTTGTTCTTAGATGAATTTAAAAACAAGTACATTGGAGATCAATTTATTCGGCAGATGAAGCAGGAGTTTATGAAAAACTGATGAATCGCTCTGTATATGAGAATGAATGCGAGTTCAACAAGCTGAGTCGGTTTGCTTCTGAGCTTGTGCCTACTGGAAAAGATGTGTGAGAATGGTTTGTGGAGGGCTTGCGCCCTAGGCTTAAGGAAATGCTGATAGTATTAAACTTGTCCTCGTTTCAGGAGGTGATTAATCGAGCAAAGGCTCTTGAAAGGGCTCAAAATGAGAAATTCAGGGACTCAAGAGTTCAGACATCAAAGAGGATGGGTACTTCTTACAGCTCAGCCCCACCAAAAAAATGAAGAGATTCAGGATTTTGATCACAAGTTAGATCAGAATCAGTTGCATCTTCTGCTAGAGGAGCAAGTCAGGCAATACCTAGACAGACGCAGTCGGTGGGATTTGGTGCTTTGAGATCTAATCAAGGTCAAGCGAGACAATGTCAATATTGTGGGAAAAACCATTTTGGGGTGTGTCAGATGGCTGTTGGGACTTGTTTCCGATGTGGAGATGCTGGACATTTTATCTGATATTGTTCGTTAATGGTTGGAGAGTCTGCACCATCTGAAAGAGTTGGTTCTGCCTCACAGAGAGGTCGGCGAAGAGGTAGAGGAAAGAACCAGTCTGAATCCTCTGCTCAACCTGAAGTTTGGTCAGCCGCACGGGTATACAACTTAAAGACAAGTGAAGACTGTGATGATCCCTATAGTGTAATTGAATCAAGGATAGAAATTGGCATTAAGGTCATATTCTTGACCCCAACAAGAATTCAAGAAATGAAACATTTCTTCGAAGACATTAATATAGATAAGAGGCAAAGAAGACACAAAGAGATAAGATTATCATATGGCTCTTCAAAAATGCAAGCTTGAAATTATAAGTTGCTACACTGATATCTGAGTAAACCCTAGAGAAGAATGATCAAGCGGAAGAAGACCGAGTTCTCCACTTTGGAGTCAAAGGAAATTTGAATCAACATTTATGCATTCATGAGAACATCACTTGCTTAAAAGAAAATGCACAACATTGATACATTTAATTTAATTCGCGTTTTACACATAAACGCATGGTTTTAACAGATCTTCCAATAAAAAGAGAAGATTCATGATGTCAAAAATCCCAAGTGAAAGCTAGAGTTTAAACCTCAAATACAAGGAATCATGTTTAGAGAGGCAGAACCTGAAGAACAGAGGGACCCAATTCACAGAAGAAACATTACTTTGAAGTGGGCATGTTGACAATTAAGTTGTTTTTATATAATGAGAAAGTGATTTTCAAAGTTTCTATTTAGTGTTTTCAGAAAATGAAATTTTTGAAAAGTAAGAAATTTATAAAGTTTCTTACCTAGTAAACTATTTCCAAAATTGGTAAGTCCTTCGGGCCATCAGTAAGTCTTTCGAGCATGATGATTAAATCTTCCGGGTCATCTGTCAGTCTGTCGAGCAAGATGATAAGTCATTCGGGCCATCTATAAGACCTCTGGTCAAGATGCTTTCATATGATGTTTGTGAAAAATAAGAAAAGCAATTTTCAAAGTTTCTCATTTAAAGTTTTCAGAAAATGATTTTTTTTTAAAAGTAAGAAAGCAATTTCCAAAGTTTCTTACCTAGTAAACTATTTCCAAAATTGGCAAGTCATTCGGGCCATCAGTAAGTCTCTCGGGCATGATGATTAAATCATTTCGGTCATCTGTCAGTCTTTCGAAAAAGATGATAAGTCCTTCGGGTCCTTTGGGCAATATGCTTTCATGTGACCATTTGAAAAATGAGAAGGTGATTTTCAAAGTTTCTCATTTAATATTTTCAGAAAATGAAATTTTTGAAAAGCAAGAAAGAGATTTTTAAAGTTTCTTACCTAGTAAACTATTCCAAAATTGGTAAGTCATTCGGGGCATCGGTAAATCTTTCGAGCATAATGATTAAATCATTCGGGTCATCTGTCAGTCTTTCGAGCAAGATGATAAGTCCTTCGGGCCATTTATAAGACCTTTGGGCAAGATGCTTTCATATGTTATTTGTAAGAGAATGAGAAAGCGATTTTAAAAGTTTCTCATTTAAAAAAGGGAAAAGAAAGAAAAAAATAAAAAAATAAATGAAAAAAGGAAGAAAGAGAAATTAAATAATTAAATAAATCCCCGAACACGCTAATTTCTGGCATATGTTTCTTTCGCAGGACCAACAGGTGTAGGATGAAGGCAAGTTAATAGAAAAATATTCTCGGGCACAGAGGAGCATATCAATCGATTAAGAGGACTTGCACATGTGAGATTGGGGCATATCAAGTGAGAAGATGCTCAAATTCAGAAGAATAAATCATTCAATTGAAAGGAGGCAAAAGTTAATAGAAGATTAAATGGGGACGTTGGTGCCATAAATTTGGAAAAGCAATCAAATCAGACAAAATTAGACAATTTCATCTTTGCTTCATTCTTGTTTCACAACAATGAGCAAAGAGGAGCAACTGTAATACTCTAATTTTATCTAAACCATTTGAACCAGATTGAGAACATTCAAAGAGCAACCTGAAGATTATTTGGGTGTCGATATCATTGAGTTGTATTTAATGGCATTGGTGAAAGTGATTCATGGAATTATACTTGACAGGAACATTGAAGAAATTGGGTCATAAATGATGGATTCAAGCCTTTGCTTAATTAGATTCAGTTAGGTTTAGAACCATAACATTCATTATGGATATAAAGTGCAAATTAAACAAAAATCTCTTATTTTTTTCATAAAAACACACATACAAATTACCAAAATCCTCAAAATATCAAGTCCTTTACATTTACCTTACACACCCAAAATAAACTCGTACCCAATTACACAAGACCCCTAAACCAGCAGCCCATTAACAATACCAATTTTGCAAACCCTAATCTTTTCTATGCAAGTTACCACCAGCAACAACAAAGTTCCCTTCAGTCCACGTGAGTAGCAACAATTCCAGCAAGTCAGCCAGCAGCCTCCACGTCAAACGTAGCAGTGGTCTCTCGCCAGCACCAACAGTACTCTAGCAGTCATCGAAGCTAGTCCCCTCTCCAAAGCAAGCCATGGCGTCCTCATCAACAACCAAAGATAAAAACAAAAAATTGGGTAGCAAATAGGGGGCTGATTATTCGCTTTTTTCTGTCGGTTGTAAGAGAAAGGGGAGGAGAACAAAGAAAAAGGAGAACATCTTTGTAAGAGCCTCCTCGGCCCCCATTAAAAACAAGACAAGCAGTGTAAAAGTCGGTTATCCTCCCCCGATTAAAAAAAACCAGCAAATGTAATCCTCTTCCCATTTTCGAAAGAAATAAAGTAATACAACGCAAAAGGAAACCCATTTTTCAGATGTAGTTTTGATATCCATTTGTGTTTTATTATAGTCGTTCCCTTCGATTTTTCGAACCAAAGTAAAATAGGAAGGGAGAGTGGTTCGTTTACCTTAAAAGAGAGGGTTGTCGCTGACGTTGTGGCCATCGAGGAATTGATGGTTGCGTCCTTAGGTCGATTAGGGGTTTGCATGTTGACTTAGGGGGTTTTGTTTTGGTCGTTTAGAGTAGGTAAGGAGGTATCTTGGTGCTATTTGGTTTCGATATAGTGAACCGACCACCATGGACGGTGGTTGGAGGGAAAAATGATGTCCATGTAGGATATTTGGGGTTTTGGTTGAAGAGAATAAGAGGGGCTAGGAGAGGAGCTTTGCATTTGGGTTCCATTAAGGTCTACCTGGGCTTCTGAAGGCGCCGTTTGGAACGAGTGCGGCCGCCATTGTAGTGGCCAGCGATGAAAGACCTTTTGTCTTTTGGGATTATCGGCGTCGCATAGTGAAAAGAGGAAGAAGAGTTTGAGAGTTAGGTTTTTTTTGTTTTGTTTCAGATTAGGTTAGAAATAATTTAGTTTAGGTTTAATCCTTCTTAGGCCCCCAAAACTTAGCCGCATATTTTCATTTTGATCACTGATTTGAGTTGTTTGATTTTATTTCAAATTGTTGGGCTTATATGCAAATCCCTCCTTATTATTTTGTTTAGAAATTGTTTAGGTTTTAAAAAAATGGGATAATTACGCTTAGGCTATCCTACTTTAGCCGTGTTTTCTTTTTTAAATTAGTTTGGATTTTGGCTCTTTATTTTATTAGTTTTCATTTAGATCACTTATTTATGCTTTTCTTTAATTTTGAATTAGCTACTGTTTTTTTTCTTTTTATTTTAGACATTGTTTTATTTATAATCTGCTGATTGTTTTTGTTTTATTTTATTTTAATTATTATTTTTAAATTATTAACATTAAACGTTAATATGACTTTGTGGTAACTCATCCTAGGTGCTATCTACATTATTGTGATCCAGATAAAATTCTAATTTAACCACTAACTGTTAACTTCACTAATTTATTAACCACTAACCGTTAACTTTGCTAATTAATTAACCCCTAACTCTAATTACATTTATGCCCTTTAATTTTTGTTAGTCTAATTTCAGCCTTTAAATTTTAGCATTTACATTTCAGTCCTTTGATTTTTGCACTTTACATTCTATTTTCTTTTATTTTGCTCCTTTATTTAATGAATTTTAATTTCAGACTTATATTGTAATTTTATTTCGATTTACTCCCTTTATATTTGTTAATTGCTTTTAATTTTGTTCATTTTTAGTTCTCTTCAATTTGGTCCTAGAACTTTGATTTTAAATTGAATCTTTAGATGTAGGTTTCAAATATTTTAGTTCTAATTTAGATTACTTTATCATTTAGAGTTAGTCCTTAAATTTAGATTTCTTTAAATTTAGTCCATGTTAGGTAATTGCCTTCTTTAATTAGTTGTATATATAGTTTTTGCATGTTGATATCTTTACATATGTATGAGAATGCAAATGATTTATTTACGAATCACATGACATCATTTTTGCATAATATGTATGGCACCCTCGTAAACATCACTCGATTTGACCAAATAGTTGGACTAAGGGTAGCCTTTCTTCATTTTAAGGTTGTCTTGGAATGACTGTCTTAATGTATGAGAAAGACGTTTCCAATAATTTTAAAATGAAAGTGTGTCCTACCAAGTAAAACCCTAAAATCTGACCACGCCTAAAATTTGGGAACAAGAGAATAAGAAATGTTCGTCTATTTAAATTCTTCAAGAAAAGAAAGATAGAACTTATAAAAGGTCTGATCTTGACGTCTTTAAATAATCGAATATCCTTTTTCTTTCTAAAAAGATTAGTAATTTTTTATTTAACTTGTTGTATTTTATTATCAATCACTCGTTCGAATTGGTAACAAATTTTTGAAAGGAACTGTTGTAACATCCTTAATATCGGGTTAGTGACTAAATTGTAAAACTTTAGAATTTATTGGCTAAAGTAGATAAATTGAATAGTTTAGGGACTTATATTGAAAATTTTATATAGGACTAAATATCAAAGAAGGATGAATAAAAGGGTAAAATGGTCATTTCATCATTTAATGAATTAAAATGTGATAGGGAGGAGATATATACACGTGGGAAATGAAGGATTAAAGGAAAATTTTCCAGAGAACTCTTATTCACTCTTCTTCTTCAGCCGTGAGACATAGCAAAGATGAGTTTTATTGTTAGTTGATTATTCATTGAATTTAAGTTTGATTTATGAACATTGGGTGATACTTAAGCTTAAGGAAAGCTTAAGTTAACTTCAAATCAAAAGATAAAGGAGTTAGGAGAGATTAAAGATAAGGAGTATTTAAATGAAATCTTAGCAAAGAGTTGATAAGTGGAATTTGAAACTAAATTTGACTTGTCATCAGTTGAATTAAGAAATAGAAAGTGATAGAATTGAAATTATAACATGTTAAAAATTTGGTGTGATTCTTGATTTCTATATGGTGGGTGGGATTTTGAGGTTAAGAATGTGTTGAATGAATAGAAATTTGTTTAAGTATGTGTAATTCAGTTAAGAGTATGAAAGGGATTAAGACATGAAGTGTTTGAGCTGATAAGAGTGAATTTTCGATTTTAAAAGTGAAATATGGGCTTTGAGTATCGGTATTGCTTCATCCAGTACCGATACTTCAAAAGTAAAATAGGGATATTTGGTATAGGGTACCATAAGTCTGTAATTGACAAAGACATTCATAGGGTATCAATACCATAAGGACAATATCGGTACCATTTTTGAAACGAAAACATCGAATGCAAAATGAGTATTGATACCTTGATTGGTATCGATACTGCAGCTAGGGAAGTATCAATACCATACATTGGGTACCGATACTACTTCAAATCGGAAAGAAAATTAAATCTTTCTTTTAGCTTAAAAAATTAAGGATCAAATTATAATAATTGGAATGTATGATTGTATAGATATCGAGAACCAGCAAGTTTCGGAACGACCGCAAAGTTAGAATCGATCAAGAAGAGAAATCAAATCATAAAAGTAATTGAAATCAAGTAAGGCCAAGGTGAGTGCAACTATAGGTGTAGTCTAATGGAAATTAGACTTGTGATAATTATATTTCCTATATTAGTTTTCATGGTATAGTAATTATGGACATTCCTATGTTATAATCAATATATATACATGCATGAGTTATATATGTTTATATGATTTGATACATGCTATTTGATTCATGGGAATATACTTGAATAACATATGTTATATGATATGAGATAGATGGTGACACATATATATGATATGTGACAGAAGAGAAGAAATATGTGATCATAAGAGAAATGAAATATGTGATATCATGATATGAGAGCTATAATAATATGAAGCAGGTCCTTCGGGACATAGATGACGTCCTTCAGGACATAGATTTCACATGTCACTCATTAGATTGTTATACGAGCTGTGGTGACAACATATGTGTGCACAACCTCAAAAGTACTCATATACCTTTAGTTCTCAGTAATGTACATGGGCTTATAAAAGATATAAAGAGTATTTACATGATTGCATATTAATATGTTATTATTGTTTACATTGATTCATATATGGAATTATTGATTTATGATATGATAAGCATAATTGTATTTGGATAGTTAGATTGCATGTTCATATTTATAGGAAATGCATTATTATATGTTGATGCCTCACTAAGTCTATGACTTAGAGTGTAATTCTTTTATACGTAGGTACATGAAAGCAAGAGAATCAGCCTTAGAATCTGCAGAGTAGCATATCTCCACTCGAAGATCAGATCAGAAGTATTTTGCATAGTATGTTTTGTTTATGTAATAGATATGTTAGAATGTAAATAGAGTCGTAAAGTACGTATGCTCTGATCAATTTTGTAATGTTTTGTACTTAATTATGTAAAATATACATTTTATGTTAATGAAAGTTTAAATTTTCTATAGGTTTTATAAATGTATATGTTTTAAATAGTTAATGTGGCACATCATATTCGTATCCAGGTCGTGTACGGGTGGGGTTGTTACATTTAATCGTATCAGAGCTATGGTTTAGCCGATTCTAGGCATAAACTGTTGTTTAGAGGGCCTTTAAACGTGTATGTGCCAACATAGTAGTAAGAACTTCTGATCTGATAAGAGTAATAAGTATGTTGTTATGCTAATAGAGTAATTTTTTTATATCTTATTAGATGTCTAGACAAGATAGCTCCCGAAGTGAAGCGGGAGATGATAGATTAGTTGAGAGTAGTAACACACCTGCCTTGGCCAGGCAAGGTGAAGAACGAGCACCTTCTGGAGTGCTTGTACAAGATCAAGACGTCTTTTTCAGGACGTGGATGTTATCTTAACGCTTTTCCAACCTCATGCCTCTTCAACTCTGAGAATGAATGTAGCAAAGGAGTTAAAGGGATTAGGAGATCCGGAGTTCAAAGGCGAAGCCGAGGAAGGTCCTATTGCTATGGACCTTTGGCTCAATGATGTAAAGATCATGTTAGAGGGACTCCACTATTCTGATGTGAAGAAGTTAGACGGAGTGGTCTCCTTGCTTCGTGGGCAAGTGAGAATTTGGTGGACGAATGTCACATGGAAGATGACAAATGACAAGTAACATGGTCTTTGTTTCTCGAAGAGTTTAAGGACAAGTATATAGGAGATCAGTTCATCAAGTAAATAAAGAAAGAATTCTTAAACCTGAAGCAAATGAACCACACTGTGTATAAGTATGAGTGTGAGTTCAACAAGTTAAGTCATTTTGCGGTTGAATTGGTGCCTACAGAGAAAGACGCATGTGAGTGGTTTGTTGAGGGCTTATGCCCATGACTAAAGGAGATGTTGGTTGTGTTGAACCTATCCTCGTTTCAAGAGGTAGTAAACTGTGCTAAAGCTCTAGAGAAAGCTCAAAATGAACGGTTTGGGGAACCAAGAGCTCAACTGTATAAAAGAGCTGGGGCTTCACCAAGTTCTACACCACCCAAGAGAGGTAGAGATTCTGGCTTTCGATCTCAAGCGGGGGCTGAATCAGTGGCATCTTTCGCTAGAGGATCAAATCAGATGAGAGCTAGACAGACTCAATCAGTAGGATTTGGTGATGGAAGAGCACAGTAGAGACACTGTCAGACTTGTGGAAGATACCATGGGGGATATGTAGAGTAAAATCTGGAGCTTGTTTCCGATGTGGTAAAGTAGGACATTTCATAAGAGATTGTCCATTGGGGACATGAGAGCCCACATAGTCGGAGCGATATGCTTCGATGTCTCAGAGAGGGAGAGGAAGAGGTAGAGGAAGAAGACAGTTTGAATCCTCTACTCAACAGAAAGTACGCTCCACTGCTCGAGTGTATAACCTTAAGACCAATGAAGATCATGATAATCCAGAGATAATTGTAGGTACCTTTCTACTGCATAATAAATGTGTTATGGTATTGATTAATCTGGGGTCTACATATTCATATATTAGTGGTAAATTGGTGAGAGAATTGGGAATTCGATTTGAAGCTACTAGTAATGATGTGATAGTGACAAATTCGTTAAGGCACAATACTTGGGTAAATAGAGTGTGTCGAGGGTGTCTCATACAGATTCAGGGAATTGAATTCCCTATTAATCTAATGGAATTACCCTTTGATGAATTTGAAGTGATATTAAGAATGAACTGGTTATATCGCTATCATGTGAATGTCGATTGTAGACTGAAGAGGGTAACGCTAATCAGTTCAGATGGATTGGAAGTAATAATACTAAGTGAAAACTGGAATCCATTGGCAAACTTTATCTCAGTGATATCAGCAAAGAAGTTATTATTACAGGGATGTTAGGGTTTCAATGCTAATGAACTGGATACTAGAACCAATGAGAAAAGGTTAGAAAAAATCCCTATAGTTAGAGAGTTTCCTGATTTTTTTAGCGGAGTTACCAGGGTTACCTCTGGATAGAGAAGTGGAATTTTAGATCGAGATAATGACTGGAACTTTGCCTATTACAATGGCACCATACAGGATGGCTCCAAAAGAGTTACAAGAATTAAAGATTCAGTTACAGGAATTGTTAGACAAAAGATTCATTAGACCGATTGTTTCGCCCTAGAGCTCTAGTATTGTTCGTTAAAAAGAAGGATGGGTCAATGCGTCTCTGTATAGACTACATGCAACTTAATAAGGTGACTATAAAGAATAAGTATCATTTCCCCATAATCGATGATTTATTTGATCAGTTGAAAGTACCTACAATTTTCTCTAAGATTGATTTGCGATCTGGATATCACCAGTTGAAGGTTTAGGAGTAAGATATTCCAAAGACTACATTTAGAACGAGGTATGGTCATTATGAGTTCATTGTAATGCCTTTTAGAGTTACAAATACACCAGCTGCCTTTATGGACCTAATGAATAGAATATTTTAACCATATATGGACCAATTTATAGTTGTGTTCATCGATGACATATTGGTATATTAAAAAGTGAATGAAGATCATAGTGCACACTTGAGAATAGTTTTGCATACAAGACAAGAAGTTGTACGCTAAACTATCGAAATGTGAGTTCTGGTTGATTGAGATAACATTCCTTGGACATGTAGCTCTAGTATTAGTTCAACATGAGTCTGACAAGAACTACGTGGTTTATAGTGATGTGTCCTATAATGGCTTGGGATTTGTGTTGATGCCAGAAGGCAAAATGGTGGCTTATGCATCGAGACAATTGAAACCGTATGAGAAGAACTATCCAACGCATGATCTAGAGTTGGCTACAGTAGTGTTTGCTCTTAAGATTTGACGTCACTACTTATATGGTGAACGTTGTTATTTATACACCGATCATAAGAGTTTGAAGTATCTGATGACTTAGAAGAAATTGAATTTAAGACAAAGAAGATGGGTGGAATTTCTAAAAGACTATGATGCGGTAATAGATTTTCATCCTGGAAAAACAAATGTTGTGGCGGATGCTTTAAGTAAAAAAAATGTTTGTAGCCCTACGAGCATTAAATGTCAAGTTATCACTGGATAGTGATGGTGCACTATGTACGGAATTGACCCTTAAGCTATCATGGCTAGATAGAATTAAGGAATTGCAAACTCAAGATGAAAAGTGTATGAAGAAGTTACAGCAAGTAAAGAATATAGAGCTTAATGATTATGAGATTAAAGCCGATGGGAATATGTACTATCGAGGGAGATTAGTGATTCAGATGATGATGAGTTGAAGAATGATTTGTTAACAGAAGCTCACTATAGTCTATTAATGATGTACCCTAGTGGAAACAAGATGTATATGGATCTCAAGAGTTGATACTGGTGACCAAGAATGAAAAAGAATATTACGAAATTTGTATTCAAGTGTTTGACTTGCCAGAAAGTCAAAGCTGAGCAACAAGTTTCGTCAGGACTATTACAACCAATGTCTATTCCTTAGTGGAAATGAGAGAATGTAACGATGGATTTTGTGACGGGGTTGCCTTTGACTCCGAACAAAAGAGATTCAATCTAAGAGTTGATACTGGTGACCAAGAATGAAAAAGAATATTACGAAATTTGTATTCAAGTGTTTGACTTGCCAGAAAGTCAAAGCTGAGCAACAAGTTTCGTCAGGACTATTACAACCAATGTCTATTCCTTAGTGGAAATGAGAGAATGTAACGATGGATTTTGTGACGGGGTTGCCTTTGACTCCGAACAAAAGAGATTCAATCTAGGTAATCATGGATATATTGACTAAATCAGCCCATTTTATTCGTGTAAGAACTGATTTCTCAATGGATAAGTATGTTGAATTATACATCATAGAGATAATATGATTGCATGGTGTGCATATTTCAATTGTTTCTGATCGAGATCCTAAATTTACATCGAGGTTTTGGAAGTCTTTGCATGGAGCGTTAGGAACTCAATTAAACTTTAGCGCAACATTTTATCCTCAGACCGATGGATAATCCGAGCAGACTATCCAAATTCTGGAGGATATGTTGACAGCCTATGTAATTGAGTTCAAAGGATCGTGGGAAAAATACTTGCCCTTTGCCGAATTTTTTTACAACAATAGTTACCAGCCAAGCATCAAAATGGCTCCCTATGAGGCTTTATATTGAAGGCGATGTCGTACACCCTTGAACTGGTATGAGCTTAAAGACCGATAAATTCTTGGTCCAGAGTTGATTTAGGAAGTGGAAGAGAAAGTTCAAGTGATTCAGAATAATCTGAAAGCGACCGCTGATAGACAGAAATCATATGCGAATCTGAAGAGGAAAGAAATTGAGTTTCAATTTGGAGATAAGGTATTTTTAAAGGTGTCTCCATGTAAGAAGGTGCTGAGATTTAGACGAAAAGGAAAGCTTAGTCGTCCTCGATTTATTGGGCCATATGAGATCGTTCAAAGAGTAGGACCAATGGCATATGAATTGGCTTTGCCATAGGAAAATAGAGAAATTCATAACGTTTTCCATGTTTCAATACTTCGGAGATATAGGTCCGATCCCTCCTATATTGTGACACCAGAAGAGATAGAGGTTCAGTCTGACTTGACTTATGAGGAAGAACCAATCCAAATATTAGCTCATGAGGTAAAACAACTAAGGAATAAGACTATTCCATTGGTCAAAGTATTGTGGAGGAATCACAAGGTAGAGGAAGCAACATGGGAGCGTGAAGAGGACATGAGCAATCAGTACCCCCATATCTTTGTGTAGTGAAAATTCAAGGACAAATTTTCTTAAGGGGGAGATTTGTAACATCCACAATATCGGGTTAGTGACTAAATTGAAAAACTTCAGAATTTATTGGCTAAACTAGATAAATTGAATAGTTTAGGGACTTATATTAAAAATTTTGTATAGGACTAAATATCAAAGAATGATGAATGAAAGGGAAAATGGACATTTGATCATTTAATGAATTAAAAATGTGATAGGGAGGAGATATATATACGTGGGAAATGAAGGATTAAATGACCGTTTTCTAGAGAACTCTTCTTCACTCTTCTTCTTCAGCCGTGAGACATAGCAAAGATAAGTTTTATTGTTAGTTGATTATTCATTGAATTTAAGTTTGATTTATGATCCTTGGGTGATACTTAAGCTTAAGGAAAGCTTAAGTTAACTTCAAATCAAAAGATAAAGGAGTTAGGAGAAATTAAAGATAATGAGTCTTTAAATGAAATCTTAGCAAAGAGTTGATAAGTGGAATTTGAAACTAAATTTGACTTATTATCAGTTGAATTAAGAAATAAGAAGTGATAGAATTGAAATTAGAACATGTTGAAAATTTGGTGTGATTCTTGATTTCCATATGGAGGATGTGATTTTATGGTTAAGGATGTGTTAAATGAATAAAAATTTGTTTAAGTATGTGTAATTGAGTTAACAGTATGAAAGGGATTAAGACATGAAGTGTCTGAGCTGATAAGAGTGAATTTTCGAGTTTAAAAGTTAAATCTGGGCTTTGAGTATCGGTACTGCTTCATCCAGTACCAATACTTCAAGAGTAAAATAGGGATATTTGATATATGGGTATCGTTACTAGTTAAACAATATCAATACCATAAATCTGTAATTGACAAAGGCATTCATGGGATATCGATACCTGGAAGATAGTATCGATACCAAGGGTACTGATACTATAAGGACAACATCGGTACCATTTTTGAAACAAAAACATCGAATGCAAAATGAGTATCGATACCTTGATTGGTATCGATACTATAGCTAGGGAAGTATCGGTACCATACCTTGGGTACCAATACTACTTCAAATGGAAACGAAAATTAAATCTTTCTTTTAGCTTAAGAAATTAAGGATAGAACTATAATAATTGGAATGTATGATTGTGTAGATATCGAGCACCAGCAAGTTCCGGAACGACCGAAAAGTTAGAATCGATCAAGAAGAGAAATCAAGTCATAGAAGTAATTGATATCAAGTAAGGCCAAGGTGAGTGCATACTATAGGTGTAGTCTAATGGAAATAAGACTTGTGATAAGTCTATTTCCTATATTAGTTTTCATGGTATAGTAGTTATGGACATGCCTATGTTATAATCACTATATATACTTGCATGAGTTATATATGTTTATATGATTTGATACATGCTATTTGATTCATGGGAATATACTTGAATAACATATGTTATATGATATGAGATAGATGGTGACACATATATGTGATATGTGTCAGAAGAGAAGAAATATGTGATCATAAGAGAAATGATATAAATACATGAATATATGAAGAATAATGATAGTGCCCATATTATGGGATATGAGAGCTATATGTATAATTGGCATGCCAAGAGTCGATGGTTACCTAGGTTCTTTGGGACCTATGGATAGGTCCTTCGGGACATAGATGATGTCCTTCGGGACATAGATGACATCCTTCAGGACATAGATTTCACATGTCACTCAGTGGATTGTTATACGAGCTGTGGTGACAGCATATGTGTGCACAACCTCAAAGGTACTCGCATATCTTGAGTTCTCAGTAATGTACATGGGCTTATAAAAGATATAAAGGGTATTTACATGATTGTATATTAACATGTTATTATTGTTTACATTGATTCATATATGGAATTATTGATATATGATATGATAGGCATAGTTGTATTTGGATAGTTAGATTGCATGTTCATATTTATAGGAAATGCATTATTATATGTTGATGCCTCACTAAGTCTATGACTTAGCGTGTAAGTGTTTTACACGTAGGTACAGGATAGCAAGAGGATCAACCTTAGAATCTGTTGGCATGTAAACAGAGTCGTAAAGTACGTATGATCTAATCAATTTTGTAATGTTTTTGTACTTAATTATGTAAAATATAAATTTTATGTTAATGAAAGTTTAAATTTTCTATAGTTTTTATAAATGTATATGTTTTAAATAGTTAATGTGACACATCAGATTCATATCCGGGTCGGGTACGGGTGGGGGTGTTACAACTGTAATATTTCTTTATTTTGATTGGAGTAGGAATTGACTGCCTCATGGTATGAGAAGTCGGTTTTTCTCGATAGGAAATAATCAAATATTATTATGTTTCATTATAAAATTCAAATAATATTAGTTTAAGGGATCTTAAACTAGATTAAAGTCAAACTTGTAGATTTCATTGCAAAGACAATTAATTAATCGATTAGGTATTGATTTAGGGTGTCGTGGGGGTGCTAATCCTTCCCCACGTGTAATCGACTCTCGAACTCAATTCTTTGGTACGCAGACTGTAAATTTGTTGTTTTAATTAAAATTAATATTTTTATTAAAATGACAAATATGTTTTGGGTGCCCATCACACCCTAATCAAAGATTGATGGCGACTCCTCGAATCATATTTTATTTTATTTTTAAAAGGAAATCCTAAATTTTTCGAAGCAAGATTTTTAAATCACATCTTTAATTAAAAATAAAAAAAATAAATTTGTGGTTTTTGTAAAAATCAAAAAAAATCATTTCGACAACGGACGGTACCCATCATAAAATTTTATTTACACCTATCTCATTTAAAAATTTTATGTTGTTAACATATGTGTATTCACCCTAAAAGTATTTCTGGATTCATCATTGATTATGATTATGATGATGAATAACACATATAGGGTGATATGATAAAGCACGATTAATTGCAAACTTCTCATGTCAAACATCAAAAACAATCAACCGAGCAACCCTTACTAAATTAGATACAAATGATTCATTATGGGAAGAATTTAGCAAAAGGTAAAGTAGACAAATCATCTCCGATTATAGAGAGTTATTTTGTTGAGTCTCTCGATTATTAAAAGCTATAAAATAGTCCATCGGCTATGGGGTGTTGCTCTGTTGAGTCCATTGACTATTAAATTTATAAAATGGTCTCTCAACTATTCATATTTTCAAACTCATCCTTAAAAAAATTGATGATCGTCTGAGATGGATGTTAACTTACTGACTAAGACATAATAAAATCATATATTAATGATGTCTACTGGCACCATCATTGCTTTCAAGAACTAGTTTGACGACATAATTTCCATGCACTAGCTCGATAATATAATGTAAACAGAGAGTCGATTCACTAAATACAACTCAAACAGTTTTGAGATCAGATTTTATCATATCTTAGTCAATAGGTTAACGTCCAACCCAGACGACCGTTAATTTTTTAACTGAAAAAGACGAGTTTGAAATATATGAATAATCAAATAACTATTTTGTAACTTTTAATGGTCGAATGACTCAACAAAATAACACCCTATAATTGAGGAATTATAACTTTTAATAGTTTGGACTCACAAAAAAAATGTCCTAAAGGGACATTTTTGTACTATACCTTAGAAAAATTACCCGTGTCCATTAACCGATAAAAAATAGTTTTAAACTTAAATTTTAATATCCACAATTCTATTGCCTAGTTATAAAAGCACTTAAGTCCAGGTTGTAGGATTGACTAACAAAAGGAAAAAAAAAGGGGCAAGTTTGCATGTATAAACAAGGTATCTATCTGTTGAATATTAGATAAGATGGACATGCAACTGGGAATTATATATATTTGGGCGGAGAAAGCGACATTGGGCCATTGTTATTTGGAGGGTTCCTCAAAAGCATACTCATCCAACTTGTAAATACAAATATTGTGAAAAAGGAAAAAGGAAAAAGGAAAAAGGAAAAAGGAAAAAGGAAAAAGGAAAAAGGAAAAAGGAAAGAAGAATTTATAAGAGATATTAACATTATGGGTAAACTACTTTGAATGAACACCTAACTAGGATTAGTATAAATATAATCATTATTTTTATAATTTTGTTAATATGACCACTTAACTATTTAATTAATTTCAATATAGTCACTTATTATTAATATTTGATGGAAATACTGACGCGACAGTTAATAAAATTGATATAATTATATATTTGATCTTCAGTAGTTACACATTCTATTAATTTGATCTAAATTTTAATTTAATTCAAATAATAAATTGTCTAACGAGAAGGTGTCACTTGTCATCACCAGTTTAATGAGAAAAGAAATGAAAAAAAACATTTGTTGTTGAGGGGAATTGAACCAAAGACCTCAAGCATAGGTAACCATGTCTCTATCACTGGGCTAAACCAAAAATTTATTTTTAAGTTTTACAATGTTTTATTTATCTGTTTTAAATCAAGACAAACAAAATTTATTAAAACAAATCCAATAAATAAATTATATATATTAAATTATAGTTAATGTAAGATTTAAAAATAAAAATTAGCTTAAGAATTTTTATATTTTTAATTAAATTATTTTTCATAATAATTTTCAAATAATTATAAATTTAAAGTAAATGAGAAACAATTTAAAATAAAAATTCAATTTTATTTTTTAAACCTTGTATTATCTATAATATATATATATATATATATATATATATAATTTATTAGATTTTTTTATAATTTTTTATGTCATGATTTTAAACAGATAAATAAAGTATTGTATAATTTAAAACCAAATGTTGGGTTTGACTCAGTGGCGGAAGTGTGGTCACCTATGCTTGTGGTCGTTTGATTAATTTCCCAAATGGCAAATGTTTATTCTCGTTTCTTTTCTCTTTAAATTGCGTCGCCACCTAGTTGGTGGGAAATTACTTGAATTAAATATTAAAATTAATTAAAAAAACTCTCCAATCAAGTAGTGACAATATCACTATAGGAATGTGTCAAAATAACTGGTTGACATGTGACACCTCCTGCTTAGATGGTTTATTTTTTTAATTAAATTAAAACTAAGACTAAATTAATAGAATATATGACTATTGAGGACCAAATATATGATTATATCAATTTTATTAACTACCACATCAATACTTTCATCAAATATTAATGGCAAGTGACAATATAGAAACCAATTAAATAGCTAAGTAGTCATATTGATGAAATTTTAAAAATGATGGTCATATTGACACTAACCCCATAATTAAATGGTCATTCAAGTAGTTTACCCTAATATCAAATATCCACATGTACTATTGCACTGTATTGTTTAGGCTATGGTATCCTTTATTCTTGGTATACCTTGCAGGGGTGTATTTAGTTCAGTTCGTTTTTTCAAACTATATTTTTACCTTTATTTTTGGGTAAAGTATAGTAATAGTCACTGAACATTTCCGAAACTTGCATTTAGGTCCCTCAACTTTTAAAACTTGTAATACAGTCCCCAAACATTTAATCCGTTTGCAATATGGTCCCTGCACCTATGAATATTAGGGTAAATTATATAAATGGTCACTAAACTTTTCGGGCACTTAAATTTAGGTCCCCCAACTTTTAAAAATTACAAAACAATTCTCAATTTCATTCTAAACCACAAATTCCAAAGTAATTCAATTTCATTCTAAACCCTAAATTCCAAAATAATTCAATTACATTCTAAAACCCAAATTCTAAAATACTTCAATTTCTGTCTTTTTATAAACGACGCCAATGTCACTAAATTATTAATTAATTTACTTTTTATATTTAAAAACATATGATAATTTTTTATTATTAATTTAAAGACATGAAATTTTTTTCAATAGTAAGAATATATGATAATAATTCATTTATTTAAAAATAATATATTTCTGATTATTTGTGTATGTTTTTATATCTAATCATACGTGTTAATATATTTTATATCTTTCACATAAATATTAAGACTACATAAATAACAGAGTCAAAATTTTATATATACGAGTTATGTTAATTATAGTAATGATGTATAAATATTTTTTATTTTTATACTATTTCTATTATAATTAAAATATAAATATTACCATGATAATTAAATATTTATTTACTTATTACATCGAATATTTTTTGTAGAAAAATTATTTAATAAAATCATAAAAAACACAATAAAAAATAAACACTGAAGTTGACTACTTCAAAAATAAAAAAAAAAATCAATAATTTAATATAATATACCCTAAGTTGATGATAACAATCAACTCAAAAGAGATGGGGTTTGTGCCATGTTTTCGTAACATACGTAAACTTTCTATTTCATGGTCACGTATTCTTTTAGTTCTAGCATGATCTATTTTATAATTTTCTAATATAGGTAAAAAAATGTTATTTTCTTTAAAAGTTTTAAATTCAAACAATTGTGTTTGTAGGGTATATCTATATTGTTAATAAATTAATTTTTTTGAATAAATACTATCTTCTAATCACATCAAACTATTAAAAAATTAAATTATAATTGAAATAAATAAAAATTATAAGGATGTCAATTGGGGATTTTGATTCTTAATTTTTTTCATTGAGAGATTGTATTTTTTTTTATTCAATTTCTTCCATAATCATTTTTTATATTTAAATTATTGAAGATCACTAAATTTACATTTACGAGGAGGGAGTGTATTTTTTTTCTTCACAAAAGTAAAAAAATAAAAACGCTATCACGTTCTTAAAGATAATCTATTATATTTCTCCTTAAATTGAAGTATTTTAGAATTTAGGGTTTAGAATGTAATTGAATTATTTTGGAATTTAGGGTTTAGAATGAAATTGAATTACTTTGAAATTTGGGATTTATAATGAAATTGAGGAATGTTTTGTAAGTTTTAAAAGTTGGGGGACCTAAATTCAAGTGCCTAAAAAGTTCAATGACCATTTATATGATTTACCCTAATTTTCATAGGCGCGGGGACCATATTGCAAATGGATTAAATGTTTGGGGATTGTATTGCAAGTTTTAAAAGTTGGGGGTTCGTTTTTTCAAACTATATTTTTACCTTTATTTTTTAATAGAGTAAGTTGATCAATTTGGTTCAAGTCACTAAACTTGTACAGCTTGTAGGGATTATTTGATTTAGTTTGATTTTTTAATAAAAATTTAATCGAATCTCACTTTACAATTTTTTTTTAAATTGAAATCAAAACTGAATGACATAAAAATTTCTATTTTTGTTCGATTCAGTTCGATTTGATTTTATGATTTTTGATTGTCCATTGTTTTTCGAACTCAACATCCAAAGAAAGTAAACCTAAAGCTTAAACCAAGTGTAAACATACAATTTTAAATTCATAAAATTTTTATTAGTTTTAAGATTTTATTTATTTAAGTTTATCGTATTATAAATTCAAAATAAATTCATAAAAAATAAGTTTTTTTTAAAAAAAAAACAAAATTAAAGACCTAAGAATATTGTGTGTAAAGTATAAGAATGGTCATTTAACTATGTTGATATAATTTTGTTGGTCACTAAAGTTTTGGAAGTTATAAAATTGCCAATGAATTTTTCAAATTGTTGCATAATGGTTATTGTATGTTATAAAGTAGTGATAAATTCTGACAAGTTTAAGGATCATTATGTAACATTTTGATACCATTAATGATAATTTTGAAATATTTTGATAAAGTTTAATATCCATTTTTAATTATTTGAGAAGTTTAATGATCATTTGGAAACTTCAATGATTAGAAAGATCGTTTCAACATAGTTTAGTAACTATTTGTGTATTTTATCCAAATATTTTAGGCCTATATTTAAAAAAATCAGTTTAGCCCTTAAATTTTTATTTCTTTGGCTCTCAACCTTTAATTTTATTTTTTGTCAAATTAAATCATTTGATGGGAAAATAATGAATTTCTAATATTTTTTTAATGTTATTGTACAATTTAACAGTTTCTTTAACTTTAACAAATGGATAATTCACATCAACTTAATTGTTTCTTTAAAAGAATTGTTAGTTACTTGTGAAAAAAATTGAAGCCCAAAGATCAAAATAGAAAACAAAAAGTTTAAAAGAACTTTTTAGAAAAAATTGAAAGCTAATAATATCATTAGGTAAAAATAAATAAATAAGTCTTACTCTACATCTACCCGCATCTTCCCATCCTTTTCTAGTTGAGGTGTCAAATTTTGTTTTATTTATAGAGATATTTGAAAATGATGATCAATATTTAATTATATTAGGTTACGCTATTGTCAATATTTCATATAAAAATATATTTATAAAATATTCAAAAGTGAAGTGTTTAAAATTGATATTATAAATATTTATTAATTATATTCAATATTTGAGATATTTAATTTTAAATAATTATTATTAGGAAATATTTATGATATCTTTTCATCGGTTATTGGTATGACCAAAATTAAGATCTGTTGGGCTTTGCTCGCTGTCGGCGTCTTTGACATTTTTGTTTTAAGGCTTTAAGCCCATATTTTAGTTGAAGGCTTGAAATCCTTGGCTCCTTCTAGTACATGTATTCGCTTCGGCTTCTTTTTCAATAATAATAATTAGGGGTTAGTATTTTATGAGTTTAGTTAAGTTAAAATATTTTGGCTATTTGAGTTGATGAGTTCTATTTTATAATTTAATTTTTTTTAATTTGATTTTATAATAATTGGATAAAATTTTTCCATTTTTTGTTTAAATTCAATTGTAAATACTTATAATATTATAATGTTAATTAAATATAATTTAAACATATTTCTATAACCATATATGATATACACATTTATTTACTCACATTATTTTATATGCAATATATCGTGCAGTGTTGAGAGACTCAACTACAACTTAAAAATCAATTCACTAATTACTAAAATTTTCGAGTTATTTCGAGTTCTATTTTATAACTCAAATTTTATTTATTTTTTCGAACCGAGTCAAGTTTATAAATTAACATTGACTCGAGTCAAACAATTTGATTTTTTGAATTGAGTCTAGTTTTATTCACCCCAAGAATAATTTTACATATATATTATGCATTGCTTTATATGGTTAAAATAACTTGATATATTTTTATTCCATTTTGCCTTAAATTAAAATAAAAAATTTATTTTGGGATTAATTTGGCAATACAATCCCAACATTGTCGTTCAATATAAATAAAATTATAAATTAAAACAAATTTGTATACAGAGTGAAAGCAGCTAACATCACTGGAATTTGTTGCCTCCCATCTCTTGCAATTGCAACCAAAACATCCTTAATTATACATCAAAGCTTTAATTATTATTGATCAACTGGACAAAAGAATGTGACAAGAAGGCTTAAGGCTCAAGCCTACCAACTATAGTTTATGCTTTCTTCTCACTGTGGCGTGACCATGGGGCCATCTACCATGTGTAACCTATACTTTATTCCAATCTTGAAGCTTCTCAATAACATGGATAAATTTTGATACAAAATTCGACTCACTAATCTCATGAACTAAGCTAATCGATTGCAGAGTTTGCACGCATGGACAAACTCGTCTAGTGAAAGTTAATAGGCTAAATTACTCAAATGACAACTTAACTATGGGATGGTGTTGATAAGATCACAATACTTTCAATTTTGTCAATATGACCACAAAACTATTTATGTTGTTTCAATGTAGTCAGTGGCGGATCCTTAAATATTTTTTAGGGTTGACACATATATATTAATAACATAAAATTCTCGCATGTGATAGACACAGATAAAAATTCATGGTGGACATTATCAATAAAATGAAGCACTAACATAAAATATTCGAATTCTATGGTAGGCACGTGCCCACCTTAGGCAAAGCTTACATCTGCAAATGAATGTAGCCACCTGTCGTTACATAACGAATGACGTAACTGATGTGGTTGTTGTTGACTAACGAGTCAGATGTCTACATCAACTACGTTGTTTGCTTTATAATGACAGGTGGCTACATGAAAACAATTTAATAATTATATGGTCATATTATCAAAATTAAAAATATTTTCATCATATAGACATCAACCCCATACTTAATAAAACGAAATCCAAATAACTTTGGGAGCTTAAATGGTTATAGTGGCAGCCATAACATTTTGTCACTAAAAGAAGTGAATCAGAATAGATTGATTCGCTAATCTTGGCTTTTCCTACTCACCAAACCATTCTTCTTTTCTTCACAAAGCAAGCACCACCTTTATAACCCATCTTTTTCGTTTGTTTCTCTCATTTCCATATCCACTCTTATATTCATTACAGATTGGATTACTAACGCCAGGTGATCTACATTGAAGGGTTCTTGTGTTACTGAGAGGGGGAGGAT
This sequence comes from Hibiscus syriacus, assembly GCF_006381635.1. Classification (NCBI taxonomy): domain Eukaryota; kingdom Viridiplantae; phylum Streptophyta; class Magnoliopsida; order Malvales; family Malvaceae; genus Hibiscus; species Hibiscus syriacus. Next base: position 2,174,863 of record NW_024062296.1, on the reverse strand, counting down.
GTCGGATTGGGGGCCGGTTTTTGTGTCGGTAATGCTGTTCCTCCTGCTAACACCGGGGCTGCTCATTCAGATTCCGGGAAGATCGCGTTATGTAGAGTTTGGCACTTTTCATAGCAGTGGGGTGTCCATCCTGGTGCATTCCATTATTTATTTTGCACTCATGTGTATCTTCCTCATTGCTATTGGTGTGCATATGTATGTTGGATCGTAGCTCACAAAAAAACAATCACCCAACTCTGTTTAGAAACTTTAACAGAGATTTCTTAACTCGTGGGTTTTTTATGTATTTTGAGTTCAGTTTTTGTCTGCATTTGTGTTTTCTAAACCAAATTTGCTATATGGATATTTTTGTTTTTCATTTGATTTTATCCTTCACAGTACTCCTGGAAAAAAAAGTTAATAAAAAATGTTTTGATTCTCGTTTGTGGATCTACTTGTCTTATTTATGGTACTCCAGAATCATTGTTTTCTTTTTCTCTATACCATTGCTTTATTAACTGATGGTTAATTAGGGGTTAGCAAAATTTGACTCTATTCAAAAATCGATTTTTTATTTGACTTAGTTCGAGAAAACTCTAATCGAATTAACTTCAAATTGTAATTTTATAAACTCAACTGGACTCGAAAAAAAAATTTAAGTTGTAAAATGCAACTCGAATAAATGTAATTTTTTAGTAATTAGTGGATTGATTTTCAAGCTTGATCGAGTCTCTAGACTTTGTATAATATATGTATATCACATATGAAAAAAATAAAGAAATATATATGTATTGTACATAATTATAAAAAACCATTTAAATTAGAATAAAATAATATCATAATATTATAAATATTTACAATTAAAATTTAAACAAAAAACTTGAGAATAAGACTCGACTCAAATCGAGTCGAATTTTATAAACTCGACTCGATTCAAAAAAAAATTCAAGTCAGCTTCAATTTGTAGAATAAGACTTGTCAACTTGAATAACTCGATTTTTTTTTAATTCGAATCAACTTGACTTAATTAAACGCTTACCCCTAAGCTTAATCCAATTGGTTTTTGCAGTCATTCTTAAGAATCATTTCCCCTAAGCTCATATTAGACCCAAACAGTTTCTAGGTAAAGGCGTAAATAAACATACCATTTGATGAACTGTTCGTGAGTCATTTGTTTAATGTTCTTTTGTTAACCTAAATAAACGAGTAACATGGCAGTGACATATCTCTTCTTAAAGTTGTCTGCTTCCAGCAAAACTACAAAAGCAAAATAAGTCTACATAATGGGAGTAGAAAACAGCAAAGTAGAAAATGAAAACCACATGTTGCTTTTAGACAGGGAGGTGAATATGAAGAACAACAAGAAACAGGATGAGGAACAAAGCATAGAGAACAACATGCACGAATATGGAAGCCACACTTGTTTTCATGTTCATGAAACCAATGGGTTGGTTGTTCCTTGGGATTTGCTGGATCAGCCCTGGCGATAGAAATACAAACAGCGCTGAAGCTATCAAGGGAGCAGCCCAGTCTCTCATTTCCTCTGCAAAATGGAAGAATAAAACAAGAACAGGTTTTGGATTATGCAGAGAGAGAACAGGAATCATATAAAGATAAACATAACAACTCTCAATCCCAAACCTTTTGATGCTCCATCAACGTCCATTTAAACATCAATCAATGTTTTAAAACTACTTTCGGATTGCGTCTTTTTTAATGCCTTTTGATTATTAAAATTTGAGACATCATAATGGCTTTCCACAACAAACTACCTACTCCATTTCCTGCAGGAACTGAGAAATAAACTAATATTGCCCAACCACACTCCTCTTCATTTCATTGGTCAAACCTTAATGAAATTTTGGAAACCTGGATTTTTTTTTTAAATCTAATATTTAGTTATCCACCCACAAAAGCTGCGATTGGAATGGATTTCATTCAATTATATCTTAAGTGATTTGGAAAGTGATTGTAATAGTAATAAAACCAATATGATGAAAGGGCATATGTTGTGTATGCAAACCCTTTCCACCCATAATCCTTGACCCTTGATCATACTCTTACTTTTCGTAGTCAGCACTTGACAAATTTAAAGGTAGGTTAATTTTACTGGAAACATTTTAGGAAACATTTTTCATAAAATGAAGTATATTTTTTATAAAATAGTTTTTGAAAATATTTTTTGATAAATTATATATTATTATAATATAACTGAGTATATTATTATAATTTTAAAAATATAATATCATATTGTTAATAAGTATATTTTAAATATTTTAATAATTAATATTTTTATTAAAATAATATTAAAATGTGTTACCACATGTGATCACATAGTGACCACCTAATATTCAAGCTAACTCACTTTGGGTGTAATCAATAACGATCATGTGTTGACATGCGTTGCGTCCTAGCATGAACCGTCACCTTCCAAGATAACCAATCAGGATTAGCAATGTGATAGCTTTGAACAATCAATCAACACCCATTACGTCACTTCCCAAGATAGCCAATCAAGGCCAACTACATGACAACTCCAAATCAAGGTCGGACCCTAGAGTTCTATAGACACACAAAATAGGGCATAGATGTCAAAATCTACTCTCCAATCTCCTTCCTCGTGACTCAGACTACCCTTCAACCGGGGATTTAACATAACTGACATCATTTTTCTTTAATATTCCCCTTTCTGACATCGTTTGACTAATATTTTTCGAAATAGTACCCTTTCAGTTGAGTTGGCAAAGGCGCACCCCGGGGACGCGCTTTATCCGTGTTTTTGCTGAGTTGGATGCCACGTGTGGAAGGCGCGTCCCCGGAGACGCGCCTTTCGCCAGCTCGACTGCCACATATTTTGTTTAATAATAAATAGTTTATTTTTATTATTATTATAAATTAATAATATATTATGTAAAATGTTTCGATTATAATGTAAGAATTATCAAATGTATTTTGTTAATGTGTGTTAAAGGTGGAGTGAATTATCTACATTAATATGATATAACAATATATGAAAACCAGTTTTGACTTTATTGTAGTTATAGGAAAAATGTATAAATTATAATATTACACATATGGTTATATTATTATTTTTGATTTTGATTATCGATCTATTAATTTATCAGTTAATTATTTAATGTTATCAATCTAGTCATCTCATATCAATATTTAACGAAAATATGATGCATAAGTTAATAAATTAGTATAATTACATATTAATCTTCAAGACTTACATATTTATAAAATTAGTCTTATTAAATTTAATTTAATAAATTAATCCTCCAATCAGAACATGAAATGTGTCATCGTATACATAAATTTTTAATAACTTTTAATTTGTTTAATTTAATATTTTCTCTGCTTAGAAGGTGGAATTATTATTATATTAAAAAAAAAATTATAACTAATAATATTAATTATTATATTAAATAAATATATTAAATATATTTGATATTAATGTAGATAATTCACTCCACCTTTAACACACATTAACAAAATACATTTGATAATTCTTACATTATAATCGAAACATTTTACATAATATTATTAATTATAATATAATAATAAATAAAATATTTATTATTAAACAAAATACGTGGCAGTCGAGCTGGCGAAAGACGCGTCCCCGGGGATGCGCCTTCCACACGGGGCATCCAACTCAGCGAAAACACGGGTAAAGCGCGTCCCCGGGGACGCGCCTTTTCCAACTCAGCAGAAAGGATGCTACTTCGGGAAATATTGGTCAAACGGTGTCAGAAAGGGAATATTAAAAAAAATTAGTGTCAGTTATGTCAAATAGCCCCCTTCAACCACCTTCCATGGTTGTCGACTACTTTATTAGTCAACATTTCCAACTGTGAGCTTAGACCAAACACGCGACCTCCAAACTTCTAATTCCCAAAATCCCAGATCTTCAACCTTCAAACTTTAAGGCCTTCAGATCTCTAAACCTTCAAATCTTCAATTTTTCAGATCTTAAGCAATGCAAATCCTAAAACTTTAAAACACCCATATTTCACAAAAACCTGAAGATTTTTCAAGATTAATAGATATATAAACCTCAAAATTAACAATTTTCCAAAATATTCAGCATTTAAGGGTCCTCATCTTGTAAAGCATTCAAAGAAACAAACTCCAACAGTACATGAAAAAAGAAACAAGCTTTCACAGTACATGTAAAAAGAAAAAAAAACATGAGAACAAGCATGCAGAGCAGACGAGGAGGGAGAAACCCCGAAAGAAACAATCATAAAATAAGCAGATGAATATCTTGAAGCAAAAATGCAGACATTCAAGATCATATGCATATCCATAGTAAGAAAAAACACCTCCTCCATAACCTATTATGCCAACTATTGATAAGTGTCGAATATTATATATTTTTACTATTATTTACTCCTCATTTGTCGTTTGGATATTACTGATTTGTTTCCTTTTAGGTTTATTTTGGACATGAGTTTCATTGGATTAATTAGCTCAAAAACCAGAAGATTTCGACGATACAACCAACATCTTCTAGAAGACAAGAGGAATTTTCATGAATATTTAATTTGGAATTTACTTGGATAAGGTTATCCAAAAGACGAAGCATGATTCAAGTAGAACTATAAGGCTTAAATATTTATTTTTATTTTTTTTGTAAACCTTATAAATTTAGGATTTTTAGTTTGATTATTTTATTTAGAAATTAGTTATTTAATTTACTAAGAATTATTGGTAGGATTTTAAATTTGATTATTTTATATCATTATCTTTTATTTAAGAATTAGTTATTTTATTTACTTAGAACTCTCGGGTTATAAATACCCCTTCAGGTTCAAGCTTTAAAGACAAATTGGAATTTATATTTCTTTGGTTATTTATTGAAGTTATATTTTTCTTTCATGTTCCTTTTCTTTTGTTATTTATTTTCACAATTCTAAGCATGGTCCAATCCATGGTTAGCTAAACTCCACTTAGCCTAAAGTTTTGCAAAACTCAATTATAAACTGCAAGAACTGAGTCTTGTTCTTCATAACTTTGGATAGAATTCTCCAGTTCTCTAGAAACAATGAGTGACAATCGATTATTCCTTTAAAGTTACTACATTTTCAATCTAAAAAGACATCGTTAGCTTGAAGGTTGTTTTCGCTTACGGTTGGAAAGACATATTGATTGGTCATAATTCATCTTCTTGTAAAAAAACTTAGTGGTGGTATACTAAGGGGAATCACGATCATGTTCCATTCTCAAAGAGATGCTAGAACCCGAATCGGGCTCTTCTAGTACTCAAAATTATCCTGGGGCTAACGATGATAGATGTGGTGATGAGTTATTTTAGTTACTATTTTATCTTTATTTACTCCTTGCTGATTGGTTTATTACACTAATTTAGGCCTTTTTTCATTTTTAATACAGGGCTTCAAATTCTGGAAATTGCACTAAAAAGGGGCAAAGTTTTGCAGTTTCCTTATTTTTCAGAATCAAGGTTGTATTAATGGGCATGACTCTAGGCATGATGCGACTGATGTGACAACTTCTAGCAGGTCCAATCAGTGATCCAATTAGTAGAAGGCGATCTAGTCAATGTTTCTAGAAGGATAAGCAAATCAGCTACAATTCAAATTTAAATTAGGAATTATCTTTTGTTTTTATGATTTAATTTAAACAATTTTTAGAATTTATCTTTATCATTTTCTATGTCATTTCTAGGGTTTTAGGGGGCTATAAATACCCCATTGGGGTAAGCTTGAAAACATATCTTAGTTATCTCAAATTACTTTGTTATTTGTTTTCTTCATTTTATAAAAGTTTTTACTTTTCTTTCGATTTTACTTCTTAAAGTTTTTATTTACTTTCTATAAAAATTCTATGTATGATTTCTATTATACTTAGCTAATTTTCTCATAAGCCAAAGGGTGAAGTTGATAGAAGACCATCCATACTCCTTCAATGATTAAAAAGAATGAGTTACTTTATTGTTTCTCGATATAGGATTAACAATAAGTGTTGTTCCCACTTTGAAAACTTGGGTTGAAAATAAGAAAAGTTTAAGTTAGAATTATATAAATGATAAGAATGAATGAAATAGATTGAATAAGATAAAGTTATGATGATATAAGAGTTGGCTGCAGAATAATGTGATGAAGGTGATGATATGTAGCACTTCTTGAAGATGGCTTCTGTTGATGAAGATAATGATCGTCAATGGTGAAGAAAATGAATATAGTATCTTAAAGAAGGCTTAAAGAAGAACCTATGTTAAATAACATAGACCCAACCTTTATATAATTCTTTAAGGGATGGTAACACAGACTTGGACCCACTATCTATAAGAGATTGGAACCACGAGTATTAAGGTGTGAAAGATGGGGGTGACCCCACAAGTATAGAATACTTGATAAGTCGATATAGTTCTAAAAAGAACTTTAAATAGAAAAAACCTCATAAGTATATTGATATGAAAAGGGTATGCCTTACAAATGCCAAGGCATTGGCTTTTATAAGTTTCCAAAGGGCATGGCTGAATGGTGAAAAATCTAATTGGCTAGGATGAACCCTTTGGAAGATACATGTTTATTTAATGAAAAATGATGTCTCTAAGCCTAAAACAAAGTAATAATTTTGGTAGGTGTGAAAAGCCTTTGGAAAAACATGTTTTTGATGAAGTTTCATGTCTTTTAATAAAGAATCATTCCCTAGGCTAAATGGTTAAATGTTAGTTCGGCCAAGGTGGCATTTGGAATGTATTTGGGTGTCTTTGAATGCATTTGGGTGTCTTTGTATGTATTTTGGCACCGAAAGGAATGCTTTTCACTCCTAGGTTGAATGCACATGATGCTTGAGGGAAGGATGCATCTTTAGGCTGAATGGTGGTGCCTCATTGGTGTTTGGTGCCAATTTGATGCACATGGGTAGCACATGGTCCTTTGTTAGGTTGCTTGACTTAGTAGTTAACTAGGTATGAGGTGTAACTAGCTAGGTAAGTGAGGTAGCTAGCTAGGCACCTAGTGTCACTCTAGCTGCTCCAGCTCATATCCAGATAGCACAACTTCACTTGTTAGCTCGTCTCCAACTAGATTCAGCTCTTGTTCGCTACTTCAGCTAATCTTTTAGCTCCATTAAGCACCTTTGAGATAAGTGAGCTATCATAACACCTTGTAAGCTAACTTTGAACTGTCATGCTTGTTATTTAGCTCCATTAAGCTTCCAAATGATGCCTCACCAATGTGTTTACCCATGTGGATCAAGAAAACAATCAAATAAGTGATGTATAAGCTAAAACCAATCAAAATAAATGTTTTCGCCTATATGATTCATGCAAATGAGGTAAGATAATCTAAAGATGAATGTATTAGCTAGGATAAACATGATATAAGATAAGCAATGATGTATATAAGCTATGAAATGTTACAAAAACATAGAGTAAGTTATAAATGAATGTGAACCATAACGTATGCATGAATATCATTTAATATGGCATTCATAAATGATAAATGGGAATATATAATAATAATATCCGAAGAAATGATATGTAATCATAGTATATGTATGAATGATATGAAGGACATGATAAACTAAGCATAGTATGATATGATTAACATGTGAATGCAAAGGCATAAACAAGTAATATGCATAAAGGATAAAAAAATAAGGTATGAAATGAAGAAACTCCCTTAGAACCCTTCATGGAAAATTTCCAAGGTATGTGAAGTATATGAGAAACGATGGGGCTGATTAGGATCACATCCCTAATTTTTTTGGCGATTTGTCTTTAAATCAAATCTCATTGTCATTAATTTTGCCTTTGGCGTAGGAATGCATGAATCCTTACTTGTCCCTTCATGTAAAATGTTTAACTTTCTTTGTTCATCCCTTTGAACTTCCTTATTGTGTGAAACAACACATTTGATGAAAAAGGTACAAGTCCATTGGGACCTCTATTTAGAAACATCATGTCTTTTGGAGATAAGACTTGTCCTTTGAACTTCTCCTTTAGGAACATAACGTTGGTTAGATAAGGCACGTATCTCTTCGCTTGATTCATCATGGTGATTGATGAAAAGATCTATCTTTTGAACTCCTTCAAGTAGGTAAGTAACATCAACTCCTTTAAGCTTTGTGATATTCCAAATTATGGTTATTGAGTAAGTGGTTAATGCTCGCTTCATCTCTTCAAATTGATCATACCAAGTGAAAATAACTCCATGTAGATGAATCACATTGTTGCAAAATAGAACAAAGCTAGAAAATGAGAAACTATTAACAAAATGAAAAGAAATAGTAAACCGGGGTGGATGTTCGATTGGTGTCGGTTGCTGAATTCTCTTTAGGATTAGAAATGTACTCGAAATGTCATCAAACACAACTCTTGGAACTTCAAGTGATGCATCCTTTTGAACTTCAAAAGTCATAACCTTTGTAATTTCAAGCGATATATCTTGTGGATACCAAGAGTCATGCATACTGTTCCTTTAAAAGGCATGTTTCTTGATTTATCACTTTGCAAAGGAATGTATTATGGCTTATCCTACAAAATAAAAGAAAGAATGGGAGAAAGAATAAGGTTAGATAAAATATGTTCTTCACTCTCTGTTTTTTTATACTCATTTTTAACTCTTACGCTTCTCTTATCGACTCTCTAATTTTCATCATTTTTAAGTTGCTCTTATCCTACTTGTTTTTCATTCAAAACCTCTCCCTTATTTTCAAATCAAACTGCTTTGATTTCCTCATGATGTTCTTCTTGCATAGCATCAAAGCTCTTCTTAATATGTTGTTGATCTTGAAGCACTTTTTCAGGTGGCATTGGTACTAATGCGACTCTTCTTCTCCCATGGATGACTGAATATTGATTTAAGAATCCATCATGAGTGGTTCTTTTGTTGAATTACCATAATCTTCCAAACAGTAAATGAGTTGTGCTCATCGGAACCACATTATAAAGAACCTCTCCCTTATACTTACGAATGAAAAACTAAACTAACACTTGTTGAGTAATGGTAATTTCTTCATCATTGAACCATTGCACTTTATATGGATCTTGATTCTGCATAGTCTTTAAGCTCAATTTGTGCACCATGAGTGTACTTGCAAGATTAATGCAACTCCCATTATCAAAGATCACATGGTCGACTTTACCATATACAAGGCATATATTGTGAAATACACTTGTTTTTTGTTGTTCATCCACCATTGTTTGGAAAGACAAAGATATTGAGAATAAACAAATGAAGTGTGTAAAGGGACCTTACCAATAATCTCACATGAAGCCTTACAAAACACTCCAAAGAAAAAAAATTGATGGTACTCCACTCTTGTTCACTCGTGTTTGAACTCTAGGGCTTTTAATGGCTTTTTGTTTTTCATTTTCTGATCTCAATTTTCTCAAGCCTTTTATCACTCAAATCTCTCTTGTTAATTTATTGGAATAATTAACTCAAAACTTGACAAGTTTGTCTTTGAACGTTTGCTGCAAAATTGGTTAGGGTAGGAAAAACAAAATATAATGCAAGGGTGGTTTAGAAATAGAAAGAAAAGAAGAAAGGTGTTACTTAAAAAACAAACAACTTACAACCTTCCCTTCAACAACAATCAAGTCTTGATGCTATGGTTCGTGGCTTGATGTTGAAGATAATGATGTTGTGATTTTGTACCTTTCACTTGTAGGTTTTTCTTTTTGATTTTCTTTTTGATTTTCTTTTCTTCTTTTTGAACTTTTTTTTTTGAAATGATGTTGGAGCCTTTTTTCTTTTTCTTTTCCACTTTTCCTTGCACTTCTCTTTTTTCTTTTTGTTAATGTTGTTGCAATGTTTTGTTTTCAATGGGCACTTCTTTGTTGATCCACCAAATCTCTAATTACCATTTAATAGAAGACCATCCACACTCATCCAATGATGAAGAAGAATGGGCTACTTTGATTGTTTCCTGATCTAGGATAAACTATAACTGTTATTTTCACTTTGAAAGCTTGGGCTGCAAATAAGAAAAGTTTAAGTTAGAATGATATAAATGATAAGTAATGAATGGAATATACTGGATAAGATTAGGTTAAAATGATATAAGATTTGGCTATGGAAGAATGTGATGATATGTTACACGTCTTGAAGATAGCTTCCGTTGTTGAAGATTGTGATCGTTAATGGTGGAGGAAATGAAGATAGTATTTTGAAGAAGGATCAAAGAAGAACCTATGTTAAAGAACATAGAACCAGCCTTTATAAGCTTCTTTAAGGGATGGTAACACGAACTTGGACCCACTATCTATAAGAGATAGGAACCACATGTAATACCCCAAAAATTTAGATAATGACAAAAATGAAAATTTTGAAAGTTTGATGGTCAAAGTAGAAAATTTGGGAAATATTTAAGGAATTAAGTGGTAATTTTCTCAAAAAGAATATTATTCCATAAATGGATATATTTAGTGATCAAATTATACATTTGGTAAAGTTTGGTGACCAAAGTATAAACTTTGAAATATTTAGGGACCAAAATGTAATTTTAGAAAAATTACAAATGGGTCACGAAAATAAGATATAAAAATATTATTTTCACATTTTTAAAATGTTGGAAAATAATATTTTATGGTTTAATTTCATGTTTAAGTTGAACTGTTTGATTAAGTGACTGAATTGTAAATTTTGGAAATTTCAATGGCGAAACGGTAAAGTGGAAAACTAATTTGTTCATCTTTGAATATTGAAAGATGACAAGGCTGATATTTATGTGATTTTTAAGATGATAAGGATATGTATCTTGGTTTAATGGTGATTATAAAATTTTATTAAGGGTAAATTGGTATTTTCCAAGTTAATGATTAAATAATTTTTTTCTTAAAGGATGATAAGCATGATATCAATCAAACATATCATGCCAAAGTGTTGTTCTCTTCTCCATGGACGTGAGAAAGCTTTCAAGGTAAGAAAATATTTTATTTTCAAGTTTTGAGCTAATTCCTTTGGAATTGGAGTTATGTTGTGAGATAAGAAAGTGATCTAAGTGAAGAACGCTATCATTTGGTACCAATATTGCTTTCTAATCTTGTTGAATTTCAAAGATCCCAAATCTAAGGGTTTATGTTCATGATAGGATTCATGAAATTGATGATAAATCTTGATGATTTATATGTTGTAGATTCATATTCAAGTATTCTACAAGTTTTACAAAAATTTGGTGACTATTTCGTAATTTTTGAAGAGTTGGAGATTAATTCGTAAATTTTGGAAAATTGAGGGACCATTTTATATAATTGGAAAAGTTAGTGGAAATGTTAAAAGAAATTATTAAGTGTTAAATACTTGGTAGAAAATGAGTTCCAAGTATATTATGGAATTGTTATGGGATGTGTTTATGTTAGTATAATACTAACATAAGTATTGTTATGAATTTGTGATTTTATACAGATTTTGATTTAAGTGTAATTGAAGCAAATCAAGTATAAAAGAGATATTGTGGACAATTAGTGAGGATCATATTGGGGACTATATAAAGTGTCAAGGTGAGTGCAATACATGCATGAAATTATATATGGATGTTGTATACATCATTAGGAAGACTTGGGATAAGTCGACCTTGTTTATATCGACATGATTTTATATCATTTTTATAAATTGACATTGATATGTCAGAGTATGAAATTAAAATGCATTGATCATGAAAAATATGATATTTTACCATGAATGTTTTCGGGTATGAACTGCCCAATGTTAAATTTGATAATATACTTTTCCATGGTTGGATCAAATAAAATAGACTATATGCCCAAGTAAGTCATTGAGGGACAGGGTATAGTTGGCATGCCATAGAGTATAGCAGCTGCAGGGTTATATTACACTATAGTGTGTAAGGACACTAAGTGTACATGGTGGGCACGACCTTATGTGTAATACACTTCGGTGTATATGGTGGGTACGACCTTATGTGTAGCACTACGGTGAAAATATTACTCGAATACCCAAGGTCCTCAGGGTTGTATATTGGGCTATTGTTTATGGTTTATTGATTAATAAATGGTAAGCATGAAAATAAGTTTATGAGCTTATGGAATAATGGCAAGTATATTGATAAAAAAAATAAGCTTATTAGCTTATGTGATAAATGGTAAGAAAATTTATATTATTTTGATCATGGTAAAATATTGGACATGTATACAGTTAAACATGCTCCATAGTTGGTTACACTATAAAGGCTGATATTGAACATATCTCGATATGTGTAGTGGGATATGAATGATTAAGATAAGAATTGTTCTTCCTACATAATAGGAAATATATCACATGCCACTGGATTGAGTAAGACTAGAAATGCATTGCCATGATCGAGTAAGTTGATATGAGATATTATAGATTATTCGTTGATCATAGTCAACTCTAGATATCAAGAAATAATAAATAGCTTATACAAGTGTGATTATTCCTAGACTTGTGCATGTTTTAGATATAAAGGACAGAATGATGTAATACACAAAAGAGTTAGTCACGAAGATGATTTGTTGAATCATTAATTCATGTAAATTAGGTAACAATGATATATTGCTAGATGCCATTCATTGTTTGTAATATTAGAATGACTCTAGTTATTATTACTAATGTTACAGGAATCTACATGGTTACACCCAATGGTTGAAATGAGCAAATATTAAACGAATTTTATTGTACAACTTATTGTATATAATTGAATAACATAATTAATATATATATATATTTGATATATATGTAACACCCATTTCCTGTATACATTTCCATACACAAGTCACAGGTGTCACCTATCTTTTAAAACATTTCCTTATTTGTAAACCCATAAAGTTTTGTTTCTATAAATAAAACATTTTAATATAATAATAATTAAAACATTGATTAACTTTCAGTATGTAAAATAGTCTTAAAGTTATCACATATTAAATATTACAATAATCATAATTCAAATACATTCCAGAGCATTTTCATAAGTCTATTACATGCCATCTAATAATATCAAAAGTTGACATATTCGTCATACAGTTACTGATGAGGCAACCTTATATCAGTTGTACTCCTTAATCCGATCGTACTAATACCTATGCGTGAAACCAACACATGCTAAGTATTCACTTAGGTAGGCATAATAATAAAAATGAGGTGTAACCTAAACATAAGTATATCATAAAATATCAAGATACAAATTTAAATCGTATAAATCATATTAATGCATAAACTAGCTTGGTAAACCAAGTTTCATTCCCATAACCTAGAAAACAATATTTAGTATGCCCATCATACCTACAATTCAATATCTTTTCAAATTATCCTTTTATTTGCCCAATGTATATTGAATGAGAATGCAAGGTACACACATTGCACCTAAGTGACGAAATGGAAATTCACAAGCTTATTATGAATTCCATGGATGCACACATAGTGCGGAAGGTACATATAGTACTGATACAAAAATGCAATATATGCATTAGACAAAATCGATCGATAACCTTCATACACAAATGTATGTCGAAATGCTAATTCATAAACTCATTATGAATACCATGGTTGCACATCTAGTGCCGAAAGTACACATAATACTGATATGAAAATGTAACATATGCATTAGACAATATCTATCGATAACCTTCATACACAAATGTATGTTAAAATGGTAATTCATAATCTCATTATTAGCACCATGGTTGCACATCTAGTGCCAAAAGTGCACATAGTACTGATACGAAAATGCAACATATGCATTAAACAAAATCGATCGATAACCATCATATACAATGTATATCAAAATGCACCTATGACTCTCAATGCATATACAATGGGCCTTTAAGTCAAATTCACAGATTAAACATTTATTTCAGAGACATTGATAACTATTAAAACAATATAAAAGTTCATCCATCAATTTTGGAGTAGTTCATAATATAAAATTATTCGTAAAATCATTTCCATAAACATTATCAAAATATATCAAAATACTGTAAAACATACTTTTATCAAAACATTGGAGGTAGACTTATCGCAAGTCATATTCATCTCATATAAGTACATAATAATGCACTCACCTGGTACACCTCACTATTATTCCTTAATGATGTCCAACTATTCGACAACTTTATCCTTGCCATTTTTCTTGCTTGACTCACGAGCTTGATTACGATCTACACATGCATCCATAATCACACATTTAAATATGATGTTAGTATACTTACTAACACTTCTTCAAAGTAATAGTATTCAAAAGTACTATAAATTTTGAATTCTAAAAAATTCACCCTAACTTAACATTTAAGACTGAATAGTATTGGTACCCATCCTACAATATCGATACTTCTCTTCTATGGTACCGATACCCAGTTCGATATCGATACCATTCTAGCATTCTGGAATTTAATTTTTGATTACGGTATTGATACCTACACCTCAGTATTGACACTTCTTTAAATTGGTATCGATATTATTCATCCAAATCCTCTAATTTAACCTAATAGTATCGATATTTTTCTTCCATTACCGATACTCTTACCCATATTTTACCTCTTTTACTTTGATTTTTTCATAAATTCCACCTAAAAAAGTTTGTTACGATATGTATGCGATGCATGTTTGTTCACTATTTTTGATGAGTATGTGCTATAATTGTGTTCGATTAAATGGCTATAACGATTAATCTTTTAATTTGGTTATTCTAATAATGACAATCGATGATTAAAGTGTTAATCATAAATCAGCTGCGGTATAATTCATAAATGGAAGTTCAGTTTAGGCACAAGGACAATGGTTATTCCTATCTGAAAAACGTTAGGGATTAAAAATCCCAATAAACGATTCTTTGATAAAAGTTATCAAATCGTAAGATTTTTCACATTAATAGTGGGTGTTGTTTTAAAAAAGTCCTACTTGCTGCCGTGTTAAAACAAATTTATGAAATTGCATTCATATGGAGATTCAAAGGAGCAGAAAATTAGACCGACTAAAGGCTAGAAGATGCTTGAGAAGCAATCCTAGTATTTCGTATTCTTGATTCTCCCGTTGGCTTGGGATGTGCCACCTTAGTTGTTATATTTTGGGCTATAATCAATGCATTTTACTACTTTATGTTTATCTTGTATGTGATACAATGTATGCTATAATAACATGCTAAATCAATTGATGAGATCATTAAGGGCCTAATATTAAAAATAAACAATGAAATTTTCCCTATTCCACATAGTTATTGGGTAAGTCTAGTCTATGTGGTTAAAAAACATAGAGTCACAGTAATTCAAAATTTGGAAGGTGAGTTAGTTCTGACACGAGTACCTAATGGATGGCGAGCATGCATCGACTATAGGAAGTTGAACTTGTTAAATGGCAAAGACCATTTTCCTCTTTTCTTTATAGAGCAAATGATAAAGGTATTAGCCAAAAAAACTTATTACTATTGTCTTAATGATTTTTAGGTCTTTTCCATATCTAGTAACGCTAGAAGATCGAGAAAAGATGACTTTCACTTGTCCCTTTGGCATATTTTCTTGACGACAGATGCCTTTCAGACTTTACACTGCACACACCAAATTTCAGAGATGAATGCTTAGCATTTTTTGGGACTATATTGAGAAAGGTATCGAAGTCTTCAAGGTTGATTCAACTATGTATAATAATTATTTCAAAGAGTGCCTTTTAAATTTAACCAATTTGCTTAAACAGTTGCTAGTATTTAACCTCATTTTAAATTATGAAAAATACCATTTTATATTTGATAAGAGGTTAATTCTAGGCCATATCTTTCTTCGGATGGAATAGCAGTTGACAAAATGAAAATTGATATTATAGACTCACTACCTTACCCTATAACAGTGAAGGAAGTCCGTTCCTTTTTTGGTCATACAAGATTTTACCACAGGTTCATCAAAGATTTCTCAAACATAGAGCATTCTTTGTGCAATCTATTCCAGAAGGATCAAACTTTTGATTTTAATCAAGAATGTAAGGAATCATTCAACATCTTGAAAAAAAAGCTTGTATTGGCTTCGATTGTATAACCGCCAAATTGGGACCACCTTTAAGCTTATGTATGACGCATCAGATACGAGTGTTGGAGCCGTTCCTGGGTAGAAAATCAAAAAGGAGCCCATGTTATAGCTTATGCGTCTTAGAATTTGGATTCGACACAGAAAAAATATTCTACAATCGAAAATGATTTTTTTGCTATAATTTTTGCTTTGGAAAGATTTAGATCTTAATTTCTTGGCACTAAAATTACTATTTTTTCTGATCATGCAACCTTGCGATATTTGATGAGAAAAAAAGAGATAAAGCCGATACTTATATGATGGATCTTGCTTCTTCATGAATTCAATTTGGAAATTAAAGTTAAAAAAGGATGCGAGAACTTGGTAGCCGATCACTTGAGTTGTATCCCCCTCTCCATATCCTATCCGTTGATTTTAAAAGAATTTCCTGCAGAAAGTCTAATAGTGGAACAAAAGGTTACATCATGTTTCGCGTATATGGTAAATTATTTGGCCACATGTAAATTACTATTAGATTTGCCAAAGCTAAAGTTAACAAGATAAAGTGAAAATCCTGATTTAATATATAGGATGATCCTTAGCTTTGGAAGCATGCTCAGATCAGGTAATTAGACGATGAATTGCCAAAGGTGAGGTAAATTCTATCTTAAATTTCTGTCATTCTTACTCTTGCGGTGGTTACTTCAAACCGAATCAGACTGCCCATTGAATTTTAGAGTGTCGTTTCTTTTGGCCTAACGTCTTTCATGACTGTAATTATTTTTAAAAACCTATGAAAGATGCCAACGTGCATGTAGTCTAAGTCGAAGAAATAAAATGCCTCTTAATTCGATTCACATTTATGAATTTCTCGCATAAAATCTAATAGTGGAACAAAAGGTTACATCATGGTTCGCGGATATGTTAAATTATTTGGCCACATGTAAATTACTATTAGATTTGCCAAGAGTTAAAATTAAAAAGATAAAGTGAAAATCCTGATTTAATATATAGGATGATCCTTAGCTTTGGAAGCATGCTCAGATCAGGTAATTCGACGATGAATTGCCAAAGATGACGTAAATTTTATCTTAAATTTCTGTCATTCTTACTCTTGCGGTGGTTACTTAGACCGAAGTAGACTGCCCATTGAATTTTAGAGTGTCGTTTCTTTTGGCCTAACATCTTTCATGACTGTAATTATTTTTAAAAACCTATGAAAGATGCCAACGTGCAGGTAGTCTAAGTCGAAGAAATAAAATGCCTCTTAATTCGATTCACATTTATGAATTTTTTTATGTTTGGGGAATCAACTATATGGGTCACTTTATTTCTTCATTTGGAAATACTTATATTATACCAGTGGTAGATTATGTTTCTAAATGGGTAGAAGCTAAAGCTATCTAAAATAATGATGTTAGAACAACAATTAATTTGTTTTTGTTGGCACACCGCGAGCGATTATAAATAATCGAGGAGCTCATTTCATCAATCAGATAATCGAAGCAGTTATGAAGAAATTTGGTGTGACCCAAAGAATTTCCACGGCCTACCATATGCAAAAAATTAGGAAAGCGGAAGTATCAAATCATGAAATTAAGGTGATTCTTGAGAAGATCATCAAACCAAACCGTAAGGATTGAAGTCTCAAGCTAGCAGATGTATTTTGGGCATACCAAACTGCTTATAAAGACCCTATTAGAATGTCTCCAAATCACCTTGTTGTAGGTAAACCATTTTATTTGTCCATTAAATTTAAGGATTGAGCATATTAGGCAGTCAAGCAATGCAACATGGAGATGGACACAGTTGGGAAAGCTCATAAGTTTTATATCCAAGAGCTTAAAGAAATCCGTAGAAACGCTTACTACAATGCCCAAATATTTAAAGAAAAAAACAAAAGAATTCCGCGATCATAGAATTTCTTTTAAATTGTTTTCTATCGGACAAGAAGTTCCACTTTTTAATTCTATGTTAAGAATTTTTGCATGGAAACTTAGATCGATGTGGCTCGGACACGATAGCAGACCCCTTGGCCCCATTTTTGTTTTATCGCCCTCACCTACATCATTTCCCCGCATGGCTATATTTTCTTACTATTTTATTTTACCCTTCTGCACAGCCTCAATCTCCCCTAATATTTCCCTTCATTTTTTAGTAAACCCCACACGCACCCTTACCTTTTCTTTTGTTTCAAAATTTGAAACACCCCTATCTGGTCATAGAATTTGGGTTTTATTCAAATTTATTTTCTCTTTTCTCTTATACCTCACGTGCAACTTAAAAAAAAGAACCTTAACCTTTCATTCTTCTTCTATAGCCACACGACCCCCAAGCTCCACCAAGCACCATCACTCGTCGTTTGTCGCTTTCGAGCACCTTATAACGCCATTCGATCGCCCTTACTCCTTTGATCATCTTCCTCACACCAGCATGTTGAGAACTCGAAACCAAGAAAACATTGGAAACTCTCAACCACCTATCACTCTCGATGATTTTCGTTGATATATAACACTGACGTTCATGCAATTTCCTAGCGACTTCAATTCTCTATCATAATCTTCCCTATCTCTTCCACAGTGTGGTGACTGAAGATAGAAAAAAAAGTTGTGCCTTATCCTGAGATGGAGCCGATTCACGTCACTCCCGACCACTCTAATACCATGTCTTCCTCTGCCGATCACATGGTGTTTTCGTACGATTCTGTTGCTCCATATAGACCATGGTAGAACCATCTTTCTTCGTCAGCCTCATAGATGTTCTACTCTAAGCCTTCAGGTTCATTCTCCCAATCAATACCAGATGTTGTTTCGTCCTACCTAATGCACTCAACAGTGGCCGAACAACCCGATAAGGTAATTTCTAAACTCGTTTTGATTGAACCACTACTAATGTACAATCCTATGTATGGTTTTTCATATGAGTTCGAAACTATTTTTTCAATCGAACAACCACCACCACCCCTGCCGATCACGTGTCTCCTTTTATATGATACTTCGGGCAGCAACATCCTTCCCCTTTGTCGCAAGCTCTAGCGAGAGCCCTATGCAAGGTGATAATGCACCCGACCATGCCGAACACTACTCCGAGAGTGATCTCCCAGGCCAAACCTATTCTATCCCGATCGAGGAAGTTTTGTAAGGTTACTTATAATTTAATGATGATAAATCTTGGCCGTTTGATAACATCAGGCACCGTAAGTTTCAGGTTTGCAAATATATTCCATGACATACTCTCGATACTTTACACTTGTGTGATTTTGTTAAGGCTTATTTTGATGCTATTGGTTGGATGTTATACTCTTAGATTAGATGAACACGTACTATAAGTTGGTCTTTGAGTTTTATGATACGTTTACACTTTTGTAGAATCGAGTTGTTACTACTAACTCGCTTGATGTTATTTCCTTTCAGTTAATGGAACAATATTTTAGAATATTGATTAAGGATTTTAATTTTTCTATTAGATTCGCAACGGATGTCACGAATCATGGTTATTCAACTACTTTACTTGAGATGCTGCAGGACTTTGACTCAGATATTGCTTATGAGGCACTCAACGACATAGCGGGGTAAACTTTTAATTCCAAAATGAAAAAAGGGTGTCATATTCATGACTCGACACTCCGCTGCATACATCGGTTCTTAGCATACAACTACTCCAGACGTAATTATACTATATCTTTCTTG
Source organism: Hibiscus syriacus (assembly GCF_006381635.1). NCBI lineage: Eukaryota > Viridiplantae > Streptophyta > Magnoliopsida > Malvales > Malvaceae > Hibiscus > Hibiscus syriacus. Next base: position 2,155,249 of record NW_024062296.1, on the reverse strand, counting down.
AGTAAGATTGAGTTATTTTTCTTGAAGTGTATGAAAATCGATATGAAGGTAAACTTGGGCTTTTGGTTCACTCACACTTTTGAACACGTTGTGCACTATGATTGTCCACTCATTCTTGGCCCTTATATTACTCACCTTGCATTTCGCCTTTCTCCATTAACTTGTAATACTTCACGTTTAACTTATGCTTTTACGATGGATGCTTTATATGCATAGTGTTTGGATATGATGGGACTTCTCGTCGGCACTCCTGATGTACCGTATATCATTCCTCCCGACATCATTATGCCTAGTAATGCGTAAGTATTTCTTCGAAAGACAGAACTATAACAAGCACCGGCAGAGAAATCATAGTCGGACATGCACAATGAGATCCTTTCTTACCTTTATGGTCACATCTATACGCGGCCGTAGGGCCGTCACTAGATCAGGGAGTATTTCTATTCCCTCTCTTGCATTTTTATTTACATATTGGGACAATATGATTTAAGTGGGGGTAAAATTTGTATCAAATTTGTATCTTGCTTCTTCGATGGTTTGAAGTTGAGATTTCTTGATTGATATGTTGGAATTACTTGTTGTCTATCCTATATTTTACTTTGTTTATTTGATTTCCTTATGAATTGAGATCTTGGTTTTGTTGAAATTTAGGTTTTGTGATAACTAATTGGCATGACTATTGTTTTTCTTTATTTAAAATTTTTACTTGACATTCCATGAATTTATTAGTTGATTTGTTGCATGACTTAGTACATATTTCACCTTTTCGTGTGAGTTTTGAACATAATGATCAAATGTTTTCATTCTTGCTCTTTGTTTCATTGAATGTGCTGAAATAGTTGTTTACATTCTAGAACTTGTAGCGTAATACTTGTTTATACTACATGATTGAATATGATGCTTTAGTGTGATAGGGGCACCTAGGATTTAGCAATTTTCCATTCTAGAAAATTGCCTACCTTATATTAAATTTCCCTTAGCTAAACCAATTTTGAGACTTATACCCTATATTTGTTTTACCCTATTATTAACCTAAGCCATTTTTGTTTTACCCTCTTTTGTCACCCTTTTCAGGACAAAGGTACATTTATTTCGGGAAAATAGTTTTAGGAACAAGGGAATGTTAAAAAAAATAGATTGTGCAGTGTGCAAAACAAAAAAAAAATACATTATGTTCAGAAAAATGTAATCGATGTGGTGCTAACGGGAGTCAGGCTCTTCTAGTACTCAAAATAGTCCCTCTGCTAATTGTGATAGACGTGGTTAGTCCAATAAGGACAAAATTTTGAAGATAGGCTTAGATATTTTAGTCATTCCAAGAGAAGAATTAGCTGCAGAGGTTGGGTTCCGTTGACTATAATCGATGTGCATCAAGGAGAGAGAATCTATTTTGATTATCAATCGATATAAAGGCTAAGCAAAGTGTAATGCTATATCATCTCAATTGAATTCTTTTACCTTATTTACTTTATTTTTTTTATTCGTTATTGACTTTTATTATTTATTTACTTTCATTATTTCTAAATCCTCAATTTTTACATTTGTAGTTAAACCCAAGGATCATAACATGTTACTTTATCAAACTTCCTTAGTCCTTGTGGATCGATCTCTATTTCCCTATACTACTTTCATTATTTATTTGAGATTAGAGTATTTTATTTGGCAATTTCGTGATGCTTGTTAGAATTGTTATCGGGAACTTTGGCAAAGTTACTAATGTTGCTTCTTGTTTTGATCTATGACTAGGTCCTTCTAATGGAATTAATAAATTAGGAACCTAAAATCGAAGAACTTGCCCCAATATTATATGGAGAAACTCTTCGACGAATGAGACAATAACAACAACGTCAATTGAAACCTGATCTAGACTCAGGGGAAATATCTTACATCCAAGCCTTATTCATACTTGATAAAGAAGAATCAATACTTATGGCTGATCTAATTATCTGAAAGCTATACACGACACTTAATGAACAATAGCCGCTTTACATCACACTCTCAAATGAAAAAACATCATTTGAGCTAAATACATATTTGATCCATCTTTTATCGACCTTTCACAAGTTACAAAATGAGAATCCGCATAAATATCTAAAAACACTTCATATGGTATACGTGAGGATGAAATCCCGGGGAGTTTCTGAATATCAAATTAAATTCTGTGCATTTTCTTTTTCTTTTGTTATTCAACAAAGGATTGATTATTCTATTTACCTCTTGGTTTATTGATGAATGAGATGAAATGTCTCGTTTATTTCTTGACAAGTTTTTCTATATGGCTAAAGGAAGTGAACTAAGGAGAAGCATTGTAGATATTCGACAAAAGGGTAACAAATCATTATATAATTCTCGGGAGCACGTTAAGAAGTTGCGTGCAAGCTTTCCATAATATGACTTTTCAAAAAAAAAAACTCTTGTATATTATTTTTATGAAGGGATACTTCCCATAGAGATTAAAATGTTTGATGGGACAAGTAGAGGAGCACTTGTAAACATGACCCGCTATGCAACTAGGGATTTGATTTGACTATAACCGCTAGAGCTCAACAATTTTTTCCATCTATTGAATCCAATTGACAGGCTCATAAGATAAGTACTCCTACTGAAGATAAGATTGATAAACTTACTAATGTTGTCCAATCTTTACTTGCAGGAAAAATAGGTTTGTCTCGCTTATTTGGAACTTATACGATGCCAAATAATATAATGGATTTCTATCTAATGCTTAAGAAGGATAATACAACACATATAGATGTTGTAGAGAACTTTTTGGAACCTTTGCATAGGTGATATGACCCTCATTTATATACATACAGATTCAGTTGGAGGGATCATCCAAATCTTAGTTATGGTTCAAGTTTCAGATACAATCAACATTATCAACTGCGACCACCTATGCCTTAGTAATATCAATCGCAAAAATCATATTTTGAGTCAACATTAGACAAGCTTGCACTTTCTAAACCTAAATTTCAAAATAAGATTAAGGTTCACCTACAAGAGATCGACAAATAAATGAGCCAATTGGCTCAAACTGTGGGATATTGGAATCCCAAGGGAAGATTCTGTCTCAAACAGAACAACACCCCAGAAAAAATTTTCCTACATAATTCACTTATTATTCTACCTAATTCACTTGACACAAACAAAGAATTCATGCACTTACTTATTTTAAAGTAACATGAAAGCTTGAGATAGATGAAAATATACATGGTATCTCATTTGTGATGTCAACGTCCTGGCCCTGTCTCACTGTGATATGACAAGTAAAATCGCACGTAGTAAAACTGAGAATAAGTCGATCCACTCGTCTACTCTCCTGCCCGAGAATAGAACTAGCATTTCTATAGATATTCTCTCTACCATGTAGAGCTACTAGGATCACCTCCCTCGACCGAGCTAAAACATCACTATCGGAACTAGGACAATAGCTTACCAAATGCTCTAAAGATCCACATATATATCATTTCATAGAGATTCTAAAGCACTTTCCTCATTGATTCCTATCACAATGCTTACACACTGGATAATCCAAGACTCTATTGGAGTTCTCAACACTTGACATGGACTACGAAGCTGATGGTCTCCTATGAAACCTTATGTCTAAATTCTTACTTAGGCGCAGTGACAAAGCTAACGCCACTTTCATCTACTCACGCGAATCTCTCGCCCTCTTGACCATCGACTGAGACAGATCTACTGATACACATGTCCTCATTTTTGGGATGGCTGACTCACCCAACAAGTATTTCCTTATACTCTGCACCCTTTTCATGGCCTTAGCCTATCATGTTAGTTCTGAAAACACTCTAGGTGGGTTTCCCATCAACCGTGCATGGATATCTATATGAAGTCCCTCAAGAAACCTCTTATACCTTAAGGACTCAGTCGTAACAAACAAAATTGGAGGAAATCTATCTCCTCACTTGTCCTCCAATATACTTGCCTTTAAACTTGTTTTGGAACTGATCCCACGTAGGCGCCTCTAGTTGTAGAGACATCCCAATGGTCTCATACCAATCAATCAAATCACCCTTAAGGAAATTGGTGATGCATTCTAACTTACCCTATACGGTAAGTTAAACTGCCTCAATGTATGCATGGTCTCCCTCATCCATTGATCTACTGAAATCGAATCATTATCACCTGAACTATAGAAGCCAATTGTCTTATACCTCTTTAGTTTCTCTGCTAGGACTCTATCGGTACTAACGTACTCTAGGTAACTAGCTAACAATTTGTGCTGTAAGAATAGTGTCCACTATCTCTCTACGCATGGAGGTCAAAACCTCTAAAGATGGTCATCTCAACGACTCTCATAATTATCGAAACCATGCGATCCTTTACACTAGGTAGGAACCCATCGCTATAATTTTTAGGATGAGACACGCGAATCTCCATCCTACTAGAGACTACGCTCAAAACCTAAAATCATTATTACTTTCCTAAACATGGTCAGAAAAAAGAAGCACCATCAGGATTCTAGTCTCATACGAGTACTTTTAGTACTTTAGGGCATGTATTTATTGACACCTTACTATAACCGATAACTGGATCATAGGACCGACTCAATCTAACGCTATAATACCATTAAATGTAAGACCTTAAACTCAATCGGGCCTAAAGTGCCATATTGGGTTAACGAGGTAGCCACTGATTTCCAAAACCTTCAAACAATAATACATCTCAAAAGTTACAAATCTCAATACACAAGTAAGGGTCCTATGAATACACAACCCCACTACAAGTAACCAACCATTACTCTCTAAGGAAACACTGGAAATTCTATAGTGACAATTCTCATCAAATGGCTCAAGCTAAAAACATACAAACGAAAAACATCTGAAGTTAAGCTTACAAAGTCCTATAGTATAATCGCTAATCTAGAGTAGCATTAAGAGTTCCATAAACTTAAGCATGCTAAATACATGGTATTAAGTAGTAGGTACATGCATGATTCTAATCATGTGCCACCTATTTAAGGTTCAACAGTTCTACTTGTTGAGTGTAAGTCGTATGCATCCCTTAGTCTCTACTAAGGGCCTCACCATGAGTAAATGTATACTAGATCTCTAACCTAGGTATCATCCATCAATGCATCCTCATGTAACACATAATCATAGTACCCAAATATTACAAAGACGTCATGTACAATCACACAACAACAAATAAGCATCAAGGTGTAGCTTGGGGTCACATAGCATCATAGAACTCACACCCCTATTTACTTACTAAAGGTGAATTGGGTAACGCCGGGGTTACACAACATCAACATCTCTAAAGTACCATAGGTGAGGTCTTGGTCACACAACATCGGCACATCCCAAATACCTTAGGCTAGGTTTGGGTCATACAACATCGATACCATGGCTAGCTAGTCTACTCTTCTTGAGTACATGAGACATGTATGGGTCACACAACATCAGTACAACATCCAACTAGCGACTAAAGTTCTCTTACACTGATTGAATATATCTAAATATACTATAGACACAAGACGATCACCATAGTAAAGTAACTCAGGTGTCATAATCATATCCCAAGTAGTAAACAAAAGCATAAGTGTATGGAATATTACCTGATGTAAGCCTATCAATACCCCTCAATGATAAAGTTTATAGATATCCTTATTGTTGTCCCGATTTGGGAAATGATAACAAGAATTGCTCATGACTTGATAAGTACGGCTGCAATGAATAAAGATAAAAAATGGATTAGTATATGAATGATAAAAGACTATAAATAAATAAAAATGAATTAAAGATAAGGATAGAAATAGAGTTGTTGCGGAAAATGTGTTGCAATGGTGGCCTTCAATGGATATGGATGAAGATGGCCTTGATGTAATGGTATGTACGACAATATAGGATGATGATGATGACTTTGATATTTAGGTGAAATGTAATGAAGATGGTGGATGGAGATTGAAATGAAATGAGATATTATCTTAGATAAATTAAAGATAAAACTATACTACGAGGAGTATAGTCTCGGTCTTTGCAAACTTAACCAAGGGGTGGTGTTGAGGACTAAAACCCATTAGTTATAAAACTAGGAATTAGAAGTATCAAGGAGAATAAGTGACACCACAAGTATAAAGAATTATACTTACTTAATCGATATAGTTCTTAAATGAACTTGAAGAGATATTTCTCACAAAATACGTTTATATAATCAAAGGTGTCTTTACAAATGAACTAGGCCTATCTATTTATAGGCTGAATGATTATATGCCTTTTCGACAAGGGGCATGTCTTAGTGAAAATGCATTACTATTAGAATGAATGAACAAGTCCCTTGTCCTTCATGTTTTTTCAGTTATCACTTCACAAAGGGACTTAATAATTTGGCTAACACATGCATGGAACCTTTCTTGGCCTAATGATGAGATGATGGTTCGTATTGGCGCCAAAGACTCCATGAGCATGGTGTGTGGGGGTTGGCCGAATGGTCATGATTATTGTCTCATACCTCTTCAAGATTGAAGCCTCTTTTTGATGAGAACTCTTCACCAACGTGCACCTAGATGTTATGGCTTCTTCCTAGATAACAACATTCATGAAAGGTCACAATGGTTGAAAGATAACCCTTGATGATTGAACTAGTTCTAAGGTGAATGAGCTGGAGGTGAGCTGGCCATAAGTGAGTTGTATTATGATGAGTGGTTTGGAAGCTCCTTGTTAAATTTCATATAATGGAAAGGCACCTCTTCATGAAAAGGTACGATTTATGAAAATTTTACTTGACCCATATTTTAAGTATTCTGAATGGTGATGTTGATAGTGCAGCTCCCCAGCTGAAATGAAGTCATCTCCTAGCTCAAATCTTTAGCTCAATCCAGCTATGAGCTCAATTGTCACCGGATAACTTTTCACCAATTGTTCCTTATGCTCTCCTGAGTGTTCCTATACGAGTCTCCTTTCTTTAACCTTCATCATTTAGCTCAAATTAGCTCCCTTAGGTGTGACCGAATGTTCCTTCATTCAATAACAAAAACATAAGTTAAATAATTAAGAGTAATAAACATATAATTAAAAATGTGGACTATAGTTATAATAATAACTTCATGCATCACATAATAATGAGAGAAATATTATTATTATAGCTATATATGTAATATATATATAAAGATATCAATGTCACAACAAATGAATGTAATCATCATAATCATAATGTAGAATAAGAATGAGTTATAAAAAATCTTATTTTTAATATTGTGAAAGGTTGGAGATGCAAGGATGGATATGGTGTTAAATTGGGTCACATCCTCCTTCTCTTATTTTGAGCGATTTATCCTCAAATCAAAAGGAGACTTCTCACTGATCTCATTCCATTCAATAGTTTTTGCTTTATTATCAAGGGTTATCTCCCCAATAGTAACTTGTTTAAGACATTCCTCTTTTAAAAGATATCTCTATAAAGTCATTTCTTTGGATAGTAGCATGCCAACAAGTACCATTTTGAAAATATTCTTTTCATAAATCATGTCCTTTGAATAAGTGTTGTGAACGTTCATGTCCTGAAAAGAATGTAAACTCTTATAAGTAAAAGAATGATTAATTATAAATAAATGAAAGATGTACTCCCTGTTTATGTCCTTTGGATGGTTAAGAGTCATATCTTTTGAAGACATATTACCTTGAATGATCATATCTCTTGACATCCAAAAAGACGAGTTCCTTGGTTCTACAAAAGTCAAGTCCATTGAATTATCAAGAGTTACAACTTTTGGCTCATGAATAGACACAACTTTTAAATCTTTATGAATCATGCCTCTTGGTTCTTCCCTTTGACATGTTATGTCAGTTGAATTGTCATGCAACTTAAAGTAATATTATGCTTTTTCAAAGTTAGAATAATCGTCTTTAATCTTGTGTCTCATCAATAAGCATTTTCGTATCAAGTACTTAGATGAATAAGCACTTGTTTTCTGATTTATTTCTTCCATGATTGATGACGCCTTCCCTTTCCTCAAGGTTTTAATGTTTTGTTTCATCTTGAACTGATCATTTTGAACTTGTTTCGGCGTCAAAGGAGTAAGGACAATCTTATTTTCTCTATGGTTGAATGAGTATTGGTTGGTAAAGCAATCATGAGTAGTTCTTTTGTCATACTGCCATGACCTCTCAAGAGGTAAATGGTTAGCATGCATAGGAACTACATCACACATAACATTGTCCTTGTATTTTCCAAATGAAAAAGAAACTATCACTTGTTTATTAACGTTGAGTTCTCCTCGTTTTTTGAGCTATTATAGCTTTTATGGACTCAGATGCTTCATTATTTTTAATCCAAGCTTTTCCGCTATGATTGTGCTTGCTACGTTGTACAAATTCTACCATCTATGATCATAAAACATACATTGTCATTCACATGGTATCGACTGTGAAATATATTTTCTCTTTGTACATTGTCATCTACCACTTGTGTACTCAAACTTATTTTAATCACCAGGATTTCTCCTTCAATGGGAGCCTCAATTTATGCTTCTTCATTGGCATATTCTTGAGTCTCTTCTTCTTCTTCAGGCTTGGGCTTAATGTCACCATTCCTAAGTAAAAGCATTGTATTCCAGTTGGGCATTGTGTAGAGACATGCCCTCTCCAAAGACATTTAAAGAACCGAATGTCCCTTGAATATTCAGTTGCCTGTTTTTCTCGGTTATTGTCATTATTCACTTGTTGGGTCTTTGAAGATTCGACTTGCTATTTTCTAGGAGTAGGAGTGGACTTCTTCAAATTGTTTTGGCCCCATTTTGAAGGTGTAGGCATGACATTACGAGATGTATTCCTTCTCCATAGTTGTCTCTCTATCTTCATCACCATTTGTACCATTTCATCTATTTTAATGTAAAGGTATAACTCCAAAGTGTTGGCAATTTCTGGATTAAGTCATATAAGAAACCAAACCATGGCTGCTTCACGATCCTCCTCAATCTTGACTCGGATCATTTCCACTTCCATTTCTTTATAGTAGTCCTCCACACTCCTATGGCATTGTCTGAGATTCTGTAATTTATAAAACAAATATCGGTGATAATGAACAGGAATGAAACATTTTCTCATTATACCTTTCATTTCATGCCAAGTTGAGATTGGTCTTTCACCATTCATTCTTCTGCTTATAGTAACTTGATCCCACCATATCAAAGCATAATCTATAAATTCCATGGCCATCAATCTTACTTTCTTTAATTCTGAATAGTTGTGGCAACTAAAAACATGTTCCACCTTGCTTTCCATTCAAGATAGGTTTCGGGATCAGTTTTCCCTTGAAATTGAGGAATTTTGATCTTGATGTTACTCATGTTGTCATCAACATTAGCATGCCTGGGTCATTGTATTGTTTCTTATTCTTCATCTTCATAATTATCTTCAATTTCATCCTCTTGAAAAGGTTTTTGTCTCCTAGGAGCACATTTGTTTCGAGCTTGTTGTAGACCTTGCCGTTGATCCATCTTTTCATGAAGATCATCAAACTCTTCACAAAAAATTTGTATCATTTCGCCAATTAATGCTTGTATTTGTAAGTTTGGTTGACCTGCATTTTTTCTGGGAGGACTTTGAGACATTATTAGTAATAATAATAAAGAAAACCTTAGTAGCACACTCACAAAGCCTAACAATCTTCACTCCAAAGAAAAGATAAGCGACCACTTCACTCAATGCTTGTGTCTACAATCGGGAATATATCTAGATTTTTATCAATTCCCCTTATGATCTCACTTACTCAAATTTATTTTTACCACCCAATCTTTCTTGTTAAGTCATTTGAAGAACTAACTCAAGATTATGTCAAGCAAATCTTCAACTTCCGTGTCACTGCAATAACTTGATTAGGAAAGAAATAAAATTTGAGACAATGAAGACAAAGGTAAATAAAAGAAAGAAGAAATGATTAGTAATGAAGAAAAGGATTGAATAAGAAAGAAAAGAAAATAGAAGGGGTGACTTATAAACCAAGAACAATACTTACAACCTTTCCCTTCTGAGAGACATAAGGTTATCTCTTCAGTAAGGTTGATAATAGGACTCCACTGTTCTTCTTTTGACTTTGTAATGCATATTTCCATTGATTTTGTTTGCTGGAAATTTCTTTTTCTTTTGCATTTTTCTTTTGAATCCTTTAAATTGATGAATGACCCTTGCTTTCTTTTTATACCTTTTTTTGCATTTAATGTTGCACGCCAAAATGTAGTTGCTAATCACTTCCAACTATGCTCTGATTACCGCTTGATGTAAGCCTATCCACGTCCCTCAATGATGAAGTTTATAGATAGCCTTATTGTTGTCTCGATCTAGGAAATGATAGGAAGTATTGCACCTGACTTGATAAGCATGGCTGCAATGAATAAAGATAAAAAATGGATTAGTATATGAATGATAAAATTGGAAATAAATAAAAATGAAATGAATTAAAGATAAGGATAGAAATAGAGTTGTTACAGAAGATGTGTTACAATAGTGGCCTTCAATGGATATGGATGAATATGGCCTTGATGTAATGGTATACACAACAATGTAGGACGATGATGATGGCTTTGATATTTAGGTGAAAGGTAATGAATATGGTGGATGGAAATGGAAATGAAAGGAGATATTATCTTAGATAAATTAAAGAAGAAACTATACTATGAAGAGTATAGCCCCAGTCTTTGCAAACTTAAATAAGGGGTGGTGTTGAGGACTTAAACCCACTAGTTATGAAACTAGAAATTAGAAGTATCAAGGTGAAGAAATGACACCACAAGTATAAAGAATTATACAGGCTTAGTCGATATAGTTCTTAAAAGAACTTGAAGAGATATTTCTCACAAAATAAGTTTATATAATCAAAGGTGTCTTTACAAATGAACTAAGCCTCTCTATTTATAGGATTTGAGAAGGTTGGCCGAATGATTACATGACTTTTTAGCAAGGTACATGTCTTAATGAAAATGCATGGCTATTAGAATGAATGAACAAGTCTTTTAGCCTTCATGTTGTTTCGACTATCTCTTCACAAAGGGACGTAATGATTTGGCTAACACATGCATGGAACCTTCCTTGTTTGAATGGTGAGATGATGGTTCATATTGGCGCCAAATACTCCACGTGCATGGCTTGTGGGGGATGGATGAATGGTCATGATGCTTGTCTCATACCTTTTCGAGATTTAGGCCTCCTTTTGATGAGAACTCTTCATCAACATGCACCTAGATGTTATTGCTTCTTCCTGGACATCAACATTCATGAAAGGTTACAATGGTTGAAAGTTAACCCTTCATGATTGAGCTACTTCTAAGTTGAATGAGCTAGAGGTGAGCTGGCCATAGGTGAGTTGTATTATGATGAGTGTTTTGGCAACTCCTTGTGAAAATTCATCTCCTAGAAAGACACATCATCACGAAAAGGTACGATTTATGAAAATTTGACTTGACCAATATTTAAAGTATTATGAATAGTGATGTTAATGGTACAATTCACCAGCTGAAATAAAGTCATCTTCTAGCTCAAATCTTCAGCTTAATCCAAATATGAGCTCACTTGTCACCAGATAACTTTTCACCAATTGTTACTTATGCTCTCTTGAGTGTTTCTATATGAGTCTCCTTGCTTTAGCCTTCATCATTTAGCTCAAATTATCTCCCTTAGGTGTGGCTGAATGTACCTTCATTCAAGAAAACAAACATAAGTTAAATAATTACGAGTAATAAACATATAATTAATGATGTGGACTATAGTTATAATAATAACTTCATGCATCACATAATAATGAGAGAAATATTATTATCATAACTATATATGTAATATATATATATATAAAGATATAAATGCCATATCAAATGAATGTAATCATCATAATCATAATGTAGAATAAGAATAAGTAATAAAAAATCCTATTTTTAATCTTGTGAAAGGTTGGAGATGTAAGGATCAATATGGTGCTGAATTGGGTCACATCTTTACCTAATAAGGCTTTTATTATTATCACACAAATAATATTATTATCTTATTATTATTATGAAGCTCCATTCTAGGGCTAATGTCTCAACACACATATTACCCAAGGCCTTACAAGGGAAATCGAAGTAGTTAAGTTTCTCACTATCGAACTTACCAATGTCAGGTGAGGTCATCCCTCTTACTCCTCACTCATTCTCTTATATTGGACTTTATGCAAAGGTTTATTAGTTTCTTACTGTTGTTAGTTATTAAGTTGCTCTATTTTGGTCATTTGATACTTAAGGGCATTTTAGTCACTCTATACCTCTACAAAAGTCTCTACAGGTTTCGTGATTCTAAAATGATTATTGTACTTGATGTTCACTACTTGTAACACTAGCTAGCCCGTTACCTATCTTGGGTTCTTTACTAGGCAGCGACTCTCTGATTGCTCTAATCATAATTCCATTCAATACGCCCTAAATTGAATCTACATCTTACACATCCTTTATTCATTGCTTTTCTCAAAGACTATGAGTGTTTCTAGATATGTTTGGTCATTTTTCCCCCATGGACTAAGGCTTTCTATTCCAGATCATCTTTAACTTTTATGGGCCTTAACCTCGTCAAACCTAACCATCCAAGGTTAGTAGTATCGATACTCTACTTGCAGTATTGATAACTTCATGTATCATTGCCGCTATGAGTATCGATACCAAACATGCATTTTATTATTAAAATTTAAGCCCATTATCGATACTATCAATACTCTCCTCAGTAGTATCGAGACTCCCATTTGGGAACCCCTAATTTATGTACTAATTCATCTAGTATCGTTATTGCTAATCCATTATCAATACTCAAATCCATAAATATCTTATTTAGGATCTGGAAACACCAAAATTTATCTAAAATGTCTTTGTTTTGCTCCTAATCATGTCCTAAAGCATTAGGGAGTTAGAGCCTTAAAGAGTCATAAAAACAATTTCTATCAACTTAAAATGTTATTTACTCACAAAGTCAAGTGTAAACCCTAAAATGCTTAAATACTCAAATCCTAGCAGTTCTTCATATTTATGAAAGGCTTAACACTCCAAAGGATTAGAAAAACACTACCTTAGTTAAAAAAATCCCAAAATGAAGCTCCTAGCTTGGCAACACTTACTTCCCTTAAGATTTGTTTGCTTTCTCACTCTTTTTCACTAACCAAGAATGATGCATGGATTTATCAACAAAATGATGATATAGGAAGTATTAAAGATAGATTCTGAAGCTTAATTAAGTAAGGAAGAAACTCTAATATTTACCTTGGGTTAGAAACTTTCTATGGAGAAAAAGATGAAAAATGAAGGAAGTAAGGAAAAAGAGAAGACAAAGTGAGAGAACCTCACCCCCAAACTTGGTATAAAACGCAAAAAATAAACATTTTTTCTATCAAGCATCTAATTACATTTTTAGTTCTTCGTATTTTGTCTCATATTTAAAATTCCCCTTTTTATGGCTAAATGGGCTCCAATCCAACCCAATTAAGCCCAACTCGGCCCAACGACTTAAATTAAGAAATTCATGGGTCTACATACTTTTTGGGTAAACTCAAAATTACTAGCCTAAAATTCAAGGGTTACACATCGTCTCATTCTTCTTCATCTCGAATAAAAATGTGCTCTCCATATTGATACACTTGGATGAATAAACCCCCTATCTAATTATTTTTGAATCTGAGTCTTAAGATCTTTCAACTTGATCGGTACCATACGATAAGCAGCGATCGAGTCGATCTTGGCAACACTTTAATGCTGAATTTTACTTCATGACCTATAAGTAATCTAGGCAATTCCTTCAAAAATACTTAAAAAATCTCGTAGGATACAAATATCTTCAAGTATTGGGCTTAGAGTTTGTGTATCCAGCATATAAGCTAGGAATGATTCACGACCCTGGCTAATCAATCTCTGAGTTATTAAGACTGAGATTATCCAAGGAGTACATCAGGGTTCATCGTTAGCCATCATTACCTTGGAACTATCTCTCTAACTAAGCTTAAGTCGCCTCGATTTTCATCTTAAACTTGTGTCATGCTCCATAACCATTCCATTCTTAAGATTAAATCAAACTTTTAAAAAGGTAACATCATAAGATCAATGATAAAAATTTTACCATGAACATCTATGGGCACTTACAGTGGACTTTATCTTCTAATACATCTTACCTTAAAGGACTCAAAACCTTAACTTTAAACTCGAGGTCTTCTACCAAAATTCCCCACTCCTAAAAAAGTTCACAGCATATATAGAATGTGTAGAACCTAAATCAATCAAATCACTAACAAGATTATTAAAGACAATGAAGATATATGAGATAAAATCTAGTGGTTCACAGTCCTCCTAGGCCCTCATTATATACTGTCGTGAGGTAACCCTGAACTTGAGTTTAATGATTAATCTAGCGGTGCCCGACTCAACTTCTCCGACATACGACTGCCTCTCCTCTTAACAAATCCTTGACTCCTCTGGAATGATTGAGATGACCTCTAAGCTATTGGTGGCTCCATACTCCCTACCTTGGGGTATTCTCTTAGAAAGGGATATAGTGAACCATAATCTAAGCACACTTTGATAATTTGATGGCATTCTCCAGTGTTCCATTTTCTATAATGGTCGCAAAGAGAAGGTTACAATTATTTACTCGAACCACCAATGTTCATCAGAGAGGTTGGAGTTAGAGTTCTTCTAGTGGCTCCGACCACTATCAGCGTCTTAAAATCTGCTCCATTATTCAGAACTGAGATGGTGAGGACCTCTTCACTCATCGGGAGTATGTGGACCTCTTGGCTGAGGAATATAATGATTCATCATAAACTGAAACTGGTACTCTACGATTTTGACCTCTAATATTAACCCTCAAACGAGATCTTATGGAGTGTACCCTCTCGATCGCCATGGCTTATCGAATTAGCTCTAAAAATATCTTAGGGGCATCAATAGAAAAGTAGGTAAGAATGTTGATATATAACCCATCCCTAAACCTTTTATAATAAAGGACCTCAATAGCTACCAACTCAGTGTGTAGTGCCTTAAACGAAGAAAGTCACGCTTGTACTTAAGCACATTTCAGTCATCTTGTACCAAGTAGGGTGAAATGGTCTCTTTGATCGTCACTGTGGACCTAATCGACTTACTTCTACCTCAACTCCTCCAAGGAGAACTCCCAAGTTTATTTTCTAGCTCTAATGCTAACACAATTGTTTCTCACCAATCAATGTCATCAGCTTTCAATAATGCGATGATGCACTCAAGGTTACCTTTTAGGTTGAGGTGAAGCTGTCTGAAGGCATAGAGGGTTTCATGAAGCCAGTGATCCACGATAACAGGATCATCTTTTAAAGAACCCAAACAATTGAAGGTCTTATAATGGATGAGTCGATATACCAGAGATTCTTGGTGTGCAATAGAGGAATGAAAAGGTGGTACAAGTGAGGTAGGCGTCAATCGGATGGCCCTAAAAATGTGCCTAAGGGTGGCTATGAGTTATCAGAAAAAGGTGTCTTTATCTATTCCTGAGTCCTTCAGGATACCTGCATCCTCAGAGTCTAGGAAAAACTCATGGCTTGTAATGCCCCAAATCCTTGGTCAATAGTTGGGTCAACCCGTGACCCATAAGTCAAGCCCATTAGATCTCCTAAACCAACTTAAACCAGTGTTTAAGAGTACTGGGCTCAATTTTGACCCAAGAGTGTAAGATAGTGATGGTTTTATGTTGGGTTAAAAAGAGAGGGGCCAAAAATATAGTTTACCCATTTCCTAAGTTAATGGATATAATCCTTCTTATAAAAGGTGTTTTCACGTGACCTTTTCCCCAACAAAACTATGTTTTATTTCTCTTATTTTCTCTTTTTTTTTCTCTCTAAGAGCCAACAAAAAGAGTAAGCTTTTGGAATTCCAAGCTTAGTTTTAATCAACTAAGGTATGAGCCGTAATCTTTACCCTTCAAGCTTCTTTTAAGACCCCTAATATTATGTTTTGAGTGTAGTTTTAAAAAAAAATAGGTTTTTGGGGATTTAAAGAAACCAAGTGTATTAAGCTTGTTTTTAGTAAATTTGAATTCTTTATAGTGTCCTTAACCTTGTTTTAAGCCTTAAATAAGTTAGTAAATCATTTTCTCACCTTTGTTTAGCTAAGGAAGTAGGAGAAAGTTCCAATGCTAGAGGTAAAGAGAAAATGAATCCTATTTGATTCGAGAGTAGTTTTAGTAGCCAAGGAAGCTAGGTAACACACTCACAACTCCCTCATACCCTTAGTGGGTCATTAGAAATACAAGATAGCTTAAGAGTTATGATTGAGCTTTTCGAGCAAATTCCATAGTAGATTTTATAATTGATATTCAAATCACATGTAGAAGCCTTATTTTGACCCTTATGATGAACATAAGGCTTAATAAAACATGGAAAACCTTAAAGTAGGGAAGTTAGGGAGCATGGGTAGAAAATTAGTGCCAAATAAGGTAATTTCGAGGGAAGGTATTGGTAATGAAGGGATTAGTACCGATATTGTTCGTGTTTCAAGGAGAAAAATTCAAAGAGTTATCAGGTCAGTATCGATACCCCTTAAAGAAGTATCAGTACTAAAGGGCTTGGTATCGAGACCAGATTTTTAGAATGCCATTTTGGTATTGATACTCTAGAGGGTATCAATACCCAGGGTCTTAGTATCAATATTCCTATATGAGTTTCAATACTCTCCCTTTTCTTTAGTGAGAAACTAGCACAGGGGTTCAATACCTTGGGTAGGTATCGATATTAAAGAGGGGGCATCGATACTGTAAGGCCAATATTGATACCAAGGTTATGTCATGGGCTTTTAAGCTAGAGGAATTATAAAACTAAGTGAGGTTTCCTAAGAGCTTTTTATTAAGCCTAAACAAGACTACAAGTGAGAACAATAATAATGCTTAATCAAACATAGAAACGAGTTTATGCGTGGTGACCTAAAATAAGCCTTATTTGAATGCTTGTGAAACGATAAGGACACCCAAGTTCCTTTAGAAAAGCTAGTGGTGTCGATGTATATATGTAGTTTGGATATCCTTAGGTAATGCACGAGGCACTTTAAACTGACTAACTAGGGCGAGAGTTAAGCACCCACGAAGGGTGATGCAGAGATTTAAAGCCACATCATCGGTAGTGTAACACCCATAACCCGTATAATTATACCTATACAGATTATAGATGTCATCCGAATTTTCTTAAAAGCCATTTCCACTTTTACAAATGATTTAAAATTTATTTTCTTAAAATGATAATTGATATTATAAAAATATCATTCCATATAATTTATGATTCATTATAACAAATTTAATTCAAAAGTTTTTTTTATGAATAGTGAACAGTGACGATGAACAGTGGGGGAATCGGTTCCCTGTAGGGGGGATCGGTACCCCATTTACATACTGGAAAATTTTACTTAAAACGTGGTTACTGTTCATGTTACAATAACTTTCGAAAATACATATAAATTCAATAAAATTCCATTTTGTTTACAAATTTGTTTAACAAAACAAATTAAACATTTATAAAATTAAATGCCACTATTTAAATCAAATTCCATCATAGGATGTCTTACTGATATTGAAATATACCTCTCGACACTTGATGATGCTCCAAACTCTTTATTCTATTATTGGTTTTTTACCTACACATGAAAATCATCACACGCTAAGTATATACTCAGTGAGCATTTTCAATGTCAAATTCAAAAAGCCATAAAATCATTTTATTTGTATATCCAATATTTTACCATGATCAATATAATATAAAAATCTTTTACCATTTATCCCATAAGCTCGTAAGCTTATTTTACCAAAATACTTACCATTTAAATTCCATAAGCTCGTAAGCTTATTTTATCAATATACTTGCCATTTAAATTCCACAAGCTCGTAGAGAATAGCCCAATATAAAACCCCGAGGACCCTGGGTATTCGAGTAAAATACATGCACCGTAGTGCTAAACCTGCACTAAGCTTACGCCATAGTGCTAATCCGGACATGACACATAAGGTCGTGCCCACCACCTACACTAAGCTTATGCTATAGTGCTAATCCAGAAATGATACATTAAGTCGTATCCACCTTACCACACTTAGTGCCCTTTCACACTATAATGCTATTATAAACCTGCAGCTGCTATACTCTATGTCATGCCAACTATACCCTGTCCCTCAATGACTTACTTGGGCATATAGTATATTTTATTCAATTCATCCATGGCAAAGTATATTATCAATATTTAACATTGGGCACTTCATACCCTAAAACATTCATGGTAAAATATCACATTTTTCATAATCAATGCATTTTGATCTTATACCGTGGCATTTCATTGTCATGTCAATTTATAAAAACATGACATAATATCATGCTGATATAAACAAGGTCGACTTATCACAAGTCTTCCTTATGATGTATAAAACATCCATGTATAATTTCATGCATGTATTGCACTCACCTTGACACTTTATATCTTACAAAACATTTGTGCCTCACTATTGTCCACAATATACCCTTTTTATACTTAACTTGCTTCAATTGCAAATCAACCATGATCTGTATAAATCACAAATTTATAACAATACATATGTTAGTATTGTACTAACATAAACATATCCCAAAATAATTCCATAGTATATTTGATACTCATTAACTATCAAAATACTTAATACTTAATAATTTCCTTTTAACATTGGTACCAACTTTTCCAATTTACACAAAATGGTCCTTCACCATTTTATCACTTAGAATTTCAATACAAAAATTCCAGTATTGAAATTATTATCAACCAAGTACACAAAGGCATAATTACAATAACACTCCCAACAATTCTAAATTTGTATTACAATCACCAAACTTTCTAAAATTTCCATATTCTGACAACTTGCACTACCTTTAAAGAATCCGTATTCTGTATTGATATACACATTGTAATTCAATTCCGTTTATTCCGTTTAAAACTATACTTGAATACGAATTTATCCATATAACTAACTCCTTCTAATTCATTATGTACAATTTATGATGAATTTTGAAAGTTGACCAACAGAATCTGTTTTGCAGAATCTGCTGTTCGATTTTCCTGACCTTTCCTTGGTTAAAAATTCATATCTTTTTGTGTTCACCATGAAATTGATCCCCGTTTATTTTAAACAAAACTAGATCGATATATAAACACAAATATATAAAAATAATCTCCAAATTATTTTTATATAATTTCTGGTGAATTTTGGAACCTACTGCCAAATTCAGAATCTAACTGTTTCTTTTAACTTCTTCATCCCTAGGTTCTTCAACAATTTTCCAAAATTTATGAATTTATCCCCAACTTTTAAAAACTTAAGAAATGGTCCCCAAATTTTTCTAAGGCCTATAGAGTACTTCCTTCATCATTTCCAACCAATATATAATTTTTCCATAATTTTTCTCACTCAAACCATTCATGGCCGAAGTTTAAAGAACAAGTTTTAGAAAGATTAAACATGTTCTAATCATCATACATGATTGAATATGAATCTACTACCTCACAAACATCAAAATCCATCATAAATTTCAAGATCCCTTTATATGAACATGAACCCTTAAATTTGGGATCTTTAAACACCAACAAGATTACCATGCAATATTGGTACCAAAAGATAGAGTTTTTCACGTATAACAATTTTCTATTTACAACTTACTCAAGATCCTAAGTAAATTGCTTAGAAATTTAGTTGAAATTTTTATCTTACCTTTGGAGAAGAATATAGTAAATTTGGGTGCATTCATCTTATTTTACTCTATATTCCACTATAAATGAATATTATATTCATTTAATTGGGATATGACCAAATCACCCTTAATGAATCTTCTTATTTACCATAAAACCAAGCCATCTAATTATTATCATATTAAAAAGTCAAACATAAATTATTTTGACTTTTAATTTCGAAATTCCCCTTGAATTTTTGAAAATTTGCGTTTTAGTCACTAAATTCCACAGTTTCGATTAAATCTGAAAAATTGCATATTTCCAAACCAAATTTCTCTGATCCAAAATATTAAAATAATATTTCCAACCATATTATAACATCCTTCAAATTTTTGTAAATTCCAACACGATCTGAAATACCGATTTTCTTAACGACTTTAACCCTTTCTAGTTTTTCTTTACTAAAATTCCAAATCCAAAAAATATGATTTCTATAACTCCACTATCAAGAGTAAACCATCTATTTATGGAATAAAAATTCTTTTTAGAAAATTATCACTTAATTCCCTAAACTTTTTTCCCAAATTTCTACTTTGACCATTAAACTTTCAAAATTTGCATTTTGGTCAGTGTCTAAATTTTTGGGGCATTACAGGTAGATTAGAGGGGTGCGCGAGCTTCGAGATATATAGATTCCTTAGTTACACCATGATGTCTACCCTAGAGTAGAGAGTGAACATACGAGTATACTCATTAATGTATGAGATTGGATAGCTTGATGTATTTCCCTTATACACTTTTAGTATGATCTAGTTTTTATTGTGTCACTGAGCTAGTTAGCTCATCGTTTGGAATTTGTTTGCTTATGCAGACTAGGTGGAGCAATCGAGGAGTTTAGAGTGACTGAGGTTCAGACCCACCGTTAATCAGAGCACGTCTCAAGTCTTTGAAGGGCATGTATATATATAAACCCCGTTGTAAAGTTGAGCCGTATTTTGTTCGTAAATGTTTATTTTAGGAGTGCCCCTGATGTAATGTTTCAATTATTTTATGGTTGATTTTATGATGAAAATGATCGTTTTAAATTAAGATAAAGTAAGAAAAAGTTTGATCAACCACTTCGTTGGTTCCATGTAGCACCCTAATCGGTTGACTGTGTGTCTTACAAAATTCAAATAAAATAGAGGAGCCATTATTTTCACAACATCCTAAAAAATTGAGGGTTGAATTTTAGGGTTTATTTTGACTAAAATAAAAATATGGTTCAATGGAGTTGTCACCATTCTTTATTTAGTATGTTATTGGATCACCCGAAAATGTTTTGTTATTTTAATAAATTTAATTTTAAAAAATTATAAAAATCGGTATGCTTTCTATAAAAAAAAAATAGGTTTGAGAGTCGATTATGTGTGAGGAAGGGTTACCACCCGTACATTGCCCGAAAATCAGTACCTAGTCGATTAATTATTATCTTTGCAATGAATTTTATGGATTCATACTTAATTTCCCCTATTAGGAAAATAAATACCATGCTATTTAAAATCCAAGAGAAAATATTAAAGATTTGAACATTTAATTAGGGAAAGTCAACCACCTTATATGAGGAAGAATTATGTTTTATTCCCAATTACATCGTTTAATCACTAATATCTTCATCAAAGACCTTAATTGATGTTCCAATGTTTCGAACCAAGTGGGCATCACCACCTAGTATAAGGTAGAGTGAAAATTCCCTAGAATAAAATAAGGAAAATCTTATTCATTTTATTTATTTACCTAAAGTTGTACAACAAGCAAATTGTTTGTCAATATAGTTGTCGGTCCTTTAAGATAGATAGAGAATGTTCGCATATTTAGAAGTATCGAACCTAAACCTCTGAATAGGGTCTAGAGACCTATTTTTGACAAATCGAAATATGGGAAGATTTCCCTTTCTACCCTCCAGATTGATTTTAAAAGTGTTGTCATTTTTTATTCATTTCACTAAAGGGGACTCGTTCACATCAGATTCTCAAATTAAATCATCCAGATGGGTTAAGTTAACTTGCTCCAATAATCTAAATTAAACGGGTCTTGCCTTTTAATTCATTATGTAAAATGGGGGAGTAATGTGGATGAGGGCATTATGCTTATAAAAAATAAAGATGTCATGCAATTAATAACGAATTGCATTAAAATATTCATATACATATTAAATTCATCATGTTCTGATTAAGGGCCAAATTAATTACCATTCTCTTTTATTAATAATGACCAAAATAATTAATGAATTAATCGCTTGAATAAAACAAATACACCTAAAACAAATTAATTAAATATTAATCAATCACTAATCATACTAAACATTATTTGATGATAAATTTATATCTGATCAAGAAATTGAGGGTGAAATTGCATTTAGAATAGACTTACAGGAGCTAAACTACAAAGCAGGTGACTAAAATGAACTATGCATCAAAACTATAGGGACGACGAAAATAATTTAAAAAGTTATATTTGCACTTTCTCCCTCCTATAAATAGCCCTAACCTTCCCTTTTTTTTTATTTTTAAGCTAACAACTAAAAAACCACACAAAAAAACATCTTAAAACACTATCCCCTGAACCTGTCACCCGTCCCCAGATTTCGGTGGCTTTCCACTGAAAAACTACGTCCGACCATCGCCCTAAACTTATACCAAAAATTAAAAACTATACAAAAACACTCCCCTTTCACCCTAAACCAAAATCTAGTGGCAAAAAATACATGAAACCCCCATCAAAGCCTAGATTTACAAAGAAAGGCTCGGATTTTTACCTCACTCGAAGGCCATTCGACATCTATGTATGCGTTTCGTCTCTCCGATGAAGCATCCGAGAAAAAAAATGCTTCTCCCTCTTTCGTATTTCTTTTTTTTTTTAAATTTTCACCATTGATTCAGGACTGACTTCCCTTTTTTGATTTTTGTAGGTATTTATAGTCTCCAACAGGGATTTTGTTTCCTTTCATTCATAGGGTTTAATCCCTCAATTGTTGGGATTTGTTTTTCATTTTTTTGGTTTTTTTTTGTGTTATTTGCTTGAATCCTGCAGATTTGTTGCTGGGGTTGCCTTTTATCTTATTTCTTTGAATCTATTTCTTTAAAGGAGATTATTTCTATTTTTGGTGTTGATTTTCTTTGATTGTTTCTATTCATAGGGTTTAATCCCTCAACACGTGGCCTTTACGTACGGTCATTTTGCTTTTGTGAAGGATTTTTAACCGTTGGATGGCCTAGGCCGAATCCAACGGCTAACATTCATGCGACGTTCGTGCTTTGTAACTAGGATTATGAAAACCCTAGCATGTGGTTAATCTCTGCCAATTGTTTACCCTTGTTAAGTTGGAAACCCTAATTTTGTTCTATTAAGCAAATGGGTCTCACACTTGGGCCTAATAGGCACGCTCTCAATTTCCCTTGCTGGAGTTTCCTCTGGATCTTGGACTTGGGCTTTCGGACTTATCCTGAAAATGAAAATAAAAAGTTAATAATAATAATAATAATAAAGTAAATAAATGAATAAAATAAAAAATAATATATATATATATATATATATTCTTCAAAACAATATATTATATTTATATATATATTAAAAAACATAAGTTTTCAAACTCTATATTATATATGTTTTAAAAAACTATTTTTTTCGAAACTATATATTATATATTTTAAAAACTATATTATATATATATTAAATACCTATTTGTTTTTAAAACTATATTTTATATATTTTAAAAACTATATGTATTCAAAAAATATATTATATATGTTTTTTTCAAAACTATACATGCTTTCAAAACTATGTCTGCTTCAAAACCACACATATATTTTCAAAACTGTATATAAAAAAACCTATACTACATATTGGACCAATACAAAAATAGGTGTGTACAGTTGCCCCTCTTGATACATTATTGTGTAATGATATTAGGACAAAGATAAAAGGACACAAAATTTTATATGGTTCTCAAAATGAGGAATTCCAAAAGTGCACTTGCTCTTGGGATGTACAACTTTTCTTTAGGAATTGGATCAAACTTCTGATTGATTTAGACTTGGGTTTTTAGCTTGATATCATTCTTCGTGAAGTTGAAATCTTGCTCGAAGTTGTAGATGAATGTTCTTCAAGTCGGATATCTTTCGTCGTGGAGTTGAAATATGAATTCAAAGAGGTTTGATTAGAAAATGGCTCATCGTTGTTGAGTTAAGCCAGATTATGGTTCATTCCTATTGTGCATTCGGGTCAAGGATCATTCATTTTGAAATTGAAACTTGGCCCGAAAAATTCAACTGAAAACTAGCTTAATGCCACTAAGTTCAACTAGACTGCAGTCGATTATGAGTTGGCTTTCAAATCCAATATCCTCTTCCGTGGAGTTGAAATTAACTTTGAAAAGATTGACCAAAAAGTAGTTCCTCACTACTAAGTTAAGGTACGATGTGATCCCTGTTTCCTTGAGTTAGAAACAAACTTGAGATATATGACTAAAAACTAGTTCATCACCATCGAGTTAAACTAGAGTATAGTCGGACCAATATCATTCGTTGGAAAATTAAAACTGGTGTCTAAAGTATTGACCAGAAGGTAGTTCCTCGTTGCTGAGTTAAACTAAAAGGCAGTCATTGTATCATCATGAAGTTGAAAATAAACTAAAAATCTTCAATTGTTTTCTAGTTCCTCGCTGTTGAGTTAAACTAGAATATTATTGACTTGATAGCCATTGTGACTCAAATATCCTCCGTCGTGGAGTTGAAATTGGTGTTGGAAAAGTATTTGATCTGGAGATAACCCCTTGTTGCTAAGTCTTGATTCAAAGATCTGTAAAAACATTTTTAAGAATGTGGATGCGATGCTCTTAGGATGCTTTTGATGCATGCAAAATGCATTGTTTTGATTATTGTTCAATTTGTTATTCCCTAAGGAGAATCTTATTCACAGTGTATCAATCTCTTATTTCATTGAAGACATATGCAAAAAGTGCCACTTGGAATTCTTTGTAAATTGTCATTTAGAGGAAAACCCTTGAATGTCAGGGGTTATGCATTCATTCCACCCCCAAGCTAGTTAAGTAGAGTCATCCCCTTTCTTTTACGAAGGGAGTCAGGTCATCAGACCTACTCTCCCACACTCTAGGTGAAAGAGAGCATACATTCCACCCCCAAGCTAGTTAAGTAGAGTCATCCCATGACTTCTTTCATTTACTCATATGCACAAGGCTGCCATTTATTAAAGAGAATTATAGGTAATGCAACGGCAAAGAGGTGTGTCCCTCTACAGCTATGCCTAAGCATTTATTCACAGTTTCATTTATAAGGGAGTTGTTTTTTATTTTTCTTTTAAGAACAATACCATATTTCAATGCCAAAACTAACTAGAGTTCCTTCATAACAATTTCCAAATTTTATAAGTATAGAGAACATACAAATCGTGTAAAAAAATTTCACAGAGCATCAAGCCCTAGAGTGAGTTATATCATTCTCAACAGTCATTTACATTCAGATTCTAGCCTAACAAAATCATCATCATCGGGTACCTCAAAACATTCTATCTAGTTGTCCTACCATTTACTGATTCCATGGCATAATACTATTATAATACTATCATGCATATGTCTTACTAAGAACACTACCTACCCCAAACTTAAGGGAAGCATTATCCTCAATGCTTAAAGAGAACTAAACTAAATATAAACTAAATGCCATGCAATGAAATGCAACTAAATGAAAATGAATGCAAGAGAGGTACCTCAATGATTGCGTGGTTGCGTGGCCTTTGAGCTGCTAGCAGCTCCTCGCCTAGTGCGCTTTCGAATGGGTGCTGGACTGGACTCGGAAGAAGAAGAGTAGTGATGCGCAATCTTCTTACGTCCAGTCGTGGTCTTGGTGCGTTGATCACTACGGGGTGCAGGTGAAGGATCGGGTGTAGGGACAGGACTAGGTGTTTCTTCTACAGAGACAGTGGGAAGATATTCAGAGGTGTCAGATCAGTACGGATCAGGTGTTGGGTCATCAACTAGAGGATCGTCTTCACCTTGTTCGGACTTTGGAGATGCCTGGGTATTGAATGCTAGCAGAATTTCGTCTGGGAAGCCAGGGAAATTCCGTTGACCGTGGGGAATAATTTCTTGAAACATTGATTCCACCACAACATCTCTATGCTTCACATATCCAAAGAAGTTACAGATGTCACCGTGCAAAGCATGCAGGTGAGTCTGAATCTGCATCACTTCTTCCTCGAGAGCAAGCAATCTTACCTCAGCATCGGATTGTGTAGTACATGCAGGTTTCCCATGAACAGAGTCTTTAGACTTGGGACTTTCAATTCCCAATAGCAGTGGAAGTCTAACCCTATTAATGCCCGATAATCCAGGTAAAATTTCATCAAAAGCATTTTCCTCAACCTTTTTCTTACGACACAAGGTAGTAATTAAGTTAGGAAACACTAAAGCAATTGCCTTTTTACTTAAGCAGTCATGAACTTGTTGAACAATAATACGCCCAACATCAATAGGACGGGACACCATTATCGAATGTAAAAGCAATAAGCGTGAAAGTGATACCGTTGTATAGTGAGAAGTGGGCATGAGTTTGTGCTTAAGGAAGTGATTCCATAATTTAGCACGCGGCTGAAGACGCTCTCTGTTGACCGGGTATCTACTTGTTTGACGCCCATTCCACTCAGTGTTTGCAAAGCATAAATCCTCAAGAATGTCATCATAAGTGTGGCTATCAGCTTCATTTTCAAATGCGACATACCCATCCACTACATCCTGCAAATGGAAATAACGATTAATCGCAGTGGATATAAAACGAATCTGCTTACCTCGCACAAAAATGGCATGTTGGTTTGGCTTTGAAATATTTGCGTAAAATTCCTTAACCAACGAGGCATTCACTGAACCCAGATGGTGTGCGAATTTCTTCCACTTGAGCGGCATAACTATATCCATTACATCGGGTCCAAAACCATCATCGGTCTCCTCGGTAAAAATGAAACCTAACTCGAAGAAGAATTTACGGTTCATGAAGTTTTGAAACCGAGCTTTAGCCTCCTCGTTCTCAAACTGTTAGAACTTGGAACCTTCGGGTGTAGCCGGTCTTGTGCGCACCATTTTCAACAGTTGTGAAGTATGAAAAAAATGGAAAAGGAAATAGCTTTCAAAAGCTTTGTAGAGTTTCGGCTATGGAGAAAAGAGGAAAAAAGATGAAGAATAAGAGAGATAAAAGTAAAAGTCAAGAAGAAAATATTAAGGATGAAAGAGAAAATAAAAAGTAAAATATTTAGGAGGGAAAAGGGTTGATAGGACGATTAAGAGATAAATTAGTGGGTGGGGGTTATGCGTGTATGTGGAAGGAAAAAAAACTGTCAAAAGAAATGATGATGATGGAATAAAACTGTGGAGAGAGAAAAGTATTGTGAGAATTAAAGTAAATTAAAAAGAAATAAAATCAAAGAAATATCTCTCCCATTAATGCGCTGTCCTTTCCTCCAATTAGATAACCGTTCCTGCATGGTTTTGTAGCACTCTAGTCCCTACAAATCATATCAAAAATTAATTACAAAATAAAATGAAGCAAAAGCTTAAAATTTAAATTTTATTTATGCACAAACACAAATTCCATGCCATGGCATCGAATTTTGGTTCTCCTCTTAGCACGCTTCAGCATCGTGCAGACGTAACACATCCTTGTTGTGCGGTGGTGGAACTCCATTGTAGGCTTTCAGACGCTGGCCATTGACCTTGAAGATCGTCCCATTGTGTATTCTCTTGATGTACACAACTCCATGCGTGTAGACAAAATTCACCTCAAATGGTCCTGACCATCAAGATTTGAGCTTCCCAGGAAAGAGTTTAAGTCTGGAGTTGTAAAGCAAGACTTGTTTCCCCACATGAAAATGCTGTGGCATCAGTTTTTGGTCATTCCACTTCTTGGTTTTTTCCTTGTATATTCGAGTATTCTCATATGCTTGTGCTTTAAACTCTTCCATTTCATTAAGTTCTAGTAATCTCTGCTCCCCAACTAGTTTAGCATCAAAATTCAATCGCTTGATGGCCCAATACGCCTTATGTTCAAGTTCAACCGGGAGATGACAAGCTTTCCCATATACTAGATTGAAGGGTGACATCCCTAAAAGAGTCTTAAATGCTGTTATGTACGTCCAAAGTGCTTCATCCAACTTTGGCAACCAATCCTTACGCCTTGGGTTTACCACTTTCTCCAAAATCTGCTTAATCTCGCGATTGGAAATTTCTGCTTGGCCATTTGTCTGCGGATGATATGCCGTTGCAATCTTGTATCGAACTCTATATTTCTTCAGTGCCTTGACAATCAATTTGTTATCAAAATGGGTTCCCTCATCAGTTATAATAGCTCGGGGTACTCCAAACCGAGTGAAAATGTACTTGTGCAAAAATTTGTTATCAAAACGGTATTGGAGTCATTCCTTTTTGTCGCTATTGCTTCTACCCATTTTGACACATAATCCACAACAAGCAATATATATAATTTTCCTTCAGAATATGGGAATAGTCCTATGAAATCAATGCCCCACACATCAAACAGCTCTATCTCCGGAATATTTTACAGCGGCATTTCATGTCATTTGGAGATATTCCCAGTCCGCTAACATCGATCACAAGCTTTATAAAATGCTTGGGCATCTTTAAATAGAGTTGGCTAGTAAAAGCCTGATTGCAGGACCTTAGCAGAAGTCCTTGCTCCACAAAAATGGCCTCCACATGGGGTCGAATGACAATGGTACAAAAGATCACGTTGTTCCTCTTCGGGTACACATCGTCTAATGAGCTGATCGTCACAATTCTTGAACAAATATGGCTCATCCCAAAAATAGTGTCTTGCATCGTGCTTGAATTTCTTTTTAGCCTGACTATCTAAATCAAAAGGCAGAATTCCACTAACAAGAAAATTAACAAGGTTAGCGTACCACGGAATTTCTGCGGCATATAAAAGTTTCTCATCAGGAAATTCCTCTTTAATATCTACAGTGTCATGGCATTCAAAATTGTTCTCCATCCTATATAAGTGATCAATAACTTGATTCTCAGTTCCTTTTCTATCTACCACCTCTAAGTCGAATTCTTGCAAAAGTAAGATCCACCTAATAAGTCTAGGCTTGGCATCCTTTTTGTTCGCTAAATATTTTATAGCCGAATGATCAGTGTGAATAATAACTTTAGTGCCTATTAGGTAAGGTCTAAATTTATCAAAATCAAATACCACAACAAGTAATTCTTTCTCAGTGGTAGTGTAGTTCAATTGTGCTTTATTTAAAGTGCGGTTAGAATAATAAATAACATGAAAGATTTTACCTCGGCGTTGTCCCAAAACAGCTCCTACGACATAATCGCTTGCATCACACATCAACTCAAATGGTGATGTCCAATCGGGAGGAACTACAATGGGTGCCGAGATCAGTTGTCGTTTCAACTCAGTAAATGCGCCGAGGCATAACTCGTCAAACATAAAGGGTTGGTTTTGTTGAAGCAATGTGCACAAGGTCTTAGAAATCTTAGAGAAGTCTTTGACAAATCTTCTATAGAATCTAGCATGTCCAAGAAAACATATTATCCCCTTGACCGAAGTTGGTGGTGGCAACTTTTCAATCACCTCAATCTTCGCCTTATCCACCTCAATACCCTTGTGTGAAATTTTGTGGCCTAATACAATGCCTTCAGTCACCATGAAGTGACATTTCTCCCAATTTAAGACCAACTCAGCCTCTTCGCATCTTTTGAGAACTTTTGCTAAATTGTCGAGGCATCGTTCCAAATCGTCCCCACAAACAGAAAAGTCATCTATGAAGATCTCCAGAAAATCCTCAACCATATCTGAAAATATAGCGTGCATATAACGCTGAAACGTTGCAGGGGCATTGCAGAGTCCAAAAGGCATCCTCCTAAAGGCAAAAGTGCCATAGGGACAAGTGAATGTAGTCTTCTCTTGGTCCTCTGGTGCGATGACGATTTGATTGTACCCCGAGTATCGATCGAAAAAGCAATAGAATGCTTTGCTGACCAATCGATCCAACATTTGGTCGATGAAAGGTAGAGGAAAATGGTCCTTCTTCGTAGCTTTGTTGAGCTTTCTATAGTCCATACATATCCTCCATCCGGTAATAGTGCGAGTGGGTAAGAACTCATTCTCCTCATTAGTAACCATCGTCGTGCCTTCTTTCTTTGGAATATATTGGACAGGGCTCACCCATGAGCTATTAGAGATATGGTAAATCACTCCAGCATCAAGCCATTTCAGAATTTCTTTCATTATCACTTGCTTTATAACAGGGTTGAGTCTTTGTTGTGGTTCAATTGAATTGTCGTGGCAATATTCCAGCAGAATCTTGTGCATGCAGATTATGAGACTAATACCCTTCAAGTCGGCCATAGTCCAACCAATTGCTTTCTTATGCAACATCAAAACACTTAACAAACTTTGCTCTTGATTAGTAGTATGGTTAGCGGAAATAATCACCGGTAAAGTCTTATCACTACCTAAATAAACATATTTAAGATGCCATGGCAAAGTCTTAAGCTCTAGAGTTGGTACATGCAATAATGAAGGCTTAGGAGGAATAAATTCATCAAAATTCAGAGGTTCAAAATTTATACCTGATCTAGCTTGTAGTAAGCTAGATTGCTCCTCCAAAAATTGAAAAGTTGTCGGACTCCACTAAGCTTTCATCATCCACCAAATAATCATTTTCTGCTAGCTGAATGAAATTGTTCTGGCAAAGATATTCAGTCTCTTCTTCAATCACTGAGTCCGATTCAGAAATACCTTGGCATTCTTCAGTGTCATCGACATATTTGAGCGTTCGAAACACATTGACAGTCACACACTGATCGACCACTCTCATGGTGAGTTCACCACTTTCACAGTCTATCAATATACGTCCAGTGGCTAGGAAAGGTCTTCCCAGAATAATAGGTGCCTTGGCATCAACTTTGCAGTCCAAAATTAAGAAGTCGACTGGAAACACAAACTTATCCACCCGTATTATAACATCCTCGACTCTCTCTTCAGGTTTAACATGGGATCTGTCGGCAAGTTGTAAATTAACTGAAGTGGGTCTTGCATCTCCTATGCCAAGCTTCAAGAATATAGATTTCTGCATTAAGTTGACACTTGAGCCAAGATCACATAGTGCCTTTCCAACAAAATTAGCTCCAATAGAACAATGAATTATGAAGCTGACCAGATCATTTCGTTTTGGCGACAACTTACTCAATGAAGAACAAAATTTTGTTGTCGTGGTAACAATCTCTACTTTCCTCTTCTTGGTACAGATTTCCTTCAAGAATTTGGCATACATCGGCATCTGTTCAATAGCTTCCAAAGGAGGTACATTGATACGGAGCTGATCAAGAATGTCCACGAACTTCTTGAACTAAACTTCATCACTATGCTTCTTCAATCTTTGCGGGAAGGGTAGTGGAGGTCTCGCTTCCTTAACTGCAGTAGTAGGAATTTCTTTTTCCTTGGCATCAGAATCTGGTGCCTTAGTTGAATCATCAGTAGAACCCTCCTCCTTGTCCTTTTCAGTAATGGTATCGTCATGCAATTCAGCTTCACCACTTTCAGTAGTTGGAGTAGAGTCATCATGTTGTGGCGCACTAGCCTTGACTTGTTGATTGATTTGTGTTCCACTCCTAAGAGTTAACACATTGCAATGCTCTTTTCCAGGCCCTTTAATGACTTCAATATCAATTGGAAATCGCCCTTGCTGACGCTCTTGCAATACCATAGCAATCTGACTAACTTGACCTTCCAAAGCTCTCAAATACGAGCTATGGCTTTGAAGTAAGGCGCCTTGACTATGAAGTAAAGCTCCTTGATTTTTAATTAGAGTAGAATGGTCTTACAGCATTGTCTTTGTAGTAGATATAAACTCTTGAATTGTAGCTTCCAAGGAACTCATGTTTGCTAAAGTTGAAGCTCCTTTGTTAACATTATGCCATGGCATAGCATTTTGGTAACCTTGAGGCTCATTGTGAGTCTGCTGCCGAGTAGGTTGACTAGCATTGTAGGCCCCTTGATTTCTCCATGAGAAATTGGGGTGTTGATGCCATCCAACATTATAAGTGTTAGAGTAAGGATTGTTGTTGCCTCGATTGTAATTGCCTACAAAGTTGATGGACTCATGATTGCTTGGGCATTCGCTCTCATGATGATTGCCTTGGCATAACAGACATGCCAAGCTAGTTGCTTTCATTTCCTTCACCTTAGTAGAATGTTGTAATTTTTTCAGCATATTGATGATAGTTGAGAGTTGAGCGGACACAAAATCATTGGTATCTAACTCAAATGCTCCATGTGCTCTCCTCCCACTCCCAAGTCTTGAGGAAGGAAACTGATAATTGTTATTACCAATTATGTCCAAGATAAAAAATGCCTCAGTAGGTGATTTATCCAACAATGTCCCATTTATCGAGGCATCTAATAACATCCTCGTGGGTGCATTGACTCCATTATAGAACATGAGTACTTGAGTCCAATCGTGAAAACCATGATTTGAACACTTCCGAAGCAAACTCTTGTAACGATACCAACACTCGTACATGGACTCGTCGTCGCCCTGGCGAAAAGATGATATGTCATTCATTTACTGCGTATTCATGTTCGATGGGTTGTACCTCAATAAAAAACTCTTACAAAAATCAGCCCACGATTCCATCGAACCGGCTGGTACACCACTCAACCAAGCCCTTGCTCGGTCACGCAATGAATATGGGAACAACTTTAACTTCAGAAAATCCTCATGTACTCCCTCTTGGCGAAAAGAATCACAAACTTATAGAAAATTATGAATGTGATGCCTGGCATCTTCATTTGGCATACCCCCCAAACTGCCCAATGGAATTCAACATATTGAACATGACTGGTTTCAGCTCGAAATGTGCAGGTTGAATGTCGGGTGCCACAATCCCAGGATTCAGATCATCCAGTATCGGATTTAAGTGATCAAGAATAACACGTGACCTACCAACAGGTTCAGCATTGCCTAATGCTACGACATTCTGATTTCCATAATCTTAACCAATGCCTTGGTTTCGAATCTGATACATATTTCCTCTAGCGCGTTGTGCTCATCTCATTTGTCTAAAGAGTCTTTCAATCTCAGGTTCAATCAGTTTTAAAGGCTCTTTAGAATTTATTCTAGGGATACACCAGATAAATCTAAAAAATTAAACAAAAATATCAAGTAAACTATTCACAAATAAAAATGCAAAAAAAAATTAAATGCTTTGGCAAAACTAAATAACTTCAGGCTACCAATCCCTGACAACGGCACCAAAAACTTGTTGAGTGTCGTGAGTACTATAAAATATACGCAAATAATGTGCAAGTATACACAATCGCTCAAGTAATACAGTGATGAGTGAGTATCGTCTCCACAGGGATTGGGTGAAATTACGAAAGTCTAACCAAAGCTAAGTACTAATCTATCTATGTATAGTTAGTCTTTATATATACAAATGTCACGATAAAATGAAAATGTGTATAAAGGTGGATGTAGATGAATGGTCTGATGGGTGTAGAAGATGGAAATGTAATGGCAAGATAAGATGTTTAGTGTTGAAAATGATGTAATGTCGAGGCAATGAGAGATGGTAAAAACAATAAATAAATATCAAATAAAATGAAAAGAAGATAATCCTCACGTGACAAGCTTCCAATGGAATGAATGATAGGGATTTATTTAATGATGCTAAACTTATTCCTCAGGTATATTTAAGCTATCTAATCTTTAATTGATCGACAGGGCTTTCCTAAAATATTCTCAAAGGAACCTAATAGAATAGGATGCCAAGGCATTTGCTCTCACTCAACGATGTTGGCTAGCCTACCCTATTGATAAAGACACCCTTTTTAGTCGTTGAAATCCTATCCTAGTCTCTCCCAAGATCTAAGGGATTAGGTTATAATATCCCTAGGTTGGTTCAAAGTCCCTTGAAAATACTATAACCCATTGCTTATGAGGATCATGTCTTGCGATTATCTCGAATACTTACAAATATTTTTAGCTTAGGTTTCTCCCGAATACCTAAACTTCATCTAAGAATTGGACATTTCCATGCCTCTTACAAGCCTAGATGGTGAAGCATTCATAAGCAAAGCAAATAAAGAACCAAAATAAACTTAAATATACCATTAAAATAAAGTTTAAACATCCATTAAACCAACCACCACCAAATAAGTTAGTTCATGGTGGGGTTCAAAATATCCAAACACAAAGTCATGCAAATATTCGTTCCAACAACCCACAAATAAATATAAAAATAGTAGCAAAAAAAGAAGTGAGAATAAGCTTTCGACGCACCACCGAAGGTCTCTTCGGCCACCACGAATCACCTTAGCTCACTAGATCCTCTCGGTGCCTAGCTCACCACTCCTTGGAGCTTAATCAATGGAGGAAAACCCAAGGAAGAAGAAGGAAAAAGGAAAATAAAAATTTGATTTTTTCTACTCTATACGTGTGCCTCTTCACGTCTTCTCCCTTCTCTCCCTTTAGGTGTCATTATAATAAAAGTATCTAGTGGTAATGATTAGGTTGTTAGGTGCGAAATACCCCTCATACCCCTAGAATCACACCATAAGCATGAACTTAATTCTCCAGGTGGTCTTAGTCCTCTAGAAGGTGGCTACAACAATCATTCCACGTGCAGTGCCAGCTGTCCTCATACAACTGTATGTTTTTGTCATTTTCTGCGCCAGAAATGCCAAGGTATTTCAATCTGCTTCAGCAACGTGTGATGCCGCGGCATTACTTCCCAGCGAATCCTTTTTGCTTGCTATTCCTGCACATCATAGACAAACTACACATCATAGACAAACTGCACCTTTCCCTCAAGCAGTATCATTAAGAAATAAAATAGCATTCCACCACAAGTGCAACTATATGCAACTACATGATCTTAAAATGCCTAAAATGAACTTTTAAACAAACAATAACTTAAGTGAAAAATGCCTTAAAAGTAGCCTTTTTAGGAAGTTAACACAAGGACTTGTGAAATGAGAGTAATCTCACTTGAATTAATAATCAAAGCATGTGTTTACAAATGAAATGAAATATCCTATTTATAAGGCATGAAAGGGTATGGTCGAATGGTTACAAGAGGTTTCAGCAAGTTTTGTGTCTCTTTGAAAATTCAGAATTTAATTAATTAAACACATGAATAATTAAGATTATGTTTTGACTGGATTTAAAGGACTTATCCCTTGGTCGAATGATGCTTGAAACCCTTCAAAATTGGCGCCTAAATGAAATAACATGTGCCTTGGCCGAATTGTGAGATCCCTTGATGCTTGGCGTGCCTAGAGAGCCCACGTTCCTTGCACACGCCTTGCTGGTCATATGACTTATACATGGTGCTATAGGAAGCTTATGGTGCAAGCCTGACCATGTAATAAAGCGTGGTCATTTACAACAGTCTTTGGCGCGACATAGTCTTCATTCATGCTTAGGTGAGTGATACTTGCTAGCTAAGTGAGTAACGGCTCTTATGTGAGTAAGCTTCCTTTGTGGCTTTCTAAGCTCCTTAGAGTTGTTTTCAGCTACCTTTAGCTACCCAAATTGTCATTTCCAGCAACTTAGCTTCAAATAGTCCATCTAGATGACTCTAGATTGTCCTTAGCTTCTTCAGCTGAAATGAGCTTTCCTTTACCTCTTATGACCTGCCATGGACCTTGTGAGCTAGTTGTGAGCTACCATAGGATGCCAATCATTCCATGAAGTTCTCATTATGTGTGTCTTCCTTATATATACTTATATGTGAAAAAAATAAATGTAAATAAAAATAATTTAGCTGGAATGAATGCAAATGCATGCTGTCATGTGTGAATGAATGCTTGTGAGCGATTGAATGATATCATGAGCTAAATATAAGATGGTATGATATTAGTGAGCTAATATATATGACTTGTGAGTTGAATTAAATTGTAATAAGCTAGGAAATGAAGGATTAACATGTTTCCATAATATGAATGCAATGAAAACATATTAAATAAATGCAAAACACATACAAAGCAATATTAAACTAAGTAAAGAGGTGAAATGTTATTATGCAACAACTAAGTTATGAATATTTCATATGAATGAGTATGTATGATCAATGGAGGATTATAATAAGCTATATTATAGGAATATATGATATATATGATGCAAATAACATGTGAATAACAAACGAATAAGGTAATGACTACTTCCTTTTCTTTTATGGATGGAAGAATAAATTGAATGAGTTTGAGCTTGGGCATGCATGTATCATCCCCCTTGAAAGCGATTTGTCCTTAAATCGAAGACTTATTTTGGGGTGTGATATGTACAACAAACATATTCATCCTCATTGATTCATCTATCAATTTGATTCATTGCATCTTTCTTCTTGACAAGTTGTGCTTCTTTGAAAAGGTATACTTCCAATAGTGTTGTCTTCCTTTGTGAATAATTATCTTTTAAAAGCATAATTTCGGAAGAGTATTATAATAAAGGCCTTTCTTTGGAACAACTATTGCCAACTGTTACCTTTCTAGAATAATTTTCTTCAAGAATTGTTTTTTAAAGACAACTCTCCACTAATGGTTTATTGCATAAAAATTCTAAGGAAGAGTAACATACCTTTTGAGACTCCTCCTCATGTTACGTTGAATCATCTTGTCCTTTTGGAAAGGGATATGTCCATTGTTCTAATATTTTTGTGGATTCCTCCAAAGGTTGCTTTACATGATTTAAAGGGTGTAATCCTTCGAAACAATGAACCTCTTCATGTGAACAGTTGTATTGGTTGGTAAGAAGATTTAACTTCGAATCTCCTTTAAGATTTGTGTCATTCTGGGTAATAGCCTTTAAAAAGGTGGACAATGCTTGCTTCACACCTTTGTATTGATTTAATTTGATACACCAATCAAACTGAAAATGAAAAATGATCTTGTCGTCAGAGATTGATAGGATAACACCATATACAAGAATCGAATTGTTGTAAAATTAATCAAAGTTAGAAAATGAAAAACTAATAAAAAAATGAATGGAATTAGCAAACCAGGGTGGATTGTTAATGGGTGTTGGTTCTTTGATGATGGAATTTCCCATTGGTTGTTGAATCTTCTTCAAGATTGCACTTGGGATGCCAAAATTCATAATTATTGGATCTTCAAATGCCACATTCCTTTGAACTTCAAGTGGCTTATCCTTTGAAATGTCAAAGTACATATATTGTGGATCATTAGAGGTCATGAATATTGGTTCTTAAAAAGACATGTTTCTTGAATACTCAACTTGAAGTGACATGACTCTTGGATTGTCCTGTAGAACAAAAGAAAGAATTGGAGGAAAGGAGTTGTTAGGTGAATCTTGCTCTCCATTTTCATTTTCTTTTATATTCTCAACATTTTTCGTATCAATCTCAATTTCCACTTGTTATACTTGTTGCTCATGCAAAACTTCTCTTGTATTTCCAACTCTAACCAGTTTTGCCCCTTCAAAAGTTCTTCTTCAGTGGCATCCTCCTTGAATTACTTCTTGCTTATAACTTCAAAACTTCTCTTAATGGCCTTCTTTTTCTCCCATTCTTCTATGTGTGTTTTAAGAGTCACTTGGAACTCATTGACATGATTTGGGCACATTGGTGCAAACGTGATCTTTTTCTTTTGGTATTGGAATGAATACTAGTTGGAGAACCCATCGTGGATGGCTTTCTTATCAATTTTCCAAGGACGCCCAAGTATAATGTGGCTTGCACTCATTGTCACCACATCACAAAGGACTTTATCTTTATACCTTCCAATGGAGAAAAGAACGAGTAATTGTTTGGTGACCTTGGCTTCCCCCACGTCATTTAACCATTGCAATTTGTATGGGTGAGGATGCTTGGAAGTCTTCAAGCCTAATTTTCCACCATGTGAGTTCTTCCTAAATAACATCCATAACCCATACATAGATTATAGATGTAACCCGAATTTCTAAAACCATTTTATCATTTTAAATTTTATTTTCTTAAATTGGTAACTGCTATTATAAAAATATTATATCATATGAATTATGCTTCATTTTAACAAATTTAATTCAAAAGTTTTTTTATGAACAATACCATGAACAGTGAACAGTGAATAGTGAGGGTATTGGTACCTGTAGCAGGGTATCGGTACCCCTGAAGTATTATGGGAATTTTTAAACGTTGGTACTATAAATGCTACAGTAAATGCTACTGTAACCGATACAATAATTTCAATAAAATACAAATATAAGACTCATAAAAGCTTAACTTATCATTACTATAAAATTTCCATTTTGTTTCCAAATTTGTTCAACAAAACAATTAGAACATTAATAAATACATGCCACTAATAAAGTCAACATTACATCATAGGATGTCTTACTGATATTGAAATATACTTCTTGATGCTTGATGTCACTTTGACCTCTTTATTCTACTACTGGCTTTTTAACTACGCGTGAAAATTATCACACACTAAGTATAAACTTAGTGAGGCAATTAACACAATAAACAGTGCAATACAATTCATGCAAGAATTACAATATCAAAATAAAATGCCATAAAATCATGTTAATAGCTTATCCAGTATTTTACCATGATCAAAATATTATAACTGAATATAAAATTTCTTACCAATATACTTGCCATTTATTCCATAAGCTCATACGCTTATTTTCATGCTTATCATTTATTAACCAAAAATCTATAAACCATTGACAATAGCCCAATATATAACCCTGAGGACCTTGGGTATTCGAGTAATATTTACACCGTAGTGCTACACATAAGGTCGTGCCCCACTATATACACCGAATTTTATTACACATAAGGTCTTGCCCACCATATACACTTAGTGTCCTTACACACTATAATGAAATATAAACATGCAACTGCTATACTCTATGGCATGCCAACTATACCCTGTCCCTCAATGACTTACTTGGGCATATAGTCTATTTTATTTGATCCATCTGTGGCAAAGTATATTATCAATATTGAACATTGGAAATTTATACCCAAAAACAGTCATAGTAAAATATTGACATTTAAATGTCATGTCAAAGTTATAAAATGACATAATATCATGCTGATATAAACAAGGTTGACTTATCACAAGTCTTCCTACTGATGTATACAACATCCATGTATAATTTCATGCATGCATTGCAATCACCTTGACACTTTATATATTTCAAAATATGTGCCTCCCTATTGTCCATAATAAACCCTTTTTCTATTTAACTTGCTTCGATCACAAATCAATTACGATCTGAATAAATCAGAAGTTCATACGATTAATATATATGTTATTATTATACTAACATAAAAACATTCCATAATATACTTGAAACTCATTTTCGAACAAAATATTTAACACTTAATAATTCCGTTTAACATGAGGACCCACCCACTTTTCCAATTTACACAAAATGGTCATTCACTATTTTATCACTTAGATTCTTAATACCAAAAATTCCAGAAATAAAATTATTACCATTCAAATACTTTCACAAAAGCATAATTACATTTAAGTACCCCAACTATGCAAATGTTGTACTTAAATCACTAATCTTTTCAAACTTCCAAAATAGTCATATTTAACATCTAAACACTCATTTCAATTCCCCAAACATTTTCCAGCATAATACATCAATTATATAAGACTTACACAACAACCCATCAATTTTCCAAAGTTATCGAATTGATCCCTAACTTTTCAAAATTTACAAAATGGTCCTAAAATTTTCTAAGGCTTGTAGAATACTTCCTTCATCATTTTCAACCCATATATAATTTTTCCATAATTTCTTCACTCAAACCATCTATGGCCAAAACTTAAAGAACAAGTTCTTGAAAGCTTAAACATGTTCTAATCATCATACATGCTTGAATATGAATCTACTACCTCACAAATATCAAGATCCATCATCAATTTCATGATCCCTTTTATGAACACAAACTATATAATTTGGGATCTTTGCACACCAACAATATTATCATGCAATATTAGTACCAAATGATAGCGTTTTTCTCATATAACAATTTTCTATTTGCATCATACTAAAACTCATAAGGAAATTGCTTGAAAATTGAGTTGAAGCGTTCTCTCACCTCTGGAGAAAACCCACACAGCTTTGATGAAAAAGATGAGCAATTTGGATGAAATGTTGGGTGCATTTCATCTTTGTTTACATTATATTCCACTTAAACAAATAAAATATTCATTTAATTAGGATAAGACCAAAACACCCTTAATGAACCTTCTTATTCACCATAAAACCATGACAACTCATCCTTATCATCTTTCAAAGTCAAAGATGAATTATTTTGACTTTGATTTACGAAAATTCCCATGGATTTTTAAAAATTACATTTTAGTCACTAAATTCCACTGTTTTAGTTAAATCTGAAAAATTGCACAATTTCAAACAAAATTTCTTTGATCTAAAATATTAAAATAATATTTCCCACCATTTTACAACATCCTCAAAATTTTTGTAAAATTCCAATTCGATCTGAATTACCGATTTCTTACCAAACTTTAACCCTTTCTCATTTTTCTTTACTAAAATTCCAAATCCAAAAATATGATTTCCATAAATCCCCATTCTCAAGAGTAAACTATCTATTTATGGAATAAAATTCTTTTTAGGAACTTTATCACTTAATTCCCTAGAATTTTCCAATTTTATACTTTGACCATCAGACTTTCAAAAGTTACATTTTGGTCACTAACCAAAATTTGGGGTATTACATGCTATATTGGTATAGTTTCTTCCATCAATGATCACTATCCCAAGTAGTCTTACTTGTTGTACATCAACTGTAAATGGTTAGTAGGTAGGGAAAAATAAAGTATAATGTAATAAAGTGTGTTAGAAATAAGAAAGAAAAGAAAAAAGGGGTTACTTACAGTACAAGTCACTTTGCAACCTTTTTATCACCACAATCAATTTTTAGAATTTCTTACTTGACTTGCTTGGTGATTGAAATTGTTGTTGCGCTTTTAAACTTATTATTTTTTGTAATCTCTTCTCTTTTCTTTCGATTTGGTCCCTTTCTTAAATGCTTGCACCTTTTCTTTTTTCTACTGTTGAAATTTCTTCACTTGCCCTTCAACTTTCTTTTGTACTTTTACTTGATGTGTTGTTATTGTACATTTCTTCTTCGACCAAAGCTCTGAATACCGCTTGATGTAAGGGTGATGTACCCTTTAGGATTGTAGATCTAGGACGGAAGCAAAAACAAAAACATGTAAAGTAAATGAATGGCTCAAATAGAAAGGTTTGGTAGTTGATGTAAATGAAATATGGTGGGTTGTTTAAATGAATATGGAAATTTTTTAAGGTATGGAAAGGTGAAGGCTTATGAAAGAATGTAAATGGTTATATTATAGTATCTTTAGAAAGACTCTAAGGAGAACCAATGCTAAAGAGCAGAGACCCATCCTTAATATGCTTTCTAAAGGGGTGATAAAAAGGACTTAGACCAACTGGATAGTAATCTAGGGACCACAAGTATTAAATCAAAGAAAGGATGGACGCCACAAGTATATAATACTTGATTAGTCAATAAAAGTCACAAGGACTTGAGAAAGCATAGTAATTTCACTTGACTTAATAATCAAAGTTGTGTGTTCACAAATGAAAAGAAGTAGCCTATTTATAAGGCTTGAAGGAGCATGGCCGAATGGTTACAAGAGATTTCGACCATGAGAAAGCATAGTAATTTCACTTGACTTAATAATCAAAGTTGTGTGTTCACAAATGAAAAGAAGTAGCCTATTTATAAGGCTTGAAGGAGCATGGCCGAATGGTTACAAGAGATTTCGACCAGATTTGTGTTTCTTTAAAATTCATAATTTAATTATTAAAATACATGAATAATTAAGGTGATGTTTATGCTAGATTGGAGGGACATGTCCCTTGGTCGAATGATGCTTGCAAGTGTAACACCCATTTACCGTATACGTTTCTATACACATGTCACAAGTGTCACATGACCTCTAAAAAATATTCTTTTTTTGTAAATATATAAAATTTTGTTTCAGAAATAAAACAAAACATTTTCAGTTATATAGTAATAATAAAACGTTCGTTGTAACATATTACAAAAATTATCGCTTTAATACATTCCAGAGCATTTTCTTAAGTCCATATATATGCCATCTAATTATCAAAATAGACATAAGTGTCCTACAGTTATTGATGAGGCAACCTTTGATTGATTATGTCCATTGCACTTCTTACCCTTCTAGTATTTGCTATTTCTTACATGTTAAATCAACACATGCTAAGTATTTACTTAGTGAGGCATAATAATGTAAAGAAACTGTAATTTATACATAAGTATATCATGACTATCAAAATATGAAATAAATCGTATACTTCATAAGAACCATTTATAAACCATCTCAATTAAACCAAGTTTCTTTCATATAGTCATCAAAACTATTCCTAGTATGCCCAACATACCTATCTATCCGTATTTTCCAATTATATTTTATTTTTCCCAATGTATGTCAACTGAGAATGTAAGGTACATGCGTTGCACCGAAATGCCGAAATGGTAATTCACCTTATTATGAATACCATGGGTGGCACTTTTTATGCCGAAAATGCACCGTTATGCATTAAGCAAAATCAATGGATAACTTTCATACACAAAGTATGTCGAAATGGTAATTCACCTCATTATGAATACCATGGATGCACCTTTTATGCCGAAAATGCACCGTTATGCATTAAGCAAAATTGATCGATAACTTTCATACATGAAGTATGTCTAAATGCACCTATAACTCTCAATACACATACAATGGACTTTTAAGTCAAATCCACAGATTTAAACATTTATTTATGCAACATTGATAACCATTGAATAACATCAACATTCATATATTTATTTTAGAGCAGTTCATACTCTAATTCTTATTTATAATATCATTCCCATACATATTATGAATATATATATACAGTAAAACATACATTTAACAAGACCTTCGAGGTTGACTCATTGCGAGTCTTCCTCGTCTCATATAAGTACAATAAATACACTTACCTTATATGCCTCATTAGTATACTTTAAGGATGTCTAGCTATTCGGCGACTTTAACTTTTCCCTTTGTCTTGCTTGACTCTAGAGCTTGGTTACGGTCTACACAAGCATCCATTATTACACATACCATAGAAATGTTAGTATACTTTCTAACATTTATTCTTTTAATAATACCTAAAAAGTACTATTATTTTCAGTTTCTATTAAAATTCATC
Source organism: Hibiscus syriacus (assembly GCF_006381635.1). Lineage (NCBI taxonomy): Eukaryota > Viridiplantae > Streptophyta > Magnoliopsida > Malvales > Malvaceae > Hibiscus > Hibiscus syriacus. The sequence continues at coordinate 2,112,279 of NW_024062296.1, read as the reverse complement.
ATATCTAAAATTTCCACACTAAATAGTATCAGTACCCCTACTATCATATCGATACTTCTTTACTATGGTACCGACACTCACTTCAGTATCAATACCATTCTTTCAATATGGAATCCTCAGTATCAATACTTTCCTCTTAGTATCGATACCCATAATAGTATCGACACTGTTCATCATATTTCCTCATATTTAACCCTATAGTATCGGTACTGTTCTTCTCGTACGATTACCCTTACCCAGATTTTTCATTTCTTATTTCGATTTTTACCCAATTTTCGATAAATTCTCTTACTTTTACCTCCAACAATACCATTTAACTCATTATCACTAACCCAACAAACTTTCCCTCATTAATCTTCCAATAACATCTAAAATCTCTAAACAACACTTCAAATCAAGAATCACACTAGTTTTTCAAACATGTTTTTAATCAAATCCAAGGCTTCTAATCTATCATTTACTTCTTTGAGTACTCAAATTTACTTGTAAACCTCAATAAAAACTCATACTTCATCATATCACTCAAAAGCCCATTTTATTAAATTTCAAATAATTCACTAATCACTTAGTTTTAATCATCCTTGAAATTTTATTAAGCCTCTATATCACTCAAGGTTTCAAAACTAGCCCATAAACTAAAGGAAAAACAAACTTGAAGTAAACTTACCTTTGGCTATAGATAAGAACACGGGACGATCAAAAGAGAAGAAGAAGAAAACTTAGCTAACTTTCCCCTTTTCCTCTTCTTAAATATCCATAATAAAATAAACTTTTAAATCCATTTCCCCCTAAAGGAGCAAAATGCCCCTTCATTCATCCATTCATACTAATAGGTCTTAAACACAATTTTCCCAATTTATTTCTTGTACTTTACCATGTATTCAATTTAATCCTATAAATTTTAAATCCTTTCATTATAGTCACTGACTCGATGTTTAGGGTATTATAATTCTCCAGCTTAAGAAGATTCATCCTTGAATTTTAAGAAGTACTTGATACGAAGAGGTGTGGAAACTGTTTCCACATATCCTCATTTCTTTACCAAGTAACTTCTTCTACCATATGGTTTTTCCAAAGTGCTTTAAATATAGGAATCTTTTTGTTACGCAATTCTTTGCTTTCTCGAGCCAATATCCGCACTGGTTGTTCCTCGTAAGTTAAATATGGTCGGATCTGTATTTATTCAGGTGTAATTACATGGGATAGATCTGATCGGTACTTTTTGAGCATCGTCACATGAAAAACATTGTGGATATTATCCATATGAGGAGGCAAAGCTAACTGATAAGCTACTAGTCTGACCATTTTCAAAATCTCATAAGGTCCAATGAATCTTGGACTCAACTTTCCTTTGCGCCCAAACCGCAATATTTTCTTCCAAGGTGATAATTTTATAAATACCTTATCCCCCATGTGATATTCAATCTATTTTCTTTTTAGATTGGTATAAGATTTTTGTCGATTGGAGGTTATTTTAAGGTTATCCTGGATAAGTTTCACTTTATTTTCCATTTCTTTAATTAAAGCTGGCCCAACGAGGTCTGATCTTTTAATTCAAACCAATTTAAAGGTGTTATGCACTTCCTCCCATATAAGGTTTCATACGGTTCCATCTTAATACTCGATTGGTAACTGTTATTATTAGCAAATTTCGCTAAAGGAAAACACCTTTCCCATGATCCTTTGAACTCAATTACACATGCCCTTAGCATATACTCCAATACCTGAATAGTTCGCTCTGACTACCCATATGGGCCATTCAATCGAGTACCCAATGCCTCATTCAAAGACTTCCATAATCTTTAAGTAAACCTTGGGTCTTGATTGAAAATTATCGATATGGGCACTCCATGCAGCCAAACTATCTCCTTTGCATACAACTCTGCAAATTTATCTATCGAGTAATCTACCTGAACTGGAATAAAGTGAGTTGTGTTGGTCAATCTGTCCACAATTACCCATATCAAGTCATTTTTACTGGGGGTCAAAGGTAGCCCTGAAATAAAACCCATTGTAACTCATTCCCAGTTCCACTTAGGAATGGATATCGGTTGTAGCAATCCGAAAGGCACTTGATGTTCAGCTTTCACTTGCCGACATATCAGGCATCTTGCAACAAACTGTGATACAACTATTTTCATGTCAGGCCACCAATAACTACTCTTTATATCCTGATGCATTTTATTCCTGCCTAGATGCATAGTCAAAGGACTATAATGTGCCTCGAAAAGAATATATTTCTTCAATTCTTCATTATCTGTAATGCAAAGTCTTCTACGATAATATAAACATCCATCAATCCTCATTTTAAATCCTTTAGCCTCACTTTTTTCTACTTGCGCAATTCTTGCCAAGCATTTTACATCTTGACGTTGTAGCTCTTTTACCCGATTCAAAAGTATTGGCTTTAACTTAAGCTCAACAATCAATGGAATATATTCCTTAAAAGATATACATGCATTCAAAGCCCTTAGAACGAGAAAAGTCTTTCGACTAAGTGCATCAGCTACCATATTAGCCTTCCCTGGATGATAATCGATGATGAAATCATAATCTTTTAAAAGCTCGGTCCATCTCCTCTACCTCAAGTTCAATTCTGTTTGAGTCAACAAATAATTTAGATTCTTGTGATCTGTATAAATATGGCACCGCTCACCGTACAGATATTGACGCCAAATTTTCAAAGAAAACACGACCACTGCCAATTCCTAGTCATGAGTCGGGTAATTTCTCTCATGAGTTTTCAATTTTCTTGATGCATAAGACGCGACTTTTCCAGCTTACATAAGCACACATCCCAACCCATTATGAGATGCATCACTAAAGACTACATAGCCTTTACCCGACTCATGTTGTAGAAGCATTGGGGCCTTTGTTACGATTCTCTTTAACATTTCAAAACTTTCTTTTCATTTCTCCATCCAAACAAAAGTAATATCTTTACATAACATCTTACTGGAGAAGCTAACATTGAGAAGTTGTTCACAAACTGTCTATAATAACCAGCAAGTCCCAAGAAACTCCAAACTTTAGGAACATTCTTTGGGGGTTGCCAATCTACTATGGCTTGAATCATTTTGGTATATAGTCTGATGCCTTTTGCGGAGACTACATGGCCAAGGAAATAATCTCAACTAACCAAAATTCATACATGGATAATTTGACATACAACTTCTTTTCTCGAAGTGTCTGAAGAACAACACGAAGATAAACATCATGCTCCTCTCTTGACTTGGAATACAATAAAATATCATCTATAAATACCACCACGATTTAATCTAAGTAAGGTTGGAATAATCGGTTCATCAAGTCCATAAATGATACAGGAGCATTAGTCAAACCGAATGGAATTAGCACAAATTCATAATGTCCATTCCGAGTCCAAAAAGCGGTCTTTGTTATATCCTCCTCTTCAATTTTTAATTGGTAGTATCATGGCCTCATGTCTATCTTAGAGAACACTATTACGCCTTTCAATTGATAGAATAGATCATCAATCCTCAGAAGAGGATATTTATTCTTTATCGTTACTATATTTAACTGACTGTAGTCGATGCATAATCACAGAGACACATTCTTCTTTTACACAAAAAGAACAGGTGCTCCTAAGGAGAAACACTGGGTCTGATAATTCCCTTATCAAGTAGCTCCTTCAATTGCGCCATTAATTCTCTTAACTTTATTGGATCCATTCGATAGATAGCTATATAAACAAGTTCGGTACCCGGGTTCCCGTTTTGGAGGTAAACCCGATAATTATTCTAGAAAAACATTTGGAAACTCCCTAACTATTGTAATATCATCTAATTTTGATTATAATACCCGAGTGTCTATCATGTTAGCTAGAAAAGCAATACACACTTTTTGACATCATTTTGTTTGCAGTCATGGTTGATATCACATTGGATGGTGATTTTGCTTTTTTGACAATCACTACGATTTCTGAGCCTTCCATATCCTTAAAAATAATCGCTTCTTGCGACAATCAACCCATCTATGATGTGGTGACAAACAATCCATGCCCAAAATGATTTCAAACTCAGAGAAAGGTAACTCCATCAAGTTTGTCAGGAACACAACCCCTTGAATTGTCATCAGATGTTTTCTACATACACACATTATTCTCGTACTATGACCCATAGGATTTATTGCTATCATCTCACTAAAAATTGTTTTAATGGAAATCTTCTAGCTCTAACAAACTTATCAATATGTAGAACCAGGTTTAACCAAAACAAATACAGGTTCATCAAAAAGTTGGAATGTACCTGTTATGATATTTGGGTCATCCCGATCCTCATTGGTCGTTATATTGTAAATTATGTCAACTTCCCTAGTCTCTTGTTGCGGCAATGACTTAGATTGGCCTCTTGATATACCATTTCCTTAACTTCTATTATAAGCTTCCACTGATCTTTCGGATTGCACTGAATTATCCCTGAATTTTTTAGGACAGTTTCAGGCATAGTGACTAGTTTCACCACACTAAAAACAAGCTCCATTGAGAAATCTACATAATTCACGATGAAATTTCCTACATGTGTGATATGGAGTTCTCTCTCCAAATGCTTTATCCGAGCTACCAACAAAAGACTGGGATTTAGTTTTCTGTAAAGCTGTACCAGGACCATCTCTATCAATATATCGGGAACTCGAGCCCTTACCTCTCTTAACACGATGGGAAGTTAAAGACGTTCCAACTCTTTTTTCGATCTGCATACTCTGCTATGCTGCTAGAGTCTCATCTTGAGCACTTTCAATAGCCTTAGCTCGGTTTATAACTTCTTGCAGGCTAGGCAAGTTTAAAGCCAACATCATATCTTTCAACTTTGGCCTCAAACCCTCGACGAACCAATCATGTCGAGCTTTGTCATTGGGAACTACCTTAGTAATAAAATGACTTAGCTCGTTGTACTCAGCCTCGTACTCACGTACTGCTTGATCACCTTGTTTCAAGTTAAGGAACTTTATTAGCACCACCCACCTAAACTGCTCACCAATGTACTTATTCTTAAATTCCTCCTAAAAGATCTACTAGGTCATTTGCTCCGGTGGTGCATACATCGTAGTATTTGACCACCACACTCAAGATGATCCTCTAAGTAAAGATACAACACCACCTAGCCTTTTAGAATATGAGCAGTGAAGACTTTCAAGCATTACCATAACATCGTTTAGCCATAAATCAGCCTCCACAAGACCTTCATTCTTTTCTCCCTGGAACTCAAGAGCTCCTAAACTTTTCAGCTCTTTTGGGATCAACATCCTCGGTACTAGAGGAGCAGGGGGAGGCGGAGGAGGTTGGAATCGAGTCATAATGGCATCGAGAGCTTACATAAAAAGTCCAAACTCAGACACCGGTATACCCCGATTTGCAGGTACACTAGCATTTTCAAATGGAATCAAATGCTCTTTATTAGCCTCATAGCTTTCGCCACCCGATCCTTCCCAAATTTCTTGTTCAGTCGCACTTCACGAGTTCGAAGATTCTGACATCTAATAGGACACACATAATAATAACACTCAAGTTAGTAAGGACTGACATCAATCATATTCTAATAACATCATATCAGTAACCTTGACAATCTTATTGGCATGTAAACATTTTTAAAATAAAATAAAACTAGTTTCAGTCGAGAATTGGCTAAACCTATGGCTTTAATACAAATAAATGTAACACCCATTTCTCGTATACATTTTCGTACACAAGTCAAAGGTGTCACATCACTTTTAAAAAATTTCTTTATTTGTAAATCTATAAAATTTTGTTTAGAAAATAAAATAAAACATTTTCATTTATATAGTAATAATAAAACGGTTATTGTGACATATTAAAATATTTATTACTTTAATACATTCCAGAACATTTTCTTAAGTCCATATACATGCCAGCTAATTATCAAAATAAACATAAATGCCCTACAGTTACTGATGAGGTAACCTTTTATTGATGATGTCCACTGCACTCCTTACTCTACTAGTCTTTGTTATTTCCTACATGTGAAATCAACACATGCTAAGTAATTATTAGTGAGGCATAATAATGTACAAGAATTTTAATTTATACACAAGTATATCATGAATATCAAAATATGAAATAAATCATATACTTCATAAGAATCATTTAAAAACCATCTCAATTAAACCAAGTTTCTTTCATATATTCATTGAAACTATTCTTAGTATGCCCAGAATACCTATCTATCCGTATTTTTCCAATTATATTTTTTTTTTCACAATGTATGTCAACTGAGAATGCTAGGTACATGCATTGTATCGAAGTAACCAAATGGTAATTCACCTCATTATGAATACCATGGGTGGCAACTATTATGCCGAAACTGCAATGTTATGCATTAATCAAAATTGATCGATAACTTTCATAAACGAAGTATGTCGAAATGGTAATTCACCTCATTATGAATACCATGGGTGGCTCATTTTATGCAGAAAATGCACCGTTATGCATTAAGAAAAATCGATAGATAACTTTTATCTACAAAGTATATCGAAATGCATATATAACTCTCAATGCACATACAATGGGCTTTTAAGTCGAATCCACATATTTAAACATTTATTTCTGCAACATCAATAACCATTGAACAACATTAACATTCATCTTTCATTTTAGAGCAGTTCCTACTTTAAAACTTATTTATAATATCATTCCCACACACATTATGAAAATATATCAAAATACTGTAAAACATACATTTACAAGACCTTCGAGATTGACTCATCGCGAGACTTACTCATCTCATATAAGTACAATAAATACACTCACCTGATACGCCTCACTAGTATGCTTTAAGGATGTCCAGTTATTCAACAACTTTATCTTTTCCCTTTTTGTGCTTGACTCTGGAGCTTGGTTACGATCTACACAAGCATCCATTATTACACATACAATACAAATGTTAGTATACTTTCTAACACTTATTCTTTTAATAATACTTAAAAAGTACTATTATTTTCAATTTCTATTAAAATTCATCCTATCTAAAATTTCCAAACTCAATAGTATCAGCACCCTAATATGGTATCAATACTTGTATACTATGGTAACGATACTCCCTTCAGTATCGATAGTATTTTTGCATTCTGGAATCCTAAACATCCATACCATTCTCTTAGTATCGATACCTACATCAGTATCGATACTAATTGCATCAGTATCGATATTGTTCATCATATTTCCTCAAATTTAACCCTATAGTATTGTTATTATTCTTCCAGTACCGATACCCTTATCTATATGTTTCATTTCTCATTTAATTTTTTAACCAATTTTCGTTAAATTATCTTACCTTTACCTCCAACAATACCATTAAACTCATCATCACTAAAACCAACTAACTTTCCCTCATTAATCTTCCTATAACATCTAAAATCTCCAAAATCACTCCAAACCAAAAATCACACTACTTTTTCAAACATGGTTTTAATCATATCCATGGCTTCTAATATATCATTTACTTATTTGATAAGTTAAATTTACTTGTAAACCTCAATAAAAACGCATATTTTATCATATCACTCAGAAACCCATTTTCTTAAATCTGAAATAATTCAATAATCACTTAGTTTTAATCATCCTTGAACTTTCCTTAATCCTCTATATCACTTAAGGTTTCAAAACTAGCCCATAAACTAAAGGAAAAACCAACTTGAAGAAAACTTTACTTTGGCTAGAGAGGAGATCACATGACAAGCAAAAGAGTAGAAGAAGATAACTTAGATAACTTTCCCCTTTTCCACTTCTTAAATATTCGTAATTAAATAAAATTTTAAATCTATTTCCCCTAAAGGACCAAAATACCCCTTCATTCATCTATTATTACTAATAAGTCTTAAACACAATTTTTCCCAATTTATTTCTTTTACTTTACCATTTATTCAATTTAATCCTTCATATTTTAAATCCTTTCATTATAGTCATTGACCGGATGTTTGGGGTATTACAACAACCCTTCAAAATTGGTGCCTAAATGAAGTAACATGTGCCTTGACCAAATGGTGAGATCCATTGATTCTTGACGTGCCTAGAGAGCCCACATGCCTTACACACACCTTTCTGGTCATATGACGTACAATAGGGTTTTAGGAAGCTTATGGTACAACCCCAACCATGTGATGAAGTGTGGTCATGTACAACAACATTGGGCGTGACATAGTCTTCATCCATGCTTAGGTGAGTGATGCTTGCTAGTTTAGTGAGTAAGGGGTTTTATATGAGTAAGCTTCCTAGTCGTGGCTTCCTAAGCTCCTTAGCATTGTTGTCAGGTACCTTTAGCTACCCAAATTGTAATTTTCAGTAACTCAGCTTCAAATAGTCTATCTAGCTAATTTTAGCTTGTTCTTAGCTTCTTAAGCTGAAACGAGCTTTTCTTTACCTCCTATGAGCTGCCATAGACCTCGTGAGCTAGTTGTTAGCTTCCATAGGATACCAATCACTCCACCAAGCTGTCATTATGTATGTCATCCTTGTATGTACCTATATGTGAAAAGAAATAATGGTAAATCAAAAGAATTGAGGTAGAATGAATGTAAATGCATGTTGTCGTGTGTGAATAAATTATTGTGAGCTATGTAATGATATCATGAGCTAAATATAAGATGGTATGCTATTAATGAGTTAATATATATTACTTGTGAGTTGAATTAAATTGTAATGAGCTAGGAAATGAAGGATTAACATGCTTCCATAATATGATTGCAATGGAAACATATGAAATGAATATAAAACATATGCAAAGCAAAATTAAACTAAGTAAAGAGGTGAAATGTTATTATGAAACAACTAAGTTATGAAAATTTCATGTAAATGAATATGTATGATCAATGGAGGAATATAATAAGCTATAATATAAGCATATATGATATACATGATGCAAATAACATGTGAATAATAAAAGAATAAGGTAATGATTACTCCCTTTGCTTTCATGGATGAAAGAATGAATTGAATGAGTTTGATCTTGGGCATGCATATATCAGAATCTATAGACGAACAATGTAGAAGGAAACTTCTCATACCAATCCTTATAGGTTTTGACCACTTTCCACTATTCTTTTGATGTTCTTATTTGCCGCCTCCACTGCCCCATTTATCTTTGGGTGATAAGTAGTGGAATTATGATGCTTTATATTGAATTACTTGCATGTTGTTGTCATTTCCTTACTATTTAGGTTGGAGGCGTTATTTTTAATGATCCTTTCGGGGATACCGTATAGGTAAATAATTTATTTTTTTACAAATTTACAAATGGTTTACTGGGTAACATTGGCATATGAGGCCGCTTCCACATACTTGGTAAAATAGTTGATTTCCACAAGGATAAATCGATGGTCATTTGAAGCTTTTGGATAAATTTTTCCTATGACGTCCATCCCCCACATGGAGAAAGGCCATGGAGCGGTAATCACATGAAGAGGATGAGGCGACACCTGTATCTTATCCCTTTAAATCTGACATTTATGACATTTTCGGGCCTAGTTACTGTAGTCACTCTCTAACGTGGACCAATAGTATCCAAATCTTATAATTTGTGTAAAACCCCAAGTGTCAGGCCAGTGACTTTACTGAAAAGATTTACTTTTTGAGGATTTAATTAATAAATGATAAAGTATAAGAAAATAAATTAGAAATTTATTTGGTTAAGACTAATTTATTAGAATTAAAGAATAAAAGGGGTATTTTGGTCCTTTAATGGGGAAATGAATTATGGTATTAAAGTAAGGTAAAAGGGAAGAAGGGAAGAAAAGAAGAGTGTTAATACTTTGGGTATATTTCTTCTTCTTTACCGTGTTCATGTGACCTTCTCCATAGATAAGGTAGGTTTCATTAAATGATTTTTCCTTTCGATCCTATTTTGTTATTGCAACCTTAAGTGATATATAAGCTTAAGAAAGGGTTAAATCAGATTAAAACTTGGAGATGTATGAAATATCTAAGATTTAAGAAAATATGCTTTTGAATGATATGTTAGATTATGATTTTTTATTAGTGTTTATTAGTATATTTGACTTGTCAAAGAAGTAAATAAGAGATTAGAAGAATTGGATGGGATTAAAAACATGCTAGAAAAAGTGGCATGATTCTTAGATGGAAATGTTCTTGGGAAATTTTAGATGTTTTAAGAAGCTAAATGGAGGAAAGTTAATAGGGGTAAGTAAAGAAGAGTTTAATAGTATTGTTGAGGGTAAACATACGGAAATTTGACCAAATTTGGGTAAGAATCGGGCTGAAAAATGGAAAATCTGGGTAAGGCTATCGGTACTGATAGAACATTACTTATATTATAGGTTTAAAAGGGTAGAAATATGATGAACAAAACTGGTACTAATGTAATTAGTATCGATACTGATGGGGTATCGATACTATGGATTACAAAATGTCAAAATGGTATCAATATTGAAAAGGGGGTATCGGTACCATATAATAAAAGTACTAATACCAGGGTATGGGTACCGATACTATTGAGCCTAGAATTTAAAGATAGCCTGAAATTGTTATAAAAATCTAAATAATAGTACTTATGAGTATTATTAAAGTATAAATGCTAAATTCTAGAGAATATACTAACATATGGTATGGTATATGTCTTTAATTGATGATTCAGTAGATCGTAACCCAACTCATCAGTAAAGCAAAAACAAGGGCAAAGATAAAGTTGCCAAGTAGCTGGACATCCTTAAAGCATACAACCGAGGCATACCAGGTGACTGCATTTATTATGTACATTATTAATAGTTAGATATACATGTTGTTAAAGGCATATGTTACATTTGTATATTAGTACTATGTGCACTATAGGCACTAAGTGTGCAACCTACGAAATTCATCATTTGTTGATGAACAATCGTATAGGCACTAAGTATGCAACCCACAAAATTCATCATTTGTTGATGAACAACCGTATAGGTACTAAGTGTGCAACCCACGAAATTCATCATATGTTGATGAACAACCGTAAAGGTATTATATGTGCAAACCACAAAATTCATAATATATTTTATGAATGACCGTATAGGCACTACGTGTGCAACTCAATGAAATGATAATGATTTTAAATGAATGAACTGGTAGTCGATGGATATGAAATAATGAAGAAATGATATAATGTCAATATTATTCTTGCCTCACTAAGGAAATACTTAACATATGTTCATTTCATGCGTAGGTTTTATCAAGCCGCGTAAGGAGTACATCTAACATCACCAATCCAGAATCGCCTCATTAGTAACTGTATGATAGCTATGTCTATTTTTATATTATTAGTCAACATGTAATAGAATTTTGATAACGCTCTGCAAAGTTTTTGGTCTTATAAAGATGTAGGAAGGATAAAAATCCTAGAATGTTAACTTTTGTTATATACTAAAGTCTTTAATGAATGTTTTATAAATACTAAATTAAAATGTTTTAAGAAAAGAAACAAAATTTTACGGGTTTTATAAAGACGTAATGTCTTTAAAGTGATGTGATATCTGTATCTCATGTATGGAAAGGTACGGAATATGGGTGTTACAATTTGTTTTGCCATCGTGTGTCCATATGCATGTGCACAACATACTCCATCATGGACTTCTTCTAATATCATCTTTTCCTCCTTCATATCCACACATCTTAACAAGACTTGATAATTACTTTTATTGTATAAAACATCCCCATCAGAGACATACATTTCGACCATTCTCCGTGTGGTCCTGTTATCATTTTATGTTCCTTCTTCGAGATAGCTTCGAGTTTTGATGTATTGCAAAAATGTCATGATACCACAGGTTTTAGTTTGTTTCTTCCTTCATATGATAAAAATGGGCCAGATATTCATATGGATACATATCGATTGACATTATATTAGATTCTGTATTTACTTTGAATGTTGCTGCCAATGTAGCCAATGCATCTTCCATTTGATTTTCTTCTCGGGGGAGATAATTGAATGTGACCTCGTCAAATTCTTTAATTAGTTCAAGGATAAGCTTTCGATATTCTACCAACTTCGTATCTCTCGTTTCCCATTCTCCTCGAAGTTGATCAATTACCAAAGTAGAATCACCATATACCTTCAAAATTTTACTTTTCTCCCATTGACAACTCAGATTCGCAATACAGAGTCTTCATATTCTGCCATGTTATTGGTGCAGTCAAAGTTTAGCCTGATGGTGAATGGGTAATTATCACCTTCAGGTGATACCAAAGCTACTTCGATCTCGTGTCCTAAAGCATTTGATGCATCGTCAAAGTTCGTTTTCCAGACTCTATTCATGGTTGCATTATCTTCATCTACTAATATGGCCATCAAACCTTCATCGAGAAAATCAAACTTGAATGGTTCATAATCGTTAGAGGCTCTGCTAGCTAGAAAGTCGGATTTGACACTTTTTTATTCCTTTATGGCTTACATATTGAATATAAAATTTGGATAACAACATTTTCCATTGACCCAATCTCCCTAAGAGAGCAAGTACATCCATCTTGGAGATTAGCCATGTTGTATGACACAACATGTATTGTCTAAGCCTCCGCATAACCCATACTAGCATGCAACAAACCTTTTCAATGTGTGGATATTTGGTTTCACATTCAGTAAACTTCTTACTGAGATAGTATGTGGCCTTTTTTCTTACCATTTTTATCATGTTTCCGTAATCCACACCCCATTAAGTTCTAAAAAATAGACAGATAGAGGAACGAAGGTTTTCCTGGGATAAGTAATATTAGCACAGTGGTGTTGGACAAATATACCTTCATTTTCTTGAAAGTTTTTTCCAATCATCTCCCTAAATTCCTGGATTATTCTTTTGAAGCAATCGAAAGATGTGATCACACTTGTCGGTTAGATGTAAAATAAAATGGGCAATATAATTCATTCTATCCAAAATACCCTAGACCTCTTTTTGTGTTTGGGGTAATGGTAAGTTCTAGATAGCTTTGACATTATCCGTCTCGATCTCAATCCATTTTTTACAAATAATGAACCCTAATAATTTTGAAGACGTTACTCCAAAAGTGCACTTATTCGGTTAAGTTTCAATTGAAATATTCTCAATCTTTGGAGCAATTTTCTTAAATTTTCAATATGACATTCTTCTGTTTATGCTTTAGCAATCATGTCATCAACATACACTTTTATTTCTTTGTGCATCATGGAATGGAATAGGGTCACCATGGCCCTTTGGTACGTTGCGTTGCGTTTTTTGAGTCCAAATGATATTACTTTCTAAAAGAATGTCCCCCACATTGTGAGGAAAGTTATTTTTTTCATGTCTTCATGGTTCATTTTAATTTTGTTGTACCCGAAAAACCCATTCATGAATGAGAAGATGGAATTTTTGATTGTGTTATCCACTAAAGTGTTTATGTGTGGAAGTAGAAAGTTGTCCTTGGGGATTGCTTTATTGAGATCTCGATAATCGACACACATTCTTACTTATTCATATTTCTTTGGAGAAAACTATGTTAGCTACACATTCTTACTATGTCAGCTACCCATTATGGATATTTAGCCACTTGGAGAAAACTAGCGTCAAATTGTTTGTTCACCTCTTCCTTAATATTGAGCAACATGTCAAGTCTCATTCGACATAATTTTTGATGTACTGGCTTGCATTCAGGCTTGATTGATAATTTATGGAATACTAAATATGTGTCAAGGCCTGGTATATCCTTGTAAGACCTTGTATATACGTCTTTCTATTATTGGAGTAATCTGATCAAATCTTGTTGTGCTCCAACAGATAGTGTTGTTCCTATCTTTACTTATTTTTTCTCTTCTTAAAACCCTAAATTCAATGTTTCAATATTTTATTATTGAAGTAAGATATGTTTTTCCTCCTTTTCTAACATTTTCAATAGTTTAGGGGTAAATCACATCCCTCCTCGTTATAATACTCATCAAATTTTGCAACACAAATAATATACTCAAAACCCACTTCTGAGTCAGATATATTGTTGCTCGCATTACCGATATATAGAGAGTTGAAATAAAAAAGTGGTTGGAATGATATATATGCATATGTACATGTAAGAGGGACTATTTTCATAAAAAAATTTATAATATATACACAAAGAATTAAAATGAGAGATGTTTCCATATGAGAACATGGAATGCATCCTCAATTAATTTTCATATAAATATCTTATTCACCTTTACAAAGAATCACCTATTGCCCCAGGTACAAACAAATAGGGAAGGTTTAAGCATCACTCCAAAATTATTTTGAAGAATACAAGTAATTCCTTAGCAGTCCAATTGTTAAGCACGGATCTAGGTGAAAGTGGACGAATCCCACACTTGTTGATTTTTCCACCATCTTCCACTTTAATTACATTGATGCTCAGGTTGTCCAGAGTATCTTCCAGATTAAGGAAGATTGCCCTTGATTCTTCCTTAAATTCATAGCCCCCTAACATAAATATTTGGCTAAGCAGAGAGAAAACCATCAGTTCCCAATGGACCTCGTGCCCTGTTAGTCTAGCTTGGCATCTTTCATGATTTTTCAAAATCTCCTTCTTTCTTTGATGATGACTTGGGTAGTACCCGATTCCAAAGTGATCCATCTTGATAATCAGGTAAATGGAGTGAATTCTCCAATGAAGTTGCTTGCAGAAACCTTTTCCTACTATGACTCATCGGCCTAGGGCCAGCTTGGTTAACATTCTAGTGCACTCGGACAAACAAGGCTTTGGAATAATTCTTCATTCCTCCACAAAGGATGTCTTAACAAATTCTAGAGATCATAATAAGAATTCTAAACATTATTTGTTTACTTCAATATATGATGTATCAGTCATCACCGTTGCCGGTACTTCTTTTTCTACATCACCAGTTACTAGGGTCAGGACAAACTTTATTTTTTGATGAAGTGTCGTAGTACTAGGATCTCCCCAACCGACAATTTTATGTGCTAATGATATCCATAACAATAAATTCCATACCATAGGTGGTAAGTCCAATTGATAACGGGATATCAATCTTACCCAAAACTTCCCATTCCGTGCCATCAAAAGCACTACCATACTCTGCATGCCCTCATGTGTAAATTATCAATGAGCAACCTTTTAAGGGTGACCAAAGGCATTACGTTCAATTTTGAACCAATATCTACTAGTATACTCGGTAAAGCATATCCCTTGCAATGAGTGTTCCACTACTTTGGCTTTGCCATTGTTTCTAGATGGGATTTCATCATTGGAAAATGAGATTAGGTTAACACAGTAATACCCCAAATATCATGTCAGTGACTTTATTGAAAAATATTTAAAATTTGAAAATTAATTTGAAAAATGTTAAAGGATAAGAAATGATTTAGAAATAGTGTTTAACACCAATTAATTTAAATTTCATTTTATTAGGGATTTAAGAATGGAAAAAGGGGAAAGTTAAAACAAAACTAATTCATTTCTTATTCTTCTTCCCATGTTCACGTGCTCTCTCCATAATCAAGGTAAGTTTTCTTTGAGTTAGTTTATTATTTAGTTCATAGACAAGTTTTTAAACCATAAGTGATATAGAGATTTAAGGAAAGTTCAAAGATGAATAAAACTAAGTGATTAGTGAAATATTTGAGATTGAAGGAAATGTGGTTTTGAATGATATATTGGAATATGAGTTTTTACTGTTGTTTACTAGTATATTTGACTTGTCAAAGAGGTAATTAAAAGATTAGAAGCCTTAGATGTGATTAAAAACGTGTTAGGAAAAGTGGTATGATTCTTGGTTTGAGATGTTCTTTGGAGATTTTAGATGTTATAAGAAGCTAAATGAAAGAAAGATAGTTAGGTTAAGTAAAGAAGAGTTTAATGGTATTTGTGGATGTAAATATAATGGAATTTGACCAAATTTGGGTAAAAATCGAGCAGAAAAATAGAAAATCTAGGTAAGGGTATCGGTACTAGAAGTAAAATACTGATACTATATGTTTAAATTTAGGGATATCATATGAACAATGTCGATATTGATGCAATTAGTATCGGTATTGATACAATTAGTACCGATATTGATATGGGTATTGATACTATGAGGAAGGTATCGATACCATGGATTCCAGAAGGCAAAAATGGTATCGATATCGGTACTATGAGGAAGGTATCGATACCATGGATTCCATAATGCATAAATGGTATCCATACTGCAAGGGAGTATCGGTACCATAGTATAGAAGTATCGATGCAATAGTAAGGGTACCGATACTATTGAGTCTGGAAAATTAAAATAGGACGAATTTTGATAGAAATTGAATATAATAGTACTTTGAAGTATTATTAAAAGTATAAATGTTAGAGAGTATACAAACATTGGTATGGTATGTGTACTTAATGGATGCTTGTGTAGATCGTAACCAAGGTTTCGAGTCAAGCAAGAAAAAGGACAAAGATAAAATTGCAGAATAACTAGACATCTTTAAAGTATACAAATGAGGCATACCAGGTGAGTGCATTTATTATGTACATTAAGACTTATAGATGTATGTTGTTAAAGGAATATGTTGCGTTGGTATATCAGTACTATGTGTACTATAGGCACTAAGTGTGTAACCCAAAGAATTCATAATAGGTTTATGAACATCCGTATAGGTACTAAGTGTACAACCCATGGAATTCGTAATGTGTTTATGAACGATCGTATAGGTACTAAGTGTTCAACCCACGGAATTCATAATGTGTTTATGAACGAAAGTTTTGGCACTAAGTGTGCAACCCACGAAATTCATAATATGTTTATGAAAAACCGTATAGGCACTAAGTGTGCAACCCACGGAATTCATCATATGTTGATGAACGACCGTATAGTCACTAAGTGTGCAACCCACGAAATTCATAATGTGCTTATGAACGACCATTTAGGTACTAAGTGTCAAACCCAAGGAATTCATAATATATTTATGAACGTCCGTATCGGCACTATGTGTGCGTCTCAACTGATTTGAAAATAATGATTTTATATTTGATGGATATAATAAATGATGTATTGATCTCACCTTACTAGTATTTTTGCCTCACTAAGTAAATACTTAACGTGTGTTTATTTCACGCGTAGGTTTTAGCAAGCAGAGTAAGGAGTTCTTCTGACATCACATATCCAGGACCCCCTCATAGTAATTATACGACAACTATGTCCATTTTGATATTATTAGTCAGAATATAATAGAATTACTGAAAAGTATTTGATTTATAATTATGTGAAAAGATAAAATGTTTGAACATTAAATATTTGTTTACATACTAAAGTTTAATGAATGTTTTATTAGTATTGAATTAAAATGTTTTATGAAAAGAAACAAACTTTTATGGGGTTTTAAAGGATGAAATGCTTTAAAAGTGATGTGACATATGTACTTCATGTACGGAAAGGTATACAGGAAATGGGTGTTACAGACACCCTGGATGTTGATGATTAGATGATCCAACTTGTTAACCTCTATATCCTTTGGCACATATGTATGGTTTACAACCTTCAACGGGGCATCTCGATGTGCTTCTGAGCTTACCAATAATGATAGCACGAGATGCGGGTAGGTAGTCTGTGCAGTTGATCTATAATATTATACTCGTTATGTTTTAGAAATTTTAGGAACTCTACATCTTGTCTTTATTTCATTGGTTCGTTGTTGACTAGTTCCTCTTCTATGAATGGTTCAACCACTATTAGAGGTGGGTTTTGCTTGGAATAACACCTCCCACTCCTAGTAAAAAGCCCCACTCCATTGATGCCTTCTTTTTTTACTTCCACTTATCATTCGTATTTTCATGGCACCTATCGATTCTCCTTATAAGCAAAGGATTTTGGTGCCGTAATTATCACCATTGGTTTTACAATCTATGTAACCTTTAATTATTAAGGGTCGTTTAGTGTAATACCCTTTATCCGATGAACTTTCGATTGTGTATATTCTGCGAAAAATCTTGGTCCTCCTACCTTTTTCTTTTGAGATGGCGTTAACCCCTGCTTCCCCTCGGTTGGGTACAAGATTCTACACCGCATTGGGTGTTTCATAATTGTTAAAATGAATCCAATTCTTGTTTTACAATCTCTAGATAGTTATTTTGAAAGTAAGCAATCCTCAATAGTATGCCCAGGAGCATCGTCATGATATTTGCAATGGGTATTTTCATCATACCATTTAGGGTATAGGGTATGGTGGCTTAATATGGTCCATGGGATAAGGTACCACCATATGAGTTTTATAGAGATTATGGAATACCTTTTTGTATGTCATGAGAATAGGGTCAAACTGCTCCATTTCTTTTTCCTTTCTTGGTTCTTTTAACTCATTCCTAGTTGAGATTGAGGACACGATCGCGACCGATAATGTGACTTCTTTTCTAGAGTCCTGAGTACTCACATTATTGACCCCCTTCTTCTTCCCAGGTGGTCTTTTGTAGGAATCTTCTCCTTCTATCTTTTCATGCTTGATGTCCAATTACACAATCTATCCTGCCATGACCACGTTCATAAAGCTACCCAAAGTGATCACAACTAGATGCCAAAATTATTGTTCCTTAAGGGCATGAACAAAAAGTTTTATGGTTTCCTTTTTGTCCAAAGGTGGATGTACTTGTACGAGAACATAATTCCAGTGTTGCACGTACTGCTTGAATATTTCATTTGATATTTTCTTTATTCCTTATAACATGGTACAATCAGGCCTTATGTCATTCACGTGTTTTTATTGTTCTAAGAAAGCCTTAGCCAAGTTTTTCCAAGACATAATGTAGGCTCTGCTCATCTAGTAATACCAACGGGTGGTTGACCTAGTCAGTTTTTCTTAGAAGGAGTGTATCAATACATGGTCATTTGCCACATGTCCATTCATCTTTCGATAAAATATTTTTATATGGGCTAAGGGGTAAATGTTCCCGTCGAACTTCTCAAAGTCAGGGTTCTTGAATTTAGGATACAAGACTAAATCTAAAACCAAACTTAGTTTTAGGGCATCAATCCCATACATATTATCCTATGTTTTTATCATTTTCAATTGTTTTTCTAGTTGTTTTATTTTACTTTCTATTTTCATGGACTTATCTTTCTCGTCCAAGTCTGGAACAAGGTAACTTTCAGGATTGTTCAGAGGATTTGTCAAGGACGCTTGCTTCTTCGTAAAAGAAGTGTCTCCCTGGTACCCTTAGAAACCTCCAAGCTTGATAATTAGTTTTGGTGGTGGTGGCAGTGTCGTAATCTCTTCAGGTCCAACGTTCTAAAAGCATTTGCAAAGTTCAATCCCGCTAGCCTAGCACTATTTGATCTACCAAACCACTTTGATTCTTTGTAATGGTATCCAAAGTGTTTGTGTGGTTTTCTTCCATATTGTTTTGTAGTTTGGCTATATGATATTCCATTTCCTTAAATCTGGCATCCATATCTCTTGTTTGAAAATGAGTGTTGTGAGAATGAGTAATGGTACAAGCCAATATCTTTTTCTGTTACACAATTTTTTCTTATTAGTAATTTTACTTTTAAATATGTATGCATTCTATAATGCAAAATGTAATGTAATGTGTTATGAATGACAAAATGTAAGAAGAGCCATCGATCCAAATAATATTCCATCATATAAAATGCTCCATTAAAAAATAAAATCCAAATATAGCAAGTAGTTCAATTACATATAAGGTAGAGTTCATAAAATCCAAATATCACAAGCGATTTGGTTATATATAAGGTTTATCCCTCCTATTTAAATCTAAAATCTCATTTGTCAGCTAAGTTACCCTTCTTCCAAAAATGTGAGACATGATCCACTTAAGTCTGGATAGCTACAGCTTCTTCTGCCAATACTTTCATGTATCAGAATACATCATTCATCTATACAATGGCTTCTTCAATGATGCCTACTCGATCCGTGACCATTCCTATATATAGTTAAGTGATGTCCTTCCAACCAGAGTTCATGTCCTGAATTTTCTGTTCCAAATTGAAAATTTTCACATTGCCTTATTGCATTGCCTCTTCCAGTTCTCTAATTATTATTCATGGAGTTTTATTTTCTTCTTAGACACTTCTGGCATTTGTTGACTAGCATTGGCCTTGCATAAGGGAATTCTCAAGTTGAGAAACTCTTTCCCTAAGTTCATTGTTCTAAGTTCAAGCATGAGTTAATTATTTCCCATGCATTACATGTATCTCCTGTATACTATGAGTGAGTTATTCTACTCGTCAATCCTTCGTAACAAATCTTAGATTCAAGGTGTCAATTTCATCATCCTTTTTCTCGAGCATGCAAATCCAACCTTCTCATTCTGCCCACAATTCTTTATTTTTACGATTTACCTTAGTTTTGTATTCTTCGACTCTCTATCTTTTAAGCTCAAATTCTTGCAACATGCCATTCTTTTCACCTTCCAGCTCTCCGAATTTGTGCTTGGCTATCCTTAAATTTTGATTCAAGTTCTTCTTTTTAGCTTTTAAGCCATCGCATTTGTGTCTTTCAGCCTTGAGATCTCTTGTATTGTATCTATTATCATATTCTAATTCCTCTAATTTTGGTCTCTTAGTTCTTACTTCTTGAGTTAGACGTTCAACTTGTATACTCAGGTTCACAACCCAATTCCTTTATGATTCTAACTCACTAGTCAATTGCTGAGATGTTTTGCTTGACCCACCAGTCTTCTTGTTTAATCGTTGATATTTCACTTTCAACCTAACATACTCATATTCAATTCTTTCTTTCTTTTCTCGCATTTCTTTTAGCTCATTCCTGTTGAAAGCTACGCCAATGGTCATTAGATAATCCTCATGTTTAAGCTTCTCTTTCTCAGTGGCCCATTTTTCTCTCTTGCTTCGAACTCCTTCCTTTCAACTTCTAAGGGTGAAGGGACCGACCTTATTTGCTCTTCTGAAGATAACTCTGGTTCATTAGTGGGTGTTGGGATTCTCTCATCTTGCCTTCGTTGTCTCCGAGCTTCATAATCTGGAGTAAACATATCAACTTCATAAACTAGTTTAGATCAAAAAGTATTATTCCAAGTGTCAGCCCTTTTATGTAGCAACTTCTTATAATTGTCTTTGAATAAGAATTCAAAGTCCCTCAGTCTATGTATCACGGGAACATATTGTCGACCTCCAAATAATATGATAACTAGAAGTGGTGCATATCCAATACCTCCCCAAAGTCTTGACAAATTTACCCAATGATCATCACCACATCTGTACAGGAATTTGAATTGATCAAACCATGGTGTACGCCATACGATGTCTTCTCCTTGAAGATTTATGAATATCTTGGTACACCTTGCTTTTGATATGTCTATTGGCCATTCTTGTTTTAAAAATTCACCCAAGGTTGATTACCCATAAACGAATCGACCAAGGGATACATGGGAACCTTCTAGAAATGGATGTGAATCAAAACTTGTAAAAACTTATCACATCCAACAAAGCATTCATTTGTTATACGTCGACACCTATTTAAAGATATTAGGGTTTTTTTCCATAATTGTGGGTGCAGGATTTATCCCCTTAGCTAACTGTTATATGAATCTAATATGGAACTCTCTGCATGCCCCATAATTCTTGGAAATATAACCAAACCATAAACTACAATGGAAAATGCTTCAATTCTTATTCTTCATCCAAGTGATTTTCAATAATATATTTGAGGTTGGTCCAAAGAATGCCCTCTTTTTCACACTTATTTTCAATGTGGTCCTTTATCCATTTATCCCTTACTCCGAAGAGTTTCATCAACCTGGATTTAAATGATGGGCCTTTAGCGAGTCTGTAATAAACATGGTTTATTCTAACGTCCTTGATGTTCAATAATTTCATATATTCCTCGATAGTAGGGACCATGTTATGCCCATTAAATGTTAAGAAATTGTATGCATGATTCCAAAATTGAGCCATGGAATGAAGTATACGTTCATCGACTTTCACATAAAGCAAAGATGCAATATCACCATAGAGTCACTGGAAATATTCTCTAGTCTCAACAGCCCAACTATCCTATACCTTCCTGAGTTCTTCCAAATCATTATGGTGGAAACTGAGATGATTCTTTTCGGTCAACTTTGACATAAAATCCAAGGGTAAACTATCTCCAAATTCTTGTTGTGTCATTTCAAACCAAACTCGTACCTCTGAGTATGAAGATAGATGCTTTTGAGATTCCTGCTGCGTTGATAAAACCTTTCTAAATTTAATGAAGTATTCATGGATTGACGCCTCTTATAATATGTAAATATGATGCAACATGGTACAAGAAAACAAAAACAAAGAAAAGGGAAAAAGTTAGAAAAGATAATTAGAAATAAAGCCATAAAATCCTACCCTACATGTTTTCTACCCTTGTCATAATATAGATAAAAAATCCTAACCACACATATTTCTACCCCCTGCTTTATTCAAAAATAAAATAAACCTTAACCGCAGGATTTCTATTTGCATGCTTTGTGCTTATCAATAATAAAAAGAAAAAAATAAGGGTCGATTTCTCCTTTGTGTAAACTTGTTTGAGAAATCCTATGGGTTTGACATGGTTTTAATCTAGGTAGATTTCTATGTTTCATTACATGCAGGATTTTGGTTCTAGGGTAAAAGGTACTTAAATTATCCTTACCAGTGCCCCTTGGGCGTGCTAAACCCTCGATCCTAAACCCATCACAGGCTCATATGGATCAAGTTGAATTCTAGATGATACACCTCCTTATGCTTGACATAGAGAAACATTAATCACAAAGGCATAAGGTATGGACCCCAAAGGCTAATCGCTAGGCTTGAGATGAGGAATCATATCCTACA
Organism: Hibiscus syriacus; assembly: GCF_006381635.1. Lineage (NCBI taxonomy): Eukaryota > Viridiplantae > Streptophyta > Magnoliopsida > Malvales > Malvaceae > Hibiscus > Hibiscus syriacus. Next base: position 2,089,531 of record NW_024062296.1, on the reverse strand, counting down.
AAGGCCTCGCTTTCTCCAACACTTAAAAGGGATAGCCCAGTTATAGGGTTTATGTTATGCAAATGCAGTGAGTGCGTGAGGAGAAATTTACCTACCTTTACCATACACAAATCATACAATATTTCAACAAAATAGATCCATCTAATAATATGAAAGTTCACGATTACACTCACACCAGTATATGATCAATCACAAGTGTGCACATGTCGCTAGTGTTTTCTAAAAATGAATGTAAACAAACAAGCATGACCAAGGGATCAATAAATAAGCTAATTTATATCCATAATTTCCATTGCAAAGATAATAATTAATCAACTAATGTCTTGTCTCTCTAAAGTATCCAGAGGAGTCACCATGCTGTCACAACATGCTAAAAAATTGTGGGTTTAATTTTAGTGTTTGTTCCAACTAAAAATAAAAATATGGTTCGATGGAGTCACCATCAATCTTTGTTTTGGGTGTGATTGGATCACTCACAAATGTTTTTTATTTTAATAAAATTTAATTTTAAAAAATTATCGAATAACGTTTTGGTATACTTTCCATAAAAAAGGCTCGGGAGTCGATTAATGGAACTTACAGATTCAAACTTAATTTAAATAATGATCCCCTATTTAGGCAAATAAATACCATTATATTTAAAGTCCATGAGAAAATATTAAAGATTCAAACATTTAAAATGCAACACATAAATGTAAATGAGTATCAATATTTAATGCATTATGATCACTTTACCTGTATTTTCAATCATGCTACTAATATTAACACGATATGAACCACATATAAAATTTCTTACCAATATACTTGCCATTTGTTCAAAAATCTCACAAGCTTATTCACTTGTTTATCATTTATTAACCAATAAACTATAGCCCAAATATGAACCTATGAGGACCCTGTGTACATGAGTCAAATATGCACCGAAGTGCTAAACAAAATATGACACATAAGGTCGTGCCCACCATATTTACTAGGTATCTTTTAATGCAATCCCGAATATGACACATAAGGTCATGCCCACCATATACACTTGGCATTCTTTAGTGCAACCTAAAATATTACACAAAAGGTCATGCCCACCATATGCACTTGGTATCTTTCAGTGCAGTCCCGAAATATGACACATAAGGTCGTGCCCACCATATGCACTAGGTATCATTTAGTGCAATCCCGAATATGACACATAAGGTCATGACCACCATATCCACTAGGTATCCTTTAGTGCAATTCTAAATATGCAACCTGTTGATGGACTCTACGACATCCCAACAATACCCTGTCTCTCAATGATTTATTTGGGCATATAGTCTATTTTATTCGATCCATGGCAATATATATCACTATAGTTTAACATTCGGGCAGTTCATACTCAAAATAACTTTCACAACATAAAATCGTATATATATATTAGTGATCAATGCATTATGTATTCAACCATTGACATGTTTAGAACTTGTCAATCATATGATAAATGACATAAATATCATTCTAATACAAACAAGGTAGACTCATCGCAAGTATTCCAAATGATGTATAAATTATCCACGTATAATGTCATGCATGCATTCCGCCCACCATGAATTTTTATATACAAGTCAAAATATAAGCCTTACTAAGCTTTAAGCTTGATACTTTACTTTCGATTCGCTTCTCTAACGAAATTATCACAATTTAATATTCTAACAGTTTGTACTACCATCAAATAAATATTATTCTGTATTAATGATGTGATCTAATTCAGCATCATGTTTAACTTTGCATCTCCAACCTTTCAAAGGGAGAAACTTTATAATTTTCTACATAATGATGCCTATCTCACATACTATAACCTAGTCATATTCATATATTTACACTACAACTATAGTTATAATTATAATAACTTATTCATTACTATGTGAAGAATAAGTTATTATTATATACTATGGTACACATCTTTATCATATACACATTAATATTGTTAATGTACTTAACTAATTCTTTATGTTTTAAGTGTAGGTACATTCGGCCACAACTTTGGAGCTATCTTGGAGCTAAATGGTGAAAGCAACAACAAGGAAACTTACATGGGGACGTTTAGGAGAGCATAAGGAATATTTGGTGAAAAGTTACCCGGACATCAATTAGCTCATAGTTAGATTAAGCTGAAGATTTGAGCTACAAGATGACTTCAATTCAGCTGGGGAGCTGTACCATCATCATCACCACTTAGGACACTTCAAATATGTCCTAAGTCAATTTTTGTGAAATCGTACCTTTTCACGAATAGTTGCCAACTCAAGAGGTACCTTTCCAAGGAGCTGCCATAATGTTCATCATGTTACAACTCACCTATGCCCAACTCACCTCCATCTCATTCACCCTAGAACTAGTTCAAACATGAAAGGTTGCCTTTCAACAATTATGACCTTTCATGAATGATGTTGCCCATAAAGACACCCTTTCATCAAGGTGAACGTCGGTGAAGCGATTACATCCATTGAAGGCCTAAATTATGAAGATACATGAGATAAGCACCATGCGTATTTGGCCACCATCCACATGCTTTGCACATGAAGAAATTGGCGCCAAGATGAACCAACACAACACCATTCGGCCAAAGGAGATGCATCTTCATCCTAGCCGAACCAACATATCTTATTTGAAGGATAGTCGAACCATCACCATGCCAAGGGACTTCTCCTTTCATTTAAAGCATTATGTATTTTTAATTAAAGTCATGTACTTTCCAAATCACTAGGTGAGTTTTCGGCCAAGACCTCTCATTTCTTATAAATTGAGAGGCTTCATTTCATTTGTACTTATCTCATTTCATAATATAAACAACCTTTGTGAGTTAAATCTCTCTTCAAAGTTCTTTGAGAACTTTATCGATTAAGCAAATATATATTTCTTATACTTGTGGTGTCATTCCTTCACCTTGATTCCTAAATTCCTAGATTTTATATATAGTGGTTTGAATTACCATTACCACCCCTTAAGCAAGTTTGTGAAGACCAGGGGTTATGCTCTCTAGCATAGCTTGTTCTTTGGTGTGTTTGAGATACACCATCATTACCATCTTCCATATACCATCAACCATCTTCCATCAAGACCACCGACATCCTCATTTATAATTCTGCAGCCAACTCTTTTCATCTCTTTTATTCCATTACTTATATTTTTTATCCTTTCTTATATCATTACTAACTTCATCTCCTTATTATCTTTGTTGCAGCCATACTTATAATTCAAGGGCATTACTACTTGTCATTCCTAGATCGGGACAACAATAAGGCTATCTATTCACTTCCATTGAAGAGTGTAGATAAGCCTATATCATTTAATCTACACACATAAAAATTATTTTGTTTATACCAATGGAAACTAGACTCAAATATGAATCTAACCATATAATACACTTCTTCTAATTTAATTTGTACAATTTATAATGAATTTTTAAACTTGACTTACAGAAACTATTTTGAGCAGAATCTACTGCCATGTAATCCTCTATTAAAAGTTTATATCTTATTGTATAATCCTAGAAATCAGTTTTCGTTTTTAGACAAAACTGAATTGATATACAAACCCAACAACATAAAAATCATCATCTAATCATTTATGTAGAATTTATGATGATTTTCAAAACTTACCGTTCAGATCACATATAAAGACAAATTTCACTAATTTTCACTTTCAACATATTCACTAATTATATTAACTCACTAAATGAACATATATGCATAAATCACAAAGTCACACAATATTAAAAGTCAATTCTTACCATAGCAACTCTGTCACTGGCTAATCACAAGCCAATGTTTGCTTAATAACATAAATACAAATTAAATATGCCCTCACCTAGTGTCCTTAACTGGCAACCTTTCTTAGAAATTCACATTTCATCTTTAAGCTTCTCCTTAGCTTTAATACTGTTTGATCTTGAATTCAATCACACAATTCGATACTAGTTCCATGTCACAACATAAATGTTGACCTTAACACTTCTAATTGGCCATTGAATTTTCTTTTTATCCAAATATATCCAAGTTTCACAAAACATTTTCACTTAAGTTCTAAACTTTCCACATTTGTTTTTAATCCTCAACTTTTACCAACTTTCCATAATGGCCCATTTTACTTTCTAACATCAATTTCAACACTCTAACATTAATTTCCATCCTTGTCCATCAACTATTAAATAATTACACATTGATTCATAATTTTCCATAATTATCGAATATGTCCCTCAACTATGTAAATTTACAAATTAGTCCAAACAACATTCTACATTTTGTAGAACCTTCCAAATATCATTTAGGGTGTATATATAGGGTTTCAAAATCCATGACTTTTACCTTGATTCAAACATGAATTCAACATTTAAACAACATTTCAAAGTTTCTACAATCAAATCTCTAACATAACTTAACCAAATGACAAACTTCCCAATACCTAGGATTTAGACCGAATGTAATAGATTAAATTCTATGCTGTTTTAGACATCAAACAAGCTTGGAGATGATTCTACAACATAAATAACCTCAAAAATTCATCATCATTCCATAAAACCCTAGCATCTTTTTAAACTCTAAAATTTGGGATCTAAGTACACAAGCAATATTAGCATGCAATAATGTTACCAAATGATAGAGCTCTTCGAATAAAACAATTTTCTACTTCACGCTTTAATCCAAAAACCTAATGAAATTGCTTGAAAATAAAAATAATTTTTCCTCCATACCTTGTGAAGCTCATGTGCATGGCTGATTTTGAAGACGATTTGTCATGAAATTTCTAGTTAATTTCATGTTATTTTGTCATTTGTTAAGCTTAAATGAATTTAAAATTCATTTAATGGGAAAAAATAGTTTTACCATTAATGAAACTTGATAATTACATCAATACCAAGCCACATGTTACTTATCATCTTCCCAAAGTCAAATATGAACAAATTATCTTATCATTTACAACTTTACCCATGTAACTTTCCAAAAATTCCAATCCTGCCATTTTTCATCCAACAATCCATAATTAGCATGGAAGTAAATTCTCAAATCCAATGTCCGTATTATTTTCCATCATTCTAAATTTTGAAAATAATATTTTAAAGCTTAATTTAATATCCTTCAAATTTCCTAAAATTTCTATTTCATCTGATTTACCAAATTTTTTCCAAACTTTAAAACTTTGTAACTTTTAATACAAATTATGTATCAACAATCAAATTTCCACAAAAATATCATTATTGGGGGTAAACTATTCATTTATGGAATAAAATTTCTTTTTGGGAAAATGATTGCTTTGGTCACTAAATGTTTCTTAAATTTATACGTTAGCCACAAAACTTTCAAAATTTACATTTGGGTTACGGACCAAAATTTAGGGTATTACAACTCCCCATGAGGAAAAAAAGGAATCTCCTATTCATGGTATTTATTTATCAAAAGTTATACAACAAGCAAAATATTTGTCAATATAGATTTGGGGCCTTTAAGATAAATATAGAATGTTCGCATATTTAGAAGGATTGAGCCTAAACCTCCTAATAGGGTCGAGAGGTCTATTTTTGATAAGTCTAAATATGGGAACATTTCCCTTTCTACCCTCCTGATTGATTTTAAAAGTGTTATCATTTTTTATTCGTTTCACTGAAGGGGACTCGTTCACTTCAGATTATCGAATTAAACTATCCAGTTGGGTTACGATAATCTTCTCCAATAATCTAAATTAAACGGATCTTTCCTTTTAATGGATGAGTAATGTAGATGAGGTCATCATGCTTTAAAAAAAATAAAGATATCATGCAATCAATAATGAATTCCATAAAAATAGTCACATGCAAATTAAATTCATCATGTTTTGATCAAGGAACAAATTAATTACTCATGCTCATTCATTAATAATGCCTGAAATAATTAATGAATTAATATCTTGATCAAAACAAATACACAAAAAACAAATTAATTAAATATTAGTTAATCACTAATCATGCTAAACATTAATTTAAGAGAAATTAATAATTGACCATGAAATTAGAGTTAAATTGCATTAATAGACTTTCAGGGCTAAATTACAAATCAGGTAACTAAAATGAACTATGCATCAAAACTACAGTGACGACAGTAATATAAAAACATTCTATTTGCACTTTAGTCCTCCTATAAGTAGCCCTAACTTTTATTTTTTTTAATTTTAAAGCTACCCCATAAGAAACAAACAAAAACTCTCTTAAAATACTCTCCCCCAAATCTCAATCATCCCCACATTTTGGTGGCTTTCCAAAGGAAAACTACGTTTGACCACCGATCTACCTATACCCATGGTGGTCGAAAACCTAAAAACTACACCAAAACGCTCCCATTTTCACCTTAAACCCAAATTCGGTGACAAAAAATGCATGCAATCCCACCAAAGCCTAGATCTACAAAAAAAAAGGCTCATCTTTTGACCTCCTTCTAAGGCCCTTCGACTTCTTCAGTGGTGTTTCGTCTCTCTAATGAAGTAACCGAGCAAAAAAAGTTTCTCCCTCTTTTGAATTTCTCTATTTTTTCTATTTTCACCATTGATTCGTGACTGATCTCCTGTTTTTATTTTTGTAGGTATTTATAGGCTCGAACAGGGATTTTGTTTCATTTCGTTCATGGGTTTAATCCATCAATTGATGGGAATTTTTTAGATTTTGTTTTAAATTTGTTTGTGTTTTTTGCTTGAATGCTGCATAATTGGTGTTGGGTTGCCTTTTATCTGATTTCTTTAGATCCCTTCATTTAAAGAAGATTATTTCTCTTTTTGGTGTTGATTTTCTTCGATTTCTTATGTGTCTTCTTACCAAAACGAGTGATAAGGTCAAAAAGGAAAACTTTTTTTTTGATCGGCTCTTGGCCTGTAGGCGCGATCATTATGCTTTCATGAAGGACTGTTGATTGTTGGATGGACGTAGACGAATCCAACGAGTCAGGTTCGTGCTTTGTGACTAGGGCTATGAAAACCCTAGTATATGGTTAATCTTTGCCATTGGTTTCCCCCTGATCTGATTGCTATCATTTTTGTGATGCTCTGCTTAAGTTAGAAACCCTAATTTTAATGGGTCAAGCGAATGGGTCTCACACTTGGGCCTAACATGTCTGCTTTTAATTTCTCTTGCTGGAGTTTATTTTGGATCTTGGTCTTGAACTTTCGGACATATCCTGAAAATGAAAAAAAGTAAATAAATAGAAATAATAATGAAAAAGTAAATAAATGAAGAAAATGAAAATAAAACATAATATATATATTTTCTTCATAACCATATATTATATATATTTTTTAAAAACACATGTTTTCAAAACTATATTAATTTTTTTTAAAATTATATATTATATATATTTTAAAAACTATATGTTTTTCAAAAAATATATTATATATATTTTTTTCAAAAATATATATTTTTTTCAAATCTATAAATGCTTTCAAAACGATGAGTGCTTCAAAATCACACTTATAGTTTCAAAAATGTATATTTTAAAAAAACTATAATGTATATTGAATCTAGATGAAAATAGGTATCTACAATTATCGTTTTTCCATATTTCTAAGTACTCTTGACATTATAGAGCATGCATATCACTAACACTTAAAGACTCAAAGTCACCAGTCCTAATATCTGAACTTGATGCTTTGATACCACTAAATGTAACACTCAAATTCAATTCGACCCAAAATTTGAAAGATTTGGATATTACACGAAACCACTGAGGTGGCTAACCATTTATCTTAAAACATTACTCATATTTACAATAAAGCATCCATAGATGATCAAATAAAACGTTTAAGTTTTGCAAAATGGAGAGGTCCCAATGTAACATCTCAAATTACATCAAGTTCCTCAAAAGAGTTACAACTCAATATATAAAAAAGGGTCAATAGAATACATGCCACGAAAAACTAAGATGTACTCTGAACTTGGTTAATCTGGAATCTACAATATGGTGATAGACTCTTCATAGACACCTAAGAACCTACGAACACAGATACTACAAATAACGCAAAAATACTACATGCATTCACCAAAGTATACTAGCTAGTATAGTCATCCCATGGTGCGTTAATTCTATATTAAAAATTAATATATGTTTCATTGTTGATGTTCAAGTATAAGGATGTTTCCCTTGAAAAGTTAAAGTGCCTCATCACTAGTACGGAAATGCCTTAGTACTGATACGAAAGTGCATTTGCACTAATACTAAAGTGCATTTGCACTAATACTAAAGTGCCTTAGCACTGCAGGGATTGTAACCGGATGTTCACAAACATATATAAAATAGAAAATATCATATATTTAAGTAATATGAGTGTCTGAGTCGTTACCTAAGTATCAATCAAAGTATAAATCTTATGTTATTATAGCATTACCAAGGCTCTTAATTGTAATTTATAGCTAATTTCTTACTCCCAAGAAACCCTCATCTTTCTGACCATCTAAAGTAAGTAAGGCTCCTTACTCAAATTTTCACGAAGGTATTGATACACATTTTTGGGTATCAGTACTACCCTCCTATAATATCGATACCAACCCGAATATCAATACCAATATTCTATTCAATGTTGGAAAAATAATACGAGTATTGATACTTTCACCCTGGGTATCGATACTAACCCCTGTGGTATCGATACTACCCATAGTATCGGTACCAAAATTGCATTCATTGTTGAAAAATATTCGAGCACCGATAATCTTATCTTTAGTATCGAGATTGGCCTTTATATTACCAATACTGGACTGAGTACTGGTACAAAATATTACCTACTGGAATTTGAAGCTACTTACCAGTATTGATATGAAGCCCAGGGGTATCAATACTCATTGGACAATATTGATACCGTCTTACAAATCTCTTTGATTTTTACCCCTTATTAAGATCAGTATCGACATTGTTTACAATATCGATACGTCTAACCTAATAACTATGTCTTTCTCTCATGGTTAACCCAAAACAATCCTAAAACCTTCCAAATCCTCCAAATATTATTTTAAGCTAATGTGGGTTTTAAGTATCATGAAAGGTCAATCTTTTACACATAAACACATAAAAATATCCAATTTCATGGCACAACCTAAATAAACCTAAAATTCCTCCCTAAATCATATACAAGCAAGCAACATTGGATACCTACAAGTGGTATGGGAGGGTTAAGTGTGTGTTTCCTTAGCACTAGCTGATTGAGAGTGTTACTGAGATGATCGGAGCACCGACTTCTCCTTATTATTGCTATTTGAACTTTCACCAACTTCTCTCACTAAACAAATCAATTAAAAAGGGTTACTAATAACTCAAGCGATTTGAATGAGTAGAATATGAATTCTAAACACTTAGGGATATATTTGGAGCTTACTAGAACCTTAAAATTCAAAACCTCTCTAAAACCTCTATATTTGTAATCATCATAAAATCTTGAAATGTTGAGCTAGAATTGAAGCTAAAAGGGATGAGATTATTGTTCTTACTTTGGAGCTTCTAGAACCTTAAATTCAAAACCTCTCTAAAACCTCTATTTGTAATCATCATAAATCTTGAATGTTGAGCTAGAATTGAAGCTAAAAGGGATGAGATTATTGTTCTTACCTTCAATTATTTGCTAGAAACTTGGAACATCAAAGTTTTCACCTTTGATTTTCTTACAAATGAAGAGTAAGAGGAAAAAGAGAAGATAAAAGAAGGAAGAATGGGATAATCAGCATGACTTCCCTCTCTACGTGACCTTATCCCATTTATTGGAAAATTAGCTTTGTTTTACAATAATGGGTAACTACACTTTGGTCCCATTTGTACACCCTTACCCATATATGTGCTGAATACAAGTCAAATATGTCACATAGCTTTTACATACATTCTATAGTTGAAAACCTAATAAATTTTGAATTTTAAAATTTAACCCATTTAATCCTTTCAATAAAATAATAATACTTAAACATTTCAATCAATATCAGTTTAAGGCAACTAGACAGTTCAACTATTTCATGTTATGAAGTAAACTGCTAAAACTGTCTAATTTAAAAATTTCTTAATTTTAATTAAAAATATATTTTTTTATCTAAAACAAAAACTTAAATCCATTTTTTAAACCCTAATAACATATCTTAGATATCTCTTATTCGTTAACATGAAATATAGAAAATTTAAAATAGTAGGATCTCATTATTGGTACTTGTAGTAGTCTTTGCTTATTGATGCCAAAGTCAATAACACTGTAAAGATATTACAATTATACAACAATATCTTATGAATACTGAATGGAGAATTTAATTTCATTATTCATTAGGACTAGTTAATCCCTACTCAGTTAGACTATAATTATTTCATACCATCATAGAAATTAATCTTAGTATGACCATCAAACCTATCCTTCTGCATATTTTGCCATTATTCCTTATTTGTCACGTGTACATTAAATGTGAAAGTACTATACATGTATTGCATCAATGTTCTAATTGATCATGTATATTTTATAATCATTATGGTTGCACCATAAATACTGTAAATACAGAGTTTTGTGTTTTCATTTGGGCATCCTTCATGCCCATTATTATGTTTACGTTTTTTCCTTTATAACATCCATTTATACTAGTTATGCATTGTTGTACATTATATATAGCATCCCTTCATAACACTTAGGCACCATTCATATCACCATACATTATAATTCCTTTTTTTACCAATGGTATTTAGCCTTCTATAACTTGCATATTTGCCACTTTTTTGTCAAATGCACAGCTAGTCCATTATTCTTTTACTCACAGTGTTTAACTGTTCATCTACCTGGCATAATTGACACCTTTCTGCCAAATTCCCAGCTAGGTCATTCATCTTTTACTCAACGTTGTTTAACCATTCATCTAACTGACATAATTAACATCTTTCTGCCAATGCACAGCTAGGCTATTCATCTTTTACTCAACGATTTAACTGTTCATCTCACTGACATAATTAACACCTTTCTGCAAAATGCACAGCTAGGCCATTCATTTTTTACTCTACGATATTTAACCGTTCATCTAAATGGCATAATTGACACCTTTCTTCCAAATGCACAACTAGGCCATTCATGTTTTACTCACGGTATTTAACCTTCATCTAACTGGCATAATTGACACCTTTCTTCCAAATGCACAGTTAGGCCTCAAAGGCACTTAGTCTTTCATCTAAATGTCATAATTGACACCTTTCTGCCAAATGCACAGTTAGGCCTCAAAGGCAGTTAGTCTTTCATCTAACTGGCATAATTGACCCATTTCTATTAAATGCAAAGTTAGGCCTCAAAGGCACTTAGCCTTTCATCTAACTGGCTTAATTGACACCATTCTGTTAAATGCATAGTTAGCCTTAAAGGCACTTAGCCTTTCATCTAAGTGGCATAATTGACACCTTTCTGTCAAATGCACAATTAGGCCTCAAAGGCACTTAGCCTTTCATCTAACTGGCATAATTGACACCTTTATGTCAAATGCACAGTTAGTTCTGAAACTTTTATTTAGACCAATTTTTACTGTAATAATCATTCAAATATCAATTACTTCTTCAATGATTATACATTCTATGGTTTATACCTATAGTGCCCATGCAAAAATCCCAAAATTTTATTATAATTTACGTGGATTACTCACCCACTACCAATACGAAAATTCACCTTCTTATTATGAACTTTTGATAATTTCTCATATTTCCCATACAGAACTTCATACACTTAGTATGAATTTCTTAGTTCGCACATGTAGTACCCATACGGAAATTCATACACTTAGTATAAACTTCTTATTTTTGCACACAAAGTGCCCATACCAAAATTCATACCCTTAGTACGAATTTCTTAGGTTTTTGTGCTCTTAGTGCCATTTGGTAATCACCCATACTTACATTAATAAATCATACAACTATGACTACCGTAACATATACGTACATAATTAAATGTACTCACCTGGATTATCTCGCTATTATATCCAAAATGCAAAGTTGATTACTCATGTACTTTGCCTTTGTCTTTAGTTTTGCTTGACTCGGTAGCTTGATTTCGATCTACTCAAGCATCCAATAAAAACACGTACAATATCAATTGTTAGTATTTTTCCTAACAATTATACTCAAACGTTACTCGATAGTACATATTATTAACTTTTCTACAACAATATAAGCCTATTGTAAAATTTCTGGCTCCTCAGTATCGATACCCCTACCATGGTATCGATACTACCATACTATGGTATCGATACCCTATTATGGTATCGATAACATTTTTGCATTCTGTTTTGAAATGGTATCAATACCCCTTTTGTATTGATACTCCCTCTTCGGTATCGATACTGATTGAATCAGTATCGATAATACTCAGATTATTCATCCCATTTTAGCTTATATTATCGTTATTGTTCTATCAGTACGATAATCGTGCCCAGATTTTCTAGTTTTTAACCCGTTTATTATCTAAATGGGTCAAATTTCATTGTATTTACATCCAACAATGTTATTTAACTCTTCTATGCTTATCCATACTACTTTCCTCCATTTAGTTACTTAACACATCTATCATCCTGTAATATCATTTGATTCTAAGAATCACACCACATTTTCTAACATGTTTTTAAACCCATCAAATGCCTTCCATCTCTTATTTACATATTTGATAAGTCAAATATACTAACAACATCATCAAAACTCATATTCTAACATAACACTCAAAAATCCCAATTTTTCGTCTCTATTATCTCATCCATAACTTAGTTTTGATCCCATTTAATCATTCCTTAAGCTTCTATTATACTCAATGCTTCAAAAGCTAACCAAAAATGAAGGAATAAACTAGTAAATTGAAAACTTATCTTTAGATATGAAGAAGAGCTTTCCACTGTAGAAAAAGAGGATAACTTTTGGCAACCTATTTCCCATTCCCCCCTTACTTAATATCCTATTTAAAATAAATTTTAAATTTATTTTCCCTTTGAAGGACCAAAATATCCTCATAATCATCCATTTCTACAATTTAGTCTAAACTACTATTTCAAATCATTCTCATCTTTTATCAATTTGTTAAATAATCCTCAAAATTTTAAATTCTTTCAATAAAGTGCCTGATTCGATATTTGGGGTATTAAAACATTATCATACATAATAATCATATCATATTCTTTTTTATTCATATATTGTAATACCACAAACAATGGCTCAGTGACTAAATTGAAAGAATTTGATATTGGAGATTAAATTGAATAAATAGTAAAGTATAAGAAATGATTTAAAATTTGTTTGTAAGACCAATTAGTAGGAATGGAAGAATGAAAGGGGCATTTTGATCTTTTAGAGGAGATATGTATTTAAAATTATTTTAAATAGGATATTTAGAGAGAGAAAAAAGGGAAAAGTTAAAAAAAGCCAAGTTATCTTCTCTTATCCTCCTCCCCGTGTGCCCATTCTCTCCATAGCCAAAGGTGAGTTTCCTCCAAGTTGGTTTTTCCTCTAGTTTAATGGTTGGTTTAAAACCTTAAGTGATATAGAGGTTTAAGGAAAAAAAAAGCCAAGTTATCTTCTCTTATCCTCCTCCCCGTGTGCCATTCTCTCCATAGCCAAAGGTGAGTTTCCTCAAGTTGGTTTTTCCTCTAGTTTAATGGTTGGTTTAAAACCTTAAGTGATATAGAGGTTTAAGGAAAGTTAAAGGATGATTAAAACTAAGTGATTAGTGAATTATTTGAGATTGAAGAAAATGGGTTTTTGAGTGATAAGATGAAATATGAGTTTTTATTGAACTTTAAAGGTATTTGACTTACCAAAGAGATAATAAGAGATTAGTAGCCTTCGAAGTGATTAACAACATGTTTGAGATTTGGGTGTGATTTTAGTTTTAAAAGGTTCTTTGGAGTTAATGGATGTTATAAAGAGATTTAAGTAAACAGTTGGTTTGAATAATAGTGATTTAATGGTATTATTGGAGGTAAAATAGATATTTAATCAAAATTTGGGCAAAAATAGAGATGAAAAATGGAAAATCTGCGTAAGGGTATCGGTACTGGAAGAACAATATCGGTACTACATGTTTAATTTGAAGAAATACGATGAACAATATCGATAATGATGCAATTGGTATCGATATTGATGTGGGTATCGATACTAAGATAAGGTATCGATACCATGGATTCCAAAATGCAGAAATGGTATCGATACTGAAAAGGAGTATAGGTACCATAATATAGAGGTATCGATACAATAGTAAGGGCCGATACTATTAAGCCTGGGAATTTTAAGATATGATGAATTTTAATAGAAATTGAAAATAATAGTACTTTTTAAGTATTATTAATAGAATAATACTATAAAATATACAACATTGTATGGTATGTGTAATAATGGATGCTTGTGTAGATTATAACCAAGCTCCAGAGTCAAGCAATAAAAGGGCAAAGATAAAGTTTCCCAATAGTTGGGCATATCAGGCAAGTGCATTTATTGTATTTATATGAGATGAGGAAGACTCACAATGAGTCATGATAACTCCGTAAAAAGACTTATACCTAGTCTTTTCACTTAAGTTATTGCTCGTCTAAAAAAAGTATGCACTGCATTTTAGTTGCATTTCGTTTCATATAGGTTATATTAGCATGTGGTGGATAAAGTTTTGCTTAGGCAAGATTATTGGTTTGACTGATGCTGTGAAGAGAAAGGTTTGTTTGGGTTGTGTTTGTGAATGAATCCTACAGAGGAAGAACATTTCAGTCGTGACATGTAACAGTGCAAAGGCTAGTATAACAGATGAGAAAATGAAGAGAAGATTTATCTCACCGAGGCAAGATTTATTTGAGGAAGTCTGAAGCAGGTATGGCGAAACCGCCTATGTCACTCGCCAGTTGGATGACCTTCTTCACGTGCAAGCAAGCCTCAATTATTCTTACAGCGCCTTCCTTTTTAGGTCTGGGAAATTAATAAGGGCTAGTTAAGGAAACTCCAAAGAAAAAGACCTAAGAGATCTTTCCTTATAAATAATCAGTCGTAGTCGCAAAAAATGGGGGCAAGGAAAAAGGGGGGCAAGGAAGAAGAGAGAAGAGCTTTACCTAAGGCGTGAGCAAGCAACTGCAGTTCTTTCTCACCGTCTACCCACCAACCTTCCTTGGTGTCCTCCACAACCAGACGATAGTAGGGCGGTTATCAAGCCTTGAGAGAGGTTATCACCAAGGTAGGTACGGTGCTGATCAGGATTGTCATAACAGAGCCCCCGGTTTAAATTTTTTACCTTAGCACAGTAAGAGCATTGAGAGATAGCCTTGGGTTTTGGTAAAAATGTCTTGGCACTATAAGAGCATCGAGAGATAGCATTTTGTCTAGATAAGTGATTCTTAAATTCGAGAGAATTAAGATCAACTTGAGCAATGGAATGAATCTGGGATGGTGAAGTCTAACTTATCTACCTTAGAGATAAGGAGTGAGTTTCAAACGACTAAAAGGGATAGATGCTAGAGTAGGAGAGATTACGTCTTAGTTAACGCCGAGAGGTATTGTCGTAGAAATCGTCTAAGAATACCTATAATCCTGGGCAGCTTTGGTGAGTCATAATAATTCATTCTAAATTGAGAATAATTGTTGTCAAGATAATAGTTTAGCATAAGTGATTTGTAACACGTCTGAATATGTGAGGTTTTTTGTGTTATTTAAACCATCACTTGTTTTGTTTTATCAGTTTGCATATTAATTTTGACTCGACCAAACTTTTCTGAAATCATTGAATCATTTTTATTAGTTCATTAATATTAGTTCTTGGGATAATACTTAGTAGGACTTAGCTTGTGATATTAGTTCTAGTTATGGTGAAACTATATTTCTAATCCAATCCCTATGGAGACGATACTCACTCACTACTATATTACTTAAATCGATTATGTATACTTGCACATATTTGCTTGCGTTATCATATACATTTACAAGCGATCAAGTTGTTGGCTCTGTTGCAGATATTGGCAACTGACGAAATTTTTAGCCATAACAAGTTCTTTTTGGTCACTTTATATTTACTTAGTTTAACGTAGTTTTTATTTTCTTTTGTATGTTTTTATTATCGCATGACCCTGAGATATCCTGGTAAGCCTTTGGACTGATTCGACCCTGCAATTGAACAATCAAACAGAAATATTGCGTACCCAAAACCAGAGAACAATCAAATCAACTCCAAATGCAACAACATGGGAGATATAGGAGATCCAGATGCAGTAATTAATCTTCAAGTTGCAAGACCAATAGCGATACGAGATCATTTGAACCCTATTCTTGATGACCTCAATCCAGGCATAGTGGAACTGGAGATACAACCCACTCATTTCGAACTTAAACCGGTGATGTTTAATATGCTGAACTCTATTGGCCAATGTGGTGGTACACACCCAATTAAGATGCTAGACAAAATGTGCGTGCTTTCCTTTAAGTATGCGATTCATTTCGACAACAAGGAGTACATGAAGATGTGTTCAAACTGAATATTTTTCCTTACTCCTTACGTGATTGAGAAGAGCTTGGCTCAGGAGTTCTTTCCGGCTCAATGGAGTCATAGGCAGATTTATGCAAGAGTTTCCTACTCCGATATAATCCGACAAATATGAATACATAGCTTCGGAACGACATTGCGAGTTTCCGCCAAGGAGATGATAAATCAATGTACGAATGTTGGGATAGGTAAAAAAGTCTACTTCACAAATGTGTTAACCATGGAATTCATGATTGGATGCAAGTGGTGATGTTTTACAATGGAATCAATGCAGCACCAACTCGAATGATGCTAGATGCCTCAACGAATGGAACCTTACTAGACAAATCACACGAGGAAGCTTTGACATCCTCGATAAGATAGAAATAATGATAATCAATTTATAAGTGCAAGATTGGGAACTGGCAGAAAAATATCAGGAGCATATGAATTAAAAGGTAAGGGTTTAGTAGCAGCTCAACTTTATGTCATAACCAATATGTTGAAAATTTTGCAACGTCCTAATGAGGTAAGAGAAGTCAAGGTGACCAATAATGTATACCTATTTTTTTCACGGCCATCATCATGATAGTGAATGTCCTGAAAACCATGAGTCAACCAATTTTGGGGCAACTACAATCGAAACAATAATAACCCCTATTCGAACACGTGCAATCTTGGTTGGAGACTACCCAAATTTTTCATGGAGTAATCAAGGGAATAGTAATAATCAAGCAACAAACATGCCACAACAAACTAATTTTGACCAACAACATTTTTAGAATCAACATCATCAATAGCCCTGGCATAACAATAAAGGTATAGCTTCTTCCTCTAACACTTATTTGAATACTAATTCCTTGGAGTTATCATTGCAGTAATTCATGGCCTCAACGAAAGATTTCATGGCTTCCACAAAAACCTTGATGCACGAACATTTTGAAACAATTAAAAATCAAGGAAATTTGCTATAAAGCCGAGCAACGCTTTTGCAAAGCCATGGTTTATCTCTCAGAGAGTTGGAGAATCAAGTGGGACAAATTGCTATGACATTACATTCTCGCCCACATGGAAATCTCCCTACTGATACTGAAGTCACTAAGCATCATGGGAAGGAGCAAGGCAATGTACTTACGCTAAGGAGTGGAAAACAAGTCGACCAAGTTGACAAGTTTGAGGGAGAACTCCTGAACAATCCTTGCCAAGGCGTAACACAACTGGATGATCAATCCGAGAATGTTGATCGAGAGGAAGTACCTGAAGAAGAAAGGAAACAAGTGAAGGCTCAGAAGAGCATCAACTGGATAACAAAAATATCATGGTCAAGGCCAGCGATTACTCAACACCATCAGCAGTCAATGTGAGAGCAGTCGATGTGAGACCTCCACCACCGTTCCCTCAATGGTTGAAGAAGCATGATGATAAAATCCAGTTCAAGAAATTTGTTGATGTTTAGGATCAGTTGTATATTAATGTTCCCTTACTTGAAGCCATCGAGCAAATGCATTCCTATGCCAAGTATCTTAAGGAAATTGTTACAAAGAAATAGAATGTAGAACGTGTCACCACGACAAAAAAAATCTATTCAGCAGTAAGCAAACTCCCACCAAAACAAAAATGACCCTGGCAGTTTTATAATACCATGTTCCATTGGTAATGACTTCAGGACGAGCTCTTATTGATTTGGGATCAGTGTAAACTTGATACCAAAATCCATATTTATGAAGCTGGACGTGTATCACGCCCATCCCACCTCGGTTATCCTACAGTTGGCTGATCGATCTTATGTGCGACCCGACGACAGAGTAGATGTCATAGTAAAGGTAGATAAATTTGTATTTCCAGTTGATTTTCTCATCTTGGATTGTGAAGCTGATTAAAACACACATGGGACGCCCTTCTTAGCCGCTGGAGAATCCTCAGATATTGTGAAAGGGAGAATTCACCATGACAATAGGCGAGCAAAGCGTCACTATTAATGTATTAAACTCTATGAAATACATGGACGATTAAGAGGAATGTCAATGTATTAACAAGATTGAAGAAAAGGCAATCCTTGGAAGAGGTAAATCCCTAAGGCTCGATAAATACAATACTTCGTACCATGAACCCACAATCGAGATACATGAAGCATAAAACTTTGGCCCAGACAATTATTTTCAGAATACGATCCTAAAAATCATGGCCTCGACCACAGAAATCTGAGCAATGAACACCCAGTAAACGATAACATTGTAAGATAGGAAAGACAAGGACCAATCGAGATTTCTTAATAACAAATCATGTACGAAATTTAAACCCTTAGAATATGAGGAAGTTAAATCTAATGAGTCATCACCGAAATTGGAACTTAAAACTTTCCATCACATTTGAAATATACTTCTAGGCGTTGATGAAATCCTACCAGTGATAATTTCTGCCAACCTAACCTCCGAATAGGAGAGTAGTTTGTTGAATATTTTGTCACAGCACAGAAAGTTATAGGATGGACGATGGAAGACTTAAAAGGAATCAGTCCAACCATATGCATGCATAAAATCAATCTTGAAGATAGCCACAGAACCTCGATAGAACCCAAAGACGGCTCAACCCGATCATAAAGAAGGTAATCATGAAGGAAATTATAAAATGTCTGGATGCAGTAGTAATTTATCCTATATCCGATAGTTCATGGGTTAGCCCGGTGCAATGCGTACCAAAGAAAGGTGGTGTGACCGTGGTTAAAGCGAGCATGACAAGCTCCTCACCACAAGAACAGTCACGGGATGGCACATATGCATGGATTACAGGAAGCTCAATAAAGCCACAAAGAATGATCATTTTCCCCTTCTTTTTTATCAACCAAATGTTGATAGATTAGCGGGAAAAGCATTTTACTGCTTCCTTGATGGATTCTCGGGTATATCTAAATTTCTATAGCACCCGAGGACCAAGAAAAAATGACTTTCACATGCCCGTATGGTACCTATGCATTTTGACGAATGTCGTTTGGACTGTGTAACGCTCCATTTACATTCCAAAGATACATGGGCAATCTTTTCGGATATAGTGGAAGAGTGCATGGAAATATTTATAGATGACTTCTCCGCCTCGGGTGATGATTTTGACCAATGTCTCGGTAATTTATCCAAGGTGTTGAAACGCTGAGAAGAAGCCAACCTAGTACTAAACTGGGAAAATGCCATTTATGGTAACATAAGGAATAATGTTGGGTCACAAAATTTCATGCCATGGCATCGAAGTCGACAAAGCCAAGGTGGATGCAATTGTAAATCTTCCCCCACCTATTAATGTGCGAGGTGTACATTGTTTCCTTGGAAATACAGGCATCTACAGGCGGTTCATAAAAGACTTTTCACAATTTCTAAACCCTTATGTCTTTTGCTTCAACAAAATCATCCATTTAAATTTACTAATGATTGTTTGCATGCCTACAAAGATTTGAAGAATAAGCTTCGGCAGCACTAATTGTTATCCCACCAGATTGGAATGAACCATTTGAGCTCATGTGCGATGCTAGTGACTATGCAGTCGGAGCGGTGCTAGGGCAACAAAAAGTAAAATCTTTCATGTTATCTACTATGCAAGTTGTACTCTTAATGATGCACAGATTAACTATACCACCACTAAAAAAGAACTCTTAGCAGTAGTATTTGCATTCGATAAGTTTAGGCCATATCTAATAGGCACTAAGGTAATTGTGCACACATATCACTCTACTATTAAATATCTTATTAATAAAAAAGATGCAAGGACTAGACTAATTCGGTGGATATTAATACTGCAAAATTTGATTTAGAGATCAAGGATAGAAAAGGTATAGAAAATTAAGTGGCAGACTATTGTCTAGGCTAGATAACAAACCTGATTGTCCTGACATCACAGAAATTAAAGAAGATTCCCTGACAAGAAAATATTATTTGTCACTGCTGCGCTGTGGGGTATGTTGACATTGTTAACTTTCTTATTAGTGGTATTGTTCCTCCTGATTTATCTGGCCAGAGCAGAAGAGGTTTCGACATGATGTGTGACATTACTAATGGGATGAACCTTTTCTATTCAAGTAATGCAGAGACCAAATAATCCGAAGATGTATTCAAGAAGAACATCAGCAAGATATCCTACACCAATGTTACTCATCTTTATATGGAGGGCATTTTGGTGGAATGAGAACAACAACAAAAGTGCTTCAGTTCGGATTTTATTGGCCAACCCTGTTCAAGATACGCATGAATTCTACAAGTCATGTGATAGATGTCAATGAACAAGAAACATATCTAACGACATGAGATGCCATGGTAAAATATTATGGAAATTGAACTATTCGACGTGTGGGGAATAGACTTCATGAGACCCTTTCCCATATCTTTTGGGGATTTATACATCCTCTTGGTAGTAGAGTATGTATCAAAGTGGGTTGAAGCCATTGCTACACTTAAAAATGATTCCAAGATGGTGTTAAATTTTTTGCACAAAAATATATTCACCCGATTTGGAACAACCACGAGCTATCATTAGTGATTAAGGCACTCATTTCGATAATAAATTGATTGCCAATGCACTAAAGCGATATGGAGTATGACATAGGATTGGTATGGCGTATCACCCTCAACGAATGGACAACTGAATTGTCTAATTGGAAATTAAACAAATCCTTGAGAAAGTGGTCAACCTAAGTCGAAAAGGCTGGTCGCCAATGCTAGATGAAGCACTAGGGGCTTATCGCACAACATCAAGACACCGTTCAATAATGCCCGCCTATACAAGGAGAATACAAAACGATGGCATGACAGAAAATATTGCCGAGACAATTTTATTTCTAAACAATAAGTATTGCTCTACAATTCATGCCTTAAGTTATTCCCAGACAAGCTGAAATCAGATGGTCAGGACCGTTTATCGTTCACCAAGTCTATGACAATGGAGCAATTGAAATTCAAAACCAAACGATGGTTCCATCTTCAAGTTGAACGAGTAGAGACTCAAGAAGTACAAAGGAGCCCTAGTCATGCGTGACAAACCATCATCGTTTTCACATGATGCCCAATAGTTTTGCTATACTTTCTTGAACAAAATTTCGTTGCCTAGGCAACGAAAATTTGAATTCTTTACATAAATAAGTTAAGTTTTTTCTACTTTAATTCGTTTTATTTTATTATTTTCTAATTTCTTATTGTAGGCAAGCAAGCAACTCATGGTAGCATGGGGAGTGGAAGCATGCATGAAATTAAAAGCCCTAGGGTACATTGTTTTGGCGGCAGAATAAAGAGGGAAGAAATTTTTTCTCCCCCTTTATATCCAATCATATATTTCTCATTTAATGAGAAATCTTTCCCCACCAGAAAGGACTAAATTACCCCGAAACCACCCATTACTTTTCAAAGAAACAAACTGTTCAATAATTTCTTCTTCTTCATCGTGCCTCAACCTCTCATCACTAAAAAAAAAAATTTATTTTCTCCCCATTGTCACCATTGATATGAACCAAGAAAATGGTAAGAACAAGGAAAGCCCCAACATATAGTTTCAAACGTTTCCAAACAGTCGAAGCAGAAGCACGCTTCAAAAGTTTTCAAAAACAACAAGTCTATTTGGAAGATGAATTCGTCTTTCTCGCATAGGAAGAGGAGCCGTTTGGACCGGAGGTGATGGACATGATAAAGAAACAATTGGAAGAAGTTTGCTCGCAATCCCAAAAGCCGTAGCACCGACGATGGTACAGGAATTCTATGCCCATCTAAGGATCCTTCTAACGACATAGTTTATGTTAGGAAAGCTCATTCAATTTCCCCCCTCTGCACTCAACCGATACTTTAAGTTGGAAAAGTGGAGGAGCAACATAAGAGATTGTGACAGAGGTCGATCAAGAAACATACAATGGCGTACTGTAGGATATATGCTTCGGGTGGGCCAAGTTTGAAGGAAAGACCCCCCACGAGGAAGAGAGTTGATCGTCGAGCCCTAAAACCAAATATGAAGTTATAAAACCACTTCTTCAGGGCAAGCTCATGCCCACGTCTCACACACCACTGTCCTTGTAAGAGATTGATGCTCTTACACTCGATTATTTACGGGAGGAAGGTCAACGTGGGCAAAATAATCTTCAAGCATATCCATAATGTGCCAAGAGGAGCCGAGGTAATCTATTGTTTCAAAATCTGATAACCGCACTGTGCAAAAAAAAAGAGGTTCCTGAGGATCACTTCGAGGATTACATTAAACCAAAGAGGGTATTACCAAGAAAAAGGTCCCCGAGCTGATGATTTCATGACGACGACCGACATGAAAGTTTGGAGCGAGGAGCAAAATCATTGTCGTGGCTAGAATGCGGCTGTGCTCACGCACACTTGAGAAACGCGTGAAAAGATCAGTCGCTTGGAGGACCACATGGAAATTTACATCGAGTATGTCAAGGTTAGGGACATGTAACTCAACGCCTTCTTCAAGTTTCTCCCGAACAAACATCACTACCGATCTTCCCCGTTGTTATCCTCAAATACAATGCGGGCGGGAGCACATTCCATACCTCGACATCACATGCACCTCCAGACGTTCCCCCAGAAATACCCGTTGATGTGCCACCACTAGAACTCAAGTACCACTTGTACCAGAGGAAGGCCAAGGCGACACAAAAGAATTCCTCAGCTCCTCATCCTTTTCGACCACCAAAGCAATGATGATATCCACCCCACTTCTTCACTGATATAGATTTCACACCAGCACCGAAGTAACCCGAGCATGATCCACAGTCCCTGTTCGACCAACATTACGAGTCCCATCAACAACTACTAGTCCAGCACCAGTCCCAGCACAACCAACTCCTACGACCGAGCAATCTAGTGCAGCATGAGCCTCGTCCAGCAAGAAGCGCTACAAGATAACCGCATGTCGTATCTTCAACCATCTCCCTCGCCAGCATAGTATACTCTAGATCTGAGAGTCTCTCTCCTCCCAAACAACGTCGAACAAGGCGTCCAGTCAAGCCACCCCACCACAGTGAGTCTTTTATTTAGTTATTTTTTATTTTTTCTTTTTCTTTTTCGCATATGCACATAACATCATGTAGTTAATTTCATGCATGAGGACAATGCATCCTTCAAGTTGGGGGAGGTATTATACCATATTCTGCCATACTTTGTTAGAAAGCGGTTGATGATAATTGGTTGAAAATTTGGTTGTCATGACATAAGCAGGTTGAGATTATTGTTAGGAATAAATTAGGGATGCCCATGATGAATGCATAATTTTATTGCCTAGGCCAGAATTATTGTTAATATTGTCTAAAGAAGAGACTAACCCTAAGCTTGATTCCTTAAAATGTATAAACACAATTGTAGGTTGTTTTTGCTCTAGTAATCTGTAAAATTTTTAGGAAAGAACTTTCTATTTGGCTATACTTCAAAAATATTCTAAGGGTAAAGTGGAAACTCTATAGTGTTTAAAAACTTGAAAAACTCGAAATACAGAGGGACACTCCTCTGTGTAAAGGCATGAACAAGAAAAACTCCAAAGAAATTAAGAGTGGCCAAGGCATATGAGTGAATGATAGTCACATGATGACTCTGCCCGACTAGCTTAGGGTGGAAGGTATGCTCCCTTTTAGCTAGAGTGTGGAACGGTAGGTGTGATAAGTTGACTCCCCTATAAAAAATGAATAAGAGAATAAAAGTTGATAAATAACTAGGAGTATAAACTAAGCCTGATGAATATTTGTTACCTTTACCAACCAGGAGTGCTTACTTTAAGTTTTGTAATTACCTCTATACATAGACTGGTTACAATCAGGCACACACAATAGCTAGGGATCTTGACTAGGGAAGGAACTTGACTTATATGACTGTCAACATGTTGAGGCCAAACAATTTTTGCTGAGGGCTGAAATTTCAAGCCATATGATTTTCTTAATATTGCTTTGCCATGACAATTTTAATTCTCTTCTAGCTATTATCCATTACTTGAGGACAAGAAATAGCTTAAGTTTCGGGGTGTGATAACTCTGTAAAAAGACTTAATTCCTAGTCTTTTCACTTAACTTATTTCTCGTCTAAACAAATTTTTGCACTACATTTTTAGTTGGATTAGGTGTATATAGGTTATATTAGCCTGTGGTGGATAAAGTTTTTCTTAGGTAAGATTTATTTGGTTTGACTGATGCTGCTGAATAGAAGGGTTTGTTTGGGCAGGAATCCTACAGAGAAAGAACATTTCAGTCATGACAATGAAAAAGCAAACGCCAGCAGAACAGATGAGAACGTGAAGAGTAAATTTATCTCACCGAGGCAATATTTATTTGAGGAAGTTTGAATTAAGTGTGGTAAAACCACCTATGTCACTCGCCAGCTGGATGGCCTACTTCACATGCAAGCAAGCCTTAATTATTCTGCCAGCCGCTAGCCACCTTTCCTTTTTAAGTCTGGACAATTAATAAGGGCTAGTTAAGGAAACTCCAAAAGTTCACAAATACCTAGGAGTTATTTCCTTATAATAACCAGCTGTATCCGCCAAAAAGAGGGCAAGAAAGAAGAGATAAGAGCTTTACCTAAGGCATGAGCAATCAACTGTAGTGCTTTCCCACAGTCTACCCACCAACCTTCCTTGGTGTCCTCTATAGCCAGACGATAGCAAAGCGATTATCAGGCCTCGAGAGAGGGTGATCACCAAGGCAGGCACGGTGCTGATCAGGATTGTCGTGACAGAGCTGCCGATTTTGGGATTCGTTCTTCCTTTGTTTTTAACTCTTATTTTATTTGGGGTTATATTAAACGTTAAATATTGGATGATCTTTGATAGCACAATGATTGCTTTACTTGATGTTAAACTTTGTTTTGTCTAAACAATATTTTTATGTTTGAATGACGAATTATGTTTCGCTTATGAATGTTTTCCTCATAGTTTAAATATTTTACCTTAGCATTGTAAGAGCATCGAGAGATAGCATTTTTCCTAGATAAGTGATTCTTAAATTCGAGAGAATTAAGATAGATCAACGTGAGCAATGGAATGAATCCGGGATGGTGAAGTTTTTACTTATCTACCTTAGAGATAAGGAGTGAGTTTCAAACAACTAAAAGGGAAAGATACTAGAGTAGGAGAGACTACTTCTATAGTTAACGCCGAGAGGTATTGTCATAGCAACTATCTAAGAATACATAGTAATCCTGTCGGGCAGCTTTGGTGAGTCATAATAATTCATTCTAAACTGAGAATATTGTTACATAAGTACTGTAACACATCTGGATATGTGAGGTTGTTTGCATTATATTTAAACCATACTTGTTTTGTTTTATCAGTTTGCATATAATTTTGCCTTGACCATACATTTATGAATCATTGAATCATTTTTCTTAGTTTCGTTAATATTAGTTCTTGGGATAATACTTAGTAGGACATAGCTTGTGACATTAGTTCAAGTTGTGGTGAAAATATTCTAATCCAATCCCTGTGGTGATGATACTAAATCACAACTATATCTTGCATCGATTGTGTATACTTGCATAGATTTGCTTTCCTTAGCAAATACATTTACAAGTGATACTCAATTTTATTTATTTATTGTATGTTTTACAGTTTTTGATATATTTTTATAATGTGTATGGAAATGATATTATGAATAAGTTTTAGAGTATGATCTGCTCTAAAATGAATAAATGAATATTGATGTTGTTAAATGGTTATCGAGGGTGCGGTGTATTTCGGCATAAAAGGTGTCACTAATGAAAGTTAAATTCATAACGGTGCATTTCGACATAAAAGGTTCCAGTAATGAAAGTTAAATGTGTAATGGTGCATTTAGGCATAAAAGGTGCCACTAATGAATGTTAAATGCACAACGATGCATTTCGGCATAAAAGTGCCACTAATGAAAGTTAAATGCACAACGGTTCATTCAGCATTAAAGGTGCCACTAATGAAAGTTAAATGCATAACAGTGTATTTTGGCATAACGGTGCCACTCATGGTATTCATAAAAGGTGAATGACCATTGTGGCACTTCGGTGAAGTGCATGTACTTTACATTTCTTATTTGACATACATTGGGAAAAAATAAAAAATAATGGGGAAAATATATAGAAAAATAGGTATTTGGCATACTAAAATAATTTCCATGACTATATGAAAAGAAACTTGGTTTAATTGTGATGGTTAAATGATTATTATGAAGTACAATTTAGTTCGTTTCTCAATAGCCATTATATGCTTATGTATGAATTTCATTCATTTACATTATTTTGCCTCACCATGTAAATATTTAGTGTGTTTAATTTCAAGCGTAGGTAAGAGCCAAGACTAGCAGAGTAAGGAGTGTTCCAGAGATCATCAATCCAAGGTGGACTCATCAGTAATTGTAGGACAATTATGTCTCTTTTTAATAATGGATGATTTATATGAACTTAATAAAACACTCTGGATTGTATTAAAGTTACAATTTTGTAATTTCAATGAATGTTTATTATTGTACTAAATTGTTTTCTTTTATTTTCGAAACAAAATTTTTATAGGTTTTCAAATAATAAATGTTTTTAAAATGTCATGTGAAACCTATGACTTGTGTACGGAAACGTATATGGGAAATGGGTGTTTATTTATTGGTATTAGAGCTACAGGTTTAACCGATTCTTAGTCAAAACTGGGTTTATTTGAATTTAGAAAAAGGGTTGCTTGTTATTAAGATTGTCAATGTTATTGATATGGTGTCATTAGAGTGTGATTGATGTCACTCCTTACTAACTTTAGTGTTATTATTATGTGTATCCTAGAAGATGTCAGAATCTTTGAACTAGCGAAGAGTAGGCAAACAAGAAATCAGAGAATGAATGGGTAGCAAAGTTACGAGGCTAATAGTGAGTAGCCAATTTCATCTGAAAATACTAGCGCACCGGCACATCAGGGTATGCCCGTGCCAGAGTTTAGAGCTTTATGCAAGTTCTCGATGCCATCTTGACTCGGTTCTAATCTACTACACCCCCTGCCTCCAGTAACGAGGATGTTGATCCCAAAAGAATTGAAGAGTTTAGGAGCTCTTGAGTTATGGGGGAGAAGAGGATGAAAGACATATGGATGTTGAATTTTGGCTAAATGATGTTATGGTAATGCTGGAAAGTCTTCACTAATTGGATTCTAAAAAGCTAGATGGGGTTGTATCTTTACTTCGGGGATCAGCTAGAGTATGGTGGTCAAATACTATGATGTATTCACTGCTAGAACAAGTGACCTGACAGTTCTTCATGAGGAATTTAAGAACAAGTATGTTGGTGAGCGGTTTAGATGGACAATGATAATAAAGTTACTTAATTTGAAACAAGGTGATCGAACAATACTTGAGTACGAGGTTAAATACAACAAGCTGAAGTTTTCTACTGAGGTAGTTCCCAATAACAAGGCTCAACGTGATTTGTTTATTGAAGGTTTGAGGCCAAAGTTAAAACATATGATGTTGGCTTTGAACTTGCCTAGTTTGCAACAAGTCATAAACTGAGTAGTTTTCTACTGAGGTAGTTCCCAATAACAAGGCTCAACGTGATTTGTTTATTGAAGGTTTGAGGCCAAAGTTAAAACATATGATGTTGGCTTTGAACTTGCCTAGTTTGCAACAAGTCATAAACTGATCCAAGGCTTGAAAGAGCTCAATATGAGACCCTAGTAGTGGAACAAAGTATACAAATGGGGAAAAGGTTGGAATGCCTTCAACTCCCCTTCATGCTAAGAAAGAAACGACTCGAGTTCCATATATATGATAGAGATGGTTCTGTTATAGCTTCGTAGAAAACTAAACAATCCCAATCTTTTACTGCTAGCTCGGGTAGAGTATTTGGAGATAGAACTCCATGTCAGACATGTGGTAAATTACACCGTGGAGTATGCAGATTTCTCAGTGGAGCTTGTTTCCAGTATGGTGAGACTGGTAATTTTGCCCGAAACTGTCCTAAGAAAGCCGGGGACAATTCAGAAAAATCTAAGAGATGTATGGTAATTTCTAATAGAAGTAAAAGTAGAGGTAAATCCAGAGGACAATATGAATCAATGCCGCGACATGAGACTCGGGGAGTTTCCAGAATTTATAACATTAAGACCAATGAGGATTGGGATGACCCGGAGATCATCATAGGTATTTTTCATCTTTTTGATTTGTTAGTGAGATTATAGATGTAAACCCTATGGGTCATAGTGCGAGAATAACTCGGGTATGTAGAAAATGTCCGATAAAAATTCAAGTGATTGTGTTCCTGAAAAAATTAATAGAGTTACATTCTGATGAGATTGAAATTATTTTGGGCATGGTTTGGTTGTCTCCATATCATGGATCGATTGATTTTTGCAATATGCGATTATTTTTAAATGAGCATAAGGCTCTGAATTAATAGTGATCAGCGAAAAAACAAATCACCATCCATGTGATATCAGCCATGATTGTAAGAAAAATGATGGCAAAAGGGTGTATAGATTTCCTAGCTAATGTGATAGTCACTCGAGTAGCGGAAGTGAGAGTAGATGATATTCCCACGGCTAGGGAGTTTTCAGATGTTTTCCCGACGAGTTACCGGGATTACCTCCAGACAGTGAGGTGGAATTTTAGATTGAGGTTTACCCGGGTACCGAACCTATTTCTATGGATCTATATCGAATGTCCCCAATGGAGTTAAGAGAATTAAAACCCCAATTGCAAGAGCTACTCGATAAGGGGTTTGTGAGACCCAGTGTTTCTCCTTGGGGAGCACCTGTGCTTTTTGTGAAAAAGAAGGACGAGTCTATACGATTATGCATCGACTACCATCAGTTAAATAAAGTAACGATAAAGAATAAATATCCTCTTCTGACGAATGATGAATTGTTTGATCAACTAAAAGGAAGAACAATGTCTATAAGACAGACCTGAGGTCGGGGTACCAACAATTAAAGATAAAAGAGGATGATATTTCAAGACAGTTTTTCAGACTCGGTGTGGACACTACAAATTTGTGGTAATACGATTTGGATTGACTTATGTTCCTGCAGCATTTATGAACTTAATAAATTGACTATTCCAACCTTACTTGGATCAATTCGTGATGGTCTTTGTAGATGATATTTTGGTGTATTTCAAGTTAAGAGAGGAATATAATGCTTATCTTTGAGTGGTTCTTTAGACACTTCGAGAGAAGAGTTGTATTCCAAATTATCCAGAGCGAATTTTGGTTAGCTGAGATTGCTTTCCTTGGTCATATAGTCTCCGCAAAAGGCATAAGAGTAGATCCCTAAAATATTCATGCTATAGTGGATTGGCAACCCCCAAAGAATTATCTAAAGTTTGGAGTTTCTTGGGACTTGATGGTTATTATAGACTGTTCGTGAAGAACTTCTCAATGTTAGGTTCATCACTAACTAAGTTGTTACGAAAATATGTGTTTTGTTTGGTTGGAGAAATTCCAAGAAAGTTTTGAAATGTTAAAGAGAATCGTAACAGAGGAGCTATTGCTCATACAACTTGAGTCAGGCAAAGACTATGTAGTCTTTAGTGATGCATCTCACAATGGGTTAGGATGTTTGCTTATGCAAGATGGAAAATTTTTGTCTTACGTCTTAAGACAACTAAAGAATCACGAGAGAAATTACCCAATACATGACTTGGAATTGGCAGCGGTCGTTTTTGCTTTCAAAATTTGGCGTCATTAACTGTACAGTGAGCGGTGCCATATTTATATGGATCATGATAGTCTAAAGTACTTACTGACTCAGAAAGAACTGAATTTGAGATAGAGAAGATGGATTGATATTTAAAAGATTATGATTTGATCATCGATTATCATATAGGAAAAGCTAATGTGGTAGCTGATGCACTTAGTCGAAAGACTTTTGCAGTTCTATAGGCTTTGGATGCGCTTAGGTATTTAAAGGATATGGTGCCTTGATTGTTGAACTTAAGTTAAAGCCAATGCTTTTTGAATTGAGTAAAAGAGCTACAAGGTCAAGATGAGAAATGCTTGGCAAGAATTTTGCAACTAGAAAAATACGAGGCTAAGGACTTCGAGCTAAGAAGTTATGGATGTTTATATTGTCGTGGAAGACTTTGCATTCCCGATAATGATGAACTGAAGGAAAATATTATTTCAAAGGCACATTATAGTCCTTTGACTATGCATCCAGGCGGGAATAAAATGTATCAGGATATGAAGAGTCGTTTCTGGTGGCCTGGCATGAAAAGAGTGTATCAGAGTTTGTTGCAAAAATATTTGACATGTACTTCAGTACAGTGCATGTACTTTACATTTCTTATTTGACATACATTGGGAAAAATAAAAGGTGCCACTAATGAAATTTAAATGCATAATAGTGCATTTCGGCATAAAAGGTGCCACTCATGGTATTCATAAAAGGTAAATGACCATTTCAGCACTTCAGTGCAGTGCATGTACTTTACATTTCTTATTTTACATACATTTGGAAAAATAAAAGATAATGGGGAAAAATATATAGAAAAATAGGCATTCTTGGCATACTAAGAATAATTTCGATGATTATATGAAAGAAACTTGGTTCAACTTAGATGGTTAACTGATTTGTATGAAGTATACGATTTAGTTCTTATCTCAATAGCCATGATATGGTTATATATGAATTTCAGTTCATATACATTATTATGCATCATTAATTAATATTTAGCGTGTTTTAATTTCACGCGTAGGTAAGAACAAAGACTAGCAGAGTAAGGTGTGCTGCAGAGATCATCAATCCAAGGTTGACTCATCAGTAACTGTAGGACAATTATGTTTCTTTTTTATAATTGGATGGCTTGTATATGAACTTAAGAAAACACTCTGGATTGTATTAAAGTTACAATTTTTGTAATATGTTTGAATGAATGTTTTATTATTGTACTAAAATGTTTATGGGTTTTACAAATAAGTAAATGTTTTTAAAAGGCCATGTGACACCTATGACTTGTGTATGAAAACGTATACGGGAAATGGGTGCTACATATACATTTTTATAACATTCATATTTCATTTTCATCTTTCACTTCCACACCTATTTTTACATCACATTTTCATAACCAATACCTTAACATTTCAGAATTAATTCTCAATTTAAAACTTATTTCAAAATTCATAACTTATTCTCATATTCATAGTTTAATTTCAAATTCATAGACCAATGCATTTTTATGAGAGTGCAGGGTATGTGAGTCAAACATAATGTGTGCACTACGCACTAAACAATGCCAATCATCATCATAGGATGCACTCCAAGTGCAAATCATATGCTCCAACAGTGTCAAACGTAATGTACACGAATGTACCATAACTTACTTAACTTGAACCTTACTCACTGGCATGCCAAGTGTATCTGCGACTCTCTATGCAACTTACAATGGGATTTTCCATTAATTATTATATGTTATTAATTATCAAATGTGTCAATATATAAACATGTCCAACTTTTCATATCATAACTTAATGGATAGTTCATACCCCAAGCATTTCATTTCCACATAACATTTATATATCATGATCATCATCAATTACTTTCTTTCACATATACACATCATATTCATCATGTAATAAATATCATAATTATCATGACATTTATAATAAATTTTACTTATTTTGAACATTTATAATAGCATATAACATAAGAGTAACATGAAAACACAATTTATGACAAAATTTCATAAATTGGTAGTTTACACTACCTTAAAGAAATATTATTTTGTATTAATATACACACTTAAAATTTATTCTGTTTGTACCAATAGAAACTAGAATTGAATATGAATCTAACCATATAAGGCACTTTTCTATTTCAACTTTTAAAATTTACAGTGAATTTTCAAATCTGACTTACAGAAGCTGTTTCAAGTAGAATCCACTGCTTTGTTTATATGACATGTCATCGGTTAAAAATTCATATCTTTTTGTATAATTCTCAAAATTAGTATCTATTTAGTTTCAATAAAACTAGACTGATATAAAAATACAATGGTGTAAGAATCATCTTCTAATAATTTCTATAGAATTTATGGTGATTTTCTAAACTTGATGTTCAAAGTCACAAGTATATTCAGATTTCGCTAGCTTGCATCCTTAACTTATTCACTAATTCTATTAACTTACCACATGAACATATACATGAATAAAAAAGTCACAAAATATTAGGAGTCACTTCTTACCATAGTAACTTCATCACTGGCTTATCGCAAGTCAATAGCTGTATGATGACATAAATACAAATTAAATATTCACTCGCCTGGTGTCCTTAGCTTGAAAACATTCCTTAGAAATTCACATTCATCCTTAAGCTTCTCCTTAGCTTTAATATTGCTTGATCTTGATTTCAATCATAATCTAAATGAACATTGTTATAAGACATATACATATCAAACCACCTGTTAGAATCTCACTAACATATGCACACATTAGAAATAAATTCCTAAAAAATATTCGATGCTCATTAGATACTAATTCCATGTCACAACATAAATGTTGATCTTAACACTTCAGGTTGATCATTCAAGTCCCTTTTTATCCAAGTTCACCCAAAATTAAGATAACATTTTCAACTTTATGTATTAACTATCATTTATGAATTCTTTTAGAATTCTTCTCAACTTTTCCATTTTATTCTAAATAGACCTTTTCCCTTTAACTTCAATTCAAGTCCCAAACAATTTAATTAAATTTCCAGCATCTAATTTCCAGCTCAATACCTCAACAATTCCATTATTACCACTTAAGTCACTAACTTTCTCAATCTTTTCCATTTAGTACTCAAACTTTGGAAACTCCCCAAAATTGTCCAATTTCACGTTCTAACATCAAATTCAAAACTCAACAATAATTTTCAGATTGGTACATAACTACAGAACAATTAGACATTATCCCGATAACTTTTCAAAATTACCTAATTGGTCCACCAACTTTCACAAAATTATAAATTGGTACAAATAACTTTCTAAAGCTTGTAGAACCTTCCAAACATCATTTCAAACATAGGGAAATTTTAATAATTTTCCCCCCAATTATTTCCTTGAGTTCGAATATTCTATGGTTTAGGATTTCTGATTTTCACTTGATCAAGAATGCATTTCATCTCTAATCAATATTTCAAGGCTTTATAATTAAACCCCTAACATAATTTAACCAAATCATAAACTTCCCAAAACCCTAGGTCATGGTCGAACATCAAATAGTCTTTTACACATAATTTTAATCATCACACATACTTTCGAACTAATCTAGAACATCAATAACATAATAATATTTCATCAAATCTTCAAATAAAGCATGTCCTTCATAAACCCTAATCTCCAATCTCATCATATAAGAATTATTTCCATGCAATTTTTATACCAAATGATAGAGAATTTCAAGAGGATTAATTCTCTCTGTAATAGTTAAATCCAAAAGTCAATCGAATAAGCTTAAAATTAAAAAACCAAAATTCTCCTAACCTAGCTGTGGGGGTGCACGACTTGAGTAAGAAGAGGGGCTGAAATATTTTCATTTCTCTTCATAATTAGCTTATACACTTGTCTTAATTTAATATAAATGAATTTAAAATTCATTTCATTAGAAATTACTATTTTCACCATACGAAAATGGGATAATTTCAAGTTTTCCATTGCTATAACATCATCCATGACACCATCTTATCTATATCATCTTCAAAGTCAAAGATGAACAACTAAAAATCTTTCTACCTTTTCCCATGTAAATTTTCAAAAAATTGTAATTTAGTTACTAAATTTTCCAATTTCGGCTAAACATGGAAATTATCTTCAATTCCACTGATACACATTAAATTTCAATGTTCTAAAATTTGGAAATAATATTTGTAACCTTTATTTATCATCCTTCAAATTTTCTTGGAATTCTGATTCGATTCTATTATCCAATTCTATACTGAACTTTTTCCCCTTATAGCTTTTAATACAAATCATGTATCGATATATTGATTCCCACGAAAATGTCATTCTTGGAGATGATCTGTTTATTTATGAAATAAATTTCTTTTCGAGAAAACTATCACTTTGGTCCCCAAAATTTATAGTTTGGCACTAAACTTTCGAAATTTACGTTTTGGTTACTAACCAAAATTTGGGGTATTACAATTCTCCTCCCCTTAAGAAAAATTCATCCTCAAATTTTTCAACGCGTGCCTAATGTAGAAACATGATGATATTGCTTTTTCATATCTTGTTTTATTTTCCAATTCGCTTTTCCAACTTAATAAAAGATTTATTTTATTTTCAAATCTAAATGACTTTTGTGATCAACAACTATCTTGAGATTATCTTAAAAAACCTTTGCTTGTTACAAAATCCATCATAACTCATTCATATTCACACAAAAGAATGAGAATCGATTACAATAATCTAGAAGGCCTTTGATGCTTAACTTTAATTTGTTGATATTTCAAACATTTAGAACCAAACTTTGTGATAGCTCTTTTCATATCTGCAGCTAATATCGACTCATTTCTCGATAATACAAGCATTCGTCATACTTCACTTCAAGCTTTTGGTTTCAACTTTTTCCACTAATTTTAACTTTGACAAGTACAACATTTTTCATCTTTTCTTTTAATATCCCTTACTCAATCTAACAACATAGGTTTTAACTTTAATTCTGCAATCAAAGCATTGTCTTTCTTTAAAGACAATCACTTATCTGAACTCTTAGAACATAAGTGTCTTTTAGCTTTATCATACCAGTCACCACATTAGCCTTTCCTGGTGGTAATCAATAAGCACATCATTATTTGTTTAAGGAATTCAATCCATTTCCTCTGTTTTCACTTCTTCTAATTAACACATACTTTTGACCTTAACGTCTCTCACCATATAGATAATGGCCTTATATCTATAAAATAAACACAACTCTTGCAAACTCAAGATCATGAGTCAGATAATTTCTTTCATGATTCCATAAGCCATAACTTTTCCTTTTGCATGAACATGCTCCCAAGCCATTATAAGATGCATTACTATATATCATACAATTTTTTCCATATTGGACTACATTAACACCGAGGCTTCTGTCAATAATCTTTTTATTGTCTCAAAATTTCTTGTTACTTATCAGTCTAGATGAATGGCACGTCTTCTTTGTTTTCTTAAATATCTTGGTCCAAATGAGAAGAATTATTGAAAAAGTTATTTATAAACCTTGAACAGTAACCAACTAGTCCCAAGAAACTTTGAATCTCAGAAACACTCTTTGAAATTTATCATTCAACTATAGCTTGTACTTTCTTGAAGTTTATTCTTATCCCCTATTCTAAAATAACATGGTCAAGAAATACAACTTTAGACAACTAGAATTCACACTTTGTCAAATTAACAATAAATATGCATTGTATTCTTTCTTAATCTTAAAATAGACCAAATTATCATCAATGAAAGCTACCACCAATTAATCCAAGTATAACTGAAATACTCGATTTATCAAACCCATAAATGTCACAAGAACATTCGCTAAACCAAACGACAATATCGCAAACTCGTAATATACATACTAAATTCTAAAACTATCTTAGGAAAATCTTCTTCATTAATCTTTAACTGATAATATTCCAAATCTGAGATAAATATTGGAAAAAATCAATACACCTTTTAACTTATCAAAATGTCATCAATCCTCGGGTAAGAATACTTATTCTTCATTGTTATCTTATTCTAACTGACGATAATCCATGCATAATTGCATAAACTCATCTTTCGTTTTCACAAATAACACTAATATGTCCCAGCTGGCACGCTTGGTCTTGTAAGTACCTTATCTTAACAATTCTAATAAATACACATTTAATTTTTTTTGGCTTAGTCATAGCCAATCAATATAAATTTATATAAATAATCGTAGTACTTGGTAACATCTCTATTTTATACTCTACACCTTAATCTGGAGGTAATACAAACTCTTCTAGAAACATATCTAAATACTCTCAAACAATTGAGATATCTTCCAACCTAACCTTGAAAATCTACATATCCTTCACATTGTTTAGAAAGATTTGACAACATTGTACCAATAATTACTGCTAAAATCACATCAGATAACAGATCTACATACCACTATAATCTCAAAACCTTTTGAGTTATTTAAATCAATTTCATTAAGCGATGATACATTGTGGCATGGTAGAAGGCAACGAATATCTACCAAAAATTACATTCGAAATGTAATTCTATCAAATCCATTAAAAACTCAATTACTTGAATATGTAACAAACTATTCTACATATGTGATTCCCTCGGGCTCTCTGGCCTGAAGGGTAGTTATACATATTCACTTAAAATTAATTCTATCATATATCTATTTCTTTAATCAACTCAATAATTAAGCAAGATTGAGGGTTCTCTATTCTTGCACTAGAACTTTTTATTTTGTCGATGTACCATCATAATCAGATTAACCAAGAGGATTTTAATTAATTGAATTACACTCACTACTCTCTTATTCTCGAACCTCTTATTTTGTCATTTGCTTCAAACCCTCTAATACACTCTAGTACATACACCAAACTTATTCATTTTTAGTAATAAAGAGTTGCATCAATCGAATCCTATAAGCATCATATATATAATAATGACATCCTAGTGGCATGTACACATTTTCAATCATAAAACAGATTCGGTTTAGGCAAAGAATCGGCTAAACCTATAGTTTTGATACCATTAAATGAAACACCCTTAACCCATATACGTACCTGAATACGACTCAAAGATGTTACATAACTTTTAAATACATTCTATAGTTGAAAACCTAATACAAATTTAAACTTTTAAAATTAAACCCATTTAACCCTTTCAATAAAATAATATAATCACTTAAAATAATAATATAATATTTAAACATTGAAATCAATATCAGTTTCAGGCAACAACTAGACAGTTCTATACTATTTCATATCATAAAGTAAATTGCCTAAAAACTGTTTAATTTAAAAATATTTCTTTATTCTATTTAAAATATAATTTTTATCTAAAATAGTAAACTTAAATTCATTTTTATAACCCTAATAGAATATATTAGACATTTCTTATTCGTATACATGTCATTAAAAATAGTAGGATGTCATTATTGATACTTGTAATTAGTCTTTGCTTATTGACGCACAACTCAACTCTTTACTTCACTTGCTCTTCTGTACCTACGCGTGATAATCATCACAAACCGAGTATACACTTAATGAGGCATTATAAACAAACTAAAGTGATGTAAAATATTAAACAACTTAACAACAATTAAAACAATATATATTTGTGTGCGTGTATATATATATATATATATATATATATATATATATATATATATATAACTTAAAAATATCATAACAAATTTAAAATGTTAAACTAAATTCAAATAAAATCATAAATATCCAAACCGATTTATTCAAGCCATTTTTTCTTCATCATAAAACTGAAAATCATGATCTCGTGATTTTTTCAAAACCATGATAAACATTATCATACATAATCATATCATATACTTTTTCTTTCATATGCATTTAAAAACTTTCATCTTTCATTTTCATCTTTCAATTTCACATTCATTTTAACTCTCATTTTCATAATGAATACCTTCACATTTCATAATTCATTCTCGATTCAGAACATATTTCCAAATTCATAACGTATTTTCATATTCATTGCATAATTTCATATTCATAGCTTAGTTTCAAATTCATAGCCCAATGCATATTTTTTAGAATGCAAGGTACGTGAGTCAAACATAATGTGCGAACTAGGCACTATATAGTGCCAATGATCATCATAGTATGCACTCCAACTGTAAATCATATCATATGCACCAATAGTGTTATAAGTAATGTACACGAATGTACCATAACTTACTTGAACTTTACTCAACTTCCTGGCATGTAAATGTACCTACGATTCTCAATGCAACATAGAATGGGTTTTTCCATTAATTATTATATGTTATTGAATTATCAAAGATATTAATATATCAACATATACAACTTTTCATATCATAACATAATGGGTAATTCATACCCTAAACATTTCATTTCCACGTAGAGGTGGCAAACGTGTCATTCGAATCGGGTTTGGGTCAGGTGATTATTGGATCGGTTATTTTTCAGATCGGTTCAATATTGGATCGGGTCAATATCAGGTCGGGTCAATACCAAATCGGTTGATTTTTGCGTACGGTTAATAGCAGCTCAGTTAGATTTTGGGTCGGGTCAATATCAGATCAATTGATTTTCGATTTATGTCAACCTTTAGATAAGGTCAATTCGGGTTGAATTGGTTGTGAGTCAAATAAAAATCAAGTATATATATAATAATTGATATACTTGTAAAAATACGGCTTTTTATTTATTAATTTTATCATTTAGGTTTAATTTCAAGTCACAATCGTTCAATATTTTGAATTAAACCATCATTTACAGTTGATAAATCAATAATTTGACACAAATATGATCCTATAGTACATGTTAGAATTTGGTATCAAAATTTTATACTGATCTCGTATGAAAAGTTTATAATGAGAACTATTTAATAAAGAAATATTTTTTATTAAAAAAATTTATTTCCAATTATAAATTTAATATTTTAATCAAAATTTAAAAAATAATATGTAACTTTATTTGTTAAGTTTTAGACTTAACATAAGTAAACTTTATATTATTTTTATTATAAATATAATAGTATTTCCTTTTTTTAGTTGTTTTCTATTATTTTTATAATAAATCTAATATTTTTATAACAAGTAAGATAAGTAAACTTTATTTATTACTATTTTCAATATTAAAATTATATTTTTACTTATATATTCCTCTTAAACTTTATATTATTTTATTATAAATCTAATATTTTTAATAAATTATCAATTTTATTTAAATTAATTTATTATTGAAAAATAACTTTTATCGTTTAATAACTTTTATCAATTTCAATCTGTTTGGGTTGCTTTCATGTTGAGTTAAATTTAGTTCAGGTTACTTTCAGATCAGGTTAAAATTCTGTTTAGGTTTCTTTCGATTCGAGTAAATTTTGGTTCTGATTGATTTCGATTTCGTTAAATTTTGAATCGGGTATGGGTCGGGTCGATATGGGTCGGGTATCAGATCAAATTTGATTATCATACTCGGATTATCATTTCCATGGAATTCATGATGATTTTCTAAACTTACTGTTCAACTCACATGTATAGGTAGATTTCACTAGTTTTCTTCCTTAATTTATTTACCAATTCTATTAACTTACCACATGAGCATACATGAATCACAAAGTCATGAAATATTAGGAGTCACTTCTTACCGTAGTAACTCTGTCATTGGCTCATTACAAGTCAATGTATGCACAACGACATAAATACAAATTAAATATGCACTCACCTGGTGTATTTTGCTTGCAAACCTTCCTTAGAAATTCACATTCATCCTTAAGCTTCTCCTTATATTTAATATTGCTTGATCTT
Source organism: Hibiscus syriacus (assembly GCF_006381635.1). Lineage (NCBI taxonomy): Eukaryota > Viridiplantae > Streptophyta > Magnoliopsida > Malvales > Malvaceae > Hibiscus > Hibiscus syriacus. Next base: position 2,049,653 of record NW_024062296.1, on the reverse strand, counting down.
GATTTCAATCATAATCTAAATGAACATCATTATAAGACATATAGATTTCAATCCACATGTTAGAATCTTACTAACATAGGCACACATTAGAAAATAAATTCTTAAAAATCTTTTTATGCTCATTCGATACTAATTCAATGTCACAACATAAATGTTGACCTTAATACTTCATGTTGACCATTCAAGTTCCTTTTTATCCAAATACACCCAAACTTCACATATCATTTTCAACTTTACATATTAACTACCATTTATGAATTCTTTTAGAATTCATCTCAACTTTTCCATTTTATTCTAAATAGTCATTTGCCCTTTAACTTAAATTCGAGTCTCAAAAAATTTAATTAAATTTCCAGTATCTAATTTCCAGCCCAATACCTCAACAATTCCATTATTACCACTTAAGTCACTAACTTCCTCAATATTTTCCATTTACTACTCAAACTTTGCCAACTTCCCAAAATAGTCCAATTTCACATTCTAACATCGAATTCAACACTCTAACATTAATTTCCAGTCAGTACAACAACTACAGAACAATTACACATTATCCCCATAAATTTTCAAAATTGTATAATATGTCCTCTATCTTTTACAAAATTATAAATTGGTCCAAATAACTTTCTAAAGCTTTTAGAACCTTTTAAACATCATTTCCAAGCATATGGATTTTTTTCTTAATTTCCCCAATTATTTCCTTGAGGTCGAATATTCTAGGGATTAGGGTTCTTGATTTTCACTTGATTCAAGCATCGATTTCATCTCTAATCAATATTTTAGGGCTTTTATAATTAAACCCCTAACATAACTTAACCAAATCACAAACTTCCCAAAACCCTAGGTCATGGTTGAACATCATAGATTTCTACACAAAATTTTAATCATCATACATGGTTTAGAATTAATCGACAACAACAATAACATAATAATTTTTCATCAAATCTTCAAAATCAATCATGCCCTTCATAAACCCTAATCTCCAATCTCATCATATAAGAATGTTTTCCATGTAATTTTTATACCAAATGATAGATAATTTTAAGAGGATTAATTCTCTCTATAATAGCTAAATCCAAAAATCAATCGAATTAGCTTAGAAATAAAAAATAAAATTTATCCTTACCTAGCTATAGGGGTTCACGACTTTAGCAAGAAGAGGGAATGAAAATTATTGATTTCTCTTCATAATAAACATATACGCTTGTCTTAATTTAATATAAATGAATTTAAAATTCATTTATTTAAAAATTACCATTTTAACTTTAATAAAATATGACAATTTCCACTTTGTCATTGCTATAACATCATCCATGAAACCATATTATATATATGTCATCTTCAAAGTCAAATATGAACAAATAAAAAACCACTTTCCACATTTTCCCTTTCGAATTTTTGAAAAACTATAATTTAGTAACTAAATTTTCCAATTTTGGTTAAACATTGAAAATCAACTTCAATTACACTATTCCACATTAAATTTCACTATTCTAAATTTTGGAAATAATATTTCTAACCTTTATTTATCATCTTCAAATTTTCTTGAAATTTTGATTCGATCTGATAATCCAATTCTATATCGAACTTTACTTCCTTATAGCTTTTAATACAAATCATGTACTGAAATTCTAATTCCCCCGAAAACATCATTCTTGGGGATGATCCATTCATTTATGGAATAAAATTTCCTTTTGGGAAAATTATCATTTTGGACCTTGAACTTTTTAAACTTTATACTTTGGTCACTAAATTTTTAAAATTAGTGTTTTGGTCACTAACTAAAATTTGGGGTATTACACCATTTTAAATGATTTATTTCAAAAACTCAATTGGGCCCAACCCAAGCTGAAATTCGCGGTTACTCTTACCCCAATTATCCCACGACGTTCCTTATGATTCCATAAACCCAAGCAACTTATCCTAACTAACCCGTATTTTTGATGTTACATTACGAGCTGAGTCAAATTTGAACTATCTTTTAGACCCAAATATCCTACATCATGAATTCAAAACTTGGCCTGAAAATCTTGAATGTAAACTAGTTCCTCACTGCGGAGTTTAGCTAGATTGTATATGACTCCTCTATTAAAAGTTGAGTGGATTTTGAACTTGCTTTTAGATTCAGCTATCTTTCTTAGTGAAGTTGAGATTTGGTCTAAAAGTTTTAACTATAAATTAGCTCATCATTGTTGAGGTTAGCTAGATTATAGACGACCCCTCTATTAAGAGCTAAGTTGATTTTTAATTACTTTTGAGCTTATATATCATTTATCATGAAGTCAAAATTTAGCTTGAAAATTTTGACTAGAAACTATTTCCTTAACATTTATTTTAACTAGATTGCATACGACTCTTCAATTCTGAGTTAAGTCAATTTTGAACTTGCTTTTGAACTCGAATATCCTTCTTCCTGAAGTCAAAATTTAGCCTGAAAGTCTTGACTAGAAACTAGCTCCTCGCTGCTGAGTTTAGCTAGACTGTAGACAACTCCTCAATGCGAGTTGAGTCAATTTTGAACTTGCTTTTTATATAAATATCCTTCGTCATGAAGTCAAACTTGGCCTGAAAGTTTTGACTAGAATCTAGATCATCGTCGCTGAGTTTAACTAGATTGCAGTCGAATCTAAATTTACTTTTGAACCCAATATCCTCCTCTATGAAGTTGAAATCAACTTCAAAAATCTTGACCAAAAGATAGCTCCTCGGTGCTAAATTAAGATAAAGTGTGGTCAGTTTTGAACATGCTCTGGAATCAGTATCTTTCGTCATGAAGTCGAAACTTAGCTGGAAAGTACCTCCTCGTTGTTGAGTTAAACAATAATGCAATCGATTTGATTATGCTTTTGAATCTAATATCATTCGCCACAAAGTAGAAATTGGTTTCCAAAAAACTTAATTGAAAGATAGCTCTTTGCTGCTAAGTTAAGCTAAATTGCAGTCAATTCTAAATATGTTCTGTCAAGTATCCTTCACCGTGAAGTTAAAACTTGACTCTAGAACTGCAAAAATTATGTATACATGTGTACAATTATAAATTTGATACTCTTATGTATGCTTAATATGTATGCAAAAATGATCGTTTTACTTTTTTTTTCCCATCTTCCGAAAAAAGCCCCATTCTTCATTTATTGACCATGATCTCATCCTTCTCTGTAGACACTCCCAAGTAATGTAACCTATAATTTATCATGGATCACAATGATAAATAGGGAGCACCCTTGAGTGGCATGGAATCATGCATTTGAATTAATATCAAATCCTATGTTGAGGATTTAATCAAAAGGGTAAACAAGCCAGAAACATAACCCTTTGATCTTATATGGATTTTACACCGAACACTTTGGAATACCTTATTTTTCATAACCTTTTACATAGTAATACACAATGATCTCTTTTCAAAGTGAATAAATTACTTATACTTATTTTCAGTATAAGATGCGAAGAAAAATTGAACTTTCAAAGAAAATGGGTTTTTTTATTTCATTAAATGAAATGGAAATTTTTACAAGTAAACGAAAAACATTTGAAAGAAAATTAGATAAGAGCAAAGTAAGTGAAACAAATGTCAATTATATGGATTCCTTTCAACTAACACGTCGTAGAATGACTTGAGCGTAGCTTCTGTTGAAAGGACCTCAAAGGTTGTGGCAATGAATGAAGTGTATGAAATTCTTTCCAAATCATCAAACCTCTTGAGATTTTAGATGCAGTAGTTGAATTCAATTTCAATATGATGTCTTTGTTGATATTATTGGCTTCATTCAGGATTTTCCTGTGCGCAAATCTTGAGTCATTACCCAAGTCACCCTTTGCGAGTTTTCAACTTGAGATATTCTTTGGTTTCAGGATACCCTTCACCTTGAACCCCTTTTATTATTTTTTTATTTTTTCAAATCATACATTAAAGTTTTAGAAAAAAAATTGAAATAAAAGATTAACACTGATGTGTGAAACAAAATATGAAGATAGTAAATTCCTCTTAGAAAATTTTGTATAATTAGAAAGGACTTTTTTAGGCACGTAATGTAGGTCATGGCTCACAAATATGAAAGAAAGGAACATATAGACTTAAACATGTGTTTAAGGGTGATTGAACCAAGGATCAATGCATTCATTCATCTTCAGCTTGATTTCGCTTCATCGTGTGTTTTTACTTTCCCTTATTTGGCTCTCTCTAGACTTCCAATTAATGGATTTTGACTGTAACACCTATAACCAGTATAATTATACCTATACAGATTATAGAAGTCACCCGTATTTTCTAAAACCATTTCAAATTCAATAGCGATTTAAATAATTTAGTTTCATAAAATAGTAAATGATATAATAAAAATATCATATTATAAAAATTACGTTTTGTTATAAAAATTTAATTCAAAATATTTTTATTTAAGAATCCTGAATAGTACCTAAACAGTGAACAGTGAACAGTGGGGGAATCGATTCCCTGTAGCAGGGGAATCGGTACCCCTTTTTCATACTGGAAAATTTTGCTTAAAACGGAGTTACTGTTCATGCTACAATAACTTTCGAAAAAATCATATAAATCTCATAAAAATTAACCTTTCATCACTATAACAATTTCCAAAATTTATTCAACAAAATAAATTTAACATTATAAATTTACATGCCACTATCTAAATCAAATTCCATCATAGGATGTCTTACTGATATTGAAATATACCTATCGGTGCTTGATGGCGTTCTGAACTCTTTATACTTATTCTTTGCTTTTTACCTACGCGTGAAAATCATCACACGCTAAGTATAAACTTAGTGAGGCAATTAAAACATTTAACAGTACAATACAATTCATGCATGATTTTCAATGTCAAAAATCGAGTTTCCTTAAAATCATTTTTACCATGATCAAAATAATATAAAATCCCTTACCATTTATCCCATAAGCTCGTAAGCTTATTTTACCAAAATACTTACCATTTAAATTCCATAAGCTCATAAGCTTATTTTATCAATAAACTCACCATTATTCCATAACCATATACCATAGAAAATATCCATAAACAATAGACAATAGCCCAATATACAACCCTGAGGACCCTGGGTACACGAGTCAAATATAAGCACCGTAGTGCTATCCCGAATATGATACATAAGGTCGTGTCCACCATTTGTACTAGGTATCCTTAAGTAAAGTCCCGAATATGACACATAAGGTCGTGCCCACCATATACACTAGGTATCCTTTAGTGTATTCCCGAATATGCAGCCTGCTGCTGGACTCTATGGCATGCCAACTATACCCTGTCCCTCAATGACTTACTTGGGCATATAGTCTATTTTATTTAATCCATCCATGGAAAAGCATATTATCCATATTTAACAATGGGGCAGTTCATACCCGAAATAACATACATGGTAAAAATCATATGCAAAAATCAGTGATCAATGCATTTTAATTTCATACTCTGACATATCCATGTCAATTTATAAAAATGATATAAAATCATGCTGATATAAACAATGTCGACTTATCGCAAGTCTTCCTTATGATGTATAAAACATCCATGTATAATTTCATGCATGTATTGCACTCACCTTGACACTTTATGTCTTTCAAAATATATGAGCCTCACTATTGTTCCATAGTATACCATTTTCTATTTGATTTTCTTCGGTCACAAATCAAACACGATTTGTATAAATCAGAAACTCATAATAATCAATATGTTAGTATTTTACAAACATAAATACATTCCACCATATCTCCATACTATATTTGACAATCATCATCTAACAAAATATTCAACTCTTAATAATTCCTTATAACATTGGAAACAACTTTTCCAATTTACTCAAAATAGTCTTCACCATTTTACCACTTAAATTCTTAATACCAATAATTCCAACATTGAAATTATTTCCATTCAAATGCTTTTACAAAAGCATAAATACATTTAAGTATCCCAACTATGCAATTGTTGTACTTAAATCACCAATCATTTCAATCTTCCCAAAATAATCAATTTCACATTTAACACTCATTTCAATTCTCAAACAACAATTCCCAGCATAGTACATCAATTATACAACTCTTACAAAACAACCCATAAATTTCCAGAATTCAGACAACTCGCACTACCCTTAAAGAATCATTATTTTGTATTGATATAGACACTGGAATTCAATTCCGTTTCTTCCGTTTCTATCCATATAAAGAACTCCTTCTAATTCATTCTGTACAATCTATGGTGAATTTTCAAAGTTCACCAACAGAATCTGTTTTGTACAGAATTCTGCTGTCCGACTTTTCTGACCTTTCCTCAGTTAAAAATTCATATATATTTGTATACAACTTGAAAATGATCTCCGTTTATTTTAAACAAAACTAGATCCATATATTAGATAATATATAAGAATAACCTCCAAATTATTTTTATATATTTTCTAGTGAATTTTTGAACATACTGTAATTCCTAAAATCTACACTATTTTTCTTTAACCTCATCCTTATGTTCTTCATCAATTCATACAAACTCAAAATCATCAATAATCATCATCAATTTCAAAAACCATTGTATAAACCCAAATTTCCAGATTTGGGGATATTTGAAATCAAGCTATATTATCATGCAATATTGGTACCAAATGATAGTGTTTTTCACAAATAACCATTTCTATTTTCATCATACTCATAATCCTAAAGAAATTGCTTGAAAATGAGTTGAAGATTTCTCACCCTTTGAAGAAGCCCACGTCTGGTTTGAAGAAGAAGAAAGCAAATTTAGATGAAATTTAGGAAACATTTCAACATAATTAACATAATATCTCACTTTAAATGAATATAAAATTCATTTAATTGGGATAAGACCAAATCACCCTTAATGAATCTTCTTATTCACCATAAAACCATGACAACTCATGCATATTATATTTCAAAGTCAAATTTGAATTATTTTGACTTTTAATTCCGAAATTCACCTTGAATTTTCAAATCTTGCATTTTAGCCACTAAATTCCATTGTTTCGATTAAATCTGAAAAATTTCACATTTCCAAACCAACTTTCTCTGATCCAAAATATTAAAATAATATTTCCAACCATTTTATAACATCCTTCAAATTTTTATAACATTTCAATTCGATTTGAATTTCTGATTCCTTATCGGCTTTAACCCTTTCTAATTTTTCTTTACTAAAATTCCAAATCCATAAATGTGATTTCTATAAAACCCCACTCTCAAGATTAAACCATCTAGTTATGTAATAAAATTCTTTTTAGGAAATTATCACTTAATTCCCTAAACGTTTTTTTCCAAATTTTTAATTTAACCATCAAACTTTCAAAATTTACATTTTGGTCATTGTCTAAATTTTTGGGGTATTGCAATTCTCCCCTCCTTAAGAAAATTCGTCCTCGAATTTTAAACTTTCTATGAAAACCATAACTTCTCTTTTATGAGGATTGCACTTTCCATTGAAGATTTATAACCCTAATTTAGGGTTGTACGAATTGGTAAGACATAATCTCGTCTCATGCAAAAACCTCTTTTGTCAACTTCTTGAATTTCAAATTTTTCCTCTTTACTTTGAGAATTTTGTAAAGATCATGCACATCATTATAGTTTAAACTTGTTTAATCAAATTCTTCAATCTGATTTAAAAATATCTACACATTTTCATATCATCCTCTCTATCCCAAGTGACGTCCTCTACATTATGATTTTTCTGAATCACTTTAATTAAATAAATCATCTTGTTACGTATTTCTTTGATTTCTCAAGCTAATATCCGAACTGGTTTTCTTTGCATTTTAGGCGCAACATCTTTTTCCAAGGTGATACTTTAAGAAAAACTTTATCACGTTCATGAAAATTCAATCTTTTTTTCAATTCAAGTCTACATAAGACTTTTGTCGATCAATTGCCATCTTGAGACTTTCTTCAATTATCTGTACTTTATCATAAACCTCTCTTTCAATAAATTTGGGCCAACAAGATTCTGATCTTTTAATTTGAACCCATTCAATGGTGTTCGTTATTTTCTCCCATATACAATTTCATACGGAGCCATCTTGTTACTCAATTGATAACTGTCATTGTAGAAAATTTCTACTAAAATTAAATACTTTTCCTTTCCCATGATTCCTTGGAATCAATCACACATGCACTTAGCATATCTTCAAATATATGAATAATACTTTCTGACTTACCATCCGTCTGTGGATGAAAGATCGCACTGAAATTCAATCAAGTACCCAAACTTAAAGCAAATATTTCCAAAATCTTAAAGTGAACTTTGGATCTCTGTCCGATATAATGGAAACTGACATTCCATGTAGCTGAATTATCTCTTTAATATATAACTCTGTATAATTATCCAATGCATAGTCCATTTGCATCGAAATAAAATGTGCTGATTTAATTAACTGGTCACTATCACCCAAATGGAATCCCTTTTTTTTATGTCAGAGATAACCCTGTAACAAAATCCATAGTGACTCTTTACTATTTCCACTCTGGAATAGAAATCAGTTGCAATAATTACGAAAGCACTTTATGCTCAACTTTATTTGTTGACATGTCAAACATGTAGCAACAAACTCAGTAATTTTTCTTTTCAAACCTGGCCACCAAAATGACTCTTTACATCCTGATATATTTTGTTCCCACTTGTATGCATAGTCAGTGAACAAAAATATACATGAGAAAGAATATCTTTCTTCACTTCATCATTTTGAGCGAAACAAATTCTTCCTCGATAAAATAGACACCCATCAGAGTTGACTTCAAAGTCTTTAGTCTCATTTTTTTTCATCTTTCATTTTGTTTTCTCTATTATCCGATATAAAAACGTCGTTTTAATTTCAATTCATCCAATAATGCACCATTTTCTTTCAACAATAATCTCACATCCATAGCTTGCAAAGCTGTAAAAGTTTTCCGACTAAGTGCATTTGCTACAACATTTGTCTTACCTGAATGATAATCAATGATCAAATTATATTCCTTTAAAAATTATATCTGGATTCGTTGTCTCAAATCGAGCTCTTTTTGAGTCAACCAATATTTCAAACTCTTATGATCCATGTAGATGTGGCATCTCTCACCATACAAATAATGACGCCAAATCTTTAGAGAAAAAACAACCGATGCTAACTCAATATCATGAGTAGGATAATTTCTCTCATGTGCCTTTAATTATTAAGAAGCATAGGCTATCACCGTACCTTCTTGCATAAGTACACAACCTAAACCATTATGAGATGCATCACTATACACCACATACTCTTTGTCCGATTCCGGTTGTACCAACACTGGTGCTTCCATTAAAATATTCTTTAAAGCTTTAAAACACTCTTGACATTTCTCAGTCCAAGCAATTGAAGCATCCTTTCTCAAGAGCTTGGTCAAAGGAGAAACAACCATCGAAACGTTTTTCGCAAACCTTCGATAATAACCAACAAGTTCCAAAAACTTTGGACCTTTGAACATTCTTTGGAGGTTTCCACTCCAATATTACTTGAACTTTATTTGGATAAACTCTTATGCCTTCTGCCGAGACGACATAACCAAGAAAAGCAACTTCTAACTGCCAAAACTCACACTTTGACACTTTGGCATATAATTTTTTTATCCTTAATTATCTCGAACACAATATGAATATGAACTTCATGCTCTATCTTTGTATTCGAGTATACCCGAATGTCATCCATATAGACCACCTCAAACTTATTTAAGGTTGAAATACTAGATTCATCAAAATCCATAAATGCTACCAAAGTATTTTTCAAATCAAACGGTATTACTACAAACTCGTAGTGTCTATACCGTTTCCTGAAAACTATCTTTGAAACATCTTCCTCTTTAAAATTTAACTGTTGATATCCCATTCGAATATCAATTTCAATTTTTTTTAACATTGCTGCTCCTTTTAAGCTGATCAAACAAGTCAACAATCCTTAAAATAGGATATTTGTTCTTGATAGTTACTCTGTTTAATTATCGATAATTTATGCATAATTGCATATATCCATTTTTATAAACAATACCGATTTACCCCCAAGGTATAATATTCGGTCTAATGCATCCTTCATCTATCAGCTCTTGTATTTGTTTATTTATTCTTTTAGCTCGATCGCTATCATTCGATATGAATCCATAGGTACAAGATCAATGCCTTAATAACCCTTAATATTGAATTCCACCTCTCAATCTGGAGGTAACCCATAATAATACATCTAAAGAGACTTATGGAAATTCCCAAGTTATGGAAATAGCATATAATCTTACTTCAGATACTTGAGTATCTATTACCTTAGCTAGAAAAGCTATGCATCCTTTTTATATCATCTTAATCATAACCATTGCTTATATCACTTATTGATTATTTCACTTTTTCATCAATCGTTAATTTTTTTTTTCTCTACATTTTTCTAAATTAATCACTTCTTGCGACCATTTACCTAACCATAATGCAGAGACAACCAACTTATGATCAAAATGATCTAAAACCCGTTAATGATAATCCCATCAGATTCATCAATAACATAAGCTTCTGAATCTTTATCAGACATTTACTATTTGTCCTTCTAACCCTTGTATCATGACCGTGTCCATGACCCATAGGTCTTCCATAATAATATCACTCGATATCAAGTAGAATTGAATATCTCTACTTTGGAATTCCTTATTTCGTCTTAAGGAAACTTGAATAACCTATCCAGATCCATAGAAATCATTCTCGAACAGTTAAAACATTTTCCATCTCCAAGGAAAGTCTTAATGTTCACATCGTTCAATAAGAAAACTTGATAAATTTGTAGCAATAACTTCATAGGCAGTTAATGCTAAAATCACACTAGTAAACAAATTTACTCATTTTCTTATCATTACGAACTTGACACTTTTAAAGTTCTTGAGAATCCATCTTAATCTAAACAATAATTCATTGTAGCATGGAAAGTTGAACAATCCATTTTCACATATTTACCTTCATAAGATAACTCTATCCAATTTTATGGACTCGATATTTACTCTCATTGATTCCCTAATAATTCAACTTTCTTTAAACTTTTAGCGGAAATCATATTTACCGCTTACTCAATTACTCTTACTCAAATCATCAATGATTTAAATAATTTAATGCTTAGCTTAAATATTTCTCACTTATTTAAGCTTACTTGGATAAACCTCAGAATCATCACAGATTCAAAAATCTCCTTTGGATCCTCATCCGATTCGAATTTTCTTGTAAGACATTCAAACTTTTAAATCAATTCTTCCACAAAATGGAGAAAAATCCTTTATAACATCCACCCTTCTAAGGTGTTTTATATAAGTCATATATGTTCCCTTTTTGTCGATTTCAATCTCAACATTCTTTTCAACCATTTCGACTTTATTACCTTTGTCTTTAATTTCAACATCTGAACATAGTCAGAATCATCATACATTATTAAAAGTAACTTTACTCCCAATAAACATCATCACATTATATATACAAATATCAGTAACTTTTGACATCCTAGTGGCATGTATACACTTTTTAACTCAAAAACAACCTTGGTTTAGTCCTAGAATTGGCTAAACCTGTAACTCTGATGCCAATAAATGTAACACCCATAACCCGTATAATTATACCTATACAGATTATAGATGTCACCCGTATTTTCTAAAACCATTTCAAATTCAATAGCGATTTAAATAATTTAGTTTCTTAAAATAGTAAATGATATTATAAAAATATCATATTATAAAAATTACGTTTCGTTATAACAATTTAATTCAAATTTTTTTTATTTATGAATAGTGAATAGTACCCGAACAGTGAACAGTGGGGGAATCGATTCCCTGTAGCAGGGGAATCGGTACCTCTCTTTCATACTGGAAAAATTTGCTTAAAACGGGGTTACTGTTCATGCTACAGTAACTTTCGAAAATTTCATATAAATCTCATAAAAATTAACCTTTCATCACTATAACAATTTCCAAAATTTATTCAACAAAATAAATTTAACATTATAAATTTACATGCCACTATCTAAATCAAATTCCATCATAGGATGTCTTACTGATATTGAAATATACCTATCGGTTCTTGATGGCGTTCTGAACTCTTTATACTTATTCTTTGCTTTTTACCTACGCGTGAAAATCATCACACGCTAAGTATAAACTTAGTGAGGCAATTAAAACATTTAACAGTGCAATACAATTCATGCATGATTTTCAATGTCAAAAATCGAGTTTCCTTAAAATCATTTTTACCATGATCAAAATAATATAAAATCCCTTACCATTTAAATTCCATAAACTCGTAAGCTTATATTACCAAAATACTTACCATTTAAATTCCATAAGCTCATAAGCTTATTTTATCAATATACTCGCCATTATTCCATAACCATATACCATAGAAAATATCCATAAACAATAGACAATAGCCCAATATACAACCCTGAGGACCCTGGGTACACGAGTCAAATATAAGCACCGTAGTGCTATCCTGAATATGACACATAAGGTCGTGTCCACCATCTGTACTAGGTATCCTTAAGTACAGTCCCGAATATGACACATAAGGTCGTGCCCACCATATACACTAGGTATCCTTTAGTGTATTCCCGAATATGTAGCCTGCTGCTGGACTCTATGGCATGCCAACTATACCATGTCCCTCAATGACTTACATGGGCATACAGTCTATTTTATTTAATCCATCCATGGCAAAGCATATTATCCATATTTAACAATGGGGCATTTCATACCCGAAATAACATACATGGTAAAAATCACATGCAAAAATTAGTGATCAATGCATTTTAATTTCATACTCTGACATATCCATGTCAATTTATAAAAATGATATAAAATCATGTCGATATAAACAAGGTCGACTTATCGCAAGTCTTCCTTATGATGTATAAAACATCCATGTATAATTTCATGCATGTATTGCACTCACCTTGACACTTTATGTCTTTCAAAATATATGAGCCTCACTATTGTTCCATAGTATACCATTTTCTATTTGATTTGCTTCGGTCACAAATCAAACACGATTTGTATAAATCAGAAATTCATAATAATCCATATGTTAGTATTTTACTAACATAAATACATTCCACCATATCTCCATACTATATTTGAAAATCATCATCTAACAAAATATTCAACTCTTAATAATTCCTTATAACATTGGAAGCAACTTTTCCAATTTTCTCAAAATGGTCTTCACCATTTTACCACTTAAATTCTTAATACCAATAATTCCAACATTGAAATTATTTCCATTCAAATGCTTTTACAAAAGCATAAATACATTTAAGTATCCCAACTATGCAATTGTTGTACTTAAATCACCAATCATTTCAATCTTCTCAAAATAATCAATTTCACATATAAAACTCATTTCAATTCTCAAACAACAATTCCCAGCATAGTACATCAATTATACAACTCTTACACAACAACCCATAAATTTCCAGAATTCAGACAACTCGCACTACCCTTAAAGAATCATTATTATGTATTGATATAGACACTATAATTAAATTACGATTCTTCCGTTAAAAACTAGACTCGAATACGAATCTATCCATATAAATAACTCCTTATAATTCATTATGTACAATTTATGGTGAATTTTCAAAGTTCACCAACAGAATATGTTTTGTACAGAATTCTGCTCCGACTTTTCTTACCTTTCCTCAGTTAAAAATTCATATATATTTGTATACAACTTGAAATTGATTCATGTTTGTTTTAAACAAAACTAGATCCATATATGAACACAATATATAAAAATAACCTCCAAATTATTTTTATATATTTTCTGGTGAATTTTCGAACCTACTGTAATTCCCAAAATCTACACTGTTTTTCTTTAACCTCATCCTTATGTTCTTCATCAATTCATACAACCTCAAAATCATCAATAATCATCATCAATTTCAAAAACCATTGTATAAACCCAAATTTCCAGATTTGGGGATATTTGAAATCAAGCTATATTATCATGCAATATTGGTACCAAATGATAGCGTTTTTCACAAATAACCATTTTCTATTTTCATCATACTCATAATCCTAAAGAAATTGCTTGAAATATGAGTTGAAGATTTATCACCCTTTGAAGAAGCCCACGTCTGGTTTGAAGAAGAAGAAAGCAAATTTAGATGAAATTTAGGAAACATTTCATCTTAATTAACATAATATCTCACTTTAAATGAATATAAAATTCATTTAATTGGGATAAGACCAAATCACCATTAATGAATCTTCTTATTCACCATAAAACCATAACAACTCATCCATATTATATTTCAAAGTCAAATCTGAATTATTTTGACTTTTAATTCCGAAATTCACCTTGAATTTTCAAATCTTGCATTTTAGCCACTAAATTTCATTGTTTCGATTAAATCTGAAAAATTTCACATTTCCAAACCAACTTTCTCTGATCCAAAATATTAAAATAATATTTCCAACCATTTTATAACATCATTCAAATTTTTGTAACATTCCAATTCGATTCGAATTTCTGATTCCTTATCGGCTTTAACCCTCTCTAATTTTTCTTTACTAAAATTCCAAATCCATAAATGTGATTTCTATAAAACCCCACTCTCAAGATTAAACCATCTAGTTATGGAATAAAATTCTTTCTAGGAAATTTTCACTTAATTCCCTAAACATTTTTTTCTAAATTTTTACTTTGACCATCAAACTTTCAAAATTTACATTTTGGTCATTGTCTAAATTTTTGGGGTATTACATTGACCCTGTAGGTCATCTTCTTTGAAAATCTGGATCTTTGAACTAGCTTTAGTTAACTAACATTGTGGGAATCTTTGCATGTACCCCTTTTTATCATATTTACTTCTAGAAAACGAGACCTCAGTTTGAGTTGAGCACAAGTTACATCTCTTACCACTCTTGGTTTGATTTGAATCTTCCAATATATCATATATGGTCAAATTAGTGTTTCTTTATTTTATCTTATTGGATTATCTCTACGCAAGTATGTAATTTTTCCTTCACTTTGCCCCATCGTGTAGGCGGTGATCCTTGGTTAAGTTTAAATCCAATGAAAAAAAGTATTTCAAGCTTAAATAGGGACATGAATGAGTATACTTTCTTTCTTTTTGTGAATGGATAATGAAATAATGTCATTCGCCATTTCATACGTAGAAGGTATCCTCGGGGGATAAACATTCAAAATTAATCATTTATTTAAAAAATGGTAACTAACAATGCATGATGATTCTTTGATTTTCTTTTTTGTTTTTTACCGCAATCATTCAAGCTCATCGTTATAAGTTTTATTTGAGATGCCCCATCTCCTCTTCTTGTTCGATGTCGTTTGAATTTTTCTATGGCAGAAGAGAGTTATCTTAGGTTGCTTGAAATCAATCTCCGAATTAGAGTCATTGTCATTCATATCATTGAAATCTAAAGACCTAAAAAAGCGAGGGAAAATATATTATAAATGTATACATGCGAGAGAAACTATCTCACATAGAAAGTAGAAATAAATAATATTTATATACACAAAGAATCAAGAAAATGAATTGAAAAGATGTTTGCTAAATGAAGATATAAAATGCATCTTTTGTTGAAACCAAATATAATGTAGTTTATTTAATTTGACAAAAAGATCACATATTGCCCCGACTATGAGCAAAAAATGTGGGAAAGTTTAAGTATTAATGTGAAAAAGATTTGGAAACCGCATGTAGTTCTTCAACAGTACAGTTGATAGGCACGTACCCTGGTGTTAATAGATAGATCCCATACCTATCAACTTCTTTAACATTATCCTCGATTATGGCATTAACCAATACTTCTCCGTTATTAGGTAAAACATTTTGTGCAACATCGGGCGACTTCGAATCAATGAAATGAATTATTTTTATCTCAATTGTTTTGTACAATCCTCTTAAAACTGACACAATTTTTTATGGAATACCCTAGGACGCCATCATGGTATTCACATCTAGCACCTTCATCGTACCACATAGGATATGGTGGTTTTAGAGGATCCACATGGTAAGGTATACCATATATGTATCATAGAGTTATTGAAAAAGATCTCGATACGACATCAAAATAGGTTCAAATTACCTTGGAGGATTCAATGATACAGTCATTGTTGACATTGGTTGAGAGAGAGTGATGTCTTTTCCACAACCATAGGTGTTCACATTGTTGACATATTCTTTTTAGTTGGTCTCCCATGAGATCCACCTTATTCACTTTTCCCTTGTTTGAATGACATTTCTATTATTTCTCCGGCCATCATGATATTAGCGAAGCTCCCGGAAGTGATTACGACCAAGTGTCTGAAAAAAAGGAGCTTTGAGAGTGTGCACAAAAAGTTTCCTTGATTGTTTCTCATCTAAATGAGGATGAACTTGCATAGATACATCCTTTTATCGTTGTGCATATTGCCTAGAACTCTCGCTGGACTTCTTTTTCATTCTTTGTAGCATCACTCAATCTAGTCTCACCTCGTTCACATGCTTGCACTATTTTACAAAGGACATAGCAAGATCCTCTAATGACCACATGTGAAATTGGTTCAGTTAATTGTACCATTGAATTGTTGAACTCGTCAAACTCTCTTGGAAACAGTGAATCAGGAGTTGATTGTTCCCTATATGTCACTTCAAAATTCGGCATAAAATTTATATAAGTGTAGGGTTATATGTACCTATCAAATTTCTCGAAGTCTAAAAGTTTTAATTTTGGAGGTAAGATCAGATCTGGGACCAGATTTAATTTCGTAGCGTCGACCCCATAAAAGTTTTTTTCTTCTTTCATAATCTTCATTTGGTTTTCCTGTCGCTTTATATTTTCCTCTATTTTTTCCGCCTTTTCCTTATCTAAGTTTGAGACTTTGTAGTCTTCGGGGTTATTACGAGGACTACTGATTACAAACTTCGACGGAGGTTGCACCACTCTTCTTCAGAACCTCCCATCCCTGTGATGTTTATGAGGTTCAATCCTATTAATCTTGCCATGATTAGGTCGACTAGAGCAATCTGGTTTTTGACAATAGAATCCATAGTGGTTTTGAAATTTTGGCTTTACATATCTTTCCAATCTTTTTGTAGCTTAGAAAGTTTCTCCTCGAGTTCCTATAGTATGTTCTCCATTTTCCTTACTTAAAAACAGGTGTTGTGAGGATGTGTAATACTATCGTTCAATATCCTTCTTCTGTTACGCAACATTCCACTTATTATTAATTTATCTTTTTTAATATGAATACATACTATAATGCAAAAAGCATATAAAGAAAATTAGTGTAACACATTATGAGATAGATGAAATATGCAATGCAAGAAAGACACTGATCCAAAAAATATCACATTATAAAACAACCTTCATATGAAAGAAAATCCCAAATATCATAAATAATTCAATTACAGATACGACGTAGTCCTTCTATTTAAATCTAAAAAACTCATTTGTAAACAAGTGATTCTTTTTCCATAGTCTAAAACAAGATCGATATAGGCCTGAATAGCTTCAACTTCTTATGCTAGCACCGTCATGTATCGTTCTATGTCACTCATTTATGTCTTGTCCTCCTCCATAATACGCTTTCACAAGATCTTGTTTTCTAAGCGTATGACATTTACGTTTGTTGGCTAATATTGAGCTTGGTACTTGTAGACAGAACTCTTTAGGTTCTGAATCAACCCGCTTGTTACTAGAATGAGTTTTATCTGACAAATTTGACATGAATTCTAGTGGTAGACCATCTCCATGCTCATGTTGTGTTGTTTCTCACCAAGCAGGCACCTATGAATACGAAGTTAGATGCTTTTGGGACTCTTGATCCATTTGTGAAAACTTTCTAATTTGATGGAATACTCTTGGATCAACACCTCTTGTCATATGATATAAAATAAATCAAGTAAATTTTGTACCGCATATTATATATCTTAGAAATGATAAAAATAAAATCCTACCCGCACATGATTTCTACTCCCATGTTTAGGAAAATAAACCCTAACCATATGATTTATAGTTCTCATGCCTATTAAAAATAAAAGAAAAAGATAGAGGTTGATTACTCCTTTGTGTTCACTTATTTGAGAATTCCTTATGGATTTTGCATGGTTTCGAATTGGGTAGGTTTCTATAGTTCTGATTTGGGTAGATATATATGGTTCATATATTCATGGTTTTGGCTTTGGGATAAAAGGTACTCAAATTGACCTTACTAGTGCCTCCTTGGGTTTGCCAGATCGTCAATCCTAAACCCATCACAAGCTTAAATAGATCAAGTAAAATTCAAGAGGATGCACCTCCTTATGCATGACACAGAGAAATATATACCATGAAGCCATAAGGTTTGGAACCCAAAGGTTACTTTCTAGGCCTAACATGAGGAAATATTTCCTAGGAATGAAGCACTTTCTCCCTCACTTAAAAATGATAACCCCGGTATAAAGTTTATGTCATGTAAATGTAATAAATGTTTGAGGAGAAATCTACCAACCTTTACCAAACACTAATATACAATCTTTAAATAAATCCAATCCACTCAACTTAATAATTTTAAAGTTAATGAACACACACTTTAGTATAAACACTGACAAGTATGCATATGTCATTTGAGTTTAAAGATGAATACAAACAAATAATCACAACCAAGGGATCAAAAATTAAATTAAATTGCAAAGACAATAATTAATCAACTAAAGGCTTAACTCTCTAAAGTCCCCAGTAGAGTCGTCAAACTGTCATAATATTCCAAAAAAAATTGAAAAATAATTTTAGGGTTTTTTAAACCAAAATTAGGTTTCCCTTTAAAAATGAAAAAAATATGGTTAGATGGAATAACCACCAATATTTGTTTTACGGTGTGATTGGATCATCTATAATATTTTTTCATTCTAATAAAATTTAATTTTAAAAATTATTAAAATAACTTTTAGGTGTGCTTTCCATAAAGACAAATTCGGGAGTGTTTTACATATGGGGAAGGGTTAGTACCCTAACAATGTTTGAAAATTGGTACCTAGTCAATTAATTACTATCTTTGCAATGGAAATTATGGATTCAACTTTAATTTAATTAGTGACCCATTTTTTTAGTTAAATGAATACAATGTGATTTAACCAATTAAAATTCTAAAGAGAAAAGTTAGTAATTCGTTGCATTTAACTCGAGAAAGTTAACCACCTAATATAAAGTAGGATGGCGTCCTTCCCTTTTCCGACTAAATTGATGAATTACCAATATTACTTTTCAAGTATTTCAAGTTAAACACTTCAGCATATCAAATCGAGGGGGAAATACCATCTAATATAAAGAAAAATGTCATTTTTTGCATTTTTGGTAAGAAATAAGAAACAATGTATAATCAAACTTTGTATTAATTTACCTAAAGGTTATGCAACAAATAAACAATTTATTAAAACTATCGAGCAATTTAGATATACAAAGAAAGTTAAAATATTTATAAAAACTGAGATTAAACCACCTGTCATACCCCAAATTTTAGATAATGACCAAAATGTAAATTTTAAAAGTTAAGTGACCAAAGTATAAAATTTGGAAAAGTTCAAGGACCAAAATGGAAATTTTAAAAAGTTACAATTTGGCTCTGTAAATAAATATTTTACTTCAAGAATAACGTTTATGTGGGAATCAGATTTTTCGTACGGATTTTGTAATAAAAGTTACAAAGAAATAAAGTTTGAGGAAAAATTCGGTAAATCGGATCAAATAGAAATTTCAAGAAAATCTGAAGGATCATAAATTAGACCTAAAATTATTATTTCCACGTTTTAAATGTTGGAAAATAATATAAATCTTTGGATTTGAGGATTTAATTACATGTTTAATTTGGACCGTTGGATTAAAGTGGAAAATTATAAATTTTGGGAAAATGCAAGGGCACATCAGTAAAGTAGGATTTTGTTTGTTCATCTTTGACTTTAGAAAGATGATAAGGTTGAGGTGTCTTGGTTTGATGGTAAATATAAAGTTTTATTAAGGGTAAATTGGCCTTTTCCCAATTAAATGAATTTAATATTCATTAAAGTTTTAAATTAAAGGTAAATTAGCATGAAATTAATCTAAAATTTCATGCCAATTTGTTCATCTTCTTCTCCAAGTGTCGTAAACCCTTCTAAGGTATGAAAAAAATTGGTTTCATTTTTGAGCAATTTCCTATGAATTTCAAGTTATGCCGTGAAATAGAAAATTGTTCTATTCGAAAAACGCTATCTTTAGGTACCAATTATGCTTTCTCAACTTGTTTGATTTAAAAGATCCCAAATCCTAGGGTTTGTGTTCACAGTAGGGTTCATGAAATTGATGATGAATCTTTATGTTTTTGAGGTTGTAGGTGTCGCCACCGTCTTTCGGTTGGGCCTTGGAATTGAGTTTCGACTTGAAAAATGTGGATTGGAGTCGCCACCGATCATTTACTTTACGAAAAGTGGGTTGATCGGATACCTTATTTCATACATGATCTGTATCTTACCAGTGATATGTCGGATCCGGGAGTCGGTTACAGTCAAGGAAGGATTAGCACCCTTGAACCGCCCTTTCGGTACTATGTAATTTCCAATTATCTTTAATTAAGAAAGTTGAAAGTTTAAATTGAAAGGTAAAATAACGATCCAAAACTTACATTTGATTGGTTGAAAGTTTCTCTACAAAGTTAAAATGTTAGAGGAAATAAATAAATAAATAAAATACTAAATAAGTCAAATGAAAGGAATAAATAAATCAAAGAAACAAATAAAATAAAGAAACAAATAATAAAAAAATGATGATAAAAATATTAAATAAACCGAATAAAAAATAAGATAAAATAAAATGAAAAAAATATAATAAGAAGTAAGTAGTAATAATAATAATATACATATATGTATATATATCTAATAAAAACCTATAAATCTAAAAAAATGAATACCATCATTTCACCGAAAGGTGAAGTTTTGGTCAGATTGTGGTCATGAGAAAATGATAATTCAAAGGTTAGGTGGGCTAGTAATATATATAATATAATATTCAGTAAGATAATTAAAAAAGCAATAAAAATATATGTACATATATACACGAACATTAGGAAAATAGAATACAAATAAATAAATAAAATATATATTAAGATACAAAAAAAAAAGAAACAAAATATATACATATATAATAACGTTTAAACAAGATATTAATATGAAATAATAAAAGGAAATAAAATAAAATGAGAATGAAAAGAAAAATAATATTAATAGTAATATATCTATACGTATATATATAAGAAATAGTGATATAAAATATATATGAAAAAAAATGGTATAATATAAAATAAATAATTAAATAAAACACCAAAAATAGATAAATATAGTAAATAAATAGAAAAATATAATTTAGTATGTATATATATAATAAGGATTAAGATAAAAAGAAAAGCAAATCGAGTGGCCAATTTAAAAGCGAATCGGAGTTTAAAAATTGGATTTGGGACCAAAATAACAGACCTTTAAGGCAGGAGGGACCAAAAGGGTAGTTTACCCTAATTGGTTTAGAAACACGCGGATCTGATGAATTATGGATCAGGTTGGGCAGTCCGATGGGTTCAATATTTAAGTTAAAATTTGTTTAAAGCTTTCATAATCTCTCATTCTCAAAACAGAGAACCCTCACCCTCCATCGTTTTTCTCTCTAATGTTCTTCACAAATGAAGAACATGAACAAGCTTTCCAGAATCCGGCCGTAGGCCACCCTTGCGCCGCCTCGCCACTGCCGATCATCGGCGAAATTTTTTTTTTTTACTTTTTCAAAAGCTTTTCTTCTATAGTTTTCAAAAATCAAAACGTTTTTTATAAAATATTAGCCTCGGGGGCTAGATCTACAAAAGAAGATCATGACCAAACCCCTTCGTTCATCGGCTAAAACGCTCCCTTTGAGTTCCTTTCAAACCAAAACACAATAAAGACACTAAACCAGACGAATACAACACCCAAAGGTATGAATCTTACCTTCCTTTCTTTAAGATATAAATGCTTTCAAATGAAATACTGCTCTTGGTTGCGATTTGTAAGCAACTTTTACTTTTTTTATTTCGTATCCACTGTTGTCCCTACAATGAGTGATTACAGTTTATTTATAGCAAAAGAAAAGATTACATTCTTAGATTTCTAAATGACCTAGAACTCTAATGTGTTTGGTTGCTCTTGTGGTGGACGAGCCTTGCGCCGGAAGATGTGGGCTATTGGTGGTGTGCGGCGTGAGGACTTGCGAGGAAAGAGACGTGCTGCATGAGGGCTTCTCGGCTAGGATGTGTTTTCAAACGGCGCTGGATGAGAAGCGGCACAGAGGAGAGCATGTTTAGGGTTTTAATAACCCTAACTGATGTGGGTTACTCCAACGGGCCAGTTTGGGACTTGGGCTTGTATTTGGGGAACCAATTGGGCCTGAAAAAATGTAATAATAAATTGTAAATACTTATAATGTAAATATATTATATAATATTAAATGAAAAATTTGGCGTCTTCAGCTGCCCTCTTTGCTCATTATCGTGTAACGAAAATAGAGCAAAGATTAAAAGACGCAAATTTTGTCTATATCGAATGCCTTTTGTTCTAGAGCTGAAATCTGATGTAAGACTGGTTTGTCAATATGGACTGAATTGCGAAATGACCCTCTCGTCGTGAGGTTGAGTCTAAACTGAACCATTTTGAGCATGATGTCCTTCGTCGTGAAGTTGAAATCGAACTCAAAATATTTGAAAATGACTTCTGGATCGTCTTCTGGCTAAAGGTATTTCGTTGTGAAGGTGAAACTTGTCCTGAAGACTTTGGTGTTGTGGCGTTACAGATGACTCCTTCGTCGTGAAGTTGGGTCCATATGTGAAGTTGTGTATGAGAACTGGATATCCTTCCTAGTGAAGTTGAAATCCAATGTAAGTTACGTTGTTCCGAGGCCAAAATCTTTCGCCGTGAAGTTGAAAATTGGCTCTGGAATTGGGAAATTGTTGTTGACAACTCAGCGGTCCCTTCATCGTGAAGTTGAACTTGCGTTGTCTAGAGTCCAATATCCTTCGCTGTGAAGTTAAAAATGGGCTCTGAAATTGGGAAGTTGTTGTTGACAACCATCGGTCCCTTCGTTGTGAAGTTGAACTTACGTTGTCTAGAGTCCAATATCCTTCGCAGTGAAGTTGAAATTGGCTCTGAAATTGGGAAGTAGTTGTTGACAACCAGCGGTCCCTTCATCGTGAAGTTGAACTTGCGTTGTCTGGAGTCCAATATCCTTCACTGTGAAGTTAAAATTGGCTCTGAAATTGAGGAGTTGTTATTGACAACCAGCGGTCCCTTAGTCGTGAAGTTGAACTTGCGTTGTCTGGAGTCCAATATCCTTCGCTGTGAAGTTGAAATTGGCTCTGAAATTGGGAAGTTGTTGTTGACAACCAGCGGTCCCTTCTTCGTGAAGTTAAACTTGCGTTGTCTGGAGTCCAATATCCTTCGCTGTGAAGTTGAAATTGGCTCTGAAATTGGGAAGTTGTTGTTGACAACCAGCGGTCCCTTCGTCGTGAAGTTGAACTTGCGTTGTCTAGAGTCCAATATCCTTCGCTGTGAAGTTGAAATTGGCACCGAAATTGTCGTTGACAACCAGCCGTCCCTTCGTTGTGAAGTTGAACTTGTGTTGTATTGAGTGATATCCTCCATCGTGGAGTTGAAATCGTGGATGTTTGCCTTCGAGCTAGATATCCTTCGTCGTGGGGTTGAAATCTAATCTCGAGCAAATTGTGAATTCAATACCCTTCGTCGCAAAGTTGAAAATGACTCTGGCTAAAACTTGAAAAAGTTATGGGGATCTGGAGAGAAATCTCGATCTTTGGTTGTCTGTATGGAATTTTGAAGATTTCGACACTTGGTCTTGAATTCTTCAAATGTTCAAATCTGATGTTGTTTTTTTATCCTTGATCCGAGAATCGCCTCTCGACCATCTCAAGTATATGCATGAGCCTTGATCAGCTTCCGAGTACCTGTGCTTTTCAATGAATCTTTGTGCAGTAATATACGAATATCTTTTTCATGAGTGAATAAATCATTAAGTTTAAGCTCAATCCAAGATGCTCAAAAGGAATTGGTGTAGAGAAAAGGATTGTCTTTCATTCATGAGGGAAAAAGAACAAATAATACATGACAAACATTTTGGAAGATGAAGACATGATGAGGTATAAATGAATGTCTTAGATTTCAATAATGTGGGAACTTCTGAGCTGAAAAGCCGTTAGGTGACCTTGAATACAGCCTTTGTCAAAGGATCTTTGAAAAATGCGACAATCTTCAGGGGAGTGCAACCTTTCTCCGACTCGCTGAGTCTGCGGAAATTCAAATACCGGGGAGTTTAAAATGTCTGGTTTTCTTGATTTATCCAAATCGCCCTTTCGGGTTTTCAACTTGGATCCATCCTTGGTTGCAAGATGCCCTTCGCGGGTTTTCACCTTGAACCTACCTTTTTGTTTTTTTATATATAGGACGCCCTTTCAGGTTTTCACCCTAAACATTTTTTTTCCGACTTAGGATGCCCTTTCGGGTTTTCATCCTAAGCGTAATATTTCTTGACTGCATCTGAGTTGATGGGATGTGGTAGGTCAGGTCCGTCCATTTCGGCCAGGACAAGGGCTCCTCTGGAAAAGGCCTTCTTCACGACATAGGGTCCTTCCCAATTTGGCGTCCATTTCCCTCGAAAATCTTTCTGAACTGGCAAAATTTTCTTTAGCACCAGATCTCCTTCATGGAATATTCTTGGGCGTACCTTCTTGTCGTGTGCTCGAATCATTCGTTTCTGATAGATTTGACCATGGTGAATGGCTTTCAGTCTCTTTTCATCTATCAGATTAAGCTGATCGTATCTGGATTGCACACATTCTGCTTCATCTAGTTTAGCTTCTGTCAAGACTCGTAGTGACGGAATTTCTACTTCAATGGGCAGTACTGCTTCCATTCCATATGCTAGTGAAAATGGAGTTGCCCCAGTCGAGGTTCGTACTGAGGTTCGATAAGCGAACAAAGCGAAAGGCAACTTCTCATGCCAGTCCTTGTAGGTCTCAGTTGTTTTCTCTACTATTTTTTAATGTTTTTGTTTGCTACTTCTACTGCTCCATTCATCTTTGGTCTGTAGGTAGTAGAATTGTGATGTTTTATGTTGAATTGCTCACAAGCAGCTTTCATCATTTTATTGTTCAAGTTTGTAGCATTATCGGTTATGATTCTTTCAGGTAATCCATACCGACATATGATCTCTTTCTTCAAAAACTTACAGATACCAGATTGAGTAACACTGATATAGGAAGCAGCCTCTACCCACTTAGTGAAATAATCAATAGCTACAAGGATGAAACGATGACCATTCGAAGCCTTTGGATAGATTTGTCCAATTACATCCATGCCCCACATAGAGAAAGGCCATGGTGACGTCATGACATGAAGCGGATGTGGTGGAACATTTATTTTATCTCCGTAAATCTGACATTTATGACACTGTCTAGCATAGTTGATGCAATCACTTTCCAGTGTGGACCAGAAATATCCACATCTCATTATCTGTCTCGACATCATATGTCCATTTGCATGTGCCCTGCAAACTCCGTTATGTACTTCTTCCACTATCATTTTTGCCTCTTCATCATCGACGCACCTTAACAGAACTTGATTATGGCTTTTTTTGTACAAGACTTCTCCGTCAAGGATGTATCCAACTACCATCCTTCTAATGGTTCTTTTATCGGTTTCAGTTGCCTCCTCTGGATAGCTTTGATGTTTGATATATTGCAAAATGTCATCGTACCAAGGCTTTGTGTCTTTTACTTCTTCAATCTGGTAATAATGAGCTGGGTACTCATACAACTGCATTTCAATTGGCATCATCTCAGATTCCTTGCCAACTTTGAATGCGGCTGCCAAGGTAGCCAAAGCATCAGCCATTTGATTCTCTTCTCTTGGCACATAGTGGAAAGTGACTTCATCGAAATATTCGAGCAGATCCAGTATTAGCCTCCGGTATTCTATCAGTTTTGTATCTATGGTTTCCCATTCTCCGCGGAGCTGATATATTACTAATGTTGAATCTCCATATATCCGCAAGGTCTTTACGTTTTGCCCCAGTGCAGCTCGAATTCCCAAGACACATGCCTCATACTCTGCCATGTTATTGGTACAATCGAAGTTCAGTCTGCTGGTAAATGGATAATGAATTTCTTCTGGAGAGATCAGTATTGCCCCGATGCCATGTCCTAATGCATTGGATGCCCCATCGAAGTACATTTTCCAGGAACTGTCTGTTGAAGTACATGTTTCTTCTAAGGATAAAGCCATCAAGTCTTCGTCTGGGAAATCAGAGTCAAATGGCTCATAATTCTCATTGGCTCTGCTTGCTAAGAAATCCGATATGGCACTTCTTTTGATTACTTTTTGGCTCACGTATTCAATGTCGAATTCGGACAATAGCATCTGCCATCGGACTAACCTTCCGGATAGAGCAGGTACCCCCATCATGTATTTTAAAGGATCTAACTTGGAAATTAACCAAGTGGTGTGATACAACATGTATTGTCTGAGTCTTTTTGTAGCCCAGACTAAAGCACAACAAACTTTCTCGATGGGAGGATATCTGACCTCACATTCGGTGAACTTCTTACTCAGATAGTAGATGGCTCTTTCTTTTCTTCCAGACTCGTCATGTTGACCCATGACACACCCCATTGAGTTCTCGAATATGGATAGGTACAAGAACAGAGGTTTGCCTGGGATGGGGGACATCAAGATAGGAGCATGAAACAGATACTCTTTCACCTTTTCGAATGCAATCTAACAGTTTTTATCCCATGCCCCAGGGCTATTTTTTCGGAGAAGTCGAAAGATTGGATCACACTTATCGGTTAACTGAGATATGAACCGAGCTATGTAATTTAATCTGCCCAGAAAACCTCAGACCTCCTTTTGTGTTCGAGGTGGAGGTAGATTCTGGATGGCCTTAACTTTGTCAGGATCAACCTTAATGCCTTTTCTAATGACCACGAAGCCTAACAGTTTCCCGGATGTTACTCCAAAAGTACACTGCTAGGGTTCAGACGAAGCTGGAACTTTCTCAATCTTTGGAAGAGCTTTCTCAAATGCTCGAAGTGTTCATTTTCGGTCTGTGCCTTGATAATCATGTTGTCGACATAAACCTCGATTTCTTTGTGCATCATATCATGGAACATGGTCACCATAGCTCTCTTATATGTTACCCCAGCATTCTTTAATCCGAAAGGCATCACTTTGTAACAGAAAGTTCCCCACATCGTGACAAAAGTGGTCTTATCCATATCTTCGGGATGCATTTTGATCTGATTATACCCTAAAAATTCATCCATGAATGAAAAGTAGTTGTTCCTGGCTGTATTGTCCACCAGAGTGTCTATGTGTGGCAGAGGAAAGTTGTCCTTGGGACTTGCCCTGTTAAGGTCCCGGTAATCGACACACATGCGTACTTTCCCATCCTTTTTTAGTACAGGAACTATGTTGGCTACCCACTCCGGATATTTGGCCACTTGAAGAAAACCAGCATCAAACTGCTTCTTAACTTCTTCTTTGATCTTAAGGAGCATTTCTGGTCGCATTCTTCTCAGTTTCTGCTGCACTGGTTTGCATTCTGGTTTAATTGGCAGTTTGTGGACTACCATATCTGTGTCTAGTCCAGGCATGTCTTGATACGACCAGGCGAACACCTCTCTGTACTCCTGAAGTAAAACTATCAGGTTGTGTCTTGCTTCCGTTGAAAGAGTCGTGCCGATTTTAACCTCCTTTCGATCTTCCTCAGTACCCAGATTCAAGATTTTGATTGTCTCTTTATGGGGAAATATTTGTTTATCTTCTCTTTCTATCATTCTCAACAATTCAGTAGGCAAATTCCACTCCTCTTTAGTGTCGCATTCATCAAATTCCCGGAGGCAAATGGCCGATTCAAAATCCACCTCCAGATCGGGATGATTAGTGCCTACATTATTGTTATCTGGGAAACTGAAAGAAGGGAGAATGTGCATGTGTGAGAGGAAAATATCCCACACGAAATAATCAAGAATTAAATTCGAGGGAAAATGGAAATGAAGTATCGAAATGAAGAAGATAGACAATGAATTCAAAAAGGAACAAAGGAAAATTTGTTTTCCATGAAAAAGAAAAAAATGCATCTTTTATTGAACTTAAACATAATATTTATTAACCCTTACAAAAAATCACCTATTGCCCCGGGTATAGGCGAATAGGGATAGTTCGAATATTACTCTGAAAGACTCTTGTAAACCACAGGTAGTTCTTCGACCGACCAATGGCTAGGCACGAACCCAGGTGGTAGAGGGCATATCTTAGATCTAACTGTGTCATTAGCATTTTCAGTGGTTATGGCATTGATGC
This sequence comes from Hibiscus syriacus, assembly GCF_006381635.1. Taxonomy (NCBI): domain Eukaryota; kingdom Viridiplantae; phylum Streptophyta; class Magnoliopsida; order Malvales; family Malvaceae; genus Hibiscus; species Hibiscus syriacus. The sequence goes on along the minus strand of NW_024062296.1, from coordinate 2,021,267 downwards.
TCAAATCTTCCGAAGTCGCTTCTAAGTCTGTCAATGTGGTCTCAAACGCATAACCACTTGACTTGAATGTGTGGCAAAGAAGTGGGAATGTCCTGGGCTCCCATTGAAGTTCACTTCCAGTCAACCTGGCTAGTCTTCTCTGTCGGTTCTTCTGAACTTCTTTTCTCTTCTCATGGTAACTGGGCCAAAAGCCGAGCCCAAACCGGTCTGGCTTTGAAATAAGAAGGACTGGATCAATCCTCCCCTGCAGAAACTTTCTAAACCCTCTTCCAGTCTTGCCACCTCATCCCAATGTTTACATGATCTCCATTCTGGTACACTTGGAAAGCCAGGGTCTAGGAATCATTCTTCCTTCTGCCACAAAGGTGGCATTCACAAACTCGAAGGAGTGGAATGAACACTCCACTGCTTCCTCATCCACCTCGATGTATGGGGCCTCCGTGGTCACACTTGCCACAATATCTTCCTCAGCATCAACAATTACTAAGGCCCCGTCAATAACAAATTTAAGCTTCTGGTGCAGTGTGGATGGTACTGCACCAGCTTGATGAATCCATGGCCTTCCCAGAAGACAGTTGTAGGAAGGCATAATATCCATTACCAGAAACTCGACATCATAGGTGATAGGTCTGATAGTCAGTGGCACCTCTATCTTACCAATAACCTCTCTTTTGGTCCCATCAAATGCTCGGACCACGTTCTGGCAGGCTTTTATATGCGAGGTATCTATTGGCATCTTTTTTAATGTTACTAGAGGCATCACATTTAAGGCTGATCCGTTGTCGATCAATACACTTGGTAGAGTATGCCCCTTGCAGTAGGTAGTGATGTGCAATGCCTTTGTTCGGCCTCTTCCTCCGGATGGAATCTCATCATCTGAAAATGAGATGAGATTATCAGCTTGAATATTATTTACCAGTCGACCCATCTTGCTGACTGGTATGTCTTGTGGCACGAATATCTGATTCAGGACCTTCAACAGTGCCTCCCGATGTGCTTCTGAGTTTAATAAGAGTGTCAACATTGAAGAGCGTGTTGGCATGTTGTGGAGTTGTTCTATAATATTGTACTCACTATGCTTCAGAAATTTGAGGAATTCTTTAGCTTCTTCCTCCTTTATAGGCTCATTGATAGCCAATACATCTTCCTTGAAGGGCTCTAGCTGTCTTTGCCCCACATTGTTGTCACATCCTTTGGAAGTACTCATCTGGCATCCGTACTTCCATGGAACTTGCCGATTGTCTTTATACTGAAAAGGTCGAGGTGCTGTAATCACCACCTTTGCTTGTGGAGTTGTCGTTATCATTTTTGCCTTAGGGGTAATGATCAACGGACTACCCCTGCCGAATCTCTTGTCTGATGATCCTTCAGTAGCACAAATGTCTGCTTCCGGGGAATCCTGAAGTTCCTCGTAAAACTCATCTTCTTCTGGTCCATCATGAGCTGGACTAATATCTTGAATTCAGAGCATTCTTGCACTTTATGCCCCTCTTTATTATGGTAACAACAATAATTACCACCTTCATTCTTTAGATACGATTACGGTGTAAGAAGCCCTGCCTTTACCATTTGGCTCCATACCCAAGCCAAAGGAGCTTTTACTTCTGAAACATTGGTTTTGATTCCCCTGCCATTTTTGGTGATAACTGCATTAATTCCGGTCTCTGGATGATTAGGCAAGGGATTATGGGCGATGTTTGGTGTTTCAGAGTTAAAGGTGATCCAATTTTTGTTCCGCATTCGTTGTACAAGCCTCTTGAATGCGAGACAACCTTCGATCGAATGCCCTTGTACACCACCATGGTATTCACAGTTTGCGTTCTCGTCATACCATCTCGGATATGGGGGCTTCATCGGATCCATTGGGTAAGGTGAAACTGCATGTGTGTCGGATCCATTGGGTAGGTGAAACTGCATGTGTGTCGAGGTTGTTGATATAACTCTTTATATGTCATGGGAATGGGATCGAACTGCTCCCTTTCCCTTTCCCTCCTTGGTTCTCTTTGAGTTTGGGTGGATCCCTTTCCCTCCTTGGTTCTTTGAGTTGGGTGGAAGTACCAGATGGTACAGTTGCAGTGGTTTTCGAGCTTGAGACTGTACACCCTCGTTGACGTTATAAGGTTGACATGTTGATCTCTCGGTCTTTGTTTTTCATGGAAGGCTTCTTGCTAGAGTTCTTCAGGGTTTGTATAAACCAACTTCTAGTCTCTTTTCATCTAAGGATGGATGAACCTGCACAGACAAATCCCTCCATCGCTGTGCATATTATCGGAAACTCTCGTTGTACTTCTTTTCCCAGGCTTTGCAGCATAACCCGGTCTGGTTCATCTCATTTATGTTTATATTGTTCTAGGAAGACTTGGCTAAATCTTTCCATTCTTGATGTGAGTTTGGCTGAGCTGATTGTACCAACGGATAGATGAACCAGTAGGCTCTTCCTAAAGCAGTGGATCAGGAGTTGATCATTCCCTCCATATCCTGTCATCTTCCGATAGAACATAGTGATAGGGCGGTCCCCTTGGACCATTTTCATTCGATCTTCTATCACCTTGATCTTCTCTTCCATTTTTTTCGCCTTGTCATCTTCATTGAAATTCGGGATATTGTAATCACCCGGATGATTATCAGGATTAGTTTTGGAAGTTTGTACCTTTACAGCAGATGATGCTTTTCCTTTGACAGCAGAAGAATTTTCTTGTGGGTCTGGGTAAGATCTCGGGTGACACAATCACCTGTGAGGTTGATGATATGGTTACCCCTTCGGAGGGACTTCCCCTTACTACACTAGCTTGCTGTAAACATGATAACTTGGCCACTATTTGGTCGACCAAGGATTCCTGGTTTTGCTTGATGGACTCCAGAGTGCTCTGACTGTTTTGTGCCATCTTATCTTCCAGTTCTTTTTGTAGTCTTGCCATGTTCTCCTCGAGTTTTTCCATTCTGGCCTCCATTTGTCTTTTCTTTGCTCGGGTATTGTGTGGGTGATGCGTATTTAATATTTGCGGTGGTAAGCTTGGTGTTTGCTCTTTCCCTTTCTGAGACATGTTATGTTAGTTAATATGAATGTAAAAACATGGAAAATATAAAAATAAACATGAAATATAAAATGCAAAGTATGCAATGCATAATGTATGCGATTTAGAGGCACTGATCCAGAAAAGTATTCATTATTATAAATAATCTTTATTTCGAAAAAAATGTTTTATCTTATAAGAGACATAAAAACAATCAAAGGTACATTCAGACTAAATCCTCTAAACCCCGAACAACTTCTAGTAGGTTGATAAGTATTATTCCTTCATTTGTCACTGGTTGTATACCTTGTCGAACCACTCCAGCTTCCCTTGCTAGGCCATGTAGATGATGAGCTACCTTTTGTACTTGATCTAGGAAGTCTCGGATAACTGCGTCTCTGGCCTTTACCCTTTGTTGTGCTTACTCCCAACGGAAACGCCACTACAAACCTCGGTCGAAGGGTACTATCTGAAGCTTGCTCGCTTGCTTTTTGAACCCATCTACAATAGTTTCTAACTCAGCTATTGTTTTTCCATCTCTCTCTCATGTTGTTTCTCCAGATCAGCCATCTGGATTTTCAAGCATTGGTTTTGATGCTAGCTGTCTACTAAGCGTCTCTAGGCAGTTTTTATCTGTTCTTTCCAGGCTCTCTCTTCAGGCCCCTCAAACTTTCTTTTCAAGCTATGAGCTTCATCTTTCCAGTACTCATAAGACACTTTCAACTTGGAATTATCCTTGACCGTATCTTGATACCCCTTTCTCAAGTCTTCAAGCTCAAAATGGATTTTTTTATGTTCTCTTTCTAGTTTGTCTACTTTATCTTTCTGTGAGTCAGCATCGAGTTTCCATTGATAACGTTCAATTTCAAGTTCCTTAATCCTCTTCTTCAGCTCGCTATTCATAGCTTTGAACTCTGCCTTGGCTATTTCTAGTTCGGAAGAGATAGGCCTGAGATGTTCTTCCATAGTCTGAGTGTCTTCACAGTCTGGCACAAGGATGTTGTCATTTTTCCTTAATCTTCACCATTCCATATAATCCGGAGTGAGCATGCTTCTGGCAGCTACAATATCCATCCGAAATACTTTCCTCCATGAATCGGCTGCTTTTTTGATCATCTTCTTATAGCTGTCACCGTGATACTCAAACTTTGATCTAGCTAGTCCGTATGTTGCTGGGACAAACTGACGTGCCCCATACTGTCTAAGTGCTAACAATGGAGCATACCCGACCGCACCCCAAAGTCCAAGTAAGGTCAAAGTGTCAGAGTCCTCACATCGGAAAAGAACGTCACTGAGGAACAACCAGGGGGCTCTCCAGACAATATCCCGATCCTGAAGATGCGTAAAGACCTTCATCCATTTTTCCTTTGAGGTGCCTTCATGCCATTTCATGGTGATGAATTCACCTAGAGGTGAATATGTGGTGCTGAAACGGCGGTAAGCAACCCCGTTGGTCTTCCAGAAGTGACTGTGAATCCAGACTTGAAGAAGTTGAACACACCCAGTGAACCTTCCTTCGCCAGTTCTTCTACAATGGTTGAAAGATCGAAAAGTCTCGGCTAAGATGGTCGGTGCTGGATTGACCCTCCTCGGGAGTTGTTCGAATAGCTCCACTACAGCAACATCGATGTATCCGAAGGTCTTTGGGAATATAATTAGACCATACAGACCTAATGCAAATAGGTCTATTGTCTTCCACTCATCGGGATGGTGTTTCATTAGTTTCTTGATATGAAGCCAAGCGATTCCTTCTCCACTACCCTTACATCGAGCCCGGTTAGTTACCCATTTTTTATCAACTCCGGCAACCTTGGCTAGTGCATTTTTGAAAGGTTGGCTTTTAAGGTGCTTAAGGTAGGCCCGCTCAAGTTTGATATTTTCACAATGTAACAGTGTAGTGTACTCTTCAATGGTGGGCACCATGTCCTCCTGATTAAAAGTAAAGCAACTGTATCCCGGGTTCCAGAATTGAACCAAGGCTCTGATTAAAGGCTCATCGGTCTTGATATGAAGCAAAAGTGCAATGTCAACGTACCGTTGGTTGAATTTCTGTTTCTGATCATTCTTCCAACTGTCCCAGATGTCTCAAAGCTCTTGCACGTTATTCTGTTTTAGGCTGAAAGAGGCATAGCTGAATAGCTCTGATACATAGCTTCCTTGAAGACTGTCTCCCTTTTCCTTCTGAGTCTTCTCGGACCATAGTCGTACCTCGGGGTTTTTAATCTCTTGTATTACAACTCCTTTATCCATTAATTCAGATTATTTTGTGTAACAAACACCTTTTTAGGGGTCAATGACCTCTTGTTATGATGCAAATGCTTTAAAAACAAACACAAAGGTAAACAGTTAAATAAAAATAAATAAAAATAATAATAATAAAAATAAAAATAAATGGCAAGAAAAAAATAAGAGGAAAAAAACATGGTTAGAAAAGAAATGTCCTAGATTTTGGAATGTGGTTTTGGGGTAGGCTTTATTTTTTCAAATTCTCCTGGTTTAGGTTCTAAAAAATGGTACCTGAGTTCTCCTTGCTGGTGCCCCCTTGGGCTTACCAGACCCTTAGTCCTAAACCCATCACTGGCTTGTGTGGACTAAGTTAAACTCGAGAGGACACATTCCCTTATGTCTATGCGGAGAATAAATTCACATGAAGACATAAGGTATATGAATCCCGAAGGCTACTTGCTAGGCATATGCGGTGAATAAATTAACACGAATGCATCGCTTTCACCCCCACTTAAAACGGGTTCGGAGCTCGGGTATAGAGCCTTTAGATGAAAAAAGCTCAGGAAGCTGAAATCATTAGAAAATGATTAGTACAACTATTTACTCGAAAATATAATCAAAAGTAATTAAAAAGGATCGAAATATTACCTTAAATTTTAAACTTACCCTTTTTGTTAAAAAGAAAACTGGAAATTACCTTAGCCTGACTCACTTACCTGTGTCCCCAGCGGAGTCGCCAAGTTGTCGCCACCATCTTTCGGTTGGGCCCCGGAATTGGGTTTCGACTTGAAAAATGTGGATTGGAGTCGCCACCGATCATTTACTTTATGAAAAGTGGGTTGATCGCATACCTTATTTTTTACCTGATCTGTGTCTTACCAGCGATATGTCAGATCCGGGAGTCGGTTACGGTCAAGGAAGGATTAGCACCCTTGAACTGCCCTTTCGGTACTATGTAATTTCCAATTATCTTTAATTAAGAAAGTTGAAAGTTTAAATTGAAAGGTAAAATAACGATCCAAAACTTACATTTGATTGGTTGAAAGTTTCTCTACAAAGTTAAAATGTTAGAGGAAATAAATAAATAAATAAAATACTAATAAGTAAAATGAAAGGAATAAATAAATAAATAAATCAAAGAAACAAATAAAATAAGGAAACAAATAATAAAAAATGATGATAAAAATATTAAATAAATCGAATAAAAAAATAAGATAAAATAAAATGAAAAAAATATAATAAGAAGTAAGTAGTAATAATAATAATATACATATATGTATATATATCTAATAAAAACCTATAAATCTAAAAAAATGAATACCATCATTTCACCGAAAGGTGAAGTTTTGGTCAGATTGTGGACAAGGGGGGCCATGAGAAAATGATAATTCAAAGGTTAGGTGGGCTAGTAATATATATAATATAATATTCAATAAGATAATTAAAAAAGCAATAAAAATATATGTACATATATACACAAACATTAGGAAAATAGAATACAAATAAATAAATAAAATATATATTAAGATACAAAAAAAAGAAACAAAATATATACATATATAATAACGTTTAAACAAGTATTAATATGAAATAATAAAAGGAAATAAAATAAAATGAGAATGAAAAGAAAAATAATACTAATAGTAATATATCTATACGTATATATAAGATAGTGATATAAAATATATATGAAAAAAATGGTATAATATAACATAAATAATAATAAAACACCAAAATAGATAAATATAGAGTATTAATATGAATAATAAAAGGAAATAAATAAAATGAGATGAAAAGAAAAATATACTATAGTAATATCTATACGTATATATAAGAATAGTGATATAAATATATGAAAAAATGGTATAATATCCATAAATAATAAATAAACACCAAAATAGATAAATATAGTAAATAAATAGAAAATATATTTAGTATGTATATATATAATGGATTCAGATGAAAAGAAAAGCAAATCGAGTGGCCAATTTAAAGCGAAACGGAGTTTAAAAATTGGATTTGGACAAAAATAACAGACCTTTAAGGCAGGGACCAAAAGGGTAGTTTACCCTAATTGGTTTAGAAACACACGGATCTGACGAATTATGGATCGGGTTGGGCAGTCCGATGGGTACAATATTTAAGTTAAATTTTTTTTAAAGCTTTCATAATCTCTAATTCTCAAAACAGAGAACCCTCACCCTCCATCGTTTTTCTCTCTAATGTTCTTCACAAATGAAGAACATGAACAAGCTTTCCAGAATCCGGTCTTAGGCCACCCTTGCGCCGCCTCACCGCCACCGATCATCGGCGAAAAAAAATATTTTTTACTTTTTCAAAAGCTTTTCTTCTCTAGTTTTCAAAAATCAAAACGTTTTTTTATAAAATATGAGCCTCAGGGCTAGATCTACAAAGAAGATCATGACTAAACCCCTTCGTCATCAGCTAAAACGCTCCCTTTGAGTTCCTTTCGAACCAAAACACACAAAGACACTAAACCAGAGAGACAACTCGCAAAGGTATCTTACTTTCCTTTCTTTCGGATATAATGCTTTCAAATGAAATACTGCTCTTGGTTGCGATTTGTACACTTTTACTTTTTTATTTCGTATCCACTGTTGTCCCTACAATGAGTGATTACAGTTTATTTATAGCAAAAGAAAAGATTACATTCTTAGATTTCTAAATGACCTAGAACTCTAATGTGTTTGGTTGCTCTTGTGGTGGACGAGCCTTGCGCCGGAAGATGTGGGCTATTGGTGGCGTGCGGCGTGAGGACTTGCGAGGAAAGAGACGTGTTGCATAAGGGCTTCTCGGCTAGGATGTGTTTTCAAATGGCACTGGATGAGAAGTGGCACAGAGGAGAGCATGTTTTCGGTTTCAATAACCCTAACTAATGTGGGTTACTCCAACGGGCCAGTTCGGGACTTGGGCTTGTATTTGGGGCACCAATTGGGCCTGAAAAAATATAATAATAAAATGTAAATACTTTATAATATAAATATATTATATAATATTAAATGAAAAATTTGGCGTCTTCAGTAGGTTCATTTTCATGCTTGATTGATGACTAAAACATGTTCAATATTCCTAAAAATACTTCTATGATTTTCATCCAAATGATGAAATTGTAGAACTTTGTGTTTTGATGAGATTTTATTAGGGATTTGACTATATAGATGTTGTAAGTTTGGATGGAAGTGGATTTCATGCTTGAATCGAAATAGTATTGAGCAAAATCATGAAAATCTAGTTTTAGGGGCTTAAAGTATCCGGTCAAGGCATGTTTGAATGATAACAAATGTGGAAAAATTATGTAAGGGCTAGAAATGATGTAGGAAGTATTCTACAAGCCTTAGAAAAATTTAGGGACCATTCTATAATTTTTGAAACATTAGGGGACCAAATTGGTAATTTAGGAAAAGTTCTGAAAAGGTGTGGAATTGTTTAATAATTGATGTACTATGCTGGAAATTACTGTTTTGAAATTTAGGAAAAGTTGTGAAAGTTATACATATCGTGATTGATTTTGTGATCGAAACAAACCAAGTATAAAAGAGATTAGTGTGTAGCATTGTGAGGCACATCTTTTGATATATAAAGTGTCAAGGTGAGTGCAATACATGCATGACATTGTATATGGATGTTTTATACATCATCAGGAAGACTTGCGACAAGGCATGTTTGAATGAGAAAAATTATGGAAAATTACGTAATGGATGCAAATAATGTAGGAAGTATTCTAAAAGCCTTAGAAAATTTTGGGGACCATTCTATAATTTTTAAAAAGTTGGGGTCCAAATCGACAATTTTGGAAAAGTTATGAATGGTTATGTAATTGTTTAATAGTTGATGTGCTATGCTGGAAATTACTATTTTGGAATTGAAATTAGTGTTAAGATGTGAAATATGACAATAATTAATCAACTAAAGGCTTAACTCTCTAAAGTCCCCAGTAGAGTCGTCAAACTGTCATAATATTCCAAAAAAATTGAAAAATAATTTTAGGGTTTTTTAAACCAAAAATAGGTTTCCCTTTAAAAATGATAAAAATATGGTTCGATGGAATAACCACCGATATTTGTTTTACGGTGTGATTGGATCATCTATAATATTTTTTTCATTTTAATAAAATTTAATTTTAAAAATTATTAAAATAACTTTTAGGTGTGATTTCCATAAAGACAAATTCGGGAGTGCTTTACATATGGGGAAGGGTTAGTACCCTAACAATGTTTGAAAATTGGTACTTCGTCAATTAATTACTATCTTTGCAATGGAAATTATGGATTCAACTTTCCCATTTTTTTAGTTAAATGAATACAATGTGATTTAACCAATTAAAATTCTAAAGAGAAAAGTTAGTAATTCGTTGCATTTAACTCGAGAAAGTTAACCACCTAATATAAAGTAGGATGGCGTCCTTCCTTTTACCGACTAAACTGATGAATTACCAATATTACTTTTCAAGTATTTCAAGTTAAACAATTCAGCATATCAAATCGAGGGGAAATACCATCTAATATAAAGAAAAATGTCATTTTTTTTGCGTTTTTGGTAAGAAATAAGAAACATTGTATAATCAAACTTTGTATTAATTTACCTAAGGTTATGCAACAAATAAACAATTTATTAAAACTATCGAGCAATTTAGATATACAAAGAAAGTTAAAATATTTATAAAAACTGAGACTAAACCACCTGTCATACCCCAAATTTTAGATAGTGACCAAAATGTAAAATTTAAAAGTTAAGTGACCAAAGAATAAAATTTGGAAAAGTTCAAGGACCAAAATGAAAATTTTAAAAAGTTACAATTTGGCTCTGTAAATAAATATTTTACTTCAAGAATAACATTTCTGTGGGAATCAGATTTTTCGTACGGATTTTATATTAAAAAGTTACAAAGAAATAAAGTTTGAGGAAAAATTCGGTAAATCGGATCGAATAGAAATTTCAAGAAAATCTGAAGAATCATAAATTAGACCTAAAATTATTATTTCCACGTTTTAAATGTTGGAAAATAATATAAATCTTTGGATTTGAGGATTTAATTCCATGTTTAATTTGGACCGTTGGATTAAAGTGGAAAATTATAAATTTTAGGAAAATGCAAGGGCACATCAGTAAAGTAAGATTTTGTTTGTTCATCTTTGACTTTAGAAAGATGATAAGGTTGAGGTGTCTTGGTTTGATGGTAAATATGAAGTTTTATTAAGGGTAAATTGGCCTTTTCCCAATTAAATGAATTTAATATTCATTAAAGTTTTAAATTAAAGGTAAATTAGCATGAAATTAATCTAAAATTTCATGCCAATTTGTTCATCTTCTTCTCCAAGTGTCGTAAACCCTCCTAAGGTATGAAAAAAAATTGGTTTCATTTTTGAGCAATTTCCTATGAATTTCAAGTTATGCCGTGAAATAGAAAATTGTTCTATTCGAAAAACGCTATCTTTAGGTACCAATTATGCTTTCTCAACTTGTTTGATTTAAAAGATCCCAAATCCTAGGGTTTGTGTTCACACTAGGGTTCATGAAATTGATGATGAATCTTTATGTTTTTGAGGTTGTAGGTTCATTTTCACGCTTGATTGATGACTAAAACATGTACAATATTCCTAAAAATGCTTCTATGATTTTCATCCAAATGATGAAATTGTAGAACTTTGTGTTTTGATGAGATTTTATTAGGGATTTGACTATATAGATGTTGTAAATTTGGATGGAACTGGATTTCATGCTTGAATCGAAATAGTATTGAGCAAAATCATGAAAATCTAGTTTTAGGGGCTTAAAGTATTCGGTCAAGGCATGTTTGAATGATAACAAATGTGGAAAAATTATGTAAGGGCTGGAAATGATGTAGGAAGTATTCTACAAGCCTTAGAAAAATTTAGGGACCATTCTATAATTTTTAAAACGTTAGGGGACAAAATTGGTAATTTAGGAAAAGTTGTGAAAAGGTGTGGTATTGTTTAATAATTGATGTACTATGCTGGAAATTACTGTTTTAAAATTTAGGAAAAGTTGTGAAAGTTATATATATCGTGATTGATTTTGTGATCGAAACAAACCAAGTATAAAAGAGATTAGTGTGTAGCATTATGAGGCACATATTTTGATATATAAAGTGTCAAGGTGAGTGCAATACATGCATGACATTGTATATGGATGTTTTATACATCATCAGGAAGACTTGAGACAAGGCATGTTTGAATGAGAAAAAATTATGGAAAATTACGTAATGGATGTAAATAATGTAGGAAGTATTATAAAAGCCTTAGAAAATTTTGGGGACCATTCTACAATTTTTAAAAAGTTGGGGTCCAAATCGATAATTTTGGAAAAGTTATGAATGGTTATGTAATTGTTTAATAGTTGATGTGCTATGCTGGAAATTACTATTTTGGAATTGAAATTAGTGTTAAGATGTGAAATATTACCATTTCGGATGTTTGAAAAGTTATACATGTTTCTATGGTTTAATATCAAATGGATGCGATTGAGTTAAGAGAATAAAGGCTCAATGACAAGAACTGCTAGATTGAGGATTCTTCAGACCGAGTGTTTCACCTAGGGGTGCACCGGTGTTGATTTTGAAAAAGAAAGATGGATCCATGTGATTCTGCATAGATTATCCGCAGTTAATCAAACTGACTACAAGAACAAGTATCCTCTTCCGAGGATTGATGACTTGTTTGACCAGCTTAAAGGAGCATTAGTTTTCTCTACGATTGATCTTTGATTTGGATATCACTAGTTAAAGATTAAAGAGGAAGATATTCCAAGGAAAGCTTTCAGAACACGGCATGGGCACTATGAGTTCGTGGTAATGCCGATTTGACAAATGCTCCGGCATCATTTAAGGATTTGATGAACCGAGTATTTCAACCTTACTTGGATTAGTTTGTAGTGGTATTTATTGATGACATTCTGGATTACTTGAAAACAAAGATAGAGCATGATGCCCATATTCGTACTGTGCTCGAGATACTTAAGGATAAAAATTTATATGACAAGTTGTCAAAGTGTGAATTTTGATTGTCAACAGTTGTTTTTCTTGGTCATGTGGTCACAACATAAGGCATAAGGGTTGATCGTAAGAAAGTTCAGGCAATAGTGGAGTGAAAACCCTCAAAGAATATTGTAGAGGTTTGAAGCCTCTTAGAACTTGTTGGTTATTATAGAAAGTTCGTGAAAAACCTTTTGATGATTACTTCTCCGTTGACCAAGATCTTAATAAAAGATGTTTCATTTATTTGGACTGAGAAGTGTCAAGAGAGTTTTGAAGCTCTAAATAAGATTTTGACGGAAGCACCAGAGCTGGTACAACCGAAATATGACAAAGAGTATGTGGTGGATAATGATGCATCTCACAATGGTTTGGGTTGTGTACATCTAAAGAAGCACGAGAGAAATTATCCAACTCATGATCTTTAGTTAGCAGTTGTAGTATTTGCTCTTAAGATTTGGTGTCATTATTTGTATGGTGAACGGTGCTACATCTACACGGATCATAAGAGTCTGAAGTACCTGTTGACTAAAAAAATCTAAACTCTAGATAGAGAAGATGGATAGAACTTTTAAAGGAATATGATTTGATCATTGATTATCATCCAGGGAAGGCAAATTATAGCAGATGCACTTAGTCGGAAAACTTTTACAGCTTTGAGAGCTATAGATGTACCTCTATTGTTGAAAGAAAATGGCGCACTGTTGGCCGAATTAAAGATAAAGTTGATGCTTCTAGATCAAATGAAAGAGCTACAAAGGAAGGATGGGAGATGGTTGAAAAAGATTCCACAAGTCGAAAAAAGGTGAGACTAAAGACTTTGAAGTCAAGTCTGATGGATGTCTGTATTACCGATGAAGAATATGTATTCCACATGATGATGAGATGAAGAAAGATATTCTTTTTGAGGCACATTATAGTCCGTTGACTATGAACCTAGGAGAGAACAAGATGTATCATGATTTAAAGAGTCACTATGGATTTTGTTACAAGGCTACCTTTGACATCAAATAATAAGGATTCCATTTGGGTGATAGTTGATCGGTAAACTAAGTCGGTATTTTTCATTCTAGTGTGTATGGATTATTCATTGGATAAATATGCAGAGTTGTATATAAAGGAGATAGTTTGACTGGATGAAGTGCCAGTATCGATCATAACTGACAGGGATCCAAGGTTCACTTCAAGATTTTAGAATTCTTTGCATTAAACTTTGGGTACTTGATTGAATTTTAGTATAGCCTTCCATCTGTAAATGGATAATTATTCACAGCGAACTAGTTATTAATAGATATGCTGAGGGCATGTGTGATTCAGTTCAAGGAATATGGAAAAAATATTTTCCTTTAGCAGAATTTACCTACAACAACAGTTATCAATCGAGCATCAAGATGGCTCCGTATAAAGCTTTATAAGGGAGAAAATATCGAACACCATTAAATTGGTTCGAATTAAAAGATCAGAATCTTGTTGGCATGGATTTTTGGAAAGAGGTTGACGATAAAGTGAGGACAATTCAAGATAATCTCAAGATGGTATATGATTGGCAGAAGTCTTATGCAGACTTAAATTGAAAAGAGATTGAATTTCAAGAAGGTGATAAAGTTTTTCTTAAAGTATCGTCTTTGAAAAAGATATTGTGTTTTGGGCGCAAAGGAAAACTAAGTCCAAGATTCATTGGACCTTATGAGATCTTAAAGAGAGTTAGATCGGTAGTTTACTAGTTGGCATTACATCCAGAATTGGACAAAATTCACAATGTTTTTCATGTGTCGATGCTTAGAAAGTATCGATCGGATATTTCACATGTCAGTGGAACAAAGTTGAGATTCAAACAAATTTGACTTATGAAGAAGGGTCAGTACAGATCTTGGCTCGAGCAAATAATGAACTGCATAGCAAGACGATTCCTCTAGTCAAAGTGCTTTGGTAAAATCATAAAGTCGAGTACGCTACTTGGGAAAGAGATGACATGTGGAAACAATATCCACACCTCTTCACATCAGGTACGTCTTAAAATTCAAGGATGAATTTTATTTAAGGGGGGAGAGATATAATACCCCAAATTTTAGATAGTGATCAAAATGCAATTTTGAAAGTTAAGTGACTGAACTATAAACTTTGGAAAAGTTCATGCACCAAAATGGTCATTTGAAATTTTATAATTTGGCTCTGTAAATAAATATTTTACTTCAAGAATAATGTTTCTATGGGAATCAAAATTTTCGTACGGATTTTGTATTAAAAGTTATAAAGCGTTAAAGTTTGAGGAAAAATTCGGTAAATAGAATCAAATAAAAATTTCAGGAAAATCTAAATGATGATAAATTAGACCTAAAATATTATTTCCACATTTTAAAATGTTGTAAAATAATATAAATCTTTGGGTTTGAGGATTAATTCCATGTTTAATTTGGGCTGTTGGATTAAAGTGGTAAGACTGTGAATTTTGGGGAAATGCAATGGTAAATCGGTAAAGTAAGATTTTGTTTGTTCATCTTTCAATTTAGGAAGATGACAAGGTTGAGGTGTCTTGGTTTGATGGTAAATATGAAGTTTCATTGAGGATAAATTGGACTTTTCCTAATTAAATGAATTTAATATTCATTAAAGTTTAAATTAAAGGTAAATTGGCATGAAATTAATCTAAAAATTCATGCCAATTTGTTCATCTTCTTCTCCAAGTTTCGTGAACTCTCCTAAGGTAAGAAAAAAATTTGGTTTCCATATTTGAGCAATGTCTTTTGGATTTCAAGTTATGTCATGAAATATAAAATTGTTCTATTCGAAAAACGCTATTTTTTGGTACCAATTATGCTTGCTCAACTTGCTTTATTTCAAAGATCCCAAATCCTAGGGTTTGTGTTCACACTAGGGTTCATGAAATTGATGATGAGTCTTGATGTTTTTGAGGTTATAGATTCATTTTCAAGCTTGATTGATGATTAAAACATGTTTAATCTTCCTAAAATGCTTCTATGATTTTTGACAAAATGATGAAATTGTATAACTTTGTGTTTAATGAGAGTTGATTAGGGCTTTGATTATGGAGAGGTTGTAAGTTTGGATGGAAGTGGATTTCATGTTTGAATCAAAACAAGATTCAACAAAATCATGAAAATATAGTTTTAGGGGTTTAAAGTATTCGACCAAGGCATGTTTGAACGAGAAAAATTATGGAAAATTACGTAAGAGTTGTAAATGATGTAGGAAGTATTCTATAAGCCTTACAAAATTTTGGGGACTATTTTATAATTTTTGAAAAGTTGGGGGTCCAAATCGACAATTTTGGAAAAGTTATGATTTGTTGTGTAATTGTTCAATAGTTGATGTGCTATGCTAGAAGTTACTGTTTTGGAATTGAAAAGTTTGGTTATTTAAATGAAATATTTGTATACTTGGGGTGCTAAAATGTAATTGTTCCTTTGTAAAAGAACTTGGATGGTAATAATTTAAATGCTCGAATTTTGGTATTAAAAATTTTGGTGAATAAAATGGTGAAGGATATTTTGTGTAAATTGAAAAAGTTGGTGCTAATATTAAAAGAATTATTAAGTGTTGAAGTATTTTGGTAGAGAATATGTTTCAAGTATAATTATGGATTTTATTTTGGAAATGTGTTTATGTTAGTACAATACTTACATATGTATCGATATCAATTTGTGACAGTATATGCATGACATTGTACATAGATGTTTTATGCATCATCAGGAAGACTTGTGACAAGTCTACCTTGTTTATATCAGCATGATATTATGTCATTTTTCATAACTTGGATATGACATTGATATGTCAAAGTGTGAAATTATAATGCATATATCACGGATAAATATAATATTTTACCATGGATGTTATTTTGGGTATGAACTGCCCTAATGTTAATTATATGGTTATACGATGTCATGGATGAATAAATTGTATTATATGTCCAAGTAAATCGTTAAGGGACAGGATATAGTTGGCATGCCATAGAGTATAGCAGCTGCATGTTTATATTAGCACTAGTGTGTAAGGACACTAAGTACAGGTGATGGGCACAACCTTATGAATCATATCTGGATTAGTACAAGAGCGTAAGCTCGGTGCAGGTTTAACACTACGGTATATATATATATATATATATTACTCGTATACGTAGGGTCCTCTGGGTTTAAATTTGGGATATGTTTATTTTTATAAATAATATTAATGATATTATTATGATGTGATTATGGTAAAATATTAGTCAAGCAGGTAAGGTAATATTATTGCATTGGAAAATGACATTAAATTTCATGCATGAGTTGTATTGCACTGTTTATTATTTTAATTGCCTCACTAAGTATATACTTAGCATGTGATGATTTTCACACGTAGGTAAGAAACATAAGTAGGAGTAAAGAGTACTGAGCAAGACAAAGCATCGAGTAGTATATTACAATATCAGTAAGTCATCCTTTGATGTGATTTTGACTTATTTATTGGCATGTACTTATAAATGTCCTAGTTGCTCTGCTAAACTATTTTGGAACTAGTTTGTAATGACTAAACTAAATTGTTTTACTCTATTACACTAGGGATAGCATAAATTAATATTATTATCATAAATAGATGTATTTTATATTAATATATGTTTAAATATCATGTGATAGTTTTACTTGATTAAATATTTTTATATTATTAGTTATCTCTTAAAGAAAACAAATTTCAAATCACTTTTTATTTGGTAAATGTTTTGAGAAATTCATGTGATATCTATAACCTGTATTGGCATAAGTATACGGGTTATAGGTGTTACACCACCAAATAGGGTCGAGTGGCTTATCCTCTTTAAATTTAAATATATGAACATTTTTCTTTCTACCAGACTGATTAATTTTAGAATATCATCATTTTGATTGGTTTCACTGAGGGTATTTATTCACTTTAAATTATCATAATCAAACATACCAGTTGGATTATGAAAGCCCTCTTCTATAATTTAAATTAAATAAAAATTAACTTTTAATTATTTATGGAAAGGTATTAAGTGATGCATGTGAGACTATCATGCTTATCAATTGAATAAAGATGTCATGCAATCAAACAACATGTTTCGTAGAATATTAATAAAAATTAAAGGAACAAATCAAAAGGTCAACTTAGTTAACATGCTCGGGTTATAATGCAAATAATTAAAAATGAAGGCATAAGATGCAAATAATTTATAAACAATTTAAGGTGAACAATGACTAAATTGTATTAAAAAAACTTTTGGGTCAAATCAAAGTGATGATCAGAATTATTTATCTTTAAGAATCTATTACCATAAAATGAATTAGTGATATGGTAGAAAAAGATTAAAAAATTTACTATAATATGTAAAATAAAAATAGGGTTACAGATATCACAATAAAAAATAAAATACACATTAAAGGATAAATTAAATTAATATACAAATTAAATAAATAATAAAATGCATGAATATATAAACTTAATACCACATATAAGACAAGTCAAAAATGAATAAAAGGAATAAATAATAAAGTAATTAAAATTATAACTTTCACGATAAAAAAATAAAAAAAGGGAATATAATCTAAAGTTCAATAAATCATAAATAAAATAAAAAATCAAAGAAAAAAAATTTAGAAGGCAGAGAAATAAAAAAAATAACTCTAGGAATTAAATTAAATTTTTAAAAGAGTGTCTAAAAAAGAGTAAAAGTGAACCAACAATAACAAACTATAGGGAAATAACAAAGGAAATTAAAAAATTAATAATACAAAAATCTTATTATAAAAGTGAAAGGAATCCAAAAATTTTAGGAATAAACAAATCATGTCCAAAAGTAATATAAACAAACTAAAAAGTAAATTGAGGCAAACAAACACGAGTTTTTTTTTAAATGAAAACGAGACGAAATTGTAAATTTAATTTGAAGGAATTAAAATGGAATTAAATAATAAACTAGATTGAATTCTTAAAAGAAATAATAGGGAGTGTGTCGATGACTATCCCATACCCATGTAAAAACATATAAATCCTAATATAAAATCTAGGTTTTATCCTCCGATCATTTAATCGAATATAAAATCTCAAAGAAACTTCAAAAATTGGATCAAAATAAATAAATAAAGGGTAAAAATTACTTCTATTCAAGATTCACCATCAACTTTCATCAAGAAAAATCAAGAAAGGCAGGGCCGGGGCTAGGACGTTGGAGGCCCTGTGCAAATGCTTAAAAAAAGGCCCTGTGCAAATTGCAAAGCTTGAATGCAGTGTATATATGGAGATTGGTGATATTACTAACTCAAATCCTAACGGTGTGGGATAGGCAAATCATGAAGATGAGCTCATTTCACGTAAAGTGGAGTTCGACCCACAAAAAAATGAGATTTTTATTGTAATAAATCTATTTTTTTTGGGCCCTTGCTATTCCGGGGCCCTGTTCCGTCGAGCTTGTTGTGCTGCCTCTAGCTCCGCCTCTGAGGGAAGGCATGTTCTAGGAAGATTTACTTTTAAGTATTTTCGTTATTTATTTGTTCTCTCATTCGATGGGATTTTAAAAAAATAAGACCATGATCGACCAAAACTACAAGAACGTAAATAAAACAAAATATAAAAGAATAAAAATACCTTTAAGAGAAAGAATTGTCTTCTATTATGCATGCTCTTCGAATTATAATGCTTTGGACGGTTTCTCTCCCTCTCTTTTTCGTTTTCTCTCTCTTTTGTGTGTCTCCCCCCTTTATTTCTTATAAAGAGATGGAGAAGCCCTCTATTTATAGTTAAGCCTCCAAACATCCAATGGTCTAAATTACTTACATATGCTACTAAGATGTGCCCAAAAATTATAAGATCTTATTATCTAAGGAAATAAAATCTAATATCATCCAATCACATGATTTAGCAGCATATTATTTCCATTGATGGGATATCACATAGATGTTAGGATTCCTCCATGATATTATCTGATACGATGACACTTTACTTTCACCATGGTTAATGTGAACAAGCTCTCTTGCATTCAGATAATTTTGGAGCCCATAAAAAATTAGGTTGTAATACCCCATGTTTTGGTTAGTGACCAAAACGTAAATTTTGAAAGCTTTGTGGACAAAGTATAAAGTTTAGGGACCAAATAAGTAATTTTCAAAAGTTAGGTATTCTGACCCCTTAAATGAATAGTTTACCCTCAAGAATGACCCTTTCGTGGTAATCATATTTTTTATCTGAAATTTGTGTTAAAAGCTATAAAGTGTTAAAGTCTGATAAAAATTCAGTAAATCGAATCGAATAGGAATTTTGAGAAATTTTGAAGGATGATAAATTAAGATAAGAAATATTAATTACAAATTTTAAAATAATTGAAAATAATATAGATCATTGTATTTGAGAAATCATTTCCATGTTTATTTTGGACCGTTGGATGAAAAATGACAAGATTAAAATTTTGGAAAAGTGCTTGGATAAAGTGGTAAAGGGTAAAATAATTTGTTCATATTTGTCTTTGGAAGATGATAATTATTATGTATCAAGGTATGAATGTAATTATCAAGTTTCATTAAGGGTAAAATTGTCATTTCCCAATTAAATGAATTTTAAATTCAATTAAGGCTTAATAAATGACAAATTAACATGAAATTAACTAGAAATTTCATGAGAATTGGTCTTCTTCATCCTTTGGGTGTGAGCTTCATAGAAGGTAAGAGAAAATTTTATTTTTCATTTTCAAGTAATTTCCTTTGGTTTTTGGATTAAAGAGTGAAATAGGAAATTGATGTATTCGAAGAGCTCTATCATTTGGTACCAATTATGCATGCTAATCTTGTTTGAATGCTTAGATCCCAAAATTTAGGGTTTAAAAAGATGTTATGGTTTTATAAATTGACGATGGACTTTTAGGTTTTTGATGTGGTAGAATAATTTCCAAGCTTGTTTGATGATTAAAATCACCTAGAAATTGGTATATTGCATTCAGCGTAAACCCTAGGTTTTGGGGAAGTTTGTGATTTGGTTAAATCATGTTAGCGATTTAATTGTAAAAGCTCTTAAATGATGATTAGAGGTTGATTTCATGCTTGAATCAAATTGGAAACTACTGAAACCTACCATATGATATTCAACCATGGTATGAATGGGTGAGAAAGAATATGGAAAAATTATTTAAGGGTTACAAATAATGTAAGAAGGATTCTACATGCTATAGAAAGTTGTAAGGACCATTGTGTATTTTTTTAAAAGTTGGGGGACATATTTGATAATTAGAAGAAATTATTAGGGTTCATGGAAATTATTGTACTATGTTGGAAATTATTGTTAGAGTGTTGAAATTGATGTTAGAATGTGAAATTGGACCATTTGAAAGTTTGGTAAGTTTGGTGACTAGTTTGGAAAGTTTGGAGAGTTTAAGGATAATTATGTAAATGTTGATGTACTAGGTTGATAATATTATCTCAATGTTGTAATTTTCAGTAATTAAGTGTGATTAAGTGAAATTGTGAAGGGCCATTTTACATAAATTGGAAAAGTCGAGATGAATTCTAAAAGAATTCATAATTTGTGGTTAAAATGCAAAGTTAAAAATGTTATGTGAAATTTTGATGAATTTGGATAAAAAGGGACTTGAATGGTCAACTTGAAGTGTTAAGGAAAACATTTAAATTGTAGCGCGAAATTAGTATTAATGAGCATCAAAAGCTTTTTTGGAATTTATTTTCTATTGTGTGCCTATGTTAGTAAGATTCTAACATGTGGTTAAATTGTATATGTGTTGTAAATGATGTTCACATATATTATGATTGAAATCAAGATCAAACAATACTAAATCTAACGATAAGCTTAAGGATGAAATGTGAATCTCTAAGGAAGGTTGTAAGCTAAAGACATTAGGTATGTGCATATTTAATTTGTATTTATGTTATCGAGAAAAACATCAGCTTGCCATGAGCCAGTGACGAAGTTACTATGTTAAGAAGTGACTCCTAATTTTGTGTAACTTTGTGATTCATTCATATATGTTCATGTCGTAAGCTAACTGAATTAGTGAATTAGCTAAACGTGAAAAATAGGGAAATCTGCATGGAATCTATAGTTTGAATTATAAGTCTAGGAGGAGTCACACGCATTGCACACACTTGTTGATCACATGGCTTGCACATGGGAGTTCTAGGAATGCTTGTGGTGCAGCCTTGTGCATGGGATGAAGGTTGGTCATGCGCATCTCCTTGGGTGTGGGTGAGTTCTCCCTCAAGCTAGCATAGGCGTGCATGTAGCTAGCAAGCAATGGGCTGTTATAAGTTGTTGTTCCAGCCGAGTCCTCCTTGATTCCTTGGCATCTCTTATAGCTACACTTAGCTGGTCACTTGTTCAAGTTTATCAACTTATCTTCAAATAGTCCACTTACCTGAGTTTAGCTAGCCTTGAGTTCCTCTAGCTGAGTTGAGCTTTCCATTGTGTTCAATGAGCTGCCATAAAGCTTGTGAGCTAATTGTGAGCTGCATATGAATTCCAAATACTCGAACAAGTTGTCCCAATGCGTGCCTTGCTTCCATGTACCTGAATGTTTAAAGAAAACAAGGTAAATAAAAGGAATTGATTTGGAATGAACCAATTACCTTGATACCATGCATGTATATGATCTTGTGAGCTAGGAATGCATGTCATGAGCTAAGTATAATATGATATAACATAGGTAAGATAATGTATAAGAATTATGAGCTGAATTGAATGCAAATGAGCTAAGAAATGAACGAATAAGCACGATGCCATTTCATGAATGAATTAAAACATAGTTAAATGAATGCAAAACTAATACGAAATAATAACATGCTTGAAATAACATTGTGAATCAGTTAACATAAAGATGTGAATGCATATATCATGCATGAAAATCATATAGTATGCAAGTGAATGATAACTTATGATTATTCAAGCATAGTTTAAGGAGTAAAAGCATGCTTATAACATTAAGTGATGCATATAGAAGATAATAAAGGATAAAGTAAGGAACAACACCCTTAGAATCAGCTTTGAAGAACATCCACGGTGTGATCAAGTCATGGAGAAAGTTGGAGCTAGTTTGGATCGTATCATTTTGCTACCTGCATCGAACAAATGTGAGTTGATAGCATATAGTGACTCTGGCTGGACAACTTGTCTTATGCCGAAAATCTATCATAGGGTATTGTGTCAAACTTGGGCAGTCTTTTGTTTCTTGGAAAGCAAAGCAGAAAGGAACAGTGGCTAGATCTTCAGCCGAAGCAGAATATAAAAGTTTAGCAGCAACTATAGCTGAGATAACTTGTATACATGGGCTTGTTACTGAATTGGATGGGAAGTTGACTCAGCCTACAACATTGCATTATGACAATAAGGCGGCACTTCAGATTACTGCTAACCCAATTTTCCACAAAAGAACTAAACACATTGTGATCGGTTGTTATTTTGTGAGAGAATATTTAAGGTGGGTTTATCAAGATAGAATGTGTTAACAAAAGAGCAGCAAGCTGACATTTTGACTAAGCAACTGGGTGTTACACAACATGAGCATTTGTTATCCAACTTAAGTGTAAAGGACAGTTTTTCCCACCAACTTGAGAGGGAATGTTAGAACTGAGGAGTAGTTAGTTAGTTCTTTTCTTATATTAGACTTTCAGTTTTTTGGTTAAATGAGTTGTGCAGGTAGGCTAGTTGCATGCTTGTATATGTGTAGATATACATACTTTGCAAATTAATGTATTATTGAATGGGAATAAAAAAATTATTCAAACCAATATGTTTTCCTATTCTCTCAATATAATATAATTATATTTATTAGTTTATTTTCCTAACTTGTTCTAAATAAAGTTTAGTAACAACAAAATGATGACAATCAAAATATGAAGAAAGAATAAATCAAGAACGCACGAACTAATATACCTCAGTGGTTAAAGGAATCATTGATATTCCTAGAGGTCACGAATTCCAGCATCATCGATTGCACCAGGGTGATTGAGCGTTCAATATCAATTTATTGAGAATATTTAGAGCATATATTACTTTGTAATCACTTTAGACACAAATTGATTATATTAGTGTAAGCGAAAGAAATTGTTTTAAATTGTTTGTGGTTTAGCTAAATTTATCAAACTAAAAAACTATAATCTCCATTTTAAATTAATTCTAAAATTTTCAAAGATTTTGATTTCATCCTTAGATTGTCACTCTCATTTTACATTAGTCTCCAAACTTTTGAATATTTCAATTTCATCATCAAACCATAATTTTCATTCTAATTTCGTTTTCAAACTTTTAAACGTTGTAATTTCATCCTCAAACAATCAATATATACTATTTACATCTTTTGTTAATAAAATGTTAAAAGATTATTCGATGTCATGTAAACAACAGTGTGTATTACATAATATTATGATGTGACATAAACGATAAATAACATAATATTGTATCACATCCGCAAAATCATTACTAAGAATGAAATTGAAATTCTTATTTTTTTATTTTTGTTTAGTCAATTTTTTTATAATTTTGTATATGTTTCAACAATTTAACAATGAACGTGACACTCAATCATCCTGCTGCAGTCGCTAATGCTCGAACATGTGACCTCTAGGAACAATAAAGATTCATTTAACCACTATTTGGTTCGTGCTTATATGCTTTAAAGTTAAATCATTATTTTAAACTCGATATTAGTTATCTTTTATGTCACATCATATTATTGTATCATATTAATTAATGTTTACATGGGAATTAACAATTTTATAATGATTTTATTAACAAAAAAATGTGATTAATACATTTTAACGGTTTGAAAATGAAATTGAACTATTTAAATGTTTGAAGAATAGGAATTAAATTAAAACATTAAAAAATTTAAGGATTAATTTAGAATAAAGATTATTATTTAATAATATTTGATACAATTAATTCGAGAGTTCGGTCGGGTCGAGTCGAGTAAAATTTTTTTAAGTTATTCGAGTTGTAAAGTCCTATTTTACAACTCGAAGTTTACTTTAAATTTTTATAGTCGAGTTTATAAAATTCTAGTCGAGTCGAGTCGAATTTTCGAGTTTCTGTTTAAATTTAATTGTAAATATTTATAATATTATGATATTTTTGTTTCCAATTTAAATGGTTTTTATAACCATATAAAATACATATATTTTTTCCATATGTGATATTGATATATATATATATATATATATATATATCATACAAATTTGATATACTCGACTCAAACTTAAAAATAAGTCCACTAATTACTAAAAATTTCAAGTTATTCGAGTTACTAGTCGAGTTATTCAAGTTGTATTTTACAACTTGATTTGGAATTTGAAATTTTTTCGAGTCCAATCGAGTTTATGAAATTATAACTTGAAGTCAATTCGAATCGAGTTTTCTCGAGTCGAGTGAAATAAAAAAAATCGATTTTTCGAGTTGAGTTTTACTCCCTCTTAATTACTTCTATTAGTGAAAGCATAAAAATTGTCATTATTTGGGTTAATGATGAAGCCGCCAACATTTTTCCACCGTACTTTTTCCTAATCAAATCCCCTAATGGAGCTCACTAATTTTCCTAGAGAAAATAACCTCAGTGACCGAAAATACCTTATAATATACTATTTTAACCAACTTTTTTTGGATTTGCCAAAATGACCAACAAATTCGCAACGCGGACTCCAATTTCTCCACGCGAATCTGTAAATCGTAACGCAAATTTGTAAATCGCAACACATAAGTCAAATTCGCAACGCGATAGTCAAATTCGCAACACAAAAGTCAAATTCGCAATGCGGAATTTCAAATTCGCAATGCGAAATTTCAAATTCGCAACACGAATTTAATTTCGCAACAGGTTTTAGTTTCGCAACACAAATGTTTTGGATATATAACAATGCAGCAGCAACAACTCATAACCTAAATCCCTAAATCGTAACTCATTCCATCTCCAACTAACACTCTCTCCGGCGAGATCCGTTCCTATATCCAACGACATCCTTCCCCATCTCTAATTTTTTTTACATAATTTTATTTCTATATAATTTTTCAATGATTTTTCTCCCAAATTATCAACTATCAACTTAATAAAGGTATGTTTTTCTCTAAGTTAGTGACGATATCTAGTTTATAGCTCGTTTGTTTAGTAAATTAATTTACAATTTGTAGAATAAAATCATCTAATGTTGATCATGTTTGGATATATATGTGTTTTGGAGGGTCATGGGAGAATGTTCATTGTGTTTTACAATATGTGCATTTACCCATGAATCTTCAACTAAAACTGTCAATAAAAAAGTTAACTTATGAAACTCTAATGTTACGTATTGCAAAGAAATTGAATTTAGAGCCTCTAAGTGGATTTAGGCTATCTTATCACAGAAAAGGTAAAGTTTATTTGTTAACTAACAATGAAGATGTTAAACGATTCATTGCTTACATTAGTGTTTCGCAAGAAGATGATGTTACACAAAAGTTATTCATATCAAGAAAGATTATTGTTTTGATAAAAAGGAAGACTTGAAGTAGCTTTGTATACGAAATGTGTGGAAGATGACTATCAACTAAAAGTTAACAAATCAAGCAAAGATCGTTTCGAAACAAGGTGTATGATTAACAAAAACTGTACGTGGCGTATGATTGCAAAGAGGATAAAAGATTGCAAAATGTTTCAAGTTAGGACTTTTATTGATAAACATACATGTTCAAGAACCCAAGTTTTCTCTCACCATAGACAGGCAAACAAAAAGGTGTTGGGTGGTTTTCTGGCTGAGTTAATGTTTTTGAATGGAAGGGTATATCGGGGACATGAAATTAAGACTCACATGAATGCTCAGTTCAAGATTAGTATCTCATATTCTAAATCTTGGAGAGCAAAATGTTATGCCTTGGAATTGTTGAGGGGGTCGCCAGAAGCATCGTTTGCCCAACTGCTAGCTTATTGTCACAATTTAAACCTGAAAAATCCTAGGTCGGTAACTCATATCAAAATATATAGAGATGGATGCTTTGAGTTGTTGTTTATCGACATTGGTGATGCGGTTAGTAAATAATTATAATTTTGTTTACTCATTTTTGTTAGTTGCATGCATTTCACATTTAAATGATTATATTTCTTGTGTATATGATTTTGTAGATTCGTTCGCTTATTACTTGCATGAGCCCATTTATTATAGTTGACGGAGCACATTTGAAAGGTCGATACCTTGGAGTAAACTTATTAGCAGTAGCCATGGATGCTAACAACGGGATATTGCCAATAGCTTACAGGGTTGGCAAATCTGAAACCTCTGATTCATGGATATGGTTTATGGGGCATCTTAGGGATTGCATAGGTCCTATTAGCAATCTGACAATCATATTTGATAGGGAAAACTCAATTGACAACGTTGTTAGAAGGTGTTTCCCATATGGTTTTCATGGACTTTGTGGTGTTTATTTGTACAGAAATCTAAAATCAAGGTATGCTCGTATAAAAAATCACAAATGGACATACTGGAAGGCTATAAAAGATTATCGAGAAGTGGATTTTAATAAGCATATAAATTGTTTAAGACGTGTTTTGCCTTAATGTGCTCAAACAATAGAAGATGTCGGGTTTGAAAGATGGTCAAGAGTACATCAACTTGGAGCAAGATATGGTTTCATGACGTCTAATAGTGCATGATCAATCAATGCTCTAAGTCGTCATTCCTGGAAATTACCCATTACTATGTTAATGGAGTTTTTTCGAGCCTCTATTCAATAGTGGTACTACAAGAAAAGAAACCATGCATGTATTATTTCTTTAAATTCGTAACTTATCATATATTTTACTAAGTATTATTTATTTAAATTTGCAAGAACATTGGAACATCGTGTTACACCATGGACTGAAAAAAAGATAACGAAACGTGTTGTGAAGTCAACGTCATGGAGAGTTGAACCATGTTCAAACACTTTGTTTGAAGTATTGGACAATAACTTAAATGGGCTTGTCGATCTAAATGCAAAGACGTGTAGCTGTAAGAAATGGAAAACATCTGGCCATGTTATAAAAGTTTTTCTTCATCTAAACCAAGATGATTCAAGCGCATACGCTATGGATTGCTACACTACAGAAGTATATCGACAGACTTATGTCGAGATTGTCTACCCATGTCCACATCCTTCTGAGTGGGACATACCTGATGACTTAGAAACAGTTTTGCCACCAGTCATGGACAGCAGGCTACATGGCCGACCAAAAAATCACGATCATATACCGTCTAAGGGTGAAGAGAAGAGGATATCGACATGTAGTCGGTGCAAGGAAAGTGGTCATACAAGGTTGACCTATGGATCACCAGTGCCATCACAATCATTTTTTCCTCTACCAAAATATGGATCCTCATCAAAATCCAAAGCTCATATGGTGCCAAGCAAAAGGAAATCAAAATCAAAATCGCTATCAAAATCAAAATCCCAATCACAACCGGCTTCACCTTTTGGGACTTATTAACTTAGGTGATTTTTAAATGCAAACGTTGTATTATGTGTATTTTATGTGTGAATGCATACATTTTCAGTTAGACATTCATTAGTAACTTGAGTTTGAACATTGCTATGATATGTTCAGATGTTATCATTTTGGGATTTTCTCTTGTGTTTGATTGCTTGGATAGTTGTTCGCTTGCTTCTTCAAGTGTCCTTAGCTTGTATTTATAGCTTGGAATGTGTTTGATGTTGCATATAACTTGATGTTGTATGTTGCGATCAACGCGAAAGTCAAATTCGCAACACAAAAGTCAAATTCGCAACGCGAAATCGCAAACCGAAAATCACAAAGCGAATTTGACTTTTACCTTTCGCATTGCAAAAGTTTACCTTCAACATAATGCAGATTGAAAATTAAACAACAAATCAATTAAACATTGTTGTGGGTACATTATTTGAACATTGTTATGGGTATATTATTTGGAAAATAATGTTCCGGACTTCGTTAGAAATAACCCTTTTTCATCGGATTAATTTTGTTTTTGTGGGTACATTATTTGAACATTGTTATGTATAAATTTGTTATGTATGTATGTTTTGGTTTGATTATATTATATGTATATTTTCATTCAGATGAGATGGGCTGTGCATAACAAAACAATCTATCTCTTCCATGTGAGTACTTTATTCCAACCATGTGACAAGTGTGACAACCCCATCAACTCATAACTCAGTTTTGAACTCAATCAATATTGTCTTTTAGCTTGATGGTTCATAAAGCATGTTACTTGAACAGTATGAATCAATTATGCAATTTCCATGTTCAATTTAACACTGCATTTCAAATTCATTTCATATGTAATTGGAGTTTGAATTTAAATTTCAATTTGAGTTTTAATTTCAATATAAATTTCAGCTCCACTATAAATATTAGCCCAAGCCTTTGTTCCATCCAATTAACAACTTACTCAATGGAATAACTTAGCCAATATGAATGTTATCATTGATTATTCCTAATTTCCATTGTTTTTTTTCAACTTTAAACGCGAGAGAAATCCCGACCATCGTAATTTTTGGTTAGCAAACAGGAAGATTGGATATCCGAAGAATTCCTTTCGGATATTATCCATTTCAGTAAGCTCACTAAGGTAGTTTAACCCTAAACTGAAACTATCTTAGCTAAACATACTTGATGTAGAAGCAGCTGCAGATTTAAAATCTCAATGGTGATGTATTTGGTTCTCAAATAGTTAAAGCGTCAGAAATGTTTCGGGCGTATGATCTGGGTGGTATACGAGAAATGCAACAAATGGAAACTAAAAATCCCGATAATTGAGGGCTACAACTTGTAATAATAACAAAAAAAAAATAATATGTCCGAAATGCTTCCGAGTACCACCCAAATCATAAGTCCGAAATGCTTCCGATGCTTTAAATGTTTGAGAACCAAATAGATTGCCTTCGAGATTTTGAAATATGCAGCTGCTTCTACATCAGCTATGTTTCTCTCAAACTATTTCGGTTAACGGTTATCCTATCTTCATGAGCTGGATGAAATGGATAATATTCGGAAGGCAGTTTTTTTACATAATTTTATTTCTATATAATTTTTCAATGATTTCTCTCCCAAATTATCAACTATCAACTTAATAAAGGTATGTTCTTCTCTAAGTTACTGATGATATATAGTTTATAACTCGTTTGTTTAGTAAATTAATTTACAATTTGTAGAATGAAATCATCTAATGTTAATCATGTTTGGATATCGACATGTGGATCACCAGTGCCATCACAATCATCTTTTCCTTTACCAAAATATGGATCCTCATCAAAATCCAAAGCTCATATGGTGCCAAGCAAAAGGAAATCAAAATCTCAATCAAAATCAAAATCCCAATCACAACCGGCTTCACCTTTTGGGACTTATTAACTTAGGTGATTTTTAAATGAAAACGTTGTATTATGTGTATTTATTTTATGTGTATTTATTTTATGTGTGAATGCATACATTTTCAGTCAGACATTCATTAGTAACTTGAGTTTGAACATTGCTATGATCTGTTCAGTTGTTATCATGTTGGGATTTTCTCTTGTGTTTAATTGCTTGGATAGTTGTTCTCTTGCTTCTTCAAGTGTCATTAGCTTGTATTTATAACTTGGAATGTATTTGATGTTGTATATAACTTGATGTTGTATGTTGCGATCAACGCGAAAATCAAATTCGCAACGCGAAATCGAAAACTGAAAATCGCAACGCGAATTTAACTTTCGCGTTATTCGCGTTGCGAATTTGACTATCGCAACGCTTATTTCGCATTGCGAATTTACCTTTCGCGTCAGCCTCTGTCATATACCATTGTCTTCAAGGATGGGAACTGAAGCTCGACGAGAAGCCAATGACGACGTTCCAAAACAGGGATAAACACCTGCAATCATAAATAATTGCGCACATCAAATAAAATTTATGAAAACCTTTAAAATATTCAAAAAATAAATACTAACCTTATCCACCTCCCACCACACAAGATAAAGTTTAGCTTTTCCATTACCCAACGTATATGAAGCATCTCTCGGATCCTTCAAGTGAGCAACGTGAAAAGACTTCGGCATAATAGTCCATCGAGTATTTCTTATTTTCCTCAATTTCCTTATTATTAGAAGACGTGTGACACCCATGAATCAATATGCTGTTTTATAAAAAATACATATATTAGTGAATTTATTAATAATTTAAAAAAATAATCAAAGCGTAATATAAGACTTACCACCCCTTTGAGATAGCCATTATCTTCAAACCCTAATAAAATACCCCACCAAGATCGATCAAGTAACAAATGAATAGTATCGTCGAGTTGGCATAGGTCAGAATAACACCCTTGCTCCGCTCATGTAGATAAAAATCAAATGCGGTCTTAGCCCAAAGGGTATTATCCGTAATTGTGTCCGGTAGTGTTTCCCTCTCCTGCTGAGGAATGGTACTGGCCGATAACACATACGAAAGCCAACTTGCATCCATCATATCAGGCAGGGGAGGGGGTTTATCAATATGTCAACATATGACGATATATGAATTGGGCTCTTGAACGGCAGGCGATACCTCTTGAACGATGACAGGGGCCTCTTGAACAGTGGGAGGGGCTTCTTCGATGATGAGAGGGGCCTCTTGAATGATAGGAGGTGCCTCTTGAATGATTATAGGTGCATCGAGCTTCTTCTTACGGAGTCTTGGCACTAGTGGGGTGAATGGAGATGTAATGGCACGTGCACGACGTCTGATGTGTGAACCCCGTCGTGCAAGAAAAACCCGACGTAAAGCATCAACCTTATCGGGCCGCTAAAAATAAATTAATACATAAATCAGTAAATAAATAAACAAATAATGCCGAAAAAGGTTATTTGCATTTTTAGTATAGTATTAAACAAATTTACCTCATTGCGTAGAGTATGAACCTCATTCTGCAACGATGAAACAATCTCGCGTAGAGCGACAACCTCATCACGTAAAGTAGATACCTCACCACGTAGCTCACCATTGTCATCGCGTAAAAAATCCACCTCACCACGTAAAGACCGAACCTCATCACGCCATGCACCATTATCTTCATGTAAAGTACCGACCTCATGATGCAAAGCACCGACCTCATCACGTAACTCCCCTAACTCATCCCGTGGAGGTGGAGAACAGAGAGATAAATATCGTAGCCTCTTTGTCGGTCGTCTATCATGGGGTGATGGTGGTGAAGAGGCTCAATGATATGATGGAATAGGTGATGGTGGAGATGGAGAAGAGGCTCGATCAGGTGATGGCTCCGGGTGTCGAGCTGTAGAATCGGCCCGATCAGGTGATGGCTCTCGATGTGGGGGGTGCTTATCATCCTTCCCATCAAAAAACCGCTTACTAGCTTTCCACCAATCAGTGGCAAGCTCAGCCTCTGTAGGTGTCAGCCTCTGTAATGGATAGTTGGCCTCCTAACAATATAAAAGCTCAAACAAAGTTAAACTTGTACTAGTAATAACTTGTTTATATATGGTATTATTTGTGTGTTAACTTACATCATTCATCGTCATATATAGGAGTAACTCATTCCAATCCAATATGCGGATCCTCTTCCAGGTAATAGCCCTAGGAATATCATTTGATATTTTTATCGCAAATGTCTGCATGCTGGGGAAAGCCTCAAATATCCAAATCTACAAAACAATATAATACACAAACATTAGTAATTGTTAAATAATTAATTATAATTTTGGAAACATTATATAGAAATTCTTACCTTAAAGGCCCAAGTAAAGCCTGTCAAAGTGTATTTAGAACCATCGCCCCGCAAACTTTTTCGGTCCTCAAAGGCAGACGACAACTTCTTCCAGGTAGCTTTCAATAGATATGAACCCCACGGAAACAGGTTCCATGCATTTAGGTCCTCTACCAATAATATTAGGTCCTCAGAGATAGGTTGTCTGCCCTCTTTGCCTAAAAAGCCGGCATGCAAAAGTAATAAATGGCATACTCGGACAACATCAAGGTCATTCATCCGAGTAAAACCATATTTAACAAATAATCTCTTCAAGTCGTCGACGTGTAAACTCAGCTTCGACTTTGCCAGCTCAGGAAAAACCCGAGATAACCATGATGGGCAGGAGATATGACTAGTGTACCGGGTTACTTCATCGTGTTCGAAGCTTAGATTAAGCAAAACTCCTCCCACCCAAAACAAGTATACGCCGGTGTCTGAGGAAAGTGAAACCATATATCTTCATCACCACGTTGTATCCTCTCGGGTAGATCGTTAGTCATGGTCTGAAGAAACAAATGTGTCAACATAGCATCTCCACCCATATGTTGTACTTTCAGCCATGGCCCGAAGCAAGTATCCTCAAACAATTTTCTTTATAGAGGTGTAAGCGTCGACGCAATTTTAGTGGCTAGGCTTAATTTATTCCATAAGATCAATGCAGTCGAAAAAAATTTCTACAAAAACAATAAACATACCAAGTTAGATATACCAAAAACTACAAATTATACACTATAAACAGACATGATATTAAACAGTGAAAACAAAGCCAAATATGTTTCAAACTAGTACGGTATTCATATGCTGTCATTTTTCAATCATAGTTCACAAAATGCGTCAAATAACATTCCAGAAGTAAGCACTTATATAAACATTTAAAAGGACAACATATAGGTTTAGTGCAAGTTCAATGACAACATAAAGAGTAGTAGTTTATTCTTGAAACTTAAATTAGCAACACTGTGAAGTTAATATTTGTCTTTGTTTTTTCTTTTTGTTGAAGTAATGCAATTCATTCAAGTTTCAATTTGCAGAATAAGAGTAGTTTCTGAAACTTAAATTCGCAACACGAAAATGAAAATCGCAACGCGAAAATGAAAATCGCAACGCGAAACTAAAATCACGTTGCGATTTTCATTTCCGTGTTGCGAATTTAAGTTTGAAAAACTATTCTTCTGCAAATTGAAACTTGAATGAATTGCATTTCTTCAACAAAAAGACAAAACAAAGAAAAATACTAACTTCACAGGATTAAAGACTAAACAATTTAGCAGTATTGGCAGCAACCGAATGAATTTACTAAGCAATCTCAATGAAATGGTTAAAATATATATTGAAATTAACAGTAAATTTATCATCAATATAAGAAAAATCTAATAATAATACAAAAAATTTAAAATAAAATAAGAGATTAAAAAACTAACCCTCGGTGGTTGATTTTCCATTTCTAACCATCAATTGGTTGTGAGGGTTGCTCTGAGAGATGGAGATAGACGGATTTCGCCGGATATGGGGACGGATTTCGTCGGAGATGGGGACGGATGTCGCCGTAGAGAGTGAGAGATGGAGATGGGACTGAGTTGTGATTTAGGGTTTTAGGTTATGCTTTGCGATAATACTGTTTACATTTGTGTTGCGAAATTAATATTGTGTTTCGCGTTGCGAATTTGACTTCCACGTTGCGAATTTGACTTTCGCAATGCGAATTTGACTATCACGTTGCGAATTTGACTATCACGTTGCGAATTTGACTATCGCGTTGTGAATGTGACTTTTGTATTGCGATTTACAAATTTGAGTTGCGAATTTGACTATCGTGTTGCGAATTTGACTATCGCGTTGAGAATTTGACTTTTGTGTTGCGAATTTGACTATCGCGTTGCGAATTTGACTTATGTGTTGCGATTTACAGATTCGCGTTGCGAAATTGGAAAATTGCAATGCGATTTACAGATTCGCGTTGCGAAATTGGAAACTGTGTTGCGAAATTGGAGTTCACGTTGCGAATTTGTTGGTCATTTTGGCAAATCAAAAAAAAAAATAGTTAAAATCGTATATTATAATGCATTTTCGGTCACTGAGGTTATTTTCTCATTTTCTTAACCTTAGAAAACAAATTATTCCGTGTCATCTACGACTCCTCCTTCAACCCCTATACATCTCTCACTTCGATGAATTTGTAAACCC
Organism: Hibiscus syriacus; assembly: GCF_006381635.1. Lineage (NCBI taxonomy): Eukaryota > Viridiplantae > Streptophyta > Magnoliopsida > Malvales > Malvaceae > Hibiscus > Hibiscus syriacus. The sequence goes on along the minus strand of NW_024062296.1, from coordinate 1,987,122 downwards.
TTTCTGGCTTTCTTAACTTTTTTCAAGCAAAGCCGTCTCTCCTGTTACTCTACACTTTCTTTCATTTCTTATTTAAAACATGGAGAATCGTTATCAAATGTTTTTTCCAATCTCTTCTTCCCCAGTAGCAGCAGAAGCACCGTATGACCCTTTTACAGCAAACACTTTTGTACCCAATAATCGTCAAGCTTTCAACAATGGGAAATTTGTTGGGTCTGAAAGTGATGATCAGTTGAAATCATCAGCTGGTGTTGATAAAAAGAAGGTTAGAAAGCCTAGATTTGCTTTTCGAACAAGGAGCCCTGTGATATACTTGACGATGGATATCGTTGGAGGAAATATGGCCCAAAAGCTGTTAAGAACAACAAATTCCCAAGGTACGTTTCACTCTAATTATATTTTATTTCTTTTTTTATTCAAAGGGTGCTTTTGATCTTGATTCATATCATATTTTGGAGAAAAAAAATTAATGTTTTCAACATTGTTGCAGACCCACCATCATTATCCATATATCAGATCCTTCCACAGTAAAGTAATTAACAGTTAAAAGAGTTGGTGAAATTGAAGTTGCTTTCAAAGTTATAAAGAATTCTAATATCCATGGATGACATATCCGTTGCATGCATAAATACAGAAACAAATCCATAAATTATGATTTTCTATAATTATTTGTCTAGGGTTTGATGAGTAAAATTGTACTACTTGCTGTCTGTAACGAGTCCACAAATTCTTCTTGAAAATAATCATGATTTGTCTGAAACACAAGCATATCAAATTAATCCATAATGTTTGCAATGTGTACAGAAGCTATTATCGATGCACAAATAAAGGATGCAATGTAAAGAAGCAAGTCCAACGTCTAAGCACGGATGAAAGTATGATAGTGAAGACCTACGAGGGAATGCACAATCATCCTATAGATAAGGCTACTAAAAATTTTGAACATATATTGAGCGAGATGCATATTTGTACACCCTTTTTCCATGTTTAGCTCTTCATCATCAAAGTTCTACTCTATGCCTTTCTTTATATACCCTAAAATATGTACTTAGATAAAACTGTATTATTTCTTTGTATGTTAACTCTTTTCTTTTCTTTGTGGGACTGAATAATTATTTATGAATATATGAAGGGAATTAAAGCAGAAACCTCATTTTTGAAGTTGTCTAATCAGTAGGATAGTTAGAATAATTTGTGTTTGAAATATTATGGAATTAATCATATTCTCTTAAAGCAAAATTCCCTATCATTTTGATTTCTGTTTCTGTTTCTTTTTATTTTGCATTTTGAGTTTTATTTTTCCTTGAATTTTTTGAAAACAATTAAATATAAAAATTAATATATAATCCAGACTAAGCACGATTCCTTAAATATAAATAATTCTAGCTCCTCTGTATTAAATCCTTGACATTTTCAAAAATAAAAATAAAAGCACAAAGGTGGGTGACATTCTTCAGTCTTCATCACCACATTCTAATGAAGACAACAAGAAAAGTCTTATTCAGAATAATAAAAATAAACTGCAGTCCCCATGCTTTAAGGGTCCAGCCTTTAGTTAATTCTCTGTGTGATTATTACAAGCAACGAAAAACATTCTTTTTTTCACTCAACCTCGTTCCTAGTGGAACCCATCAATAAGAGAAGAGTCTAGTAATACTAATCTCCAAATGCTAATTAAACTATTACTTATAATCTATAAAAGTTGTTCCAGATAATCTCATGATGAATCAGATTGAGGAGATTTGAGTCATGAGTTTAGCACAATGACGGCATTGTCCTTCATATTTTTATATTTTATATAAAATTCCAGTACATTGGAAACTAAGCCTAAAGCAAATGCATGTAGAAAAAATGGCATTAACAATGAACTGAAATCAAGTCATCGTGAGCGAAAAGTCTAAACCTAGGAAAAACACTAGCATAAACTTGAGAGGTGTCAGCCCTCAGGAACATTATAAATTTCATAAACATAAATATACTTAACAAATATGACAATAAGTAGTAAGTACATGACGATTCATAGCCAAGTACTACATGCTTAGGTTCATCAGTTTTATCACAAGGGTGCAAGTCTCATACTTTCCTTAGTCTGTAGTTAATTAAGAACCTAGACATGAACATATATTTAGTCCCTAAACTTAATATCGTACCAACATATGTAATACAAAATCATTACAATCACAGTGATAACCCCGGTGTCACTATAATTACAATCACAATAATAACACCCAGTGTCACTATAATCACCAGGTGCTAATCACAAATTAGGGAACTTGGTGTCACACATGCCTCAATAAAATTTTAACCAACCAAGAAAAATGATCTTCCGGTATCACATATACCTCGGGTATAGATCATGGAGAACTTCGTGTCACAAATACCTCAATATAATTTCCGCTTTCAATATATTACATTGATTCGATGTCATCATGGTCATCAAGTCAAGCATCATTAATATTTAACTATCATAATCAATGTAATCATAACATGCATAAGTGCTCATAGCCACATATAACAATCATTGACTCTCAAGGCTAATCAATTTTAATTTGAGGGGATAAAGTATATCTTTTCTAAAATTGGGGGACAATTTCATAATTATCTCATAAATACTTTAAATTTTATATACAAATTCAATGTAAAAGCAATTATCGTTTGGGGCACAACCCCTCGCATGCCCTTAATAGTTTTGTCCCTGAGGGTAGCTCAAGTACACAATACAATTATCAACACAATCAGGTGAGATCTTCTACTCTCTCCACACTACATAACTCATTCTCTCATCTAGAATGTTATGAAAGGCTAACCTAGTCATTTTACCTCTACTAATTCATTAAACCACTCTGCTCAGGTCTTTAGCACAAGGGCATTTTGATCATTTATACCTCTAAGGTGTCTTCTAGAAATTTAGTGAGTTAAGGCACCTAACAGTATCCCTATTCACACGTTTTATCATTTAGTAGCCCGATATTGAATTAGGGTTGATTATCGTTAACTTTTTAGTCGCTCTCAATTCACCGTTGAATTGGAAGGATGACTTGTACGGTATTGATTTGTCGATAATGACATGGTATGCAGTTCCTCTAACACATTATTCACATTATACATCATCTCACTTGTAAACCTTCCTTTTGCACGATTCTTTGTTCATGATAGATCGTTACATACTCGTTTAGGGCATTTTTGAAATGTCTCACTCACTCGGGTTATTTTGATCAATCACCACTCTTGAAGGTGTTCTTTAATCACATTGGATCATTTCAACCTCTCAAACGTTGAATCTTAATATTGCGAGTCAGTCTTCACCTTTACGAGTCTTAATGAATTCAAACTTAACTTTTTAGGGCATGTTAGATCGGAGTAATGACAGTTGTGACAGTATTAATACCAGAAAATACCTTAAAGACCCCCGATATCGATACAACATGAAAAAAATGAAAAATATAACTATTTCCATGAAGAGTAACAATACTTCATGTGCAAAATGTATAGATTCTTCACCAATTCATTTGATATTGATATCGTTCTTCAAGTATCGATACTTAAGTGTTGAAATACAATAATGAAAAAAAAAACTTTTCAAATATTCTAATTTAACCCAATCGACTCCTAAAATTAAGAAAGTCATTTAAGATCATCTAACACCACAAAAACACAAGGTTAATTATGCACCACCGAAGAAAGTTGTTATGTACACAAGATCATGATAAGTTAATTTAAGTTTTGGGGATCGTAGCATTATCTTAAGAGATTCATTACGCGCATTCAAAGTAGAGTCCTATTTACCTTTAGTTGGATATATAATTTTAATAGAAACTTTATTGATTTATCACATGGTCTGTATACTCTACTTTTGGATATACTTCAACCGTTGTTTTTTTTATTTAAATGTCGGAACTTCATATTTGCAATAATTTCTTGGACATTCAATTTTAATAAGCACAAAGGTTTTAAATTCAACATATTTAGCCATCATTTCCAATTCACAACCAGTTTCAAAACATACAAAACCTCCAATGAATCGAGCAAGTCGGTTGGTGTTCACTGAATCGTCTGAGTTTATGATCTCTTCAGTAAATCATATGTGAAAAACAAAGAATACATCGTTCTCATACCTAGCTGATTGAATCCTGTGTTCTGTATCAGGATGCTAGGAAAAGGAATTACATATATGATCGCATGCGTGGCCTGACTACAGACTGTGCCCCGTCAACGAATATAGTCGTTCCGGTCATATAGCGGGGACCGTCACTTATTAAATAGATAACAGTTGGAAGCCAGATCATTTTTAGCATCCAACCATCTCTGTCATGGAACTGCTTCTTTCACCAACTTCTCTGCCTTCTCCTTTCCAACTGACTTTGGAAATTCATCTTCTAAGTGCAAACCACGAGGTATTGCATTAACCCTGATCTTGTGTTTCCCAATCTCCAAAGCTGATACCTAATAACAACAATGAAAGAAAAACCGAAAGTCATTCCGATATTCCACCACATAGGATATACCAGTATGTTCGTGAAGAGCTAAAGCAAGCAAGATAAGTTTTTGCAGAAAGGAACTAAGCTAAATGACTCAGAGACTCAAAGGAAAGCTCAGGAGTTACTCTAACTAACTGCTGCAATCCTGCCAAACATGAACCATATGCAGCACCTACTTGATAGAGCCCTCTTTCAGCTCCGAGTAGCATAGTCATGAATACGATGGAACCATCCGACTTACGATCCTGCATCCGCCTCCCAACTGCTTTTAGCAGATACCACGGAGCCATAAAATTTATTTTTATGATTTTTCTGAACTCTTCTTCAGCTAACTGCAGATGGTCTTGCATCTTCCCTGGTTCACATAGTTTTCACTTGTTACATTACACTGGAATGAACACAGTAATGAAAGAGATAACCAGAGGACGCAAATATACATTTTGTTTTCTATATGCAAAACACTCAACTTTCCTTGAAAATCACCAAAAAAATTTCACAATCTTTACAGGTTTATAAATTATATTGTTCTTCACTTTATGGTATTGTAACCTGCAACCACGTTTGGCTAAATTTAAAGCAATGCCCACTGAGATTTCATCTCCATCTGAAGTGATCAAACATTCGTTGCTCGATTCTCCATTCTAAATAGCCAACTGCCAATCAACTAAAAACCCCAGAAATCATCAAAAAGCAACTAGATCAAACAGAACCCAGAAAGAAAATCCAAAGCTATAAATCAAAAACACAATACGAAAGTGTTCATTTATTACCTCTATATTGCTTCTAATGAAATGAATCAAAGAAAAGGCTTGTGGAGATTTATCCCTTGTAACTTGCTTTTATAGTCTTAAGGAAATTGTTTCAAGTGTTTGGCTGACAATAAGGCAAAAAAAAAAAAAATCCTATGCATTTTTGGGTGTTCTTTGTAAATATAGTAACGGTTTTTAAAGGTAGATGCTTTCTTAGGAAAAAAACAGTACTTTAACAACCTCCAATCCAAGGATATATTTAATAATATTTTTAGTTTATTTATTTTTGGAAGTTTATATTTATTAGTTCCTGATATCAATTTCTCAATGCTGATTCCGTTGAATATTTCAAGTTTCATTATTTTAAGGTTTTATTACTTTTAATTTTAATTTTTATATTTTATTTTTTTTAGAATTAATAATTTATACTATTTTTTATTTAAATAATTTGGTCTATTTTCTAAATTAAGTTTAATTTTACCCTTAATTATTTTCCTGATAGTAATAAAAAAGATAAACTAGCTTTTTAGTCTCTTATATTTACATTTTTATTAATTTGACTCTTTATTTTTAAAAATAAATAAGTAATAATCACTAATTGAATAATATATGTTTTTAATCATTTATGTGGATACCTTTTTAAGGGTCAAATTGATATAAATTGTAACTATAAAGGATTAAATATATTTAAAAATTTTATAGTTACCAAATTAAATATTAATGACAAAATTAGAAAAAAAATAAAGAAATTCAAATTTTCTAAATAAAGCATAAGAAAGAGACAATTTCGTAAGAATGAAATATACGAGTTAAATTTTAAAGTTTAAACATCTTTATCATATTTAAACTAATAGTTTTGAAGTTGCTTTGTTTTAAAAATATATAACGATTTTTTTGTACAGTTGGACTAATCTTATACTTTCTCTATCTTTTTTATATGAAAACAATTCTCATAATAAAAAAAATGATATATATGTGTGTGTGACAATTCTAAAATTGATCTCTATTAAATGTATCTAAACATATATTATATATTTTTTTAATTTTATTGAATGATTGAGTGTCTATTATCAAATAATAGAAATTTTAGAATATTTAAAATAAATACTACATTTATAATCACCTTAATTTAATTAAAAATATTTATAAAATTCATGTTAAAAAAGAGAAGATAAATCTTGTTATATAATTATTGAGTCAATTAATACCCTGAAGAGAGAAAGGTGGCTGTAGCCTCTTTACTCTCTCTCTTGAATTGACCACTGACCATGCAACTACTAAATCTAGAAAATTCATTAAATAAACTATCAATAATTGAGTCCCAGTTCAAATAATATTTGAATCTTTTATTGTATTATATTCAAGTCAAGCTTTTAATAATAATGCCTTACAAGCTAAACATATAACATTGCATTAATAAAAATACAATATTTATTAGTTTCAATTTGTAATAATTTATGTAACCAATTAATGTTTTATGTAATTATATAAAATATTACAATTAAATAATGCTTTGCGTGATTTCTAAAATAATTATAAAGTTTCAATATTTTTATTTACACTGTACAAGAAAAAGGTATTACACAAAACATTATATATAAATTTGTACAAATCTTATAATGTTTGTGTGGGACAAGATAATATGATGTTTTATATAATAGAATTAGATAAAATATTAAGTAATTACAAGTTACTCAAAAAGCTTTAACCTCTTTTTCCCTCTTTTTTCTCTCTTTCTCCCTCTTTTTTACAACTTCTGTCAATTTTATTGATCAATTCAACTTTTTTTCTTTAATATTATTTAACCGGTGGCAACACCGATTTTAATGATAGTTGTCGTCTGCTGGTTATATTTTTTTCTTTTTCCTTTTTAGTTTTTTAATAAGAATAATTATGCCTTTTTGACTTGTTTCTCTACCATTATGACACGTTTATCACTGTCTTTGTGGTACGTTTTTCTCTGCCTTTTTGGTAGCTTATGGTTTTTTGCCGTTCTTTTCGTTTATCTTTTTTCTCAGGGTTGGATTTGACATCGTCACGACTGATCAATATGGCGCTTATTTGTTATCATGGTGATCTTCCCTGCTTTGGATCCTCATATTGATTTAGATATGCGTTTTGTATTTTTGGATAGTTTTTTCACATCGTTTGACTTTGATTTGTGATTTGTCGGTGGACTTCAGTGTTTTATCTCATTTTATGGTTCGTTTGCCGATGCAGTCAGATTTATTCATATCTTTATTTTGTCCGAGCTTTTTGGTTAGATTTTTTAACCTTTTCTGTTGTGTTAATCGATTGATAGAATCGGCCAAGAGGGGGGTGAATTGGCAATTAAAATTTTGGTGGAAGCTTTTGCAGAAAATTGAAAGTAATTGGACAGTGATTTAGAGTGGTTCGACTTTCTCAACCAAAGTCTACGTCCACTACCTTAGCTATCCACACTAAGGATTTTCTAACAAATTCACTAATTTGTTCTTTCTTTTGAGGCCAAAGAGATAACATTATAACTCCCTCAAGAATATACCCTAATTCTTGAGAACACTCTTTCTCAAAGAGAAGATTACAAATTTGCAAACTTACAAGGAAATCCTCACAAGGTAGATTGTTTGCAGAATTCTAGAACAAAGAAAGAACACTCAAGAATGAATACAATTGAGTACAAGAAGTGTTCTTGAAAGCAAAATGAATATTGAGTGAAAAATAGGCTTCAAATGCTCAAACAATGAGTTTGATGCTTTCTCTTTGATTCTCTCTTGATTCTTGTTTCTTGTTGTTGATCAATGGATTCTAAGCTTGTTTAAATACTCTTTCAATTGATTTTGAATGTTGCGGATGATTAGTGGAGTCAATAGAGATGTTTAAGTATGAACACAATTAATAAAATCAGTTGGGAGCGTCAGTGCATCGATGCATACACAAGGTGCATCGGTGCATCAAGTGCAAAATTCAAATATTTTGACCGTTGGACCCTTAGTGCATCGGTGCACTAAGAGTGCACCGATGCATGAAGTGCATTCGATGTTTCAAAATAGTCTTAGTGCATCGATGCAACAAATGCATTCGATGTTTTTCATAAAACTCTGAGTGCATCGATGCATGGTATGTGCATCGATGCATAAAATGCATTCGATGTTCAATTTATTCATTGGTGCATCGATGCATTGATTGGAGTTCAAAATACTTTGTGAAAATTGTTCAAAAATATATTAAGTATAAAACACAATTTTACACATTTAGTAAGGTTTGAAATTGATCTTGAAAGACTTGGAGTAATAATTTGATATTCGAGTAATTAAATCGAATATACTTAGAAAATCATTTGTAAAATCTTAAAATACATTTAACTTAATTTTTATATCGAAACATCAAAATGTTTTCAACAATCTCCCATTTTTGATATAACAAAACATTTGTGTAATTTTAAGATTTTCTTTAAAAATAAGTTTTGAAATTAATTTTGGTATTACTCCCCCTTACTTTAACACTTTCTCCCTTACACTTTCTCCCTTACACTTTCTCCCCCTTTTTGTTAAATCAAAAAGACTCTAAAACCGATTTAAACAAGGTTTTGAAAAACACATCCAATTGATTATAAGTAGATATAGCTTAAGCTGCTAAGATCAAAGATCAAGAGAAAGGTTAGCCATTAGTTTCATAATTCAATATTCATAAACAATGTGAAATGGCAAAAATTGGTCATGATGCACCTAATATGTAAATGATGCAAAAATAAACATTAAGCTCAAAATGAAAGTTAAAACCAAACCAAATATATAAGCATGTAAGTTCAAATATCCAATCATCTAACAGATTCAAACATCCAAAATAAAACAATCTATGAACATTAAAATGTTTCACAATACAAAGTTATGAGTTCGAGGTTCAGTTCAAGCAAACTAAAGCAAGATAGGTCTAGTCGTCAATAGGAGGATCGGGATGAGTATGATAATGTGCTCGCACTTCAAGTGTGAGACCTTAAGACCGAGTTTGATAAACAAATTACAAAGGAGACAACCATAAACCAAGGTTTCTATATACTTGGAAGGAACAGTGTTTATGGAAACTCACTAAAGATGATCTGTGGCAGATTAATCTTCTTATTATGTTGGATACAATATATCCACCATATATCTATGTTCCTAAAGGAGGAGTACCTACCTCCGGATGGTCTAAACCACCAAGAGATCATATAAAGAAGGAATCTATCACGATGAGTTCTTAGGGTACTCTCACTATCCTTAGACTTATAGGGTGAATCCACAGTCACTTTTTCATTAAACCTGAGTTATCTAGTCAAAAATAGGTAGCAATTGTGCCGGAGTCAATAAAAATGAATTGTCCTAAAAGATAGGATCGAATTCCTATAGTTTCGGATCGGCGCTCGTTTTGGACACATACCACATTGGAATAGAAAAATGCGGACTAATTGATGATAAACCAAAGGTTTGAGTTTCAAGAGTTTATCAAACTTCTAGGATTTAAGAGTAAGAAGATATTGGAAGTCCATATCTTCCATAGCTTGGATCGAAGGGATACGCTCTTCCCGAATTTTGCATGTCTCAAAACAAGTATGGTAGCTATAGTATAGATCTTGTCTATGACCAGGTACGTTAAAACAAGAGTTCATAATGGTCATATTTGGGTCATTTTGATTAGGTGGAGGAATAATAGGTTGGTTTTGACTTGAGCGACTAGAAGATGTCCTGGGTCGTTTAGGATTTGACATGGTTTAAGAATCGGAATAGAATATGTAACCTGTAAATTTACACACATGTATGCAATATAATCAAACCCAAAACTCAAATGAGTCCTCAATATTTCAAGGTTCTCTAAACCGAATCCTAAAGAGAAATTTTTTAAAAAAACTATTTGGAAAATAACATTTGGAAATATCATAATACATATAGTTTTCATGAAAACAATACAATTAAATCGAAAAATCAATAACTTTTGAAAATAACAATTTTTTATTATTTCGAAAATTCAAAAATAATGTTGAAAAAATTGTTTGTTTTTGACGAAATTGATTGTAAAATCTAGTTTAGAATTATACTATAATCAATGCCCAATATAATGTTCATCCTAGAACTAATCTAAACTAGTTCTAAAATCAAAATAGAGGTTTTTGGAAAAAAATACCTTGAAAAATTCGGATTGAGTGGAATGTGATGATGTTTTGCACAATTTAATGATGTTAGGAGGATCTGGAGATGTAGTATGAATGATTTCTGATAAAAAACGAAGGATTTGGAGCAATTTTGAGAGTGAGGAGAGGGAGATGAGTGGTGGCCGAGAGAGAGTTTAAGAGAGTTTTGAGAAAATGAAGAAAAATAGGGGTTTTATCCAAAAACCCGATGGATGCATCAATGCATGTCCTTGTGCATCGATGCACATTCAAGGCGTGCATCGGTGCATCTTCATAATGTATCGATGCACATTCAAAGGGATGCATCGATGCACTTTCATAGTGTATCGATGCATTATGCACAAAAATGTCAAAAATCTATTTTAAACACTAAAAATGCTAAATTAATTAGCTCTAGTGGTATTGGCAACTAATATATTGAAAATTAATCGTGTTCAATCAATCAATTTAATCCTTAAACTACATTTGAACATAAAATTAATTTTCACCAAAGAACATAAACTCCCCCTAACTAATAACAAATAATGCAATCAAAAATTATTATTATAAGCATTTTTCATTTATTCTTAAAAGTGCTAAAAAAAATTTAAACACTTAGTAAAGATAGGTCAGTTAAACCTAATTCTCTTCTAAGTGTCCAAAATCTTTCTTTGTCTAAAGGTTTTGTAAAGATATTCGCTAATTGGTGCAAAGTATCAACAAATTCTAGAACTACATATTCCTTAGTGACATGGTCTCTAATGAAGTGATGTCTTATTTCAATGTGCTTAGTTCTAGGGTGTTGGATGGAATTTTTAATGAGACAAATAACACTAGTATTGTCACACTTGATAGGAATGGTACTTACTTCAATTCCATAATCAAAACGTTATTGTTTCATCCATAAAACTTGTGCATAACAACTACTGACTGAAATGTATTCCGCTTCAGTGGTAGATAATGACACACAATTTTGTTTCTTTGAAAACCAAGAAATTAACATATTTCCAAGGAATTGGCAAGTACTGGAGGTGCTTTTCCTATCTAATTTGCATCCTCCATAATCCGCATCAGAGAAGGCATGCAAGCTAAATCTAGAGTCTCTAGGATACCAAAGTCCTAAACTAGGAGTGTCCTTAAGGTATCTAAAGATTCTCTTAACAGCTAGTAAATGTGATTCCTTAGGACATGATTAAAATCTAGAACATAAGCAAACACTAAACATAATGTCCGGTCTACTTGCAGTTAGATAAAGCAAAGAGCCAATCATTGACCAATATAATTTAACATCCACACATTTACCTCGTTCATCTATGTCAAGCTTTGTTGATGAGCTCATTGCTGGGACCGTCGGTGCAGCCCATGGTGCAGTGGAAACAAAACTCGACGGTCTCACCATCGATCCAAGTATAAAAAACTGAAATCGGGAGAAACAGATGCGAATACTTACAGTGGGTTCCTTGAAAAACAGCAAGGACAACAGTGAATACTGGTTATGTAGATCAGTTCGAATCTTAAGCCTCCACGAAATCACGTCTAAGCCTCTACTCAGTTCACCCGATTGAGAGCAATCTTTGTTTTCCCCAAAACTCTTTTGAGAGAAAACGACTGAAGGTTTTAAGTGTGTGTTATTTAATGGCTGCTAGACCTAACACACCCTTTTATAGCCAAGTTACCCTAATTATATTAGAGTTTTATTATTTCAAATTAATTAAATCTATATTTAATTAATTGAAATTTAATAATCCTCTTATATCCAAGTTACCCTAATCATATTAGGGATTGTATTATTTCAAATTAATTAAATCTATATTTAACTAATTGAAATTAAATATTCAGGATTATTAAAACATATATTTAATTAACTTTAGATATATATTTTAGTAACGTACAACAATTGTACATCTTTGCTCGTTTCAATCCTAGGGTGTGACCTTGTAGGTTCTTGTAACGTTAGCAATAATTATTAGAACAATTCTAATATTACATACAATGAGTGACATCTAGCAATATATCATTGTCACCTAAGTTACAAGAAAATATGATTCGACATATCATCTTGGTGATTACTCTTTTATGTATTACATCCTTATGTCCTTTATATCTAGAATAGGCACAAGTCTTGGAATAGTCACACTTGTATAGCCCATCTATTGTTTCTTGATATATAGAGTAGACTTTAATTAATGAATAGTTTATGATATATCATATCAACTTATTCAAGCATGGCCATGTGTTTCTAGTCTTACTCAATCAAGTAGCATGTGATATATTTCCTATTATGTAAGAATGACAAATCCTATCTTATTCATACACACCCACTACATATATTGAGATATATTCAATAACAGTCTTTATAGAGCAACCAGTTACGGAGCTTGTTTAGCTGCATCAAAATATACAACAAGATATGTTGGGATAGTATTGATCTCAAGTATGAGGATCATACATATAGTCATCACCATGAGCAATGTTATGATTGTCACATAATAATCCAAGACATATGCTCATGGTCGGTCATTCCAATAGATTGTTCTCTAACAATATAATCATGTATCAATTTTGACATCTCTATATCAATAACAACTCATTGTCATCAATCAATAACATGTTAGTCATAAGCGTATTGTTATTGTCCATGCCCATAATAATACTTGACTAGAGATCTTTTAATAATAACAATTATGTCATTATATGGACTTTATTATCTTTCAGTTTATGTTAAACACATCTATATAAATGAAAATAATAGCGGCAATGCCTTTATTCAATAAAATCGGTAAATAAAAGTATTATTACAATCATCATATGATTGGTCTTTGGGCATACTCTAACAATCTCCCACTAGCACTAAGACCAATCACTCACATATCTAATACCGAGTGACTCAGTGTGACGATCATGCCTCTGCAGTGTAAGAGGCTTTGTCAAGGGATCAACAATGTTGTCATCCATGTGTACTCTACATATTTCCACATCTCCTCGATCAATGATCTCTCGAATGAGATGAAAGCGCCTAGGAATATGTTTGGATCGTTGATGAGATCTTGGTTCCTTTGCTTGTGCATTGGCTCCATTATTGTCACAACAGAGTTCTACAGTATCTGATATGCTGGGAATAACTCCTTATTCCGATATGAACTTCTTGATCCAAACAACCTCTTTTGCTGCTTCACTGGCTGTAATGTATTCAGCCTCTGTTGTAGAATCAACTACTGTGTCTTGCTTCGAACTTTTCTAGCTCACAGCACCTCCATTAAGTCAAAACACAAAATCCGATTGCGATCGTGAGTCATCCTTGTCAGTTTGGAAGCTGGCATCAGTATAACCTTTTATACTAAACTCTTCCTCCCCTCCATATACAAGAAATGTATCCTTAGTTCTTCTTAAGTACTTAAGGATATTTTTAACCACAACCAAGTGATTTTCACCAGGGTTTGCTTGATACCGACTCATCATGCTTAGAGCATACGATACATCTGGTCGAGTACATATCATGGCATACATTATAGAACCAATAACCGAAGCATATGGAATCTTATTCATCCGTTCTCTTTCTAGTGGAGTTGAAGGACACATTTCCTTAGAAAGAGAAATGCCATGTCTCATAGGCAAAAATATTTTCTTGGATTCTTCCATACTGAACCTTTTCAGCACTTTGTCTATATATGTACTTTGACTCAAACCTAGAAGTCGTCTTGATCTATCTCTATAGATCTTAACTCCTAAGATATACGCTGCCTCACCCAAATCTTTCATAGAAAACAACTACTTAACCAAGTCTTAACAGACTGTAAAGTAGGTATATCATTTCCTATGATGAGTATGTCGTCTACATACAAGATTAGGAAAGAAACAATGCTCCCACTAGGCTTCTTATAAACACAAGGCTCATCTTCATTTCTGATAAAACCAATCTCTTTGATTGAATCATTGAAATGAAGATTCCAGCTTCGAGAAGCTTGCTTTAGTCCATAAATAGACCTCTGTAGCTTACAAACCTTTCCAGTATTTCCTGGAAAGACAAAACCTTTTGGTTGTGTCGTATACACATCATCTTCAAGTTTTCTATTAAGGAAGGTAGTTTTGACGTCCATTTTCCAGATTTCATAATCATGGAATGCAGCTATTACGAGCAGGATCCGAATGGACTTAAACATAGCTATAGGGGATAATGTTTCGTCATAGTCTACACCATGAACTTGTCGAAAACCTTTAGCGACTAATCACCCCTTGTATGTTTGTACATTACCATCTATGTCGGTTTTTTTTCTTGAAAACCCATTTACATCCTATAGGTTTGACCCCTTCAGGTGGTTCAACCAAAGTCCCTACTTGGTTTACTGACATGGAATCCATCTCAGATATCATGGCTTCAAGCCATTTCTCAGAGTATGGGTTAGACACTTCCTCTTGATAAGTCCTGGGATCATCTTTATCCATAAGAAGAACATCTCCTTGTGTCGTAACGAGAAATCCAAATCTCTCAGGTGCACGATGTTCTCTTGTGGATCTACACAGTGATTGTGTTTCTAAATATGTTGAATGTTCATCAACAACTTGTGAAACATGCTCAACTTCAGGTTCATTTATTTGTTGTTCTTTAACTTCTCCAAGTTCAATATTTCTACCCTTCCCTTTCTTTGAGAGAAATTCTCTTTTGAGAAAAACTCATATTCGAGAAATAAACACTTTGTTCTCGTTAGGGTTGAAGAAATAGTATCCCTTAGTTTCTTTAGGATATCCAACAAATATACACTTATGAGATTTAGGTTCGAGCTTTGTAGACATCTGATGTTTTATATAAGCTTTACAACCCTAAATCTTTATAAAAGACATACTGGGATGCTTCCCAGTCCATATCTCGTATGGTGTCTTTTGAACCGATTTAGATGGAACACGATTTAGTGTGAAAGTGGTTGTTTCAAGTGCATGTCCCTAAAAAGAAGTTAAAAGATCACTATGACTCATCATCGATCGAACCATGTCTAACAGTGTTCGATTCCTTCTTTCAGAAACTCTATTCCACTGTGGTGTACCAGGTGGTGTAAGCTGTGAGACAATCCCACATCCTTTTAGGAGTTTATCAAACTCTATGCTTAAGTATTCTCCACCTCGATCTGATCGAAGTGCCTTAATACTCTTTCCTAGTTTATTTTGTACTTCATTTTTAAATTCCTTAAACTTTTCAAGGGCTTCAGATTTATGGCGCATAAGATAAATATACTCATACCGACTGAAGTCATCAGTAAAAGTAATGAAGTAATGGAATCCACCTCTGGCTTGTGTATTCATTGGTCCATATACATCACTATGTATTAACCCCAATAAATCACTTGCTCGCTCACCTTTACTATTAAAAGGAGCTTTAGTAATTTTTCCCAACAAGCAAGATTCGCATACATCATATTGTTTGAAAATAAATGAATCTAAGAATCCATCTTTATGGAGTTTTGATATGCGTTTCTCACTTATATTGCCTAAACGACAATGCCAAAGATAAGTTTGATTCGAGTCATTTATTTTTGATCTTTTAGTATTTATGTTATAAATGGTGTTATCTTGATCCAAAATATAGAGATCATTAACCAATTGTGCCGAACCATAAAAACACTATCGAGATAAAAAGAACAACAATTATTCTTAATAATAATCTCAAAGCCAATCTTGTCCAAACAAGAAATAGAAAAATGTTCTTAGTCAAACTAGGCACAAAATAGCAATCTTCTAAATTTAAATCAAGTCCTCTAGGCAAAGATAAAACATATGTCCCTATAGATAATGCAGTAACTCTTGCTCCATTTCCCACTCGTAGGTCCACGTCTTCTTTAGCCATATTCCTTCTCTTTTGCAGTCCCTGTACAGAAGTACAAATATGAGAACGACAACCGATATCTAATATCCAAGAAGTAGATGTTGACAAATTAACATCAATAACATAAATACCTGAAACAAACGTTCCATTTACTTTTGCCTTCTTGACATCTTCAAGCTAAACAGGGCAGTTTCACTTCTACTGTCCGGTCTTATCGCAATGGAAACATTTTCCTTCTTTGCTAACTCCCCCTTTGGGCTTCAATGCATTTTTCCTTTTTGGTTTGGTCTTACCATTTCCCTTAGACTTTGTCACTACTTTTTTCTTTCCCTTTCCTTTGTCCTTGTGGACCATCAGAATAGGCTTAGGCCCAACCTTTTTCATGTTACTTTCAGCAGTTTGTAACATGCCAAGTAACTGTGGCAAAGTTTAATAATTTTATTCATGTTGAAATTAAGGACAAATTGGCTAAAGCTATCTAGTAACGATTGTAGGATAACATCGGTAACCAATTCATCTTTGAGAGGAAATCCCAGTTTTTTCAACGTTTGGATGCTGCCCATCATCTTGATGACATGAGCTCCTACAGGAGTTCCCTCTTCCATTTTGCATTGAAATAGAGCTTTAGAGGTCTCATATCTCTCTTGACGTGCTTTCCCTTCATATATTTCTTTGAGATTTTGAATCATCTCATATGCAACCATGTCCTCATGTTGCTTCTGAAGCTCATGAGTTATGGTGGCAAACATTAGACATCCAACATCTAACATATCATCCATATGTTTCTTGAATTTGTCTTTGTCAACTTTTGAAGCATTAGCTGCAGTTCATCAGGAACAAGTTCCTCAATGACATATTCCTTCCTTTCCTGTTTGAGAACAATTCTCAAATTACGAAACCAATCAAGGAAATTTTTGCCATTAAGTTTATCCTTCTCAAGGAGTGATCGCAGTGATAAAGTATTGTTTGCCATTTAATCTACAACAATGGAAATATTAAAGTAAGTAAATTTTCCGAATTTAAAATTTATAAATACGACTTTATTTACAAATTACTCCCACTATTTTATTCAAAATTAAAAACCCTCTTTGTTTTAATTTCAGAAAAATTAAACAAAATTTTTTCTAGTGGGTGAGGATCCATAATACATCAATTTCCTAAATCAGCTTTGGATTTTCCTTTAGGATAGTGATTATTTAGGTAAGTAACACTTGACTAGTTACATCTAATGTAACTCCTCATTTTTTGTGAACAACTTTTGTTCAAGTCATCTCATGACTTATCCAAATATTTAACTCGGTGAATATCACTTGCTTATTCTTCGCATTTAACCAAGATAGATTTATGTGCCAATGCTTTGGCAAAGCCCACACAATATCGATCAAAGACTTAACAAGAGTAAATATTGGACGGTTAAGTTAACTTAGATTATAAAGAGGGATTTGCGTAATTATCTCATCATTGTTTGTTTTAATATTAGGCCCTTATTGATCTCATCAATATTTATTCTTATTATATCATTTGATGCATTGCATACATAAAAAATATAGCAATAAATAAGATGCAATGGTTATAGCCCAAACCAATGACTAAGGTGGCCCATCCCAAGCCAATGGGAGAACCAAGAACCCTAAAGCCTAAGACTACTCTCTAGATATCTTCTCGCCATTCTTCTGCTCCTTGTGAATCTTCATATATTTACAATTTTAAAAGAAATTCATTTTTACATACGAGGGAGTAAGATGAGAAGATAAATACAACAGAGATATAGAAAGGCATGCCTCGCAGACCGTATTTCAAAATAAACCATTATGATTTGAACAAGGGCTACAACCATGCATATCAAACACCGTGCAAAACAAACATATCATATATATATATATACACGTTGTTATGCCTTTGTTAAAAATATTAATATGGGCCTTCAATTTGTACTGTTGATAAGGGGTCAAGGGGCGGATCCCCTAGTGCGCTTAGGCCGTCGTGGGATGGCCAGTAGGATTTTTTTGAAAAACAGTACTTCTATTTCCATTGAAAAACTTCACGATTTGATAACAATTATCAACAGAATTGTTCTTTTGGGATTTTCAATCCCGAAGGTTTTCTACATCGGAACAACCATTGTTCACCTGCTAAACGCTATCTGCTATCGTACTCCCATAGATCATCCAACAACAAATCGATTGAAAAACATTTTAACAAATTAACTTATTAATCATTGTGGGTATCGATTAGAACAATGATATCAATATATTTACCGAAATCGATAAAACTACAACATGCATCTCATACATATTGCATCAATAAAAAATTTAACCCAAAATCATATCGTACAAGTTGCTCTGATACCATTCTTGGGACCATCGGCGCACCCCATGGCGCAGCAGAAATAAAACTTGATGGTCACACCAGTAATCCAAGTACGAAAAACTAAAATCGGGAGGAAGAGATGCGAATACTTACAGTGGGTTACTTGAAAAACAGCAAGAACAACAGTGAATACTGTTGTGTAGATCGGTTCGAATCTTAAGCCTCCACGAAATCACATCTCGGGCTCTACTTAGTTCACCCGATTGAGAGCAATCTTTGTTCTCCCCAAAACTCTTTTAAGAGAAAACGGTTGAAGGGTTTTGAGTGTGTGTTATTTAATGGCTGCTAGACCTAATACACCCTTTTATAGCCAAGTTACCCTAATCATATTAGGATTTTATTATTTCAAATTAATTAAATCTATATTTAATTAATTGGAATTTAATAATCCTATTATATCCAAGTTACCCTAATCATATTAGGGATTTTATTATTTCAAATTAATTAAATCTATATTTAATTAATTGAAATTAAATATTCAGGATTATTAAAACATATATTTAATTAACTCTAGATATATATTTTAGTAACGTACAACAATTGCACATCTTTGCTCGTTTCAATCCCAGGGTGTGACCTTGTAGGTTCTTGTAACGTTAGCAATAATTATTATAACAATTCTAATATTACATACAATGAGTGACATCTAGCAATATATCATTGTCACCTAAGTTACAAGAAAATATGATTCGACATATCATCTTAGTGATTACTCTTTTATGCATTACATCCTTATGTCCTTTATATTTAGAATAGGCACAAGTCTTGGAATAGTCACACTTGTATAGCCCATCTATTGTTTCTTGATATCTAGAGTAGACTTTAATTAATGAATAGTTTATGATATCTCATATCAACTTATTCGAGCATGGCCATGTGTTTCTAGTCTTACTCAATCAAGTGGCCTGTGATATATTTCTTATTATGTAGGAAGGACAAATCCTATCTTAATCATACACACCCACTACATATATTGAGATATATTCAATAACAGTCTTTATAGAGCAGCAAGTTACGGAGCTTGTTTAACTGCAACAAAACATACAACAAGATATGTTGGGATAGTATTCATCTCAAGTCTGAGGATCATACATATAGTCATCACCATGAGCAATGTTATGACTATCACATAATAATCCGAGACATATGCTCATGGTCGGTCAATCCAATACATTGTTTTCTAACAATATAATCATGTATCAATTCTGACATGTCTATGTCAATAACAACTCATTGTCATCAATCAATAACATGTTAGTCTTAACCGTATTATTGTTATCCATGCCCATGATAATACTTGACTAGGGATCTTTTAATAATAACAATTATGCCATTATATGGACTTTATTATCTTTCAGTTTATATTAAACACACATATATAAATGAAAATAATAGTGGCAATGCCTTTATTCAATAAAATCGGTAAATAAAAGTATTATTACAATCATCATATGATTGGTCTTTGAGCATACTCTAACACTCATTGGAGTGTTATGTGGTTTCCCATTTTTCAGTCGAAACTTCTTGAGCATATATTTGACGTACTTAGCTTGATTGATGAAGATGTCATCTTTTCTTTGCTTGATTTGGAATCCCAAGAAAAATGAGAGCTCCCCCATCATGCTCATCTCGAATTCACTTTGCATTAGCTTAGAAAATTCTTGGCAAAGAACATCATTAGTAGAACCAAATATTATATCATCAACATAAATTTGAACTACTAATAAATCTTTACCTTTATGCTTTAAAAACAACTTAGTGTCAACCTTCCCTTTTGAAAAACCTTTTTCGATTAATTTTTTTTTTGACAATCTTTCATACCAAGCTCTAGGAGCTTGTTTTAAACCATAAAGAGCTTTTTTCAATTTAAAAACATTATTTGGAAATTTTGAATCTTCAAAACCAGGAGGTTGCTCCACATACACTTATTCTTTTATAAAACCATTTAAAAATTACACTTTTAACATCCGTTTGAAATAATTTAAATTCATTGAAACAAGCAAATGCTAATAACATTCTAATTGCTTCCATCCTAGCTACGGGAGCGTATGTTTCATCATAGTCTATGCCTTCTTCTTGAGTATACCCTTGTGCAACAAGTCTAGCCTTGTTTCTCACTATATTACCACTTTCATCAAGCTTATTCCTAAATACCAATCTAGTACTTATAGTAGATTTATTACTAGGCCTTTCAACTAATGTCCATACTTTACTTCTCTCAAATTGATTTAACTCTTATTGCATAACCATAATCCAATGTTCATCATTTAATGCTTCTTTAATATTTTTAGGCTCTATGCATGAGATAAATGCAACATGATTACAAATATTTCTAAGAGAAGATCGAGTTGTTACCCCTTTGGATGGATCACCTATTATTTCACCATCTTTGACATAGTTGTATTCCATTGGGTTAGAGACTTCCCTTTCTTCAATGGTTGGATTCTCGAGAGAATATTGAGTTTCCTCATCTTTCATTTTTTCCTTTGATGATGATTCTCCATCGTCATGTCCAACGTCATTTATAATGCCTACATCATCATTCACACAAGAATCCTTCCTCGGAAGGGGATTATCATCGAAAACAACATGTATAGACTCTTCTACAACTAAAGTTCTTTTATTAAATACTCGATAAGCTTTAGAATTTAAGGAATAACCCAGAAAAACTCCTTCATCACTTTTAGCATCAAATTTGCCAAGATTGTACTTACTGTTGTTTAAAACAAAACATTTACATCCAAAAGGATGAAAATAGCTAATGTTAAGATTTTTATTTTTTAAAATTTCATATGGAGTTTTCTTTAAAATTGGCCTAATCATTACTCGATTTACAACATAACAAGTGGTATTTGTGGCTTCCGCCCAAAAATATTTTGGCAAATTATTTTCACAAAGCATGGTTCTAGCCATTTCTTTTAAAGTTCCATTTTTCCTCTCAACAACTCCATTTTGTTGAGGGGTTCTAGGTGTTGAAAAATTATGGCTAATACCATTAGAATTACAAAACTCAGTAAATCCAAGATTTTCAAATTCAGTGCCATGATCACTCCTAACACTAGTTATAAAGTAACCTTTTTCGTTTTGGATTATTTTTGAAAATGTGATAAAATGATCTAATGCTTCATCTTTACTACTTAAAAATAGAACCCGAGTATATCTAGAATAGTCATCTACCAAGACAAATGCATATTGTTTTCCACCCAAGCTAGTAGTCCTAGTTGGCCCAAAAAGATCAATATGGATCAATTGTAATACTATACTAGTTGATATATCATGAATGGATTTAAAAGAAACTCGATTTTGTTTTCCTTTAGCACAAGCATCACAGATTTTATCATTATCAAATTTTAGTTTAGGCAACCCTCTTACTAAATCTCCTTGAATTAGCCGTTGCAAAACACTCATATTAGCATGTCCTAGTCTCCTATGCCATAACCAACTATCATGTTCATTCTTAGGAACTAGACATAAATTAGTCATATCAATAGAGTCTAAAATACACCATGTATATGTTTCCTATTCTATGACCAACAAGCATAATCAAAGTAGATGCAATGTCAATCAATTTTGCAAAAACTTAATTTAAAAATAAGACATTGTATCTTTTGTAAAATTCATCTAATCAGATTATGCTTTAATCCATTCACATACAAAACATTATGCAATGTTGATTATCAAGATTAAGAGCACATGCATAAAGTTTTTGAAAATGTTATGCATTAAAACTTTATAATTTTTTTAAAAAAATACGCATAAACATTAAAAAAAATTTAAGGTCAAAATTTTACAAAAACAAATTTCTTGAAAAATCGATATCAATTGTTAAAGAGATATAAAAAAAACTTTTGACCAAAAATTAATATGATGAACTAGAGTTTATAAAACATTACCAAAATTTACTATGTTCATCATACAATGTTTTTCAACATACATGAGATAAAACATAATCATTTAGAATTATTCAACATTTAAAACCTCATGCATGCATAAACTAAACGAGTAACCAAATAAAATAAAAACATTAAGTTTAGAGGTTACCCATTCCTTTTTCATTTGTGGCTAGAGCATCTTGAATATCATCATCTTCATCACCATTGCTCCCACACACCTACAAGAGACATTTAAGTAGATTTTGGTATCCAAATTGCTTTGGATCCGTGATTGTTAGTTTCAATGCCCCTTGTTCTTTTTGGAACCCATACTCGTTTTTCTTTCTTTAAAGGACAAGTATGTTCCTTATTACCATGATAATGACAATGTGAACATATTGTCAAATTGACCATGTTAAACATTGAAGCTTAAGTTTCAAATCGAAATTTTCTTTTTCAATACTTTCAAATTTTATTTTTAAAAGCTCTAAATCCTTCTTCAAGATTTCATTTTGATTTTCAAAATCCATTTTCGTTTCTAGAAGAAGTTTGTTTAATTTGAAAATTTCTTTTTCAAAGTTTTCAGATTTTATTTTTGAAAGCTCTAACTCTTTTCTTAAAATTTCATTTTGATTTTCTAAATCTAGTTTGGCTTTCAAAAGAAGATCATTTTAGCTATAAATTTAGAAATTAATTTATTGTATTTGGAGTTCATGGTCTCAAACTCCAAAAATAATTCATCATAAGCATATTGTAACTCATTAAAAGATTTTGAATTTAATATATTTGAGTTAGAAGATACCTTTGGCTCTGTGAGAGCTAATAGAGACATCACCTTTATTGGTTCTTGTTCTTCCTTGTCTCCATAGATCTCCTCAAGCTTATCCCACATCTCCTTGTTACTTGAACAAGAATAAACTCCTTTATATACATTAGGATCAATTGCACAACATAACATGTGCATAACCTTTGTGTTTTGTTGAGCTTTCTTCTGTTCTTGATCACTCCACTTCTTTGCCTTCTTTGTAGGAGAGGAATATCCTTTCTCGATTATCATCCAAGCTTCCATATCAAATCCTTGGATAAATATCATTATAAACCTCTTCCAACGATGATAATTTGTTTCGTTGAAGTGTGGAGGCACGTCAATTGGTCTGGATTCTTCAATGGAGAATGAACAAGAAGTGGACGCCATCTTTATCGATTTAACTCTTCCCGAATTGACTCAAGAGATGGTTAAACCTTTAAATGAGTGAGGCTCTGATACCAATTGTTGAGTTAATCAGTCGATGGAATCGGCCAAGAGGGGGTGAATTGGTAATTAAAATTTTGGTGGAAACTTTTGCAGAAAATTGAAAGTAATTGGACAACGATTTAGAGTGGTTCGACTTTCTCAACCAAAGTCTACGTCCACTACCTTAGCTATCCACACTAAGGATTTTCCAACAAATTCACTAATTTGTTCTTTCTTTTAAGGCCAAAGAGATAATCTTACAACTCCCTCAAGAATATATCCCAATTCTTGAGAACACTCTTTCTCAAAGAGAAGATTACAAATTTGCAAACTTACAAGGAAATCCTCACAAGGTAGATTGTTTGCACAATTCTAGAATAAAGAAAGAACACTCAAGAATGAATACAATTGACTACAAGAAGTGTTCTTGAAAGAAAAATGAATATTGAATGAAAAATAAGCTTGAAATGCTCAAACAATGAGTTTGATGCTTTCTCTTTGATTCTCTGTTGATTCTAGTTTCTTGTTGTTGATCAATGGCTTCTTAGCTTGTTTAAATAGTCCTTCAATTGATTCTGAACGTTGGGGATGATTAGTGTAGTCAATAGAGCTGTTTAAGTGTGAAAACAATTAATAAAAATAGTTGTGAGCTTCTGTGCATCGATGCACACACATGGTACATCGGTGCATCAAGTGTAAAGTTCAAATATTTTGACCGTTGGACCCATAGTGCATCGGTGCACTAAGATTGCATCGATGCATGAAGTGCATTCGATGTTTCAAAATAGCCTGAGTGCATCGATGCATGACTTGTGCATCGATGCATCAAATGCATTCGATGTTTTTTATAAAACCCTGAGTGCATCGATGCATGGTATGTGCATTGATGCATAAAATGCATTCGATGTTCAATTTATTCATTGGTGCATCGATGCATGGATTGGTGCATCGGTGCATTCCTTTGAAAAATTGATTTTAAGCTTGATTTTGGTTCAAAATACTTTGTGCAAATTGTTTCAAAAATATATTAAGTATAAAACATAATTTAACACATTTAGTAAGGTTTGAAATTGATCTTGAAATACTTGGAGTAATAATTTGATATTCGAGTAATTAAATCGAATATACTTAGAAAATCATTTATCAAATCTTAAAATTCATTTAACTTAATTTGTTATATCGAAACATCAAAATGTTTTCAACATTTTCCTTATTTGGTCAGTGTGTGATCTAAGTGGGTAATATTTGTGTCAATAGTTATAGTAAAATATCCTAATTATAATTTTGTTTATGTTTACATTATACTTATAAATCTTAATTGTAATTTTAGATATTTTATATTTTTAATAAAACCGGCGGTTTTATGTAAAAAAATAGGTAATTACACAAAAAAATTCAAAATGAAAGTGATGGTTGTTTTTACAAATTTATTGGTCAAACAAGCTAGACATTCGAAATCGGTGGCTTTACTGGTAGACTGGATGGCTACGCTAAAATAATGTGAACTTTCTCTCACCAAAAGGGTTTATATATTTTATTCGGATTCTTTTGCCATTATTGAAGCATACAACGAAACTCAATTTGATTTGAAAAATTGATTTATTTTATTTGACTCGAATCGACACAATTAATAATTATATAAATTTGACTTGATTCAATTTTTTTTTTAATTTTAATCAAGCTATAAAATAGAACTTGAATAACTCAAATAACTCATTTTTTAGTAATTGATAGATTGATTTTCAAGCTCAAGTCAAGTCTTTCAACTCTGTATGATATATGTATATGAATTATGACAAATATGAAGAAATATAAATGTATATTGTATATAGTTATAGAAAACCATTTAAATTTGAATCAAATAATATCATAATATTATAAATATTTTATAATTAAATTTAAATAGAAACTCGAACAACCCTACTCTATTATAGGATGCTACTTTGTTGAGTCTGCCAACTATTAAAAGTTACAAAATGATCCTCCTATTATAAGGTACTATTTTGTTAAATCCCCTACTATTAAAAGTTACAAAATGGTTACTCGACTATTCATATGTTTCAAAATTGTCATTATTAAAAACTGATGATCGCCTAAGCTGAACATTAACTGCTGAATGGAATATGAAAAATCATATTTTAATGATATCTACTGGCACCGTCGTTGCTTTCAAGCACTGAATCAACGACATAATGTTTCAAACACTAGTTCAATGACATAATGTAAATGGAGAGTCGATCCATAAAGTACAACACATATTATTTTAGGATTAGAATTTATCATATCATAATCAACATGTTAATGTCTAGCTCAAATGATATCAATTTTTAAATACAAAAAGACGAGTTTGAAACAAATGAATAATTAAGTGACAATTTTGTAACCAACAAATGAATAATTAAGTGACAATTTTGTAACCTTTAATAGCATCATTACTCAACAAAACAACTTTGTTAGGGAGAAAGGAAGATAATATGCTAGAGGAGGCCAAAGATATGCCACAGTAGATAGCAACATCTAAGGTGAATGTTGTACACGTGGAATCAACAACAAGAAACATTTGAGAAAGGTGCAGAGGGCTGCGAGAAAGAAGGATGCCTACAACTCTAATTAGTTTTATTTGTTTATAATGCAAACAAATATAAATAAGACTAAATTAAAGGGACTTGCTGAATTTAGTTGGAATTTCTATTTTCTTAATGTTCGTTCTATTTATTCTTCATCTATTCTTATATATATATTCTTGTTACGTAATCTCTCGTTGAGAGAATGGTGAAGAATTTTGAAGTGATCAAATGTAACACCCATATCTCGTATACCTTTCTGTACACGAAATACAGATGTCACAACACTTTTAAAATTTTTCCTCTTTTAAAAACATGTAAAATTTTGTTTCCAGATTTTTTTAGAACATAACATTTTTAATATAAAGAAAAAGACTAATTGAAATATGATAAGAAATTCTACTTAATTACAATTCAGAGCATTTTTCATACTTTAATTACATGCCAACTAAAATTTTCAAAAACAAACCAAATTGTTTTATAGTTACTGACGAGTCAACCTTAATGGATGATATCCCTTGCTACTGTTGCACTCCTTATCTGATTTGTCTCTTCTTTTACCTACACGTGGAAGTAACACACGTTAAGTATTTAGTTAGTGAGACATAATATTGTAAAGAAATCCTTATGTATAAATAAGTATGTCATATTTATTTAGTTCATACTAAATCGTATATTCTTTAAGGATCCTATAATCCTCTTCAGTTAGACCATATTTCATTCACAATTATCTTAATTATTTTTAGTATGCCTAGCATGCCTATCTTTCTTTATATTTTTATTTTATTTTATTTATCTCTTTAGTCATTCTTCTTTATTTGCATTGAGAGCATCCCTTCATATTTATAATGCACCATTATGCATTTTCATTTATGGCATTATTTCATGCCAATAATGCAGCCATATGCGTTTCAATTATGGCATCCTTTCGTGCCGATAATGCACCCATATGCATTTCCTTTATGGCATCCTTTCATGTCTTTTATACACTATTATACATTTCATTTATGGCGTCCTTTCATGCCTTTTATACAATATTATACATTTCATTTATGACATCCTTTCATGCATTTTATACAATGTTATGCATTGTTATACATCTAGTCTTTTACTCAAAGGAATTTAACCTTTCATCTAACAGGCATGATTGACACCTTTTTGTCAAATGCGCAACTAGGCCATTAATCTTTTACTCAAAGGTATTTAACTTTTCATCTAACTGACATAATTGACACCTTTCTGTCAAATGCACAGTTAGGCCTCAAAGGCACTTAGCCTTTCATCTAACTGGCATAATTGATACATTTCTGTCAAATGCATAGCTAGGCCTCAAAGACACTTAGCCTTTCCTCTAACAGCCATAATTGGCACCTTTATCTGAAATGCACAGCTAGGTCTCAAAGGAACTTAGCTTTTCATCTTACTGGCATAATTGACACCTTTCTGTCAAATGCACAACTAGGCCTCAAAGGCATTTAATCTTTCATCTAACTGGCATAATTGACATCTTTCTGTCAAATGCACAGCTAAGCCTCAAAGTCCCTTAACCTTTCATCTAACTGGAATAATTGACATATTTCTGTCAAATGCACAGCTAGGCCTCAAAGGCACTTAGCCTTTCATCTAACTGACATAATTGACACCTTTCTGTCAAATGCACATCTAGGCCTCAAAGGTACTTAGCCTTACATCTAACTAGAATAATTAACACCTTTATGTCAAATGCACAGCTAGGCCTCAAAGGCACTTAGCCTTTCATCTAATTGGAATAATTGAGACATTTATGTTAAATGCACAACTAGACCTCAAAGCCACTTACCCTTTCATCTAATTCATGAAATGCACAATTAGGCCTCAAACGCACAACATTATAGCATTAATCTTTTATTTTAGAACAATTTCTACTATAATAATTATTCATAATCTCAGTTAACTCTTTCAAATCATTGTACACTCTATGTTTATCTCTATAGTACCAATGCAATAACTCCAAAAAATTCCTATAATTTACGTGGGTTGCATCCACAATACGAATAAAGTAAATCATATAATTTCTTAATTTTTTTGCACATAAAGTTCTTATATGGAAATTCATAAACAAATTATGGATTTCTTAATTTTTTGCACTTAAAGTGCCCATACAGAAATTCATAAACAAATTATGAATTTCCTAACTTTTTGTAGACTCAGTACCATTATGTAATCATATACATATATCAATGAACCATACATCTATGACTACCGTAACATATACGTACATATTAAATGTACTCACATGGATTATCTCACTAATGTATCCAAAACGTGACGTTAATTACTCAGGTACTTTGCCTTTAGTTTTGCTTGACTCGAGAGTTTGATTTCGATCTACTCAAGCATCCAACAAAGACATCTACAATATTAATTGTTAGTATATTTCCTAAAAATTATACTTAAACATTACTCAAGAGTACATATTATTATATTTTCTATAACAATCTTAGCTTATCTTCAAATTTCTGGCTCAATAGTATCGATGCCAACCCCTACCATGGTATCGATACTACTATACTATGGTACCGATACCATTTTTGCATTTTGTTATCAATGGTATCGATACCATCTTTATAGTATTGATACTCCCCTCTTGATATCGATACCACTTGAATCGGTATAGATACTACTCAGTGAATTCTACTAATTTTAAGCCTATAGTATCGATATTGTTCTATCAGTATCGATACCATTACCCAGATTTTACATTTTTCATCCTGAAATTTACCCAAATTTGGTCAAAATTTCTTATGTTTACCCCCAACAATACTATTAAACTCTTCTCAACTTATCCCTATTAAGTTTCCTTCATTTAGCTTATTAAAACATCTAAAATCCCTTAAGCTCAGTTAAATCTAAGAATCACACCATATTTTCTAACTTGTTTTTAAACTCATCCAATGCTTCTAATCTCTTATTTACTTCATTGACAAGTCAAATATACTAGTAAACATCAATAAACACACATATCATAACATATCATTCAAAACCCATTTCTTTAAATCTCCCATATTTTATCCATCTTTTAGGTTTACTCTTATTTAATCCTCCTTATGCCTCTATAATAGTCAATGCTTCAAAACCAACAAAAAATGGAAGAAGAAACTATCCAAATAAAACCTCACCTTTGTTATGGGGGAAGTTTATTCCACGGGAAGAAGAAGAAAAGAGAAATAACTTTTTGGTTATCTTCCTTTCCTCTATTGTTACAATTTAGTCTAACACCATTCCAAATTCATTTTCCTTTAAAGGACCAAAATGCCCTCTTTATTCCTATATTGATACAATTTAGTCTAACAATATTCCAAATAATTTGCTCATCTTTTACCATTTATTCAATTAAATTGCAAATCTATTTAATACAATCCCTGACCTAATATTTAGGGTATTACAATTCTCCTTCTTAATAAAAATTTGTCATTGAATTTAAAGACTTTATGCGTTTATCGCAATACTTCAACTATAGAAATCATTTTGTTACGAGTTTTCTTGATTTCCCTAGTCCAAATCTGTATTAGTTCTTTTTCATAATTCAATTTTAATCGAATCTCCATTTCCCAAAGTAAGAACATGAAATGGATTTGATTGATCATTAATAAGCAATGATATATGAAAACATTATAGGTGTTGTCCATTTCGGGAGACAAAAGCTAACTGATAAAATCTATCAAGGTTCAATAATTCTTGAACTTAGTCCAAACCGCAATATTTACTTCCAATGTAATACTTTCAGAAAATTTTTATCACTTTCTTACTACTCAAATACTTTTCTCTTTAGATCAGCATAAGACTTTTGTAATTAACACAACTATCGCATCGCTCACTATATAATTAATGACATCAAATCTTTTAAGATACTCGACTATGACCGACTCTAAATCATGCATAGCTAATTCCTATTGTGATTCTTGAACTTTATTGAGACATATGCCACAACCTTACCTTTGTGAATAAGCACACTTCTTAAATCGTTGATAGATGCATTAGTTAAATCAACATAATCTTTATCCAACTCAAGTTGTATAAACGTTGGTATCTCTGTTATGATCCTCTTTAGTATTTCAAAACTCTCTTGACCCTTTTTCGTTCTACAAAAAGACATATTTTTCCTTAAATCTTTGTTAGTAGCAAAGCTAATGTCGAAACGTTTTTCATTAGCCTTCTATAGTAAACAACAAACCCCAAAGAAATCCAAACTTCAGGTTTATTCTTTGGGAGTTCCCAATTTACCATAACATGAGTTTTTCTTAAGATCTATTCTTATACCTTATGCTGAAACAACATGGTCAAAGAAAACCATCCCTGCTAACCAAATTTTCACATTTGAATAGTTTGACAAAGTAGTATTCTCTCGAAGAGTCTTATTTAACTATCAAAATCTATGTATAACCTCATATATTTATCTTTCTTTTCGCTAATAACACATATACTTCCCAATATGAAATACTCTAGTTGTTAAAACTTTGATCAATCAAATTTTATAATTTAGTTTCTAATTCTCTTGACTCACTTAAGTCATTTAATACTAAATCATAGAAACATGTTTAATACCTTAATAACTATTAACCTTGAATTCCACCTTTTGATATTGAGGTAACTCAATAAATTTACCTGAGAAGACAACTATAAATTCCCAAATTTTTGTGAAATTATCCAACAATTCTACTTTAATTATTTGAGTATCTATCACATTAACCATAAAAGCTATATATATATTATATATATTTTACTGACATCATTCCTCACAATCATTATCGATATCACCTTGAGCAATGATTTTACTTTCTCACTATAAACTATACTTTCCATAACCTCTGCTTCTTTCTGAAATAATCATCTCTAAAGACAGCAACTTATATTTAATATGATTTTAACTCATAAAATGATAATTTTATCAGGTTCATCGGGAACATAGCCCCTGGAATCTTTATCAATTATATACTACATGTTCAACTCATCTCTACATCATGACCCATTAGGGTTTACTGCTATCATCTCTCTCGAGATTAAGTTGAATATAATATTTTTTATTTAAAAACTTTCATTTCCTTCTTGAAAAAAATCTGTGTAACTTTGCAGATCCATTTAAAATATTTTCGAGCAATGGAAAAATTTTCTCTCTCAACTATGAAAGTCTAATTATCCCCATCATTAAATAAGAAGACTTGACAACTTTGTAGCAATAACCTCATAGCAGTTAATGCAAAAATTACTCTAGTATCCAAATTTACTCTTAAACAAATTCATAATCACTTGATCAACTAATAATTCATCTTTTTATAGGGTTTTAGCGGTCGATGTATTTATTGCTTACTCATTTCCTCTTACTCAAATTAACAAAACTTTGAACAATTTAATGTTTCACTTAAATATTTCTCCATTAATTAAGGTTACCTGAAGAAATCTCGGAATCATCACTAGACTCAGAAATATTCTCTAAATCCTCATCCAATTCAACTACTCTTGTAAACCCTTCAAACTTTTTAATAGATCCCTCAATTGCAGAATCATCGTTAAACACAGGGGCATTCCTCCACAAAATAAAGGAAAATCCCTAACAACTTCTACCCTTTTATAGCATGAGACTAAAATCATGTCAAATTCTCTTGGGTCGATTTTGATCTTGACCTTCTTTTCAATATTATCTACTTTCTTACCTTTATCCTTGGTTTCTGACATCTATTAGACATACAAAAGAATAACACTCAAGTTAATAAGGAGTGACATTAATCACCCTCTAATTGACGCCATATTAGTAACTTTGATAATCTTAATGGCATGTAATCATTTTTACATTAAAATACATTCGATTTCGACCGAGAATCGGCTAAACCTATAGCTATGATACCAATTAATGTAACACCCATTTCATGTATACCTTTTCTTACACGAAATATAGATGTCACATCACTTTTAAAATTTTTCCTCTTTTAAAAACCTGTAAAATTTTGTTTCCAGTTTTTTTAAAACATAACATTTTTAATATAAAGCAAAATATTAATTGAAATATGATAAGAGGTTCTACTTAATTACAATTCAGAGTATTTTTCATACTTTAATCACATGCCAACTTAATATTTCCAAAACAAACCAGATTGTCCTATAGTTACTGACGAGTAAACCTTAATGGATGATATCCGTTGCTACTACTACACTCCTTATTTGATTTGTCTCTTCTTTTACCTAAACGTGGAAGCAACACACGTTAAATATTTACTTAGTGGGACATAATATTGTAAAGAAATCCTTATGTATACATAAGTATGTCATATTTATTTAGTTCGTACTAAATTGTATATTCTTTAAGGATCCTATAATCCTCCTCAGTTAGACCATATTTCATTCACAATTATCTTAATTATTTTTAGTATTCCTAGCATACCTATCTTTCTTTATATTTTTCTTTTATTTTATTTATCTCTTTAGTCATTCTTCTTTATTTTCATTGAGAGCATCACTTCGTACTTATAATGCACCATTATGCATTTTTCATTTATGGCATTTTTTCATGCCAATAATGCACCTATATGAGTTTCAATTATGGCATCCTTTCATGCCGATAATGCACCCATATGCATTTCCTTTATGACATCCTTTCATGTCTTTTATACACTATTATACATTTCATGTATGGCATCCTTTCATGCCTTTTATACACTATTATACATTTCATTTATGACATCCTTTCATGCATTTTATACATTGTTATGCATTGTTATGCATCTAATCTTTTACTCAAAGGAATTTAACCTTTAATCTAACAAGCATGATTGACACATTTTTGACAAATTCACAACTAGGCCATTAATCGTTTACTCAAAGGTATTTAACTTGTCATCTAACTTCATAATTGACACCTTTTTGTCAAATGCACAGTTAGCCCTCAAAGGCACTTAGCCTTTCATCTAACTGGCATAATTGATACCTTTCTATCAAATGCACGGCTAGGCCTCAAAGGCACTTAGCCTTTCATCTAACTGCTATAATTGAGATCTTTATATCAAATGCACAGCTAGGTCTCAAAGGCACTTAGCCTTTCATCTAATTGGCATAATTGGCACCTTTCTATCAAATGCACAACTAGGCCTCAAAGGCATTTAGCTTTTCATCTAACTGTCATAATTGACATATTTATGTCAAATGCACAGCTAGGCCTTAAAGTCACTTAACCTTTCATCTAGCTGGCATAATTGACACCTTTCTGTCAAATGCACAGCTAGGCCTCAAAGGCACTTAGCCTTTAATCTAACTGGCATAATAGATATCTATCAAATGCACAGCTAGGCCTCAAAGGCACTTAGCCTTCCACCTAACTGGCATAATTGACACCTTTCTGTCAAATGCACAACTAGGACTCAAAGGCACTTAGCCTTTCATCTAACTGACATAATTGAGACCTTTATGTAAAATGCATAAAGAGGCCTTAAAGCCACTTAGCATTTCATCTAATTCATCAAATGCACAATTAGGCCTCAAATGCACACCATTATGGAATTAATATTTGATTTTAGAACAATTTTTACTATAATAATTATTCATAATCTCAATTAACTCTTTCAAATCATTATGCACTCTATGTTTATCTCTATAGTGTCAATGCAATAATTCCAGAATATTCCTATAATTTACGAGGTTTGCATTCACAATACCAATAAAGTAATTCATATAATTTCTTAATTTTTTTGCACATAAAGTTCTTATTCGGAAATTCATAAACAAATTATGAATTTCTTAACTTTTTACACCCGAAGTGCCCATATTGAAATTCATAAACAAATTATGAATTTCTTAACTTTTTGCACACAAAGTACCCATACAGAAATTCGTAAACAAATTATGGATTTCTTAACTTTTTGCACACAAAGTTCCCATACGGAAATTCATAAACAAATTATGAATTTCCTAACTTTTTGTACGCTCAGTACCATTATGTAATCACCATACATATATCAATCAATCATACATCTATGACTATCGTAACATATACATACATACTAAATGTAATCACATGGATTATCTCACTAATGTATCCAAAACACGACGTTGATTACTCAGGTACTTTGCCTTTAGTTTTGCTTGACTCGAGAGTTTGATTTCGATCTACTCAAGCATCCAACAAATACATGTACAATATTAATTGTTAGTATATTTCCTAAAATTATACTTAATCATTACTCAAGAGTACATATTATTTTATTTTCTATAACAATCTTAGCTTATCTTCATATTTTTGGCTCAATATTATCGATACCAACCCCTACCATGGTATCGATACTACTATACTATGATACTGATACCCTATTATGGTACCGATACCATTTCTGCATTATGTTAATAATGGTATCAATACCATCTTCATAGTATCGATACTCCCCTCTTGGTATCGATACCACTTGAATCGATATCGATACTACTTAGCGAATTCTACTAATTTTAAGCCTATAGTATTTGTATTGTTCTATCAGTATCGATACCATTACCCAGATTTTACATTTTCAGCCCAAAACTTACCCAAATTTGGTCAATTTTTCTTATGTTTACCCCCAACAATACTATTAAACTCTTCTAAACTTATCCCTATTAAGTTTTCTTCATTTAGCTTCTTAAAACATCTAAAATCCCTTAAGCTCACTTGAATCTAAGAATCATACCATATTTTTAACTTGTTTCTAAACTCATCCAATGCTTCTAATCTTTTATTTACTTCATTAACAACTCAAATCTACTAGAAACATCAATAAACACTCATATCATAACATATCATTCAAAACCCAATTCTTTAAATCTCACATATTTCATCCAACTTTTATGTTTACTCCTATTTAATCCTCCTTAAGCCTCTATAATAGTCAATGCTTCAAAAACCAACAAAAAATGAAAGAAGAAACTATCCAAATAAAACCTCATCTTTGCTATGGGGGAAGCTTGTTACACAGGAATAAGAAAAAAGAGAAATAACTTTTTGTCTATCTTTCTTTCCACTTTTCTTTACTTTAATACCCTATTAAAGAAAATGAATTTAAGATTCATTTTTCTTTAAAGGACCAAAATGCCCTCTTTATTCCTCTATTTATACAATTTAGTCTAACACTTTTCCAAATCATTTCCTCATCTTTTACCATTTATTCAATTATATTTCAAATCTATTTAATACAGTCCTTGACAAAATATTTAGGGTATTATAATTATCCTCCTTAAGAAAAATGTGTCCTCGAATTTAAAGACTTTATATGTTTACCGCAATACTTTAACTAGAGAAATCGTTAGTTACGCGTTTTCTGGATTTCTCTAGTCCAACTATGTAATAGTTCTTTTTCATAATTCAATTTTAATCGAATCTCCATTTCCGAAAGTAAGAACATGCAATGGATATGATTGATCATTAATAAGCAATGACATTTGAAAGCATTATAGGTCTTGTCCATTTCGGGAGACAAAAGAAAACTGATAAAATCTATCAAGGTTCAATAATTCTCGAACTCAGTCCAAACCGCAATACTTCCTTTCAGCGTGATACTTTCAGAAAAAAATTATCACTTTCTTTCTACTCAACTACTTTTCTCTTTAGATCAGCATAAGACTTTTGTAATTAACACAACTATTGCACCACTCACTTTACAATTAATGACATCAAATCTTTTAAGGTACTCAACTACGACCGACTCTAAATCATGCATAGCTAATTCCTATTGTGATTCTTTAACTTTATTGAAACATATGCCACAACCTTACCTTTGTAAATAAGCACACTTCTTAAACCGTTGATAGATGCATTAGTAAAAAAAACATAATCCTTATCCAACTCAAGTTGTATAAATTTTGGTATCTCTGTTACAATCCTCTTTAGTATTTCAAAACTCTCTTGACCCTTTTTCGTTCTACAAAGAGACATATCTTTCCTTAAAACTTGGTTAGTAGCAAATCTAACATCGAAATGTTTTTCATTAACCTTCTATAGTAAACAACAAACCCCAAAGAAATCAAACTTTAGGATTATTCTTTGGGAGTTCCTAATTTACCACAACATGAGTTTTTCTTAAGATCTACTCTTATACCTTATGCCGAAACAACATGGTCAAAGAAAACCATCTTTGCTAACTAAAGTTTTACATTTGAATAGTTTCACAAACCAGTTCTTCTCTCAAAGAGTCTTATTTAACTATCAAAATCTATGTATAACCACATAGATTTATCTTTCTTTTCGCTAATAACACACATACTTCTCAAGATGAAATACTCGAGTTGATAAAACTTTGATCAATCAACTCTTAAAATTTAGTCTCTAATTCTCTTGACTCACTTAATTCATTTAATACTAAATCATAGAAACATGTTCAATACCTTAATAACTATTAACCTTGAATTCCACCTTTCGATATTGAGGTAACTCAATAAATTTACCTAAGAAGTCAACTATAAATTCCCAAATTTTTGTGAAATTATCCAACAATTTTACTTTAATTATTTGAGTATCTAACACATTAACCATAAAAGCTATATATATATATATATATATATATATATATATATTTCTGACATCATTCCTCACAATCATTATCGATATCACCTAGAGCGATGATTTTTCTTTCTCACTATAAACTATAATTTCCATAAACTCTGCATCTTTCTGAAATAATTGTCTCTAAAGACAAACAACATATATTCAATATGATTTTAACTCATCAAATGAAAATTTCATCAGGTTCACTGGAAACATAGCCCCTGGAATATTTATTAATTGTTTACTACATGTTAAACTCATCTATACATCATGACGCATTAGGGTTTACTACTATCATCGCACTCACGATTAAGTTAAATATAATACTTTGATTTTAAAAACTTTCATTTCCTTATTGAGAAAATCCGTGTAACTTTGCAGATCCAATTAAAATATTTTCGAGCAATGGAAACATTTTCTCTCTCAACTATGAAGGTCTAATTATCCCCCATCATTAAATAAGAAGACTTGGCAACTTATAATGCATTTTCATTTATGGCATTCTTTCATGCCAATAATGCACCCATATGCATTTCAATTATGGAATCCTTTTGTGCCGATAATGCACCCATATGCATTTCCTTTATAGCATCCTTTCATGTCCTTTATATTATACATTTCATTTATGGCATCCTTTCATTCCTTTTATAAACTATTATACATTTCATTTATGACATCCTTTCATGGTTTTATACAATATTATATATTTCATTTATGGTATCTTTTCATGCCTTTTATAAAATGTTATGCATTGTTATACATCAAGTCTTTTACTTAAAGGCATTTTATCTGTCAACTAACAGGCATGATTGACACCTTTTTGTCAAATGCACAACCAGTCCATTAATATTTTATTCAAAGGAATTTAACCATTCATCTAACTGGCATAATTGACACATTTCTGTCAAGTGCAGAGTTAGGCATCAAAGGCACTTAGCCTTTCATCTAACTAGCTTAATTGACACCTTTATGTCAAATGCACAGTTAGGCCTCACAGACACTTAGCCTTTCATCTAACTGGCATAATTGACACCTTTTTGTCAAATGCACAACTAGGCCTCAAAGGCACTTAGCCTTTCATCTAACTAGAATAACTGACACCTTTCTATCAAATACACAGCTAGGCCTCAAAGGCACTTAGTCTTTCATCTAACTGGCATAACTGACACCTTTCTGTCAAATGCACAGCTAGGCCTCAAAGGCACTTAGCCTTTCATCCAACTGGCGTAATTGACACCTTTCTGTCAAATGCACAGCTAGGCCTCAAAGTCATTTAGCCTTTCATCTAACTGGCATAATTGACACCTTTCTGTCAAATTCACAGCTAGGCCTTAAAGGCACTTAGCCTTTCATCTAACTGGCATAATTGACACCTTTTTGTGACATGCACAGCTAGGCCTTAAAGGCATTTGGCCTTTCAATTAACTGACATAATTGAAACCTTTTTGTTAAATGCAAAGCTAGGCCTCAGAGGCACTTAGTCTTTCATCTAACTAGCATAATTTACACCTTTATGTCAAATGAACAGATAGGCCTCAAAGGCATATAGCCTTTCATCTAATTGGCATAATTGACACCTTTCTGTCAAATGCGCAGCTAGGCCTCAAAGGCACTTAGCCTTTCATTTAACTGGCATAATTGATATATTTGTGTCAAAAGCACAGCTAGGCCTCAAAGGCACTTAGCCTTTAATCCATCTGGCCTAATTGACACCTTTCTGTCAAATGCACAACTAGGCCATTAATCTTTTATTTTAGAACAATTTCTATTATAATAATTATTCATAATCTCAATTAACTCTTTCAAATCATTATACACTCTATGGTTTATCTCTATAGTGCCAATGCAATAATTCCACAATATTCCTATAATTTACGTGGGTTGCATCCACAATACCAATAAAGTAATTCATAAAATTTCTTATTTTTTTTGCACATAAAGTTCATATAAAGAATATCATAAAAAAATTATGAATTTCTTAACTTTGCACCCGAAAAACAACTTATGAATTTCTTAACTTTTTGCACACAAAGTGCCCATACGAAAATTCATAAAAAAAATTATGAATTTCTTAACTTTTTGCGCAAAAAGTTACCATACGGAAATTCATAAACAAATTATGAATTTCCTAACTTTCTATACACTCAGTACCATTATGTAATCACCATACATATATCAATCAATCACATATCTATGACTACCATAATATATACATACATACTAAATTTACTCACCTAGATTATCTCGTTATTGTATCCAAAACGCAATGTTGATTACTTAGGTACTTTGCCTTTTGTTTTGCTTGACTTGGTAGTTTAATTTCGATCTACTCAAGCATCCAACAAAGACATGTACAATATGAATTGTTAGTATATTTCTAACAATTATACTTAAATATTACTCAAGAGTACATATTATTATATTGTCTATAACAATTTTAGCTTATATGCACATTTTGGCTCAATAGTATCGATACCCCTACCATGATATCGATACTACTATACTATGGTACCGATACCCTATTATGGTACAGATACCATTTATGAATTCTGTTAAAAATGGTATCGATACCATCTCCATAGTTTCGATACTCCCCTTTTGGAATCAATACCACTTGATTCAGTATCGATACTACTCATCGAATTCTACTAATTTTAATCCTATAGTATAGGTACTATTCTTTCAGTATCAATACCATTACCTAGATTTTACATTTTCAGCCCGAAACTTAACCAAATTTGGTCAAATTTTCTTATGTTTACCCAACACAATACTATTAAATTATTCTATACTTATCCCTATTAACTTTCCTTCATTTAGCTTCTTAAAACATCTAAAATCCCTCAGGCTCACTTGAATCTAAGAATCACACCATATTTTCTAACTTGTTTTTAAACTCATCCAATGCTTCTAATCTCTTATTTACTTCATTTACAAGTCAAATCTACTAGTAAACATCAATAAACACTCATATCATAACATATCATTACAAAACCCATTTATTTAAATCTCCCATATTTCATCCATCTTTTAGGTTTGCTCATATTTAATCCTTCCTTAAGCCTCTATATTAGTCAATGCTTCAAAAACCAACCAAAAATTGAAGAAGAAACTATCCAAATAAAACCTCACCTTTGCTATGGGGGGAAGCTTGTTCCAAAAGAAGAAGAAGAAAAGAGAAATAGCTTTTTGGCTATCTTCCTTTCCCATATCCCTTATTTTATTACCCTATTAAAGGAAATGAATTTAAAATTAATATTCTTATAAATGACCAAAACGCCCTCTGTATTCCTCTATTGATACAATTTAGTTTAACACTATTCTAATTCATTTCCTCATATTTTACCATTTATTCAATTAAATTTCAAATCTGTTCAATACAGTCCCTGACCTAATATTTGGGGTATTACATCAAAGGCCTGTAGAAAACCACGCTCATCACGAGCAACTCCTAAACTCACTTAAAATCTACATAAAAGAACAAAAAATGATTAAGAAATAATTTTGGGATGTGATTCAACAGTTAGGAAACATCTTAGCACAACTGAGTTATCAAAGAGTAACAGCTGGAGTGATTGAATGGGAGATGTAACACCCTAAATTCTTGGCTAGTAGTTTTAGTTTTACTTGAAGGGCATGTGGACCATGTGAATTTCATAATTTAAGTCGTTGGGCTGATTTGGTCTTAACTGGTTTGGATTAAAGCCTAATTATCCATAAAAAGAATATTTTTTAATTTTAGAAAGATGAGGGAGGACATATAGTGTAATTATCCAATTTTTAAAAAGATGAGGGCTTTTATTCTCTTAATTTCTTCATTCATTTTCATTTTAATCTCCTTCTTCCTCTCCAATTTCCATAAAACAAAGGTAAGTTCTTGATCCCCTTTTCACACTTTAAATTCATCCATAATCCCTCCAGCATCGTCGTTTTAATGATTCAAAGCATTGAGCCCTTTGTAGTTAAGAGAAAAGTGGGGGTTTTATCCAAATCTTAGAGGAATGAAGTGTGGCTAAGGAAGGAGCTTCATTTGGGTTCCTAACATCAAGGTAGTGTATTTCTAATCCTTTAGAGTGTTAAGGCTTTCATAAATATAAATATTTGTTAAGATTTGATTATTTTAGCATTTTAGGGTTTATGCTTGATTTCAGGAATAGATGATAAATTTGATGTAAAAAGTTATTTTTATGTCATTTTATAACCATAAGTAACTCCCTAAAGCTTTAGTACA
Source organism: Hibiscus syriacus (assembly GCF_006381635.1). NCBI lineage: Eukaryota > Viridiplantae > Streptophyta > Magnoliopsida > Malvales > Malvaceae > Hibiscus > Hibiscus syriacus. The sequence goes on along the minus strand of NW_024062296.1, from coordinate 1,946,150 downwards.
TGATTAGGAACCAAAATAAGACATTTATGATGAGTTTTGAGTGTTTCTCAAGCCTAAATAAGACATTTATGGGTTCGAGTATCGATACTAGAAGAATAGTAACAATATTGGATAAATTAGGACATAAATTAAGGGTTTCTTACTGAGAGTATCAATACTACTTAGGAGAATATCGATATTACCCATACAATATCGATACTCAGGGAGACAATATCAATAATTGGCCTAAATTTCAGTAACAAAATGCATTTTTAGGACCGATACTTGACCCTAGGGTATCAATACTACAAGTAGAGGATCGATACTACTCACTTTGGATGGCTAGTTTTAACCTGTTTAAGGCCCGTAAGAGTTAAGGATGATCCATAACGTAGATTTTAGTTTGTGGGGGGCATAATTAACCAAAGTTACCTAGAAACACTCGTAGGAGTAGGTTACAACAAATGTAGCCATACTAAGCACAATATGTCAAGATATATTCAGTCGAGCGCTATTTGAATAGTTGAGAATGAAAATAATTGAAAATGATGTCTGATAAGTTGTACGATAAGTAAGTCAGATTCAATAATAGCTGAAAGTATGAGCTTCAAAAGTGTTAGTGAAACAAGAATGTATAAGCCATCCATCCACTTCAAGGGGTATAGCAGAGAAGTACAATAAGAGCGACTACAACGTTGCTAACTAGCGAGGAACCCGAGTCATGTATATGGCTAGCTAGTGTTCCAGCTAGTGAACAAAAAACCCAATAATTATCATTGAATAACGAAATTCATAGAGACTTCACTAGAGTCAGAGAATGACTGAAATACCCTTAAGTAACGACTGACCAGAATAGAACAACTTAATAAATTAACAGTATTAACAAATTATTAAAGCCTTGCATAATGTTCTAGACAAGAGAACGAGCGAGATAGTAACTAGTGAATGGATGACCTCACTTTAGTATGTCCAGCCATGTTAGGGTGTAGCCAGATTACCTTAGTTGCCCTTGTGGGGTATTTTCAATATACTAGGCACTTTATGGGCTAATTAGGATTTAGGCCCGAGTACTCACAATAGTATGTTAGTGATGTTAGTATGCGAGGCACTTCAGTTGAGCGGGAGCTTCCAATGATATGAAATAAAAGACTTCACCCTCCATAGTCTACCTGATACTATGTGATACTAAGAGATCATTCAACATATTAGAGAGGACCTTATTGATTCTATATGGTACTGATACCACCTCTCAGTAGGTTAGTATCTGATGCATGTACCTACTACTTAGTACCATGTCTTTAGCATGCACGTGTTTATGGAAATCTTAATGCTACTCAAAATTAACAATTATGTTGGGACCATCGACGAACCCCATGGCACAACGAAAACAAAACTTGACGGTCTCACCTGTGATCCAAGTATGTAGAACCAAAATCGGGAGGAAATGATGCGAATACTTACAATGGGTTCCTTGAAAAATAGCAAAGACAACATCATCTAATGGTGATCAGGAATGGTTCGAATCGTAAGCCTTCACGAAAACACATACCGACCTCTACTCATTTCACCCGATTGAGAGCAAATTTTTTTCCCAAAAATAGATTTGAGAAAAATGGCTGAAGCAAAAAATGACTGCTAGACCTTACCTCTCTTTAAATATATAGTTACCCTAACATATTAGAGATTTTAAGTTATTTTGAATTAATAAAAAATCTTATTTAATTAATCAAATTAAATATTCATTAAAGTCTTATAATCTGAATTACAATCTTTAATATTTATTTAAACTCTTATTTAATTATTATGGAAAGAATACCAATTAAAAGAGTTGTAATCAGAATTACATTCTTTTAATGTTCACTTACTATATTCGAGATAATTAAAATCATATGTATATCAAATATACATATATTAACTCTATATATATTTTATTAACATACAATAAATTGTACATCTTTTCTCATTTCAATCATATGGTGTGACCCTGTAGGTTCTTGTAACGTTCGTAGTAATTATTAGAACAATTTTAATATTTCATACAATAAGTGACATCTAGCAATATATCATTTTCACCTAAGTTACAAGAAATTATGATTCAACATATAATCTTTGTGATTAACTCTTTTATGTATTACATCTTTTTGTCCTTTATATCTAGAATAGGCACAAGTCTTGGAATAGTCACACTTGTATAGCACATGCATTGTTTCTTGATATCTAGAGTAGTGTATAATTAACGAATAATTTGTTATATCTCATATCAAATTATTCTAGCATGGCCATGCATTTCTAGTCTCACTCAATCAAGTGGACTGCGATATATTTCCTATTATGTATTAAGGACATATCCTATCTTAATCATACAAATACCCCACTACATATATCTATATATCTTCAATAATAGTCTTTATAGTGCAACCAGTTACGAAGCATGTTTAATTGTATCAAAACATACAACAATATATGTTGGGATAACATTGATCTCAAGTTTGAGGATCATACATATAGCATCACCCTGAGCAATGTTAGGACCATAACATAATAATCCAAGACATATACTCGTGGTGGGCCAATCCAATACATTGTTCTCTAAAATATAATCATGTATCAATTCTAGCATCTATATATCAATGACAACTCGTTGTCATCAATCAATAACATGTTAATCTTAAGTGTATTATTATTTTTCTTGCCCATAATAATACTTGACTATGGATCTTTTAATAATAATAATGTTATTATATGGACTTTATTATCTTTCAATTTATGTTAAAAACATACATATAACTAAAAATAATAGTGACAATGCATTTATTCAATAAAATTGGTAAATAAAAGTATTATTACAATCATCATATGATTGGTCTTTGGGCATACTCTAACAATCTCTCACTAACACTAAGACCAATCAATCACATATCTAATATCGAGTGACTCAGTTCGACGATTGTGCCTCTACTATGTAAGAGGCTTTGTCAAGGGATTATCAATGTCATCATTCATGTGTACTCTGCATATTTCCACATGTCCTCGATCTATGATCTCTCGAATGAGATGAAAGCGCCTAAGAATATGTTTAGATTGTTGATGTGATATGGTTTTATTTTCTTTTGAAATGGCTCCATTATTGTCAGAACGGAGTTCTAAAACATCTGATATATTGGGAACAACCCCTAGTTTCGATATGAACTTCTTGATCCAAACAACCTCATTTTCCATTTCACTAGATGTAATGTATTCAGCCTCTATTGTAAAATCAGCTATTGTGTCTTGCTTCAAACTTTTCTAGCTCACAGTACCTTCATTAAGACAAAACAAAAAACCTGATTGCAATCGTGAGTCATCCTTTTCAGTTTGGAAGCTGGCATCAATATAACCTTTTACAATAAGCTCTTTCTCCCCTCCATATACAAGAAATTTATCCTTAGTTCTTCTTAAATACTTAAGAATATTTTTAACCATAACTTAGTGATTTTCACCAGGGTTTGCCTGATACCGACTCGTCATGCTTAAAGCATATGATATATCTGGTGGAGTACATATCATGGGATACATGATAGAACCAATAGACGAATCAAACGGAATCTTATTCATCCATTCTCTTTCTTGTGGAGTTGAAGGACATATTTCCCTCAAAGGAGAAATACCATGCCTCATAGGCAAAAATCATTTATTGGATTCTTCCATACATAACCTTTTTAGCACTTTGTCTATATATGTTCTTTGACTCAGACCTAGAAGTCATCTTGATCTATCTCTATAGATCCTGACTCCTAAGATATATGATATCCCACCCAAATCTTTCATAGAAAAAAACTATCTAACCATGTCTTAACAAACTGTAAAGTAGGTATATCATTTCGTATGATGAGTATATCGTCTACATACAAGATTATGAAAGAAACAATGCTCCCACTAGCCTTCTTATAAACACAAGGCTCATATTCATTTATGATAAAACAAAATTATTTGATTCTATCATTGAAACGAAGATTCCATCTTCGAGAAACTTGCTTTAGTCCATAAATATACCTCTATAGCTTACAAGCTTTTTAGTATTTCCTGGAGTGACAAAACCTTTCGCTTATGTCATCTACACATCCTCTTCGAGTTTTTCATTAAGGAAAGCGATTTTGACATCCATTTTCTAGATTTCATAATCATGGAATGCAACTATTTCAAGCAAGATTCGGATGGACTTAAACATAGCTACATGGGAGAATGTTTCGTCATAGCATACACCAAGAGCTTTCAAAAAACCTTTAGCGACTAATTGCCCCTCTTATGTTTGTACATTACCATTCATGTCGGCATTCTTCCTGAAAACCCATTTACGCCCTATAGGTTTGACCCCTTCAACTGATTCTACCAAAGTACATACTTGGTTTAATAACATGGAACCCATCTCAGATCTCATGGCTTCAAGCCATTTCTCAGAGTCTGGGCTAGACATTGCCTCTTGATAAGTTCTAGGCTCATCTTTATCCATAAGAAGAATATCTCCATGTGTGGTAATAAAAAAAAACAAATCTCTTAGGTGAATGGTGTTCTCTTATAGATCTGCTGATCGCTTGCAAATGTATATGCTAAGGAAAGAAAATATGTACAAGTATACATAATCGATGCAATTAATATAGTAGTGAGTGAGTATCGTCTCCACAGGGATTAGATTGGAAATTTATTTTTAGCACAACTAGAACTAGTGTCAGAAACTAATTCCTACTAAGTTGTCAACTTAAGAACTGATATTAATAAAATAAGAAGTAATATATTGGTTGCAGAAAATTTTGGTCGAGGCAAAATAAGTATGCAAAATGCTGGAATAAAATAAACAAGTGTTGGTTTAAATATAATTCAAACAACTTCACATATTCAGACTTATCACAGAGCACTTATGCTAAACTTTTGTATTGAAAACAATTATTCTAAATCTAGAATGAATTATTATGACTTGCTAAAGTTGTCCAACAGGATTACTAGGTATTCTTAGATGGTTGCTATGGCAATACTCCTCAGCGTTAACTACAACCCTTGGTTTGTCAAACTGTTGGTGTAGCAATACCTCTCAGCGTAAACTACATGCTTTGTCTATCCTACTCTAGAATCTATCCTTTTTAGTCATTTGAAACTCACTACTTATCTCTAAGGTTGACAAGTTAGAACTTCACCATCCCGGATTCATTCCATTGCTCATGTGGGTCTATCTTAATTCTCTCGAATTTAAGAATCAATATCTAAACAAAAGGCTATCTCTCGATGCTCTTATATTGCCAAGATATGTTTTACCAAAAGCCCAGGCTATCTCTCAATGCTCTTACATCATAAGGTAAAATATTTAAAAAATGACCAAAACAGTCATAAGCAAAACATAATTCATCATTCATAAAACATAAAAATATTGTTCAGGAAAAACAAAATTTAACACCAAGTAAGACAGTCATGGTGCTATAAAAAAGCATCCAAGTTTCAACATTTAATACAACCCCAAATAGTGAAAGAGTTTAATAACAAAGGAAGAACGACTCCCAAAATCGGGGGCTCTGTCGCGACAATTCTGATTAGTATCGCCCCTGCCTTTATGATCAGCATCTCTCGAGACCTGATCATCGGTCTGCTACAGTCCGGCTATGGAGGACACCAAGGAAGGTTGGTTGGGAAATGGTGAGAAAGAACTGCAGTTGCTTGCTCACGCCTAGAGTAAAGCTCTTCTCTCTTCTTCCTTGCCACATCTCTTTAGCGACTACAGCTGATTATTTATAAGGAAATATCTCCTAGGGTTTTGCATGCTTTTGAAGTTTCCTTAAATACCCGTTATTAAATGCCCATACTTAAAAAAGGAAAGGCGGCTGGTGGTTGTCAGAATAATTAATGCTTGCTTGCACGTGAAGTAGGTCATCTAGCGGGCGTGTGACATAGGCGGTTTCATCATGCCTGCTTTAGATAAACCTTACCTCGGGGAGATAAATATGGTCCTCACGTTCTTATATGTTTAATTGGCCTTTGCAAAGTTACGTTGTCACGACTGAAATATTCTTCCCCTGTAAGTTTCCTGCACAAAAAAATCTAAACAACCCTTTCTCCTCAGCAACATCAATCAGACCAAATAAATCTGGCCTAAGCAAAAGTTATCCACCACAAGCTAACATAACCTATATACAACTAAATACAACTAAAATATTGTACATACTTTGTTTAGACGAGCAATAACGTAAGTGAAAAGATTGGAAATTTAGTCTTTTTACGGAGTTATCACACCTACAAACTTAAGCTATTTTTTGTCCTCAAGCAATGTGTAATAACTAGAAGAAAATTAAAATTGTCATGGCAAACAAGTGTTAAGAAAATCATATGGTTTGACATTTCATCCCTTAGCAAAAATATTTGGCCTCAACATGTTCGACAGTCATATCAGTCAAGCCCCTCCCTAGTTAGGATTCCTTGCTATTGTGTGTGCGTGATTGTAACCAATCTATGCTTAAAGGTAATTAGAAAACTTAAAGTAAGCACTTCTGGATTTTCAAGGCATCAAATTATTTATCAGGCTTAGTTTATACTCCTAGTTATTTATCAACTTTTTTTCATAGGGGAGTCAACTCATCACACCTACCGTCCCACACTCTAGATGACAGCATACCTTCCACCCCCAAGCTAGTCAGGCAGAGTCATCCTGTGACTACTTTCATTCACTCATATGTCTTGACTACTCTTAATTTCTTATGGAGTTTTTCTGTTTATGCCTTTGCACAGAGGAGTGTCCCTTTTTATTTTTCAAGTTTTTAAACACTAGGGAGCTTCACTTTACCCTTAAAATATTTTTGAAGTCTCGACAAATAGAAAATTCTTTCCTAAAAATTTTGCAGATTACCTTAAGTAGGGACAACCTACAATCGTGTTTGTAAATTTCAAAGAATTGGGCCTAGGGTTGGTTCTCTTCCTTAGACAGTCTTACAATGGTTTTGGCCTAGGAAATCAAATTATACATTCATCATTGGGCATCCCTAATTCATTCCTAATAATAATCTTACCCTACTTATGTCATGACAACCAAGATTTTCAACCAATCATCATCAATTGCTTTTAAACAAAGTATGGCAAAATATGGCACAATACCTCCCCCAAACTTGAGGGATGCATTGTTCTCAATGCATGAAAACTAAAACTATATGATATTATATACAAATGCAAAAATAACAAAAAAACTAAAATGGAAACTTACTGTGGTGGATTCACTGGATGCCCTCTTTCGATGTCGTTTGGGAGGATATAGGCTCTCAGACCCCGAGTCTACTACTGCTATCGTCGAGGGAGACGGCTGAAGTATATGGCCTGTCGTTCTGTTGTAGCGCTTCTTGCTGGTCGAGGCTCATGCTGGAGTTGGTTGATCGGCAGTAAGAGTTGGTTGTGCTAGAACTGGTGCTAGGCTAGGAGTTGCTGTTGGGACTGGCGTTGCTTGAGGGAAAGGGGACTGAATGGGATCATGGTCTAGTTGCTTCAGTTCTAGGGTGAAATCTTTATTTGAGAAGAAGTTGGGTTAGGTATCTTCACTGCTATTGGAGATGGAGAAAGATAAAGAGTTGAGGAACTCTTCTATGTCACCTTGGCCTTCCTTTGGTACGCGCGAGACATGGATTGCTAGTGGTGCACATCAGTTGGTACTCCTAGGGGAACCTCTAGAGGGACATTCAATGTCGAGGCGTAGAATATGCTGCCACCAGTAGTGTATTTGAGGTTGACGCTGGAAAGGGTGACAAATTAGCGTTTATGTTCGGGAGTAACTCTTTTAAGAAGGCGTTGAGCTGTGCATCCCTTGCCTTGACATACTAAAAATAAATCTTCATGTGATCCTCTAGGTGCCCGATCTTTTCATGTGTTTCTCGTGTGTGTGTAACCACAATGGCCATTCTTAGCCACGGTTATCGATTTTACTCCCTGCTCTAAGTATTCATACGGGGCGTTGTCATCGAAACTCATCAGCTCGGGTACCTTCTTCTTGGTGATACCCTCATTGGATTTAATGAAATCCTCAAAGGGCTCCTTGGTGACCTTCTTTTTCTTGCACAGTGCTGTAATCAAGTTGCGAAACAATAGATTTCCTTGGTTCCTTTTGGCACACTCATGGATTTGATCAAAGATGAGTTCGCCGACGTCGATCTTCCTCCTGTATATGATCAAGTGCATGAGCATCAATCTTTTCACGAGTATAGTGGTGTTGTGAGACATAGGCATAAGCTTGCCCTTGAGAAAGTGGTTCCATAATTTCATGATCAGTTTGAGGGCTTGATGATCGACTCTCTTCCTCGTTGGGCATTTCCTTCGAACTTGGCCCACCCAAAGCATAAATCTTCTAGCACTCTGTTATACGTTTCTTGATCCTCCTCAGCCACAAATCGTTTATGATACTCCTCCACTTTCCCCAACTTGAAGTATCTATTGAGTGTTGAAGGGGAAAATTGAATGAGCTTCCCTCGGATGTACACCATGTGGTTTGATGGGTCCTCGAGGTGGGCGTAGAACTCCCTCACCATTGCTGGTGCTACGGCTTTGTGATGGCGAGTAAATTTCTCTCATTTGTGTTTCTTTATCAGGTCCATCACCTCTGGTCAAAACGGCTTCTCATCCTCAGTTGGAAAGATGAATCCATTTTCCAAATATACTTGTCATTTATGGAGGATTTTGAAGCGTGCTTCTGCTTCGACTGCTTGGAAACGTTCAAAACTCTGCGTTGAGGCTGGATATTTCCTTGATCTTACCATTGTAGTTGGTTGGTTTGGTGAAATCAATGGTGGCAATGGGGAGGGTTTCTTTGAGAGAAAAAAAGTTTTTCTTGTTTGATAGAGATAGAGTGAGGCACGATGAAGAAGAAGAAGTTGGGCAGTTTTTTTCTTTGGAAAGTAATGGGTGGTTTCGTGGTAGTTTTGTCCTTACACGAGGGGAAAATATTTTTGCATTCAATGGGAAATATATAATTGGACATAAAGTGGGGGGAAATATCTCTTTCCCTCTTTATTCTACTGCCAAAACCATGCATCCTTGGGTTTCCTTTCTTTTCATGCATGCTCCAACTCCCCAAGCTGTCAAATGTTCTTTGTATGCCTACAATAAATAAAGAAAATAAAATAAAACGTATAATGAAAGTAGAAAATAACTTAATTTATTTATGTACAGGATTCAAATTTTCGTTGTCTAGGAAATGAATTTTGTTTAAGTAAGTAAAGCAAACTCTTGGGCATCATGTGCCAACGATGTTGGTTTGTTGCGCATGACTGTGCTCCTTTGTACTCCTTGAGTCTCTGCCCGTTCACCTTGAAGATGGAACCATTGTTTTGGTTCTGGATTTCAATTGCTCCATTATCATGGACTTAGTGTACGATGAATGGTCCTAACCATCGTGATTTTAACTTTCCTAGAAATAACTTAAGACGTGAATTATAGAGTAGTACTTGTTGTCCATAATAAAATTACATCGACAATATTTTTCTGTCATGCCATCGTTTTGTTTTTTCCTTGTATAGGCAGACATTCTCGTATCCGTGTGCTCTGAATTCATCCATCTCGTTCAGTTCCAAGAGTCTTCTTTCTCCAGCAAGTTGAGCATCCATGCTTAACTTTTTGATGGCCCAATAGGCTTTATGTTCTAGATCAACATGCATATGACATTCTTTGCCATAGACCAGTTTGCACGGTGACATTCCCAACTTGAATGTTGTGTGATAAGCCCATAATGCTTTATATAGCTTCGACGACCACTCCTTTCGACTTGGGATGATCACTTTCTCAAGGAATTGTTTAATATCCTGGTTAGACACTTCGGCTTTTCCATTCATTTGAGGGTGATACGCCATAGCAATCCTATGTCATACTCCATATCGTTTTAGTGCCTTGGCAATCAGTTTAATGTCGAAATGTGTTCCTTCATCGTTGGTGATAGCTCGTGATGTTCCAAATCGGGTGAATATATTTTTGTGAAAAAAATTTAACACCGTTTGGGAATCATTTTTAGGTGTTGTGATGGCTTTAACCCATTTGGATACATAAACCACTGCCAAGAGATTGTACAAATCTCCAAATGATGTGGGAAAAGGTCCCATGAAGTCTATTCCCCAAACGTTAAAGAGTTCAATTTCCAGAATATTTTGCCTTGGTATTTCATGTCTCTTCAATATGTTTCATGTTCATTGGCATCTATCACATGACTTATTAAATTCATGCGTATCTTTGAACAACGTTGGCCAACAAAATCCAGAGTGAAGCATTTTCACAGATGTTCTCATTCCACCAAAGTGACCTCCATATGGTGACGAGTGGCATTTGTGTATAATATCTCTATGTTCTTCTTCTGGAATGCATCTTTGGATTATTTGGTCTCCACATTGCTTGAATAGAAACGGTTTATCCCAGTAGTAATGCCACACATCATGTCAAAACTTCTTTCGGCCCTGGATAGATAAATCAGGAGGAACAATACCACTAACAAGAAAGTTAACTATGTCAGCATACCATGGTAAAGCCGTGACAAATAATATTTTCTCATCAGGGAAATCATCTTTAATTTATGTTATGTCAGGACAATCAGGTTTGTTATCTAGCCTAGACAAATGAACTGCCACTTGATTTTCTATACCTTTTCTGTCATTGATCTCTAAATCAAACTCTTATATTAATAATATCCACCAAATTAGTCTATGCTTTGCATCCTTTTTATTAATCAGATATTTAATAGCAGAGTGATCTATATGCACAATTACTTTAGTGCCTATTATATATGGCCTAAACATATCGAATGCAAATACTACTGCTAAGATTTCTTTTTCAGTTGTGGTATAGTTTACTTGTGCATCATTAAGAGTACGACTCACATAATATATAACATGAAATATTTTACTATTTCGTTGCCCTAGCACTGCTCTAAATGCATAGTCACTAGCGTCGCACATGAGCTTAAATAGTTCGTTCCAATCTGGTGGGATAACAATTGGTGTTGTCGAAAGCTTTTCTTCAATCTGTGAGGCATTCAAACAATCATTAGTAAATTCAAATCGATGATTTTGTTAATTCTTCAATATGATCTTTATTGGGTCTTGCAACCAACCATACAACAACAATATAACAAAATCGTTATCACCAAACTTCTTGAAATAAGCGCAAGGGTCTGTGTTATGTCTGTTGTATCCAATGCACATAATGAAGGAATCAAATCTCTTATACCAACACCTCGACGCCTGCTTTAGACCGTACAGAGATTTGTTAAACCTACAAACCAAGTTCTTTTTTCTTTCTCTTCAAAACCTTCAGACTGGAGCATATAAATTTCTTCTTCAAGATTTCCATGAAGAAAAGTTATTTCTAGCTACTTTAGATGTAAGTTCAATGTAGCATACATTGCCATGACTACTCGAACTGTTATAAGTCGAATTACAGGAAAAAATATTTCATTGAAATCAATACCTTCTTTTTGAGTATATCCTTTGACCACCAGTCTTACACGATACCTCTCAACTTGATCATCACCATTTTGCTTGATTTTGAAGACCCATTTGTTACCAATTGGCTTCCTTCATTGTGGTAGTGGCACAAGGTCCCATGTATTATTATTATGAAGGGCTTTAATTTATTCTTGCATCGCCATCATCCACAGTGAAGCATCTGAGCTGTTTATTATCTCTTGGTATGTTGATGGCTCACCATCCTCTGTTAGAAGGCAGTACGCAATATTACCTTCTATAACATAATATGAGTGCCAATTGGGATGTCTTCTCACACGATCTGATTGACGAGTTGTTGGAGCTTCAAAATTCTCTTGTTCTTGTTCATCATGAGCTGGTTCTGCTTCAGAAGAATCTCCTTGTTCAACCTCCTTTTCCACATGTATTTGTGTAGTCTCTGACTTTTCAGCACTATCATCATCTTCTTTTCTTTGTAGTTTATCTTCTACAAAGCTAACATCCCTACTAATGATCACTTTGCGGGAAGTGGGATCCCACAAGCGATACCCCTTTATTTCATCAGCATACCCCAAGAATTTGCATCTCCTGGATTTTAGATCCAACTTTGAAATTTAATGGGAGTTGTACATCACATACACAATACTTCCAAATACATGGGGGTTTGAATAATCAACTGGTTTATCAGTCCACATCTCCGTTGGTATCTTCAGCTCTATTGTAGTTAATGGAGCTTCATTCAGCAAATAACAGGCGGTATTGACTGCTTCTGCCAAAAATGACTTTTCTAGGCATGCAGCCCTCAACATTGCTCTTCTTCTTTCTAAAAAGGTTCTGTTCATCCGCTTTGCCACTCCATTTTGTTGAGGAGTGTTTGCCACTGTGAACTTTTTTTGATGCCTTCTTTCCTGCAAAAGTCATCAAATTCTTCACTTGTGTATTCTCCTCCATTATTTGTTCTGAAACACTTGATCTTATTTCCAGAATCAAGTTCCACCCGCTCTTTGAAGTTTTTGAAAGTTGAAAACACGTCTGATTTCTTCTTAATAGGGTACACCCAATATCTCTTGGAGTAGTCATCAATAAATGAGACAAAGTATTTTGCTCCGCCTAAGGATGTAACTGGTGCTTGCCATACGTCAGAATGAACAAATTCTAGAACATTTTTTCCTATAGAATTTGACGTGTTGAATTTCAACCGGTGTTGATTACTTGTTATGCAATCCTCACACAAAGTAAGTGATACCTTGGTTAAGCATGAAAGTAGCTTTTGCTCCACAAGGATTTTCATTCCTTGTTCTGACATGTGTCCAAGTTTCTGATGTCATAGCATTACAGAATCTAAACTACATGAGGCAACAGAGGCTTCCGCTTCTAACAAAGTCTCTCCTTTCAGCATGTACAAGTTTGTTGTTATCTTTTCGCCTTTCATCACCACAAGCGCTCAATAGAACACCTTCATATTCCTTTTCGTGTTTCAATCTTACCGCATTATTTTCCAACAATCTGTAGGATAATAAATATTTTATCAGGCCTTTCACGTGCCGCACATCTCGAACAACTTTAATTGTTCCATCATACATCTTCAATTTGATGGTTCTCACACCAATGATCTCTAAGGCATGATCATTGCAACTATACATAGATCCTCCTGAGACAAGTTCATAATGATGGAACCATTCTCTTATTGAGGTCATGTGATATGTTGCTCCTAAATCAATGTGCCATATATCTACAAATCTTTTTCTACCTTCCACGGTGGTTGACGCTTTACAACATAGAGCATCTCCATTATTTGAAGTGTTTGCGGTATTGCCTTATGGATTGGAGTTTTTATTTAGACTCCAACATTTCTTTTTCAAGTGACCCTTCTTTCCACAGTTGTAGCACTTTAAATTCTTCTTGCTCCTCGACTTCGATCTACCATGTTTGTGACTACTGCTTTGACCACGTTCTGTTGATCTCCCTCTTATCGTTGTCAACGCTTCTGTTAGTTGCAGATTTACTTGCCTATCTTCCTTGTTCTTGCACTGATTTTATTCTTGGAGAACAATAGCTGCAACGTCATCGAAGACTAGACTGGTGACATTACTGCTTGTCAGGTTGATGATGTGTTGATCATACGAATCAGGTAGACTTTGAAGTAGAAGTTCAATACGTTATTGTTCTCCTATTGTGCATCTTAAGGATGTAAGTTGAGAAAATAAAGTGTTCAGTGTGTTTAAGTGCTCTGTCACTGAAGTAGATTCTGGAATCCGGAGAGTGTACAATTTTGTTTTAAGGAAAAATTTGTTGTGCAAAGATGTGGCCTCGTATAGTTTGGTAAGATGATCACATATCTCCTTAGTTGTCTTCTTCTCCTCGATTCTTGACAATACTTCATCTGCTAATGCAAGATGAAAGTTTTCCATAGCATTCCCATCCATTTCGATCCATTTATTATCATCTGTGAAATCTACCAGCCTTTCACTAATAGTTGTTAGACAACCATATTTCCTTAGGATGGCCTTCATCTTCAATTTTCACAGTGAGAAATTTCTCCCATTGAATTTTTCAATATCAAATTTCGTTGCCATGGCTTCTATTACAGTTAGCTCCCACTATTTCGCTATCTTGAATAGTTCTCTGGAACCTTCAAAGAATGGGTAATACCTTCTTACTTTCTTATGTTGGGGGATCCACCCTTCGGTGGAAACCATAAAGACAATAAGTAGATATTACACACTCTAATCTGGCTCTGATACCAATCGTTGCAGAATACAACTATGTGATAGAGCAAAATCGCAACTGATAATTTGAGAAAATAAAAATGAAGATAAAGAATACACAAATTTTACGTGAAAACCCCCTAAATAATATAGGGTAAAAATCACGGGCAACGGTAGAAAAATTTCACTATAAGAAAATAGGAATTATAACTTCTTTCGATCTAATAAGGAGAAAATAGTAACAATTCTCTTTTGATAAAAATGAGACAACAACTCTCAAGAAAACTCTCTAAATTCTCTAGTATTTGGAGAAAGCTATAATGATTTGGGATGGTTTTAAAGCTAAATGGGTTAGGGTATTTATAGTTGAAGCTTAAGAACTAATCTTGTAAATACCCCAAAGTTTAAGTATTAAATTTAGTAATTATCCCTTTATTTTTTTCAACAATTTGGTTGCCTAAATTTGACTACATTAGTCGTCCAAAGCCATTTTTCCAACCGCCCCATTATCTTTTTTATTACTTTCAACATTTCTTTGGTTAATGGATGAATTATGGTATCGAATGCAAAAAGCATTATGAACCCTATTATATAGGGAATTCCATAGTACCACTGTATTGGGGAGGACATGAAAGAATTATCCACACTTTTCATAGGTTGGCTACAAACTTCTACTGGAAGGGTATGCGAAGTGATGTTCGACAGTTCGTCAATGAACGCCAAATTTGCTACCGGATGAAGAGCGACAGTTTAGCACCAGTACTTCTTCAACCCTTGCAAATTACCAATAAGATATTTGAAGTGATTTCGTTAGATTTTATTGTGGGATTCCCTAAGTCGAATGAAAATAACGATGTTCTTGTGGTAGTAGACAGACTCACAAAGTAAGGGTGTTCAAACGGTTAATTCAGCCACCTACTGAATTGAGTTACCATTAATCAAATTAACCGAACTTTTTTCTTTAACCATTAACCGAACCGAACAAAGTTCAGTTATTTCGGTCAGTTAACCGAATTAACCGGATTATTTTATAATTTTTTATAATTAGATAATTTTAAATATAATAGATGTATATTTTTTATTTGAGTTAAAATTTAATTAGATATTGATAATTTAATGAGTCTAGTGTGATTAAAAAAAATCGAGTATTAATTTTTAATGGGTTTCAGCTTAAAATATGCTTATAATATATATAATATTTAATAATTTCGGTTAATTCGGTTAATTAATTGATTTTGAACAGAATTAACCGTTTACCGAATATTGAAAAAAGTATTAATGGTTCTTGAAAGAACTAATTCAGTGGCCAACCGAATTAACTGAACTAATTAGGTTCGATCAGTTAATTTGGTTAAAACCGAATAGTGAACACCCATATCACAAAGTATAAACATTTGTTTGCTCTATCTAAGTAATTCGATAGCAAATATATAGCAAAAGTTATGGTGAAAGAAGTTCTGAAGCTAAATGGGATACCAAGAACCATAGTCAGTAACCAGGATATGATTTTCGTTAGTGAATTATGGACAGAGATGGCACGATTGCAAGGAATTGAGTTGTGCATGAGCTCCGCATACCACCCCGGCACTGATGGTCAAACTGAGGTATTGAATTGTTATTTCGAAATGTATTTATGATGAGTGGTTGGTGATGCTTCGAGTAAATGGGAGCAGTATTTAGCATGGGCATAATATTTGTATAACACTGCTTACCAGAATTCTGCAGGTATGACACCTTTCTGTCACTTGTATGGGGTGAGATCCTCCGAAGATTGTAAATTATCTTAAAGAGAGCTCCAACAATGCTCAAGTACAACTTAGAATGAAGAATCAAGTAGCTATACATCGAAGAGAGCTGGAACTAGAGGAGGGCGGTTGGCGTTTGTATGGTTTCAACCCTATCGATAGTTGTCCTTAAGATTGAGGAAACAATAGAAACTCTGTCCATGATTTTTCGAACCCTATCGTATTTTGCATTGAATAGGGCTTGTTGCTTACAATGTGGAGTTACCAGAATCGACTTGTATTCATCCCATATTCAATGTCTTCCAACTGAAGCAGTGTAAAGGACACCAAGCCAACATATCACTCATCTACCCTTCATGATGGACAAACCTACCAAGCCACCACTTGTGTCAAACCTTGAGGATAAAGTTTCTGTTATGGGAGAGGGTAATGTTAGCGAGAAGGAGTATAAATTGCTAGAGAAGGCCAAAGATATGCCATAACAGATAGCAGTAGCTAAGGAGAATGATGTACACCTAGAATCAACAGCAGGGAACATTCAATAGAGGAGTAGAGGGCTGAAAGAAAGAAGGATGCGTACAACTCTAACTGATTTTGTTTGTTTCTAAAGCTATCAAATATAAATAAGACCAGCTTGTAAAGCGAGAGGACTTGTTGAGTTTACTTGGAATTTCTATGTTCTTAATACATTCTGTTTCTTCATCTTTTCTTATCTATATTATGGTTACATAACAAACTCCCTATAGTCAATGGATTGTTTTATAACTTTTAATAATCAGATGATTCAACAAAGGAACACCCTATAATTGAGAGATCATTTCTGTATTTTGCCCTAAATTTTATTCTAATACGATATAAAAAAAATTTATCAAAATATTTTCAACATAGACAAATTAATAAAATATTCATATATAAATGTATTAATTTTGTATTTTAGTTAAAAATAATTATTTTTATAATTAAATAAAAGATATTATTATTATAGCATTAATTATTATTTAAAATAATATATTTTTATTTTCTAACCAAATTGATAATCCATCTTTTTAAACCAACCTAATAAGAAAATTTAGTTACAATATAAAAAATCTAGGATATATATGTAGCCACTAAAATTTCGCATTTCGTATCTACTATGTTTGTCGACACCTTATGTCTTATATTTATTGATGGACCCTAAATTGCTCCCTTAACTTCTTTCTTTCATTTCCCCATAAAAGTATAACCAGTTAGTGGTTTTGATCCATTTAGTAATGTACAATTTAGAATTTAATTATCGATATATTTTTTAAAACAAATTATCTATTTTATTTTTATAACATTATTAATTAGTCCAAATTGTTAATATATATAACCATTTCCATTAAATTGTGGATTTGAAATTAAAATCAACATCCAATTGATATATATTGTTTTATTAATATGTGGTAAGTACAAAATAATATTTGTTTAAAGGTCACTCCAAACCATTTGACATTGAACACTTACATTCCTAACGTTCTTAGTGCTTGAACCCGAGACCTCAAAGAATAACAACAATTCATTTACCACCGATATCACTTCGTTCGTGCATATATGTATTTTTTTAATTTAACATTAGTACAATATTTTTTTGAAATGAACATTAGTACATTAGCTGAAATAATTAATGGTATTTTTTAATTTAACATTAGTACATTAGCTATCATGGGAATATTTGGCTAAAGCATAACTTTGTTTCTTTTGATGTTCCACGGGAAGATAATCGTTCGGTGTTGGTGCGGGTTCTACGTGGTCCTTTAGGACATATATGTAATCCTTTGGAACATATACGTGGTACTTTGGTACACCTATTTGGTCCATTGGAGTATGTATGTGGTCCTTAAGGAGTGGTCATTGGGGACATATATGTTATATGTGACCCTTCAGAACATCTATGCGGTCCTTCGGGACATTTTTATGCGGTCCTTCGGGACAAATTCATATACCACTAAGTGGGAATTATACGAGATGTGGTGACAGCATATGTGCACAACCTCTATATACTTGCATATCTTTAGTTCTCAGAAGTATACATGGGCTAATAAAGAGATAAAAACAAATACACTATATGTGATGTATATGCTTTTTTGATATGAAATACGTTACAGAAATTATATGATGAGGTGTGTATTGTTTGGTTAAAAATGTTAGGTATAAGAGCATATGACTAAGAGATATGAATGATAATAATGCTAAAAATGATAAGAATAATAATAAGGATAATGAGATTATATGTATATGTATGCATTTATGTTTTGATGCATATTTTGTTTTATAGTTTAATATGATTACATGAAGTATGCATAGTAGGAGTTAGTAATGAGATGTTATATTTAAGTTTATTTATGCCTCACTAAGTCTATGACTTAGCGTGCGAATGTTTCACATGTAGGTTCCGGGGAGCAAGAAGAGAAACTAAGAGGAGGAAGACATGTCAGCCTCTCCTTTACGAAGTTCAGATCAAAAAAGAGTTTTGAATCATATTTATGTTGTTATATTAAATGTAGTAGGCATGTATTAATAGATTTGAGTTAAATATGTTCTAATATTTTTTTAAAACCAAATGATTTTAATTAATGTATTCATTTTTTTAATTGTGAATTTAAATTTTAGCCAATTTGTAAAGAAAAACGTTTTGAAAAGTCAATGTGACACCTCAGACTAGGATATGGGATGGGGATGTTACATTTAATGGTATCAGAGATAAGGTTTAGCTGATTCTAGGCTTAAACCAAAGTCAAATGAGTTTTAAAATGTGTACATGCCAACACAAAGTGAAAAATTTCTGACCTGATAGTGTATGGAGTATGTTGTCTTGCTAATAAAATAAGATTAGTATGATATGGTAGAATTTTGATTATGAGAATGGTCAAAGTGAACCGAGAGATGATAAACCTGATAGTGGTAGCAATTCACCTACCCTGGCCAGGCAGGATGAATAGCGGACACCTCAGGGAGTGTCTTTGTAAAAGTTACAGAATGTTTTTAGGAGATTGAAAATGCATTCGAATAGTGTTAGAGGATTTCCATTTTTTAAAGTGGAGTAGCTCCTTTGCTACGCTGAAAATGTAGAGTAGAGTGGATAGATGTTATCATGAGAATATTAAGAAGATCCAGTGATGTGGATATTGTTTTGG
Organism: Hibiscus syriacus; assembly: GCF_006381635.1. Lineage (NCBI taxonomy): Eukaryota > Viridiplantae > Streptophyta > Magnoliopsida > Malvales > Malvaceae > Hibiscus > Hibiscus syriacus. The sequence continues at coordinate 1,927,119 of NW_024062296.1, read as the reverse complement.
AAGAGTTAAAGAATGGGTACATTTGTGATCAGTTTATACGACAAAGGAAGTTGGAATATTTGAGTTGGAACTAAGGAAATTGTACTGTGTATGAATAAGAAGGTGTGTATGATAAGTTAAGCAAATTGTTGCTGAGCTAATTCTGACTGGAAAGAATGTATATGAATGGTTCGATGAAGGTTTGCGCTCTAGATTGAAAGAATTGGTGCAGACTAACAAATTTATAGGATGGTAAGTGTATTAGAATTAAAGGATTAGAAGATGATGTCAGGTTAAGCTAACCAAGTATAGAGTGGATTTGGATATGGTTGTGTATTTTGATAATGAAAATGTGATAGAGTGAAGGAAATAAGGATTTGTATGTATGAAAGAAGATTTATATGGATATAAAAGTTTAAGATAATAAAAGGGATATATATATAAGAATAAGGTTTTGTGCAGGTAAAATTTATTATCAAAGTTATGAAGATGTGATAAAAATTGGTAATCAAAGATAAGTGTAAGTGATATGGAAAGAGTATGCGAGCATGAATTATCTGGGAGACTATGACAAGGTGATGTAGGAGAAGTAGTCAAAACAACAGATGTTGGTAGAATCTAAGGTCATGACCTTATGCTGGAGACGATCTCTTATTGGCTGGGTGAAGATTAATTTCGATGACACTCAACAGAGGGTGTTAGGTACTGCGTCTTATGGGGGCATTATTCGAGACCATGAAGGAAGGTGAATGATTGGTGTAATGCCCCAAATCCTGGGTTAGGAGTTTCGGGCAAACCCGAGATGGGCCTTAAATAGATCATTTAGTTTGTAGAAAGTTTTAACCTAAATTTAGTGAATTTGGGTTTGGGTTTAGCCCAATTATTATTAAAAATTGAATCTTTGAGAGTTGACCAAAACTTGAAGGACCATGGAAATAATTTACCGATTTTTGAAGTCAAAGGCTAAATTTTTTAATGGATCATATGTCACCCGTTTGTCTTTTTTTCCTTGATTCTTTGTCATTTTCCTTCTCCCAAAACTCAAGATACTCTTTACATCTTCTTCCCCAAGCCTAAGGTATAAATTTAAAAACTTTATAAACTTCCAAGTGTTGCAAGAGAATTTATAGGTAAAAATCATAATCTTCTTTCATCATGTTATCATTTATGCCCTTAACCTCTTCTTTTCACTGAGGTATCCAAAATATAGGTTTAGTGGGGGTTTAGAAACCCAAGTGTAACCAGCTCATTTTGGATGGATTTAAACCTCAAGAAATGTTCTAAACCCTCTCTTAAGCTTTCCATCACCATTTTTAACACACGTGGTTGATTCTAGTTTAGTGAGAGAGATTGAAAAAAGCTCTAAGTGCAAGGGAAAGGAGAAGCTCACTCTTGTTGTTCTTGAGAGTTCTCAGTAGCTTAGAACATCAGGTAACATACTTCTAAATTAACTCTATCATATGTAGATCATTAGGTAAGATTTGGTAGGTTGCATGAGTTATGAAGCATGCTATGCTAACTTGCATCTTTCGATGTTTTCGGTAGGTAAAAAGCCATTTTTTGTTCCCTTTAATCATACATAAAACTTTAATAACAGTTGAGAACCTCAGTAGAGTGTTTTGGATAAAAAGTTTCCTTTTTTGCCCCCAAAATAGGCCTGGGTCTGAGTATTGGTACTTGAAGAAAAGTAATGATATTGTTCTTCAGTCAACTTAAAATAAGGAGTTTTTGGCGTAGAAGTATTTGCACTCATCCATTGAGTATTGATACCTTGGGTTTAGTTTTGATACTTATATAATGGGTATCAGGATCAACTCTTTAGTAGTAATTTTTGGTATCGGCACTCAAAGATGATATCGATACCAAGAGTAGAGTATCGATACTGATGCATTTTTTAAAACATCAAACATAAATTCAGAATCGATACTCAAGGTAATATCGATGCCCCAACACTAGAGTATCGATACTCCATCCAATATTGTTGATACAACCCTCCCCTATCAGCATATATCAATCAGTAGGTATCGATACCAGAAAGGGAGTATCTATACTCAAGGGTCAGTATCGATACAAAGGGTTAGTATCAGTACCAACAATCATATTTTGATAAGTAGACTAATGATTATGGGATTAGACTTGTGAGGCTCAATAACATTAGAATATCAAAAGATAAAACTACAAGTGAGAACAATAATTAATTTCATAATAGATAGAAACAATAATAACTAGGATTACATAAAACTACCATTTTTTGATGCTCGAGAAACAACCAAGACACTCAGGTATCTTAAATGAATACGACATTTTCAGTTGGATTCATAGTCAGTGCCAAGCCACTTCAGTAGCCGACTGGGTACAAATGCTCAAAGACTTGACAAATTAAGTTGGTCGGGTATACATTTTCGATGTAGTTTCGAATCTCACCCTATATACCCGAGGGTATTTACAAAGGCTAGAGAGGTGTGTAAGCTTCGAGATGCAGAACCATTAGCCACACCATGATGCCTACTCAGCAGTTTATATCAGTACTTCCATGTATTCATACCTATGCCACTAACTAGCTCATATATTTAATGCATGTAGTATAGTACATTTATTAGTGTAGCAATGAGCTCGTAAGCTCAACATATGAAATGTGTTTTTGTGCACAGGTTCTTAGGTGACCAGTTAGGTAGTGAATTGTCATCAGATATTCTAGACATACAAAGTTATTTAGAGTATGTCTTGAGTTATTCTTTGAGGGCTTGTACTATTTATGAACCCTTATGTATTCAGTCGTAACTCTATTCTGATTTAAACTCAATATTGTATTATTTGGATATTTTGGGAGCTCTCCATTTATATAAACTCATATTTTTATTATTATATTTTGTTTTATTTCTATGGATGGGTTTTATCAGATGTTTTACAATCAATTTTTAAGAAAATTTGTGGGTTAGCCACTTCGTTGGTCTCGTGTGACATATAAATCCATTAATATTTAGGTCATAATGGATTAGGGTGTTACATTTAGTGTTATTAGAGCCTCGGGTTTAGTCGTTCCTAGGACCCACGGGTTAGAGTTAGTTAGTGTCGATACATGTACATGCCTTTAGAGAGTGAAGAGTACTACAATGACTGAAATGAAAAAATGACCTCTGTTTCCTTATAATTTTAGAGAAAAATCCAGTATATAGTCAGGATAAAAGAGACGAGAGTCATGCCTCACTAGCAGCTTACATTGGTGACGAGTCCATTTTATTTCAGCCCAACAGGAGTACTCGTAGACACGGGGGTCGAGGAGGTGACCTTCTTCAAGAACCTTACCTTTGTACATAGGCAATTGCTAGGTCCATACCTAGTACTTGAGCTTTACCACCTTTCCACCAGCATCGCAACCCATCTAACAGTAGTACCCCATGAGTCCCTAGTAGAGAGGCTCCACATGTACAAGACCATTGAATTTTTCATCGCAGGGGATAATGATCCCATAGCAGTAGATTTGTGACTAAGTGAGACTCTCTACACCATCAAACAAATATATCTTACCTCTAAGGGTAAGCTTGAGTGTGTCACTGCTCTGCTCAAGTGTGTTGTCATAGATTGGTGGGATACAAAAGAGATGGTACTGGAGCCAGAGAGACCATCGTGGAGTAGTTTCTAAAGAAGTTCCTATAGAAATACATCAGAGAGACCCACACTAATGATCAGCGAGAGCAATTTCTGCATTTAGTTTAAGGGTATCACTCAGTGATCAAGTATGAGTGAGAGTTTCTCAGGTTGATTTGGTATGGTCCAAAGCTTGTATCGGACAGAGAGTCACTGCAACCATAGATTCATGAGGGCATGCACCTCGACATCTGCTACACCTTGCACTCGCTCATCCTAGGGTTTTTACTGAGCTATCCTACCACGCAAGAGAGATCAACATAGACTTTAGGTAAGAGGGCCCGTGATAGTCAGGGTTCATAGAGACCCGCAGTAGCACAGTCTACGAGAATCAGTGAGAGTTTTGATAGTGGGGGCAAATATGATTCTTGGAGGAGACCCTTGACACTAGTTTCTGGAGCTAATGCCAGTGAGATGACTAGAGTCTTCACCCATCTAGTATATATAGAGTGTGGGAGTAGGTACCCAGGTAAGTGCCAGTAGGGGTCGATGGATTGCTTCAGTTGGGGCTTTTTAGACCATTTCCTTAGAGACTACCTATGGATTTTAGGAGAAGCACTAGCAGTAACTCAAACGTCAGTGTTGTTAGTTAGAGGGGTCGAGCGCCAGTGAGAGGCGGTAGTATTGAGTCTAGATAGTAGAGTAAAGGCACAACCAGGTCTATAGTCGACGTACAGCCAAGAGTAGACTCTCGATAATACATAATGAGAGCATGCGAGGAGTGCGATGCAACCGAGATTATATAAGAACATAGTTTAGGACATAGAAATTCCAACATATGACCTAAAGGTAGGTGTTCGAGTATCAAACCCCTAGGTTTAGACATCCTAGTAGACGAGATTCATAGGAGATGCATAATAGAGATTTAGGGTCTTGATGCAGTTTCCTTTTAGAGAGTATGATAAGATTTTGGGTATGGATTGGTTAATAGAACATGACACCAGTTTGAAGTGAAAGGCCATACAACTTAAGCTTAGAGCAGGCGATAGTACCAAGCTTGGTGTCAGCCATAAAATCTAAGCAGTTGATTGACCAGGGATATGAGGCCTTTTTGTCAAATGTGTTCGATAGCCAAATCTCAGTTCCAAAACTTAAAGATATTTGAGCAGTGCAAGATTTCTCTAACGCGTTACCAAAACAATTATTGGGTTTATTACATGAGCATGGATTAGAGTTTTGTATCGATGTAACATTGGGTTTAGCTCTAGTGTCCATTGCTCATAATAATGTGGCACCGACAAAGTTGAAAGAGTTAAAATATTAGATTTAGGAATTACTAGAGAAGTGGTTCATCAAACCTAACATCTCCCTATGAGAAGGGTCGATCTTGTTTGTTAATACGAAATATGGGTCGATGTGGTTTCACATTGACTACATACAGTTGAACAAGCTAATAACCAAGAAATGTTATTTGCTTCCCAAGATAGACGACCTCTTCAACTAACTTAGAGGATCATTTGTATTCTTTAAAATCGACTTGTGGTCAAGCTAATACCAATTGGAAGTTAAGGACATGGACGTAGCGAAGACAACTTTCAGAATAAGATATGGACATTAAGAGTTCTTAGTAATTCCACTTGGACTCACCAATACCTCGACGACATTCATGGACTTGTTGAACTAGGTCTTCAACCCATACATAGATTAGTTTGTGGCGGTGTTCATAGACTGCATCCTAGTGTACCTTTGATTAGAACAAGAGTACAACTACAATCTTCGTATCACCTTCAAACGCTTTGAGACATACAGTTGTATGTCTATACAAAAATGTTAGTTTTGGCTTCCAGAGGTTTCATTTTTGGGTCATGTCATGTTAACAGACAATATCCGATTCACCCTTAGAAAATTTAGGCCATAATTGAGTAGGAGCCACCTAAAATGTATTATAGGTGTGAAGTTCCCTAGCTCTAATTGGGTACTATCGTCAATTACTTCAATATTTCTCAATGATAACTTCTTCGCTGACCAATCTGCTTCAAAAAAGAGTTCCTTTCATCTAGAATGAGAAACGATAGAAGAGATTCAAGCAGTTGAAATTCATATTAACTCAGGCCCCCATTTTAACCCAACCAGAGTCTGGTAAGGACTTCACAATTTTTAGTGATGCCTCATTGAATGGTTTTCGATACGTACTGAAGAAGAAGGGTAAAGTGGTAGTTTATGCACACTATCAGCTTAAACCTCATGAGTGCAATTATCATACTATGACCCTGAAATAGAAGTAGTGGTTTTCGCTATGAAGATTTGGCGGTACTAACTATTTGGCAAGAAGTGTCACATCCTCATCGATCACAAGAGCTTCAACTATATAGTCACGTAGAAAGAGTTGATCTTGAGACAATGTAGGTAAGTGAAATTTCTTAAAGACTACAAATTTGTGATAGAATATCATCATGGTAAAGAAAATGTAGTTACAGACACCTTCAGTAGAAAGTCGATGATAGAGTTGTGAGCCCTCCTAGCAGGTTTAAGTTTAACTAGTTATGGTGGGTTGTTAGCTGAGTTACGAGTTGAAATGGACTTGGTAGGTTAGATAAATAGTTTATAGAGTTCAGATGATCAGATAAGGACCCAGATTAACCAAGTTCACCAGGGTGAGGCCCTATGTTTTGAGTTGCGTGATAGAGATGTGTTGTACTTTAGGGGTTAACTATGCAAACCCACTGATGCCCAATTGCATATTAATATTATCCACGACGTACATTACAGTCCACTCTGAATTTACCCTGGCACTAACATGATGTACGATGATCTTCTTCAATTGTATTGGTGGTGGGGCATTAAAATGAAAGTATTAGAGTTTGTCGCTAGATGTCTAGTGTGTCAGCAGGTTAAAGCAGAACACCAGGTTCCATCAGGATTACCTCAGCCTATTCAAATACCTCAGTAGAAATGGGACACGGTGACCATGGACTTTTTTACTAAGTTACCGATGACTAGATAGATACATGATGTAGTTTGGGTCGTAGTAAACTGCTTGACCAAATCAACCCATTTTCTTTCAGTTTTGATGGACTATACCTTAGAGGGGTTATCTTAGTCGTACATCTATGAGACAATGAAGTTGCACAAAGTACCAACTTCCATCATATCAGACAGAGATCATCAATTTACATGTTCCTTCTGGAAAGCCCTTCATGACTCCTTAGTCACCAAACTACATTTTAGCATAACTTTCCACCTCATACAGACGATTAGACATAACGTGTTATTCAAATCCTAAAGGATATGCTCAGGTGCACCATTATAGATCTTGAGGATGAAATTTTTTCTACAAAGGGAGAGTTGTAATGTCTCAAATATTGGGTTAGGAGTTTGGGCTAACTCGAGATGGGCCTTGAATAGATCCTTTAGCTTGTAAGAAGCTTTGACCCAAATTGAGTTAATTTTGTATTTGGTTGAGCCCAATTGTTGTTTAAAAGAGAATTTTTTAGAATTTACCAAAACTCGAATTACCAAATAAATATTTTACCCATTTTTGAAATCAAAGGTTGGATTGTTTTACGTTGATTATGTCACTCATTAGTCTATTTTTCCGTATTCTTTGTCATTTTCCTTCTCCCAATGCTGAAGCTCTTTGTTTTTTCTTCTTCCTCAAGCCTAAGGTAAAAATGTATAAACCTTTTAGACTTTCCGGTGTTGTAAGGGAATTTTGGGGTAAGAATCATAATCTTCTCAATTTAAGCTATCATTTGAGCCCTCAATCTCTTCTTTTCACTAAGGTTTCCAAAACATAGGTTTAGTGAGGGTTTTAGAAACCCAAGTGTAACCTTATCATTTTATAGAGACTTAAACCTCAAGAAATGTTCTAAACCTTCTTTCAAGTATTCCATCAATTTTAGTAACATTAATGGTTGATTCTTGTTTAGTGAGAAAGATTGGAGAGAGCTCCAAGTGTAAGGGAAAGGAGAAACTCACACTTGGTTGAGTTCTTGAGAGTTCTTATCATCTTAGAACATCAGCTAACATACTTCTAACTCAACTCTACCACATATAGATCATTAGGTAAGATTTGGTAGTTTGCATAAAATATGAAGCATACCCATGGTACTTTTGATGTTTTCAGTAGGTAAAAAACCATTTTATGTTCCCATTAATTATACATAAAATTTTAATAATAGTTGGGAACCTCGGTAGGGTGTTTGGGATAGAAAGTTAGCATATTTTGTGCCTAAAACAGGTCTAGGCCTGAGTAATGGTACTTGAAGAACAATAACAATATTGTTCTTCAACCATCCTAAAATAATGAGATTTTTGCATATAAGTATCGTTACTCATCCTTGAGTATCGATACCTTGGGTTTGGCTTCGATACTTATATAAGATGTATCATGATCAACTTTTTAGTAGTAATTTTTGGTATCGATACTCAAAAAGGGTATCGATACCAAGGGTAGAGTATCGATACTCCCAGTAGGGTATTGATACTGAGCCATTTCTTAAAACATCGAACCTAAATTCAGAATCGATACTCAAGGCAGTATCAATGCCCAACACTAGTGTATCGATACTCTGTCCAACAGTATCAATGCTACCCTCCCCTATCATCATATATGAATTAGTAGGTATCGATACCAGAAGGTGGGTATCTATACCAGAAGGTGGGTATCTATACTCAAGGGTCAACATCGATACGAAGGGTCAGTATCGGTACCAGCAATCATATTTGGATAACAAGTTCAATGAATATGGGATTTGACTTGTGAGGCCAAATAATATTAGAATATAAGTAGATAAAACTATAAGTGAGAACAATATCGATACTCAGGGCAGTATCAATACCTCAACAATAGAGTATCGATACTCAATCTAGGAGTATCAATATTACCCTCCCCTATCAACATACATCTGTCAGTATGTATCGATCCCAGAAGGTATTGATACTCAGGATTCAATATCAGTTCGTAAGGGTTAGTATCGGTACTAGCGTACAAATATGGATAATTAGTCGAATAATTGTGGGATTTGACTTGAAGGGCCCAATAACATCAGAACATCATCATATAAAACTATAAGTGAGAACATTAATTAATTTTAGAATACCTAGAAATAGTAGCATTTAGGATTGCATAAAACTAGCTTTGATTGATGCTCGACAAACAGCCAAGACACCCGAGTCTCTTTAGAAGAATACAATAGTCTCAACTGGATATCTCAGTTAGTGCCAGGGCACTTTATTAGCTGATTGGGCGTAGATACCCCTAGACCTGATGGAGTAAGTTAACCAAGTGTACGCTTTTTATGTAATTTCATATTTCACCCCAGATACCCAAGTGTATATAGGAAGGCTAAAAGGGTGTGTAAGCTTTGAGATACATAACCCTCACCACACCATGATGCCTACTTAATAATTCATATCAACATTTTCATGTGTTCATAACTATGTCACTAGCCATCTTATTTAATGAATGCACGTAGTATAGTACAATTATTAGTATGATATTGGGCTCGTAAGCTTAGGGCATGGAATGTGTTTATGTGTGCGGCTTCCTAGGTGGCCAGTTTGGGAGCGTTATTGTCATTAGATATTCCAGACTTGTCGAGGCATTCAAAGTATATCTTAAGTTGTTCTAAGAGGACATGTACTATTTATGGACCCTTATGTTTTCAGTCCTAACTTTCTTTTGATTTAAACTCAGTATTGTATTATTTGGATATTTTAGGAGCTCCCACAATTTGTAAACTCACATTCTTATTACGTTTAATTTTATTTTTCTGGATGGGTTTTATCTAATTTTATACAATCAATTTTTAAAGAAAAATTTTGGGTTAGCCACCTCAGAAGTCCCGTTTGACAAGTTATTCCATTGGTCTTTGAGCCATACTATATTAGGGTATTATAATGGGATTTTCAAAATTGATTGGCATTTGTTCAATCTTGGAAACTGATATTTAGGGTAATTACCAGAGTTTGCTATGTATGAAAGAGTTGGGTTCTGTGTAGAATATTTAGGAGGTCGATTGTTTGGAGGGTTTAAAGGAGATTTTGTGTTTATCTTTTAATGTAAAGCCAGTTGGTGTTGGTGCATCATGTTACGAATCTTTTGAAATGATAGTCGGCTGTAAGGTTTGTTCGTGTTTCTAGACACAATAATATTATGGTTGATGTTAGGACCGTCGGCACACCCCACGACGTAGCGGAAACAAAACTTGATGGTCTCACCAGCGATCCAAGTACGTAAAACCGAATTCGGGAGGAAGGGATACGAATACTTACAACGGGTTCCTTAAAAACAGCAAGGACAACAGCGGCTGATGGTCGTGTCGATCGGTTTGAATCGTAAGCCTCCACGAAATCACGTCTCGGCCTCTACTCAGTTCACCCGATTGAGAGCAATATTTATTTTCCCCAAAGTTGTTTTTAAGGAAAACGGCTGAAATGTTATGTGTGTACTCAAAAAATGGTTGCTAGACCTAACACATCATTTTATATCCGATTTACCCTAATCATATTAGGAATTTTTTATTATTTAAAATTAATTAAATCTTTATTTAATTAATTGGAATTAAATATTCGGGATTATTACAACATATGTATATCAAACATACATTGATTAACTCTAGATATATTTAAGTAACGTAAAAAAATTGTAAATCCTTGCTCGTTTCAATCCTAGGGTGTGGCCTTGTAGGTTCTTATAACGTTAGCAGTAATTATTAGAACAGTTCTAATAATTACATACAATGAGTGATATCTAGCAATATATCATTGTCATCTAAGTTACAAGAAAATATTGTTTCTTGATATCTAGAGTAGACTTTAATTAACGAATAGTTTGTGATATCTCATAACAACTTATTCGAGCATGGCCATGCATTTCTAGTCTCCCTCAATCATGTGGCCAGTGATATATTTCTTATTATGTAGGAAGGACAAATCCTATCTTAATCATACACACCCACTACATATATTGATATATATTCAATAACAGTCTTTATAGAGCAACTAGTTACGGAGCTTGTTTAACTGCATCAAAACATACAACAATATATGTTGGGATAGTATTGATCTCAAGTCTTAGGATCATACATATAGTTATCATCATGAGCAATGTTATGACTATCACATAATAATCCATTATGACTATCACATAATAATCCAAGACATATGCTCATGGTGGGTCAATCCAATACATTGTTATCTAACAATGTAATCATGTATCAATTCTGACATCTATATGTCAATGATAAGTCATTGTTATCAATCAATAACATATTAGTCTTAAGTGTATTATTATTGTCCATGCCCATAATAATACATGACTAGGGATCTTTTGATAATAACAATTATGTCATTATATGAACTTTATTATCTTCCAGTTTATCTTAAACACATATATATAACTGAAAGTAATATGATTGGTAAATGAAAGTATTATTACAATCATCATATGATTGGTCTTTGGGCATACTCTAACAGCTGATTGTATGGAGAAATTGGCAGATTGCAGAATTCGAGATTGTGTGTTGTTCACGGACTCACCAATGGAGATTCACGCATTGCTGCGAGAGGATTTGCTTGCTGGTGTTTCTGTTTAAGCACTTGTAGGCTTTGGTGTTTATCTTTAGTTACCAAAAAAATTAACATAAGAAAAAGAATAAAACCATGTTTATGACCTAAACTTAAAACCATAAGCAAGCCAACTTCCTATTTCCAAAAGGGTGTTGATATTTTACAAAATCTCAAATCTCATTTGTTGTGTAAAATATAAGGATAAGATTATATTTTATGGAGACTTTTGTGGACCTGAATTGATTTAAGCAATAAAATCTCCAAAGCGTTATTTTGGACAAATAAAATAGAAGAGTGAAAGAAAATAGGGATGTTAATTTCTGAAGGCGTCTTATTGAAAATTGAATACAATGGACTCCGAGAGTGATTGAAGCTTCTGTAGAATTCTTTGTTACCTTTGGATAAAGAAACTCGTTCATTGGGTTTGGACAGTGGTTATAAACGTTCATTATATAAGTGTATTTGAATTAATTAATAAGTTATCTTTAAATCATTGATTGTGATCTTCCAAGAAAATAGATTTTCTCTTATCGTACTATTTTTTGACGGGATAAGAGTAATACAGGTTATGTAACACATCGTAATAACCCGAAATTAAAAACCCAAGAATTTAGGAATTTCCCTTCAAATCCCTAAATAGATTTTAAGGATTAAATTCAATTTATTGTAAATCCGGTTACTATTTCATAAGAAAACAAAAATAGAGCCAATTTTGAAAACCCTTAGAAGTTTAAGGATTTTTAGAACAATTTACTCATTTCTATTTGAGTTCAACCCTAACTCTTCCTTCCCCTTACAGCCTCTTATCTCTTCTTCCTTGTATTTGTTTTCATAAATTTTCTTTTATCAAATCGTTATACTTCTTTCTCTTAAGCCACCACCATCGTCATTGCAAGGTAAGTAGATCGTCGTCTCCTCGTAGTTCTTCCTTTCTCCACTTGTTCGTTCCGCCGTTACTAATTTTGTGGTAAGGGAGATAGTAGCTGTTGATGCTCCATCGCCACCATTCATGGGCGGGTTAGGGGAGGTATGCACGAGAAACGATCGCGCCGGCCAGGTAAAGGTCGTGCTGGTCACCGTTGGCCATGTAGGGCATTTGTTGTTTCGTTTTATGCTTATTTCGTTTACTGGCTTCATCCGTTAATGCCACCGCCGACCGTTTTATGTCACGACAAATGTGGTTTGAAACCCCCAACCCTAGGACTGCTGTCAGTGTGTTTCTGTCGCTGGCAGTCCCGTTTAACAAATCTGACAGTCCCAGACATTCGAATCGAAAGTTGTTATCGACTCTCCGGTCAAGTCAAAAATAATCTTAATTTGTCGTTAAATATTATTTCGTTAAACTAAAATAACTGGATTCAGATTTGATTTGGACAATATAATTTTTTTTTTGCAGGAAATATCTAACCGGGAATCGAGTTACCGCCTCCTTCGCGTTACCGACTCACTTTGAAGCGACTCGGTTAATTACAACTGATCAAGAATGCAAGTGAAAATTTAGTAAATTTGATTTGTTTTCGTTACTTCAATAGAATAGTAAACTATCTTTAATTATTTTGTAGGGACCTATTCGAACCGACCTGTGTTATTACGTATGTTGACCGTGAGTGGTAGTTGTTATTTTTAACCGTAAGGTTTTGTTGGATATTTAGATTATTATTTTAATTATTAAATTATTTCAAAGGTTTTGATTCGTTCCGATCCACTGCTCGGGTTAATCGTGGAAAATGTTATTATCATTCTTAGTTGTTTGTTGAGGTGTGTCTCGTGGTAGTTGTTATTTTTAACCGTAAGGTTTTGTTGGATATTTAGATTATTATTTTAATTATTAAATTATTTCAAAGGTTTTGATTCGTTCCGATCCACTGCTCGGGTTAATCGTGGAAAATGTTATTATCATTCTTAGTTGTTTGTTGAGGTGTGTCTCTGCTCAGTGTTATATTTGTATTGAGTGATTGCTTGCTTGTTTGATTGTGTCGTAACCGATTTTCAACGATACGAAATGTCTCGACTTTATATGTGAAAAATTCAATTTTTTTAAAGAAATTTTTTTGGAGTCGCCATCAGCCACTTAGGTTAAGTAGGTCAAATACCTAAAAATTATCTTTTAAAGAATTTTTAAGAAAACCTCTTTCTAAAATATAAACAAGTCTACATGCAACGATAAATTCATTTTTTAAATAAAATAAAAAAGGTTCGGGGTCGATAACGCGTGGGGAAGGATAAGCACCCCACAACCCCCAAAATTAATACACAATCTATTAAAAATTGTCTCTATTAGTGGAAATTTAAGAATTCAAATATAAATATAAGTTATGATCATATTATTCCAAATTTAACTATACAATTTTTATTTAACGAAAAATTTTAAGGAGAAATAGAAAATATTTCAATATTTCCAATTGAAGAGAAAAAAATCCCTAAAATACTTTAGGACAAATATTTCTCTTTCCAACTGAAATAAAAAGTGTATGATAATTTTTCCCAAGAATTCGAGATTAAATAATTTGATTCGACCAAAATAAAAATTAAGCCATTTAATCCAAATTATATTAATCATGCTAGATGATGAAAATTTAAACTAGAATGAAAAAACTATAAACACAATAAAAAGAAAAGAACAAAAATAAATATCAACCAAATATAAATACTTAAATAAAATAATATCATAAATAATGTAAAGATCGAAATTCAAGATAGCAAAATATGACATTCAATGTGATAAAATATGACACATGCATTTATATATTCATGGGACTAAAAAAGAATAAACAGAAAATAAAGCGCAATAATTAAAGGACTAAAATTAAAGTCTGAGAAATGAAGGGCAAAATAAAAAGATAGAAAATTAAAGTAATGAAATTAAAGGACTGGAATTAAATAAAGAAACAAATGATAAAAAGTTAAATGGACATAAAATTAAATAACAAAAATAAAAGAGCAGTAAAAATAAAATGTTAGTGCTAATTTTTAATATTTAACCCAGGCCGTAAATAATACTAGTCATACCCCGGGGTGAGTCGTCGTAAGGTCATACTATGGTTCGAACATAAAATAAATAAATAAATAATAAGTTACCAGTTAGTGGTTAGCGGTTAAAGGTTAGCTGTTAATAGAGTCCGTACCATAATAATGTGGATTGTACCCTGGATTGGGTCACCACAAGTTCAATTTGATAATAACAATAAATAAATAAATAAATATAACAATCGTTAAAGTGCAAGAAAATAAAAAATCAGTGGTTAATTCGAAATAAATAAAAGCATAATTAAATGATTAAATTAAAATGAAACAAAATAGAGGATCAAAATCATAACAAATAAAACAAAGTAATATATAGTGACTAATATGTAAAAACACGCATAACTTAGGGGATTATTTAGTGGTTTTCCCCTAATTTTAGTGACTATAATTTAAAAAAAAACTCTAAATAGTTGAATATATGAGAGGAATTTAACCCTGGAGTAGTGCTGAAATGCAAATAGGCACCTAAAGTACGGAGACCTAAACGCGATTAACCCTCTATTTTGGTGATAAAAGCATGAAGTACGCTGGTAATTGTGGACATCGTGCCTAATTTACCCAAATTTTCAAAAACAAAAACCCCCATATTACACCTCCAGAACACGTGAATAAAAAAAATTACCCCCTCTTTCTTTAATTTTCTCTTCAAACACATACTACCTATAAACATGGCTCGACCGAGAGCCTCAACCCCACACCCTAAACACCAACGTCGGCCGCCGAAATGGTGACCCTACCACTGCAAAGATAAAGCCCAAAGTCGTACTCTCCTCTCCACCTTTCTTTATGCTTAAATGGATCCTAAAAAACCCATTTTAGCATTTGACCGACCGCCCTACATTCTAAAAAAAGTCTGAAAATCGGCCACACATGTTTCAACCACCATCATCGGTGGTCGGTTTTCCTAAAAAAAGCCTGAGACCACTCTAAAATCCCTAAAAGTGAAGCTTTAGAGTACTAATTTGGGATTAAATCACCAAAACCCTAGGCCTAAATTCTCAAACCTACCCCCGATGCTCTGACTCCGAGATTCGAGGCTCCGACGAGGAGCTCGAAGAAGGTAAACTTCTCATCCTTTCCCTCTTTTCTAATGTTTTCTCTAATACAAGCATGCTCAAAAATGAAAAAAATAAGAAAGAAAGAAATAAAAACCATAGTTCAAACGAACCTATTTTTTATTGCATATATTTCGAAAATATGTGAGGGAATAACCACTTTACAATATGTTTTTGGGGTCTTTATAACTCATTCTAAATTACATTTTTTGTTTTTTGGCATGTTACTGGGGTTGTTGGATGTGCTGCTTTGCTGTTGAGTTGGTGTTGCGTGGAGTATTGGAGATGGGGGCATGAGGGTACTATAGTTGGTGGTGGCAGCAGGGTATGGCTGTAATGCATTTTAAATTTAAAAGAATTGGGATACAATTGGTGATTACTACTGCCCCTCTTTGCTCATTCATGTGAAACATGAATAAAGCAAAGACAAAAAGCACCAATTTTATCAAGCTTGGTCATATGATATCTCTGAGCTTCAAGTTCTTCTCATTATGAACTTTTCACTCTTTTGTTCGGACGAGTTCTTCTCATTTGAGCCCTTCCATTGAAATGTTGATCCACCTCCTTCTGTGAAGGATTTAAGTAAAAGGTTTAACAAGTTCTTCTTATTATGAACTTCTTCTCATTCTTTGGATGGGTTCTTCTTATTATGAACCCCTCCATTGGAAATGTTGATCCACATATTTCTGTGATGGAATCGAATAGAATGTTACGTTGATGTAGCTCATTCTGTGATAGAATCGAGCAAAAGGGTGAACAAGTTCTTCTCATTATGAACTTCTTTTCCCTCTTCAGATGAGTTATTCTCATTATGAAGCCTTCCATTGGAAATGATGATTCACCTTTTTCTATGATGGATTTAAGCAAAACGTTGATGCTAATCTATCTCATTCTGTAATAGAATCGAGAAAAAGGGTGAACAAATTCTTCTTATTATGAACTTCTTCTCCTTTTTAGGATGAGTTCTTCTCATTATGAACTCTCCATTCGAAATGCTGATCCACCTCATTCTGTGATGGATTTGATCAAAATGTTGATGCTGATCTATCTTCTTATGTGATAGAGTCAAGCAAAAGGGTAAACAAGTTCTTCTTATTATGAACTTCTTATTCCTCTTTAGATGAGTTCTTCTCATTATGAACCCTTCCATTTGAAATGTTGATCCATCTCATTCTAATAAAAGGTTGGACAAGTTCTTCTCATTATGAACTATTTCTCCCTGCTCGGACGAGTTCTTCTCATTATGAACCCTTCCATTAGAAATGTTTATTCATATTCTACTGTGATGGATTCGATCAAAATGTTGATGTCAATCTATCTCTTTCTGTGATAGAATCTAACAAAAAGGGTGAACTTCTTCTCATTATGAACTTCTTCTCCCTCTTAGGATGAGTTCTTCGCATTATGAACTCTCCATTGGAAATGATGATCTATTTCCTTCTGTGATGGAACTGAATCTATAAAAAGAATTATCAGTAACAATTGTGTTTGATGTACCTGAAGGTTCTCAAATCTTTGTTGAGATCCACTTTTTCAAAAGTTGAAAAGTATATTAATTCTTTGCTGAAATCTTGTTCTTCAATAGAGAATGGTGAAATCTTTGCTAACTTTGGAATTCTTGTCAAATATTCAACATCTGGATGAAAATGAATAAGAAATTTGTTTTCAATAGAAGCTATCTCAGGTGAGATAAATTTTTTTTTCGAGTGAACAATTTCAAATTTTATGTTTCAAAGAAAACTGTCTCAAGCGAGGCGAAATTGCTTTTAAGAAAAACCATTTCAAGTGAGATGATTTTTTTTGTTTCGAGTGAAACAATTTCAAATTTTGTGTCCCAATTAGAATTGTTTTAAGCGAGACAAAATTTGTTTTTTAAGAAAAATAATCTCAAGTGAGATAAAATTTATTGTATCAATATAAGAAACTTTGAAAATCGATTTCTCATTTTTTCCAAATCATTTGTAAACATCATAGTGATTGCAACATGCCCCACTTCCAAGTAATGACTTTTTTGTGGATTGGACTCCTTAGTTATTGAGACTCTGCCACTCCAAACATTATTTTTTCTATTTGAGGTTTGAATTGTGATTATCTCTTCTAGAGGTATTGACATCACAATAAATTGGGATTTTTACTCTTGGAGTTTCTTAATTCTAGTAACACGTGCTAAAATATCATTCATGGCTCTTATCCTTCTCTAGGAAGACCAAGTTGGCTCCAATTTGAGTTTTTTTAGAATTTCTGTCATGGGATACTCCACGAATTACTCCTAAATTTTCATGATCGAATACTTGTAGAAAAACTTGAAACAAACAAAATGCAAATGGATAATGTAAGAATGAAACTGCGAACATAACGATGCAAAGATGCGAATGCAAATGCAACGAAGGTGTTGATTCCAAATTATTTTTCATAAAACAAATTCAAAAAAAAAATACACGATGTCTCAATACACTGAGGCAAATGGAAAATACAAATCACATCATATTGCTCATTTTCTTCAATTTTGATCTAATATGCAAGGAAACAATCTTCTTTTATCCTTGGCTTGATGGAAAATTCCAATGCTTCCACCATAAATGCATTTGTTGAGCGACCATATGCAATTGACATCATCCACTTTTTTGTGTCAGCTTTCATTGTTTCTTGATGACTTCGAATATAGTACTTGTTTTCAGCTAGTTGTATCAACGACTTGATCAATTGCATCGTTTGAGCTTCATGTATTCCAGCTAGATGTACCTCTTCAGTTGTTTCCTAGATCACCCTTCTGGACCATTGATTTTTTTTGTAGTTCTATTCTACCCCTTCAAGTGACATTGTCATATTGAAACCCTTCTAATGTAACTATTAACTTGGGGATCAATATCTTCTATGACATGTCATGTGTGAAACAAGTGTTTCCAAGGTAATTATCTTAGAACAACATTCAAAGAACTCACAATGTCCCAATATGTCAAAGAAAAAAAAATAATTTATCTTCCCATTCATATTGCGTTGTCATTTTAAAATCCTTCTAATTTGATATTGAAACCGAGAATTAATGTCAGGTGTATGCACAAAATATAACAACAGGACAAGAAAAAAATGTTAGCAAAAATAATAATCAAAGAGAGGAAATATGTGTTAGTGAAATATGAAAAGATTAAATTTAAATGGTAAATAAACCATAAAATTCAGTAAATAGAACACATAGAGGAAATTAAAACCCTAACCGCATGTTCTCTAGTTCACATGAATTTATTCAAAATAATCTATCAAATAAATTAAAAGGCGAAGGTTAGAGTTCATTTTTCCTTTGTGTACACTTATGTGGGTACATACAGATAGAGTTTCGACATGGTCTTAGATCGGGTGGGTTTTTACGGTTTATTATATGCAGAGTTTTGGTTATAGGAGTAAAGATACTCGAATTGTCCTTGTTGATGCCCCTTGGGTGAGCCAAACCCTTAATCATCACCCATTATAGGCTTAAGCGGATCGAGTTCTATTTGAGAGGGCACATTTCCCTATGCCTGACACATATAATAAATGCTCACGATGACATAGGGCATATGAACCCTGGAAGCTACTTGCTAGGTCTGACACGGAGAATAAATTCTCGCGAAAACTTTGCTTTTACTCCCACTTAAAGGGGAAAAAGCTCGAGTATAAAGCTTATGTTTATGCAATGCATGTGATGTATGTGAGGAGAAATTCTCAAACCTTTGACAAACATCTTTTTTGAAAAATACAAACAATAGTATAAAATAATATAAAATAAAATAAAATAAAAATTGAAAAGAATCATAAATTAAATAAACTGAATTTTCAAATTCTAACTATAGAGACAATATATAATCGATTTAGGGCTTGATAGATAAAGTCCCCAACTGAGTTGCCAAGCTATCGTAACTGATTTTCGGTGATACGATGTGTCTCGATTTTATTTGTGAAAAAATCAATTTTTGTAAAAGAAATATTTTGGAGTCACCATCGACGTTTTGGATTAGGTAGGTCAAATACCTAAAAATTGTATTTCAAAAGACTTTTTAAGAAAACATCTTTTTAAAAGATAAACAAGTCTACGTGTAACCAAAAATTCATTTTTTGAATAAAATAAAAAAGGGTTTGGGGTTGATTACGCATGGGCAAGGATAAGCACCCAACAATGCCCAAAATTAGAACCTAAAAAATTCATTTTAACATTCGATTGGCCGCCATACCCTCTTAAAAACACACCAGATATCACCCACACACGTTCCAACCACCATCATCGGTGGTCGTTTTCCTAAAAACAAACCCGAGACCACTCTAAAATCCCTTAAAGTCCCGAATTGAGATTGAATCTCCAAAACCTGAGGCCTAAATGCTCAAGATACCGCCTCCGATGCTCCTACTCTGGGATCCAAGGCTCTAATGATGAGCTTCACAAAGGTAAACTTCTCATCCTCTCATTCTTTTCTTCTATTTGTTTCCAATAAAAGCATGATCAAAAATAAAAGAAAAAGTAAGAAATGAAGAAATAAAAACCATAGTTCGAACGAACCTCTTTTTTATTGCATATATTTCGAAAATATGTGAGGGAAAAACCACTTTACAATTTGTTTTTGGGGTCTTTATAACCCGTTCTAAATTACATTATTTTTTTACTTGTTGTTGGGGTTGTTGGATGTGATTTGTTTTGTTGAGTTAGTGTTGCGTGGAGTATTGGAGATTGGAGCATGGGGGTATTGCAGTTGGTAGTGGTAACAGGGTATTGTTGTAATGCATTTTAAATTAAAAAAATTGCGATAAAATTTGTGATTACAGATTGATTGAGAAATTATTTGGAATCATGTTTGATTGTGCAATTTGACTCTATTAAATGTGACTCGGATAAATGTGTGATGTATGTTGATTTGTCTGAATTAAAATATATGTTGTGCATTCAGGATATGTTATTGTGTTGAATTATCATAATCGAAATATGCACTTCAGAATATTTTGTTATGAAACATTGTTATTTGGATCATATTGAATATCATATATATGTTAATCGGATATGTATGCCATTTGCATGTCATTTTGGGATGAATTTTGATGGGGGAAGTTCAATGTATTTACTCCACAGGGTGAATGTAACTTTCGGATTCAGTGGCCTATGCCTTTGTGGCAGACACCACTTAATATTGTGTGATTTGATTGTAGATGGTGTGGTTATGGGAAATCCACTCTTCTGATGGTGTAACAGGAGTATGGGTGAGTGCATAACATTTAAATTTATGATTATCATTGTTTGATTCGAACTATAATTAATATTGATCGATTCGGATTATGTATGAATTGTGATTGTTTGCATTGTAGAGACTCAATAAGCTTAATAACTTACACCCCCATAGTTTTGTTTTCAGATATTAGTACTTAGTGGACCCGACACTTGGAACATTTTTTCATTTTTCATATAAAATTATTATAATCAATATGAGACTTTATTTGAATTTATTATTTTGGATTTTTATTTGCATCTTTTGTTTTTTATTAATATTTATGTAATTTGGGACTTTGTACTCTACAATTAATTTTAGAACTATTTATGCATGTTTTTGAATAATGACCATTTATATCGAATTTCCTTAGACAATTATTTTAATAAAATTTTAAAGTTGAACTTTGAGAATTGTTTATTAAATTTTAATGTAAGTTTTTAAGTTTAAGATTGAACAAGGTTTATTCGAGGGAAAAATTATTTCAATGGAACTCTCTAGATTCGACCTAATTTCTTTTAGGTTAGGTTTAGGGGGTTACATTTAGTGCTATAAGAGTCTGGTTCAACCCAAAAACTGTGGGGCTCAACTACAAAAATTTTAACTAAAAATTATTTTTGCATGCATATAAATATTTTCGGGTAAAAATCAAGAATTTTTTAAATAAATTTTCTTTTCTTGTTCTATTAAACCTATATTTTGATATAACAAATAATGACAAAATATTTTTTTTGATTAAATTGAATTTATTCAAAGTTTTCAAAAAAATAACTCAAAGTCCAAATAAATTTTAAAAAAAAATGTTTTAAGTGTTTTCTAACTTTTTCAAACTTTTAATATTGTTTTAAAGCTCAAAACTCTTGAAATTTGCCAAAAACCCTTGTCAGTCTCGAAATCAACACGATAGTCTCGAGACCAAAATTCCAAAAAGCTTTTATGGTGTCCATACCATGGTTTTGTTATCAATATTGATAGGTGAGTATCGATACTCATTCAAATAGTATCGATACCAAGGGTTTCAATGACTATATTTTTTAATGTTTTCATGCTGGGTCTCGATAACAACTTCTCGGGATTGATACCAAAGTTGCAGGTGAACATCTAATGATCAATATCAAGGCTTCTAACGGCTCCAAAACATCCCCAACCGCTAGAAACAACTATTAACTTATTCCAACATATAAAAAAGTTGAGGACACTTGAAGAAGGTTACAACACCTATCCAAGCAATCAACATCGAGAGAAAAACTTTTCAATCTTATTTTTCTTTTTCTCTTGTACATGGAATGTTTTGTGAGCTTAATTTGTAAACTTTTTATAGGATTTCTTGTTTATATTTCATTATCCTTTAGTAAAAGGGTTTGGTTCTATCTTAGCCATTGAAAAGATAGGGAAATTGTAAAAGGTTACTCTTAAGCCTAAATAAAGAAAGAGCAAATTAGTGAATTTGTTAGAAAACCTTAGTGAGGAGCTAAGGTAGCGGATGTAGACTTCGTTGAGGGAGGTTAACCACTATAAATCATTGTGCAAATCTTTCCTATCCTTTCTCCTTATTTCCCAAATTTTCAAAAAGCCGATTCACCCACACTTTGCACATTTTCGGTTGATCAATTAAGCTTCATAAATCCTAACATGTTCCTATTTTGAAAAGGGTGAATAAATGTTTTACGTCGAAACTCTAAGTACAAACTCTTATCTTAGTATTTTATATTTCGTATATAGTCTACTATGTCACCTCCTATTAGCTCTCAAGGTTAAGGTCAGTTTAGACATCAACCAGAGATAGAAAGCAAAACAGACCTATTGGTTTTTGTTTGATTAATAGAAGTAGACCAACTCAGAGTAGATGTTTAGTTAGATCAACAGTGAGGCGTGTTGAATTGGTATATGTTACGCGGAGATATGAGGGTTGAGTTGAGCTAGACAAAATTGCCGAGTGCTTTCTTTGTTCTTTCAATTTCGATTCCGTTAATTTTTAAGGTCAAATTTTTTCTTAAGGGGGAGATTTGTAACACCTCAAACTAACCCCAAATTAAAAGCCTATAATTTAAGAATTTCCTTTCAAATCCCTAAATTGATTTCAAGGATTAAATTGAATTGGTTGTAAATTCAGTGACTATTTCATAAGGAAACAAACTTTAGAGCCAATTTTGAAAATCCTTAGAAGTTTAGTGATTTATGAAGCAATTTACCCAATTTCAATTTGACTTCAACACTAACTCTTCGTTCCCCGCGTAGCCGCTTATCTCTTTTTCCCTGTATTTGTTTTCTTTATTTTTTTATTTTATCAAATTGTTCTAAATCTTTCTCTTAAGCCACCACCGTTGTCGTTGCAATGTAACCCAATCGTCGCTTCCATGTCATTCCTCCTTTATTCCCTTAGTCGTTTGACCGTTACTAATTTCATGGTAAGGGAGATGGTGGGCTATTGATGCTTCATCGTCATTCATGGCTGGGTTAGGGGAGGTGTACACGATGAACGATTGCACCGGCCAGGTGATGGTTGTACTGGTCACTGTTGGTCTGCAAAGCCTACGTTATCCCATTTTATGTTTTTGCTATTTACTACCTTCATCCATTAATACCATCGTCGGCAGTTA
Organism: Hibiscus syriacus; assembly: GCF_006381635.1. Lineage (NCBI taxonomy): Eukaryota > Viridiplantae > Streptophyta > Magnoliopsida > Malvales > Malvaceae > Hibiscus > Hibiscus syriacus. The sequence continues at coordinate 1,904,076 of NW_024062296.1, read as the reverse complement.
AAGGTCACAGTAAATGCATCCGTGAAACCCGGACTATAGGGACTACTGTCGGTGTGTTTCCATCACCGGTAGCCTCGTTTAACCAATCTGACAGTTCCATATATTCGAATAGAAAGTTGTCGTCGATTCCCTGTTCGAGTCAAAAATAATCTTTATTTGTCGTTAATTATTGTTTCGTTAATATGAAATTACTGGATTAATATTTGATTTGGACGATGTAAATTTTGAAGGAAATATCGAACTAGGAATCAAGTTATCGCCTATTCCGTCGTTACCAGCTCACTTTGAAGCGACTCGGGTTACCATAACTGATCGTAAATGCTAGTGAAAAATTAGTAAATTTGATTGGTTTCGTTACATCGATTGAATAGTAAAGTATCGCTAATTATTCAGTAGGAACTGATTCAAACCGACCTGTGTTATGCGTGTTGACTATGAGTTGTAGTTGTTATTTTTGGTCGTCAGGTTTTGTCGGATATTTAGATTCTTATTTTAATTATTAAATTATTTCCTAGTTTTTTATTCGGGTCGATCCACTTCTTGGGTTAAACGTGGAAAAGGTTATTAATGTCCTTTGTTGTTTTTTCGAGGTGTGTCTCTGTTTAGTGTTATATATGCATTGAGTGATTGCTTGACTATTTGATTGATTGAGAAATAATTTGGAAGCATGTTTGATTGTGCAAATTGACTCTATTAAATGTGACTCGGATAAATTTCATATGATGTATGTTTAGTTGTCTGAATTGAAATATATGTTGTGCATTCAGGATATTTGATTGTGTTGAATTATTAGAATCGAAATATGTACTTCGAAATAGTTGGTTATGAAATATTGTTATTTGGATCAGAGCAGACATCAGATATATGTTAATCGGGTATGTATGTCTATTTGGGATGAATTTTGATAGGAGAAATTCACTCAAGGGGGTGAATGCCACTTTCAGATTTAGTGCATCTACCTTTGTAGCAGACCCCACTTCATAATGTGTGATTTGATTGTAAATAGTGTGATTTTGGGAAACACACTCTTTAGATGGTGTGACAAAAGTATGAGTGGGTGCACAAGCATTTACATACCATTCAAATTTATGATTATCGTTGTTTGATTCAGATTATTTGTGAATTGTGACTATTTGTAATTTAGAGACACACTAAGCTTAATAGCTTACACCCCCATAGTTTCCTTTTCAGATATTCGTGCTTAGGCGACCCTATACTTGGAGTGTGGTTTCATTTTTCAGATAAAATTATAATAATTAGTATGAGATTTTATTTGCATTTCTTATTTTGGATTTTTATCTATATCTTTGGTTTTATTATTAATATTTATGTAATTTGGGACTTTGGACTTTACAGTTAATTTTAGAACTGTTTATGCATGTTTTTGAATAACTATCATTTATATCGGATTTTCTTAGACATTTATTTTAATAAAATTTTTAAGTTGAACTTTGAGAATTGTCTATTAAATTTTAATGTAAGACTTTAAGTTTTAGATTGAACATGGTTTATTCAAGGGGAAAATTATTTCAATTGAACTCTATAGATTCGACCTAATTTTTTTTAGGTTAGGTTTAGTGGGTTAGAAGTTAAATTATATCTTGAGGACCACCATCCTTTATATAAAATGAGTTTTATGTCAATCTATTAAGTATTTATAGTTGAACCAATTATCAACTTATAAATACAATATATGCTATTTATACTTTAATTCAGTGACACTTTAATACCTAGAACACATGTAACATAATTGCCCATTTTATTTTGTGTCATACTTTATGATATCATTGTACATTATCCATATGTGCTCACAATTATGAGATTTTAATCTAACAATCTCTCTCTTATGTTGATGTAAGGCACTTGTACCTTATCGACTGATTGTGGATCTAGGAAGGAAGCAAAACAACCTGTATAAGTGAATGGCTCAAAATAGATGGTTAAGGGTGGAAAACGTATGGGTGAATAAGTAGGTTGTTTAAATAATGAGTGATGGAGCGAAAGATGGTTGTTATGGCTATGGTTTATGGTTGATGAAACAAAGGGATGGTTGTCAGGTAGTATCTTAAAGAAGACTCAAAGAATAACCAATGCTATAGAGAGCAAAGACCCATACTTTATATTGCTTATTTAAGGGGTGGTATAAAGGACTTTGACCCACTAGTTATAAGAACTAGGAACCAGAAGTATCAAGGGGAAAGGGGTTGACGCCACAAGTATAAAAATACTTGATAAGTTGATAAAAATCACCAGGACTTAAGAAAAGAGAATAATCTCACTTTAATTAATCAAAAGGTCTTCTTACAAATGAAATATGCTTTCCTATTTATAGGAAATAGAGAGGCATGGCCGAATGGTTACAAGGGGATTCGGCCAGCCTTGTGCCTTCCTATAGAGACATAATTTAATTATAAAATAGAGATGATGGTTCGGTTTAAATGGAGTGTAATAACCCTTGGCCGAATAGCTCTTGTGTCCCTTCATGTTGGCGCCAAATTGGATGGGAGATGATGCTTGGCCGAATAGGGAGAGGGCTCTTCATCTTGGCGCCTAAATGATATCACACGCAAGGCACATTGGGGCTAGTCATATGGAACGCACATGGGTGTTCTAGGGAACCTTGTGGTGCAACCATGTGCATGGAATGATGGCTGGTCATGTGGTCCAACTTGGGCGTGCATGTGCTCCTTCCAAGCTAGCTTTAGTGTGGAGCTATCTAGGAAGCATGGTCTGTTTATGAACAAGCTTCCTAGCCGAGTCCTTGTGAGCTCCATAACAACATGTTCAGCTACCATTAATATCACTTTTGGCAACTCAGCTCCAAATAGTCTAACTAGTTGAGTTTAGCTAGCCTTAAGCTCCTCCAGCTGAATAGAGCTTTCCTTAGTGTTTCATGAGCTGACATGTACTTTATGAGCTGTTTTTGAGCTGCATATGTCGTCCAAATCATTCACCAAGCTACCTCAACGTGCATCACACTCCAATGTACCTATATGTGTAAGGAAACAAGGTAAGTCCATGATATTGAGCTGTTATGAGCTAAATACCTTGCTGTCATGTATGATTATGGTGATGTGAGCTATGTTCGAAGGTCATGAGCTAATTATATCATCTCAAAATATGTTTAAGATAATGAATGAGCTTAAGAGCTAATATGAATGCATATGAACTAATGAAATGATTTATAATGATGCTGCCTTGATGTATATATGATAATCATGCCTAATATGATTATAAGACTATCCTAACATGCTTAAATATCAATGTGCATGTTGTGTTCTTACTAAGCATTTATTAACTACATAACAAGAATTCTTATCATAAAATGTATTATAAAAGCATATAGTATATAACTAATATAAAGTAAATTCAATATAAAGATATTCAAGAGTACTCCATTTGTAGGTGAAAACGTGCTTGCATCATATGTAACATATGTAATGCCCTAAACCCTATGTTAGTAGTTCTGAGCTGGCCTGAGAAGATTTTTGGTTAACCTATTAGCCATGTAGGAAGTCTTGGTCCAAATTGAGTTGGTTTGAGCTTGTGTTGAGATCAAATAGAGTGTATTTTTGAGTTAGGGGCAAAGTTAGAGAAATAGAGGAGGTGAATTACTCATTTTAGGTTTCAAAGGTTGAATATCATTAATGGGTATGAGGTCACACGACTGAGAAGAATGAAGAAAGATTTGCGGTAAGTGTTGAAGCTCATTTTTGTCTCTTTTTCTCTTCATATTTCATAAACTAATTCCCAACATGAAGCTCGAAGGAGAAAATTTTGTTAAGCATATCCCTAGTCCAAGATTCTTGAGGTAAGTGTTGTAATCTACGTAACTAGAGATCCATTTCAAGCTTTCTCTCTCATTAGTTGTCCATGGTAGCCATAGATTGGGGTTTAGAGGGGTTTTAGAAACCCTTGGCCAATCATCTCAATTTTGGTAGATTTCAGCCTTTGGGAACCATCTTAACTTCTTTTTGGGTTCCCAAGTTAGTTAGTAACTCTTACTTGGCTTTTGATTAATGAAAGAAGTTGGAGAAAGCTTCAAGAGCAAAAGCAAGAAAAAACTAGTGCTTTCTTGAACATTGGGTGATTTTCAGTAGCTTATAATCAATGTAACAAACTTCTAACTTAACTATACGACTTATAAGTCATTTTATTAGCTTATAGCTCGTATGAGTTCTTAGAGCATGTAAGAGCATCCATGGTAGATTGTGGTCTATGATGTTATACTATATGGAAATTGACTTATTATGACCATTTTTAACTTACATAAAACTTAAATAATGTTTGAATGCCTTAGAGATGCTTAAGAGTGTAGTTGAGGTATCATTCTTGAGTAAAACAAGATATTTCTGGTTTGAGTATCAGTACGGGATAAATAGTACTGATATTGTTCTTCAGATAGTCAAAACAAAAGGTTTTTGACTTGGTAGTATCGGTACCCTATTCATAGGGTATCATTAGTGTTCTTCGAGCGTTGACACCCAAGGATGGGGTATCGGTACCATCGTTAAGTTACAAATTCCAATAGCCTTATTTGGTATCGGTACTTGGGGAGTATTAATATCATACAAAGGATAATTATCATACCCTAAGTAAGGGTATCAATATTGATTTATTTTTCCCAAACATCGAATCAATAGTTGGTATTAATACCTAGGAAGGTATCAAATACTAAAAGGCTTAGTGTTGATACCACCGTATCGAATTATGAAAAGGGTCTAGAATAACCAAACTTCTTAAATGAACTTACAAGTGAGAACAACAAATGAACATGATAAAAGCTTAAGAATCTTATGAGGTAAGATAACATAAAACTTATACCCTTGTGTGACCCTCGATAAACATCAAGGACCCAAGTTATTATAGTATGTACGATGATCGTCTTATTTGATTAGAAATATCTGAATATATCTCAACTAGTGCCAAGGCACTTTTCTTTGCTGGCTAGACGCGATGTCCCATGTAGCCCAAGGGTTAAGCCAGATGGGTGTACGTTTGTATTGTAGAAATTTTGGATCTCACCCCATATACCCAAGGGTATCATAGGTAGGCTAGAGGGGTATGAGTCCCAAGATGGAGTAAACCCTCTAACCACACCATGATGAATACCTCAGCTTGTGTGTTTAATCTTCTTATATACTTATGCTTTTGCCTGCTAACATGCATATATAATGATTACACATAGTATAATAGATTTATTTGTGTTACACTGAGCTTGTGAGCTCTGCATTCGAAATTTCTTTCCATGCGTATGTTCTTAAGAAATCTCTCAAGGATCTTATCATCAGTTCGTAATTGTAGATTTGTTGTGGCATCAAAATACGTCTTGAGTTTATTTTAAAGGGCATGTACTATTCATAGACCCTTGTATATTCGAGTCATAACTCTATTTTAGTATGATTATTATGATATTATTTTAAAATGTATTCGAGAGCTCCCCATTTTTGTAAATGTGACATTTTAATAATGAATTGATGATGTTAAAAAAGGAATTTTTGTTTAGCTATTTTGATGGTTCTGTGTAGCACTTTAATATTTCTATCTTTATATTGGATCGGATTAGGATAATACATTTAGTGGTATCAGAGTGTCAAGTTCATTCATTCCTACGACCCGCAGTTTAGAGTCAATAAGTGTTCGTGTATGACCTCCCTTTATTTTGAATTTAAAAAAAAGATCTATGACCGATAATTTTGCCTCTAGTCAGGAGGGTAGAGATGAGATTTACGCCTCTTTAGCTGGTGATACAAGCGATAAGTTTATCTTGAAGTTAGGGGGAGTATGAAAATCTAGGTGATAAAGGGGTCGATGAGGCAACCTTCTTTAGGAACTTGACATTAGTGCTTAGACACATCATATGTATTATTGTTAGGGCACTAACTATTCCATCTACCCCACCAGCATCGCCAGCCACACCTATCGTAGCACCGTAGGAGTGTCTGATCGACTGCACACTTCGTCAGTTATAACTTACCCTTGAGGGTAAGGTCGAGTGCGTCACCACTCTGTTGAAGGGTGATGTCATAGACTAGTGATGTCATATATGAATTCTATCCTAACCACATTAGAGAGGATTAGACTGATGACTTAAGGGATAAATTTTTACATCTAGCCCAGGGTGACCAATCGGTGTACGAGTATGAGAGAGTGTTTCTCTGACTGAGTCGGTGAGCACCTAAATTAGTGACGAATGAGGGCTACCACTATAGGAGGTTTAGAGAGTGTAATATCCCAAATTTTGGATAGTGACCAAAATTTAAAAGTTTAGTAGCTAAAGTTTACATTTGGGAAACTTTTAGGGACCAAAGTGGTAATTTTCTCAAAAAGAAACTTTTTTTCTATAAACGAATAGTTCACACCTAAGAATGACATTCTTTAGCAAGAAGATTTTTGATCTGGAATTTGTGTTAAAAGCTATGAAGTGTTAAAGCTGGTAAAAATTTAGTAAGTAGGATCGAATAGAAAATTTGAGAAAATTGAAGAATATTAAATTAAGTTTAGAAATATTATTTCCACATTTAAAAATGATGGAAAATAATGTAGATCATTGAATTTGAGAATTTATTTCCACGTTTATTTTGGACCGATGGATGAAAGTGACAAACTTGAAATTTTTAGAAAATTGCACGGCTAAAGTGGTAAAGGGAAAAATAATTTGTTCATCTTTCACTTTGGAAGATGAAAATTATAATGTATCAATGTATAGATGTGACACCCAACTTATGGCCTAAAAATTGTCTTAAAATTCTTCCGAGAACTAAATTGAAATTTTAACTAAATTCGGGTGCCAAATGAAATTTTGATTATATTTAGATCTAAATTCAGAAAGTATAAAAAACTAGAGGACCTAGAGTGTAATTTTACCATTTTCCTTTTAGGTAATATATATCCTTAAATCTATAAAGCTTCTTTATTTATAAACCCTTCTCTCTTTAAGCTTTCCTCTTTTAGAAAGAAATTTCAATCGTCATTTTGTAGCCGACCATTGCTCCATTTTCGAAACCTCCCACACTATCGTGTTCCTTGCGTTGTCTTGAGTCCATTGGTGTCCACATTGTCTCTTTTGTCGTCGGCGTGTGAGAGGGTGAGGAAGATATGGTGTCCACATTGTCTCTTTTGTCGTCGGCGTGTGAGAGGGTGAGGAAGATAAAGTTTTCAATGTTTCGAGATTGAACTCTCTGTCGTTCAAAGTTGTGAATAAAGCTTGGTAAGTGTCTCAAAACCCCTTAAAAAGTACATAGAAATTATTCCGCAATTTTTTTTCGACCCCCGAAGGTTCTGCACGTGCCCCCACGCTCTGTCCCTATGCGTAAGGAAGTTCCACTGCCTGGTGAACTGCTTGATAATCAACCGACTCGACTCGACCCGTCTGCCCGACCTGACCCAAACTGAACGGGTCAACAATTAAGCATTGACCGACCTTTGACCAGTCAACCGTTGACCATTGACTGATGTTGATTTTTTTTCCAAAAAACTCTATCTTGACACTTTTCGACATCTTGAGCCCGATTCTATGATCCGTTTTGCCAAATTCTAACCCGAAAGCCCCGAATCAAGCCCTTTAATCTAAAAAATGCTTAGTATTTTTAGCTTTTTTCTTATTTATTTGATATTTGATTTTGTAATTGATTCGAGAACATATTTTTGTGAAGGTACTCGTATTTCACCCGTCCAAGGGTCGGTTAGATCCGATGCTTCTATCAGATCCATACGATCTGTGTTCCTCGAAAGTTACTCGTAAGTATGTGCAAATTGTTTAAATAGGGGTTATTATTATTATTATTATTATTAGGATTTCAATATGGATTTTTTTGATTCGTACGATCTAGCGATGACCCTAATCGTGATCGACCGACTCAGTAATAGGCTTTTTTATTAGACTACTTAGATCGGTACATGTGTGTTTCCTAATGGTGTTACATTACTATTTTAAATTGTTCATCTGAACTCTTTTAGATTTCTGATAAAACTGAATATTTTACGACACAATACATGATTTTATTAATATTGTTTATCTGATATCTCATTTATTGTACATTTCTGACATGATATATGATTTATGTATTTATGTATATGATTTCTGAGTCTGGAAATTTTTATATTTTACTTAATTAAACTAACATTTTCACTCGAATATATACATGTTTATTACTTTCAATTGGGGTATTATTGGAGGAAGTATCTCAGGCCTAGTCTATGACTTGTAAGTCCTTACCGCAGGCTCCTCAACTTTGTGCTCTGGGTAAGTCCTTACCACGAGCTCCTATATTTTATGTGCAGATTAAGTCCTTACAACAAGTCTTTATGCTATATGTATAAGGCCCTTACTAGGTGTACATTTGGGTGTATGGTTCTGGGGAACCTACACATTCTAGTGATCAGATAGGGGTTGTGTTCATATTTTTAAAACATGTTTGATAAACTGATTTTACTGAAGTATTTTATCTGTATATTTTTACACATCCTAAGGAGCACACTGGGCTTTTTAGCTCATTCTATAAATTTTAACCTTTTCAAATACTAGCAGATCGTAGGCTTGCAGACTTGGTATTAGGAGGACTGTCTACTCTTATTTTTGTACCACTGTATATCTTTACATACCTTTTTGTTATACTTTGGTGACAATTGTGTTTGCTACCATCTTGATATACTGTATTACTGGTATTTTGTTATGTATATGTTTTCGTATGACTAATTTCATATTATACTGCTATATGGATTTTAACGTTGTTTTAAATATGAAATTAAATTTATGAATAAGATATGTAACCACCTAGATTTATGCATAACGTCTAGGTTGGGTCTAGAGGGTTACACATGGTGGTATTAGAGCTTTCGGTTTTAAACACTCAGGCTGTGAATGAATCTTAAAATATGGATTTTCAAGATATTTTTGATATTTTTAAAAATTGTGTCATCTTATTTTATGAGTTTTAAATATAGTCGAGGTTTTTTATGCTAGTCCAACTTATGTTCAAATTATTTTTGTAGAGCCTTGTATATTTATCTAATGAGTGCTGCTACATGTCGTAGGCCAGGCCATGGTCGTGGTCGAGGGCGAGGGACTCAGCCTTATGTAACTATAGATGACTTGATTTCACCACGAGATCCTCCTATTCCACATGTAGATCCGCCTATTCACAGATATGATCCGGTTACACTTAGGAGATACCCTCCCGTCCCTGATGACGATGACACTGATATGAAAAGGATGCCATTAATAGATTTGTCTTTTGTATGTTCAGCAGAGCTGCTAGAGTTATTGGTAATTTGTATGCAATCGAGATTTTGAAGTCTTTGGTAGCTGAGAGGATGATCAAAGGTTTTGAGGCATTTATTGCATATATTCTGGATACTAGGAGTTCCCAATCTGACATTGAAGGCATCCGGACTGTTAAGGAATTTCCTGATGTTTTTCTTGAAGAGTTGCCTTGATTGTCACCAGATAGAGAAGTTGAGTTTGAGATTGAAGTCTATTCTGGTTCCACCTCGGTTTCGATGACTCCTTACCGTATGGCCCCAAAGGAGCTTAAGGAACTGAAAGTCCAACTACAATAGCTGTTGGATAGGGGATTCATTTGACCTAGTGTTTCACCGTGAGGAGTCCCAGTTCTCTTTGTCATGAAGAAATATGGGACATTGAGACTTTGTCCTGATTATAGAAGACTGAACAAGCTTACAGTTAACAAATATCCTCTGCCCAGGATCGATGATTTGTTTAATCAATTTTAAGGGGCTTCTATCTTTTTAAAGATAGATTTAAGGGTTAGTTATTACCAACTTAAGGTGAAGGATTCTGATATCCCAAAAAACTACTTTTCGTACTTGATATAGGCATTACGAGTTTTTAGTGATGCCATTTAGGTTAACTAATACCCATTATTCTTTCATGGATCTGATGAATCGGGTGTTTCAACCTTACTTGGACCAATTTGTAGTTATGTTCATTGACGACATACTTGTGTATTCTCGAACTGAAGTAGAACATGATGAGCATTTAAGGATTGTTCTATAGACTATTAGGGACAATAAGTTATACGCCAAGTTGAGCAAGTGTGAGTTTTGGCTTAGCATGGCTTTTCTTGGGCATATTGTTTCTGCTGAGGGTATCCGAGTAAAGTGGAGGCTATTATGAACTCGAAGCAAGCCAAGAACGTCTAAAAATCCACAGTTTCTTGAGCTTAGCTGGTTATTACCGCCATTTTGTTGAGGGGTTCTCCATTACTACAACTCCTCTAACGAAATAGTTAAAAAACGATGTTCCATTTGTCTGTTCTGAGGACTAACAATCTATCTTTGAGAAACTGAAAATTGTTTTGACTCAAGCTCTAGTGTTGATTCAGCCTGAGTCTGGGAAGGATTTTTCTGTCTATAGTAATGCTTCCCACTCTGGATTAGGATGTGCTTTGATGCAAGATGGGAAGGTTGTTGCTTATGTGTCACGTCAGTTAAAGTCGCATAAATGCAACTATCCTACTCATGATCTGGAGTTAGTTGATGTGATTTTTTCTTTGAATATCTGGAGACACTATCTATATAGAGAAAAGTGTTATATCTATACTGAACATAAGAGTCTGAAGTATCTTCTTACTTAGAAAGAGTTGAATTTGAGGCAGCTTAGCTGGTTGGAGCTTCTAAAGGAGTATTATTGTAAGATAGAGTATCATCTAGGGAAGACTAATATGGCGCCCAAAGCCTTGAGCCGTAAGGCGATATCCGATATGAGAGCTTAATTTGCCAGCTTGAGTTTGTTTGATGATGGTAGCATGTTAGAAGAGTTACAGGTTAAACCCAATTTGGCCAAGAAGATTAAGGTCAAACAACTCCTAGATAACTTCTTACTTCCCATGATTAGACAGGTTGAGCAGGGAACTAGCTCAGAGTATACTATTGATCAGGATGGTATTATGTGCTTTCATGGCCGTTATTGCATCCCTAAAGATGATGAGTTAAGACATGCTATTCTTCAGGAGGCTCATAATTGTCCTTATGCCATGTAGTTGGTGGGGACAAAATGTACAAGAATCTCAAGGAGCGATACTTTTGGAGTGGCATAAAGAAGGATATTTTAGATTTGTGGCTAGGTGTCTAACTTGTCAACAGATTAAGGTAGAGCACCATATGTTGGGATTGTTGCCGTCTATTAAGATTTCTTACTGAAAATGGGAGCGTATTACGATGGACTTTGTTACCGATCTTCTTCTGACTCCTCTAAAAAAAGATTTTGTTTGGGTGATTATGGATCAACTCACCAAGTCAGCTCATTTTATTCTTGTTCGGGTTAATTATTCTTTAGACAAGCTGGCTAAATCGTATATCTCTGAGATCGTTAGACTCCACGGTGTTCCATTTTCCATTTTCTCTGACCGAGATCCAAAGTTTACTTATAGGTTCTAGAAAGCTTTGCACGAGGCTCTAGGTAATCGTTTGAATTTCAGTACAACTTTTCACTCGCAGACTGATGGTTAGTTTCAAGTGTTTAAGGATATGATACGGGGTTGTGTGATTGACTTTCATGGTAGTTGGGAAGATTTATTTCCTTTAGTCGAGTTCGTTTACAATAACAGTTACCACGAAAGTATTCGCATGGCACCATATGAGGCTCTATATGGATGTCGATGTCGTACTCCTATCTGTTGGATCAAGATGCATGATAAGAATACATTATGTCTAGAGCTAGTTCGAAAGACTAAAGATGTTGTCAGATTGATCCGTGATCACCAGAGAGAGGAGTTTGATAGGTAGAAATCTTATACAAATCAACGACAGAAGGATATCAAGTTTGAGGTTAAGGATCAGGTCTTTCTGAAAGTATCTCCATGGAAGAAAGTGTTGAGATTTAGACGTAAGGGTAAATTGAGTCCGAGATTTACTAGGTCGTATCGTATTTTTAAGAAAGTTATATCTATTTCTTATTAGCTTATGTTGCCTCCCCAGATCAGTCGTATTCATGATGTTCTTCATGTATCCATGTTGAGGCGATATCATACAGATCCAGGTCACATCAATCAAATTGAGTAGGTAGAGTTAAGACATGATTTATCTTATAACGAGGAGTCTGTTCAGATTTTAGTTCAAGATGAGAGAGTTCTTCAGAATAGGCATATTCCGATGGTCAAAGGTCAATGGAGTAAATGTGGCCTCTATAAAGCTACCTGGGAGACATTGGAGTCGATGGAAGCTCAGTTTTCGCATCTATTTACGTCAGGTAAAATTTGAGGATGAAAATTATTTTAAGGGAGGGAGAGTTATCACACCCCAACTTAGGGCCTATTTTTTTTTAAAATTCTTTCGAGTAATAAATTGAAATTTTAACTAAATTTGGGGGCCAAAGTGAAATTTTTATTAAATTTGTATCTAAATTCAAAAAGTATAACAAATTGGAGGACCTAGAATATAATTTTACCATTTTTCTTTATAGAGAATATATAACCCCAAATTTAGAAAGCTTTCTCATTTGGAAACCTAATTTTCTCTCTCTTCAAGCTTTTCTATTTTAGCAAGAAACTTCAATTGTTGTTTTGACGCCGACCGTTGCTCTATTTTCGACACATCCCACACCATCGTGTTCCTTGCGTTGTCCAAGTCCACCGATGTTCACATTGCCTCCATCATTGCGACGTGTGTGTTGTGAATAAGATAAAGTTTATGACGTTTTGAAATCAAGCTCTCCATCGTTCACCATTGTGAACCGAGCTTGGTAAGTGTCTCAAAACCCCTTAAAAATTACATAGAATTTTTTCTGTAATTTTTTCGACCCCCGATGGCTCTGCACGTGCCCCCATGCACCACCCTTATCCGTAGGGAAGTTCCACTGCCAGTGGACTACTTGACAATGGGCCAACTAGACCCGACCCGATCTGACCCGACCCGATCTGACCCGAACCGGTCAACCGTTGACCATTGACTGTTGATCGGTCAACCGTTGATCCTTGACCAACGTTGAATATTTTTGGAAACCTCTATATTGATGTTTTTCGATGTCCTGAGTCAGATTTCATGATCCATTTTTCCAAATTCTTACTCAAAAGCCTCGAATTGAGCTCGTTAATCTGAAAATGCATAGTAATTTTTAACATTTTTGCTTATTTATTTGAGATTTGATTATGGAATTGATTCAAGAATATATTTTTGCAAATATACTCGTATTTCACTGACCAAGGGTCAATTAAATTTGATGCTTCCCGTATGTCAAATCCGTACGATTCATGTTCCTCGAGAGTTACTCCTAAGTATTTGTAAATTGTTTAAATAATGGTTATTATTATTATTATTATTATTCATATTAGGATTTCGATATGGATTTTATTCCATTCGTAGGATCTAGCGCTGCCGCTGATCGTGATCGACAGACTTAATAATAGGCTTTCTTATCAGACTATTCAGACTAGTAAAGGTGTGTTTCCTGATGGTGTTACATTATTGTTTTAAACTTTTCATCTGAACTATTTTAGATTTATGATAATACTGAATATGTTTACGACACAATACCTGATTTTCTGAATATTGTTTATCTGATATCAAATTTATTATACATTTCTGACATGATCTCTTATTTATATATTTATGTATCTGATTTCTGAGTCTAGAATTTTTTTATTTTTTACTAAATTAAACTACCGTTCTCACTCGAATATATACATGTTTATTACTGTCATTTTAGGTATTATTGAAGGAAGTATCTTAGGCTTAGTCTATGACTTGTAAGTACTTACTGCAGGCTTCTCTGTTTTGTGCTTAGGGTATTTTGGAGTAGAGGTGGCGGTGGCTGGCAATTGGTCAAACTTAGAGTGAATGAGATGGGGGAGAGAGAAACATAGAGGTGGTTGCTTAATAATAATATATTAATAGTATATGTCACATTATATTTATTATATTTCCATGTTGTTTAAAATTATTTCGATTTTGATTTCATTTATTTATATCGATTAATTTTACTTAGAATTTGAATGTATTATATTTTTTTAATAATAATATATAACTATATTTGTTTAACGGATGAGCGTAGTGTTCATATTTTTAAAATATGTTTGATAAATTGATTTTACTGAAGTATTTTATTTGTATGTTTTTATACACATAATGAGCACACTGTTCTTTTTAGCTAATCTGTAAATTTTAACCTTTTCAAATAGTAGGAGACTGTAGGCTCGTAGACTTGGCATCAGGAGGACTGACTACTCTTATTTTTGTACCACTGTATATCTCTATATACCTTTTTGTTATATTTTGGTGACACTTGTTTTTGTTACTGTCTTGATATATCTGTATTACCAGTATTTTGCTATGTATATGTTTTATATGTTTTTCTGATACATGTATATATTGATATATGGATGTTTATTGTATGAACCTTTCTTATGACTAGTTTCATATTATATTGTTATATGGATTTTTAACATTGTTATAAATATGAAAAGAAATTTCTGAATATGATATGTAACCTCCTAGATTTGGGCATAGCATCTAAGTCGGGTCTAGGGGGTTACAATGGATGTAATTATCAAGTTTCATTAAAGGTAAAATTATAGTTTCCCATTAAATTAATTTTTAATTCATTTAAGCTTATAAATGACAAATGTACATGAAATTAATGTAGAAATTTCATGACAAATTAAGTCTTCTTCATCCTTTGGGCGTGAGCTTCATTCAAGGTAAGAGAAAATTTATTTTTCATTTTCAAGCAAATTCCTTTTGTTTTTGGATTAAAGTGTGAAATAGAAATTTGTTATATTCGAAAAGACCTATCATTTGGTACCAATTGTATATGCCAATCTTGCTTGAATACTTAGTTCCGAAATTTGGTGGTTGAAGAAGATGTTAGGGTTTATGAATTAATGATGCATTTTAAGGTTATTAATATTGTAGAATGTTTCCTAGCTTGGTTGATGTTCAAAATCACCTAGAAATTTATCTATTGCATTCGGACTAAACTCTATGTTTTGGGAAGTTTGTGATTTGGTTAAATTAATTTAGGGGTTTAGTTGTAGAGGTTTTGAAATGTTGAATAAAGGTTGAATACATGCTTAAAACAAGTTGGAAATCATAAAAACCCCACCCTAAAAGTTTCTGCCATGGTGTTTTAAGGTGAGAAAAATATGGAAAAATTATAAAAGGGATGAAAATGATGTTGGAATGATTTTACAAGATTTATAAAGTTGTTTTGATTAATGTGTAATTTTGTTAAATTTAAGGGACCTATTAAGTAATTTTAAAAAGTTATGGGTTTGATGTTTAATTGTTCAATAGTTGTTTTTCTATGATGGAATTTAATGTTAGAGTGATGAATTTGATGTTATAATGTGAAATTGGACTATTTTGGGAAGTTGGCAAAGTTTGAGTACTAAATAGAAAATACTGAGAAAGTTAGTGACTTAAGTGGTAATAGTGGAGTTGTTGAGGTATTGGGTTAGAAATTTGATTAAGTTGTTTGAGACTTGAATTGAAGTTAAAGGGCAAAGGACTATTTAGAATAAAATGGGAAACTTGAGATGAATTCTAAAATAATTCATAAATGGTAGTTAAAATGTAAAGTTAAAAATTTTACGTGACGTTTGGGTGAATTTGGATAAAAGGGGACTTAAAATGTGAACTTGAAGTGTTAAGGTCAATATTTATGTTGTAACATGGAATTAACATCGAATAAGCGTCGAAAGATTTTTAGGAATTTATTTTCTATTGTGTGCCTATTCTAGTAAGATTCTAACATGTGGTTTGAAATGCATATGTGTTGTTAATGGTGTTCTTTTAGAATATGATTAAAATCAAGATTAAGCAATGTTAAAGCTAAAGAGAAGGTTAAGGATGAAATGTGAATTTCGAAGGATGTTTTACAAGCTAAGGACACCAGGTGAGTGCATTTAATTTGTGTTTATATTTACCAGTAAACATTGGCTTACGATGAGATAGTGACGGAGTTAAAATGGTAAGAAGTAACTCTTAAAAGTTGTGTGAATTTATGCTTTATGCATATATATTTATTTGGTAAGCTAATAGAATTAGTGAATAAGTTAAAGATGCAAATTAGTGAATTATGCCTATATTTGTGATCTAAATAGTATGTTTAGAAAATCACCATATTTTTATAGAAATTATTAGATGTTGATATTTACACCGTTGGATTAGAATTTCAATATAGTTTTGTTTAAAACAAATGGTTATTGATTTCAAAGAGTATATAAAAAAACTATAATTTTTTTATTTAGGATAAGTCAGAAAACCGGGCAACATATTCTGCTCAAAACAACTTATGTAAGTCAGCTTTGAAAATTTACTATAAATTAAAGTTCCTTATATGGTTATATTCATATTCAAATCTAGTTTTTATTGGTATAGGTGCAATAATTTTTAACTGTGTATATTAATACATAATAATATTTCTTTGTATGTAGTGCAAACTGCTAGAGTATGAAATTGAGATAAATTTCGGGATCGAAGCAAATTGAAAACAAATTATTAAACTTAAAGCTTAGCGAGGCTTATATTTTGACTTAAAAATAATGTATCAAAGTGAGTGCAGTTTATTTATTTAATTATTCTGATCTCAACCTCCTAATATTTTTAAAGTATGATTTAATTCTAATTATAGAATATTTCTATAATTCTTATACAAAAGTCTAGGAATGATTTTTGAGTTTGAATTACCCAATATATTTTATATTATATTTTCTGAAATGATATCAGAATGATTTTACAGAATGATTCTAAAGAATGATGTTTTTAATGATAAAATATTTCCTAAATGTATATGTGAAGATTTATGGATGGTTTAGGGTATGAACTACCCAAATTATATTTTTACGATGATGAATCAAAAATGAATCTGATTTGGAAATATGAATTATTAAATGAATATTGATTTCAAATTTGTTTGTTTATAATGCCTCGCTAAGTGTATACTTAGCATGTGATGATTTTCACGTGTAGGTTAAGAAAAGAAAATGAAGTAAGGAGTGGAGCTTGGCATCAATCAACAAAGAATAATTCCAGGTATCAGTAATGACATCCTACTCTTTTAAATTTTTTAGATGCCATGTATACGAGTAAGAAATGTTTGATATATATTATTATGAATAGAAATATGAATCTAAGTTTTGTGATTTAGATAAAATTTATATTTTATTATAATATAGAAATATTTTAAATTAAAAAGTTATTAGGCAACTTACCTTATGAGAGAAAACATTATAGAACTGTCTAGTTATTGCCTGAAACTGATATTGATTTAGATGTTTAAATACAATAATCTGATTTTATGTGATAATATTATTCTATAGAAATGATTAAGTTAGATAAGTTTTAAAAATTGAAATTTGTAATAGTTTTCAACTATAGTATGTTTGTAAATGTTGCGTGACATCTTTGACAATACGGGTTTAAATTGTATACGGGTTAAGGGTTAAGGGTGTTACATTTATTGGTATCAGAGCTACAGATTTAGCCGATTCTAGTTTAAACTGTGTTGTTTTTGTGTTGAAAAGTGTATACATTTATTGATGCCAATACTTAAAGCTTTAGAAAGTTGTTTGGACCAATTTTTAATTTTGTGAAAGTTGGTGTTTTATTAGGCAATTTTGAAAAAGTATGGGGTTGATGTGTAATTATTCAATTGTAATGCCCTTAACTCGCATTGTGTACTATTACTAATTAAATATATCACATCAATTATTCAAAAACACTTCTTAACCCAAAATGGGTAAAATTTTGTTTCTTTAACAAGTTTCCAAATTAACATTTATTATAATTAATTAATCAGAGAAAATCAAAATATAATACTCCGACTTCTATTTCAAATCTGGTTTCCAAGCAGTAACAGGCAATTGTTATCTGTTTCATATAATAAATAAAATTGTCTAAGCAATATCAGATTTAAAATCCAATAATTAATATTTAAAACATTATTTATTGTAATAATCTTTATTTATACAATTGATATTCATTTTATAGACATTTCTTGCTTGTATACATGCCAACTAAAAAATTTAGAACACAATAGGATGTCACTATTGTTACCTGTAAACATTCCTTGGTGATTGGTGTCAAGCTTATCTCCTTACTCTCATCGATATTTTTTACCTAGGCGTGAAAAACATCACACGCTAAGTTTATACTTAGTGAGGCATTCATATAAATATTCAGGGCAATACAACATATAAATGTAAATAATAATAATATTCAATGCATTATGATCACTTTACCTACATTTTCAATCATGCTACTAATATTGACATGATATGAATCACATATAAATTCTTACCAATATAATTGTCTTTATTCCATTATATGAGCTTATTCACATGTATATCGATTATTAACCAATAAACCATAGCCTAATTTAAACCCTGACGAGCCTAGGTACTCGAGTCAAATATGATCCGAAATGCTTGCACATAAGGTCGTGCCCACCACCTGCACTAAGTGTCTTAGGTATACACTCTAATGTTAAATCAAATATGAAACATAAGGTTGTGCCCACAACTTCCAGTAAGTGTCTTGGATCTAGGTATGCAACTCTGCTTCTAGACTCTATGGCATGCCAACTATACCCTCAATGACTTACTTGGGCTTATAGTATATTTTTATTCCATCCATGGCAATGTATATCAATATAATTTAATATTGGGCAGTTCATACAGGAAACAACTCGCAATAAACATCATATATAATAACCAGTGATCATTGCATTTTATATTCAACCTTTGACATATTTAAAATATGTCCAATATATGATAAATGACATAAATATCATGCCAATAAAATCAAGGTAGACTTACAACAAGTCTTCCTAATGATGTATAACACATCCATGTATAATATTATGCATGCATTGCACTCACTTTTACACTTTATTTACAAGTCAAAATATAAGCCTCACTAAGCTTTAACTTGATCCTTTGCTTTCGATTTGGTTCGATCTCAAAATTTATCACAATTTCATATTATGACAGTTTGCACTACCATTAAATAAATAGTAATATATTGTAATTTACACACTTAAAAATATTTTTTTGCACCACTGGAAACTAGACTCAAATACGAATCTAACCATATAAGGCACTTGTAATTTATACAATATATTGTGAATTTTCAAAGTTAACTTACAAGTTGTTTTGAGCAGAATTTGCTTTCCTGTTTTTTAACATATAATCGATTAAAAATTCATATCTTTTTGTATACCCCTCGAAATTAGTAGACGTTTATTTTATAAAAAAACTACAGTGATATAATAATTCAACTGTATCATAACAATCCTCTAATCATTTTTTATTTTTTATGGTGATTTTCTAAACTTACTGTTCATATCATAAAACTAGGCATATTTCACTAATTTGCAATTTTAGCTTATTCACTAATTCTATTAGCTCACCAAATGCACATATATGTGTAAATCACAAAGTCACATAACATTAGGAGTCATTTCTTATCATAGGAACTCTATCATTAGCTCATTGAAAGCCAATGTGTATTCGATAGCATAAGTACAAATTAACTATGCACTCACCTTGTGTCCTTAGCTTACAACCTTCCCTAGAAACTAACATTTCATCCTTAAGCTTCTCATTAGCTTTAATATTGTTTGATCATGATTTCAGGCACATAATTTAATGAGAATCATTTACAAAACATATGCAATTCAAACCACATGTTAGAATCTTACTAACATATGCACACATTAGTAAATAAATTCCTAACAAATCTTTCGATGCTCATTCGATACAAATTCCATGTCACAGCAAAAATATTGATCGTAACACCTCTATTTGACCATTCAAGTTCATTTTTATCCAAACTTCACAAGACATTTTCATTTAACTTTCCAACTTTTCCATATATGTGATTTGAACCTCAACTTTTCCCAACTTTCCAAAATAATCCAATTTCACATTCTAACATCAATTTCAACACTCTAACACTAATTTCAAACATAATCCATCAACTATTGAATAATTACACATTGATCCCATAATTTTCCAAAAGTACCAAATAGGTCCCCTAACTTTCATAAAATTACAAAAGGGTCTCAATAATTTCTAAGGCTTATAGAATTCTTCCTACATCATTTTTAACCCTTAGATAATTTTCAATAGTTTTCTCACTTTCAAAAGCTTAGGTCGAATATCTTAGGGATAGAATTTCATAATTTCACTTGATTTCAATTTGATTCAAGCATGAAATCAACCTCTATTCAACATTTTCTAGTCTCTACAATTAAACCCCTAACATAAAAAAACACTCTATGTGGTTTTAATCGTCAATCAAGCATGGAAATGATTTTACAACATCAAAAACCTTAAAATCCATCATCAATTCATGAAATCATAACATGTTCATAAACCCTAAAATTTGGGATCTAAGAGCATGCAACAATGGTACCAAATTATAGAGCTCTTTGAATAGAATAACTTGGGGTTTAGGCTGAAAACACAAGAAACATCTCTGGGTTGTTTTATTCGTCAATCAAGCTTGGAAATGACTCTACAACATCAAAAACCTTAAAATCTATCTTCAATTCATGAAACCTTAACATGTTCATAAACCCTAAAATTTGGAATCTAAGTATTCAAACAAGATTAGCATGCAATTATGGTACCAATGATAGAGCTCTATGAATAGAACAATTTTCTATTTCACACTTTAATCCAAAAACATAAGGAAATTACTTGAAAAAAAAAATAAAATTTTTCTCCATACCTTGTGAAGACCATGTCCATGGTTGATTTTGAAGAATAATTACCATAAAGTTTCTAGTTAATTTCATGTTAATTTGTCATTTGTTAAGCTTAATTTAATTTAAAATTCATTTAATGGGAAATTACAATTTTAAAATTAATGAAACTTGATAATTACATCCATACCTAGCCACATGTTACTTATCATCTTTCCAAATTCAAAAATGAACAAATTATTATGCCCTTTACAACTTTGCCCATGCACTTTTCCAAAAATTTCAATATTGTCATTTTCATCTAGTGGTCCAAATTGAACATGAAAATAAATTCTCAAATCTAATGATCCATATTATTTTCCATTATTTTAAATTATGGAAATAATATTTCTAAGCTTAATTAATCATCCTTCAAAATTTCTCAAAGTTTCTATTCGATATGATTTACCAAAATTTTATCGGACTTTAACACTTTATAAATTTTAATGCAAAATTTGTATCATAAATTTTATTGCCACAAAAACGTTCTTAGGGTGAACTATTCATTTATGGGATACAATTTCTTTTTGGGAAAAATTAACACTTTGGTCCCTAAACATTTCCCAAGTTTATATGTTAACCACTAAACATTAAAAAATTTATGTTTTGATCACTAAACAAAATTTTGTGATGTTACAATTCTTCCCCCTTAACAAAAATTTGTCATTGAATTTTCAATACACGCATGATGTACACAGATGAGGATACTGCTTTTTCATATCTTGTTTTCTGTTCCAATTAGTTTTTCCAACTTTTGATTTCTCAAATGAACTTTAATAAGTACTAATTTCATAATTCAAATTTTGATTGAATCTTAATATCCCCTGTTGTGATAACATCAGAAGTATTTGATCGATACTTTAAGAATCATTTATCACCACTTTAATAGAATATATATTTTCCCTTTAAATCCTAATAAGACTTTTATTGTTCGACAGCTATCTTGAGATTATCTTAAATAATCTTTACCTGTTACAAAATTCATTGTAACTCGTTCCTATTCCCACTATAGGATGGAAATCGGTTACAATAATCTAGAAAACACTTGATGCTCTATTTTAACATGTTGACATATTGTTAAGTGTATAAAAGTACTATATTTTCTACCATTTCACCGATAATTAGTGCTAGATTCAGAATCATTTTAGTTGCATTATTAGCCATTCAAGAATAATTTCATAGTTCCTTCACAGTTAAGTTTGATACTACAATTTGGTTGATTTTATGGAAAAAATGCTATTGGTGTGTGTAAATTTGTGCAGATTAGGAATCTCATAAGCAAGCAGAAAATGTTGTGGCATTTGAAGTTGACTTTTAAAAGGTCTACCTCATTCAAAATAATCATGACATAAGGGGATAAGCCCTAGAAAATTGGATATTCATGTAGAATTTAAGGAAGAAAAGAAGTCTTATTTGCAAGGGATTTGAGCATAAAGATAAAAGAGATTTACTCCTTTTATTAAAAGAGATTTATTACCACTTTTATTAAAGATAATTATTCCCTCTTTTATTCCAATTAAAATGCTTTATCAATAACCAAAGTTAACCTAATCATCCTCTATGAATATTAAAGAGGCGTAACAAGAGAATAGGGTGGAGGAGAGAGAGAAAAGATAGACATACATCTTCATTATTTCATTTTGATTTTTGTTGTTGGAAATTCTTTATCTTGTTTTCCTTTTTCACCCAGCCATGAACTAAATTTATTTGGCTTGGGTTTTTAGGTTTTTGTGGTTGTGAAAACTTTTGGTTTTGTATAAGTTCTTGATTGCGGTTTAAATTCAAAGTTTGTTCATTCTTGGTTCTTTAATTAATTTCAAGTGAATTGGGAGAGGATCTCGAGAGTTTATCCATTTATCTAATATCGAGAGAGTTAGATTAACGAAATAAATGAGCATGATCTTTATTTGAACGAACATTGGTGAAGGTTTATCCATCTTAGGGATAAGATTCATATTTTAATGGATAAAAGGAGGGCAAGATCGGTTGTTGTTCACGCATGGTTAACACAGGGATATATCACCAAGGCATACAAAATTTACTAGTCCTTCGATTTACGAATAACAAGAAGGAATTGAAGAACACTTTGTCGAGCTTTGAAAGAAGGAACCCAGTTTCTAAGACAATAATATTATTTTCAGTTGCCATGGAAATAAATTACTTAGACTTTCTATACAGTTGTCACACCACTAATCACGACAACCTGACATGATCTCTTATCTTATCATACTCTACTTCTATTTACTAATTGACTTATTTTAATTGTTAATTCTAACCCTACCATCACCAATTTATATTTTTTATAGTAAAAGAAGTTAGAATATATAGTTACACAAATCCCTGTGGAGACAATAACTTTTCTATACTATAACATGCGACGTGTACACTTGCATCAATTGCGAAACACTTATATCAAGCAACAAGTTTTTGGTGCCATTATTGGGGACTAGCAATAATGACTTTGATTTTTATTTCTTACACTATTAGTATTATTTTTGTTTTTCTTTTTCTTTTTGGATTCAAGGGCCTTACAATTGGTGGTTTTACATCTGTGTATGACCAGATCGAGACCGACTTCATCGAAATATCCATTTCAACCCAAAATCGAGCAAATATTTCATAGAAGAAGAATACAATGAGCAATAATGAGAGACTAACTCGTTGATCCATTTGGTTAACACAATTGCTGTTCACGCATGGTTAACACAGGGATATATCACCAAGGCATAGAAATTTTACTAGTCCTTCGATTTACGAATAACAAGAAGGAATTGAAGAACACTTTGTCGAGCTTTGAAAGAAGGAACCCAGTTTCTAAGACAATAATATTATTTTCAGTTGCCGTGGAAATAAATTACTTAGACTTTCTATACAGTTGTCACACCACTAATCACGACAACCTGACATGATCTCTTATCTTATCATACTCTACTTCTATTTACTAATTGACTTATTTTATTGTTAATTCTAACCCTACCATCACCAATTTATATTTTTTTATAGTACAAGAAGTTAGAATATATAGTTACACAAATCCCTGTGGAGACGATAACTTTTCTATACTATAACATGCGACGTGTACACTTGCATCAATTGTGAAACATTTATATCAAGCAACAAGTTTTTGGTGCCATTGTCGGGGACTAGCAATAATGACTTTGATTTTTATTTCTTGCATTATTAGTATTATTTTGGTTTTTTTCTTCTTTCTTTTTGGATTCAAGGGCCTTACAATTGGTGGTTTTACATCTGTGTATGACTAGATCGAGACCGACTTCATCGAAATATCCATTTCAACCCAAAATCGAGCAAATTTTTCATAGAAGAAGAATACAATGAGCAATAATGAGAGACTAACTCGTTGATCCATTTGGCAACCCAAATGCTGTTTGTCGCAATGGCCCTTCTAGTGGTCCCGGGTTTACGTTCCGACTTGGATTAAGTGATGGAGTCACTACTGATCATTTTTCAGACACCTCGATCTTACCCATTTACTTGGTCTGCATCTTACCAGAGAATTGTCAGGTTCAGGAGTCCTCTACGATCTAGGAAGGATGAGCACCCTTGAATCGCACTTTAGGTACCACACGATTACCCAGTTATCCTAAATGCAAAAATTAGAAATTTAAATAAGAATTTAAATTTTATCTGAATTTCTTACCTTTGACAATCGTTTGAAATTTAATTGGATTCCCTAAAAAATAAAACCTAAAATTAAGAAAAAAAATAAATGAAAAATAATGAAATAAATAAAAACATACAAAATGAGAAATAAAAAGTGTAGCCTTGATTAGAGGGAACCTAAAACAAAAGAAAAGAAAATAGTTTATTGTGAATTTCTTACCTTTGACAATCGTTTGAAATTTAATTGGATTCCCTAAAAAATAAACCTAAAATTAAGAAAAAAAATAATGAAAATATGAAATAAATAAAAACATACAAAATGAGAAATAAAAAGTGTAGCCTTGATTAGAGGGAACCTAAAACAAAAGAAAAGAAAATAGATACATTAAAATAATAACATAAATTAAATATAATAAAATAATAATAAATATTAAATGTAACTAGAATAGAAATTAAAAAAAAAAGATGAAGCAATGAAATTCCTTACAAAAGGACAAAGGTGAAATAATTAGTAAATAAAGTTAAAAGAAATAAATCTAAATTATAAACGAACTAAAAATAGAGGTATTGATTAAATGAACCTGAAAATAAGAAAAATAAATAAATTAGAATGTTGTGTGAATTAAACTATGAATCGAATAAATTAAATAAGTAGTTGAAAAATAAAGGACTAAAATAAATTAAATACAAATTTGCATAATCAAAATGAAATGAACCAAATGAAAGAACCCAACCACGATTCTCGGGAAACTATAAGGGTCAGATCCATGATTTTGTCGAAAGGAATGAGCCAAAATTACGTCGTTTTGATAGAATTATAAAACCCCCTTTTTAGCCCTTTTTCATCTTTTTTTCATTTTACTTTGTTGGTTCTTTCTTAAGAGAGAGATAGGCTCTGCCTTCTCTCTAAAAAGAAGATGGAAACCATCGCTTCCTATCATCGGTCATTACCACTGGTGGACTGACAACCGTCGTTGTCACTATTGATGGGCACAAATTACACAGAGGGATTCACCTCGACGAGGAGAGTACGGATCTGGGGTCTGTTTCTCCTGGTGATGCTATGATCGTCGGGAAATAGCCAAAGATCATCCAGATTTCCTCCTTCTGATCCTCCATTGTCCGTCGTTGGATCATTGCGGTTATGAGATATGTTACTCCCACTATCCTTCTCTCACTTCTTCCCGTTCAGATTCGCTTATGGAGTCCCCTATCACCAGTGAAACCACATGTTGAACGGTTAGAGCTTTCTTCTTCTCTTTTTTTAGTTTACTTCATTCTCACTCTCTTTTATTTCCTATGATGCAGTTCAATCATCAAAAAACCTCACCGGAGTTCGCTCACATGAGAAGAAAAGGAAAGAAAGAAAGGGAAGTGTTTAAACAATATTTTATTGATTGGAAATGTTGAGTATAATGGTTATTTTTTTTCTTTCGAAATCGCCCCTTTCCCTACTATTTTTGTCCATTTCTACATGAAAACATCCCCCTTTTACATTGAAATTTAGGATTTTCATATCCCATTGTGATTTGATTCGAATATCCCTTGAAATTGTATTTCCTCTTTTGTCAAAAATATGATTTTCTTGCCAAAATGATAGAGATAACAGAGGAGCAAGGATGTCCTTCATCAGTGCATGGACACGTGAAGTTGGTTGTTGGGTGCGTTGGAGTCGCATGTGTCCAGCACGCGAGTGCAAGCTGGAGACACCTTGGAGGTGGTTGGAGTGTTTATCCCCTATGGTTTTCATTTGCTGGTTTGTATCTTGGGCTTCAGGGCTTTTTGTGAATTGATCAATAAACTGGTCCTGTAAAAATGAAAGACCATTAGTACCCACTCATGAAAACGTTAGTAATATGTAATAAAATAATAAATACTAATAATTAGTAATAATTATAACGACCATTAGTTAATATAGTAATAAAAATAATACAAGTACTAAATATATAATATAAATAATACTACAATAATAAATAATATACTATATAGTGATAAATTACATATGAAATTAATATTCAATGCCTAGTAAGTAGAATAAAAAAATAAAAAAATGAAATTTAAATTTTATCCCAGATAAAAATGGGAGTCTACAGTTGCCCCTCTTTGTCTATTTTCCTGTAATGATAATAGGACAAATATATAACGACATAAATTTTTGTCTGGTTCTCGAAATGGATTCTGAAAAAAAGCTTGCTCTTCTGGTGTTGAGATGTTTGTTTTTCTTCAAGATCAAATAATCATTCTCTAAGTTGGATATATTATAACCTTGGAGATATTTGACTGGAGACTAGTTCCTCGTTGCGAGGCGCAGTTGATTAGATCCTCGATCTCGATATCCTCTAGCGCGGAGTTGAAATTGTCTTTGAGAATTTTGACTAGACTATAGTTACTTGTTGCTATCATGCAGTTGATATGCTCTGAACTTGAACACTTTGGTTAACAGATAGCTCTTCTCAACTTAAGCTATGTTGTGAGTGACTTCTCTATAGCGAGTTAGTTTTGGACTGTGAAGTAGTTCCTGATTGCTATTGCATGGTCACTATGCCCTCAAGCTGATTGGAATCGAAATCAGAAGATTTCGCTTGACAAATAGCTTTTCTCGCCTTAAACTATGTAGAATTTTGCCTGAGAAGTGGTTACTTGTTGCCAAATCACAATCAACCTAGGTCTTTTTCTTGGCTAAAAGACCTTGGTTCAAATTTGGACCGGATGGTAATTCCTTTTAGCTACCATACGACTAATGTGTTATACTCTTGAGCTGAGTGGAAACGAACTTGAAAGCTTTAGATCGACAAGTAACTCTTCTTGCCTTAAGCTATGTCAACTTATTGCCAAATCACAATCAACCTATTTTTTTTATCTTGGCTTAAAGACCTCGATTTGAATTTTGATCGAAAGATAGTTCCTTGTTACCACTATACGGTCGATGTGCTCTTGAGCTGTGTGAAATCGAACTCGAAAGCTTTGCTCGACATATAGCTCTTCTCATTTTAGGTTATGCCAAAATTTGATTGGGAAATGGTTCCTTGTTGCAAAAAATCGCAGTCAACCTAGGTCTTCTTCTTGGATTGAAGACCTCGGTTTGAATTTTTACCGGAAGGTAGTTCCTCATTGCCACCATACAGTTCATGTCTTCTCAAGTTAAGTGGAATCAAACTCTAAAGATTTTCCTCGACAAATAAATCTTCTCGCTTTAAGCTATGTCTAATTTTGAATGGGAAGTGGTTCCTTGTTGCCAAATCGTATCCAACATTGGTCCTCTTCTTAATTTAAAGACCTCAGTTTAAAAGTTAACCTAAAGGTAGTTCCTCAGAGCTACCATAGGGTCAATGCACCCTTGAGCTGAGTGGAATCGAGCTTTGAACCTTTTGTTTAATAAATAGCCCTTCTCACTTTAAGCTATGTCAAATTTTGATTGGGAAATTGTTCCTTGTTTCCAAATAGAAGTCAACCTTATTTTTCTTCTTGGCTTAAAGTCCTAGGTTTAAAATTTAACCGGAAG
Source organism: Hibiscus syriacus (assembly GCF_006381635.1). Taxonomy (NCBI): domain Eukaryota; kingdom Viridiplantae; phylum Streptophyta; class Magnoliopsida; order Malvales; family Malvaceae; genus Hibiscus; species Hibiscus syriacus. Next base: position 1,876,243 of record NW_024062296.1, on the reverse strand, counting down.
GTAGTTCCTTACTACTACCATGAAATTTATACACCCTCATACTGAATGGAATTGCACTCAAAATATTTTTTCAACAGATAGCGCTTCTCGCCTTGAGCTATGATGTGAAAGGTTCCTCTAAGTGAAATATGGCTCTCATTTGCATGTCTAAGCCAAACAAGATGACTTCCATTCGCGATTTAAGCCAATCTTGATTCTTTGGATGACTCCCATTTGCGTGAAAGCCAAGCAAAATGACCAGAAAGTATTTCCTTGTTGCTACCTTACGGTCGATGCATTCTCAAGTTGAGTTGAATTGAAAAGGCTTTGGTTAATAGCTAGCTCTTCTCACCTTGAGATATGTTGTAGATGATGCCTCCCCTTCAAGGGTCTAAGCAGAATAAGATGATTCCCTTCACTGTAAGCCAGTATTGATTCTTCATATGACTAACTTCATCAGAAAGCCAAGTAAGATATTATTCAGGTGGTTCTCGTTCTCATGTTTAAACAAGGCGGGATGCTTTTTGGATGATTCAAGTGCAATTTCCTTGGCTCGAACAATCTTTAAAATTGTGTATGTATATGTGTATATGTAAATGTGATGTCATGAATGTAATGTCTTAAAGTATGCCTAAAATGTAAATGTATCATTTTTTGCATTCTCATTTTCGAAGAGTAGTCTTAATCTTCTTTTATCAATCTTGGTCTCTCTTTTGTTTGAGCTAATCTTGCCCCAGCACTAATAGCTTCATGGGAAATATATGATTTTCTCATATTTACTCCTGATTATGTGGATTAACTTTAATCTTGAGATTCTTAATAAATACTATAATTAGTAATAATTATAGCTATCACTAGTTAATATAGTAATACAAATAATACGAATACTAAATATATAATATAAATAATATACTATATAGTGATCAATGACATATGACATTAATATTAAATACTTAATAATTAGAATAATAAAAAAAATGAAATCTAAATTTTATCTCGAACAAAAATGGGTGTCTACACTATTGGCAACCCAAATGTCGAATCAAGAGGAGGATGAGCTTTAGTGGATCGACCTGTTCAAGTAAGGAAAAGACCCATTCGAGATTACTTAGAGCAACAAAAATTAGGGAGTTGTCACACCTGAAATAGAAGCCGCCTACTTCGAATTAAAACCAATGATGTTCAATATGATAAACACAATTGGTCAATTTGGTGGATTGACAACAGAAGATTCCAGATAACTTCTCAAATCATTCCAGGAAATTTACAATTCATTCAATCAATAAGGAGTCCATGAGGATTTCCTAAGGCCAAAATTATTCTCGTATTCACTGTGAGATAGGGGAAATCGTGTTGGAATAGTATCCCATCAGAATCTTTAGAATCTTGGATTGATTTATGTCGTGATTTCCTTACTAGATTTAGTTCAACAAATATAACTGATAAATTGCGTAACGACATCACTTCTTTTCAGTAGGAAGATGATGAATCCATGTACGAGGCTTGGGAGCGATATAAGGAGCTTTTACACAAATGTCCCATGCACAGATTCCCAGTATGGACGCAAGTGATGATGTTCTACAACTCAATAAATAAAAACAGGAGGATGATTCTAGATGCTTTGGAAAATGTCATGCTCATCAACAAGTCACCAGAGGAAGCAATGGAGATTCTAAATTATCTCACCAAGAATGATTATCAGTTCCCAAATAAAAAAAAGAGGAGGAGTGAGACGTAATGCCACAATAAATGAGCTTGATTCAATTGACACTATCTCTGCACAGTTCGCTACCTTAACCAAATTGTTTAAGAATATACAATGACCAAACAATCCACAATAGATCAAGGTAGTAAATTCCTTTTGTGAGTTATGCAATGGTAACCATGATTCTTTTAAGTGTCCATATAACCAAGAATCTAGCTTCTATATTGGAAACTATAACCAGAACAACAACGCGATGTCCAACACGTACACTCTAGCTTGGAGGGAGTACCCTAATTTCTTAGGGAGCAACTTGAACAATGCCCTCAATCATAACAATTAGTATTCACAAGCATCGGGATTCCAATAGAACATGCTAATACAACATATGTTGCAACAACAATCAACACAATCTAGCTCCTTGGAAAATACTCTCAAATATTTTATTTTAAAAACTAAATATTACATGGTTGAGAATAATAGTTTCTTGAAAAAGACTGACTCTTTCATTAACAGGACTAAGATGAGACTGTAGAACTAAAAGGCAGCTTTGAAATCCTTAAAGACACAGGTCCGATTACTTTCCCAAAATTTGAACACAAGCCCACTAGGCGGTTTACCCGACAATTTTGAGGTCGCAAAGGGAGTAGGCCATGAGAAGTGTAAGGTAATCACCACCAAGAGTGGATGAAAGCTAACTGAAACCCATCCACAACCCACGAGAAGAAGTCAACCAGCAAAGTAGTTCCATTTATAAGAAGATACATCTAACAACATTGCTCTAATCGATATTGATAAATCAAAGGATGCCCGGGAAAGTCCACATGCCTCGATAATTCCAAATACAGCGGTAAGTCCATCAGTCAAATTTAAATAGATGGGAAGAATAAGGTGTTTCAAATTCCACTTTCATTCCCTCAGAGACTGAAAAGAAAAAACAAGAATATCAGTTCAAGAAATTCTTGGACATCTTAAAGCAAGTTCACATCAACTTTTTCGTTGGTTAAGGTGATTGAGAAAATATCAAACTATGCTAAGTTTCTTAAGGACGTGATTTCTAAGAGAATGATGCTAGAAGTGTTTGAAACAGTTGTTATGACTGAGGGATGCATGTCCATGTTGCACAACTGAATGCCACCCAAACTATAAGATCCCGGTAGGTTCACAATACCATGTGCAATCGAAATTTACTATGTCAGTAAGGCATTGTACGATCTTGGAGTGAGCTTAAACCTTATGCCTAAATATATGTTCAAAATATTGGGTATCGAGAAGGCGAGACCTACAACAATTATGCTACAACTTGCAGGCAGATCCTATGTGCAACTAGAGGGAAATTAAAATATACTGACAAGAGTTGATAAATTTATTTTTCACGTTAACTTCATTGTTTTAGATATTGAGACAGAGGAGTTCGCACCTATTATCCTTGGAAGACCATTCCTAGTAACATGAAGAACCTTAATTGATGTCGAAAGGGGTGAACTCACTATGAGATTGAATGACCAGCAAGTCAAACCGAATGTTTTTCCAACCATAAAGCATGCTGATGATCCAGAGGAATGCCAAGGCATTCACACCACCACCAAATTTAATTTTGAAGTAGAGGAGAATTGTTACAATAATTCTTTTGTCTAATCAGAGAAAATTGAAGAACCGAAATATGGAGAACAAGATAAAGCAAATTGGATAGTGAGTCATCCAGGTAAATATTTTAAAGCATTATACTACCCAGGTAAGAAAGGTAAACTTAGAAAACCTTCTAGTGAGCAACCTCTCATGTTAGAATTGAACCCATTACCAGGGTAATTAGTACTTCTCAATTTTTGGTTAAAACATTTTCGGGGAAACTAAAATCGAGATGGTCTAGGCTATTCAAGGTAGTGAAACATTTCCCCAATAGTCCCGTAATAATTAAGTCCACAACCGACGGACATGAGTTTAAAGTCAATGGACAATAATTAAAGCACTACATTGGTTCTCATGTTGAGCATTACAAGGAAGTGGTTACTCTTGGAGAAGCATGAATATGCTCTCCTTCAGTTGTTTAAAGTCAACCGACGGAAATGTTTCACTTGTTTTTATTTGTTTAACTTTTTCATTTTTCATTTAATTTATTTTTATTTTTTAGGATTTTATTTTTATATTTAAGTTGTATTCCTATTTATTTTTTATATATATTTAATTTAGTTTTTCCTTTCATTTAATACTTATCTTTCTATTTTGTTTTAATTTTAGGATAAGATTTCAAGAAAATGAACAAGTATCCCAATAGTACCATGCCTATTCCGATTTTCCCTGCTGAATTACTTGCCTTGGTGCCTGAAGATGCCACAACAATTGCTGCACATCATAAAGGCAAAGTAACTACGAATGAACCTACTATCATCAGATTCAAATGAGTCTATCTCTAAACCAATGACATCACAACTGGTCGTACTAGAAAAGAACAAAAGTTCCACCATCAAAGAGACTGAACACGAGAATGCACCAAGAGATTAGGTTGAAGACATAAGGGTTCATAATGCAGCATCAACAACACACTCCCTACCACCACAAGTTAGCAAACGAATCAAATATATGGCCCAAAAGATACTTATCAATCAAGATGATGACCTTTCTGATTAACCCATTTGCTTTGCATGCATTGAGGACAATGTTCATCTCGAGTTTGGGGGGTTGTTATTCATTTTATCATATTGCATTTACTATGTCATGCTTTTAGTTTGCATTATTCATGTTATTCAATCAAGTTTTCTATGACATCTGTTTTTTATGACAATTAGATAGATAAACAATTACCGAGACTTTGTACTTACATATGATGAGATATTTGCCTATAGAATTTTAAAGCCAAAATTATTAGGACTTATAGATAGTTTGATATTACCTCAATGATTCTTTTAATGATATAACTATTTACTGAATGTCGTGTTTGGTTGAATTGTGGGTATTTTGGTAAATACTTAATTATACTGCATGTTTTTGTTTAAGTTATATGTGAATTGCTAGAAGTTCCCAACTGGCTCTAGCCGAATAAATTTCCATAATAACTTTTTAGCTCTAGAACACTCCGTTGCTAAAGTAAATTCGGTAGACTTTGTGAATACTAAGTAGGAAATATAGTCGTAAATAGCATGATTGAATGAAAGTCTTCACATGATGACTCTACATAAAAGGCTATAGGGTTCATTGTTGACAGCATCTTACTACTCAAGTACTCACAGGTAGTTGTGATAACCTGAAGCTCTAATTAAACTAAATATAAATTATTGTGACATCTTTTCTCTTATTAATTAATTTGATAATTATGATATTCTCTTCAAATACCCATCTTGGTGAACCTTCTCCACCATGAGCACACACTGTGTATAAAATTATACCCTTTCACCTATAATTATTGTTAGATTTAGACTCGTTTTGGTTGCATTATTAGTCATTCAACCATAATTTCATAGTTCTTTCACCATTATGTTTGATATTACATTTTGGTTGATTTTATTGAAAATATGATGTTGGTGTGTGTAAATTTGGGCAGTTTAGGAATTTCCCTAGCAAGCAGAAAATGTCGTGACATTTAAAGTTGAATTTTGAAGGGATCTACCTCATTCAGGATAATCACGGCATAAAGGGATAAGCCCTAGAAAATTTAATATTCATACAGAATTTAAGGAAGGAAATAAGTCTTATTTACAAGGGATTTTAGGATGAAGATAAAAGAGATTACTTTTTCTTTATCAAATGATATTTATTACCTCTTTTATTAAAAGAGAATTATTACCTCTTTTATTCCAGTTAAGATTTTTTATCAATAAAAAAAGTTAACCTAATCATCCCCTATAAATAAGAAAGAGGAAAAATAAGAGAAGAGGGTGGAGGAGAGAGAAAATTTGGGCAAACATCTTCTTGATTTCTTTTTTATTCATGTTGTTGGGAATTCTTTATCATGTTTTCCTTTTGCACCCATCGATGAACTAAATTTATTTGGCTTGGATTATTGTGTTTTTGTGGTTGCGAAAACTTTTGGATTTCTTTAAGTTCTTAATTGAGGTTTAAATTTAAAGTTTATTCATTCTTGGTTCTTTAATTGATTTCGAGTGAATTAGGAGAGCATCTCAAGAGTTTATCTATTTATCTAATATCAAGAGAGCTAGATTTACGAAACTAATGAGCATGATCTTTATTTGAACAAACATTGGTGAAGGTTAATATATCCAAGTAATAAGATTTGGTTTTTAACAGCTGAAAGGAGCGCAAGATCAGTTGTTGTTCACCTATGGTTAATGTAAGGATGTATCACCAAGGCATACACAATTGACCAATCCTTTGGGCTAGGGATAACAAGAAGCCATTGAAGAACACTTTGTCGAGATTTGAAGGAAAAAATCAAGTTTCTAAGGCAATTTAATTATTTTCAGTTGCCACGGTGTTAGAGTATGCCCAAAGACCAGTCATATGATGGTGTAATGATATTTTATTTATCGATTTTATTGAATAAGCATTGACATTATTATTTTCAGTTATATATATTTGTTTAACATAAATGAAAGATAATAAAGTCCATATAATAATGTAATTATTATTGTTAAAAGCTACTTAGTCAAGTATAATTATGGGCATGAACAGTAATATTATGCTTAAGACTAACATGTTATTGATTGATGACAATGAGTTGACATTGAGATAGAGATGTCAGAATTGGTACATGATTATATTGTTAGAGAATAATGTATTAGATTGACCCACTATGAGAATATGTCCTGGATTGTTATGTGACGGTCACAACATTACTCATGGTGATAACTATATATATGATCCTCAAACTTGAGATCATTACTATCTCAACATATATTATTGTATGTTTTGTAACTTGTTGCACTATAAAGATTGTTATTAAATATATCTCAATATTTGTAGTGGGTGTGTATGATTAAGATATGATTTGTCCTTCCTACATAATAGGAAATATATCATAGGCCACTTGATTGAGTGAGACCAGAAATGCATGGTCGTGCTTGAATAAGTTGATATGAGATATCACAAATTATTTGTTAATTATAATCTACTCTAGTTATCAAGAAACAATAGATGAGTTATACAAGTGTGATTATTCCAAGACTTGTGCCTATTCTAGATATAAATGAAAAAAGGATGTAATACATAAAAGAGTTAATCACGAAGATGATATGTTGAATCATAAATTTCTTGTAACTTAGGTGACAATGATATATTGCTATGTGTCACTCATTGTTTGTAATATTAGAATTGTTCTAATAATTACTACTAATGTTACAAGAACCTACAGGGTCACACCCTAGAGTTGAAATGACCAAAGATGTACAATTTGTTGTACGTTACTAAAATTTATATCTAGAGTTAATATATGTATATTTGATATACATTTGATTTTAATAATCCGTAATATAGTAAGTAAACATTAAAAAATGTAATTCTGATTACAAATCTTTTAATGGATATTTAATTCAAAATAATTAAATAATAGCTTAAATAAATATTAAAGAGTGTAATTTGAATTATAAGTCTTTAATGGATATTTAATTTGAATTTTAATTAACTTGAAATAAAAAAAAAACCTAATATGTTAAGGTAACTCGAATATTTAAAGATAAGTGAGGTCTAGTAGCCACACTTAATCTTCAATCGTTTTCTCAAAAATGTTTTTGGGAAAAGTTAAATTTTTCTCTCAACCGAGTGAACTGAGTAGAAGTCGAGATGTTTTTTTATGGGGGGGTTAGGATTCAAACCATTCGGGACTATCAATAGTTGATGTTGTCTTTACTGATTTACAAGGAACACAATGTAAGTAATCGCATCTCTTCCTCTCAGTTTTGGATTTAATGTACTTGGATCTCTGGTAATAATGTCACATTTTGTTTCTACTATGCCATGGGGTGCGCCGAAGGTCCCAATACATGATAATTGAGTTTCCTCGGTAATCAATTACTCAGACTTTCTAGATAGTTTTCACACCACTAATCACAACAACCTGGAATGTTATATTAACTGATTTATATCTTTTTATTGTTAATTCAAACTCCTACCATAACCGATTTATATCTTTTTACAGTGTAAGAAGTTAGAATACAGAGTTACACCAATCCCTATAGAGAGGATATGTTTTCTATACTATAACATGTGACGTGTACACTTGCACCAAATACGAAGAACTTATATCACGCAACACATATGAAGCATTTGGAAACCAACTCGGTAATAGTTCCTTTCATACCTGCCACTTATATCGACTCCTTTCCCGATAATATAAGTATCCATCATACTTAACTTCCAGGTCTTTGATTTCAATTTTTCCACTTGTTCTATTTTTGGTAAGCACCACAATTTTCATCTTTTCTTTAAAAACCCATTACTCGATCTAGAAATGTAGGCTTTAACGTTAATTCTACACTCAAAGCACCATCTTTCTTTATAGATAAATCACGTATTCAAAACCCTCAAAATAGAAATATCTTTTGGCTTTATTATATCAACCACCATATTAACCTTTCCTTATGGTATTCGATAAGCATATCATCATTCATTTAAGGGATTCAATCCATTTCCTTTATTTTTACTTCTTCGAGTTAACACATACTCTTAACTTTTGAGATTTATATATATATAGTGTCACTCACCATATAGATAGTGGCATTATATAAATGAAGTAAACAAAACTGTTGGTAACTCAAGATCATGAGTCAGATAATTTCTTTCACGGTTCTCTAGTTTCTTTGAAGCATAAGTTATAACTTTCACGTATCCCAAACAATTATGAGACACATCATTATAAATCACATAATATTTTCCATATTCTGATTTCATTGACCCTAGAGCTTATGTCTTTATTCTTTTTAACATCTTAAAAGTTTCTATCACTTATCAGTCCAAATGAATGGTAATCATTCATCAATAGCTTGGTCAGAGGGAAAACAATCATTGAAAAGTTATTTATGAACTTTCGATAGTAACCAGAAAATCCTAAGAAACTTCAAATTTCAGAAACACTCTTTGGAATTTGTTATTTGACTATGGCTTTTACTTTCTAAGGGTCTATTCTTATCCCCTCAACTGAGACCACATGGCCAAGGAATACAACCTTAGACAACCAATATTTACACTTTCTCAACTTAGCATACAACATTCCTCTCAAAAAGTTTGGAAGAGTTATACAAATATATACAATCTGTTCTTCCTTTGTCTTACAATAGGTCAAAATATTATTAATGAGCACTACAATAAATTAATCCAAGTATAATTGAAATACTCAGTTTATCAAATCCATAAATGTCGCAAGAACATTCGTTAAACCAAACAACATTACTGTAACCGTAGTGTCCATACTGAATTCTGAAAATTATCTTAGAAAGATTTTCCTTATATTTAACTAATACTTTCCATATAGGAGATCAATCTTGGAGAACATCAGTGCAACTTTTAACAAAGCAAAAGATCATAAATCCTTGGAATATGACACTTATTATTCACTGTTACCTTATTTTGACTGGTGATAATCCATGCATAATTTCATATGTCTTTCTTTTTCTCAAATAGCATTGGTGCATCCCATATGATACACTTGGTCTTGTAAATATTGGACCTTAACAATTCTAATAAATTTGCCTTTTAAGCCTCTGGTCTCTACGGGAGACAATCAATACGAGGTAATAGAAATAAACGCAGTTCTCGGTAGCACCTCTATTTTAATTTCTACATCTCAATCTGAAAGTAATCCAAGTAACTTTTGTTGATACACATTAGGATACTCTCAAAAAGTTGCAAACTTTTCAAATTCTTTAAGATCAATCGTTTGAAGCGATAATTTATTGTGGCATGGTAAGGGGTAATCAATACATTCTAAAAATTACCTTCGAAAGGTAATTCTATCAAGTCCATTAAAACTTAACACTTTGAATCTTTACCAGATTGTTACTGTCTACAATACAATTCACCCTTGCACTCTAACCTAAAGGGTTAGTCGTAAACATGTCACTTAGGATCAATTCTATCATAATGTCACATCTTTAATGCATACTATACTTATGTATGAATGAGGAATTTCTTAAACTTACATTGGCAGTTTCTATTATGCGATGCATCATCATAATTAGACTAACATGATCATTACGGTTAACTACATTACTAACACTACTCGTTTACTCATGAACCTCTTGCTTGGTCACTTACTTGAAACCCTCGATTACACACATCTATACATGCACAACCTTTATTCACCTTAATGAGTAAGAGTGACATCAATCAAACCTTACAACACCAAATCAATACAATGACATCCTAGTGGGATGTATACACTTTTTAACTCAAACCAAGCTTGGTTTAGTCCTATAATCGGCAAAACATGTAACTATGATACCAATAAATGTAACACCCTTAAGACGTATACATATACTATTACGAATTAAAGATGTCACATCAATTATTAAAAATATTTTTAACCCAAAATGGGTAAAATTTTATTTATTTCACTTGTTTCCAAATTATAACATTTATTTAAATATTTAATCATAGAAAATCAAATATAATATTTCAAATTTTTATTTCAAATATGGTTTCCAAGCAATAATAGACAGTTCTGTTTTGTTTCCTATAATAAATAAAACTATCTAAACACTGTCTGATTTAAAATTTAATTAATTAATATTTAAAACATTATTTAATGTAACAAAATTTATTGATACGATTAATATTCATTTTGTAGACATTTCTTGCTTACATACGTGTTGAACTATATTTTGATATAACAATTTAAGGCAAAATGTTTTTGGACTTGTATTGAATTATTCAAGTTTTCAAAGTTCTCAAAAATAATTCAAAATCCTTAAAAGCTTGGAATTGAGCACAAAATAATTTTAAGTACAAGTAGTACCGATATTGTTCTTACAGTATTAGTATTAATTGAACAAGTATAGATATTGTTCATATGGTATCGATACCAAATGTAAGGGAAGTATCGATACTCACTGGGTAGTATCGATACTACCAGCTTTACTCAGATTTCAGAATGAAAAATGGTATCGATACCCAAAGGGGTATCAATACTACTATATATAGTACTACCGATACCATAAGCATAGTATCAATACTATCATGCCCCAACGGCTAGTAACGGCTAGTTAAAAATAACAAAGGTAGTACCGATACTACCTTTAGGAGTTCCGATACCCATTGGTCTAGGCACCTTTATTTTGTAGGAAATTTGATTCCTAACGGCTCCAAACAACCCCCAACGGCTAGAAATGGCCACAACAATATTCCAACACATAAATGCAAGTTTAAGACACTTGAAAAAGGGTTAGAACACCTATTCAAGCAATCAAACACATGAAAGAGCTTTTCACTCTTATTCTATTCTCTTGTAAATATTGTGTTTTTGTGAGCTTTTAATTTGTAAACACCTACCTTTTTAGAGGTTTATTTGTTACACTCTTTTTCCTTTGTAAAGGGTTTTGGTTCTATCTTAGCTATGAAAAGATAGGGAGTTGTAGAGGTATCTCTTTGTACTTGAAAAGAAAAAACAATTAGTGATTTGTTAGAAATCCTTAGTGAGGAGCTAAGGTAGTGGATGTAGACTTGGTTGATAAGTTGAACCCTTTAAATCATTGTGCCAAATTGTCTTATCTTTTTGTTCTCCTTACTCCCTAAAATTAATTCTATCAAATAAACCTCTTTGCACTTTTTCTGTTGTCCATTGAGCCTCTTCAATTATCATAACAATTGGTATCAGAGCCTAACTCATATAAAAGGTTTAAGCACCTTGAGTCATTCCTAGAAGAAGCTCTACCAATTCTTGAAACAACCGAGAAGAAATGGCTTCAACCTCCGGTGCATACTACATACATTGAAGATTCACAATCGGTCAACAAGCCACCCTACTTCAATGAAGCAAATTATGCCTATTAGAAGAATATGATGATGCTCTTCATTCAAGCCAACAATATAGAAGCTTGGAATTTGATCATTAAAGGATACACCATTCCAACCGGCGAGATGGACGATTGGAGTGATGGAGAGAAGAAGAAGTTCCAGCTTAATGCCAAGGCTATGCACGTCTTCTTTTGTGCATTAGGCCTGGATGAATACGGAAGAGTCTCCTATTGTTCTAATGCCAAGGAGATATGAGATAAGCTCCAAGTCACTCATGAGAGAACCGATGAAGTGAGGGAAACGAAGATAAGTCTTCTCAATCATAGCTACGATAATTTCAAGATGAAACCCGATGAAGACATCAAAGCTATGACAAATAGATTTTTCGTGATTGTCAACGGTCTCAAAGGAATTGGAGAAGTTATCTCCAATGAGAAGTTTACGAGGAAGATAATCTACTCTCTTTCAAAGTCTTGACAATCAAATAAGACGGCTATTATCGAAGTTAGAGACCTAAAGTCTCTCACTCTCGATGAATTGAATATTTCTCTTCTCACTCATGAGTTGATGGTGAAGGAAGAGGAATATGATGAAGGAAAAGAAGAAGGAGGTGAGAGTTACCTTCAAATCCACCAATGAGAGTTATGAAGATTCAAGTGAAGAGGTGGATGAATATGATAATGAAGAAGAATATGATAATGAAGAAGAAGAGATGGCCAAGCATTTTAAAAAGTTCAAAAGATTCATGTCTTCCAAGGAAGTGAAGCATGAATCAACCAAGAAGAAGGGTCTACTCGGTGTGCTTCAATTGTCAAAGAAAGAGGCATGTAAAGTAGGAATGCCATCTCCTAAAGAAAAAGGGATCAAGCAAGAAAAAGGCATTTGTGGCAGCTTGGAGTGATGAAGATGACTCCAATGATGAAGATGAAGTAGCCATCATATGCCTCATAGCCACTCATGAAGAGCCCGAGTTATCTTCTAACTCAAATTAATTAAATTCACTTTCTTTTGATGAGTTACAATATGCTTATAATGAGTTGTATTTGTAATTTGAGACATTGAATTCCAAATATAAGAAATTAATTTCAAAACTCAAAGTTGAAAATGATTTGGTTTTAAAAGCAAAAATTGATTTTGAAAAATAAAATGAAATTTTGAAAAATTATTTAGAGTTTTCAAAAGTCAAAATCAAAGATTTAGAAAAAAAGACAATTTTGATTTGAAAGTTGATCTAGAGAGCTTAACAAAAGAAAAACAAATAATTTCTCAAAACAACTCATTTTGTTTAAAAATGGAAAAATGCTCACATTGCCATTTTTATGGTCATTATGAACATACTTGTCCTTTGAAGAAATGAAAACGTTTTAAAATTAGACAAGTATGGGTTCCTAAAGGAACAAGGGGTATTGAAACTAATGTTCAAGGATCCAAAGCAATTTGGATACTGAAATATACTTAAATGTCTCTTTTAGGTGTGTGGGAGAAATGGTGATGAAGATGAAGATACTCAAATGCTCTAGCCACACTTGAAAAGGAATGGGTAACCTCTAAGCTTAATGATTTTGATTTTGATTATTTGGTTGCTCATTTTGATTTAAGCATGCATGAGTTCTGATTTTAACGGTTTGATTTTTTTTCATCTCGTGTATGTTAAAAAGATGTTATGATGAACATTTTAAAGTTTAAATGATTTTTCATAATTTTTAGTTCATCATTATGAATTTTGGTCAAAATTGATTTTCAATGCAAATGATATCTCTCAAACAATTAATATCAACTTTTCAAGTGCTTTGATTTTACACATTTTAAAATTTTTGACCTAAAATTTAATGTTTATGCACGTGTTTCAAAATGTTAAAGATATCTCTCTAACAATTGATATCAAATTCTTTAAATGCATAACATTTTTGAAAAAATTTATGCATATGTAATTAATTTTAACTATTGGTATTGCATAAAGTATTTTAAACTTGGATATATTGAATTTCATGAGCTTCTAACATTTTGTTAATCTTTGTTGAAATTCAATTTTGTTTAAGTGTCAATATTTTAAAGCTAAATTTTATTTGGAATACACTTTTTGAGGGGGAGCTTTGATTTTTCAAATGGTTTTTAATGTAAAAATTACCACTTACTCTCCAATGTTTGTTTGAACTTTAAAGTTGAATTCTTTTTTATTTAACAATATAACTGATAATTACGTAACGACATCACTTCTTTTCAATAGGAAGATGATGAATCATGTACGAGGCTTGGGAGCGATATAAGGAGCTTTTACACAAAGTCCCATGCACAGATTCCCAGTATGGACGCAAGTGATGATGTTCTACACTAATAAATAAAAACAGGAGTGATTCTAGATGCTTTGGAAAATGTCATGCTCATCAACAAGTCACCAGAGGAAGCAATGGAGATTCTAAATTATCTCACCAAGAATGATTATCATCCCAAATAAAAAAAGAGGAGGAGTGAGACGTAATGCCACAAATGAGCTTGATTCAATTGACACTATCTCTGCACAGTTCGCTACCTTAACCAATTGTTTAAGAATATACAATGACCAAACAATCCACATAGATCAAGGTAGTAAATTCCTTTTATGAGTTGTGCAATGGTAACCATGATTCTTTTAAGTGTCCATATAACCAAGAATAGCTTCTATATTGGAAACTATAACCAGAACAACAACGCGATGTCCAACACTCACTCTAGCTTGGAGGGAGTACCCTAATTTCTTAGGGAGCAACTTGAACATGCCCTCAATCAGAAACAATTAGTATTCACAAGCATCGGGATTCCATAGAACTGCTAATACAACATATGTTGCAACAACATCAACACCACTAGCTCCTTGGAAAATACTCTCAAATATTTTATTTTAAAAACTAAATATTACATGGTTGAGAATAAGTTCTTGAAAAGACTGACTCTTCATTAACAGGACTAGATGAGACTGTAGAACTAAAAGGCAGCTTTGAAATCCTTAAAGACACAGGTCGGATTACTTTCCCAAAATTTGAACACAAGCCCACTAGGCGGTTTACCCGGCAATTTTGAGGTCGCAAAGGGAGTAGGCCATGAGAAGTGTAAGGTAATCACCACCAAGAGTGGATGAAAGCTAACTGAAACCCATCCACAACCCACGAGAAGAATTCAAACCAGCAAAGCAGTTCCATTTACAAGAATACATCTAACAACATTGCTCTAATCGATTGATAATCAAAGGATGCCCGGGAAAGTCCACATGCCTCGATAATTCCAAATACAGCGGTAAGTCCAGTCAAATTTAAACAGATGGGAAGAATAAGGTGTTTCAATTCCACTTTCATTCCCTCAGAGGCTGAAAAGAAAACAAGAATATCAGTTCAAGAAATTCTTGGACATCTTAAAGCAAGTTCACATCAACTTTTTCGTGGTTAAGGTGATTGAGAAAATATCAAACTATGCTAAGTTTCTTAAGGACGTGATTTCTAAGAGAACGATGCTAGAAGAGTTTGAAACAGTTGTTATGACTGAGGGATGCATGTCCATGTTGCACAACTGAATGCCACCCAAACTATAAGATCCCGATAGGTTCAATACCAGTGCAATCGAAAATTACTATGTCAGTAAGGCATTGTACGATCTTGGAGTGAGCTTAAACCTTATGCCTAAATATATTTCAAAATATTGGGTTCGAGAAGGCGAGACCTACAACAATTATGCTACAACTTGCAGGCAGATCCTATGTGCAACTAGAGGGAAATTAAATATACTGACAAGAGTTGATAAATTTATTTTTCACGTTAACTTCATTGTTTTTAGATTTTGAGACAGAGGAGTTCGCACCTATTTCCTTGGAAGACCATTCCTAGTAACATGAAGAACCTTAATTGATCGAAAGGTGAACTCACTATGAGAGTGAATGACCAGTAAGTCAAACCGAATGTTTTTCCAACCATAAAGCATGCTGATGATCCAGATGAATGCCAAGGCATTCACACCACCACCAAATTTAATTTTGAAGTAGAGGAGAATTGTTACAATAATTCTTTTGTCTAATCAGAGAAAATTGAAGAACCGAAATATGGAGAGCAAGATAAAGCAAATTGGATAGTGAGTTATCCGGGTAAATACTTTAAAGCACTATACTACCCAGGTAAGAAAGGTAAACTTAGAAAATCTTCTAGTGAGCAACCTCTCATGTTAGAATTGAACCCATTACCAGGGTAATTAGTACTTCTCAATTTCGGTTACAACATTTTCGGGGAAAACTAAAATCGAGATGGTCTAGGCTATTCAGGTAGTGAAACATTTCCCCATAGTACCGTAATAATTATGTCCACAACCGACGGACATGAGTTTAAAGTCAATAGACAATAATTAAAGCACTACATTGGTTCTCATGTTGAGCATGAAAAGGAAGTGGTTACTCTTGGAGAAGCATGAATATGCTCTCCTTCAGTTGTTTAAAGTCAACCGACGGAAATGTTTCACTTGTTTTTATTTGTTTAACTTTTTCATTTTTTATTATTTATTTTTATTTTTTTAGGATTATTTTTATATTTAAGTTGTATTCCTATTTATTTTTATATATATTAATTTAGTTTTTCCTTTCATTTAATACTTATCTTTCTATTTGTTTTAATTTTAGGATAAGATTTCAAGAAAATGAACAAGTATCCCAATAGTACCATGCCTATTCCAATTTTCCCTGCTGAATTACTTGCCTTGGTGCCTGAAGATGCCACAACAACTGCTGCACATCATAAAGGCAAAGTAACTACGAATGAACCTACTATCATCAGATTCAAATGAGTCTATCTCTAAACCAATGACATCACAACTGGTCGTACTAGAAAAGAACAAAAGTTCCACCATCGAAGAGACTGAACACGAGAATGCACCAAGCGATTAGGTTGAAGACATAAGGGTTCATAATGCAGCATCAACAACACACTCCCTACCACCACAAGTTAGCAAACGAATCAAATATATGGTCCAAAAGATACTTATCAATCAAGATGATGACCTTTCTGATTAACCCATTTGCTTTGCAGCATTGAGGACAATGTTCATCTCGAGTTGGGGGGTTGTTATCATTTATCATATTACATTTACTATGTCATGCTTTGAGTTTGCATTATTCATGTTATTTAATCATGTTTTCTATGAAATCTGTTTTTTATGACAATTAGATAGACAAACAATTACCGAGACTTTGTACTTACCTATGATGAGATAATTGCCTATAGAATTTTAAAGCCAAAATTATTAGGACTTATAGATAATTTGATATTACCTCAATGATTCTTTTAATGATATAACTATTTACTGAATGTCGTGTTTGGTTGACTTGTGGGTATTTTGGTAAATACTTAATTATACTGCATGTTTTTGTTTAAGTTATATGTGAATTGCTAGAAGTTCCCAACTGGCTCTAGCCGAATAAATTTCCATAATAACTTTTTAGCTCTAGAACACTCCGCTGCGTAAATACTTTGTGAATTAAGTAGGAAATATTCACATGATGACTCTACATAAAAGGCTATAGGGTTCATTGTTGACAGCATCTTACTACTCAAGTACTCACAGGTAGTTGTGATAACCTGAAGCTCTAGTTAAACTAAATATAAATTATTGTGACATCTTTTCTCTTATTAATTAATTTGATAATTATGATATTCTCTTCAAATACCCATCTTGGTGAACCTTCTCGACCATGAGCACACACTGTGTATAAAATTATACCCTTTCACCTAAAATTATTGTTAGATTTAGACTCGTTTTGGTTGCATTATTAGTCATTCAACCATAATTTCATAGTTATTTCACCGTTATGTTTGATATTACATTTTGGTTGATTTTATTGAAAATATGATGTTGGTGTGTGTAAATTTGGGCAGTTTAGGAATTTCCCTAGCAAGCAGAAAATGTCGTGACATTTAAAGTTGAATTTTGAAGGGATCTACCTCATTCAGGATAATCACGGCATAAAGGGATAAGCCCTAGAAAATTTAATATTCATACAGAATTTAAGGAAGGAAATAAGTCTTATTTACAAGGGATTTTAGGATGAAGATAAAAGAGATTACTTTTTCTTTATCAAATGATATTTATTACCTCTTTTATTAAAAGAGAATTATTACCTCTTTTATTCCAGTTAAGATTCTTTATCAATAAAAAAAGTTAACCTAATCATCCCCTATAAATAAGAAAGAGGAAAAATAAGAGAAGAGGGTGGAGGAGAGAGAAAATATGGGCACACATCTTCTTGATTTCTTTTTTATTCATGTTGTTGGGAATTCTTTATCATGTTTTCCTTTTGCACCCATCGATGAACTAAATTTATTTGGCTTGGATTATTGTGTTTTTGTGGTTGGGAAAACTTTTGGATTTCTTTAAGTTCTTAATTGAGGTTTAAATTTAAAGTTTATTCATTCTTGGTTCTTTAATTGATTTCGAGTGAATTAGGAGAGCATCTCAAGAGTTTATATATTTATCTAATATCAAGAGAGCTAGAATTACAAAACTAATGAGCATGATCTTTATTTGAACAAACATTGGTGAAGGTTAATATATCCAAGTAATAAGATTTGGTTTTTAACAGCTGAAAGGAGCGCAAGATCAGTTGTTGTTCACCTATGGTTAATGTAAGGATGTATCACCAAGGCATACACAATTGACCAATCCTTTGGGCTAGGGATAACAAGAAGCCATTGAAGAACGCTTTGTCGAGATTTGAAGGAAAGAATCAAGTTTCTAAGGCAATTAAATTATTTTCAGTTGCCACGGTGTTAGAGTATGCCCAAAGACCAGTCATATGATGGTTGTAATGATATATTTTATTTATCGATTTTATTGAATAAAAGCATTGACATTATTATTTTCAGTTATATATATTTGTTTAACATAAAATGAAAGATAATAAAGTCCATATAATAATGTAATTATTATTGTTAAAAGCTACTTAGTCAAGTATAATAATGGGCATGAACAGTAATATTATGCTTAAGACTAACATGTTATTGATTGATGACAATGAGTTGACATTGAGATAGAGATGTCAGAATTGGTACATGATTATATTGTTAGAGAATAATGTATTAGATCACTATGAGAATATGTCTTGGATTGTTATGTGACGGTCACAACATTACTCATGGTGATGACTATATATATGATCCTCAAACTTGAGATCATTACTATCTCAACATATATTATTGTATGTTTTGTAACTTGTTGCACTATAAAGATTGTTATTAAATATATCTCAATATTTGTAGTGGGTGTGTATGATTAAGATATGATTTGTCCTTCCTACATAATAGGAAATATATCATAGGCCACTTGATTGAGTGAGACCAGAAATGCATGGTCGTGCTTGAATAAGTTGATATGAGATATCACAAATTATTTGTTAATTATAATCTACTCTAGTTATCAAGAAACAATAGATGAGTTATACAAGTGTGATTATTCAAAGACTTGTGCCTATTCTAGATATAAAGGACAAAAGGATGTAATACATAAAAGAGTTAATCACGAAGATGATATGTTGAATCATAATTTCTTGTAACTTAGGTGACAATGATATATTGCTATGTGTCACTCATTGTTTGTAATATTAGAATTGTTCTAATAATTACTACTAATGTTACAAGAACCTACAGGGTCACACCCTAGAGTTGAAATGACCAAAGATGTACAATTTGTTGTACGTTACTAAAATTTATATCTAGAGTTAATATATGTATATTTGATATACATTTGATTTTAATAATCCATAATATAGTAAGTAAACATTAAAAAATGTAATTCTGATTACAAATCTTTTAATGGATATTTAATTCAAAATAATTAAATAATAGCTTAAATAAATATTAAAGAGTGTAATTTGAATTATAAGTCTTTAATGGATATTTAATTTGAATTTTAATTAATTTGAAATAAAAAAAACCTAATATGTTAAGGTAACTCGAATATTTAAAGATAAGTGAGGTCTAGTAGCCACACTTAATCTTCAATCGTTTTCTCAAAACTGTTTTTGGGAAAAGTTAAATTTTGCTCTCAACCGAGTGAACTGAGTAGAGGTCGATATGTTTTTTATGGGGGCTAGGATTCAAACCATTCGGGACTATCAATAGTTGATGTTGTCTTTACTGATTTACAAGGAACCCAATGTAAGTAATTGCATCTCTTCCTCTCAGTTTTGGATTTAATGTACTTGGATCTCTGGTAATAATGTCACATTTTGTTTCTACTATGCCATGGGGTGCGCCGAAGGTCCCAATACATGATAATTGAGTTTCCTCGGTAATCAATTACTCAGACTTTCTAGATAGTTTTCACACCACTAATCACAACAACCTGGAATGTTATATTAACTGATTTATATCTTTTTATTGTTAATTCAAACTCCTACCATAACCGATTTATATCTTTTTACAGTGTAAGAAGTTAGAATACAGAGTTACACCAATCCCTATGGAGAGGATATGTTTTCTATACTATAACATGTGACGTGTACACTTGCACCAAATACGAAGAACTTATATCACGCAACGCATATGAAGCATTTGGAAACCAACTCGGTAATAGTTCCTTTCATACCTGCCACTTATATCGACTCCTTTCCCGATAATATAAGTATCCATCATACTTAACTTCCAGGTCTTTGATTTCAATTTTTCCACGTGTTCTATTTTTTGTAAGCACCACAATTTTCATCTTTTCTTTAAAAACCCATTACTCGATCTAGAAATATAGGCTTTAACGTTAATTCTACACTCAAAGCACCATCTTTCTTTATAGATAAATCACGTATTCAAAACCCTCAAAATAGAAATATCTTTTGGCTTTATTATGTCAACCACCATATTAGCCTTTCCTGATGATATTCGATAAGCATATCATCATCATTCAAAAGTTTGGAAGAGTTATACAAATATATACAATCTGTTCTTCCTTTGTCTTACAATAGGTCAAAATATTATTAATGAGCACTACCATAAATTAATCCAAGTATAATTGAAATACTCAGTTTATCAAATCCATAAATGTCGCAGGAACATTCGTTAAACCAAACGACATTACTGTAACCGTAGTCTCCATACTGAATTCTGAAAATTATCTTAGAAATATTTTCCTTATATTTAACTAATACTTTCCATATAGGAGATCAATCTTGGAGAACATCAGTGCAACTTTTAACAAAGCAAAAGATCATAAATCCTTGGAATATGACACTTATTATTCACTGTTACCTTATTTTGACTGGTGATAATCCATGCATAATTTCATATGTCTTTCTTTTTCTCAAATAGCATTGGTGCATCCCATATGATACACTTGGTCTTGTAAATATTGGACCTTAACAATTCTAATAAATTTGCCTTTTAAGCCTCTGGTCTCTACGGGAGACAATCAATACGAGGTAATAGAAATAAACGCAGTTCTCGGTAGCACCTCTATTTTAATTTCTACATCTCAATCTGAAAGTAATCTAAGTAACTTTTGTTGATACACATTAGGATACTCTCAAAAAGTTGCAATATCTTTCAAGTTAACTATAAAATTTTGAGCATCCACTTCAATTACTAAGAATGCTTGACATCCTTAGAGTAATAATTTCATAACAGTTACTGTTAAAATCACATAAGGAAACATATTTACTCTTTCTCCCTACCACTAATATCTCGAAACTTTTCAAATTCTTTAAGATCAATCATTTCAAGAGATAATTTATTGTGGCATGGTAAGGGGTAATCAATACATTCTAAAAATTACCTTCGAGAGGTAATTCTATCAAGTCCATTAAAACTTAACACTTTGAATCTTTACCAGATTGTTACTGTCTACAAATACAATTCACCCTTGCACTCTAACCTAAAGGGTTAGTCGTAAACATGTCACTTAGGATCAATTCTATCATAATGTCACATTCTTTAATGCATACTATACTTATGTATGAATGAGGAATTTCTTAAACTTACATTGGCAGTTTCTATTATGCCGATGCATCATCATAATTAGACTAACATGATCATTACGGTTAACTACATTACTAACACTACTCGTTTACTCATGAACCTCTTGCTTGGTCACTTACTTGAAACCCTCGATTACACACATCTAATACATGCACAACCTTTATTCACCTTAATGAGTAAGGAGTGACATCAATCAAACCTTACAAACACCAAATCAATAACAATGACATCCTATTGGGATGTATACACTTTTTAACTCAAACCAAGCTTGGTTTAGTCCTATAATCGGCAAAACATGTAACTATGATACCAATAAATGTAACACCCTTAAGACGTATACATATACTATTACGAATTAAAGATGTCACATCAATTATTAAAAATATTTTTAACCCAAAATGGGTAAAATTTTATTTATTTCACTTGTTTCCAAATTATAACATTTATTTTAAATATTTAATCATAGAAAATCAAAATATAATATTTCAAATTTTATTTCAAATATGGTTTCCAAGCAATAATAGACAGTTCTGTTTTGTTTCCTATAATAAATAAAACTATCTAAACACTGTCTGATTTAAAATTTAATTAATTAATATTTAAAACATTATTTAATGTAACAAAATTTATTGATACGATTAATATTCATTTTGTAGACATTTCTTGCTTACATACGTGTTGAACTATATTTTGATATAACAATTTAAGGCAAAATGTTTTTGGACTTGTATTGAATTTATTCAAAGTTTTCAAAGTTCTCAAAAATAATTCAAAATCCTTAAAAGCTTGGAATTGAGCACAAAATAATTTTAAGTACAAGTAGTACCGATATTGTTCTTACAGTATTGATATCAATTGAACAAGTATAGATATTGTTCATATGGTACGGATACCAAATGTAAGGGAAGTATCGATACTCACTAGGTAGTATCGATACTACCAGCTTTACTCAGATTTCATAATGCAAAAATGGTATCGATACCCAAAGGGGTATCAATACTACTATATATAGTACTACCGATACCATAAGCATAGTATCAATACTATCATGCCCCAACGGCTAGTAACGGCTAGTTTAAAAATAACAAAGGTAGTACCGATACTACCTTTAGGAGTTCCGATACCCATTGGTCTAGGCAACTTTATTTTGTAGGAAAATTGATTCCTAACGGCTCCAAACAACCCCCAACGGCTAGAAATGGCCACAACAATATTCCAACACATAAATGCAAGTTTAAGACACTTGAAAAAGGGTTAGAACACCTATTCAAGCAATCAAACACTTGAAAAGAGCTTTTCACTCTTTATTCTAATTCTCTTGTAAATATTTGTGTTTTTGTGAGCTTTTAATTTGTAAACACCTACCTTTTTAGAGGTTTATTTGTTACACTCTTTTTCCTTTGTAAAGGGTTTTGGTTCTATCTTAGCTATTGAAAAGATAGGGAGTTGTAGAGGTTATCTCTTTGTACTTGAAAAAGAAAAAACAAATTAGTGAATTTGTTAGAAAATCCTTAGTGAGGAGCTAAGGTAGTGGATGTAGACTTGGTTGATAAGTTGAACCCTTTAAATCATTGTGCCAAATTGTCTTATCTTTTTGTTCTCCTTACTCCTTAAAATTAATTCTATCAAATAAACCTCTTTGCACTTTTTCTGTTGTCCATTGAGCCTCTTCAATTATCATAACAATTGGTATCAGAGCCTAACTCATATAAAAGGTTTAACCACCTTGAGTCATTCCTAGAAGAAGCTCTACCAATTCTTGAAACAACCGAGAAGAAATGGCTTCAACCTCCGGTGCATACTACATTGAAGATTCACAATCGGTCAACAAGCCACCCTACTTCAATGAAGCAAATTATTCCTATTAGAAGAATATGATGATGCTCTTCATTCAAGCCAATAATATAGAAGCTTGGAATTTGATCATTAAAGGATACACCATTCCAACCGGCGAGATGGACGATTGGAGTGATGGAGAGAAGAAGAAGTTCCAGCTTAATGCCAAGGCTATGCACGTCTTCTTTTGTGCATTAGGCCTGGATGAATACGGAAGAGTCTCCTATTGTTCTAATGCCAAGGAGATATGAGATAAGCTCCAAGTCACTCATGAGAGAACCGATGAAGTGAGGGAAACGAAGATAAGTCTTCTCAATCATAGCTACGATAATTTCAAGATGAAACCCGATGAAGACATCAAAGCTATGACAGATAGATTTTTCGTGATTGTCAGCGGTCTCAAAGGAATTGGAGAAGTTATCTCCAATGAGAAGTTTACGAGGAAGATAATCTACTCTCTTCCAAAGTCTTGACAATCAAAGAAGACGGCTATTATCGAAGTTAGAGACCTAAAGTCTCTCACTCTCGATGAATTGAATATTTCTCTTCTCACTCATGAGTTGATGGTGAAGGAAGAGGAATATGATGAAGGAAAAGAAGAAGGAGGTGAGACTTACCTTCAAATCCACCAATGAGAGTTATGAAGATTCAAGTGAAGAGGTGGATGAATATGATAATGAAGAAGAAGAGATGGCCAAGCATTTTAAAAAGTTCAAAAGATTCATGTCTTCCAAGGAAGTGAAGCATGAATCAACCAAGAAGAAGGGTCTACTCGGTGTGCTTCAATTGTCAAAGAAAGAGGCATGTCAAGTATGAATGCCATCTCCTAAAGAAAAATGGATCAAGCAAGAAAAAGGCATTTGTGGCAGCTTGGAGTGATAAAGATGACTCCAATGATGAAGATGAAGTAGCCATCATATGCATCATAGCCACTCATGAAGAGCCCGAGTTATCTTCTAACTCAAATGAATTAAATTCACTTTCTTTTGATGAGTTACAATATGCTTATAATGAGTTGTATTTGTAATTTGAGACATTGAATTCCAAATATAAGAAATTAATTTCAAAACTCAAAGTTGAAAATGATTTGGTTTTAAAAGCAAAAATTGATTTTGAAAAATAAAATGAAATTTTGAAAAATTATTTAGAGTTTTCAAAAGTCAAAATCAAAGATTTAGAAAAAAAAGACAATTTTGATTTGAAAGTTGATCTAGAGAGCTTAACAAAAGAAAAACAAATAATTTCTCAAAACAACTCATTCTGTTTAAAAATGGAAAAATGCTCACATTGCCATTTTTATGGTCATTATGAACATACTTGTCCTTTGAAGAAATGAAAACGTTTTAAAATTAGACAAGTATGGGTTCCTAAAGGAACAAGGGGCATTGAAACTAATGTTCAAGGATCCAAAGCAATTTGGATACCGAAATATACTTAAATGTCTCTTGTAGGTGTGTGGGAGCAATGGTGATGAAGATGAAGATACTCAAATGCTCTAGCCACACTTGAAAAGGAATGGGTAACCTCTAAGCTTAATGATTTTGATTTTGATTATTTGATTGCTCATTTTGATTTAAGCATGCATGAGTTCTGATTTTAACGGTTTGATTTTTTTCATCTAGTGTATGTTAAAAAGATGTTATGATGAACATTTTAAAGTTTAAATGATTTTTCATAATTTTTAGTTCATCATTATGAATTTTGGTCAAAATTGATTTTCAATGCAAATGATATCTCTCTAACAATTAATATCAACTTTTCAAGTGCTTTGATTTTACACATTTTAAAATTTTTGACCTAAAATTTAATGTTTATGCACATGTTTCAAAATGTTAAAGATATCTCTCTAACAATTGATATCAAATTCTTTAAATGCATAACATTTGTGAAAAAATTTATGCATATGTAATTAATTTTAACTATTGGTATTGCATAAAGTATTTTAGACTTGGATATATTGAATTTCATGAGCTTCTAACATTTTGTTAATCTTTGTTGAAATTCAATTTTGTTTAAGTGTCAAGATTTTAAAGCTAAATTTTATTTGGAATACACTTTTTGAGGGGGAGCTTTGATTTTTCAAATGGTTTTTAATGTAAAAATTACCACTTACTCTCCAATGTTATGTTTGAACTTTAAAGTTGAATTCTTTTTTATTTAACAAATATAACTGATAAATTACGTAACGACATCACTTCTTTTCAGTAGGAAGATGATGAATCCATGTACGAGGCTTGGGAGCGATATAAGGAGCTTTTACACAAATGTCCCATGCACAGATTCCCAGTATAGACGCAAGTGATGATGTTCTACAACTCAATAAATAAAAACAGGAGGATGATTCTAGATGCTTTGGAAAATGTCATGCTCATCAACAAGTCACCAGAGGAAGCAATGGAGATTCTAAATTATCTCACCAAGAATGATTATCAGTTCCCAAATAAAAAAAGAGGAGTGAGACGTAATGCCACAATAAATGAGCTTGATTCAATTGACACTATCTCTGCACAGTTCGCTACCTTAACCAAATTGTTTAAGAATATACAATGACCAAACAATCCACAATAGATCAAGGTAGTAAATTCCTTTTGTGAGTTGTGCAATGGTAACCATGATTCTTTTAAGTGTCCATATAACCAAGAATCTAGCTTCTATATTGGAAACTATAACCAGAACAACAACGCGATGTCCAACACGTACACTCTAGCTTGGAGGGAGTACCCTAATTTCTTAGGGAGCAACTTGAACAATGCCCTCAATCAGAACAATTAGTATTCACAAGCATCGGGATTCCAATAGAACATGCTAATACAACATATGTTGCAACAACAATCAACACCATCTAGCTCCTTGGAAAATACTCTCAAATATTTTATTTTAAAAACTAAATATTACATGGTTGAGAATAATAGTTTCTTGAAAAAGATTGACTCTTTCATTAACAGGACTAAGATGAGACTGTAGAACTAAAAGGCAGCTTTGAAATCCTTAAAGACACAGGTCGGATTACTTTCCCAAAATTTGAACACAAGCCCACTAGGCGGTTTACCCGGCAATTTTGAGGTCGCAAAGGGAGTAGGCCATGAGAAGTGTAAGGTAATCACCACCAAGAGTGGATGAAAGCTAACTGAAACCCATCCACAACCCACGAGAAGAATTCAACCAGCAAAGCAGTTCCATTTACAAGAAGATACATCTAACAATATTGCTCTAATCGATATTGATAAATCAAAGGATGCCCGGGAAAGTCCACATGCCTCGATAATTCCAAATACAGCGGTAAGTCCATCAATCAAATTTAAACAGATGGGAAGAATAAGGTGTTTCAAATTCCACTTTCATTCCCTCAGAGGCTGAAAAGAAAAAACAAGAATATCAGTTCAAGAAATTCTTGGACATCTTAAAGCAAGTTCACATCAACTTTTTCGTTGGTTAAGGTGATTGAGAAAATATCAAACTATGCTAAGTTTCTTAAGGACGTGATTTCTAAGAGAACGGTGCTAGAAGAGTTTGAAACAGTTGTTATGACTGAGGGATGCATGTCCATGTTGCACAACTGAATGCCACCCAAACTATAAGATCCCGGTAGGTTCACAATACCATGTGCAATCGAAAATTACTATGTCAGTAAGGCATTGTACGATCTTGGAGTGAGCTTAAACCTTATGCCTAAATATATGTTCAAAATATTGGGTATCGAGAAGGCGAGACCTACAACAATTATGCTACAACATGCAGGCAGATCCTATGTGCAACTAGAGGGAAATTAAAATATACTGACAAGAGTTGATAAATTTATTTTTCACGTTAACTTCATTGTTTTAGATTTTGAGACAGATGAGTTCGCACCTATTATCCTTGGAAGACCATTCCTAGTAACATGAAGAACCTTAATTGATGTCGAAAGGGGTGAACTCACTATGAGAGTGAATGACCAGCAAGTCAAACCGAATGTTTTTCCAACCATAAAGCATACTGATGATCCAGAGGAATGCCAAGGCATTCACACCACCACCAAATTTAATTTTAAAGTAGAGGAGAATTGTTACAATAATTCTTTTGTCTAATCAGAGAAAATTGAAGAACCGAAATATGGAGAGCAAGATAAAGCAAATTGGATAGTGAGTCATCCGGGTAAATATTTTAAAGCATTATACTACCCAGGTAAGAAAGGTAAACTTAGAAAATCTTCTAGTGAGCAACCTCTCATGTTAGAATTGAACCCATTACCAGGGTAATTAGTACTTCTCAATTTTCGGTTAAAACATTTTCGGGGAAACTAAAATCGAGATGGTCTAGGCTATTCAAGGTAGTGAAACATTTCCCCAATAGTACCGTAATAATTAAGTCCACAACCGACGGACATGAGTTTAAAGTCAATGGACAATAATTAAAGCACTACATTGGTTCTCATGTTGAGCATGACAAGGAAGTGGTTACTCTTGGAGAAGCATGAATATGCTCTCCTTCAGTTGTTTAAAGTCAACCGACGGAAATGTTTCACTTGTTTTTATTTGTTTAACTTTTTCATTTTTTATTTATTTTATTTTTATTTTTTAGGATTTTATTTTTATATTTAAGTTGTATTCCTATTTATTTTTTATATATTTAATTTAGTTTTTCCTTTCATTTAATACTTATCTTTCTATTTTGTTTTAATTTTAGGATAAGATTTCAAGAAAATGAACAAGTATCCCAATAGTACCATGCCTATTCCAATTTTCCCTGCTGAATTACTTGCCTTGGTGCCTGAAGATGCCACAACAACTGCTGCACATCATAAAGGCAAAGTAACTACGAATGAACCTACTATCATCAGATTCAAATGAGTCTATCTCTAAACCAATGACATCACAACTGGTCGTACTAGAAAAGAACAAAAGTTCCACCATCGAAGAGACTGAACACGAGAATGCACCAAGCGATTAGGTTGAAGACATAAGGGTTCATAATGCAGCATCAACAACACACTCCCTACCACCACAAGTTAGCAAACGAATCAAATAAATGGCCCAAAAGATACTTATCAATCAAGATGATGACCTTTCTGATTAACCCATTTGCTTTGCATGCATTGAGGACAATGTTCATCTCGAGTTTGGGGGGTTGTTATTCATTTTATCATATTGCATTTACTATGTCATGCTTTGAGTTTGCATTATTCATGTTATTCAATCAAGTTTTCTATGACATCTGTTTTTTATGGCAATTAGAAAGACAAACAATTACCGAGACTTTGTACTTACCTATGATGAGATAATTGCCTATAGAATTTTAAAGCCAAAATTATTAGGACTTAAAGATAATTTGATATTACCTCAATGATTCTTTTAATGATATAACTATTTACTGAATGTCGTGTTTGGTTGACTTGTGGGTATTTTGGTAAATACTTAATTATACTGCATGTTTTTGTTTAAGTTATATGTGAATTATATTTTAATATAACAATTTAAGGCAAAATGTTTTTGGACTTGAATTGAATTTATTCAAAGTTCTCAAAAATAATTCAAAGTCCTTAAAAGTTTGGAATTGAGCACAAAACAATTTTCTGTACAAGTAGTATTGATATTGTTCTTACAGTATCGATACCAATTGATCAAGTACCAATATTGTTCATATTGTACTGATACCAAAGGTAAGGGAAGTATCGATACTCACTAGGTAGTACCGATACTACCAGCTTTGCTCCGATTTCATAATGCAAAAATGGTACCGATACCCAAAGGGGTACCGATACTACTATGTATAGTAGTACCGATACCATAGGCATAGTATCGATACCATCAGGTCCCAATGGCTAGTTGATTTAAAAATAACAAAGGTAGTGTCGGTACTCCCTTTGGGAGTACCAAAAAGGGAGTACCGATACCCCTTGGTCTGGGTAACTTTGTTTTGCACAAAAATTGGTCCCCCAATGGCTCCAAACAATCTCAAACGGCTAGAAATGGCCACAACAACATTCCAACACATAAATAGAAGTTAAAGACACTTGAAGAAGGGTTAGAACACCTATCCAAGCAATCAAACACAAGATAAATTATAACATTTATCCAAGCAATCAAACACAATATAAGAGCTTTTCACTCTTCATTCCAATTCTCTTGTAAATATTTGTGTTTTGTGAACTTTTAATTTGTAAACACCTTCCTTTCTAGAGGTTTATTTGTTTACACTCTTTTTCCTTTGTAAAGGGTTTTGGTTCTATCTTAGCCATTGAAAAGATAGGGAGTTGTAAAGGTTATCTCCTTGTCCTTGAAAAGAAATAACAAATTAGTGAATTTGTTAGAAAATACTTAGTGAGGAGCTAAGGTAGTAGATGTAGACTTGGTTGATAAGTCGAACCACTTTAAATCCTTGTGCCAAATTGTCTTATCTTTTTGTTCTCCTTACTCCCTAAATTCAATTCTATCAAATAAACTTCTTTGCACTTTTTCGGTTATCCATTGAGCCTCTTCAATTATCCTAACAATATGTGTAAACTAGAAAATTTAGAACATGATAGGATGTCATTAGTTTTACCTATAAATATTCCTTGGTGTTTGATGCCAAGCTCGGCTCCTTGCTCTTCTCATTATCTTTTACCTATGCATGAAAATCATCACACGCTAAGTATACACTTAGTGAGGCATTCATAGAAATATTCAAGGAAATTCAACACATAAATGTAAACAATAATAATATTCAATTCATTATGATCATTTTACCTGCATTTTCGATCATGCTACTAATATTAACATAATATGAATCACATAAATTTCTTACCAATATATTTTCCATTTGTTCCATAAGATGCTTATTCACCTATATATCAATTATTAACAATAAACCATAGCCTAATTTAAACCCAGAGGTTCCTTGGTACTTAAGTCAAATATGCATCGAAGTGTTTGCACATAAGGTCATTCCCACCACCTGCACTAAGTGTCTTGGGTATACACTCTAGTACTAAATCAAATATAACACATAAGGTTGTGCCTACCACATGCACTAAGTGTCTTGAGTATACACTCTAGTGCTAATCTGGATACCCAACCCTACTTTTGACTCTATGGATGCCAACTACACCCTGTCCCTCAATGACTTACTTGGGAATATAATCTATTTTTAGTCCATCCATGGAAATGTATATCAATATAATTTAACATTTAGTAGTTCATACCATAAATAACATTCGCAATAAACATCATATATATTCATCATAAACACCATATATAATAACCAGTGATCAATGCATTTTATATTTAACCTTTGACATATTTAAAATATGTAAAATATCTGATAAATGACATAAATATCATGTTAATATAATCTAGGTAGACTTATCGCAAGTCTTCCTAATGATGTATAACACATCCATGTATAATGTCATACATGCATTTCACTCACTTTTACACTTTATATACAAGTCAAAATATAAGTCTCACTAAGTTTTAACTTGATCCATTACTTTTAATTCAGTTCGATCCCAAAATTTATCACAATTTCATATTCTAGCAGTTTGCACTACCTTCAAAGAAATATTAATTTTTATTATTCTACACACTTAAAAATTGTACCTTTTAAACCACTAGAAACTAGACAAATAAAAATCTAAATATATAAGGAACTTCTTCTAGTGTAGTTTTCACAATTTAATGTGAATTTTCAAAGTTGACTTACAAAAGTTGTTTTGAGCATAATATGTTGTCCTATTTTCTGACATGTCCTCGATTAAAAATTCATATTTTTTTGTATACTAATCAAAATAATAATCCATTTATATAAAACAAAACTAGACTGATATACAAATCCAATGGTATAAAAATCATCCTCTAATCATTTCTGTAGAATTTATGGTGATTTTCTAAACTTATTATTCATATCACAAATATAGGCATATTTCACCAATTTGTATTTTCAGTTTATTCACTAATTCTATTAGCTCACCAAATGCACATATATGTGTAAATCACAAAGTCACATAACATTAGGAGTCACTTATTACCATAGCAACTTCATCACTAGCTCGTTACAAGCCAATGTTTATTTGATAGCATAAGTAAAAATTAAATATGCACTCACCTGGTATCCTCAGCTTGCAAGCTTCCTTAGAAATTCACATTTCATCCTTAAGCTTGTCCTTATCTTTAATATTGTTTAATCTTGATTTCAAGCACACAATCTAAATGAGCATCATTTACAAAACATATGTGATTCAAACCACATGTTAGAATCTTACCAACATAGGCAAACATTAGGAAATAAATTCCTAATAAATCTTTCAATGCTCATTCGATACAAATTACATTTCACAACGTAAATGTTGACCTTAACAGTTCTATTTTACCATTTAAGTTCCTTTTTATCTAAACTTCACACGGGATTTTCACTTAAGTTCCCAACTTTTCCATATTTTTTATTTGAACCTCAATTTTTACCAACTTTCCAAAATAATCCAATTTCACATTCTAACATCAATTTCAACACTCTAACATTAATTTCTAGCATAGTCCATCAACTATTGAACAATTACATTAATCCCATAATTTTTCATAATTATCAAATAGGTCCCTAACTTTCACAAAATTAAAAAAGAGTCCATATAACTTTCTAAAGCTTGTAGAAACCTTCCTACATCATTTTCAACCCTTACATAATTTTTCCATAATTTTTCTCACTTTCAAAATTTTAGGCTGAATATCTTAGGGGTAAGGTTTCATGATTTCACTTGATTTAAATTTTATTCAAGCATGAAATCAACCTTTATTCAATATTTAAAAGTCTCTAAAATTAAACTCCTAACCAAATTTCATTAAAACATAAACTTCCCCAAAATTAGGGTCTAGGTCAAGTACGCAAGAAACATTTCTAGGTGGTTTAATCATCAAAAAAGGTTGAAATGATTCTACAAAATCAAAAATCTCAAAATCAATCATCAATTCATGAAACCCTAACATATTCATAAACTATAAAATTTGGGATCTAAGTACTCAAGCAAGATTAGCATGCAATAATGGTATTAAATGATAGAGCTCTTCGAATATAAAATTTTTTCTATTTCACGCTTTAACCCAAAAACCTAAGGAAATTGCTTGAAAATGAAAAATAATTTTTTTTCTATGAACCTTGTGAAGCTTATGCCCATGGCTGATTTTGAAGAAAAATTGTCATGAAATTTCTAGTTAATTTCATGTTAATTTTTCATTTATTAAGCTTAAATGAATTTAAAATTCATTTAATGGGAAATGACATTTTTACCATTAATGAAACTTGACAATTACATCTATACCAAGCCACATGTTACTTATCGCATTTTCCAAGTCAAATATGAACAACTTATTATGACCTTTACAACTTTGCCTTTGCTTTTTTTCCAAAAAAATATGAACAACTTAATATGAACAACGGTGGTTTGGGCATGTCCTTAGGCGACTACCGTCGGATGCAGTAAGGAGGGTAGAGTCGATTACAGTCGACGATGCCAGAAGGAAAGGACGACCAAGGCGAAAGTGGGAAGACTGCTTAAGATCTGATTTGAGGGATTTAGCCCTTACCGAAGACATGACCTCTGATAGGAAAATATGGAGGCTAAAGACTAGGGTAGTCGAGTAGTGTGGGTCACATCTATAGGGTGTATCATCTCTGTCTTCTTTTAATGTCTTTGTAGTATTTTCCATGACTTATACTTTTTATACGTTTCTGTTATTGGTATTTATGAAGGATTAGAACTGGGCTTGCTAACGTTGACTTCTGTGTATCATTCTCTTCATGTTTCCTCTTTTAAATTTAGTCGGATCTTATGTTTCTGTCTATATGCAGAGATTCTTTCGTAGGGATTATTATGCAGGGATTAATTCCCGTTACAGACGCACATATGATTTTAATGACTGCATATGAATACTGTTTAGCTATGTATTTATGTATTTATTTATACATGCATTGCATTTTATCTAAATTTTTAATTTTCTGACTGCCGGAGGTCTTCCACGGAAGCTACTCTCAACCTGGCGTTAGGGGTAGCCTACTACCCTACCTCCCCCTTACCCCATACATATGGGAATTGGGTTTTGTTGTTGTTGTTGTTGTTGTTGTTTTTTTCCAAAAAAATAATCTTGTCATTTTCATCCAATGGTCCAAATTGAATATGGAAATAAATTCTCAAATCCAATGATCTATATTATTTTCCATCATTTTAAAATATGAAATAACAATTATAAGCTTAAATTATTATCCTCCAAAATTTCTCAAAATTTATGTTCGATCCGATTTACCAAAATTTTACCGGACTTTAACATTTTATAGCTTTTAAAACAAAATTCGTATCAGAAATCTAATTCCCACGAAAACTCATTCATGGGGGTGAACTATTCATTTATGGGATGAAATTTCTTTTAGGGAAATTACCACTTTTTTCCTTGAACTTTTCCCAAGTTTATACTTTAGCCACCTAACATTCAAAATTTACATTTTTGTAACTAACCAAAATTTTGGGGTGTTACATCAATAGTTGTTGTTCTATGATGGAATTTAATGTTAGAGTGATGAATTTGATGTTAGAATGTGAAATTGGATTATTTTGTGAAATTGGCAAAGTTTGAGTACTAAATAGCAAATATTGAGTAAGTTAATGACTTAAGTGGTAATAGTGGAGTTTTTGAGGTATTGGGTTTGAAATTAGATGCTGTAAATTTAATTAAGTTGTTTGAGACTTGAATTGAAGTTAAAGGGCAAATGACTATTTAGAATAAAATGAAAAAGTTGAGATGAATTCTAAAATAATGCATAAATGGTAGTTAAAATGTAAAGTTGAAAATGTTATGTGAATTTGGATAAAAGGGGACTTGAATGGTCAGCTTGAAGTGTTAAGGTCAACATTTATGTTGTGACATGGAACTAACATCGAATGAGCATCGAAAGATTTTTAGGAATTTATTTTCTACTGTGTGCCTATGTTAGTAAGATTTTAACATGTGGTTTGAAATGTATACGTGTTGTAAATGGTTTTCATTTAGATTATTACTGAAATCATGATCAAGCAATACTAAAGCTAATGAGAAGGTTAAGGATGAAATGTGAATTTCTAAGGAAGGTTTACAAGCTAAGGACACAAGGTGAGTGCATTTAATTTGTGTTTATGTTGTCGAGTAAACATTGGATTGCGATGAGCCAATGACGGAGCTAAAATGGTAAGAAGTAACTCCTAAAGGTTTTGTGAATTTATGCTTTATGCATATATATTTAATTGGTAAGCTAATAGAATTAATGAATAAGCTAATGATGCAAATTACTGCCTATATTTGTGATCTGAATTGTATGTTTAGAAAATCACCATAAATTCTACAGAAATAATTAAAGGATGATTTTTATACATTTGGATTCATATATTAGTATACTTGTTTTAAAACAAATGGTTATTTATTTCGATGAGTATATATAAAAAGATATAAATTTTTTAATTGTGGATAGGTCAGAAAACAAGGCATCAGATTATGCTCAAAACAACTTCTATAAGTCCGCTTCGAAAACTTACTATAAATTGTAAAGATTGAACTAGAAAAGGTGCCTTATATGGTTAGATTCATATTCGAGTCTAGTTTTCAGTGGTATAAGTGTAACAATTTTAAGTGTGTATATTAATACAAAATAATATTTCTTTGAAGGTAGTGAAAACTGCTAGAGTATAAAAATGTGACAAATTTCGGGATCGAAGCAAATTGAAAGCAAATGATTAAACTTAAAGCTTAGTGAGGCTTATATTTTGACTTATAAATAGAGAGACAAAGTGAGTGCAGTTTATTTATTTAATTATTCTGATTGAGAAACACTTGTGATAAGTTAACCTCCTATTATTTTTAAAGTATGATTTAATTCTAATTACGGAATATTTCCATAATGCTTATATAAAAGTTTATGAATGATTTTTGGGTGTGAATTACCCAGTATATTTTATATGATATTTTCTGAAACGATATCAGAATGATTTTACAAAATGATTCTATAAAATGATGTTTTTAATGATAGAATATTTTCTAAATGCTTATGTGAATATTTTATGGATGTTTAAGGTATGAACTGCCCAAGATATATTTTTATGATGTTGAATTAAAAATGAATATAATTTGAAAATATTGATTATTAAATGAATATGATATGATCTGAAAGCTCACTATATGTGGCATTGAGAGTCGTAGGTACAATTGACCTGCCATGATGAGGTGTGACTCTAATTCTGATATGGTACATTTGTGTACAATATGTATAGCACCGTTGGTGCAACTGATATGATTACACATGCAGTGCACATTCTTATTCTAATGATGGCACTATTAAGTTCTTCTTGTGCACACTCATCTGACTCACGTACCTTACATTGTCATAAATATACATTGGGTTATGAATTTAAAGTAAAGCTATGAATCTAAAGTAAATACGAATATGAAAGTAATATGAATTTGGAAATCAGTTCTGAATCTAAGAATGAATTTTGAAGTGTAAAAGTAATATGACATAATTATTATGTTTAATAGATTATCATGGTTTTGACAAAATTATGAGATAATGATTTTATTTGAATCAACTTTAATGTTTTAAATTGTTATAATATTATTAAGTTATTTTATATTTGATTTCACCTTAGTTTGTTTATAATGTCTCACTAAGTTTATATTTAGTGTGTGATGATTTTCACATGTAGGTTAAGAAGAGCAAGTGAAGTAAGTAATGGAGCTTGGCATCAATCAACAAAGAATGAATCCATGTATCAGTAATGACATCCTACTCTTTTAAATTTTCTAGATGGCATGTATATGAGTAAGAAATGTCTGAGATATATTATTATGAATAGAAATATGAATCTAAATTTTGTGGTTTAGATAAAAGTTATATTTTATTAGAATAAAGAAATATTTTATATTAGACAATTATTAGGCAGCTCACCTTATGAGAGAAAACAGTATAGAATTGTCTAGTTATTGCATGAAACTGATATTGATTTGGTGTTTAAATACTATAATATGATTTTATGTGACTATATTTGAAGGATTAAGTTGGATAAGTTTTAAAATTTAAAATTTGTATTGGTTTTCAACTATAGTATGTTTGTAAATGTTGTGTAACACCTTTGACTTGTATTCGGGTACATATACGGGTTAAGGGTGTTACATTTATTGGTATCAGAATTGTAGGTTTAGCCTATTCTAAGTCTAAATCGAGTATGTTTTGTGTGTTGAAAAGTGTATACATGTAATACACCAAATTTTGATTAGTGACCAAAATGCAACTTTTGAAAGTTTGATGGTCAAAGTATAAACTTGTAAATGTTTAGGGAATTAAGTGATGAAGTTCCTAAAAATAATTTTATTCTACAAATAGATATTTTACTCTTGAGAGTGGGATTTTATGGAAATCATATTTTGGATTTGGAATTTTAGTAAAGAAAAATTAGAAAGGGTTAAAGCTGGTAAGGAATCGGTAATTTCATATTAAATTGGAATTTTAGAAAAAATTGAAGGATGATATAAAATGGCTGGAAATTTTATTTTAATATTTTGGATCAGAGAAATTTGGTTTGGAAATGTGCAATTTTTTAGATTTAACCAAAACGACTAAAACGCAATTTACGAAAATTTATGAGAATTTTCGTAAATCAAAGTATAAATAATTCATATTTGACTTTGAAAGATGATATGGATGAGGTATATAGGTTTTATGGTGAATATGGAGATTCATTAATGGAAAAAATGGAATTTCTTATTGATTTGAATAAAAAAATGCCATTATGTGATATTATGTCACGTGATGGATTATTTAATATTAGACTATCAATAATGGTGGAGCATTTTCAACTTCTTCCTCATCCAAGCTTGTCGTGGGTTTTCTCCTAAGATAAGAGAAAACTTCAACTCAATTTTCAAGGAATTTACTTAGGATTTTGAGTAAGTTGTAAATAGAAAATTGTTATATACGAAAAACGCTATCATTTGGTACCAATATTGCATGATAATCTTGTTGGTGTGCAAAGATCCCAAATTTTATAAGTTGTTTTCATAAAAAGGGATCATGAAATTAATGATAGATCTTGATGTTTGTGAAGTAGTTGATTCATATTCAAGCATGTATGATGATTAGAACATGTTAAATCTTTCTAGAACTTGTTCTTTAAGTTTTTGCCATGGATTGTGTGAATGAGAATATTATGGAAAATTTATATATGGGATGAAAATGATGAAGGAAGTATTCTACAAGTCTTTGAAAAATTTGAGGACCATTTCATATTTTTGAAAAGTTAGAGATCAATTCGTAAATTTTGGAAAATTGAGGGATTTTTGTATAAGTGTTGTATAATTGATGTATTATGCTGGAAATTGTTGATTGGGAATTTAAATGAGTGTTATATGTGAAAAATAACTATTTTGGAAGTTTGAAAAGATTTGTGTATTAAGTACAACATTTGTATAGTTGGGATACTTAAATGTAATTATGCTTTTGTAAAAGCATTTGAATGGAAATATATTCAATGCTGGAATTATTGGTATTAAGAATATAAGTGAT
Source organism: Hibiscus syriacus (assembly GCF_006381635.1). Classification (NCBI taxonomy): domain Eukaryota; kingdom Viridiplantae; phylum Streptophyta; class Magnoliopsida; order Malvales; family Malvaceae; genus Hibiscus; species Hibiscus syriacus. The sequence goes on along the minus strand of NW_024062296.1, from coordinate 1,838,323 downwards.
AAAATGGTGAAGGACCATTTTGTGTAAATTGGAAAAGTTGGTTCCAATGTTAAAAGGAATTATTAAGAGATAAGTATTTTGATAGATAATGAGTTTCAAATATATTATGGAGCTATTTTGGGATATGTTTATGTTAGTATAAAACTAACATATGTATTGTTATGAATTTGTGAATTATACAGGTCGTAATTGATTTTTGATCGAAACAAGTCAAATAGAAAAGGTTTTATTGTGGACAATAGTGAGGCACAAATATTATAAAGTGTCAAGGTGAGTGCAATACATGCATGACATTATACATGGATGTTTTATACATCATCAGGAAGACTTGTGATAAGTCGACCTTGTTTATGTTGACATGATATTTATGTCATTTATCATATATTTGATATATTCTAAATATGTCAAAGGTTGAAAATATAATGCATTGATTTTGGAAATTGTGATATTTTACCATGAATATTATTTCGGGTATGAACTGCCCCATTGTTAAATATTGATAATATACTTTGCCATGGATGGATCAAATAAAATAGATTGTATGCCCAAGTAAGTCATTGAGGGACAGGGTATAGTTGTCATGCCATAGAGTCCAGCAGCATGCTGCATACGGGATACACTAAAGGATACCTAGTGTATATGGTGGGTTCGACCTTATGTGCCATACGGGACTGTACATAAGGATACCTAGTACAGATGGTGGACACGACCTTATGTGTCATACGGATTAGCACTACGGTGCTTCTATTTGACTTGTGTACCTAGGGTCTTCAGGGTTGTATATTGGGCTATTGTCTATGGTATATGGTTATGGAATAATGGCAAGTGTATTGGTAAAATAAGCTTATGAGCTTATGGATAAATGGTAAGTATATTGGTAAAATAAGCTTACGAGCTTATGGTATTAAATGGTAAAATATTGCACATGTATGTAACATGATTTTATGGCATTTTGATTTGGACATTGAAATTCATGCATGAATTGTATTGCACTGTATATAGTCTTAATTGCCTCACTAAGTATATACTTAGCGTGTGATGATTTTCACGCGTAGGTAAAAAGTCAGTAGTGGAATAAGGAGTGCAAAGCGACATCAAGCATCAAGAAGTATATTTCTATATCAGTAAGACATCCTAAGATGTAATGTTGACTTTATTAGTGGCATGTAACTATTAATGTTTTAATTACTTTGTTGAACAAATTTGGAAACAAAATGGAAATTTTATGAGTTTTGTATAATGCTGAAATTAATGTAGCAGTGCATCGATTCACAATTATAATTTGAAATTTGGTGCATCGATTCACTGTTCACGTTACTGTAGCAGTGCATCGTTGTACACTCTTCACTATTCACGGAACTATTCATAAAAAATCTTTTGAATTAAATTTGTTATAGAGAAATATAAATTATATGATATGATATTTTTATAATATCAGTTACCATTTTAAGAAAATAAATTTTAAATCGTTCCAGAATTGAAAATGGTTTTAAAAATTTGGGTGACATCTATAATTTGTATAGGTATAATTATACGGGTTATGGGTGTTACAATACATGTCACTAGGATGTTATTATTACTGATATTATGGTTATGAGATTCGATTGATGCCACTTCTTTACTAATGAAAGTGGATAAGTATAGTATATATCTAAAATGTCAAAAATAGAAGGTTTAAGGTTAATGATCGAACAAGAGGTTCGAGAATTTAAAGATAGTGATAATAATATAGTTAATCATAATCCTCCTGATTTATCTGATTATGATAGTGCACCAGCACAATAAAAAGTGCTAGTACGGGAATAAAGAATCCCCATTCTTGTTTAAATAATAAGTTGATTAAATAAAGGGATATAGGATTTAAGCTAATATGAATTAATTTTAAACGAATATGTATAACTACTCTTTAGGCCAGAGAGCTTAAAGGAGTTATATATGTAGAAATAGTTTGTTACAGATTCAAGTAATTGAGTTTTAATGGATTTGATAGAATTACCTTTCAAATGTAATTTTTTGTATGGATTCGTTGCCTCCTACCATGTCATAATAATTTACCACTTAGAGCGATTGATTTAATGAACTCAAAAGGTTTTGAGATCAAACTGGTAAGTAAATTTATTAACTGATGTGATTTTAGCAGTAAATACCATGAAGTTATTACTATAAGGTTGTTAAGTCTTCTTAATCAATGTGAATGATATGTAAATTTTCAAAGATTAGGTTGGAAGATATTCCAATTGTTCGAGAGTATCCATATATGTTTCTAGAAAACTTACCTGGATACCTCCAGATTTAGGTATAGAATATAAAATAGAGATATTATCAGGTACTACGTTTATTTCTATAGTCTCGTATTGAATGACTTTGACTGAACCCAGAAAATTAAAGGCGTAATTATTAGAATTATTAAGATCGGGTATTTACAAGACTAAGCGTGTCATTTGGTACGCATCAGTGTTATTTGTGAAAAAAAAACAAGAGTCTATGTAATTATGCATGGATTATCGTTAGTCAAAATAAGATAACAATGAAGAATAAGTATCCTTTTTTAAGGATTGATGGCCTTTTAATTAGTTAAAATGTGTATTGATGCTTTCCAAGATTGATCACCGATTTGGAATATTATCATTTAAAGATTAAGGAAGAATATCTTCCTAAGATAGTTTTTAAAATTAAGTATGGACACTACGAGTTTACAACAATGTCGTTTGGTTTAATGAATATTTCTGCAACATTTATGGATTAAATAAATCGAGTATTTTAGTTAAACTTGTATTAATTGATGGTAGTGTTCATTGATGATATTTTGATCTACTATAAAACCAATGAAGAACAAGATGCATATATTTGTATAACTCTTCCAACTCTTCGGGAGAAAAGTTGTATGCTAAGTTGGCAAAGTGTGAAGTCTAGTTGTCTAAAGTTGCATTCTTAGCTGAGATAAGAATATATCTCAAGGAAACATGACCTATAGTCTAATGATAAAGTCCAAAGAATGTATCCAAATTTGGAACTTTCTTGGGACTTTCTAGTTACTGTCAAAGGTTCATGAAGAACTATTCGATGATTGTTTTCCCTCTAACAAATCTATTGAAAAAATATACGCTATTCAATCGGACTAATAAGTGCCAAGAAAATTTCAAGATGTTAAAAAAGAATATTGATATAAGCTTCAAGGTCAGTGTAATCAGTATCTGGAAAAAGATTATATGATTTATAGTGATGCGTCTCATAATAGTTTAGGATGCATGCTCGTGCAAGAGGTAAAGTTAGGGCTTATTCTTCAAAGTCATTGAAAAACAGACACGCTATTCATTTGGACTCATGATCTCGAATTGGCGACAGTTTTACCTTATTGATAAAATGCCACTATCAATATGGTGAGTGACGCTATATTTATACGGATCTCAAAATTCAAAAGTATGCGTTAACTCGAAGGAGTGAAAATAAAGGAAATAGATTGAATTCCTTAAAGAATAATAATGTGCTTATCGACTACCACTAGGAAAAGTAAATGTGGTAGTTAATACACTAAGTCGAAAGACATTTCTGTTCCGAAAGTTTTGAATATGTGATTGTCTTTAAAGAAAGATGGTGTTTTGATTGTAAAATTAAAGTTAAAGCCTATGCTGCTAGATCAAGTAAAGGATCTTCAAAGAAAAGATGAAAATTGTTGTGCTTGTCAAAGATAGAACAAGTGGAAAAAGTTGAAACCAAAGACCTTGAAATTAAGTCTGATGGATGCTTGTATTGTCGAAGAAAGAGTCGATATTAGTAGCAAGTATAAAAAGAGCTATCATCAAGTTTGTTTCTAAATGTTTGTTATGTCAACAAGTTAGAGTGAGCATCAAATGCCTTATGGATGTTTGTAACCGATTTCCATTTCCCGTTGGAAATGGGAACGAGTTACAATGAATTTTGTAACAAGGGAAGGATTATAGATAATCTCAAAATGGTTGTTAATTGATAAAACTCTTATTCAGATTTGAGAGGAAAATAACACAAAGTATGAAAATACAGTATACTCATCTATTTACATCATGTGTGTATTAAAAATTCAAGGATGAATTTTTCTTAAGGGGAAGAATTGTATTACCCCAAATTTTGGTTAGTGACCAAAACATAAATTTTGAAAGTTTAGTGGCTAAAGTATAAATTTGGGAAAAGTTTATGGACCAAAGTAGTAATTCTCCCAAAAAGAAATTTTTACAATAAATGAATAGTTCACCCCCAATAATGACATTTTTGTGGGAATTAGATTTTTTATCCGAAATTTGTGTTAAAATCTATAAAGTGTTAAAGTTTGGTAAAAATTCGGATCGAATAGAAATTTTGAGACAATTTAAAGGATATTAAATTAATTTTATAAATATTATTTCCACATTTTAAAATGATGGAAAATAATGTAGATCTTTGGATTTGAGAATTTATTTCCATGTTTATTTTGGACCATTGGATGAAAATGGCAAGATTGAAATTTTTAGAAAAGTACATGGGTAAAGTGGTAATGGGTAAAATAATTTGTTCATCTTTGACTTTGGAAGATGATAATTATCATGTATCAAGGTATGGATGTAATTATCAACTTTCATTAAGGGTGAAATTATCATTTCCAATTAAATGAATCTTTAATTCTTTTAAGCTTATAAATGACAAATGTACATGAAATTAATGTAGAAATTTCATGACAAATTAAGTCTTCTTCATCCTTTGGGCGTGAGGTTCTTTCAAGGTAAGAGAAAATTTTATTTTCATTTTCAAGCAAATTTCTTAGGTTTTTGTATTAAAGTGTGAAATAGAAATTTGTTCTATTCGAAGAGCTCTATTATTTGGTACCAATTATACATGCTAATCTTGCTTGAAGACTTAGTTCCAAAATTTGTTGGTTGAAGAATATGGTAGGGTTTTATGAATTGATGATGGATTTGAGGTTATTGATGTCGTAGAATTGTTTCCAAGCTTGATTGAAGTTCAAAATCACCTAGAAATTTATCTATTGCATTCGGCCTAAACCCTAGCTTTTGGGAAGTTTGTGATTTGGTTAAATTAAGTTAGGGGTTTAATTGTAGAAGTTTTGAAATGTTGTCTAGAGATAGAATCCATGCTTGAAACAAGTTGGAAATCATGAAAACCCTACCCTATAAGTTTTGGCCATGATGTTTTGAGGTCAGAAAAATTATGGAAAAAATATACAAGGGTTGGAAATGATGTAGGAAGGATTTTACAAGCTTTAGAAAGTTTTTTGAACAAATTTGTAATTTTTGAAAGTTAGGGGACCTATTTAGTAATTTTGAAAAGTTATGAGGTTGATGTGTAATTGTTCAATAGGTATTGTTTCTATATTGGAATTTAATGTTAGAGTGATGAATTTAATGTTAGAATGCGAAATCAGACTAGTTTGGGAAGTTGGCAAAGTTTGAGTACTAATTGGCAAATATTGAGAAAGTTAGTGACTTAAGTGGTAATAGTGGAGTTGTTGAGGTATTGGACTGGAAATTTAATTAAGTTGTTTGAGACTTGAATTGAAGTTACAGGGCAAAGGACTATATAGAATAAAATGGAAAAGTTGAGAAGAATTCTAAAAGAATTCATAAATGGTAGTTAAAATGTAAAGTTAAAAATGTTATGTGAAGTTTGAGTGAATTTGGATAAAAGGGGACGTGAATTTGGATAAAAGAGGACTTGAATGTGTCGTAAATGGTGTTGATTTAGGTTATGATTGAAATCAAGATCAAGCAATGTTAAAGCTAAGAGAAGGTTAAGGATGAAATGTGAATTTCTAAGAAGGTTCACAAGCTAGGGACATCAGGTGAGTGCATTTAATTTGTGTTTTTGTTATCGAGTAAACATTGGCTTGCGATGAGCCAGTGGTGGAGTTAAAATGATAAGAAGTAACTCCTAAAGGTTGTGTGAATTTATGCTTTATGAGTATATATTTATTTGGTAAGCTAATAGAATTGGTGTATAAGCTAAGGATGCAAATTAGTGATTTCTACCTATATTTGTGATCTAAATAGTAAGCTAAGAAAAATCACCATAAATTCTACAGAAATAATTAGAGGATGATTTTTACATCGTTGGATTCTTATATCAGTATAGTTTCATTTAAAACAAAAGGTTATTGATTTCAAGAAGTATATAAAAATATATGAATTTTTAATCGATAATAGTTCAGAAAACAAGGCAGCAGATTTTGCTCAAAACAACTTCTGTAAGTTAGATTTGAAAATTTACTATAAATTGTACATATTGAACTAGAAGAAGTTCCTTATATGGCTAGATTTGCATTCGAGTCTAGTTCTAAGTGGTATAAGTGGAATAATTTTTAAGTGTGTATTAATACATGATAATATTTCTTTGAAGGTAGTGCAAACTTCTAGAGTATGAAATTGTGATAAATAAAGTGTCAAAGTGAGTGCAATTATTTATTTAATTATTCTGATCAAGGAAAACTTGTGATAACTCAACCTCCTATTTTTTTTACAGTATTATTTAATTCTAATTTTGGAATGTTTCCATAATGCTTATATATAAGTTTATGAATTATTTTTGGGTATAAATTACCCAATATATTTTATATGATATTTTCTGAAACGATATATGAATGATTTTACAAAATGATTCTAAAGAATGATGTTTTTAATGATAGAATATTTCCTAAATGCTTATGTGAAGATTTTATGGATGGTTTAGGGTATGAACTGCCCAAATTATATTTTTACGATGATGAATTAAAAATGAATTTGATTTGGAAATATTGATTATTAAATTAATATGATATGTTTTGAAAGTCCATTGTATGTTGCATTGAGAGTCGTAGGTAAAATTCGCATGCCATGAGGTGGAGTGATTCTAATTCTAATATGGTACATTCGTGTACATTATGTATATCACCGTTGGTGCAAATGATATGATTGCACTTGGAGTGCATTTTCTGATTTTGATTATAGCACCGTGAAGTGCTTATTGTGCACACTCGCCTGACTCACGTACCTTGCATTCTCATAAATATACATTGGGCTATGAATTTAAAGTAAAGTTATGAATCTAAAGTAAAGTTACGAATCTAAAAGTAATATGATTTTGGAAATTAGATCTGAGAATGAATTCTAAAGTGTAAAAGTACTTGTTATGGATATGAAACGTGAAAAAGAATATAGCATGATTATTATGTTTGATATTGATTATTATGGTTTTGAAAAATCATGATATGATGATTTTCAAGTTTCTGAGAGGGAAAAGTGGCTTGAATAAGTCGACTTGAATATGTCACACCACAAATTAGGGTTTAAAATTTTCTTAAATTTTATTTCGATGACTAAATTAAATTTGAGGACTATAGTGAAATTTTGATTAAATTCGGATCCAAATTAATAAAACAATTAAAACTGGAGAACCTATAGTGTAATTATACCATTTTTTAAATGTGGGTTTAAAAACCCTAAAAATTAGAAACTTTCCATTTCTGAAAAGTTTAAACCCTTCTCCTCTCTCTCTCTCTCTCTCTCTTCAACATTTCCTCTATTAGAAGTAAATATTTAATCAACATTTCATCATCGATGGTTGTTTCGTTTTCAACACCTCCTGCACCATCGTGCTCCTTGCGTCGTCCCGAGTCTACTGGTGTTCATCTTGTCTCCGTTGCCGCCGGCGTGTAAGGGGTGAAGAAAATCAAGTTGTTGACGTTGCGAATTGATCTCTCTGTCATTCACTACTATGAACCGAGCTTGGTACTCATGTTTCCCCCGACCGAGGGTTGATTAGATTCGGTGCTTCCCGTCCGTCAGATCCGCTCGATTTGCGTTCTTCGAGAGTTACTCATAGGTTTTTGTAAATTGTTTAAATATAGGTTATTATTAGTAGAGCACAAGGTTCTTAACCTTGAGGTCGTGGGATCGAGTCCCATGGAGGGAATTTTCATAATTTGGAGGTCTTCTACGGAAGCTGCTCTCAATCTAGTATTGGGGGCAGCCTACTATCTTACCTCCCCCATATCCCATTACATATGGGAACAAGGGACATCCATCCATCCATTATGATTCATATATAGATTTTCCAATTCGTATGATCTAGCACTGCCACTGAGCGTGATCGACAGACTCGGTAGTAGGCTTCCTTATCATACTACTCATACCGATACAGGTGTGTTTTTTGATGGTGTTACATTACTGTTTTAAATTATTTATCTGAAATGTTTTAGATTTCTGATGATACTAAATATTTTTACGACATGATACCTGATTTTCTGAATACTGTTTATCTGATACCTGATTTAATATTTATTTCTTATATGATCTATTGTTACGATATTTATGTATTTGATTTCTAAGTATGGAATATTTTCATGTTTTAATGTATTAAACTACCATTTTCACTCAAATACATACATGTTTATTACTTTCATTGGGGGTATTATTTGAGGAAGTATATCAGGCATAGTCTATCACTTGTAAGACCTTAATGCATGCTCCTTTTTCTTTGTGCGCATGATAAGTTCTTACCGCAGGTCCTTATGCTACATGTGTAAGGCCCTTACTGGGTGTACAGGTGAGTGTATGGTTTTGGGGAACTTGCACATTCTGGTGTTCGGATATTGGTAGTGTTCATATTTTTAAAGCATATTTGATGAATTGTTTTTTTTACTACAGTGTTTTATCTGTATATTTTTTATACACCGTAAGGAGCGCACTAGACTTTTTATCTTATTCTGTAAATTTTAATCTTTTCAGATAGTAGCAGACTGTAGACTAGCAGACTTGGCATCATGACTACTCCTATTTTTGTATTACTGTATATCTCTATATGTCTTTAGTTATACTTTGGTGACACGTGCTTTTGTTACTGTCTTGGTATATCGTATTACCGGTATTTATTTTGTATTTGTTTTATACGATTTTCTGATATATATGTGTGTGTGTGTTTATTGTATGAATCTTTCTTATGGCTAATTTCATATTATACTATTATACGGATTTTAAAATTATTTTAAATATAAAAAGAATTTTTGAATACGATATGTAACCACTTAGATTTGGTCATAATATCCAGGTCGGGTTTAGGAGGTTACAGCATATTGTAGGGGTAGATCTAACCCCAGTAGGAGGCCCTTATCATCGGCCTCTAGGGCAAACGTCAATGGTTCAGTGAGGGTCTCTTCTCATCCGATCTGTGTGCAGTGTGAGAGGAAGCACCCTGGGATGTGTTAGTGCGGGTCGAGGGCTTGTTTTTGGTTCGACTCTTTTGTTCTTTCCTTATTTTAGGTTGGAGATAAATTCATTAGCAGCCAAATCTTTTCACTAAGTTTTTATAATTGTCAATCAATATGTGTGGGTAAATTAGCAGTAAAAATATTTTAAGGAAATTTATAAAGTAATCCATGTGTCAATGACACCAAAATGGAATCAAAGGGGGAGCAAAGAAGTTTGTTCTAGCTTCAATAAATGTATCGGAGCCGACTGCCTACTTACAGCTATGATTTGACTTCCCAGAGAAGAAAAAAACTAACAAACCATATCTAAAATTCATGGGAACCGATGTATCGGAGCCGGTGATTCTCAACACGAAAAAAATTTGACGGCAGCGCCGGGTCGGTGCGAGTTCCCGAATGGGAAGATCAGATAACGATCAGAGGGCTCGTGGTGAGCGCCTTGTTAGGGACTCTCTTTTGCATCATAGCACACGATGAATCAAACCGCCGGGATGTATCCTACGTTGAACGTCGGTTTGCTCGGATACTTCTTCGTAATCGTGGACCGGTTTCTTGTCTAAGTTGGGGTTTCATGTTTCGACTTTTACCAAACAAGGAAACACTGTAATTCAGACTTGCGTCGTCGCTTGTTGCGGCCTTGCTTATAATGGTAATACAAACTCAAGAACACTTCCATTTTTTAGCACCTTTGGTGTAATTAATGATATAGCTAAAATGCTATTAGCTTTCTTCTGTTTAGTTTAAAGCATTTGGAGCTTAATTTTGCTGTTACGGAGCCTCTGAATTTTCCAAAATTAATTAATTTTTTAATGTAAATGATTAAAAAGTAACTAATTGCATTTTTGTTTTTTTTTTTAATCTTATTAGAATTTGATATCATTGATTAATGATATTTGGGGAAGATTAAGTTTTAGTTTCAAATTAAGTTTGAACAACTTCGGTGGTTCTGCCTTAATATCTGAATGTTTTTGTTATAGGTGGATTCGGATCGTATCTGATTACAATGGATGATTACCCTGGAAACCGAGAGGAAGATATTAAGAACCCTCGGATTGGATGGATGATTGGTCTTCCTTGGGCTGTTTAGTTTTGCTCCGCTTAGTGTTTTTATTCTGTCTTTTTACTTTTCTCAGAAAATGTTCTTGGATCATAAATTCACATATCCCAGTTGAACAGCCATAGCTACGTTGATAAATAGTTTGCATAACAACTCAGGTGTGGAGCTTGCAGGGTACTTATTTGATTCATTTTGCTCATTGTCTTTTCATAGGTTACATACAGCTCCAGTGATGTACAGCTTAATTACAAAATCGTGTTGTCAAACAAGATAATGATAGAATGCAAAGTCTTGAATGAACAATCATGCATTTACAACTTGAATGACACAGCTGCTTTAAATCATAATATTTGCTTAGTAAATCACTAGAGATAATATTATTATTTTTTTACGTTTTCGAATATGTCTTGGAAAATATCTGAGCATAAGTTTAGTTTGGAGCTGCTTCAAGTGGTTTTTCAGTGGTATTGGAGATTCTTGCGGGTTTGATAACTTTCCCACTTTTGGTATAACACTGTTCAGAAACTCGTAAGTTTCTCTCAGATTCACTTTTCCATATGAATTCTGTACATTTTTCCCTGTTGGAAGAATTCTCATATACTTTAATGAGAATGCTCAATATTTCATATTCTATATTGGCTTGCGGCAATAGAAACTGTCTTACGATCAAAAAGAGGGCACTAACGATGGTAACCGAATGATACTTCGATTTTTTTAAATAGTATTAACATGATTGTTGATATTATATTAAATGATTTATGGATATATTAGCGTTTCACATGGTTCCTTTATGCAAGTTCTATTTTGACTTTAGTCCAACCTATGTTGGTGTTGGTCTTATATGCCCACACATTGTAAACTGCTCTCTTCTTCTTGGGGCAATCATATGGTGGGGTTTCCTCTGGCCCTTTATTTCAGCACATACTGGGACTGGTACCCTTCTGGCCTAGAGAGCACTGATTTTAAAGGTCTTTATGCTTACAAGGTAAAGTGAAAGACTTTGGCACTCCTAGTTCTGTTGCAAAGTTGTAGAAGGCTATGACGTTTCTGTCACCTGCAGCTTCTGGTTTATTTCCAATCTCTTGTCTTGATTGAAAGTTTCTTTTCTCTAACACCAATCAAAAGAAACTTTCTGGGGCTCGTGTTGTTCACAGGTTTTCTTATCTATGGCTCTTATCCTTGGGATTGCCTTTACAACCTGATCAAGATAATGTGTTATTGCAAAGGAAATGTGTAATAAAAGCACCAAGGAGAGGAAACTTCCTATTGTTCAAAAGGTTATAAGTGAGGATAACCTCATTAGCCAGACGCTCGCTTCATCATTTTGCAGTCTGTTAATGATTCTGTTCTGTTGCAATGGTTTTCATAATCTTTGAAGTTTGAAATAATTATCACAGTTAATCACTACTGGGTGGCTTCTACTGAAATGAATTTAATTGTGCAAAATTGCCCCTTTTGGTGAAAACTCATTAATTGATGCATGATGTGTTACCCTTAATTGAATATCAATCCACCTTTTTGAAAACTCCTAAAAATTTTCACATTTATGGGCAAAAGTATTTATACACATGCATCAGATTCCTTGCACTCACTCAACCATTCTATTTTCAAGCGCAGATTAATAAAAATATTGTTTTTGTTTTGGTAAATGATCAGAGTTCTAAAAACCTAAAAGAGCTGAGAAAAAGAGACTATATATTTCTTAAAGACAAGATACCTACTTGGTTTGCTGCTTCTTGATATGTGGCCTTGGCTGCTATAGCAACAGCTACTATTCCAACAATCTTTCCACCCCTCAAGTGGTATCTGGTTCTGATTTCTTACATTATTGCCCTTGCCTTCTGCAACTCTTACGGAACTGGACTTACAGATTTGAACCTGTTTTTCACTTATGGGATGATTGGTCTTTTCATTATTGTAGACAATACTTTTCGCCCAGTAACCTCCCCTCGAAGTTCATGGCACCAACATCACCAAGTCAGCAAGTTTTAGTCTCAATAGGACTCTATCACTAACAAACCAAGCATTTGAGTTCAAAGGAAACTCTCTAAAATTAGCAAAGTCCTAAGCTATAAATGGATACGAAATACACAATGAGAGGGGGAGGCGGTGAAAGCAAAAGCAAAAAACAGAGGGGGGGAAACATTCGAAACAAGGGTGCAAGCCATTCGGGAAATCCGAAGCCTTCGAAGGAAGAAACTCGAAAATACATTGCATGCATCAAGATCGGAAAAGGAATACAAAGAAAGGAAAAGTCTTTACCATTTTGGTATTAACCGCATCATTCTCCATAAAATCGTCGTCCTCCGCCGTTAAAGTCTTCATCGGCCACCGTGAAATTTGTTGTTCACCATTGGGAATACCGTCGTTTTTTTAAGTATCAGATTGAAGGAAACGAAAAGGGAGAGCCATGCTGAAGAAGAAACAGAGGCGAGGAAGATGAAAACACGCTTGAGTTAGGGATTATAGTGCATTTGTAAAGTTTTTGGTCTAACTAGCACTCAGGTCATCCAGGAGTTACGCATTTTCATATATGGCACTCATTTTTTTTCCTTTCAATTTGGTCACTTCATGTATATTGATTACTCCTCTAAATTTTCACTTTATTATTTTTTTTATCATTATTTTTAATTAGTATTATTTATGTTTATATTTTAGTTGTTTTTATTTTATTATTTTTAAGATTTAACTTTTTATTTGTATTTATTTATTCATTTTTTATTTAATTTTTTTTTTACTTCTTTTATTTTTTTATTTCATTCATTTTTTCTTTCTTTTGATTCATTTAACATTTATTTATTATTTACTGTCTAATATTTTTTTCGCTTTTTTAGAGAAATTGCAATCGATCAAAGGTAAGCAATTCGAATCGGGTAATTTAAATTTCAATTTAAATTATAATTTTCGCAATTAAAGATAACCGGTAAATTAATTGGTACCGAAAGGGCGGTTCAAGGGTGCTAATCATTTCTTGACTGTAACCGACTCCCGAACCCGACACGTTTCTGGTAAAATGCAGATCAGGTAAAGATGGTGTCTGACCCACCTAAATTCATTTTAAAATGGTCGGTGGTGACTCCAATTCATTTAATCCAAGTCGAAGCTCAATTCAGTGTCCAACCGAAAGACGGTTCCGACAGCTTGGCGACTCCGCTGGGGACAGGTAAGTGAGTCAGGCCAAAATTAATTTTCAGTTGTCTTTTATACGAAAATGGTAAATTTAAATTTAAATTTAAATTTATTTATTCGATCCCAATTATTTACCTTTGATTTTTTTTTTCAAATAAATAGTTGTACTAATGTTTTTTCAATGATTTCAGATTTTTGAAAAAAAAAATTCATCTCAGGCTCTATACCCGAGCTCCAAACCCTATTTAAGTGGGGGTAAAAGCGACTCCTTCGTGTGAATTTATTCACCGTGTGGGCCTAGCAAGTAGCCTTCGGGATTCATATACCTTATGTCTTCATGTGAATTTATTCACAGCACAGACATAAGGGGATGTGTCCTCTCGAGTTTAACTTAGTCCACACAAGCTTTTAATGGGCTTAGGACTAAGGGTCTGGCAAGCCCAAGGGGGCACCAGCAAAGAGAACTCAAGTACCCTTTTAGAACCTAAACCGGGAGAGTAAAGGGAATTAGAGCCCACCCCAAAACCTCATTCCAAACCCTAGGCTGCTTTGATTTTATTTCCTGCTTTACTTTCTATTCAAAACATGCGAATTAGATAAATATGTGGTTAGGATTTGTTTGGAATTAGCATGGGATAGAGATCATGTTCTTGTATGAATTAAAGCATGTGGGGTAGATATCATGTGGGGTATGATTTTTTTTACCTCACTAACTCTTTTTATTATTCTCTCTCATTTTATTTATCACTTGCATCATTTAAAAGAGGTGTTGATTCACCAAAAACGTGTTTGTTAAACATGAATAATCTACATTAATGGACAAAGGGGTTGTAATACAAGAGATGCAAATGCAGAAGGACAGTCTACAAGGCGACTATGTGTCACATTCACTCCAGAAGACGTGGTGCCCACATTTGAAGAGTATATCACTCTACTGCATTATAAAGGACTCAGCATGAACCGAGTCTACATCAAGCACAATGAAAGCCTATCTTTGAAGAACTGATTGGCAGAGGTTGCAGGGGAAAGATGAAGGTTACTGATCTTGGGGGTCCCTTCAAATACAACAATGGCAAAACAATAGCGGAAATTGGAGACCATTGCTGTTGAATTTAAGAAACAGACAAATGAACTTCACATAGTTCCTATCAATTGAGGGCTCCAATGACGTATTCGTTGAGAACATGTTCAACAGAAGATAAATGCCATAGATGCAGTCATTCGAGACTTCTTGGGCCAGTACAAAAAGCAACTCAATATTTTCATGGTTCATCCAAAGGAGCCGGAGCGGATCGGCATGTTATTCAACCGGTGACAGACGAAGGCAGAAAACTAGTCAACATGTCAGAAGTTGTCATGATATTTTTCTCTCTTTAAAGATAAAACATTTTTGTCCTCAATAAGGATTATTTATAATAACAGACACATTTTCGGATCAATACCTCGAACATTTCATGCATTTTTGCATTTTGCATTTACATTTCATTTTTAATCATTTTCATAAACATGAAATTTCTTCATGGAGGATTCGGTGAAGTGGTCTTAACCACATGACACCACATGGAAGCAAGATTTTAAAACTGAAATCAGTACAGTAGGAGCTTGATCAGTTGATTATAGGACTAAGCCTGCCAAGGTGATCTGAGAAAGGAGTCCTCATAGCCTAAGGGCTATTATGTTGAAGCCGCTTGCAATTACCACATAAGAAGCTCCAAACATTCCTTTGAGAACTATAAGGCACTGAAGCACAAGATCCAAACCTGATGGATTCTGGGGGCATCTACCATTTGCACTTAGAGCATTGTTTTGTTTGAACACGTCTTTGATCTTTCATGTTTGCTTAATCTTTTAAACGATTGAATTTATGCTACTTTCTAAGGTGGAATAATTGAACAAATTTTAATCTTTAGTTCTTCGAATATTAAATGAATTAAAGATTCTTTTAATTCTTCAAGAATTATAGATTTTTGACATATGGCAGGATTAGACATTTCTTATCCTGTCTCAAACCCAAAATAAAATACCTTGATTCTTTACCCATAATAATTCATGGTCATTACCAAAAGACCCGATTTTGACATTACCACCCTTTGAAACTTTTGAACCTTTCTTTGAGTCAATAAAGTCACACCATTGTCTTTTTAGACTCAAAATTGACTTTTGAACATGAGCATTCTTCTAACTCGGGGCATTTCGCAGGGAGCCTGAACATTAACACATGTCGGGACCAAGAAGTAGAAAGAAGAATTCATTCGAAATAATTCTATCATGCATTAATTACATTGTTTTCATATGAATATAATTAATCTTGAAAATCTATCCCCCTGGGGATACCTCTTCTGTGAAGACTTCCATGTATGAAATGATGAACTGCTTTCTTTCTTCATTCATTCACAACAGGAGAAAATATATATCCCTTGTGTCCCTTTTTGAGCCTATAGTATTTTTTCTTCTGATTCAACCCTAACCAAGGATCACCCTCCACACTAGGGGGCAAGGTGGAAGAAATCTGCTCACGTCAGTGAAGACATCAATCCAAAGGAGATACCAAATGCCAAGTGCAAAGATCAAATCAGAACAAAAAGAAAAAAGAGAAAAAAATGAAGAAAAACCAAAGAGAAAATAAAAAAGAGAAACAAAAACAAAGGAAAAAGTGAAGAAAAAAGACAAGACACATATGCAAAGATTCACTCGATTCAAATGACGCGTCGAGATTTAAATCATGAGATTGATCAAGCACAATCATTCCAGAATCACTTCACTCGAAAATCATGGAACATCCAGAGAAAATCAAGAGAAACACATACGAGCATATTCAAATTGAGCAAGACAGGATTAAAGGCATCAGAATGAATTGATCCTTGGTTTAATACCCTGAAACACTTGTTTGGGCCTATTTATCATTTCTTTCATAACCATGAACCATGGCCTACATTACGTTCCTTAAAAGTCCCTTCTAATCATACATGGACTTCTGAACAGAAGAGACTATCTTCAGATTTCATCCTGCCCGTCAGGATTAATCTTTATTTGCAAAAAGTTTTTTAAAATCTTTAATGCATGATAGAGAAAAATAAAAAAAGGGGTTCAAGACCTAAATTCTGAATGACGTCTTGAAACCAAGGGAGGATTCGAGTTGAAAACCTGAAAAGGTGGCTCGAATATAAAAATTGTGCAGCTGAGGCAATCGTACAAATTCCTTGATAAGGCATCGCACAATCCGAGCGTGACCATGAAAGTTGGGAGTCGGAGAACACTTCCAGCAAAGAAGCATACAAGCTAACCCATTAAACCTTTGAGCATCAAATAAACAAAAATGTCAAACCTTCGACCAAACACAATAACCTGAGACTTTTTTTACCTATTTCCCAAAGATAGCTTTGATCTTGGCACTTGTCAAATAGCTATAATTTATTAAAGGATTAACAATGTAATTAATTCTTTGATAACCAATGAACTCTAGTTTTATGATTCGTCTCAATTGTAAAACCGTGAAAGGGGCAATATTTTCAAAACTTCTCATTAAACATTTTTCGAAACTCTTTTAATTGATATTTTCAGAATTTTAAAAATAAAAGAAAAAGAAAAACATTTTTTCAAACAAAACAATCTCTCCAGGGTGGATCTTGGTAAATGACATGTGGCTCTCAGACACAAAACTCATGCTTAGAATCAATGCTGAAGCAAGAAATGAGGAATATTGGGGGAACCTTTGAAGATTCAACATCAAATGTTGGGTCATTTTTGGAGATTCAACATCGAATATTAGGGCATCTTTGGGGATTCAATATCCTGATGCAAATTATCAGACCTTCTGAAGGTATTTCCTCCACATGCAGGAACAAGAAGACAAAGCACGAGGCTCCATTCAGGAGATAAAATAGAACTAATTCATGTTACATGCATCTTAGACATACTTAAGAGCACCGCATTTATCATTTTTTGTATACATAAGTTTTTGCAACTTTTAGAGTCAAGTTTCAAAGATACTCGATTCAAAAGCACATTCAGAAATTGATGGTGGTTGCTCAACTTCACAGTGAAAGGGCGATTGACTGTCAACAAACAACTTTCCAAGTTTCATTCAGAGCCAATTTCAACTTCACAGCGAAGAACCAACTTACTCAAGACTGGATTTCAACCTCACGACGAGGGATATCCAATTCGAGGCTCAACTTCACAACGAATAGTTTATCCACGATTTCAACTTCACGATGAAGGATATTGTGCCCGACGAAGTGATTTAGTGTCACAGAAAACATGCCATCCACAGATTTGACTTCCTTAAGTCAACGATTAAAGCTTCTGAACAAGCAGATTATCGATCACCTTTGAGATTGTTTCTCTCGAAACAAAGGGATCGTCTCGCTCAAGACTAATTTACTCAAAATACAGTTTTGTCTCCCTTGAAACAGTTTCTCTTAAAACAAATTTTGTATCTCTTGAGACATTTTCTCTTAAAACAAATTTTGTCTCTCTTGAGACGGTTTCCCTTGAAACAAAAACTTTGAATTTTTTTCCCTAAAACAAAGTTTTGTCTCTCTTGAGACAGTTTCTTTTAGAACTAAATTTTGTCTCTCTTTAGACATTTTCTCGTAAAACAAATTTTGTCTCTCTTGAGACAGTTTCCCTTGAAACAAAATTGTTGAATCTGTTTTCCTTTAAACAAGTTTCGTCTCTCTTGAGACAATTTCTTTTAGAACTAAATTTTGTCTCTCTTGAGACATTTTCTCGTAAAAACAAATTTTGTCTCTCTTGAGACAGTTTCTCTTAAAACAAAATCTCTGAATCTGTTTTCCTTGAAACAAATTGTGTCTCTCTTGAGACAGTTTCTTTTGGAACTAAATTTTGTCTCTCTTGAGACAGTTTCCCTTGAAACAAAATCTTTGAATTTGTTTTCCATTAAACAAATTTCGTCTCACTCGAGACAGTTTCTTTTGAGACAGTTTCTCTTGAAACACAAAAAAAACACCTTTGAAAATGTTTCCCTTGAAACACCAAACCTTCGAGTTCAGTTTCGCTCAGCTCAAAGGCACATCATTTGCAGCATAGCTTAAGTCGAGAAAAGCTATCTATCAACGAAGACCTTTCGAGCTCGATCTTATTCAGCTTCAGTGCCTACCAACCACTTGGTGAAGTCAAAGAATTATTTTTCAGTCAAATTTTCAAACCCAGGGTCTTTAAACCGAGAAGAAGACCAGAGTTGACTACAATTTGGCAACGAGAAGTCACATTCCAATTCAAATTATGAATTGCAGCTTCAATTCCATTTTAAGATGGACCCGACTCTGCAAATAAGGATCCATTCACAACTCAACCTCACGACGAGGGAGTCATTTCAGGATTCTATTCAAATTCACAAATCAGTCTCAGCATCGGATTTCAACTCTACAACAAAGGATATTCGATGGGGATTGACCCCTATATTGATGGTGTTTGATATATTCATTTTAGACGAAACCCTATCCCCGTTACACGACTATGGGCAAAGAGGGGTAGCTATAGACACTACTTTTCGCCCAGTAACCTCCCCCCGAAGTTCACGGCACCAACATCACCAAGTCAGCAAGTTTTAGTCTCAATAGGACTCTATCACTAACAAACCAAGCATTTAAATTCAAAGAAAACTCTCTAAAATTAGCAAAATCCTAGGCTATAAATGGATACGAAATACACAGCGAGAGGGGAAGGCGGTGAAAGCAAAAGCAAAAAAAACAGAGGGGGGAAACATTCGAAACAAGGGTGCAAGCCATTGGGGAAATCCTAATCCTTCGAAGGAAGAAACTCGAAAATACATTGCATGTATCAAGATCGGAAAAGGAATACAAAGATAGGAAAAGTCTTTACCATTCTGGTATTAACCGCATCCTTCACCATAAAATCGTTGTCCTCCGCCGTTAAAGTCTTCATCGGCCACCGTGAAATTTGTTGTTCACCATTGGGAATACCGTCTTTTTTTAAGTATCAGATTGAAGGAAACGAAAAAGGAGAGCCATGCTGAAGAAGAAACAGAGGCGAGGAAGATGAAAACACGCGTGAGTTAGGGATTATAGTGCATTTGGAAAGTTTTTGGTCTAATTAGCACTCAGGTCATCCAGGAGTTACGCATTTTCATATATGGTACTCATTTTTTTCCTTTCAATTTGGTCACTCCATGTATATTGATTACTCCTCTAAATTTTCACTTTATTATTTTTTTATCATTATTTTTATTTAGTATTATTTATGTTTATTTTTAGTTGTTTTATTTTATTATTTTTAAGATTTAATTTTTTATTTGTATTTATTTATTTATTCATTTTTTTTATTTAATTTGTTTACTTCTTTTATTTTTATTTTTATTTTTTCATTCATTTTTTCTTTCTTTTGATTCATTTAACATTTATTTATTATTTACTGTCTAATATTTTTTTTGACCCTTTTTTAGAGAAATTGCAATCGATCAAAGGTAAGCAATTCGAATTGGGTAATTTAAATTTCAATTTAAATTATAATTTTCGCAATTAAAGACAACCGGCAAATTAATTAGTACGAAAGGGCGGTTTAAGGGTGCTAATCATTCCCTGACCGTAACCGACTTCCGAACCCGACACGTTTCTGGTAAAACGCCGATCAGGTAAAGATGGTGTCCGACCCACCTAAATTCATTTTAAAATGGTCGGTGGTGACTTCAATTCATTTAATCCAAGTCGAAGCCCAATTCGGGGTCCAACCGAAAGACGGTTCCGACAATTATAACTTCATTAGTAGGAAGTGATGGAGGAGTCATGGCTGGTTTGGCAGCTTGTGTGGTTATGATGTCCATTGTCTCCACAGCATCTTATCTAATGCAAGATTTCAAGACCGGTTACCTCACTCTATCATCGGCCAAGTCTATGTTTGTGAGCCAGTTGGTGGGAACAGCTATGGGATGCGTAATTGCTCCACTCACACTCTGGTTGTTCTGGACTGCTTTTGAAGTCGGATCACCAGATGGTCCATACAAAGCACCTATTGCTGTGATATAAAGGGTACTGACTATTCTTGGTATTGAGGGATTTTCAGGGCTGCCCAAGCATTGTTTGGCTTTATGTTACGGATTCTTCGTGGCTGCGTTGGTTGTAAACCTACTAAAGGATTTGACACCAAAAACAATTTCACAATTTATTCCTATACCAATGGCTATGGCACTTAGTTTCTATTTAGGAGCTTACCTTGCTATTGACATGTTTGTGGGAACAATAATCTTGTTTATATGGGAAAGAATCAACCGAAAGAATGCAGAGAATTATGCTGGTGCTGTTGCGTCGGGTTTAATGTGCGGTGAGGGCATTTGAACAATACCATCAGCTTTTCTGTCAATGTTCAAAATCAATCCACCTATCTGCATGCACTTCCGGCCTTCGGTTAGTAGTTGATGAAGTAAGCTATTGTTGATGTTCTGTTTTATTTTTTTATGGAAGTATATTGTATGTACGCAGTGGAAGGTTTCTTGGATTGTTCATATATTCCCAAACATGGAGATTAAGAGAACAATCTGCCCCAGGTTCTCAGGTAAATTTCATGGTAAAATGTATATTTTTGTGTAATTTAGCTTTCTATATAAAATATATTATGAAAATTGATTATTTATGGAGAGCAATGATTCAAATCGCAGTCGCGATCGCATTTTCAAAGGACACCGCTACCGTTATATCGCGTGCATAGCGGGCGCTATTGTGGTGATTGCGGGTGTCGCTGTCAAATAATAGTGTTTTCGGAGGGCACCGCTACCACTATGTCGCGGACCGCTATTTAAATCCCTGATGGGGAGTATAGTTTCCAATATTTGCATCATGGAAATCTGAATATGCAATTACGAGTTGGTTTCCAACAAATTGGAAGTAAAATTTGTGAAATCTCAATTAAATTATTGTTGGTAAAAGAATACGATTGAAACTTGTACGTGCTAGACTTTTGGTGTCCTTTACCAAACGACTAGTCCAGGAGAAGCACCTAGTTTCACATGGATATGCTATGAACAAAAGGAGCTACCTGTCCATATTCATTGTAATAATTTCATTCATTCGACTAGCTAAGGCTGCCTTATTTAATTTCTTCCCAAAACCTGTCATTCAGCCTTGGAACCATTCCTGGTCAAGCCACCAGATTCTTGTAAACCTGTCATTCAAGATATTTTACGAGAACGTTTAAGGAAAGAACCGACATGACAGCTAAAAAATTAGTATAATTATATATTTGATTCTAGTTTTACCACCGTCTGAATGGGTTATGCAGTGCATTGTTTGAGGAAAAGGTATTTGTTATTATAGATTTTGTCCTTGAATCATATATTGGTTCTATCAGTGGAAACATGCTAATATGTCTCGACATTGTCAACCATTCTGATTGGTCGTATTTGAGGAATTTAGCTCCTTCATGATTTGAACATTTACAAGGTCCTAACTATGTACTTTTGTGAGCCACTAACAGACAAAACCTTCTAAAATTTGAAGTTTGTGCAGGTAGTTCAGATGGAGCTTCAGATAATTTCATCTTGGAAGGTTTTGCTAACATGCAGGAATAAACTTCACAAATATTTTAATCATCTAACAAGGGTCCTTTCTAACTTTGCTCCTAACTTGATATTCATATGTTAATCCATCAGAATGAATTTGTTGATCTTGAATAAATCATTTCAAGCGACTTTTTTTAATGGACTTACTATTTTTATTAGCTAAGTCTGTGTTCTTATTAAGCATGTAAGGTAACCATTGTCATACGTTTTAACTAGAAAAAGGACAGGTCATTGCAAGAGTCATGGAGCGTCTTAATATGCAGATTAACTCAGTCCCTATGTGTTGGTAATATTCTCCATAGAATGTACCACTTCAATTTTTTTTGTACAAATTACAGAAAGGGTTCATGTATGTGCTACACATCATACTTCAATGATTACGCTTTAAATTATCTTTTCAACAACAAACGATGCATCTTTTAGGTTACAGTCTTAATATGAAAATACATATGGCGTGATAGATTTAGCTTGCGAGGTTTGGTATTCTTTCTTGCAGGAAATCTTTTTCCATATAATTGTACGACTTCGTTAAGTCGGTTTTTAGTTTTTACTTCTTTAAATAGTTTTAATTAGGCCTGTAAATAGGGATGAGCTTGTGTTGGGTTAGGTCGGATTTTCGGTCTACCCGACCCGAAAATTATAAATATTTCATCCGACCCAAAAAATATACACCTTCCACTTGACCCAAACCCGACTCGATTTTTTGAGATAAAATTCAAACCCAACCCGACCCAAAATAATATATTTATTAAAAATATTATTTTTATTCAATAAAAATAGGGATTTAATTTAAAGAAAATAGTATATAGAGGCTTAGAAATGGAAGTGTTTACCATGATTAAGGCTTTGCTTTTGTAAAGTTCATTTTAGAAATTTAGGATCCTTGTGTTTCATGCCTTTTCTTCTTACCATGACTCGTAATTAATTACGAGAATAACTTATTTTTCCTTTTAGTATATTTATTAGTATCTGATTTATTATTCAATTAATCTAGATTAAGTATTGCAAAGATTCAATACGAGATTGAATCTCTCACCCCAAATTTTTCTATTTACAAATGCCAAGATTCGAACTTCTAACGTTAGTTAAGAGATCTAATACCTCATTTCACTAGATCAACTGGTGTTGGTAATAATTTTTTTTATTAATCATTAGGTCGATAGGTTCTATTGTTCATATAACATTTATTATTTAATTATTTATTATTTAATAATTACAAGTAACTTCAACATTATAATTTATATAAAAAATTTCTAAAATATTTATGTCCATTATATATTTCTAATACATGTTCAAACACAAACATAAAATTGTGCTTGTTAAAATATATGATCTTTTTTTAAAATGAATATATATCACTATGAGATATTATCCGAGGCCTAACCTTGAAAATTCTATATAGCAAGTACCATGGATATGTTCATCATCCTTTATCAAATTCACATAGTTTTTGTAGTTAATATTTCTTGTTACCGATATACTTTATATGAGGAGTTAGGTTAGGTTTTCAGCATGTATATGCATATTCAAAGCAGAAAGATAGTCATAAAATTATGAAATGTACATGGTAGAATTTAGATTCTTCAGTGTCAATACAATAGAACCCAATCAAATTCCACAAAAACATATGGTAAAAAAAATTGTACATGATAGAGATTCATCATTATGTGGATCCAATAATTATGAAAATCTATTCAAATAATATCATTTTATTCATAATCATAATTTAATTATTTTTTTACAAAGTTAAATGGAATTTAACTCCAATCAGACTTCTAGTCAGATTAGTAGCTCAATATTGTAATCTTAATGTGAAGTACTAATTTTTATTTGAGAGGTATGCAACCAATATGGCTTTATTTCAATATTAAAAAGAACCGGAAGTAAATAAGAAAAGGGTAAACTACATATGTAATCACTCAACTATCATTTTGGTTATCTTTTAAATCATACCTAACATTATGTTTTGGTTCAATTTTGACACCAAAAATAAATAAAACTGTTGATGTGTCAATTTTTTATTTTTTTTAATGATGACATGACATTACCTTATGGTGGTACCTCATTATCACCATTATTTTTTTAACAAAAGGTGATAAAAAACAGAACAAAAATATTATTTTAGGTATGATTTTAAAAATGAAAATAGTTAGGTGATTAAAACAAAACTAAATGATAATTGGATAAATATATACGTAATTTACCTTTAAAGACGAAAAGACTGACTTCAATCAAACAAATTTAAACAGTTTTTTTAAAATATAATATTCAATATGGATGATCTTTAGATTGGTAGAAGAAAACAAAACTTAAAATCAAAAAATAAAGGGATAGTTGATAGATACATGTATTGTTCAAATGTGTAGATGGTGACGTCAGGATAATGGTGAGGTCCATATATAATCTTATCATTTAGTTAGAGATTGGGGCCTTTTTGATGGGTCTCTCTCCAAGTCTAATTATGTGCTCAATAGATGGATCCTAAGCTTTCACTACTTAATTTCTAATTCAAATAATCACGCCGTTGCCCAATTCTAAAAAAGACAATCAACGAATTACACTATCTAATGCTAACCAACTTGCTATAAAATTAGGCCCTTGGGATTGATGGGAGTAGAAGTGACAAATGAATAAAAACAAAACAAAAATTCAAGCTTATCTCATTTCTTAATGGGAATTAAAAATCAAAATCATAATTTTTTATTAGCCTACAATGGTTATAAGATAATATATATTTAAAAAACTCTTGATCATTTGATGATGAATACTCAAATACTCTACAAATATCATGCTTGAACCTAAGACTTCTAGAAAAAATCGATTGATCAAAAATCAATAATTAGATGATGTACCGTTCAACCTTTGAATTAATGTAAGGTTGAACCGTGAAGTTAGCTTTCAAAGCCTAAGGGCCTCCTTTTGTCTACATGATAGGAAACACATATGACAAACTATACAATCACTAACATACACGTTCCAACCATGTTTATCTTCACATAACAAAGGGATTTCTCCCTTCTCCACATCAAACCCAAGTCATAACTTCTTTTAAAAAAAGAAAAGAGAAAAGCATGTAAATAATAAATATACCTTCATATATGCATTCATTTGTTCAATGATTCATCCCATAAAAATCATCCTAAGGTTGCTTAAAAATCAAGTTTGGGAGAATGATTAAAGAAAAAGGGAGAAAACTAATTAAAGGGGATGTGCATGTAATGCAAGTGTTATCCCCCACTATGGTAAAGAAGAATTCCATGAATACAAGATTGTATTGTGTATTTTAACTACCATTTAGTGGATGTAGAAACCATGATGTAAGTCATTATAATGGTCATCAAGTATGTACACTTATAATGATTGGATGCCATGGATTTTTTTTTTTAAATAGCTTGTGCGGTTCAAATACAAGGTTGTTTTTCTTTTTCAAATGATATACTAATGGTTGTAGTTGAATGGGGGAAAAGGGTCCCTATAATCATGCAATGCCAACCTGCCCACTTTTGAATTCGGAAAGCAAAAGCGAATTTGGACCAATTACCTTAACAAAAATTCATATTTTGCCATATATCAAGCAAAAGTGGATAGAATTTGTTGACAAAAAGGAAGAAATGTAGAATGTAGTAGTTAGATTTCAAGGAAATCAATCAATGATTCCCTGTATGATTTGAATAAACTTGAGAGATGTACTTACAATAACATCTTCAAATTTGGTTTAGATATGATGATCGTCATTACTGTTTTTTTTGTGTGTGACTATTTTGGGATAATTGTAAAATAGTGTCTATTTAAAATACTATCAATTATTAGATAATGAACACTCAAATACCTCTATAAACGTAATATCCAAAATCGAGATCTCTACGGATTAAAATATAAAAGTTGGAGCTTTGAGTTTCTTAAGGCTTTTAGTATGATTTTTGTATACCTTTGCAACCGTATTGGTGCTTGCACAAAGATCCTAACAACATTTGTTTTCTGATTGCTTTGTCGGTGATCACATATTATAAAATCTCCTCTTTGGTAAAAAGTTATTTGCGATTATAATCATAATTGTGTAGCGAAGCAGTCTACCAAATTATTTGATTCCTTAACCACTCTTTTATCATTCTGTAAAGCTTCTCGTTCGACCGAGAAGAGTTTTATGAAGGTTATTGGATTCTTTTGATGTTAGACGTCATTTTCAATGAAATGTTTCTTTTTTTTCGTATCTTTGGATTTAATATTTTTGTTTTATGTTTGAGTTTCTTGGTAACTATTTTCTCTAATTTTCTCTTTGGATGCGTTATAATTTTTATTTTTTTCTATTGTTTTCATTAATGAAAGTGTGTTGATTAGCGATATAAGAAATCAAATTGGACTCCAAAGTTGAAATTGTTGTCTTTTTTTCTCAGCTCGTCATTTGCAATGTCATCCACTAAATCTAATGGATTTTAGTTTACTTTAACAAATGTGACATTTCCATTTGCTTAAACTTTAGGAATGCAGCTACCCCCTTTTCATTTCATTAGATGTAATTGTCTTCAATCTTATTTCTTTACTAGACCCCGAAATTTCAAGTGAATCCAATGTACCAAGAATCAGATTGTGTATGTAGACACCGGTTTTTTCAGGGATAATATTATTATTATTATATTTTTATTAATAATAATGTTAACATTATTTATGTTATCATTTTGCAGGTCAAGGTAAACCATGCAGCAAATTACGGCAGTCCAGTGGACAGTGCACGTCATCCATATTGATCGCCAATGTTGACCATGTTACAAGCATATTTGGATGATGAAGTCTTCTTAACATTTAATCCTCTATCTCTTATCTTTCCAACGCACTTTGAATAGTATTAATACGATATTGGTAGCTCGAGATATGCCCAGATAATTGAAGACTGTGCAGGCTGGAAAATCAATACGAGAATAACGAATTCAGTTCAACAAAACCTTTGTTTTTCCTTGCAACAGAACATTAGACCATGAATCACGTTGGGAAAACTTGTTGGAACCCTTGGGAGACATATACAACTGAAAATCCATTCAAACAAGCTTGGATCCACTCCACAAACACGTCCAAACTATTCCACATGGACCGCATTCATTTGCTGGAACAAAACTGCACCACAAGGTACAAACAACATGGTACACATTGATATCAGTTTATGATGGAGCAATAAGTGACATCCATTCAGCAAGCATAAGCAGCACACAAAGAGAGGGGGAGCAGCACGTGGAAGACAATTTCCAGCATTGTTTTTAGCCAGCCCATGCTTGATGACTCACCTATGCACTCACACATAGTGGAGACATGTCATACATGCCCATAATAAACCAATTTCCAGCATTGTTTTTAGCTAAACATGTTGTAATCCCCAATTTTTAAAATCAGAAGTCAAAGGAAGTTCACCATTAATACTTGCTCCCTTCATCCTTGTCTCTTGCAGAAATTTGCACAAGATTAATTTTTTCATGTTGAAATTATGTAAACTTTGGGCTATAAAAGCCAAACACATGTGATCAAAAGGGGGGATTAAAAGAGTGAGGGAGTACCATAGACACTGGTTCAGCATCTATTCTTAAAAAAGGACATCCTACAGAGAGAGGGGGGTCAACAATTAACATTGGAGAGCATCAAAGAAGAGGTCACGAACAGGAGGGAAGAACAGAATGAAAAATTCACCAACGGGAGAGGGGGTCATCAAGAACGATTGGAACAAAGGGGTTCGGATCTATCATTGGAAAGTTGTAAAACAGGATAGCAACCATTCTAGATAGAAGAGGAGGATTTTCGCTTACTCTTGGAAAAACGAACATAAACCATTGTAACAGAAACCTCAAAATTGTATTCAAAGGCCGAGAAAGCAATAGAAATACGATTTGATTTGAGGTATTCTTCTTGGGGTCCTTCATTTTTATTTTTATTTTTAATTTTTTCTAGTTTTCTCGGTGCATGATTGATTCTGTGTCGAAATCAAAATACATATAAATTAGGAATTGCCGGGTCTTTTATTTCTTTATTTTGATAATTTCTTCACCTATTTCAAACACAAAATTAACCTTCAACTTGTAGTGCGTCGGGGTTTGGGGGTTGAACTCGTCAGTCTTAGAAGTGGGGAGTCGTTGCATGTGGTCTTGGTGTTCGAGGGTTTTGTAATAGTAAAGATATACGAGAAATGGAGGGTCTAGGTTCGGTTTAGTTTAGTCTCATCCATGGGGTCTTTTGGAGCGAGCTGTGTCATGAGTGGCAACCATGGAGGGGTTGAGAAAATGGGTGATTGCAGCTGAAATGTTTAGGTAGAATGATAGGGATTCATTCTTACGCAGAATAGGGGATATACCCGTGTATCAAAACGGCGTTGTCTGGGATACCTAGGTTTGTTCAACTGTGTTTGCATTATTTTTTTTGGTCATTCGTGATTCGTTTACAATTCATTTTAACCTTAAAATCGAGTCTTACATTTTAATCTGGTCTTTTATTTGTATGCACATTTGATTTTAGTCCTAAGTGTTTATTTGTGTAACTTTTGTTGTTTAGATATTAGAACTTCAATTTTTCGCATGTTACTTTTCAGTTCTATGAATGTTTAGGGTTTTATTTTGATTTCGATCCTGTGTAATTGTGAGGGTTTTTTATTTTTAGGCTTAAAATATCGTATGGTCTAATGTGTGCATTTATACTTCATTTATTATCTGATTTATTTTTTAGGTACTAAAGTTTTGTTCAATATTACTTAGTCCAAATTCTGATACATATAATTTTTATGCATATTTTGGTATGTTGTGTTTTGTGTGTTTGTATTTAAGTTATATTTATGAACTACATGTTAATATATATATGGCTTATAATTTGTAGTTGCAAAATGTATGTATATAATTTTGATATTAAAATGTAGTATTGCATGTTTCTTTATAGCCATTATTTAATTAATTTTTGCATGTTATCCTCACGTGTATAACTCGACGTTATTATATAATTTGATTAAGGGTAATATGCTTTTAATTTAAAATCGTTTTAAGTGGGTTGTCTTAACTGGTTAGATATCCACTTTTGATGATTTTAAACTAAAAGGGTATCCCATTAGTGACACCAAAAAATGATCCATCACTTTAAAGTTTAGGAACAGAAGAAAAAGAAATATTCGACTATTTAAATTTATCGAGAAAAGATAGTTAGAACTTATCTAAGATCTGGTCTCGATATTTGTAAATAATCGAATATTCTTTATCTTTCTAAAAGGCCTGGTAATTTTAATTTAATCTCTTTTGGTGTTTTTGAATATTGTAAAATTCATATGTTGTTTTGTCGAGGATAATAAACCAAATTAAAATCGAATTTGTAAATTTCATTGCAAAGACATTAATTAATCGATGAGGTACCAATTTAGGGCGCTATGGGGGTGTTAATCCTTCTCTACGCGTAACTGACTCCCGAACTCATTTTCTGGTAACGCAAACCTAAATTTGTTGTTTTAATTAAAATTGATTTTTATTTAAAATGACAAATTACTTTTGGGTGTCCAATCACACCCTAATCAAAGATTAGTGGCGACTCTTCGAACCTGTGTTTTTATCGTGAATGAATTCTCAAATTTTCGAAGAGGTTTTCTAAAATCACATTGTTTTTAATTAAAACTCAATCTTAAGAGAATAATTAAAAATGATGTGGTTTTCCAAATCTTGTGCCCCCTATTTTAAAAATCGTTTCGACAGCTTGGTGACTCTGTTGGGTAATTGTTTTTAGAGAGTCAGGCCCATAGTCGATTAATTGATTGTCTTTGCAATTGAAAGTTATAAATTCGATTTAATTTGGTTTTTGATCCCATGTTTGGTTTTAATATCGTTTGTTTGTAATTTGATTAACAAATAAATAGTTGTATTGATCTGTTTGCTATTGGTTTTAGATTAGTTATGTGTTGAAAGAGGATTGATTTTTGAGTGTTTTGTGATTATGTGTTGTTTTATTCTCGATTTTCCTCACACACTGCACAGTCGTATTTGCATAACATGACCTAAAACCCTCTCCGTCCTATTTAAGTAGGAGTGAGAGACTACTCCCTCGTGTAGTTTTCATCTCCGCATGGGATAGTGGATCGCTCCTGGAGCTCACGCCTAATGGTCCTTGTGATGGTATTCACCTCCGCATGGACATAAGGAGGTGTGTTCCCTCGAAATTGAACTCGTTCGGCAGCCCAAGGGGGCACTGACAAGGACAATTCGAGAACCTATTGCTTTAGAACTGAACCCAACATATAGTGAATGTAGAGCCTGAACTTAGGTCGAGCCTAACCCGAACCTTAAGAATCCTGTGAGGAGGGTACACAAGGAAAGGTTTTTGAGTCATTTATTTTCTCTTTTTGAATAAATGTATGCGAACTAGAAATCATGCGGTTAGGATTTTTTGTGAATAACAAAGCATGGGGGTAGATATCATGTTCGTTAGGATCTACTAAGCATGATTTGGTAGTCAGCATGAGAGGGTAAGTTTTATTTGATATTTACAGTACTTACTATTTTGTTGTTTATCTTATGAGTACTAACCCATTTTTTGTTTTATGTCTATTTTATTATGGATTTATTGCATGTGCATCTTCATGTCATTCAAAGGTGTTAATTCACAAGTGATTGAAAAATAAGAAGGCTGGTCATAATGAGGCAAGAAATTCTTAGCCATGGAGTCAAAATCGGGAGATCCAGAGATATTCAAATGATTCACGAAGAAAGACACCCGATGAATGAAGAATCTGAAGCTGATTGGAGATTTCCTTTAAAGGGGCAAAGGCCAAGATGTTGACTCAGAAGATATATATAGCCATACCAAGGACGAGTAGACCATGCACAAGGACGAGAAGACCATTCATAAAGATGAGAAGACCATTCATAAAGATGAGAAGACCATTCACAAAGACATGAAGACTACTTTGCATTAAAAGTAAAGAAGAAGATCCCAAGATTCAATTTAAGGACATCCGACATCATCAAAGGTGATAAGATACGTTGACAACTTTGGAGATGCAGTGCCAGATTCCATGAAGAGTACGACTCAAGGAAATGAAGAGACGAAGAATCACAATTGTATTTTGGCTACATGGTATAATGAATTCTTGTTGTCTAAATGAAGGTTGTTCTATAGTGGTCACTTTTGGAATTAACACCTTTTGCCTTTGCATTTTCATTTGCATTGTATGTATTTGTTTGAGCATTTTACATGCATCAATTATGAAAACACAAAAATAACTTATGGGAGGTTATGTGACAGTAATAACAAGATCATTCATTCATATTGTTCCTCATCATCATGAGCAAACAAATAGAAGCAATGGAGCAATCTAATGAGAAATCACAAGATCAGTTGGTTGAGTTACAACAAGATATGAGGAATCAAACATCGGGTTCTCTACAAGGCGTATCGAATCAAATGGTCCAGGTGTTGGCACCACGAGCTATTGGTAATGAGAAAATGGAGGATAAAGGAAATCAATCTCATCAGACTGGTACATCAAGAACGATAATTTTCCCCGGAGCATCTAACTCAAACCAAGGGAAGAGCCTCGTTAATTATGGGCAGTTTGAGAACGAATTCAAGCGGTTGAATGAAGCCGTTAAAAATATGAAGGTCGTTAATGCCTCTCACAAGGAGTTAGAAGCCAAAGAACTCATTTTGGTCCCTGATTTGGTCATCCCACATGAATTTAGGGTGCCTAATTTTTAGAAATATGATGGTACCAGTTGCCCCTTAATTCATCTAAAAATGTTTTGCAGGAAGATGGAGGGGTACTTGGATGATGATGATCTGTTGATTCATTACTTCCATGATAGTCTTGCTGGCCCAACTGTAGTTTGGTATAATCATTTGAATAGAGAGCATATCAAGACATGGGTCAACCTAGCTGATGCTTTTCTTGGGTAATATCGATATATTAAAGGCTTGGCCCCAAAGCGTCATCACCTTCAAAAGATGAGAATGAAAGCTACTGAGAGCTTTAAAGAATATGCCCTAAGATGGAGAGGAGTAGCAGCACAAGTTCAACCACCTTTGTTAGAAGAAGAAATATAGTTTATGTTTCACGATTCTCTCCCAGCTCCTTTCTTTGAGTCGATGCTGGAAAATTCAACAAAGGACTTCGAAGAACTTGTGACAGATGGGGAATTACTTGAAAATGCAATCATCAAAAGAAACTTGAAAGATGTTCTCAAGAGCCCAACCGATCAAAAGGACAAAGTTGATGATGTAACTAAATGTCAGGATCAAAGCTTCTATAACCGCAAAAGAGAAGGGGCAATAGGTTACTCGAGTCGTCCAAAGAAAGTCCCGAGATCAAAAAATACTTTGAAAGTGTTCCAAACTTCTATCTCAGATTTATATCCCCATTTGGTTAAAGGTCAATACCTCACACCAAGGCCAGTGAAAGTGCAACCAGACCCTTCTGCTCATAGCTTTGATCAAGTTAGTGTTTGTGATTTTCCCTTGGGGGCATTGGGGAATTCTACAGGAAATTGTAGGCCGCTGTTAAAGGAGATAGAGATTCTTGTGTAAAAGGGGACATTGACTCAAGAATTGGTGAAACAATGGATGACGAGCTCAACTGGGGTAACAGAGCCAAATGTATAACACCCGATCTAGTTAAACACCGCTGCATCAGAAGAATAATGGGACATCTTAATTATGCAAAAATCATTTTGTTCATCAAGAAACTTTTTTTCATTTGCAACATCTTGTTTGAACATGTTTTTGTCATTTTTCTCAACTTTTTGAAAGGATTTTCAAAATGAACTTACGTCATTTTCCAAAGGTCATGAGCAACAAATCAAGTTTTAATATTGCAATTCTTTGAATATCAAATGAGTTAAAGGTTGTTTTGCTACTTCATTAATTATATGCTTTTGACAAGAGGCAAGATTAGAACTTTCATATCCCATCTAAAGCTGAAAGAACCGTTGTTGGGTTCCTTACCCAAAATAACACCGAGACTAAACATTGACATCACTTCCCCAGCCTCAATAAATCCTGGGGGCATGACGAGGACTTTTCCTACAAGAAAGACAAGATGGAGCGTAATAGATCAAGGGCATACTAGGACCACAAAAAAGAAGCAAAAAAAAAGAGAAAATCATTGAAATAATTCTATCATGCATTAATTATATTATTTTCATGTAAATAAGGTTAATCCTGAATATACGTCCCCCTGGGGATACCTCTTTTACGAAGACTTCCATGTATGAGATGATGAACGGATTTGTTTCATTTATCCCATCAAATATATGTATATATACCCCTTGTTGTCCCCTTTTGAGCCTATAGTATTTTTCTTCGGATTCAACCCAAACCAAGGATCGCCCTCCACACTGGGGGGAAAAGGTGAATAAGATCTGCTCGCACGAGTAAAGATTATCAGTCCGGATTTCGCTACAGAAGCAAGTCATGACACCACGAGGCAGACCAAATACAAAGCACTCTAAGATCAAATTGAGTTGACATCATGAAGAGAAAGAAGAGAAATGTAGAAAAAGAAAAAGAAAAGAAAAGATGAAAAAAGAGAAAAAAATTGGAAATGAAAAATGAAAATAAAAAAAGGAAAGAAAACTCACATAAAACTTCAAGGCGAGCGGTTCAAACATCTCAAGTCTATCGTGAAACATTGAAGGAAAAAAGAAGAATAGAAGATGCACGAGCAGATTCAAATCAGGCATAGCAAGGTTGAAGACAGCAAAATGAATTGATCCTTGGTTCGATCACCATTAAACACTTGTTTGAGCTATTGCCCCTCAGGTTTAATTGTATTTCTAAATAGTTTTTTAGAAATAAAATCTTTAATGCATGATAGAAAAAATAATAAGGACTACATTACGTGCCTGAAAAGCCCCTTCTAATCATACATTGATTTCTAAGTGGAGAGACTATCTTCAGATTTCATATTGCCCCTCAGGTTTAATTGTATTTCTAAATAGTTTTTTTAGAAATAAAATCTTTAATGCATGATAGAAAAAATATAAAAGGATGGTTCAAGAAGTAAAATTTTAGATGACGTCTTGAAACCAAAGGAGAATTCGAGTTAAAAACCTGAAAAGGTAGCTCTAACACAAAGATTATCAACTACTGTACAGAAGGGTGATCTAATACATCTCCTGATAAAGCATCACACAGTCTAAAGGCGCTCACGAAGGTTGAGAACCAGTGAACATTTCTAGAAGATAAGCAAAATGGTTGCCTCATCAGATCAATAAAATGCCATAATCAAGGATACAAAAAAGCTAACCTGTAACACATTTCCTTCCCAAGTTAGCCTAAGCCTTTTGTCAGCATTAATCTTTACTATTTTCAAATGTATATAATTTTTGAAGGATTAAAAGAGAATTTGACTTATTTGATATTCATTGAACTCTTGTTTTACAATTTGTTTTGATTGTGAGTCTGAAGAAAATGACAGCATTTTTGAAATTTATTCATAAATTTTTCACATTGCCTAAAAATAAGAGAAGGGATAAAAACATTTTCAAATAGAACAAGTTTCAAACGTGAAAAGTCCTTGCAGCTGGTGAGGCTCATTATGCCTCTATTGGAAGAAAGAGAATAAGCGGTGCCAAAACATGAAGCTGGCGGTCCAAGAGATCAGAATGAATGAAGAAAGAAATTGTAATATTTCCTTATGACTTTGTCAGTAACCCGTCAGGAAGAATAAGTGATGCCAGAACATGAAGCATTCCGTGATCGTAAAGCAGATGGTGTAAGAAATCAGAATAGATGAAGAACACTTTCTTGGGTTTTCATCGGTAACCCATCAAGAAATAGATGCTCACCATATTTGAAAGGGGCACATATCTAAGCCCGAATGAAAATGCAAGACATTGTGTTAGAAGGGTTGGTCACTTCTTAAGTAGCATGAAGAAAAGCCCTTAAACTACTTGACAACACTACTGTGTAGTGACACCAGAATGAGAACATTCAAGTTAAGATAATTTTGGGGCACGACTGAACCCGCATGTTGAGATGATAAGATTCAGACCAAGGAGGGCATGAAGAATGAGCCTTACAATTTGAGGTGTTGGGGCATTTTGATGGCCCGTACCAGTATAAGATGATGTTGCGGCACTAGTGAAGGCATGTTTCAGCTAGAGGTATTAATGTGGGGCATCTTTGGAAGCCTATGAAGACATGTGGAACGATCATTGAATTAAACAAATAATTCCAATGGGATAGGAATGTATGAAGAGTGAAAATGGTGAAACAATGACAGTGGAGTTAACTGTATATGATCATTTTGTCCATCATCAGTTGCATTACTCTTGTAATTTCCACCAAGTTTTGGTATCCTTGTAATACCATACAAGAACTCTGAACGCTATGCAAAAGAGCTTCTTTGGTTGAAAGAAATGGGCAGAAGCCACGGGAAAGATGAATGGGTTGTCAAATGTTTTACGAATCAGTAAATATGGTGCTGAACCAATGTTACATTACCTAAGATGAAGATTGTCTCCTACAACCCCGATGTTGAAAATGAGAAATGATTAAGATTACTTTCCACGGAAAAGGTAATAGAATTTTAACAGCAAAGAACAAGTGGAACCAACTAAGGTTGAATAATGGGCTGTTGATAAACCTCTCGACATGATATGGTATAAATGAGCCTTGTTTGATATCTTATTAGAGGTTATGACATGAAAAAATCGGGATAGATCCTCCTTGTGATATGTTGCAAGAGTCAAATCAGAATATATGCATCTCTCCCTTTGATCTTTATGCAGTTTGGCATAGTCATATACGCAGCCTCTGAAAATGGGGCAACACAATCATATTTATGACCATAGTAAGAAGATGAGAGAGAAAACGTTTTCTCCGAAATGAAGACAGAAGACAAAGGCGATGGAATAAGATCAGAAAGCTCGTAAAAAATGTAAGTTGCAAACTATGAATTGCTAC
The DNA here is from genome assembly GCF_006381635.1 of Hibiscus syriacus. Taxonomy (NCBI): domain Eukaryota; kingdom Viridiplantae; phylum Streptophyta; class Magnoliopsida; order Malvales; family Malvaceae; genus Hibiscus; species Hibiscus syriacus. The sequence goes on along the minus strand of NW_024062296.1, from coordinate 1,802,485 downwards.
ATGGGTATATTAAGTATACCCTGGAAAGAATGATCAAATGGAAGAAGATCGAGCTCACCACTCTGGAGCCAAGTGAGGATTGATTCAACATTTATGCATTCATGAAAACATCATTTGCATAAAAGAAAATGCATTACACTGATACATTTAATTGCATTTGTGTTTCATGCATAAATACATGATTTTGACAGATCTTCCAGTGAAAAGAGAAGATACAGGATGTTAAAATCTCGACGATTGAAATGAAGATTTCAAACCTCAAACGCAAGAAATCACATTTAGAAAGGCATGCCCTAAATAATTGAGAGGTCTAATCCACAGAAGAAGCATTACTCTGAAGTGATGACCATCAGATGTAGAAGAAAAACAAATATTTTGTGAATCGATCGATTGGAAGGACTTACACAAATGAGATTGGAGCAAGTTAATCTTAAGCCTTCACCAGAGAATAGTGAAGCAATCCATCTTCAGCCTTCACTGAAAGAATAGTGAAGCAAACCATCGTAAGCCTTCACCTGAGAATAGTGAAGCAAATCAATCTGAAGCCTTCACCTAAGTAGTGAAGCAATCAATCTGAAGCCTTCATTAGAAACTAGTGAAGCAAGTTCACCTTAAGCCTTCACCAAGAAAAGTAGAGAAGCAAATCCATCAGCAAGCCTTCCGAGCATGATGATTAAGTCCTCAGGGAAATCTTAGGCCTTCACCTGAAAGGAGTGAAGCAAATCAATCTTAAGCCTTCACTGGAGAGTAAAGTGGCGGCGAGACAAGCTCTCGCAGGAGAAATGAATTCAAAAAGATTCTCTTAAATTCTAAGTTTTTGAGTATAATGTTTTTCAAATCTTCAAGCATACACTAATGAGTTGTATTGTTTGATTTTCAAGTTTGACCTTCGAAGCAAACCAACTTAACCCTTCACAAGAAAGTAGTGAAGCGAAGAAGATGTTCGAGTTCCATACTTCCTAGAGAAAGAGGGAGCGAACCCGTTTGAAGGAGATGTCTGAGTTCCATACTCTCTAGAGAAAGAGGGAGAGAACCCGTAAGAAGATATTCGAGTTCCATACTCCCTAGAGAAAGAGGGAGTGAACCCGAAAGAAGATGTCCAAGTTCTATACTCCCTAGAGAAAGAGGGAACGAACCCGTTTGCAGAAGATTATTCGAGTTCTATACTCCCTAAAGAAAGAGGGAGTGAACCGGTTTGTAGCAGATTATTCGAGTTCTATACTCCTTAGAGAAAGAGGGAGCGAGCCCGTAAGAAGAAAATGTTCGAGTTCCATACTCCCTAGAGAAAGAGGGGGGGGGAACCCGTAAAAAGAAGATGTTTGAGTTCCATACTCCCTAGAGAAAGAGGGAGTGAACCCGTAAGAAGAAGATTATTCGAGTTCCATACTCCTGAAAGAAAGAGGGAGAGAACCCGTTTGCAGAAGATTATTCGAGTTCTATACTTCCTGAAAGAAAGAGGGAGCGAACCCGTTTACAGAAGATTATTCGAGTTTTATACTTCCTGAAAGAAAGAGGGAGTGAACCCGTTTGCAGAAGATTATTCGAGTTCTATACTTCCTGAAAGAAAGAGGGAGTGAACCAGTTTGCAGAAGATTATTCGAGTTCTATACTCCCTAAAGAAAGAGGGAGCGAACCCGTTTGCAGAAGATTATTCGAGTTCTATACTCCCTAGAGAAAGAGGGAGCGAACCCGTAAGAAGAAGATGTTTGAGTTCCATACTCCCTAGAGAAAGAGGGAGCAAACTCGTTTGAAGAAGATGTCCGAGTTCCATATTCCCTAGAGAAAGAGGGAGCGAACCCGTTTGAAGAAGATGTCCGAGTTCTATACTCCCTGAAAAATGGGGAGCAAACCCGTTGATCGAAGATTGATCGAGTCCTACACTCTCTGAAAGAATATGGAGCACACATGTTTTTTGAATATTTTTCAAGTCTCACTTACCCCGGAGGAGGAGTGGAGCATATCCTTTATCAAGTTTTAAAGCAGAGATGGATCTGGACAAAAACGTGTTGTCTCTTTTTTATCTTTGCTCTATTCTTGTTAACACAAGAATAAGCAAAGAGAGACAGCTGTAGACACCCGTTTTGTCTGGGATATTATTATCATTATTATATTTTTATTAATAATAATATTAACATTATTTATGTTATCATTTTGCAGGCCAAGGTAAACCATGCAGCAAATTACGGCAGTCCAGTGGACAGTGCACGTAATCCATATTGATCTCCAATTTTGAACATTTTACAAGCATATTTGGATGATGAAGTCTTCTTAACATTTAATCCTCTATCTCTTATCTTTCCAACGCACTTTTAATCGTATTAATCCGATATTGGTAGCTTGAGATATGTCCAGATAATTGAAGACTGTGCAGGCTGGAAAATCAATACGGGAATTACTAATTCAGTTCAACAAAACCTTTGTTTTTCCATGCAACAGCACATTAGACCATGAATCACGTTGGGAAAACTTGTTGGAACCCTTGGGAGACATATACAACTGAAAATCCATTCAAACAAGCTTGGATCCACTCCACAAACACGTCCAAACTGCTGCACATGGACAACATTCATTTGCTGGAACAAAACTGCACCACAAGGAACAAACAGCATGGTACACATTGATATCAGTTTATGATGGAGCAATAAGTGACATCCATTCAGCAAGCATAAGCAGCACACAAAGAGAGGGGGAACAGCACGTGGAAGATAATTTCCAGCATTATTTTTAGCCAGCCCATGCTTGATGACTCACCTATGCACTCACACATAGTGGAGACATGTCATACATGCCCATAATAAACCAATTTCCATCATTGTTTTTAGCTAAACATGTTGTAATCCCCAATTTTCAAAATCAAAAGTCAAAGGCAATTCACCCATAATATCTGCTCCCTTCATCCTTGTCTCCTGCAGAAATTTGCGCAGGAATAATTTTTTCATGTTGAAATTATGTAAACTTTGGGCTATAAAAGCCAAACACATGTAATCAAAAAGGGGGGGATTAAAAGAGTGAGGCAGTACCATAGACATTGGTTCAGCATCTATTCTTAAAAAAAGACATCCTACAGAGAGAGGGGGATCAACAATTAACATTGGAGAGCATCAAAGAAGAGGTCACGAACAGGAGGGAAGAACATAACGAAAAATTCACCAACGGGAGAGAGGGTCATCAAGAACGATTGGAACAAAGGGGTTCGGATCTATCATTGGAAAGTTGTAAAACAGGATAGCAACCATTCTAGATAGAAGAGGAGGATTTTTGCTTACCCATGGAAAAACGAACAGAAACCATTGTAACAGAAACCTCAAAATTGTATTCAAAGGTCGAGAAAGCAATAGAAATACGATTTGATTTGAGGTATTCTTCTTGGGGTCCTTCATTTTTATTTTTATTTTTATTTTTATTTTTTTTCTAGTTTTCTTGGTGCATGATTGATTCTGTGTCGAAATCAAAATACATATAAATTAGGAATTGCAGGGTCTTTATTTCTTTATTTTGATAATTTCTTCACCTATTTCAAACACAAAAACAACCTTCAACTTGTAGTGCGTCGGGGTTTGGGGGTTGAACTCGTCGGCCTTAGAAGTGGGGAGTCGTTGCATGTGGTCTGGTGTTCGAGGGTTTTGTAATAGTAAAGATAGACGAGAAATCGAGGGTCTAGGTTCGATTTAGTTTAGTCTCGTCCATGGGGTCTTTTGGAGCGAGCTGTGTCATGAGTAGCAGCCATGGAGGGGTTGAGAAAATGGGTGATTGCAGCTGAAATGTTTAGGTAGAATGCTAGGGATTCATTCTTACGGAGAATAGGGGATATACCCGTGTATCAAAACGGCGTTGTCTGGGATACCTAGGTTTGTTCAACTGTGTTTGCATTATTTTTTTTTGTCATTCGTGATTCGTTTACAATTCATTTTAGCCTTAAAATCGAGTCTTACATTTTAATCTGGTCTTTTATTTGTATGCACATTTGATTTTAGTCCTAAGTGTTTATTTGTGTAACTTTTGTTTGTTTAGATATTAGAACTTCAATTTTTCGCATGTTACTTTTCAGTTCTATGAATGTTTAGGGTTTTATTTTGATTTTTATCTTGTGTAATTGTGAGGGTTTTTTATTTTTAGTCTTAAAATATCGTATGGTCTAATGTGTGCATTTCTACTTCATTTATTATCTGATTTATTTTTTAGGCACTAAAGTTTTGTTCAATATTACTTAGTCCATATTCTGATACATATAATTTTTATGCATATTTTGGTATGTTGTGTTTTGTGTGTTTGTATTTAAGTTACATTTATGCACTACATGTTAAAATATATAGGGCTTATAATTTGTAGTTGCAAAATGTATGTATATAATTTTGATATTAAAATGTAGTATTGCATGTTTCTTTATAACCATTATTTAATTAATTTTTGCATGTTATCCTCACGTGTATAACTCGACGTTATTATATAATTTGATTAAGGGTAATATCCTTTTAATTTAAAATCGTTTTAAGTGGGTTGTCTTAACTGATTAGATATCCACTTTTGATGATTTTAAACTAAAAGGGTATCCCATTAGTGACACAAAAAAATGATCCATCACTTTAAAGTTTAGGAACGGAAGAAAAAGAAATATTCGACTATTTAAATTTATCGAGAAAAGATAGTTAGAACTTATCTAAGATCTGGTCTCGATATTTGTAAATAATCGAATATTCTTTTATCTTTCTAAAAGGCCTGGTAATTTTAATTTAATCTATTTTGGAGCTTTTGAATATTGTAAAATTCATATGTTGTTTTGTCGAGGATCATAAACCAAATTAAAATCGAATTTGTAAATTTCATTGCAAAGACATTAATTAATCGACAAGGTACCGATTTAGGGCGTTGTGGGTGTGCTAATTCTTCCCCACGCGTAACCGACTCCCGAACTCATTTTCTGGTAACGCAAACCTAAATTTGTTGTTTTCATTAAAATTAATTTTTATTTAAAATGACAATATTTTTGAGTGTCCAATCACACCCTAATCAAAGATTGGTGGCGACTCTTCGAACCTGTGTTTTTATCGTGAATGAATTCTCAAATTTTCGAAACGAGAGATTTTCTAAAATCACATTGTTTTTAATTAAAACTCAATCTTAAGAAAATAATTAAAAATAACGTGATTTTCTAAATCTAGCGCCTCTATTTTTAAAATCGTTTCGACAGTGTAAAAACAAATGAAAGAGGATGCTGCTCAGAGATGTGTAAATCATTGTCCTTCAACCTACAAATATGCGTGAAAAAGTTGACAAGTCTTTATCTGTCAATTTATGGGGAAACCTACAGATATATGATCCAATATATTACCCCCATCTTATGTTAGACGTCAAGATTACAGAAGCAACTCTAACAGGCTAACACTCATATTTTAGGTTTCAGGGCTACAATTCTCTTCACTTCATTTAAAAAAAAAAAGAAAAAAAAAGATTGATTCATCGTTTAAAAAATATACATAAATGTATTTTATTATGTCAAAAATTCATCAAATATATCATTTTATTAACAAAATTGATTTAATGACAACAACAACAAAACCTTATTCCCATATGCAAAGAGGTAAGGGGGAGGTAGGTTAGTAGGTTGCCCCCAACGCCAGGTTGAGAGAAACTTCCGTGGAAAACCTTCGGCAATCAGAAAATTAAAAAATAAAGATAAAATACAATGCATGTGTAAATAAATAAATAAATACATAGTTGAACAGTCTTCATATGCGTCTGTAATGGGAAGTAATCCCTGCAAATAAATCCCTACGTAAAAATCTCTGCATATAGACAAAAACGTAAGTCTGGGCTTAATTTAAAAAGATGAAACATTAAGAGAATGATACACAGTAGTCAACGATAGCAAGTTACGAGAAGGAATAAAGTCAAATGGGTTAAAACCTAAACTAAGGCAACACTACTCCGCTACCCTAGTTTTAAGCCTTCATAAATTCCAATGACAGAAACGTAAAAAAGTAGAAGTCATGGAAATTACTACAAAGGCATTAAAAGAAGACATAGATGCTACACCCTATTGTTGTGACCCATACTACTCGGCTACCATAGTCTTAAGTCTTCATACTTTCCTGTCAGAGGTCATGTCCTCGGTGAGGGCTAATTCCTTCAAATCAGATCTCAAGCAGTCTACCCACTTCCTCGTTGGTCGTCCTCTCCTTCTGGCACTGTCGGCTGTAATCGACTCTACCCTCCTGATCGCATCCGACGGTTGTCGCCTAAGGACATGACCATTGTATTATTGATATCATCATTAAATTTATAAATGCGACAATCTAATTTGACACTCTATGTGTCATGTGACATGTTAGAGAGACTTATTTGATTTTTTTAGATCAAAACTTATTTTAATCCTCAATCAAAAAATTAATAAAAAATTCTCAAAAATAACAATAAATAATAACCAAAATTATATTTAAAGCTATTAAAATGTTTAAAATTTTAAAAATTACAAAATAAACATAAATTGTAATTAACTTGACAAATATTTGAAATTTTTTAAATATAAAATATTTTTTAATAGTATAGGATGATTACAATGTAGTATTTGTTAATAATTTTCTTAACTATTAACAACGCACATACTCTTTAGATATAATTACTCAAATCTGAGATCTTTGAGGAGAATAACACTCCCTTCTACTACAAAAATGCTTGATAGGTTCTAAATATAAAATATTTTAAAATGTTATTAGAAACCAAAATTTTAAACTAGAGGAAAGAATTAAAACTAGAAACTCAAACCGATATCCTTTCTCTATGTTAATTGTATGACAAAAAAACTAAATTTTATTTTTTTTTTCTTTTAAGTGAGAAGAAAGGGGCATGCTAGATAACAAGTAAAATCACTAATTATCTCTAGAATTATGATAGAAGGCAAAACTTATCTCTGAAGACAGATCATGGAATTTGTGAACACTAAAAGAACGACTTCAAGCCAATCTTGTCATAACACCAGCCACTTGATTGTACTCCCTTAAAACACGATTCAAATGAACTCCGATCACGCTTGATGAGATCAACAATGTGTGGGATCATTGGTGGACAAAAACTTTCCTCCATATAATTGTTAATGACCAAAAGAGCATTGTTGCAATCGACTCCACTATAACATGGCATAAAACCAAGACCCGAAGTCAGACCTTTAAAAATACTCCAATCCGATTCCACTAAATTGTAAACTTCAAAATAAGACTCGTGACTATTACAATGATCAATATTTATCACATATTTTTAAATTATAAAAAGAATCACAGAAACTGTTGTTATTCTAATATAAAATTGATTCTATTAAAAATATGATTGAGGATTGATAGTAGGGTCAGATTGAAATAAATAATCTTTGACCAATGCATTTAAATTTTTTTATAATTTTTTTTATTTTTATTTTTAACACTTTTTTGAAAATATTTATATTTTATTTTTAAGCATTTTCTAATTTTTGATACTTTTCAGAATATCTTAAGATTTTAATTCTTTGTTTTTTTATTTTTAATATTTTTAATATATTTTTAAAAAATTTTAGAATATTTTCTATTTTCTAATTATTTTCATCTTTTTAAAATTTTAAATATATTTTTTGTGAAACTTCTAATATTTTTAAGGATCAATCTGAATCAAACGATTTTAAAAGATCAAATTGAAAAGTGATAACTTAAGGATTAAAATATACATTTAGCCTTCATTTTTTAAGTGTATGAGAAGGATGGCCTAGAGTAGGTTAGAAGCAAAACCAGGTTGCCACTTGTCAGAAAACCGTTCATCAAAAATGACAATCAAGTCCTCTTGCAAGAGTTAGCTTTATTTTCATATTGCAGCTGGAAACTGCAATAATACAAGGTGGAGATGTAATAAAGTGAAAGGGTAGGAATCCATCAATGTATTGATGACATATATGGTCATATGGGGATGTGTGAATGTAATTATAAAAGGTAATGTAAATGATAATATTCTGTGGGAATTAGTGTCTTCAGGTGAAATTGGCAGTTAAAGTTGCTATCCTATCAGCATGTTTAGTCAAAACCCTTCACTGCAGTGAGGAAAAGGGTAACGATGAAAGCAAGGGCCAATGGATGGAGAGAGAGAGAGAGATGACATCTTTCTCATAAAACAGAATAAATTTTTTCACATTTCGGGTGTGTTTTGCTTTGGGATTTCAATATTATAGTTTGTATTCACATTTCTTGTCAAAGAACAGAGTAAAAACTCGTGAAAGGCAAGGACTTTTCAGGTCACCTTCTTCAATCAAAGAGGAGTCTTTTAGTTTTTTCGTGTTTGGTTTTCGTTTAATTTGCCCACATCCCATTCTTTTACGAGTTTATGGATCCCAAGCAGCAGCAAGAACCTCAAAGCATGGGAGAGAATAAAGCAGGTGAAATCAAGGATTTCCAGATAGTGATCGCGGATAAAGGAGAAGGGAAGAAGCAGCAGTTGGGCCCAAAGAGAAGTTCCAACAAAGACAGGCATACCAAAGTCGAAGGAAGAGGTAGAAGGATAAGGATGCCTGCTTTATGTGCAGCTAGAATCTTTCAGTTGACAAGGGAATTAGGTCACAAATCTGATGGGGAAACAATTCAGTGGCTGTTACAACAAGCTGAACCATCCATAATTGCCGCCACAGGGACCGGAACCATTCCGGCATCGGCTTTGGCTGCGGCTGGGGGCTCAGTTTATCACAGCCAGCGGCCTCTCTATCATCGGGGTTGCACCAAAAGATGGAAGATTTTGGGGGGTCCAGTATAGGGTCAGGGAGCAGTAGGACCAGTTGGACAATGGCTGGTGGAAATTTGGGGAGACCCCATCATGTGGCAACCGGGTTGTGGCCCTCAGTCAGTGGTTATGGGTTTCAGTCATCATCTGGACCATCTATAACAAATTTAGGCAGTGAAAGTTCCAATTATCCGCAAAAGCTTGGCTTTTCCGGTTTTGACTTTCCTAGTAACATGTGTCAGATGAGTTTCACCTCAATCATGGGTGGAGCGAATCAGCCGCTCCCTGGTTTGGAACTTGGTCTGTCTCAGGATGGTCATATTGGGGCTCTAAATCCTCATGCTTTGAGCCAGATTTATCAGGAGATGGAGCAAGCTAGGGTGCAACATCACCAGCAGCAACCCTCTGCTAAGGATGATTCCCAAGGATCAGGCCAGTAAAGTTTTCAACTTTGGGAGCAAGATGAAGATTAAAAAGAAAAAAAGAGTCGGGTCCCTGAGACACGATTGCTTGTTTTTTTTCCCTTGTAATGTTTCAGTATTGTATAATGGGGAAAATCAAAAACAAAAGTGTGAGAAAAATGGATACTTTTTCCTCTAATTCTATGGGGACTGGAGATTTTTTTTACTTCTTTCAATACTGCATCATTCAAGTTTCCATTGCAGAGGTTCTTTCTCTCGACTCTTACCTTGAACTTCCTCTAAAATCTATAGAGAAATATAAATTCTTGTGTTAAGCTATTTTGGTGTGGAATGTGCAGGTGGAGCTTTGCACTGCTTAGTAGCTTGGATTTGGGCTTAACTCCTTGTTTGATTAAGGGTGTGTTGATGTTGATGTAAGCTAAATCTATTTGTTTTCTTCTTCTCTAAGTCTGGATAGAGTGGCAATCGATTTGTTTGTGTTATTAAAAGTTATAAATTCACAGTAATACCTCCATCTTAGACGAAGTAGAATGCTTGTTTCTCCAAAAGAATATATTCTCCCACATAAAGGGCTAACTATTTACAACTGTAGCCTCCTCCGATTCTAACACCACGTTCTTCATCCCCTTCTCCTACTATAACACTCTGGTTGCCAGAACATGCATGTTTCCTGCTATAGCTTTCCATCCAACATACAAGAATCTATTTCCTTCGTCATAACTTGAAATTTGTTCCTTTGCAAAGAAATTACCTTTTTTTAAGAAAGCTCTTTTAGTGATAAAATCCTTTTGTTGAGCATCGTATATTTGTCTCTACTATCCTAAATTACTATATATTCAAATTTGTTTATGGAATTTGTGTCCACTCTTGAGCTTCACATATGAAGGGACTTGGCATGAGTATATCACTGGATGCATTAACTGTTTGTATCTTCTCTGTTTGATGTTGAGCAAGATTATATACGCCAGCTTTCTCTCAAATCCCCTAAAAATTTTCGGCAGATGTCGGATTTATGCTGCTCCAGGTACAATGTTGTAAAGAATAAGTGTAGTGGTGTGGTGTAGGAATTTAATCCAACACAAAGCTGATAAACCCACCACTTTTGTTAGAAACGTGAATAATGTTTTATACTGCTAAAAAAAGTGTTACCGGTTTTGTTATTATTTTAAATAATAAAACCGGTAAAAAAATACCGGAAATATTATTATTTACACCGGTTTTGTTATTATTATCAATTATTGATATAGGTAACAGCGGTAGAAAAATCAGTCAAAACAATATTATTTTCGGTAAAACGCTACCTAAAACATTATTTTTTTTATCAGATTTTTTATTGTGTTTACCTATATCGGTAATTAGAACCGGTAAAAATAATAATATTTTCGATTATTTTTTACTAGTTTTGTTATTTCAAATAATAATAAAACTGATAACGTCTTATTTTAGTTGTATATTAAGGTGTCGTGAGCATTTCCCGTTTTATCTTCACTTTTATTTTTCGGTGGAAGCCAATTTCATTAAATGGTTTGGACTACTCTCATGCATGTGTCATTGAGAAGATCACATTAAAACCCATGGACAAATTACTGTGGTCCAAACAATTATAGAAGTCGCAGATTCAAGGTGTACTGAAATTGACAGTTGAGGTTTAGGTTTGTCTTGCACTGTTTTGGAATGAAGTTTTGACCCTCGTATACCGTGTATTTCCCATACTGCATTCATTGTTTGCTACAATCTCCAAGATGGCAGCCTTTCAGGTAACTATGGCATGGCCATAGGAATCTCAGTCTTCTCCATCGCTACCTAGCCTGCCCTTTTTAAAGTCGATTGAGCATTCAACCTGATTTTGTATGCTTCATTTTATGTTTCTTCATGGTCTCACTTCCCTTGAGAATTTTCCTTAAAACTTGGATAGGTGCTTTGACAAGAGAACATCTTCACACTGCAAAAGGGGTTATAAAGAGTGTATGATACATCTGTTTCAGCATATTAAAGTTTGTTGTTTCAATGTTTTGATAGAAGAAGCATGGCTTCAGTACTTTAAAGATCCTCAAAGTAGCCATCACTTTCAATCGGTTTTATTCCTCTATCAGACATTCTTTATCTCTCTCCACCACATTGCACTGGTTTCAAGGATTGCTTCAGTAAAGTCAATGAGCTTGTTTGTCATTCGTGGTGTATGTTAAATGAAAAACAAGCTCATTATCTATTGGAGTTAGATAATGGTATATAAAATAAACTTTGAGATGATACAACTAATATCTGCAGCTGCCACCAAGATGATTAATAGTTGAATATATTATATGACCCTTGAGATGATGCAATGAATATCATCTACAGCTGTTGCTAAGTCAATTAATGGTAGAGTCAGCAACACATTCTCAAAATCAAACATGTATGAATCCAATTGGATGTAAAAGAGCTAAATGAACGATGACTGCAAACATAATTAAGTTTAGCAAAACAAGCATGTAAAGTAGAAAAATATAGGACATAAGATGATTTTTGACTCTTAATCGTTAAGCTTTTACGTAGCCCCTAACCTAGTCTAGCAAATCAACACAAAAAGTTTAATTCATCAGGGATCACCTGGGTTTAACCGTTTCAAGTAAACTAACAACTTTGGTCAACTTGCAACAGCCAGAGACAATTCTACTAACAATCTCCAACAGTCTACTAACTTTTTAATTGCCTCTTCCATAAAAAACATACCACATATGTAGTATTATCTTGTGGAAGGAATAAGCAATGGTGAAAGAACATAGTGTGGAGAGGAAATTAAGCGTTTTAGGAGGCAATGGTGAAAGAACAGAGTGTGGAGATGAAATTATGTGTTTTAGGAGTGAACCAATGGAAATTAAGTGCTTACGAAAGGCATGCAACTTTGTTTTACGCCTTGTGCCTATGTTTTAAGGACCTGTTCCTTTGTGTCTCAGTGCGCCTAACACCTTAGAACCAAGTATGTTCCAGTTTATTAAATTCACATAGACCTTTCAAGAGATACGATTCTTTGATATTAGAGTTGCTTAAAATCCTTGGAGGTAATTATATTGAAATCATGTGTAGGAAGTGAGAGAATTTTGTTAATGGTAAAGGTCCAAACCATGGGTAATAAGGAAAACCAACGAAAGAGACATGTTCCCCCGTCAAATCAAAAGCCTCATAGTAAAAAAAAACTCTTAACAACAATGTCCAGGAAACACTAAATTTTCCTAGGTTTAATCTAAAGCTCTATCGTAATCAGATCCTATAATTGTAATTTGTTGTTAACGTTATTCTGTGTGGGATGCATCAAATCTTTGTTGCAGGTACCATATAAGGGGTGTTCGAGGTTTACATAAAAAAATACTGAAAATAAAATATAATATTAGTACTCAATGTAAAAATTAATCAAAATAAATAAAACGAACTCATTGCTTTGTGGTGTAAACCACAATCTTAAAATTTCTTTTGTTACGATCGATATAATTGTAAATTAGAGGTTGCTCCCAGGATCAAAATAATACTTTAATATTTGTAAATTATGTGTATATATTATATTATATTATATTATATTATATTATATTATATTATATTATATTATATTATATTATATTATATTATATTATATTATATTATATTATATTATATTATATTATATTATATTATATTATATTATATTATATTATATTATATTATAATTATACATGTGCACATTAAATATACCTTGTATTGTTTATCTTACATTTATTTATATATTTATATTAAACATTATTTTTTAATAGAAGCCTCTAGTATTGTTAAAAAAAAGTGAAAATATCCAAAATTATAATGAGTTTACAACTATCACTGTAAACTAAATACAAAATTTGAACTTTTCCTCTAACATTGAACTAGTCACTTTAGATCATATAAGGATCATACATAGAAAATGTTAAAAAACGCAACCAAGAGACTAAAATAGATACTAATAAAACTGATTGTATCGACAAACGAACAAAAGGGAATTAAGCTATTGAAAGACCACCGAGAACTACAGATCAGAGCCGAACGTCGTAAGAAGATATTATAAATGTAAAATCACGCATCCAAATTCAATCTAAAGGTCCATAGCAAGGAATATCAACAATATTTTGAATAAGCGTCATCTTAATCAGTCATGACATCGTCAAATTCAACCCTAAGAAAATATAAGTAAAAGAACAAACAAAAGACAGAGAAAAAAATTGAAAAATGTGCCACAAATGCAAATATAAACGTGTCACAAAGACAGAATTATTCTTATTAAAAAAACAAAAACTAAATAAAGAAAAAAGAGAACCAATGGTTGACAACCAACATCAAAATTGGTGCCACCGCCAGCTAAAGAAAATCAAAGAAGAAAAAATTGATATGATCTATAAAATATAATACAAACTCAAAAAAGAAAAAAAGATAAGGGAGGGAGATAGCAGCAAAGGAAAGGGTAGGTTATATTAAACATTGTTTGATTATTATATTACATGTTAATCATATATATTAAATGTTGTGTTTTGAGTGTAAATTATATGTTTTTTTTAAGTTAAACCATATTTTATTTCACTACGAAGTGCATCAACAGTAACAATAGCAGAAATACATAAAGGGGGCACATGTTCAAAATATAGAGGTCGAGCATTAAGTGAAACAAAATTGGCCAAAGTATGTGCCACGTCACTCGCCTCACGTCGAATGTAGGAAACAGTGACCCGAGGATGAGTATCAAGATGTCGACGAGCTTCAGCCAAATAAAACAGCAGAACAGATCGGTCTGACTAATGGTTCGCCAATTGTTGCACCACATTGAAAGCATCAATCTCAACCATCACACTCGGAAATTTCATTTCGACGGCCATCCGAACACCGTCACAGATGGCCTGAGCTTCAATAATACCAGCATTCACCACTCCATTACACAGGAACGCACGACTGAGCCAAATATTTCTAAATGTATGTAAATATTTTTATTTTATATGATTAATATATATATATACACACATAAATTATTTGTGTATACTGCGTACACCGGATCAATTGTACATTTCATCCTTGTAATCCCCAATTTTCAAATCAAAAGTCAAATGAAGTTTACCCACTTCACCTGCTCTCATCATCCCTTGATTCCTGCAGAGACATGCGCAAAATCACTGAAACATTTGTAATATTTTATGATTAAATTATGTAAACTTTTGGCTATAAAAGCCAAGAAAAATAATAGGAAAGGGGAGGTTTTTTGTTTTCCGGTAGAAATACAAAACAGTTTTGCAAGGTAGTTGTTTTTTTAGTTTTTATATTTTATTTCGAAACAACAACGACCAATTTATTTATTTTTATTTTATTTCGAAATAACAATAATATTTGATTTTTTCGTTTAATTTCGGAATAATAAAAAGCATAAATAATATGTATTTTATAGTAAGAAAATAAAAGAAATAGGAATCGAGGCTTACTTGAGTCAAAGGGGGCCTCGTCGGAGGTCGTCGGAATCCGGGGAAACCGAGTGGTTTCGGGGTGTTTTCGGGAACTTTAAGGCTTTATTTAGTGGTTTTAGTCCCAATGAGGGTTCCTTATGGGTAGATCTATTGTTTTGGGGCGATTTGAGTCGATTTTAGAATTTTCGGCCACCGTGTACGAAGGCCAGAGTGGCGGCCGGCCGGCCGGTGATGAAATGGTTGAGAGAGCTCTCAAGAGTTCTTTCCTTTTTTTTGTGTGTTTTGGGTAAAAATGAAACAAAAAAAGAGTAAAGGTTGGTATATATAGGTTAGATTAATGATAAAATTACATCTTAAATGCCTCTAACTTTCCCCTTTTTTTACATTTTAGTCACTATAAGGACCGAAATTGATGTTTCACCATTTCTCTATGCATGCTTTATTTTTTTGGTAAATTTATTGTTTCAGTACCTTTAATTTTAGCGTGTTTTTACACTTTGGTCACTGCATCTTTTATTTTTATTTATTTTTTATTTTAGCAAGTATTTTTTATTTATTTTGATTTAGTACTTATTAGTCTTTATGTTGCTACTGAATTTTATTTTCTTGCATTTTGGTCCCTGTTTACTTTTTATTGAGTTACTTTCTTTTATTTTCCCGCAATTTAGTCATTATATTTAGATCCTTGTATATTTTAATTTTCTTCATTATTTGTATTTTTTATTATTTTGTTTAATTTTAGTATTTATTTAATTTATTTTGTAATTTTATTTTTAATTAGGATTAATATTCGAATCAAAATTAGAAATTAGGATGACACTATAGTTTAATTAGGGGTAATTCGAGGCGAGTTTTCGCATTATACGCCCGAATATTCGAATCAATTGTTCGATTAAAATTAATTAATGATTAATATTTTCTAAAAAATTAGTTTAATAAATAGGTTAGACCCTTAACTTTAAAAACGTTCAATTTAGGTCCTTAGATTTTTAAGTGTTTTTAGAGCTCAGTATTTTAGTTACTTGACACTTTTAGTTCCCGAACTTCAATTGGACTTCAAATATTGATATAATTAAATAGGTTAAATAGAGCTTCCATTTAAGCTTAGATTTCAAACTAGTCTTTTTAATTTATGGAATAATTTGAGTTGGCCTTCGCATAATGCTCGAGGGACCATTTTGGTTATTCGATTTAATAATTAATTAAAATCAAATAGGATTAATATTAGAGCCTACGTTCTTAGGCTTGAGCCCCTAGGTTCTTTAATTTTCATAATTTGACACCGTAGGTTAGAAAAAGCCTTAATTTATTTTTATTATAATTAGGATTAAATAAAATTTTGTTTGATTGCATTGTTTTTAAAACTTAAGGCATTGTTTACTTATTAAGGAGTTAATAGTATATCCTTCGCGATCACGCTCAGGGGGTGACTACCGGTAATTCCCTAAATAAGTCGACATCCTTTTCAAAACCACATCATGTTTTCTAAAAACAAGGCAATATTCGGTTATTAGACACAATAGTTGATCTCCCGCATTTACGCTCGGGAGCGAATGCTATCGGTCTCAATAAACGAATATCCTTTTCAAACTTTGCATCCTTAAAGATTTTTAAATTAAATAAAGATCAAACTCAAAATTTTTGAATATAGGGTAATCAACTAGGTACCAATTTTTGGGCGCTTGTGGGGGTGCTAATCCTTCCCCACGCGTAACTGACTCCTGAATCTGATTTTTGGATTTTCTCAAACCCTAAAAATTGGTATTTTATTAAAAAAAATATTTTATTAAAATCACCCAGTTTTTACGGTGTTCCAATCGCACCTTAAATGATTGGTGGCGACCCTTCACATTTCAAAACGATTTTCAAAGAGAAAACCCCCGAGTCGGTATCGGTCTTTCCCCGCCCGGGAAAAAACGGTGTCGACAACTTGGCGATTCCAATAGGGATTTTTTTTAAACAAATTGAGAGTCGAGCCACGAGTTAGTTACCTTATATTTATTATTTGGAAATTATGAGTTTGATCTTGTTTAATTTATGGTTCATTATGTTATTTCAAAAAAGAGAAAAAAACATATTTATCTATGGTTAATGCATACACTTTTGTGGAATTATTTAGGATTGTTGCATATTATAGCTCTGAACCCGAGCTCAAACCCGAATTACCTAAGTAGAGAGAAACATCACACCTCATAAGGAGCATTGGGCTTCCTTGTATGGGTCTGACAAAGTATCTCTGGAAAGCATCCTAAGTTGCCTATCCGGATACCATTTCTGAGGTACGCTTTTAGTGGTGTGATCCCCTGAGCTAAACCCGATTCGCAAGTCTGTAATGGGCCATAATTGGGGGTAACCTTAGCAGGCTATAAAAATGAATCGGGAATCTTTGCTAGAACCCATACACATATAGAGAATTTAGAAAGCCTACCCCGTTAGAGCCATGTGGTCAACCTAGGAGAATGAGATCGCATGAGACTAGGATTCTTAATTTTCTGTGATTATTTTATGTTCGATCTTTTAAATATTCACTATTTTTTCCTTATTCTAATGTCATTAACTTGTTGCTTTGTTTTGTTGATTGCATTTATCATTATCATATCATGTCATTTCATAAACGATATTGATTCCAAAATTACCTAGTTAGTATAAAAAAGCTTAGGGCAGCAATGTCTTCTGATGGGACTGAGAATGCAATCAGTGTTCAGACCTGGGCTGAATACGGGCAGACGCGATTCAGGGACAACCTTGTTAGTACTGAAGATTCAGTTTTGCCGGAGAATGTGATTATTCGAATCAAGCAGGCACACTGGGTAGAATTATCAAGAATCTGGTCCACCTGGGACGATAACGAGAAGTCTTTACTCAAAGAGACATATGTTGATATCGTAGAGCTGTTAAGAGTGCCAGTAGATTCAATGTTTATCCGAGCCTTAGCCGAGTGTTGGAATCCAGCTTACAGGTGTTTTACTTTCGGCAAAGTAGACATGACCCCTACCTTGGAAGAGTATACGACTTTGTTGAATATTCTGAATATTATAAGACATTCAATTTACACCAAGGTAATTCGACCTAAGGGGTTCATAACCAAAATGATCACATTAACGGAAAAGACCAAGGAGTGGGTCGAAGAGTACATTCGTGATGAGGGGATCTCATGGGCCCAGCTGAAGAGTTTAATTTATGAGCAGGCTCCATCGAAAAGAAGATGAGATCACTTCGCTCTTGCAGTATATGGCGTGATAGTCTTCCCCATAATTGAAGATAACTTCGACATTGCTTTAATCGATTTCGTCGAAGCTATTACCAGAAAGAATCCTGCACCATCCATTCTCGCAGAAACTTTCCTGTCACTGAACCGATGTAGACGACTGGGAGGAGGTCAGTTCACTGCATGTGCTTCCTTATTACTAGTTTGGTGGTGGAGCCACTCCTGGATAGTTGAGAGGGGTTGGGCACGGAGGTATCAATCAAATTTTTCTCCTCTGGTGGATTTTCTCTACAAATGTCAGATCTCGGAGCCTCATAAGAGGAAGGATTGGGTTGAAGCTCTTCGTAATATAAAAGATACTGAGATTGTCTGTAGGGATTACTGGTTACCTAAAGGGGACATACTTTTCTGATGCGAAAATGATATCTTCGCAATGCTGCACGAATTATGGGGAGCGATCGGGTATGCCCCGCTAATTGTACTCAAACAATTTAGCACCTGACAGTTTGTACCAACTACCCACGACTTGAAAGAGGTAGAGTTTTCTTTCTCTACTCCTGGTTACCGAGAGCAGATTTTGAAAATCTATACGGCATGGCAGAAGCCCCACTGCATGAACTTCAAAATAATAGAGACCGAATTTAGAAGACGAATCAACCATGGAGGAGCGATTAAGGAAAATCCCATCCGAGGCTTAGTTGTTAAGGGAAGAAATGTGATTGGTGAATTTAGAGAGAGAGAAAGAACAGAGAAGCTTCTCGGAGGAAAAGAAGATGTGGGAGCTCGAGTTGATCAAGAAAGACGGAGGAGTAAAACAATTATCTAAAGAGAAAGAGAAGGTCCAGTAAAACTTCGAAGCATTGAACCAAGATTTTAGGGCCTTAGAAAAGAACATGAGAGCCCAAGGTTTACACCACACTACTAAAACCCTAAAAATAAAGCTTAATGAAGTCGAAAGAAGCGCAAGAAGATGCCAAGAAGAAAATAAGCGAGCCTTACAGTATGCTCAGAGATTGAGAGAGCAGAGAGATGAGGCTAACCAGGAGCTAGAGTAGAGGCGAGCGCAGATTGAACAGCTAGAGGCACAACTATTTAACATGGATCAAACTTTCCAGAACCTATACAATAACGAAGGTTTCCGTTTTCAAAGAGAGAATGAGATGTTAAAGAAGAAGGTAGCAGAATTAGAAGGAGCAAGGTTGATCCACTCATCCACACAAGACATAGCCAGACAAGAAAATGAGACCTTAAAAGTTAAGATTGCTGAACTAAAAGTTACAGTACATATAGGCCATCAACAAATCCAGCAGTTAGAAGAAAGTCGACCATTGACCAATCCAAAGCTCAGAACCACACTACGGTAGGCTCATGACACCATTCAGAGGCATCATGAAGTAATGGAAATAGCAGTGAATCAAGCCCACGATGTTGCTCATCAAGTCTACGAGATATCTGAAGAAGCGGCAGCCCTCAGAGTTTTTGTGATCCCAAATTCAGAGGAAGAGCGACGCATCCTTGGATTGATGATAGAGCTCGAGAGATTAGGCGATAGGGCAAGATTCTATGTTTAATTTCAACGAGGATGTATTCTCTTTGCCTAAGTGCTTAGACTTTGTTTGTTGTTGAGTACTTTTTGTATGAACTAAGTTATTTCGGAATCAATATCGGGTTGCATTTGCATTTGCATTTTCTTACATTTCTTCTGAATATTTGAAATCTTGATAATTGCATTATAACAATTCATTCATTCATTCATTAAAATTTACTGAATAATAAAATATAATTTCCAATTATTTGTAGTTATCCTAGCATTCACCTCACACCCATACGATACTCGTAAAACTAAGAAAATGGAGGTGAAATTAGCTCAAATTAAACAAGAACACAAACAAGCTCAAGCAGAGATGAGAGATAGATAAAGCAAAATGGAAGCAGAGATGGAAAGCTCACAAGTCAGCCTGCTACAAAAGATCGAAGAAATGTTTAAGAAGCACGATACAAGTGGAAAAGCTGTTGTTGACCAATCAAAATCATCTGATCAAGATCTCTCGCATCCTCCAGGGTTTGAACCTATGGCATCGCATCCTGTCGGGTTTACATCTGGCCCCCAGCACACACCAGGGTTTACACCCGACCCTTCGCATCCTCCCGGTTTCACCCCAGTGCACATTTCAGTTAGATCGGCAGCCGTGCAAGAGGCTCGCCCAGGAGTCTACATAGCGAATCAGTAAAATCATAATGAGCCCGTATTTCAAACCGATTACCCACCGACTGCTAGGGCAAGACCCATTGAATCAGGCGTAGAAGAGTTACCACCTGATTTTTAGGAAGTCTCAAAAAAAGAAAGGGTTAACAGCGATATAACCCAGCAATTGAAAAGCTTGGAGGAAAGAATGAGATCAGTAGAAGTGGAGCCATTCTATGGAATGAATGCTAGAGAGCTAAGTTTGGTGCCCGACCTGATTTTACCCCCGAAGTTCAAAGCACCAGACTTTGAAAAGTATGATGGAACTACTTGCCCATCAGCTCACCTCGTCATGTTCTACAAAAGAATGACAGGGTATACTGAAAATGAGAAACTACTGATACATTGTTTCCAGGACAGCCTAACAGGATCAACAATTAAATGGTACAATCAATTGACTAGATCCCGGATCAAGTCATGGAGAGACTTAGCTCAAGCATTTTATGAACAGTATCGTCACGTCACCGAACTAGTGTTTGACAGATGGACATTGCAGAACATGGAAAAGCGATATAATGAAACTTTCAAGCAGTACGCCCAAAGGTGGCGCGATGTTGCTTCACAAGTACAGCCCCCGTTGCTGGAAAAGAGGCTACAATTATCTTTGTACATACTCTAAAGGCTCCAAATTTGGGGCATATGTTGGGAAATGCTACCAAGAATTTTGCTGACTTGGTTTTTTCTGGAGAATTAATCGAAAATGCCATTAAAAGTGGCAAGATTGAAAGAGGTAATGGGTTGAAGAAGCCATATTTCAAGAAAAAAGACAATGAAGTGAGCCAGACGAGTACTTATAGCAAGAACTACGCAGCCAGCGTCACAATTTCGCAGCCTAAGATGGAGAAGACCAACACTCATGAAAATAGAGGGCAGAGAAGGGAGAATACAAGATCGACTTTCTCACCAGTTCCAGTACCATATTCAGAAATCTACGCCTCGCTCCTGAAGGCAGATTTAATACGCCCTTACAAATTGACTCCGATGCAGCCACCTTACCCTTACTCGTATAATGTCAATGCTCACTGTTAATACCACACAGCGATTACTTGGTATGATATCGAGAACTGCCCGCAAATTAAGAAGGTTGTACAAAACCTTATCAATGCTGGAGATTTGGAATTCAAAACACCAGCTATAAATACTCACCCTATGCCCAATCATGGGGGGCAAGGAATCAACATGGTCGAAGAAGGAGAGAACAGGACAACCAAGAGAAAGGTGTCACAAGTCAAATCTCCCATCTGTTGGGTGTTCAGGCAGCTGTGTACATCAAGAATAATTACGGGTAATCTCGAATCAAGGTCATTGAAACGAGAAACATACTGTGAACATCTCCAAACTGAGGACCATGATATCCATAATTGTCCTGAATTTTGAGAATTGCTTCAAAAAATGATGAATAGTGGACAAGTAGAATTTTTCAGTAAGGAAGAAAAACCACGAGAAATAGACATCTGTATGATTGATGGCTCAGGCAGAATGACGGGGACGAGAAAGCCGATAGTATCACGGTTAATCCGGGACAAGAGAGATCATCATCAACAACTCCAAGGGTGGTGATTACAACTCCGTCCCCCTTCCCATTCAAGGATACCCGACAGGTTCCTTGGAGCTATACAACCAATGTATCAATACCGGAGGGGTCCAAGATGTCTGAAAGAACAAATGAGGAAAATAAATCAAGCTCAGAAGAAGTAGGTGAGGTGGGACATTTCACACGAAGTGAAAGATGCTACTCACCAGAAACGTCCCTCGAGGTAGATAAAGGAAAATATAAAGCTAAAGCCGTCGTAATGCCAAAAATTTTCAATGAAGAACCTCCACCAATCATTAACAAACCTGTGACTTAAGCTTAAGGTCATGAGTTTTTGAGGTTTTTAAGCACAGTGAATACAATATAGTGGAACAACTTCACAAACAGTAGGCAAAAATCTCAATCTTGGATCTTTTGATCAATGTCAAAGTACATCGGAACGCCTTGCTAAAAGTGCTCAACCAAACGTTTGTTCCTGAGGATATCTCGACGAATAAATTGGACCGAATTATGGGTCACATAGCTGCTGACAACTATATTACCTTCACTGATGATGAGATCCCGGAAGAAGGGATGGGATCTATTAAGGCTTCAAACATCATTGTGCGCCACGGTCATGTCCTACCAGGGGTTCTTATAGATAATGGGTCGGCACTGAATGTAATGCCCTTAGCTACACTGCAAAGGATGTGATGGGAAAGATGGAAATACCCTCAATGATCGTGCCCTGCTATTTACAATATTGATTTTGTGATAATGGATATCCACCCGACATACAACTGTTTGTTAGGGAGACCTTGGATCTATGCAGCAGGGGCAGTTCCTTCATCTCTGCATCAAAAGCTGAAGTTCGTAATTGATGGAAGATTGGTCAGCATTGGGGCTGAACAAGAAATCATAGCTTCTGTAATGTCTGAGACCCCGTATATCGACATCAATGAGGATGTCTTGGAGTGGTCATTCAGGGCTTTGGAATTCATCAATGCAACCTATGTGGCTGAAGGTAGTAGAATTCCATGACCCGCACTGTCGAATTGTACTAAGATGACAGTGAGACAAACGCTAAGAAGAGGAGCAAGGATCGATAAAGGACTGGGAAAAGAGCTGCAGGGACAGGTACGGCCCATAACTGTTGAGTTGAAGAAGGACCGTTTCGGGCTCGGATTTAAGTCCACCTTTCAGTAGCGGGGTCAATAAATAAAGAAAAAGAATGAGGCGAGAAAGGCCAAACTGAGAGGAGAGGATGTCTCGGGAGAATGCACGTCCTTTCCTCCCCTGAAGAGCTCTTTCAAATTTGGAGGAGTGTACAACGTAGAACAACAGCTGAATAGCGCCATCGAAACCGAGATGACAAGCGAAGCTTTGCAAGGACTGTCAATCAATATGATTTATGGGGCAATCAACACGGGAAGTTTCTAGCTGGAATCCGTCCGTGCTTACCTGGTGAAAAGCTCGACAATTGGACAGCCGAGGACCTCCCCAAAGTTTTTAGGGTCAATCCAAAGTAATGCCCGAAAATAATTTGTATTAACATCTAAAAAATATCTGTTGGACTTTTTGTAAAACTTCACGCTTATCCCATCAATCAGTAAAAGATATTTTCCTTAAATAACAATCATTTTCATTCTTCACATTATTTCATAATGTTCTTTATATCATATTATTTATTATTCAAATATCCAAATTCTTCATTTTTCATTACATCATATTCTTTATTTCTTTACTCTCCAATATATCCAAGTCAAATTTCATGCAGATGTCACAATAATACTAGCATAATTGTTCCTGAGGCCAGTTGCAAGACAAATTTTGAGCGACCACCATGTTTGGAAGAAGTCAATGAATGTGAAGACTGTGAAGTCCCTAGTGAGCTATTAAGATTAGTGGAAAGAGATGAGAAACATATCATACCCCACAAGGAAGAAGTAGAACTTGTAAACTTGGGGACCATGGAGGTACAGAGAGAAATCAAGATTGGCACTACTCTATCCGCAGAAATAAAACTAGAGTTGATAAGTTTGCTCCAGGAGTTCAAAGACATCTTTGCTTGGTCGTATCAAGATATGCCAGGGCTAAGTACTGATATAGTAATCCACACGTTCCCATCAAGCCAGAATGAAAACCTGTCAAACAAAAACTCAGAAGGATGAAACCAGAGATGTTATTAAAAATTAAGAAAGAAGTATCGAAATATATTGATACAGGATTTCTTCAGGAGGAAAATATCCTGAGTGGGTAGCCAATATAGTATCAGTACCTAAGAAAGATTGGAAGGTCCACATGTGCGTAGATTATCAAGACCTTAACAAGGTTAGCCCAAAGGACAATTTTCCCTTACCTCATATAGACACTCTAGTGGATAACACTGCGAGGCATTCATGATTTTCCTTCATGGATTGCTTCTCGGGGTACAATCAGATCAAAATGAACCCTGAAGACATGGAGAAAACGACA
Source organism: Hibiscus syriacus (assembly GCF_006381635.1). Taxonomy (NCBI): domain Eukaryota; kingdom Viridiplantae; phylum Streptophyta; class Magnoliopsida; order Malvales; family Malvaceae; genus Hibiscus; species Hibiscus syriacus. Next base: position 1,778,466 of record NW_024062296.1, on the reverse strand, counting down.
TTTATAACTATGTAGGGAACTTTCTGCTATAAAGTAATGCCATTCGGGTTAAAGAATGCTGGGACAACCTATCAAAGAACCATGGTGACTCTTTTCCACGACATGATGCACAAGGAGATAGAAGTATACATGGATGACATGAATGCCAAGTCCAGAACGGAAGAAGAGCATGTATAAAATTTGATAAAGTTATTCCAACGATTAAGGAAGTACCAATTAAAGCTCAATCCAACAAAATGCACATTTGGAGTAAAATTTGGAAAATTATTGGGTTTTATGGTAAGCCAGAAAGGAATCGAGATTGATCCAGATAAGGTTAAGGCAATTCAAGACCTTCCTGCACCACATACACTGAAAGAAGTTCGAGGGTTTCTAGGAAGGTTAAATTATATATCGCGATTCATTTCTCAGCTTACTGATAAATGTGATCTGATATTTAAATGAAGAATGCCAGGAGGCTTTGGAAGTCATCAAAAGGTACCTGTCTAATTCCCCCATATTTGTATCGTCAGTACCTGGCAAACCATTAATTCTCTACTTAACAGTTTTCGAGAATTCAATGGGTTGTGTACTAGGGTAGCATGATGAATCAGGATGAAAAGAAAGAGCCATTTATTACTTGAGTAAGAAGTTTACCGATTGCGAGACTCGATACTCACCAATTCAAAAGTTGTGTGGTGCCTTAGTTTGGGCTACTCGAAGACTCAGACAATACATGTTATACCATACAACATGGTTAATATCGAGGATAGATCCATTGAAATTTTTTATGGAATCCCCTGCTTTGACTGGTAGATTGGCTAGATGGAAGATATTGTTATTCGAGTTTGATATTGTCTATGTGAGTCAAAAGGCAATAAAATGGAGCGTTATAGCCGACTTTCTTGCAAGTCGTGCCTCGGAGGATATGAGTCTCTGAACTTTAATTTCCCAGATGAAGATTTAATGTGCATTTCTACCGAGGAGGAAAGCTCCGAAGGCAACAAATCTTGGACTTTGTACTTTGATGGTGCCTCTAATAATTTAGGAAATGGAATTGGGGTAGTGTTGATTTCCCCAGAGAAGATTTATTATCCTTTCACAAGCAGATTAGATTTCTTTTGCACCAATAACATGGCTGAATACGAAGCTTGCATTATGGGGTTAAAAGTAGCCATTGAAAGAAAGATCAAAATGCTCAAAGTATACGGAGATTCCTCGCTAGTGGTGTACCAAATAAGGGGAGAATGGGAGACGAAAGACTCAAAGATAGTCGAATACAAAATTTTAATCCTCGAATTACTAAAAGAATTTGAGGATGTCACGTTCAAATATCTCCCACGAGAGGACAATCAAATGACAGATGCTTTAGCTATCTTAGCAACAATGTTTAAAGCTTATAAAATAACAAACATGATGCCCATAACAATGCAATTATACGAGACCCCAGCCTACTGTTATCACCTAGAAGAAGAAATAGATGGTCATCCATGGTACCACGATATCCTATAATATATGAGATACCAGACTTATCCTCCCGGTGCATCTGAAATTGACAAGAAAACCATTAGAAGAATGGCAGCCGGGTACTTCCTTGATGGGGAAATCATGTATAGAAGGGGCAGTGACCAAGTTTTACTAAGATGTGTAAATTCCAAAGAAGCAAAGAATGTGATGGAAGAAGTGCATGACGGAACGTGTGAAACACATGCGAATGTTTTGTCCATTGCAAAAAAAATTATGAGATATGGATACTATTGGGCTACAATGCATACGGATTGCATCAATTACATGAGAAGATGTCATAAATGCCAGATATATGTGGATAAAATCCAAGCACCGCCTTCACCTTTACACGTCATGAGCTCATCTTTGTCGTTCTCTATGTGGGGTATGGACGTCATTGGGGCAATTACACCAAAATCTTCAAATGGACATCAATTCATTTTAGTAGCAATTGATTACTTCACAAAATGGGTAGAGGTTGCTTCTTATTCCAGTATCACGAGATCTACAGTTTGTAGATTCATAAAGAGGGAAATAATATGTCGATATGGATTGCCAGAAAAAATCATCACAGACAATGCTACTAATCTGAAAAACAAGATGATGGATGAACTTTGTTCGCAGTTCAAGATAAAGAATGCCAACTCTGTTACTTATTGCCCGAAAATGAATGGGGCGGTAGAGGAAGCAAACAAGAACATCAAAAGGAACATTACGAAGACTACATAAACTTATAGAGATTGGCACGAGAAATTACCATTTTCCCTTTATGGGTATAGAACGAACGTGCGAACATCGACAGGGGCAACGCCTTTCTCTCTGGTATATGGAACAGAGGCAGTCGTACCTATTGAGGTTGAAATTCCATCACTTCGAGTCTTGAAAAAAGTGGAGTTGGATGAAGCAGAATAGATTCAGTCTCGCCTTGATCAACTGAATCTTATTGAAGATAAAAGGTTGAATGCTATATGTCATGGACAAATATATCAAAAGATGATGATGAGAGCCCATGACAAGAAGGTATGGCCAAGAGAGTTCAAAGAGGGAGATCTAGTATTGAAAAAGATTTTTCCAATCCAAAAGGATTTCCGCGGAAAATGGATGCCTAATTGGGAGGGGCCCTATGTTGTCAAAAAGGCCTTCTCTGGGGAAGCGATAATTTTGGCAGAGATGGATGGAAGGATACTGAAAAACCCTATAAATTCAAGCTCTGTCAAGAAATACTACGCCTGAAAAGAAAAAGAAAAAGAAAAGAAAAAGAAAAAAAAGAGAGATTCGATGTGAAAACCCGTAAAGGGCACTTTGAAACCAAAGGAGGATTTGAGTTGAAAACCCGAAAAGGGCGGCTCATATACATTTTGATATGGAGGCATCTAGCAAGTAAACCCCTCGAGATAATAGTAGTTCATGAAGGACTTCACAGAGGAGCACCTCGGGGTGTCAAATCAAATGGTGCAGGAACAATTGTGCTAGAATTCATTAGGATATATGCTAATTTGTTTCTAGAGTTTTTTTTCTTTCAATTTTGTCGATTTCCATAACTTTGTATAAAACTTTTCTTTTGTCAATAAATTTCATGAGTGTTATTTCAATCTTCAACTCATTTTTTATGCGTGCCATAAGTAACTTAGCATAATACAAATTCCAGAAATTCTCGGTATTACTTTTAATTGACCTTTAAAATAATGGGAATCCAAGGTCGTCTATTTGGGTCGATATTTGCACTAATTAAAGCAAAGGACTGATGAAAGGGCGAAACAAGAAATGACAGCAGCCCAGAAAACATAGAGTTGACAAAGACAGGGATTCGACGGGGATAAAATGGGAAAACAAAGGCTTACAAAACCCTAAAAACCCAAAGAACACATCATGTATACTCATGCATTCATTGAATAGGAGCATATGCATACATTTACATAAAGTTTTGAAAACATGACAGGAACTCAGAGAATCAATGAAAGATTCATTTCAGAACTTCCGCAGAGAATCAATCCATATCTTTCATGGACCGCAATCAATTCAAAAATCTTGAAGAGAAGATAAATATTTTCAGTAGAGAATTCGTAATGAAGAGATTGTTCAACTTTTTGCTCGATTCTATTACAGAAGGAGGTAGATCAACATCGATATCTCGTTCGATTCCATCACAGAATGAGGTGGATCGACATTTTTATTTTCGCTCAAATCCATCGCAGAAGGAGTTGGATCAATGTCAACTTTTGCTCGATTCTATCACAGAAGGAGGTAGATTAACATCAACATCTTGTTTGATTCCATCATAGAAAGAGGTGAATCGACATTTTTATATTCGCTCAAACCCATCGCAGAAGGAGTTGGATCAACGTAAACTTTTTGCTCGATTCTATCACATAAGGAGGAAGATCAACATCGACATCTCGTTCGATTCCATCATAGAAAGAGGTGGATCGCCATTTTTATTTTTGCTCAAATTTATCGCAGAAGGAGTTGAATTAGCGTCAAGTTTTGCTCGATTATATCATAGAAGGAGGTAGATCAGCATCGACATCTTGTTCGATTCCATCACAGAAAGAGGTGAATCGACATTTTATCTTCGCTCAAATCCATCGCAGAAGGAGTTGGATCAGCGTCAATTTTTTTCTCGATTCAATCACAGAAGGAGGTAGATCAACATCGACATCTCGTTCAATTCCATCACAGAAAGAGGTGGATCGACATTTTTATCTTCGCTCAAATCCATCGCAGAAGGAGTTGGATTAGCGACAACTTTTAGCTCGATTCTGTCACAGAAGTAGGTAGATCAACATCAACATCTCGTTCGATTCCATCACAGAAAGAGGTGAATCGACATTTTTATTTTCGCTCAAATCCATCGCAGAAAGAGTTGGATCAGCGTCAAATTTTTGCTCAATTCTATCACAGAAGGAGGTAGATCAACATCGACATTCAAATTCATCACATAAAGAGGTGGATCGACATTCAAATCCATCACAGAAAGAGATAGATCGACATCTTAATCTATCACAAAAGGAGCTGGATCAACATCAACTTTTTGCTCGATTCCATCACAGAAAGAGATAGACCAACACCAACATCTCGTTCGATTTCATCACAAAAGGAGTTGGATCGACATTTTGATCCATCACGGAAGGAAGTGGATTGACATCCCCAACGAAGAGTTCATAATGAGAATAACTCGTCCGATCAGAAGAAATTGAGACTCAAAATTTCATTGATGGACCAAACAGATGAAAATTGGTGCTTTATGTCTTTGCTCTATTCCTGTTTCACAGCAACAAGCAAAGAGGGCAGCTGTAATCCCCAATTTTCAAATCAAAAGTCAAATGCAGTTTACCCACTTCACCTGTTCCCATCATCCCTTGATTCCTGTAGAGACATGCGCAAAATCACTAAAACATTTGTAATATTTTATGATTAAATTATGTAAACTTTTGGCTATAAAAACCAATAAAAATAATAGGAAAGAGGAGGTTTTTTGTTTTCCAGTAGAAATACAAAGCAGTTTTGCAAGGTAGTTGTTTTTTTAGTTTTTATATTTTATTTCGAAACAACAACGGCCAATTTATTTATTTTTATTTTATTTCGAAATAACAATAATATTTGATTTTTTCGTTTAATTTCGGAATAATAAAAAGCATAAATAATATTTATTGTATAGTAAGAAAATAAAAGAAATAGGAATCGAGGCTTACTTGAGCCAAAGGGGGCCTCGTCGGAGGTCGCCGGAATCCGGGGAAACCGAGTGGTTTCGGGGTGTTTTCGAGAACTTTAAGGCTTTATTTGGTGGTTTTAGTCCCAATGAGGGTTCCTAATGGGTATATCTATTGTTTTGTGGCGATTTGAGTCGATTTTAGAATTTCCGGCCACCGTGTACAGAGGCCGAAGTGGCGGTCGGCCGGTGGTGGAATGGTTGAGAGAGCTCTCAAGAGCTCTTTCCTTTTTTTTGTGTGTGTTTTGGGTAAAAATGAAACAAAAAAAGAGTAAAGGTTGGTATATATAGGCTAGATTAATGATAAAATTACATCTTAAATGCCTCTAACTTTCCTATTTCTTTTACATTTTAGTCACTATAAGGATCGAAATTGATGTTTCACCATTTCTCTATGCATGCTTTATTTTTTTTTTGGTAAATTTACTGTTTCAGTACCTTTAATTTTAGCGTGTTTTTACACTTTGGTCGCTGTATCTTTTATTTTTATTTATTTTTTATTTTAGCACATATTTTTATTTATTTTGATTTAGTACTTATTAGTCTTAATGTAGCTACTGAATTTTATTTTCTTGCATTTTGGTCCCTGTTTACTTTTTATTGAGTTACTTTCTTTTATTTTCTCGCAATTTAGTCATTATATTTAAATTTTATTATATTTATATCCTTGTATATTTTAATATTCTTCATTATTTATAATTTTTATTATTTTGTTTAATTTTAGTATTTATTTAATTTATTTTGTAATTTTATTTTTAATTAGGATTAATATTCGAATCAAAATTGGAAATTAGGATGACACTGTAGTTTAATTAGGGGCAATTCGAGTCGAGTTTTCGCATTATACGCCCGAATACTCGAATCAATTGTTCGATTAAAATTAATTAATGATTAATATTTTCTAAAAATTTTAGTTTAATAAATAGGTTAGTCCCTTAACTTTAAAAACGTTCAATTTAGGTCCTTAGATTTTTAAGTCTTTTTAGAGCTTAGTATTTTAGTTACTTGACACTTTTAGTTCCCGAACTTCAATTGGACTTCAAATACTGATATAATTAAATATGTTAAATAGAGCTTTCATTTTAGCTTTGATTTCAAACTAGTCTTTTTAATTTATGGAATAATTTGAGTTGGCCCTCGCGTAACGCTCGAGGGACCATCTCGGTTATTCGATTCAATAATTAATTAAAATCAAATAGGATTAATATTAGAGCCCACGTTCTTAGGCTTGAGCCCCTAGGTTCTTTAATTTTCATAATTTGACACCGTAGGTTAGAAAAAGCCTTAATTTATTTTTAGTATAATTCGGATTAAATAAAATTTTGTTTGATTGCATTGTTTTTAAAACTTAAGGCATTGTTTACTTATTAAGGAGTTAATAGTATATCCTCCGCGATCGCGCTCAGGGGGTGACTACCGGTAATTCCCTAAATAAGTCGACATCCTTTTCAAAACCACATCATGTTTTCGAAAAACAATGCAATATTCGGTTAATAGACACAATATTCGGTCTCAATAAACGAATATCCTTTTCAAACTTTACATCCTTAATTATTTTTAAATTAAATAATGATCGAACTCAAAATTTTCGATTTTAAACATAGGGTAATCAACTAGGTACCAATTTTTGGGCACTTGTGGGGGTGCTAATCCTTTCCTACGCGTAACTGAATCCCGAACCTGATTTTTGGATTTTCGCAAACCCCAAAAATCACTATTTTATTAAAATAAAATATTTTATTAAAACCACCCAGTTTTTACGGTGTTCTAATCGCCCCTTAAATGATTGGTGTCGACCCTTCACATTTCGAAACAATTTTCAATGAGAAAACCCCCGAGTCGATATCGGTCTTTCCCCACCCGAACGAAAAACGGTGTCGACAATCCTCACTAGCATAACTTATATTTTATTAATATCATTTTATTTTAAATTATCTTGAAAGAACTGTCTTAAGACATTAGAAAATTTATCCCAATTATTTAAAATGAAAATATATACTAACGAGAAACTCTAAAAAACGGTGACACGCTTAAAATTTGGGTATAGAAGGAAAAGAAAGTATTTGTTTATTTAAATTTACCAAGAAAAAAGTTATTTAACAGTGTTGAAGGTTTTGTGTTAATATTTTAAATAATTCAACACTTTTTATCTTTTCTAAACAGATTGGTAATTGAAATTTATTTATTTAGATCATTTTCTCTTTCATTACAAGCGAATCAGTAATAACATAAAAATATTTAGAGAAATAATAATATTATTTATTTAGAGACTTTGTTGTTTTAAGGCATTAAATATATTTTCTGTATGATTAGAAATGATGAAACATTATCCTTTTCTCCTTAAATTTTCGAGTAAGAATTAGTAAAATATGCATTGATCATTCATTGTAGGTATCATCAATTAAATTAAGATTCAAATTCATAATTCGCTTCCATTACAAAGAAAATGACATAGATTAGGTATTAATTTAAGGCGATGTGGGGTGTTAACTCTTCCTCACATTAGTTAATTTCCGGACTCAAATTTTGATTACATAGAATGAGAAAATTATAATTTTAATAATAATTTTTATTCTAAAATAAATTTTATTAAAATAATAAATCTTTTGGATAATCCAATCACATCTTAAACAAATATTAGTGACTGCTCATTCTTTATTTTAAAAGAAACAATCATTCAATTAGTTTTCACATATGTGTCTTTCTTGATTGAGCTTAATGATGTATTGATTTGGAATACGTAGGCTTTCTATTCTGGAAACCAGCTTTTTAGATCAACTTATCATAATTAATCGTTCCATGTAAATTGTTCTTCTTTTTACATTTAACCATAAACCATGTACTAAATCTAAAAGAGACTTCGATCAAATCCCAGTTGAACCGGTTGTAGGAAGGTAATAGGAAAGCATCGGAGAAAATGTAGGAGTTGAATCCTGTATTGTTCTTTTTGCTCTAATAACTGATTAGAAAAGGTATAAACTACACCAACAATCACTAACTTATTGTTTTTTCTTTGTTTTTTATTTATTTTAACAATGGTCTTAATATGATATTTTCATTTATACAATTTTTTACATAATTTTCTCTCTCAACATTAGTAGTTCACATGCTATTTTTTGATATTTTCTTTGACCAATAAATTGACAATATGTGTCACTACTATATTGATAAAAAAATCAACGGAAATTTAGATAATGTTACGTGTTACCAATGTATTGATCAGATGAGAATATTAAAAAATAACGCGAGTTGTTGATGAGGAGAGAGAAAATAACATAGAAATTATAAAAATGATAAAAAAATATCAAAATAACAAAAAATAATATTGAGGGTGTTTTGCAATAATAATAATAATAATAATAATTTGATGATTAAAATAGAAAAAAGAAGCAATAAGTTGATGATTATTGGTGTAATTTAACAAAAAAAGAGAGAGAGAGAAATGGTGCTATGCGTATAGAAGTCACAATTACAGCATAGAAAAGAAGAAAGTAAACAAAATGTGATTCCCAAATCATATATAAAGTTATGTCAATTCCATCTCAAACAGCAATCGCTTTACAATTTTATAATGTATGCAAATGGGCTCAATCCCACTTACACAAGTGTGCGATCAAACACTTTTGGAGACTTGTTTATTAAGACACTAGGTTTCACTCCTCTTCAAAAATATCTAACCACAAAACAAATAAGTGCATGCTCTGTCAACATCACTCTTCCCCCATAATTAAGCTTTGATACTCTTATTTTAATAAGCTATGCATATATAGGGGTGGCGAAGAAGCTATGAAAACCGAATCAAATCTAGTGTTAGGGTTTATAAATTCGAAAATCTTGGTTATTTTAATTAATTTAATTCTTATTCTATTCCATTTATTGTTGGAAATGGATAATTTAGAAACTTCAAAGCATATTTCCAATGAGTAAAAGTGGAGATTCGAATCATAAAATTATAGGTTTATATTCTACTTCATGTGAGCTTTATAGTTGTAGATCATATGTTCAAAATAATTGAGTGGAGAGTAAAAAATCAATATTCAAAGTAAATCGCTTTTCCTTAAATGATTTTGAAGAGAAAATAACAATTCAAAAATATTCAAAAACCTCTTAACAAAATCAATCTCATCCATACGTACATATTCATATATATCCATGTTCATATTATTCCCAAAGCACAAGCTTAAAGCTTTATTCCCACAAAATACCCAACAATTCGTTCATACAACATATAATCTTTTTGTTTCGGTGGTGATATTCATATTTGCTAAGACAGCTGTTTGATGCTTTTCTAGATGATAAAAACTGTGGATTAACAGAGAGTTAGGGGTTTGTCGTGCAAGGTTTGAAGCTTAATTTAGAGGGTTGTTCGATAATTAATGAATTTGCCTTTTACCAAGGGAACAATGTCGATTATTGGGCTATATAATATTATTCCATGCACAGAATTTTCCAAGTTGCGTATGTTAACTTGGCAACTCCATACACACACATACATATATCCAATTGTTCTCCATTTAGGGATAATTAATGAGCTGAGCAGCTCATGAATTACTCAAACTCGATTTGGTTAAAATTAGGTTAATGTTCAACTCCGGTTTATTTAACTTGAACTTGAGACCTTAACAAGTTAAGTTGAACAAGGTCTATTTCGACTCGATAAATTGATAAGTAATTCAATAATTTCTTGTATAACTTTTTATAAGTTACCTTAAAAAACTATCCTATTAAAAAAGTTTAATTAACAATTATTAATTTGCTAACAGATAAGAAAGATGGTAAAGTAATATTAATTACTAATAATTACTACTAATTTATTGATTTTCTAATAAACAACACGAAAGATACTAAATTATTAATTACTAATTATTAATTTATTAGATTTTACATATAATATAAAAAAGATAAAATTCTGGTGAGCCTAAGGAGTAACAAGCAAAGAATTGAGTAATATTTTTTTAACGAGCACTAGTCAAGTAAAATTCTATTGAGTAACAAATCGAGTCAAACAATTATTTTTCTTAACGAGCACAAGTCGAACATTGCTCAACTCACGACTGACTCGATCGATAATCACTCCTACTCCAAATTATTGCTTCTTAGCCTTAGCAGCTGGAAATGATCAACAGGTTACACTATACTAAAAATATATTTATTCAACCCAATAAGATGATTTTGACTTCCTTCTTTATAATTCAAAATGAAAAAGAAAACCCAATGTGTTTACTTCTGTTTTGAATAGATGGAAAGGAAAAAGGAAACCCAGTTTAAAGCTGCCTAATTGGGGTACCATTAATCTCAGTACAAATTCATTTCTTGGGGGATATATAAAGACAGTTTTGAAAGTGAGAGAAAAAGTCTCACTCTTCTTAGATGATCATGTGGTGTTGTCCAAAGTACTCCACGTTTACTACTTGTTTATCACTGACATTACTCTTATCTATCTATATTGAGACTTGGATAAGAATACTGTGATAACCATTTTTGAAAACAATTATTATTATTTAAAAAAACAATTATGACTTTATTTGAAAAATTGAGATTTTGACTTAATTTGAATTATTTTGAATAGGAGTCGTCATCGACCTTTGGGTTAGATTGGTCGAATACATAAAAACGTCTTTTAAATTTTTTTTAAGAAAAATCGTTTTTAAGACAAAAATTGGTATGCGTTATCAAAAATTCATCTTTTAGGATCCGGAAGTCGATTACGCGTGGGGAAGGATTAACACCACCACAACGCCCAAATCTGATACTTAATCGCTTACACGTCGTAAATGGTGGACATTGTGAATTCGCATCAATATTTAAAGTACAATCCATTTATTGAACATCAAATAATTTGCTTCGAATTCATTATTAGGGAACATTCACGAGATTTGCACATCCTCCAATGGGAAGGCTATCCCATTTTATTTCTCTTTCATACGAGAAATGTCTCCCTCCCCAACGTTATTAAAAAGCACAAATTGAATATAAATCAACTATCGATAATTGCATAAAATAAATTATTATTAAAAAATGCATTGCGTCATTTGAATAAAAATGAATTAATTATCATTTTTACAAAAAATCTCGACTTATTTCAAGTTCATTTTTCGTTCGAATATCGTGTCGAATCACACTACTTCGATTAAGATGTGTTTTTCGCGCCCATTTTACGATAGAGTGTTCTTGAAAACATACGAGTATAATGAAATCTTACCAAATATTAATATCGAATATAATAGTAGTTGCAACTTTAACAAAATGATGATTAAAACATGGGTTATATTAATATATATAAAAGGTAATTAAAAACAAGAAACAATGATGACCAAGATGCATAGATTGAAACTACGACATAAAATAGCAAAGCAGAACCCATTAGCGACTAAAATGGAATAAATAGAAAATAAAGCACAATAATTAATGGAGTGAAATTAATGTTTTGAAAATAAAGGACAAAAATATAAAACATAAAACTGAAGTAATGAAATTAGAGGAGTGAAATTAAATAAATAAAAAACAAAGGGTAGAGAATTAAATGTGCAAAAAGTTAAATAACAAAAATAAAAGTGCAATAAAATAAAATGTTAGTTGTTAATTTCAATATTTAACCTGGACCGTAAATAATACGAGTCATACCCCAGGGCAGATCGTCGTAAGGTCGTACTATAATTCGAATATAAAGTAAGTAAATAAAAAGTTAGCGGTTAGTGGTTAGTGGTTAGATGTTAGTAACGAACGGTTAGTGTTAAAAATGTTTGTAGAGTCCGGACCATAATAATGTGGATCGTACCCTGAATCGAGTCACCACAAGTTCGTATAATAATTCAAAAAAATAAAAAATAAAAAAATAGTTAGGAGTTAATAGAGTCCATACCATAATAATTTGGATCGTACCCCGAATCGGGTCGCCACAAGGTCATATAAACATTCAAATATTAATAAGCAATAATTGTTAAAGAATCAATGACCAAAATAAAATAAAATAAAATCAACAAACTAACTTAAAATAAACAGAAAAACATATGTGGTGACTAAAATAGAAAAGAACATAAAGGTATGCCAAATTCGAAATAAAATAAAAATATGAACATGTGACCAATATGCAAAAATGAGGTAGAAGTTGGAGGACTGGAGTGTAGTTTTCGCCTAAAACATGTGGTCAGAATTCAAAGGGGTACTCAATTGAGGGGGCCTAGGCGGGATTTACCCTTTTTCATAAAACACAAAATATTTCCACCCATTTTTTCACAGTTCGATCAAGAAGCTTACCAGATCTTCAAAACTCATCATCGACCACCACACGTCGGCCCTCGCACGCCAGCCACCGGGCTGGTAACCACCCTACTCCAACCAACGACCTATACCATGACCGGAGAAGGGTCAAAAGAAAGGTTTAAACAACTAAATTCTCCCCCTTTCTTGTTTTTTTACACGGATGGAAAGATTGGAGCCCAGCCCCCACGGCGACGCCGACCCTTACACACTGCCACCACGATGATTACCTTCTTCCCCCCGATTGGTGCTCCAACGACCGACGAGGACCTAAAACTAAAACTCCTAACTCTATATTATTACTCTCTTCGCGCGACCGGGAAGGCCTATTACCGACTCCTAACACCGGCACTGGCTCTTTCACACCGGCCACCAGCCCCAAGCTACTTCCTGCTCCCAACACTCCCACCTCTCCTTGCTCAAAAATCAACCCCCAATGTTCCAAACTTCTGCTAAAAAAAAGGAAAGAAAGATGGAGTATAATATTTTACCTTTTGATTCCAAATATTTGGGGGGAGAAAAGTCCCTGGTACAAAGTTAATATTTGGATTTTATAACCCAACTCAAAGTTAAAATGGTAAAAATAAAATTTGGTCCTTAGTCATCACCAAATTTACAATTTGGAATCTTTAAAATCCTTGAATAAATGTACGGCCACTAAAGCAACTTAAATATTCGCTAAAAATTTTCGGTCAAACTCTCTCGATGCCTCAAATGTAGAATTTCATGAATTCCTTTTCGTTCATGTCACCAGTTCCACTTGAACCAATCGATGCACGACCATCTTCAAAATATTTCTCATTTGTATTCAATCTGATTTTAATTTTTGAACAAAATTAGGGTATTACAGTTGCTCCTCTTTGCTCGTCCGTTGTGTAAACAATGATGAAGCAAAGACAAATAATGGCCTAATTTTTCTGAACACATTGTAACTCCATCTTCGGGTGCCAATATCCCTCATCAGTCTTCTATTTACTTTTTGCCTCGATCTTTCAACCGAGTGATTTTTCTCTGTGCCTATTTTCGCATGACGAGAATAAGGCAACGACCATAGACACCAATTTTAGCTAGCTATGATGTTCGCTCCGCATTTGGAGCTCCAGTTCTTTGTATGAAAATAGAGGATTTAAAGATAACACTATTCCTTTATGTTGAGGACGTCTGGTCATATATCGAACGATGACATATCTGAGACAATATTGTTCATTTGTGTTGAGGAAATCTGATTTTCTCGAGGTAATTTAATGTTGAATACGATACTGGTCATCCATGTTGAACAGTTCGACTGCTTTCAATTAAATTGAAGATGAAACAGTTCCTTCTCTCTGAGGATGTAAAGTTAATATGGAGATAATCTGTTGTTGAAGATGACATTGCTAATCCATATTGAATAGTTCTGGTCTCTTTCAGGTAAATTTTTTGTTGAAGATGCGTTGAGGAAGTATGGTCAATATGAATATAATTTAGTGTTGAAGACAACACTGCTCAACCATGTTGAAGAGTTCTGGCCACTTTCATATGACGTTGTTCTTTCTCATTGAGGAAATCGGGTCAATTCAAATATAGTGTTGAATATGTTCTAGAAGTATTTGGGTAATTTGAAGACAACACAATTCCTTTGTGTTGAGGAAGTATGGTTATCTAAGGATGACATTGCTCATTCGCATTAAGAAGATATAATCAGTGGATGACATTGTTCCTTTGTGTTGAGGATGTCTAGCCGTATTTGGAGATAATTTGGAGATAACACGGTTCCTTCACGTTGAGGAAGTCTGATTGTCTACGGGTGACACTGCTCCTTTGCGTTGAGGAAATCTGGTTGGTGGTGTTGAGGATGTCTAGCCGTACTTTGATAGTTTGATTCGATGTGGTTCCTTTTTGGTGAGGAAAACTAGTCGTTTTTGAAGGATTGTGAATCTGAAGACATTGTTGGTCATTCTTATTGAGGAAGTCTAATGGTCTAAAGATAGTTTGTCTTTGAATACGATGTTTCTCCTTCATGTTGATGAGAGCTAATCATTGCTCAGTGAAAAATCTAAAGATGACATTGCTCATTCTTTTGAGGAGATCTAGTCATGGATGCCAATGATTGACTTGAAAATGAAATCTTCTTCTTCAACATGGGTTTGTGGAATGAAATTCTCTGCTAACTCTTTGAATTCCTCTCAAATAATCAACATTTTAGCAAAATCAAATGAGTGGAAATAATTTTTTTTACAGGGAAGCTATCTCAGGTGAGATAAAATTTTGTTTCGAGTGAAACAATTTCAAAATTTGCATTTCAAGGGAAAATTATCTCAAGCGAGACGAAATTTGATTAAGGAAAACAATATCAAGTGAGATTAATTTTTTTTCCAAGTAAAACAATTTCAAAATTTGTGTTTCAAGGGAAAATTATCTCAAGCGAGAAAATAATTGTTTTGAGGAAAACAATCCCAAGTGAGATCAATTTTGTTTCAAGTGAAACAATAAAATTTGTGTTTCAAGGTAAAATTATCTCAAGCGATACGAAATTTGTTTTGAGGAAAACAATCTCAAAGGCTTATGTTTCCAAAGAAAATGTCTTAAGCGAAACAAAACTTTGTTTGGAGAGAAACAATCTCAAATGAGATAAATTTTGTTTCAAGAAAAGATGTCTATAACAAGAGGAAACTTTGATTTGAGAGAAACAATCTCAACAGCGACAGACAGTCTCTTCCTACATATTGAGGAGATCTAGTTGCTTTAATAATTCATTCTCTTGGGAAATCTGAAAACGACATCGTTACTTTGCATTGAGGACGTTTGGTCATATTTTGATGGATCAATTTGATGTGGTTCCATCTCGATGAGAATGATTAGCCATTTTGAGTCCGGAGACAACATTGTTCCTTCTTACTGAGAAAGTCTAGTTATCTGGAGATAATTTTTCTTTGAAAATGACATGGCTTCTTCGTGTTGAGAATAACTAATCTTTCCTAGGTGTCAAATCTAATGATAACATTGCTCCTTCTTGTTGAGGTGATCTTGTAAAATCCCCAACCCGTACCCGACCCAGATACAAATCCGATGTATCACATTGACTTTTCAAAACATTTACTTTTACAAAACAACTAAAATTCTAGCTCGTATTGAAAACAAAACTGAATAATTTACATTAATTACAATAATACAATTTTACAAAATCGATCAGACCAAATCTTGTTTATAACTTTATTTACATGCCAACTACTTCATTATAACAAAATATATACAATTCAATATTCTTTTCTGATCTGATCTTCGAAAAGGGGAAGCTGACCTTACTTAACCCTCTTTGCTCCTTAACCTTCTCGGAACCTACGTATGAAACATTCACACGCTAAGCTGATGACTTAGTGAGGCATATAACATATAATGGAAACTCTAAATACTTAATAATACATGAACACTTCATACTATGATATCACACAAAACCATGGAATATTCATATAATCAAATGTAAACCTACCTATATCTCGTCATTATCATCATTAACCTCATTTCATATCATCATATCATACAAAATCATGTACTATTTCATGTAGCAAATACATACATACACATATCTCATCAAATCGATCATTTACATTCTTATAATTATCAATATTATTATTATTAATCCATCTTATCATCTAATTTTGTACTTAACATTTATACACATCATATCCTACATTTCACACAGCAAAACACATAACATCACACAAGACTTCTTATGTTATATCTTTTATTTTCCCATGGTATACTTGTGAGAACTAAAGATATGTGAGTACATTGAGGTTGTGTACATATGTTGTCACCAAACTCGTATAAAATCCCACTAGGGGCACATAAAATTTGTCCCAAAAGACCAAATATTTATCTCAAAGGACCACATAGACTCTTGGTATGCCAACTATACCCCTAGCTCTCATATCACATAACATGGGCATTATCATTTATTCTTATCACATATTCACATAGCCACACAAATTATCACATAACTTATATCATTTCACATGTAGTCACATGGGTCATATCTCATAGCATATATCACATGGTTCATGTAACATTTTCATGTATTCACTTAGATCATTATCTTATAACACAATCCCATAATTTCATATTACATAACATATAATGCTAGCAAGATATATTAATACATATATGTAATACATAACTTATATCATATAACTTATTCTTTGTTCTCTTATGATCACCTTTCAACTCATATAATTTAAGTGGATACTCTTATATATATTTTAATATAACCCGTATACAATATAACTTATCTTACCAGTTTTCCTAATCATCTATATCATATAAAGTTTATACTAGTTTCATATATTCACTTAATTCAGGTTCACATATTTTGTTACATAAATATGTATTCACATGTGGTTTCCTATATAATTATCATACAACTAATATTATATGTTAGTATAATAACTTATGCCAGTATTTCCTAGCTTATATCTGATTCTTTTTTTTATTATCATATATATATCAATGCTACTTAACTTATCTCAGTATTTATTTAATCACATAAGTCTATTATATTAGTTCACATATATCTAATTCTTATAACTTATACTTTGTTATCAAATTTCACCTAAATCATTATCATACAATACAATATAATATATATACCACATAGTTCCCTTAAACTTAGAACATTTCATAGGGTTCATGTTCACATGTCACATATTCTCATAAGTACTTAAGTCAATAACACATAGCTACGTAAATTACTATTACATGGTTTACATATTGTTCTTATCTCTCCTCATAGACATATAGACACATAGATCCTCATTACCTAACTTATATTACATGTCCATATAATCATTGATATTTATACCACATAGCTTATACCACTTCCACTTATTATTACTTAAGTCAATGTTATTTACATAACTCATAATCATATAACTTATATTCCAAGTTCACATCATCATCAAAGTTTCATTATATCATTTAACATAACTGATCACTCTGACATACATTCACATAGCTGATGGAACACACATAGTATCACATGTAACACATACAATAACATATGATACATAAGAATCATATCAAGTGCATGCTTGTATTCATGTACCCTAATATGGAAAATAGACTTATCGCAATTCTTATTCCATAGAATATCATACACTTAATATTAAGCACTCACCTAGCCGCACTAGTCCATTCAAACACATACTACTCTTGCACACTCTTAAAGCTTCGAATCGTCTTGAACTTGTCTTCGATCAATATCTATATGAATATATGACTTATATGAATATCAGAGTTCGAATTGCTTATAACCAATCAATATAACATAAGCTAAAAGAATCACTTAAATTGACATTTCAAGCTTAATAGTATCGGTACTCATACTATAGTACTGATACTATCCTCTTATGGTATCGATATCCCCTAGGTACCGATACCATTTCAACATTCTGTAATTATAATTAATAATGGTATCGATACTAAACACTTGGTATCGATGCCCCTTTAACCAGTACCGATACCGCTTTATAGGTATTAATACTTCCTATAAATCTCATTGGGTTATATCATATAGTATCGATATTGTTCCTTCAGTATCGATACCGTAAGCTTAACTTATACTCCTTTAGCTTTGAAGTATCGTATTAGATGAACAGTACCGAAAACACGTGCCCAATACTTACTTATTTTACCCGAACATTTTCCAAAACTTACTTAAGTTCCACTCTACTAACCTCTTTCAAATCATTGAACTCAAATACACTTACTTAAACTATCTATATCACTTTAACACATCCAAACATTCAATATCTCATTAGAACACTTGGAACTAAAAATCTTACCAATTTATCAACATGTTCCAAATTCATTTCTAACACTTTAAATCTCTTATTTTAACTCATGACAAGTCAAATTCAACTTCAAAATCCATTTACTCTTTCTTTTTCAAAAATTCACTCAGAAACTTATTTTACTTAATCTCTCATAAATTGTTCATATTTTAGTTTATAATTCTCTTTAAGCTTCCTTAAGTTTTCCTAATGGTCCAAGAACCAAAACCAACCTTAAAGTAAAAGGAGTAATCACTAAGAAACATACTCACCTTATGCAAGAACCCATGGTGGAGAGGAAGAAGAAAACTGAAAAAGGCTCTGGATATGCTTTTCTCCCAATTCCCACGTGTTTTATATCACTTAAAGCGGGAAAATAAAAAAACTTTCTTTTGAAAATACCATAATACCCTTCCAATCATCCAACTTTGATATCAAGTCCTAAACAAAATTTCCAAAATAAATCCTTGAACTTTTCAAGTTATTCTAATTAAACCACTAAACTTTGAATTCTTACAATTTGGTCACTGGCCCTGTTTTAGGGATGTTACAAATCTCCCCCTTAAGAAAATTCGTCCTTGAATTTTCACTGCACAACTCGATAAGAACACTTTCTACATATATCTTCTAATTTTCTCATGTTGCCTCATCAATATAATCTTTCGCATTACCGTTAATAAGCTTGCCTTTCATTCCTTCAATTCTTCAACTACCTTTTCCTTTATACATCCATATCATGTCACTTATCATGTAGAGAGTAACCTTAATTCTTGTTACTCAAGATCATGAGTCAATTGATTCATTCATCAATCTCTAATTGTCTTGCAACATAAACCAACCTTTACTCATTCTTCAATCTTTATCTCAATTATGATACACCCAATCTTTTCATATAACCTTACATACTTGTCCAAAGAATATTCACCTTTTTATAATAAAGGGTGCTAACCTAATCCATTTCCTAATACAAATCCAAATTTAGTCTCCAAAGAAATTCTGATACATAATTTATAACAACTCTTTCTCTTTTCATTAAGAATTTAAAATTTTACCACCTCAATATAACCCTTGTCATTCTTGATCCTTTAAACTCCATCTTTTACTTTTCCTTATCTATTTATTCTTTTTAAAAAAAAATCAAGTTCTCCTTGTAATATAGGTTGTATTTTTTCTTTCTTGTTCACATACTCTTTTCATATCACTTATACTTTCTCTGATTACCAATCTTTATCATTTCTTTCTAACTTTGATAGTCAACTCTACCTGCACAAAACCTTATTCTTGTGAAATCCTTATTCGAATTACAATACACATATTCTGTTTACCATCTCAAACTTTTCTACTACATCTTTAACTTCCTTCAAATATACAAATCTTTATCTTCTTAACTTCATCACATCATGGTCTAGATACACCACTATACTCAAATCCACACCATACTTGATTAACTCAATATGGTATTTTCTTCAAATCTTTTAACTCTATACATTTACCATCACATAACCTTGTTAATCACCACTAACTCTTTCAGTCTAAAGTGCAAGTCCTCATCAAATTGGAATAATTCAACATCAATTTACTCAACTTATCAAACCCACGCTCTTGCTCATACACATTGAAATTCTTTTAGTTCGAACTCAAACATTCTAACTTCCTTTGTCATATAAACTGATCACCGATGTACTCATTCTTGAATTCTTTCAAAACATAATAACCACATCACTTGATCTTTTAACATTCTCAAGAAAACATTTATGCACTATACTCTAATTTGCCAACATAGCAAAGAAATTACTCCATTTCAGAGCATTAGAGATTCTATAATGTTATTCGGACGCATTTTCAATCTCATGAAAATAATCCTTGATCTTGTAAAGGCACTTCCTAAGGTGTTCGTTCTTCATCCTACATGGCCAGGGCAGGTGGAATCCTACCACCATCAAGTCTAGCACCTCTCGCTTACATAGAAACTCTCAAAAGAAACATCTAATAAACCGTAACAATCCAACTCTATTAACATAGAACATACTCCTTACACTATCAAATAAGAAAATTTTCACTTTGTGTTGGCATCTATACATTTGACAGCTCATTTGACTTTGGTTTAGGCCTAGAATCGGCTAAACCTTAGCTCTGATACTATTAAATATAACACCCCCAACCCGTATCTGACCAAACATGAATCCGAGGTGTCACATTGACTTTTCAAAACATTTACTTTTACAAAACAACTAAAATTACAGTTCGTATTAAAAACAAAACTGAATAATTTATATTAATTACAATAATACGATTTTACCAAACCGATAAGAGCAAATCTTGTTCAAATCTTTATTTACATGCCAACTACTTCATTATAGCCAAATACATACAATTCAATATTCTTTTCTAATCTGATCTTCGGAAAGGAGAAACTGACCTGATTAAACCCTCTTTGCTCCTTAACCTTCTCAAAACCTACATGTGAAACATTCACATGCTATGTCGATGACTTAGTGTGACATATAACATATAATGGAAACTCTAAGTTCTTAACATTACATGAACACTTCATACTATGATATCACACAAAACCATAGAATATTCATATAATCAAATGTAGACCTACCCATATCTCGTCATTATCATCATTAACCTCATTTCATATCATCATATCATACAAAATCATGTACTATTTCATGTAGCAAATACATACATACACATGTCTCATCAAATCGATCATTCACCTTCTTATAATTATCAATATTATTATCCTTAATCCATCTTATCATCTAATTTGTACTTAACATTTATACACATCATATCCTACATTTCACATGGCAAAACACATAATATCATACAAGGCTTCTTATATTGTATCTTTTATTTACCCATGCTATACTTGTTAGAACTAAAGATATGTGAGTACATTGAGGTTGTGCACATATTCTGTCACCACAGCTCATATAAAATCCCACTAGGGGCACATAGAATGTTTCCCGAAGGACCACATATTTATCCCGAATAACCATATATTTGTCCTAAAGGACCACATAGAACCCTCGCCTTTTGGCATGCCAACTATACCTTTAGTTGTAATATCACATAACATGGGCATTATCATTTATTCTTATCATATATTCACATAGTCACATAGTCACACAAATTATCACATAACTTATATCATTTCACATGTAGTCACATGGGTTATATCTCATAGCATATATCACATGGTTCATGTAACATTTTCATGTATTCACTTAGATCATTGTCTTATAACACATATCACATAATTTCATATCACATAACATATAATGCTAGCAAGATATATTAATACATACATGTAATCACATAAGTTATATCATATAAAGTTTATACTAGTTTCATATATTCACTTAATTCAGCTTCACATACTTTGTTACCTAAATATGTATTCACATGTGGTTCCCTATATAATTACCATACAACTAATATTATAAATTAATATAATAACTTATGCCAGTATTTCCTAGCTTATATCTGATTCTTATTTTATTATCATATATATATCAATGCTACTTAACTTATCTCAGTCTTTGTTTAATCACATATGTCCATTATATTAGTTCACATATATCTAATTCATATAAATTATACTTTGTTATCACATTTCACCTAAACCATTATCATACAATATACTATATATACCATATAGTTCCCTTAAACTTAGAACATTTCATAGGGTTCATGTTCACATATCACATATTCTCATAAGTACTTAAGTCAATAACACATAGCTACGTAAAATCATATTACATGGTTTACATATTGTTCTTATCTCTTCTCATATACATATAGACACATAGATCCTCATTACCTAACTTATATTACATGTCCATATAATCATTGATATTTATACCACATAGCTTACACCACTTCCTCTTGTTATTACTTAAGTCATTGTTATTTATATAACTCATAATCATATAACTTATATTCCAGGTTCACATCATCATCAAAGTTTCATTATATCATTTAACATAACTGATCACTCTGACATACATTCACATAGCTCATGGAACACACATAGTATCACATGTAACACATACAATAACATATGATACATAAGAATCATATCAAGTGCATGCTTCTATTAGTGTACCCTAATATGGAAAATAGACTCATCGCAAGTCTTATTCCATATAATATCATACACTTAATATTAAGCACTCACCTGACCTCACTAGTTCATTCAAACTCGTACTACTCTTGCACACTCTTAAACCTTCAAATTGTCTTGAACTTATCTTCGATCGATATCTATATAAATATATGATTTATATGAATATCAGAGTTCGAAT
Source organism: Hibiscus syriacus (assembly GCF_006381635.1). Classification (NCBI taxonomy): domain Eukaryota; kingdom Viridiplantae; phylum Streptophyta; class Magnoliopsida; order Malvales; family Malvaceae; genus Hibiscus; species Hibiscus syriacus. The sequence goes on along the minus strand of NW_024062296.1, from coordinate 1,755,886 downwards.
TACTTATAACCAATCAATATAACTTAATAATGATATCGATACTAGACACTTGGTATTGATACCCCTTTAATCAGTACCGATACTGCTCTATAGGTATCGATGCTTCCTAAAGATCTCATCGATTATATTATATGGTATCGATACTGTTCCTTCAGTAACGATACCCTAAGCTTAACGTATACTCCTTTAGCTTTAAAGTATCGGTACTAATACCCCATGCCCATAACTTACTTATTTTACCTGAAAATTTTCCAAAACTTACTTAACTTCCAGTCTACTAACTTCTTTCAATTCCTTGAACTCAAATATACTTACTCAAACTATCTTTTATCACTTTAACACATCCAAACAATCAATATCTCATTAGAACACTTGGAACTAAAAATCTTACCAATTTATTAACATGTTCCAAATTCATTTCTAACACTTTGAATCTCTTATTTCAACTCATGACAAGTAAAATTCAACTTCAAAATCCATTTACTCTTTCTTTTTCAACAATTCACTCAAAAACGTATTTTACTTAATCACTCATAATTTGTCCATCTTTTAGTTTCTAATTCTATTTAAGCTTCCTTAAGCTTTCCTAATACTCCAAGAACCAAAACCAACCTTAAAATAAAAGGAATAATCACTAAGAAATATACTCACCTTATGCAAGAACCCACGGTGGAGAGGAAGAAGAAAACTGAAGAAGGCTCTGGATAAGCTTTTCTCCCAATTCTGACATGTTTTATATCACTGAAAGAGGGAAGATAAAAATCGTTCCTTTGAAAAGACCATAATACCCTTCCAATCATCCATCTTTGATATCAAGTCCTAAAAAAATTTATAAAATAAATCCTTAAAGTTTTCAAGTTATTCTAATTAAACCACTAAACTTTGAATTCTTATAATTTTATCACTCACCCTATTTTGGGGATGTTACAGATCTAGTCACCTTTAGAAGATCTTATCATTCACTTCAAGTCGTTAAATTTGTGAACGACGTTGTTCCTTCGTGTTGGAAATTGATTCATTTTTTGAATGATTATCTTGGATGTTTTCATGGATGTCTAGATTAAGTTTATTTCATGTAATTGATTTGGTCTTTATTTTGTTAAAATAACTTTTTGAATTTGTCCTCATAAGAGGAGAAAAGAGTCTTGCGGGAGGAGAATTAGATGATGTCCTCTTGAGAGGAGAAAATGGCCTTTTCATAAAAATGAAATAAGGATTTCGGGAGAATATTCTTAAGAAATACTAGATTGATGCTTTTAGATGAACAATCTTGAGAAAGACAAATATAGTTTCTCAAAATATATTATAAAGCATCCTTACGAGAAAGGAAAAACCTTTTTTTATTGCATGCGATGATGAATGTATGATGCAAAGGTGCAAATTCATATGACGTATATGTTTATGTTGATGCATATTTTTTGGATCAACAATGGGAATGATTGCATGGGAAGTCTTCATTCTATCCCTGATTTGGTCGTCTTCATTCTTTGTTTGCACCAGCGTGCATCATTGTAATTCTTGATTCGTATCAATTTTTCTTACCCCAACAATATTTTACCCCTAATAAAATTGGCTTTCTCTGCCTGAACTTGTATAAAAATGTAAAAGAGCTTATATCCTTTCTTTGAAAATATGATCCATCATTTCAAGTTTTGGGGACTATGTACATGCTGCTACTTATAGCGGGAAATCAAAGGCCACTACCTGGAGCTGACCACCGTAGCAATTGATGCAATATCAAACTACCCAGGAGAGCCATGAGATACATCCATACTAAGGATGATGGTTGGAACCTTAGAAACAACTTGAATTGAAGGTGTTTTCTTAACTGCTAACATCAAATTCAGTCCTCCAAGCTTTGCATTGATTTTTAGAAGCAAACTCGTAAGGTACTGATATTTGACCCTGGTTGGAGCCATACACTTGTATGACTATGCCAAACTCGGCAAGATTCCTAAGAATTAGAATTCTTTTCATCAGGTAAAACACAAAAGAGGAACTGTGGAGCTCTAGGAAGTTTAGATTGGATGTCCTCAAACATTTTATCCACTATAACAACAGGAGAACAATGTATGTTCTTATTTGACTCTTGAAACACATCAGAGGGAGGGTCTATCCTAATTCCTTCCATGTCTCCACATCTAATCAGATCTCGAACAAAGCTATTTGTATCACATTGTGCTGAGAAGTTAACAACAACACACCACTCAATCTTAGTTGGCTCTACTGGTTTCTTGCTGTTAGAATTTCATTACCCATTTTGCGACAAGAAAAATTCGTCATTTTTAACATTGACACAGGCAAAACACAACCTTCCACTTGAGTGAAATTGGACTTTAGAAACCCTATATGATTGAATCATTAGTTTAACAACATAATTACTAATACGTGATGCATTCCCCATTTCTTTTGGCCTCTATTATCATTAATGCGCGTTAAATCAACAGAATAATGTAATTGTATGTTGTGATGATGGACAAGACAATCATATATAGTAATAAGCTCAATTGTCTCTACTTAACCATTTTCATTCTTCATGCCTTTCTGCCTCATAAATGTCCGCTCAATTCAATGATTTTGTCTTCCTAGAAAATATGGTCCTTCAACAATGCCCCAAATTTATCACTTCTTGCTCCAACATTGATTATAAGCATAAACTCTGTGTCCGAGAGACACATGTCAACTACCAAGATCTACTCCAAAGATATTATCTTGTTTAAAAATGTTTTTCTTCTTCTTTTATTCTCACATTTTGAAAAAGATCAATTAAAAGAATTTTGAAAAATGTTTAATAAAAAATTTTGAGAAAATATTGCCCTTTTCTAGGTTTCACAATTGAGACAAATCATAAAACAAGAGTTCAATGGATATCAAAGAATTAATTACACTTTAATCCTTCACAAAATTATAACTATTTACCAAGTGTCAAGATTAATGCTAATTTTGAGGTAGGGTTAAGTAAGGAAAGATAAGGTGTCTCAAATTGACTTATTTGGTCAAGATATGGGCATTTCCATTTCTTTGATGTTCACTGATATGATGGAGTAGCTTCTATGCTCATCTACTGGAAATGTTATCAGATTCTCAGCTCTCATGAGCACATTCGGGTTGTGCGATACCTTATCAAGGGATTTGTGAGATCGCCTCCTGTACAATAGTTGTGAAATCTTCATATCCGAGCCACCTTTTTCAGTTTTTCAACTCGAATCCTCATTTGGTTTCAAGACGCTATTCAAAATTTTATGTCTTGAACCCCCTTTGTCATTTTTCTCTATCATGCATTAAAGATTTTAGAAAAACTTTTGTAAATAAAAGATTAATCTTGATGGACGGGATGAAATCTGAAGATAGTCTCTTATGTTTAGAAATCCATGTATGATTAGAAGGGACTTTTAAGGCACGTATTGTAAGCCAGAGCTCACGTTTATGAAAGAAAGAGATAAATAGGCCCAAACAAATATTTAAGGGTTATCGAACTAAGGATCAGTTTGTTCTCTGGTCTTCAATCTTGTCTTGATCGATTTGAATCTACTCTTATGTGTCTTTTATTTTTTCTTGATGTTCTATGATCTTCTGGTGAATTGGATCTTTGAAACGATTGTACTTGGTCAATCTTATGGTTTGAATCTTGATGTGTTATTTGACTTGAGGGACTCTTTGCATGTGCTTTTTGTATTCTTCAGTTGATGAGTTTAAGACGTCAATTGATTTGAATGTCTTCTAGTCTTTTTTATTTCTTGTATTTGTAACTTCTTTCATTGTTCTTGACTGGATTCGATCTTCGCACCTTGCATTTGATCTACTTTGCGGTTCCTTGTTATTTCACACTTTATTTCACTACGACATTAATTGACGGTTTTTACTCCTAGGAGCAGATTTCCTTCACCTTTGCCCTACAATATGAAGGGTGATTCTTGGTTAGGGTTGAATCAGAAGAAAAATAATTTAGGCTTAAATAGGGATAACAATTGATATATATTTTCTCATTTTGCGAAAGAATAATGAAAGAAATTCGTTCATCATTTCATACAAGAAAGTCCTTGTAGAAGAGGTATCCCCAGGTGGATAGATTTTCATGATTAATTTTATTCATGTGAAAACAATGCATGATAGAATTATTTCGAATTAATTTCTTTTTTTTCTGTTTCCTGCTTCTAGCATGTCTCAATTATTTAGGCTTATCTTTATAAAGTTGATTCGAGATGTTCTATCTTGTTTCCCATGCAAAACCATTCTCGTACAATTAAACATCTTGTACTCATTGCTTTTAGGTTTTACTAGTAGAAAAATGTCGATTTTGCGTCTAAGAACAATGGTGTGACTTTATTGGCTCAATGAAAGGTAATGGTATGACTTTTTGTGTCTTGAAAAAGATAAAGGTAATATTTCAAAGTCTCAAAGAGAGATAAATGTAAAAATTTGGTCTTTTGATAGCGAACATGAATTATTTTAGGTAAAAAATCTGGAGGTTTTATTTTTGACTTTGGACGGGATAAGAAAGATTTAAGCTTTCCATATGTCAAAAATCTATAATTCTTAAAGAATTAAAAGAATATACAATTCAATCGATATTCAAAGAACTATAAGATTAAAACTCATTCAATTGTTCACAACCTTAGAAGGTAGTATAATTTTAATTATCAAAAGATTTAAACAGATTTAAGCAAATATTAATGACATAACAAAAATAAGTTAAAACAAAAAAATGCTTTTAATGCAAGTGCAAGAAAGCTTCATGGTAGATGTAAATATATCTTCTTGATTAGCATCAGAATGCCCCATCATTCATCGAATGTTCATGCCCCTGAATCAATCAGATTTTTCACCTTACGCTTCAGTGCCTTACAATTCTCAGTGGAATGGCCTGAACCTCCTATGTGATTTTTGCATATGACACCAACATTGTAGGCCTCAGGATATAGGGACTCTTTTGGCTTGGACTGAACTAGAGTTACAATATTATTCTCAACCAGCGTTGGAAGTAATTCCTCATATGTCATTGGAAATGGATCATTTGACTCTTTTCTCAGATCATCTTATAAGGCCCAGCCCTATGACCAACTGAATAGGCTCCCACCGTACTGATTTCAACTTCCTCCTTGGTGTCAGTTTTGCTTGTATTCCTCATTTTACCATTCTCGATCGCCTTTCAATCATTGGTGGATACACCTGAGATGCAACATCCCTCCATCGTTGTGCATATTGTCGGAAGCTCTCATTACACTTCATCTCTATATTTTGTAGCATTGTTCGATCAGGGTCTATATCAGTCATGTGCTTGTATTAGCCCAAAAAGGCATAAGCCAAATCATTCCAAGAGTGAATTTGAATACGACTCAGTTGATTATACCACTTAAAAGTGGGTCCAATCAATTTGTCTTGAAAACAGTGGATCAACATCTGATCATTGTTGGTGTATTCAGTCATTCTTTGAATAAACATCATGAGATGGGCAGTATGGCAACTGGTTCTATTGTACTTTTCAAAATTGGGCATTTTGAATTTGGACGGGAGCACTAAGTCAGGAACCAAGACTAGTTCACTTGTATCCATTTCATTATGAAAGCTTTGTCATTTCATTCCTTTGAATGTCTTTCTGCATCAATTTTTAAGTTCTCAAGGATCTTATTCTTGGCTTTTTCCATCTCATTTGGATTAGACATGTTGTGATCAGTAGGTTTATCCTAACGATCTAACATAGTTGCTTGAGTCTTAGTGGTGCAGAAGCCTACTCGGTGGCTTGGAAGCCTCTCGGTGAAATGAGTAGTTATGGATTAGCCCGTGCCATCACACACTCAGAGGTTTCCATGGATGAAAAATCATGCTCTTTTCCTTTTTCCTTATTTAGCCCAATCAATTTCTCAACAATCTGATCGACCATGTTGGATTGGGTTTGCAAGATGTGCTCTATGATAGCCTTTTGTGATTGCTCTAATTTAGCTTCCCAATCTCGTTGCATTATCTTTAATTTCTCTTGCAGTTCATCCTTCCATTTTTCGAATTTTGCTTCCATTACGTCACATGATAAGGACCAATGTCATCGAATTCTGCTTGAATTAATACCCATGTTTTCATGAATGATTGATGTGAAAATGTTTAAATAAATGTAGTGCAGAATGTAAATATGCAAATGCAGATGCAAAAAGTGCGATGAATATCATATAATAATTTTCATCAGAGATAAAAAGTCTCCACATCATAAGATAGTAAATTTTACAGACATGATTTCTCGTAGACGTTGAGTTTAAAAGGGGTTGATACTTCATTTCAGAGCTTCATCCTTAAAAAGCATGCCCCTCAAGTGCACTATAACCTATCTCAGTTAATACCCTTGCGATGTTGAAGTCACGCGTCACTCCTTGATGATTAGTGATGGAACAATCGTAAGACTCTACTACTACTGGATTACTTCTCGGATCAATGGATCATCTTTCCATTCTCAAATGTTGCATGACCTTCAAGCAAGTTTCCTTATTGTACTCTCTAAACTTCTTTTAGCCCTCGGTGCATATATGTGTACACGACTGCTTGATTGAAAACTTTTATCTCTCCTTGTAAAATTTTCATTCAAATATCCTCTTACGGATCAATACTTTCATATTATGTCATGTCAATGAAATACAACACAAAAAGGATGAAAGATAACACAAAAAATAAAAAATTGAGTTAGTACAAGTAAGATAATCAATAGAGATAAAATTTTTATTCTGATATGAATATAACACCTACCCCATCATGGTATCTACCCTAGCATGCTTTTACTAAATAGAAATCCTACCCAGACATGTATTCTGCCCGACATGCTTTATTTTCCAAAAATTGATCCTAATCGCATGGTATCCAGTTCACAACTTTCAATCAGAAAGAAATCTATTATATGAAATTAAAGCAAAATGTAAAGGCTTAGAGTCATTCCTCCTTCATGTACACTTATTTCAGTACCTACTAATGGACAGAGGTTTTGTATGACTCTACCTAGGGTTACCATTCTATAGTTCACTACATGCATAGTTTCGACTCTAACAGGGAAAAATACTCAAATTGTCCTTATTGTCAGTGCCCCATTGGGCTGCCAAGCCCTCAATCCTCACCTATTATAAGCTTAAACGGATCGAGTTCAATTCGAGGGGATTCAATTTCTTATGCCCATACGAGGAATAAATCCATACGAAGGTATAAGGCATGTGTACCCCAAAGGTTATTTGTTAAGGCTCATACGAAGAATAAATTCTTACGAGAGGAAAGCGTTCACCCTTGCTTATTTGGGAAGAAGCTCGGGTATAGAGCTTATGTCATGCAAATGCACGTGAGATGTGTGAGGAGGAACTTACAAACCTTTGTTAAACAACAAGGAGATAATCATCTTCAAAAAGAGAAAATCAATGAAGCTGCAACCATAAAGTCAAACACAAGTACAATTATTTACATAAAAATGAACAATAAATTAACCAATGTTCAACAAAAAAGATCATAAACTAATTATGGACTCGAATACACAATTTCCACCACCATGAAAATATTTAAGCAATTACGGCCTGACTCTCTATAAAACAATCCCCAGTGGAGTCGCCAAGCTGTCATAACCATTTTTGAAAAAAATTATTATTATTTAAAAAAACAATTATGACTTCATTTGAAAATTTGGGATTTTGAATTATTTTGAACAAGAGTTTCCATTAACCTTTGGGTTAGGTTGGTCGAATACCTAAAAACGTCTTTTAAAACAATTTTAAGAAAAATCATTTTGACAAAAATTGGTCTGCGTTATCAAAGATTCATCTTTTAGGATCCGAGAGTCGATTACGCATAGGGAAGGATTAGCACCCCCACAGTGCCCAAATATGGTACTTAATCGCTTACACATTGTTGTAAATGGTGGACATCGTGAATTTGCATCAATATTTAAAGCACGATCCATTTATTGAACATCAAATAATTTGCTTCGAATTAATTATTAGAGAACATTCCTTAATTTGAGAAAAAATCACGGGATTTGCACATCCTCCAATGGGAAGGCTATCCCATATATTTCTCCTTTATACGAAAAATGTCTCCCTCCCCAATGTTATGAAAAAACACAAATCGAATATAAATAGACTATCGATAATTGCATAAAATAAATTATTAATAAAAAACATTCATTGCGTCATGTGAATAAAAACAAATTAATTATCATTTTTTATAAAAAAAACTCAACTTATTTCAAGTTCATTTTTCGTTCGAATATCATGTTGAATCGCACTACTTCGATCAAGTTGTGCTTTTCACACCCATTCTGCGATCGAGTGTTATTGAAAACATACGAGTATAATGAAATATTACCAAGTATTAATATTGTATATAAGAGTAGTTGCAACTTTAACAAATGATGATTAAAACATGGGTTATATTATATATATATATATATATATATATATATATATATATATATATATATATATATATATAAAAGGACTACTATATTTAAAAATAAAAAATAAGTTACCATATTAGAATGAAACAAAATGAAAAGTTAAAAATAAAAATAATTAAAAGCAGGAAACAATGATAACCAAGATGCATAGATTGAAACTATGAAATAAAATAACAAAGCATAACCCATTAGCGACTAAAATGGAATAAATAGAAAATAAAGTGCAATAATTAAAGGACTTAAATTAAAGTTCTGAAAAATAAAGGACAAAAATTTAAAATAAACAGAAAACTGAAGTAATGAAATTAGAGGACTGAAATTATATAAATAAAAAACAAAGGGTAGAGAATTAAATGTGCATATAGTTCAATAACAAAAGTAAAAGAGCAATAAAATAAAATGTTAGTGGTTAATTTTAATATTTAACTCGAACCGTAAATAATGCGAGTCATACCCCGAGGCGGGTCATCGCAAAGTCGAACTATAATTTGAATATAAAATAAATAAATAAAAAGTTAGCAGTTAGTGGTTAGTGGTTAGAAGTTAACGGTTAGCGTTAAAAATGTTAGTAGAGTCTGGACCATAATAATATGGATCGTACCCCGGTTCGGGTCACCACAAGGTTGTATAAACATTCGAATATTAATAAGCAATAATTATTAAAGAACCAGTGAACAAAACAAAATAAAATAAAATTGCAATCTAACTTAAAATAAACAGAAAAGCATATGTGGTGACTAAAATAGAAATGAACATAAAGATATGCATAATTTTAAATAAAATAAAATTATGAACATGTGACCAATATGCGAAAATATGGTTGAAGTTGGAGGACTGGAGTGTAGTTCTCCCCTAAAACATGTGGCCATAATCGAAAGGGGTACTAAAATGAGGGGGCCTAGGCGTGATTTACCATTTTTCTTAAAACACAAAATATTTCCACCCCTTTTTGCACAGTTCGGCCGAGAAGCTTACTAAAGCTTCAAAACTCATCATCGACCACCGCATGCATGCCCTCGTATGCAAGCCACCGGGTTGGTGACCACCCTACTCCAACTGGCGACCCCTACCATGACCGAATGAGGGCCGAACGAAGGGGTTAAACGACCGCATTCTCCCCCTTTCTCATATTTTTTATGTGGCTGGAAGGCTTCGAGCCCGACCCCACGCCGGCGCCGACCCTTACACACTAGCCACCACAATGATGGCCTTCTTCCCCTCGATCGGTGCTCCAACGATAGACAAGGACCCAAAACCAAAACTCCTTACTCTTTCTTGTTACTCTCTTCGCGTGGCCGGGAAGGCCTAGTGTCGACTCCTAACACCGACACTGACCCTCTCACACCGGCTTCGACCCTCTCACATCGGCCACCAGCCCCAAAGCCACTTCCAGCACACAACACTCCCCCTCTCCTTGCTCGAAAATCAATCTCCAATCTTCCAAACTTCTGCTGAAAGAAATGAAAGAAAGATGAGTAAAATATTTTACCTTTTGATTCCAAATATTTTGGGGGAGAAAATTCCTTGGTACAAAGTTGGGTTTTTATAACCAACTCAAAGATAAAATGGTAAAAATAAAATTTGGTCCTTAGTCATCACTAAATTTACAGTTTGGAATCTTTCAAATCCTTGAATAAATAAATGGACACTAAAACAACTTAAATATTCGCTAAAAAATCATCATTTCGGTCAAAGTCTCTAGACGCCTCATATGTAGAATTTCACGAATTCTATTTCGTTCATGTCACCAATGCCACTTGAACCAATCGTGCACGACCATCTTCAAAATAATTCTCAATTATCTTCAATCCGATTTTAATTTTCGAACAAAATTAGGGTATTACAAATACCATGTTTTTTCTACTAATCTTTACCTAATGGATTTGAATTCCATGTACATATATAATATTTATGAAAATTTAATTCAAATATAGATGTTCAGTTTTATATATTTCTACAAGAGTTAGCAAAAATTACCAATTAAAATTTATTGAGCGGTAATATTGATAATAATAAGTATTGTTCTCCTAAAGATATTGAGTTCGAACAGTTACGTCTGTAGGATATTTGTGTGTTATTAATGATTAAGAAAGATTCTAATAAATGCTATCTTATAATCAATACCATTCTAGACTATTAAAAAGATTACCAATTATCTTTTTTTATTATTTCTTATAATTTTAAGTTATATTGATAGGGATTTTTTTTTCAAAATTATTCCTCATATAATTTATTTAATAATAATCTGATAAGATTATTAGTTTTTTTAGAAAAAAAAAGATTAGTAGTTTGATATAGTGATAGAAGATTTCCTTGAACTTTATATATATATAATTAGAGAAATTTACATTAACACATCAAATAATTTTTTTTAATATAACTAAAAATCACTAAGGATAGAGGAAGAAAACGGGTGCTTCCCGTTAGGCATTGAAAGGACGTGGGGTATAATCCCGCCAAAATCAGGGACAAACATAAATCTCCGAACAAACTGTTTCACCACGTGTACGTTTAACACGTCATCCCCTTCCAATCCCCCGTTCTCTTACCCACGTAACCCCATTAATAATATATATATTAAAATTATCTATTTTAAAATTTATTATTATTTACCTGGATACTCCAACTTTAGTATTTGCCTAGAAAGTTTATATATTTTACCGTTAAGATAATGTGATTACAAAGTATTATATATTCTAAATACTTTTAAACATTTGGTAATAAACTCTTAATCATCATATTGCAAACGCTGATACTTAATCACGCGACCTCTAAAAATAACAATAATTCTTTTTACCATTGAAATGAGTTGATTCATGCTTTCAATTAATATTTTTAAATTTTCATAATAATAATTAAAAAAATGATATGTAAATATTTTTTTTATAGAAAGTCCATAGTTTTATTAAAAATAAAAAATATTCAAGAATACAATGAAGATTTATAAGCATAATTACAAACCTAAAATATAATTATGATATTTTCCTATTATCATTGAGACAAAAAACTAGTCATCTAGATTACATAGAGACCAAATAAGGAAAAGGATAAAAAAAAACCTAACCAAAAAGCTCGAACAAAATAAAGATACGAACAAATTTAACTATATCGTCAAACGAACCACAAAAGAGGATAAAACTACTGAAAGACCTTCGATAAATTTCAAATCAGAGAGCGACACGAGAAAACTATCTACGAATACAAAACGCGTATCTAATCAATCCGATGGTCTAAAACAAAGAATATCAGTACAAATAAATGATTAAAAAACTAATATACGAAATAAATAGAAGAAAAATCTGACATATAAAGGCAAAGAACCTACCATATAAAAGATGATTATTGATTATTTATTTGTTTGTATAATTATATAATTGAATAAAAATCAAAATATTACGTGTATAATTAAATTAGAATTTTATATGTATAATTATATAACATTAATATATATATATATATATATAATATTATATATTTGATCAAAATTCATATATAATTTTAATGTTTATCCTTACGTTACTTTGTTTATGCTTAAAAGTTTACTAAATCAAACATGTGTAAATTTACTGAATATCGAATTAAAAGAATAACATATTTTATATAGAAAGTTGTGAACAAACTTAAACCAACTTACATTAATCATTTGCAAATCTTGATGAAATTGTACATAATTTAACGTTTAATATTTAAATTGAATCCAATTTAAACGATTATCTTTATTGTCAACATTATATATAAATTAAATTTATCTAGTGGTCTTAGTGATTAAAAAATATTTTTTTTTAAAGTCTTAGATTCGAACAATTATAATTACATAGTGTATTATCAATTACTAAAAATCATAAATAAATATTATTTTATAATCGCTCCAGACAACTAAAAATATATTATATATGAATTTAATCTAAGTTTGATTTCATCTAATACTTTAAAAGCGTGAATAAAAATATTGGTTATTTTAAAAACTAGTTTCACTAGTTTAAACAATTATGTGGCCTGAATATTTATAACGCGGGACAAAAGAAACAGTCATCTTAATGAGATCACCGATAACCTAGCTGGCGAAACTGTAAAATAGTCTTAAATTTATAACATATTAAATATTACAATCATCATAAGTCAAATACATTCCAAAGCATTTTCATAAGTCTATTACATGCCATCTAATAATATCAAAAGTAGACATATTTTTCATACAGTTATTGATAAGGCAACCTTGGATTGATGATATCAGTTGCACTCCTTACTCCGCTCGTACTAATACCATTGTGTGAAACCAACACACGCTAAGTTTTCACTTAGTGGGGCATAAAAATACAAATGAGGTATAACCTAAACATAAGTATATCATAAAATATCAAAATACAAATTTAAATTGTATAAATCATAATAATACATAAACTGGCTTGGTAAACCAAGTTCATTCCCATAACCTGCAAAATAATATTTAGTATGCCCAGCATACCTACAATTTAGTATCTTTTCAAATTATCCTTTTATTTACCCAATGTATGTTGAATGAGAATGCAAGGTACATGCGTTGCACCTAAGTGTTGAAATGGAAATTCACAAACTTATTATGAATTCCATGGATGCACACATAGTGTCGAAAGCACATATATTACTAATACGAAAATGCACATATGCATTAAACAAAAGCGATCAATAACCTTCAAACACAAATGTATGTCGAAATGGTAATTCACAAACTCATTATGAATACCATGGTTGCACATCTAGTGTCGAAAATACACATAGTACTGATACGAAAATGCAACATAAGTATTAAACCAAATCGATCGATAACCATCATATACATTGTATATCGAAATGCACCTATGACTCTCAATGCACATACAATGGGCCTTAAAGTCAAATTCACATATTAAACATTTATTTCTGAAACATCAATAATTGTTGAAAACCATATAAAAGTTCATCCATTCATTTTAGAGCAGTTCATACTCTAAAATTAGTCGTAAAATCATTTTCATAACCATTATGAAATTATATCAAAATATTTAAGGTTGACTCATCGCAAGTCATCTTCGTCTCATATAAGTACATAAAAATGCACTCACCTGGTATGCCTCACTATTATTCCATAATGATGTTCAACTATTCGACAACTTTATCCTTGCCCTTTTTCTTGCTTGACTCAGGAGCTTGATTACGATCTACACAAGCATCCACAATCATACATACAAATATGATGTTAGTATACTTACTAACACTTATCCAAAGTAATAATACTCAAAAGTACTATAAATTCTATTATAATTCATCCTAACTTAACATTTCAGACTGAATAGTATTGGTACCCATCCTACAATATCGATACTTCTCTTTTATGATACTGATATACACTTCGGTATCAATACCATTCTAGCATTTTGGAGTTTCATTTTTGATTACGGTATCGATACCAAGAGGAAGGTATCAATACCTACACCTCAATATCGATACTTCTTTAAATCGGTATCGATACTGTTTATATGAATCCTCTAATTTAACCTTATAGTATCGTTATTGTTCTTCTAGTACCGGTACCCTTACCCAGATTTTGCCTCTTTTACTTCTAATTTTACACAAATTTCACCTAAATCTCTTACTCTTATCTCCAACCATACCGTTAAACTCATTATCACTCATCCAAGCTAACTCACATCCAAAAATCTCCTTATAACATCCAAAATCTCCAAAGAACACTCAAAACTAAGAATCACACCAAAATTTTAAACATGTTATTAAACACTTCTAAGGCTTCCAATCTCTTATTTACTTATTTGACAAGTCAAATATGGTTTTAAACTCCATATAACTTACCATATTTCATCAAATCACTTAAAACTCCATTTTATTAAATCTCTAATAAATCACTAATATTTTAGTTTTAATCATCCTTGAACTTTTCTTGAGCCTCTAAATCACTTAAGGTTTCAAAACCAATCCATAAACAAAAGGAAAAACCAACTTGAAGAATTCTTACATTAGTTATGGAGGGTATGGGGAAGAGAAGAAGAAGAAGAAGAAGAAGAGTAGAGAACAATTTTCAGACTTATCCTCTTATTCCCCTATTCAACACTTAAATATCTCTAAAAGAAATGAGTATTAAATTCATTTCCTTATAAAGGACCATAATGCCCCTCCATTCTTCCATTCTTAATAATAAGTAATAAACAAAATTTCCTAGATCAATCCATGTACCTTTCAATTTATTCAAATTAACCCATCAAATTTTAAATCCTTACTATAATCACTGACCCGATATTTGGGGTATTACAATTCTCCCCGTTTAAAAAAATTTGTCCTCGAAATTTAAGACGTACATGATGCGAAGAGGTGTGGAAACTGCTTCCACATTTCCTCCTCTCTTTCCCAAGTAGCTTCTTTGACTTTATGATTTTGCCAAAACACTTTAACTAAAGAAATCTTCTTGTTACGCGGTTCCTTATTTTCTCGAGCCAAAATCCACAATGGTTCTTCTTTGTAAGTCAAATCTGGTCGGATCTTTATTTGCTCTAGTGTGATAATATGCGATGGATCTGATCGATACTTCCTGAGCATCGACACATGAAAAACATTATGGATCTTGTTCATATCTGGAGGTAAAGCTAATTGATAAACTACTGGTCCGACCCTTTTTAAAATCTCATAAGGTCCAATAAATCTCGGACTCAGCTTTCCTTTGTGCCCAAACCGCTATACTTTCTTCCAAGGCGATACTTTCAGAAATACCTTATCTCCCACTTGATATTCAATCTCTTTTCTCTTTAGATCACCATAAGACTTTTTCGATCGGAAGCTATCTTAAGATTATCTTGAATAACTTTTACTTTATCTTCCATTTTCTTCATTAAATCTGGGACAAATAGATCTCGATTTTTAGCTCAAACCAATTCAATGGTGTTCGACACTTCCTCCCATATAAGCTTTATACGGAGCCATCTTAATATTTAATTGGTAACTGTTATTATATGCAAATTCTACTAAAGGCAAATATCTATCCCACGATCCTTTGAACTAAAACATGCATGCCCTCAGCATATCCGCCAATCATGAATAGTTCGCTCTAACTGACCACCTGTCTGCGGATGAAAAGCCGTACTGAAATTCAATTGAGTACCCAATGCCTCATATGCAAAAAATTCCAGAATCTTGAAGTAAACCTTGGGTTTGGTCAGATACTATCGATATATGTACTCCATGCAACTGAACTATCTCTTTTATGTACAACTCTTCATATTTATCCATTAAATAATCTATCCGAACTGGAATAAAGTGAGTTGTCTTGGTCATTCTATCCACAATTACCCATATTGAGTCATTTTTACTAGGTGTCAAAGGTAGCCCTAAAACAAAGTCTATTGTAACTCGTTTCAACTTCCATTCAAGAATGGATATCGGTTGTAGTAATCTGAAAGAAACTTGATGATCAATTTTCACTTGATGACATGTCAGACATTTTGCAACAAACTCTGATATAGCTCTTTTAATGCCAAGCCATCAATAACGACTCTTTATATCTTGATACATCTTATTCCTGCCTGGATGCATAGTCAAAGGACTATAGTGTGCCTCGGAGAGAATATATTTTCTCAGTTCTTCATTATCTAGAATGCAAAGTCTTTCATGATAATATAAACATTCATCAGTCTTGATTTTGAAGTCTTCAGTCTCACCTTTATCTACTTGTGCAAATCTTGCCAAACATTTCCCATATTTTCCTTGTAACTCTTTTATCCGAACCAATAACATCGACTTTAACATAAGCTCAACAATCAAAACACCATCTTTCTTTAACAACATATGTGCATCCAAAACCTATAAAGCTGCAAAAGTCTTTCGGCTAAGTGAATCAGCTACTACATTAGCTTTACCTAGATGGTAATCGATGATCAGATCATAATCTTTTAAAAGCTCGATCTATATTCTCTGCCTCAAATTCAATTCTTTTTGAGTCAGTAAGTACTTTAGACTTTTTTGATATGTATAAATATGGCACAACTCACCGTACAAATAATGGCGCCAAATCTTCAAAGCAAACACGACCGCTGCTAATTCTAAGTCATGTGTCGAGTAATTTCTCTCGTGAGTTTTCAGCTGTCTCGAGGCATAGGCCACAACTTTCCCTTCTTGCATAAGTACACATCTCAACCCATTATGAGATGCATCACTAAAAACTGGTGCCACTGTTACAATCCTCTTTAGCTTTTCAAAACTTTCTTGCCATTTCTCCGACCAAAAAAAGGTACATCTTTCCATAACAATTTAGTTAGTGGTGAAGCTAACATCAAATTTTTTTTCATAAACCATCTATAATAACCAGCAAGCCCCAAGAAAAATTGAATTTCAGAGACATTCTTTGGAGGGTGCAATCGACTATAGCTTGAATATTTTTAGGATCTACTCTTATGCCTTTTGCGAAGACTATATGACCAAGGAAAACAACCTCAGCTAACCAGAATTCACACTTGGATAGTTTGGCGTACAACTTCTTCTCTCGAAGAGTCTGAAGAACAACATAAAGATGAGCATCATGCTCTTCTCTTAACTTTGAATACATCAAAATATCATCGATAAAGACCGCCACAAATTGATTCAGGTAAGGTTGGAAAACTTGGTTCATCAAATCCATAAATGTTACAGGAGCATTAGTCAATCCAAATGTCATCACCACAAATTCGTAATGTCCATACTGAGTCTAAAAGATTTTTTTGAAATATCCCCTTTTTTAATCTTTAATTGGTGGTATCCTGACCGAAGATCTATCTTAGAGAACACTGATACACCTTTCAGTTGATCAAACAAATCATCAATCCTCAGAAGAGGATACTTATTCTTAATTATTACTTTATTTAACTGATGATAATCTATGCATAATCGTATAGACATGTCATTCTTTTTTCACAAAAGCACAGGTGCCCCCCAAGGAGAAACGATGCGTAACACCCATTTCCTGTATATGTTTTCGTACACGAGTCACAGATGTCACATAACTTTTGAAACATTTTCGGTACTTGTAAATCAATAAAATTTCATTTTCGTTAGATAAAACCATTTAATAATATAGTTTATAAGGCATTCTTCAATTATATATATATATATATATATATATATTAAACACATCTACTCCAATTAGCAATACTAGTTCATATTATCCATATTTAAAATCAACATAAGACGATTCAGTTAATCTATTACAAATCAGTTTCCAAAATATTTAAATAGAGCTAATAGGACATTCATAAGTACATGCCACTAAACTGAGTCAAAATTTCATCATAGGATGTCTTACTAATATTATAGTATATTCCTTGATGCTTAGAGTTGTTCTGTACTCTCTACTTCTAATCTTGGCTTTTAGCTACATGTGAAAATCAATCACACGCTAAGTATTCACTTAATGAGGCATAATAATAATGAAGTGAAATCAAAACATAAGTGCCAAAATAGAAATTCACAAACTCATTTTGAAATCCTTGGGGTGCACATATAGTGCCGGTACGGTCATTCACAAACTAATTGTGAATTACGTAGGTTGCACACATAGCGCCAATACGGAAATTCATGAACTCATTATGAATTTCGTGGGGTTGCACACATAGTACCGATACAGAAATTCATAAACTCATTATGAATTTCGTGGGGTTGCATACATAGTGCAAATACATAAATTCATAAACTCGTTATGAATTTCGTGGGGATGCACACATAGTGCCAATACGGAAATTCATAAATTCATTATGAATTTCGTGGGGATGCACAAATAGTACCAATATGGAAATTCATAAACTCATTATGAATTTCGTGGGGTTGCACACATAATGCCAATACGGAAATTCATAAACTCATTATGAATTTCGTGGGGTTGCACACATAGTGCCAATACGGAAATTCATAAACTCATTATAAATTTCGTGGGGTTGCACACATAGTGCCAATACAGAAATTCATAAACTCATTATAAATTTCGTGGGGTTGCAGACATAGTGCCAATACGGAAATTCATAAACTAATTATAAATTTCATGGGGTTGCACACATAGTGCCAATACGGAAATTCATAAACTCATTATGAATTCGTGGGGTTGCACACATATACATTAAACAAAATGCATCTATGACTATCATAACATATAAGTACATAATAAATTCACTCACCTGGTTGCCTTTCTATAATGCTTAAATGTAGTCCGACTATTCTACGACTTTATTCTTGCCTTTCTGTTTTCTTGACTTAGGAGCTTGATTACGATCTACACAAGTATCCATAATCAAACATACAAATATGATATTAATATACTTACTAATATTTATCCAAAGTATTATACTCAAAAGTACTATTGTATTCGAATTCTATTAAAATTCACCCTAACTTAACATTTCAGACTGAATAGTATCGATACCCCTCCTTTGGTACCAATACTTCTCTTCTATGGTACCAATACCCACTTCGGTATCGATACCATTCTGGCATTCAAGAATCCATTTTCCAATCACAATATCGATACCTCCACATCAGTATCGATACTACTTGCATAAGCATCGATATCGTTCATTGTGTTCATCCTCTTTCCTCAAATTTAACCTTATAGTATCAGTACTGTTCTTAGAGTACCGATATCCTTACCCAAATTTTACCTCTTTTACTTTGAATTTTACACAAATTCCCCCTAATTTTCTTACTATTTTCTCCAACTATACCGTTAAACTCATTATCACTTATCCAAACTAACTTATATCCATAAATCTCCTTTTAACATCCAAAATCTCCAAAGAAAACTCAAAACTAATAATCACACCCAAATTCCAAACACGTTTTTAATCACTTCTAAGGCTCCCAATCTCTTATTTACTTCTTTGACAAGTCAAATATACCTTTAAACTCCAATAACTGACTATATTTCATCAGATCACTAAAAACCCATTTTATTAAATTTCTAATAATTCACTAATCTCTTAGTTTTATTTACTCTTAAGCTTTCCTTAAGATTCTATATCACTTAAGGCTTCAAAACCAACCTATAAATGAAATTAAAAACCAACTTTATGGAATTTTACCTTTGGCTATAGAGGGCACGGGAACAACGGGAAGGAGAAGAAGAGAACCAAGTTATTTTCAGTTTTTTCCCTTTTTCTACTATTCAACCCTTAATCAATATCCCAATAAAATGAATATTAAAATATTTTCCTTATAAGATACCATAATGCCACTCAATTATTCCATTCTTACTAATAAGTCTTAAAGAAAATCTCTAAATTAAATCCTTGTACTTTTTAATTGATTCAAATTAACCCACTAAATTTTTAAATCCTTTCACTATGGTCACTGACCCGATGTTTGGGGTATTACAATTCTCCCCTTAAGAAAATTCATCCTCAAATTTTAAGACTTTATGCTTTTACCAAAACACTTTAGCTAGAGGAATCATCTTGATGTTCAATTGATAATTATTGTTGCAGACAATTTCTGCTAAAGGCAAATGTTTTTCCCATGATCCCTAGAAATAAATCACACATGCCCTCAGCCTATCTTCCAATATTTGTATAGTACACTTCGACTAAACATTCGTTTACGGATGAAAGACTGTACTGAAATTCAATCGAGTACCCAAAGCTTTATGCAATAAATTCCCAAAATCTTGAAGTGAATCTTGGATCTCTTTCGGATATAATCGATACTGGCACTCCATACAACTGAACTATCGTACTCCATACAACCGAACTATCTTTTATATGCATAACTCATCATATTTATCCATCGAATAATATGTTCGTACCAAAATGAAGTGAGTTGTCTTGGTAAATCTATTAACAATCACCCATATTGAGTCTTTCTTACTAGGTGTCAAAGGTAGCCTTATAACAAAGCCCACAGTGGCTCGTTTCCCCTTTCATTCATGAATCGAGATCGATTGAAACAATCCATAAGATACTTGATGTTCAGCTTTCCTCTATTGGAACGTCATACACTTTGCCATAATTTTCAAGATGGCTATTTTCAAATCAGGCCACCAAATCAACTCTTTAAAACTTGGTACTTTTTGTTTCCACCTGAATGCATAGTCAATTGACTTGATGTCCCAAAAAGAATATCTTTCTTTAGATCTTTATCATTGGAAATACAAAGTCTCCCATGATAGTACACACATCCATCGGACCTGACCTCAAAAGTTCATAGTCTTATCATTTTCTACTTGTGCAATTATTACCAAGAAATTTTCATCATTCTTTTGTAATTCTCTTTTCTAATCTAAAAACATCAGCTTTATCTTTAATTCATCCAACAGTATAATTTCTTTCAACACTAGTCGTACATCCATAACTCGCAAAACTGCAAAAGTTTTTCTGACTATGTGTATTTGTAACAACATTTGTCTTTCCTAGATGATAATCAATGATCACTTCATAATCCTTTAAAAACTCTATTCATCTTTTATGTTCTCAAGTTCAGCTCTTTTTGAGTCAACAAATACTTTAAGCTTTTGTGATTTGTATAATCATAGCACCACTCACCATACAAATAATGACGTCAAATCTTTAAAGCAACTCGACTGCTACCAACTCTAAATCATGCGTAAAGTAATTCCTTTTATGATTCTTTAACTTTATCAAGGAATAGTCCATAACTTTACCTTTTTGCATAAGTACACATCCCAAGCTATTCTAAGATACATCACTAAAAACCACATAATCCTTACCCCACTCACATTGTACAAGCACTGGTGCCTCTATTAAAATCCTCTTTAGCATTTCAAAACTCTCTTGGCACTACTCCATTTAAAAAAGACACATCCTTCCTTAAAAACTTGGTTAACAGTGAAACTAACATCGAAAAGTTCTTCACGAACCTTCGTTAGTAACCAACAAGCCCCAAGAAATTCTGAACTTCAGAAAATTCATTGGGGTTTTCCTGTCCTCTATAGCCTGAATCTTTTTGAGATGTACTCTTATTCCTTCTGAGGAGACTATATGGCCAAGAAAAGCAATCTCTACTGACCATAATTCACATTTGAACAGTTCGACATACAATTGCTTCTCTAAAAGAATCTGAAGAACAATACAAAGATGAGCATTTTGCTCCTCTCTCGACTTTGAATACACCAAAAAATATCATCAATCATCGGAAGAGGGTACTTGTTATTTTTTTATTGTTACCTCCTTTGATTGTCGATAATCTATACATAACTACATAAATTCATCTTGCTTTTAGCCAATAGTACAAATACTCCCCAAGGTGAAACACTCAGTTTGAAGAAATCTTGAGCAATCAGCTCTTGTAATTGAGCTTCTAGTTCTCTTAACTCGATTAAAACGATTTGATACGAACCCATAAAAACATGCTCAATACGCTATTAATCATAAATCATGAATTCCACCTCTCGATCTAGAGGTAACCCAGGTAATTAATCTAAAAGATATCTATAAATTTCTGACTTGTGGGAATATCAAAAAATCCTACTTTAAATACTTAATTATCTATCATACTAACCATAAAAAACTATACATCTTTCTGACATAATTTCTTTGCAATCATTGCTGATATCACATGGGGCAATGATTTTGTTTTTCTTCCAATAACTATGATTTCCAAATCCTCCGTATCTTTCTAAAGTAATCATTTCTTAAGATAACAACTCAACCATAAGGCGGAGACACCAATCCATACCCAATATGATCTCATACTTTCCCCATGACCCATAGGGTTTACCGCTATCATCTTACCCGAGATCAAGTTGAATAGAATACCTTTATTTTAAAATTTATTATTTATTTATGGAGGTAATCCGTGTAACTTTTTTGGATCCACTGAAAATATTCTCGAGCAGTTGAAACAGTTTCCCTCTCCACTAAGAAAGTATAAATACCCACATCATTTAATAAGAAGACTTGACAATTTAGTAGCAACAACGTCATAGCACTTAATGCTAAAAATTACACTAGTAAACAAATTTACTCTTTTTTCCTATCATTACGAACTTGACACTTTTCAAGTCCTTGAGAGTCAATCTAAATCTAAGCATTATTTCATTGTAGCATGGAATAGGTAGACAATCCACTTTCTCAAATTTACCTTCAAAAGGTAACTCTATCAAGTTCCTAAAACTTAACATCTATTCTCATACAAACTCATAATCATTTGATTCACTAATAAATCAACTTTCTTTAAGCTTTTGGTGGATAATGTATTTATCGATCACTCATTTCCTCTTACTCAACATAATAATGCTTTAAACCATGTAATGATTAACTTAAATATTTCTCAATTATTTTAAGCTTACCTGATGAAACCTCAGAGTCATCATTAGATTCATAAATCTCCTCTGGATCCTCATCTGATTCAACTTCTCTTGTAAAAAGTTTAAACTTTTTAATGGATTCCTCAAATACAGAAACATCATTAAACGTTGGGGCATTTCTTCAATAGAATGGAGTAAAATCCCTAGTAACTTCTACTCTTCTAAGGCGTGATACTGAAGTCGTGTTGGATTCTTTTGGGTCTATTTCGATCTCGACCTTCTTTTCAACATTATCAATTTTCTTACCTTTATCTTTAGTTTTCGACATCTAAACACATGCAAAATCATCTTCCATTAGTAATGGATAATCTTTACTCCCTAATAAGCACCATCTCAGTATATATATACAACTACCAGTAAACTTTTGACATCCTAGTGACATGTATACATTCTTAACAAAATTAATACTCATTTCATGTCCAGAAAAGGCTAAACATGTAGCTCTGATACCAAGAAATGTAACATCCATTTCCCGTATACGTTTCTGTACACGAGTCACAGATGTCACATGAGTTTTGAAACATTTTTGGTACTTGAAAATCAGTAAAATTTCGTTTTCTTTAGATAAAACCATTTAATAATATAGTTTATAAGATATTCTTCAATTATATATATATATATTAAACATGTTTACTCCAATTAACAATACTAGTTCATATTATTTATATTTAAAATCAACATAAGATGATTCAGTTAATCTATTACAAACCAGTTTCCAAAATATTTAAATAGACCTAATAGGACTTTCATGAGTACATGCCAATAAACTAAGTCAAAATTTCATCATATGATGTCTTATTGATATTATAGTATATTTCTTGATGCTTGGAGTTGCTTTTGTACTCTCTACTTCTAATCCTGGCTTTTACCTACAAGTGAAAATAAATCACATGATAAGTATTCACTTAGTGAGACATAATAATAATGAAGTGAAATCAAAACATAAGTATATCATAATTATAAAAATACGAATTAACTCGTATAAATCATAATAAATACATAAAGTTTGCTTGGTAAACCATGTTTCTTTTACATAACCTACGAAACTATATTTAGTATGCCCAACATACATATCAATCAGTACTTATCCAAATTATTCTTTTATTTGCCCAATATATGTTGAATGAGAATGCATGGTAGATGAATTTGCATATAAGTACCAAAATAGAAATTCACAAACTCATTTTGAAATCCCTGGGGTGCACATATAGTGTCGATACGGTCATTCACAAACTCATTGTGAAATACGTAGGTTGCACATATAGTGCCAATACGGAAATTCATGAACTCATTATGAATTTTGTGGGGTTGCACACACAGTACCGATACAGAAATTCATAAACTCGTTATGAATTTCATGGGGTTGCATACATAGTGCCAATACGGAAATTAATAAACTCATTATGAATTTCGTGGGGATGCACACATAGTGCCAATACGGAAATTCATAAACTCATTATGAATTTCGTGGGGTTGCACAAATAGTACCAATACGGAAATTCATAAACTCATTATGAATTTCGTGGGGTTGCCAACATAGTGCCAATACGGAAAGTCATAAACTCATTATGAATTTCGTGGGGTTGCACACTTAGTGCCAATACGGAAACTCATAAACTCATTATGAATTTCGTGGGGTTGCACACATAGTGCCAATACAGAAATTCATAAACTAATTATGAATTTTGTGGGGTTACACACAAAGTGCCACTACGGAAATTCATAAACTCACTATGAATTCCGTGGGGTTGCACACATATACATTAAATAAAATGCATCTATGACTATCATAAGTACATAATAAATGCACTCACCTGGTTTGCCTTTCTATAATGCTCAAATGTAGTCTGACTATTTTGCTACTTTATCCTTGTCTCTTTGTTTGCTTGACTCAGGAGCTTGATTACGATCTACACAAACATCCATAATCAAACATAAAGATATGATGTTAGTATACTTACTAACATTTATCCAAGGTATTATACTCAAAAGTACTATTAAATTTGAATTATATTAAAATTCACCATAACTTAACATTTCAGACTGAATAGTATCATACCCCTCCTTTGGTATGGTGTCGATATCCACTTCAGTATCGATACCATTCTAGCATTCTGAAATCCATTTTCCAATCACAGTTTCGATACCTTCTTCCTGGTATTGATACCTCTGGATCAGTATTGATACTACTTGCATAAGTATCTATACTGTTCATTGTGTTCATCCTCTTTCCTCAAATTTAACCTTATAGTATCGGTATTATTCTTAAAGTACCGATATCCTTCCCATATTTTATTTACTTCGAATTTTACACAAATCCCACCTAAATCTCTTACTCTTTTCTCTAACCATACCAATAAACTCATTATCACTTATCCAACTAACTTGCATCCGTAAATCTCCTTTTAACATCCAAAATCTCCAAAGAACACTCAAAGCTAATAATCACACCCAAATTCCAAACATGTTTTTAATCACTTCTAAGGCTCCCAATCTCTTATTTACTTCTTTAACAAGCCAAATATGCCTTTAAACTCCAATAATCGACTTTATTTCATCAAATCACTAAAAAACCCATTTTATTAAATCTCTAATAAATCACTAATCTCTTAGTTTTATTCATTCTTAAGCTTTTCTTAAGCTTCTATATCACTTAAGGCTTCAAAACCAACCCATAAATGAAAGGAAAAACCAACTTGAAGGAATCTTACCTTTGGTTATAGAGGGCACAGGGACGACGGGAAGAACAAGAAGAAGAGAACCAAGTTATTTTCAGCTTTCTCTACCTTTTCTACTATTCAACCCTTAATAAATATCCCAAATAAAATGAATATTAAAATCATTCCATTCCAAAAGACCATAGTGCCCCTCTATTTTCCATTCTTACTAATAAGTCTTAAACAAAATCTCTTAATTAAATCCTTGTACTTTTCAATTTATTCAAATTAACCCACTAAAATTTTAAATCTTTTCACTATGGTCACTGACCCGATGTTTGAGGTATTACACACTGGGTCTAATAAATCCCTTATCGAGCAGCTCCTGCAATTAGGCCTTTAATTCTTTTAACTCAGTTAAAGTCATTTGATATAGAGCCATAGAAACATGTTTAGTACCCGAATAAACATCAATCTAGGATTCCATCTCACGGTCTGGAGGTAAGCCCGATAATTTTTTCGGAAAAACATTCGGAAACTCCCTAACTGTTAGAATATCATCTCATCTAACTTCCGGTATTCTAGTGTCTATCACGTTAGCCAGAAAAGCTATACACCCTTTCAACATCATTTTTCCTTACAGTCAATGCTTATATCACATTGGATGGTGATTTTGCTTTTCACCGATTACTATGATTTTTGAGCCTTTAGCATCCTTAAAAAAATTATTACTTATTGCGACAATCAACCCATCCATGATGTAGAGATAACCAATCCATGGCCAAAATAATTTCAAACTCATCGAAAGACAATTCCATCAAGTTTTCCAGGAAAACAACCCCTTGAATCTTTATCGGGCACTTTCTACATACCCGTATTACTCTTGCACTATGACCCATAGGGTTTATCGCTATCATCTCACTAAAGATTGGTTCTAAAAGAATTCCTCTAGTTCTAATCATCTTTGTACTAATATAAGAGTTTGTAGAATCAGGGTCATCCCGATCCTTATTAGTCTTAATATTATAAATTATAGCTACTCCCTGAGTCTCTTGTCCTGCAATTGACTCAGATTATCCTCTGGATCTACCTCTTCCTCTGATTCTATTAGATGCTACTATTGATCTCTCAGTTTGCACTGAATTATCCCTGGATCTCTTAGGATAATTTCAAGCATAGTGACCAATTTCACCACACTGGAAACAAGCTCCACTAAGTAATCTACATATACCACGGTGAAATTTTCCACACGTCTGACAAGGAGTAGTTCTTTCTCCATACGTTGTACTCGAACTAACATCAAAAGAATGTTATTGCTTATTCTTATGCAAAGCTGCAGCAGAACCATCTCTATTATTATATCGAGAGCTCGAACCTTTGCCTCTCTTAGCATGATAGGAAGTTGAGAACGTTCCAAATCTTTTTTCCCGTCTGCTTACCCTAGTTCGTTGCTAGAGTCTCATCTTGAGATCTTTTAAATGACTTCTTTTAGGCTAGGCAAGTTTAAAGCCAACATCATCTCTTTCAAATTAGGCTTCAAACCCTCGATGAACCAATCATGTCGAGCTTTGTCATTGGGAACTACCTCAGTAGCAAAATAACCTAGCTTATTATACTCAGCCTTGTACTTATGTACTTCTCGATCACCTTGTTTCATATTAAGAAACTTCAGCATCATCGCTCGCCTAAACTGCTAACCGATGTACTTGTTCTTAAATTTATCGTGAAAGAACTGTCATGTTACTCGCTCAGGTGGTGCATACATAGTAGTATTTATCCACCACACTCGAGCTGATCCTTTAAGTAAAGATTAAAATCCTCCCATCTTTTTAGAATCTGAGCAGTGAAGACTTTCCAGCATCATCTTAATGTCATTTAACCATAAATCAACATCTATAGGACCTTTATCCTCTTCTCCACGGAACTCAGGAGCTCCCAAACTCTTCAGCTCTTTTGGGATTAACATATGTGGTGCTGGAGGAGTAGGGGGAGGCAGAGGAGGCTAAAATCAAGTCAAGATTGCATCGAGAGCCTGCATAAAGCTCCAAACTTTGGCACTGGCATACCCTGATGTGCCAGTGCACCAACATTTTCGGACGGAATTGGATGATCACAATTAGCTTCATTGCTCTCGCTACCCGACCCTTCTCTAACTTCTTGATTAGTTGCTCTCCATGAATTCGTAGATTCCAACATCTAATATAACATACATAAAGATAACTCTCAAGTTAGTAAGGAGTGACATCAATCATATTCTAACTACACCATATCAGTAATCTTGACATCTTAGTGGCATATAAACCATTTTACGCCCGGTTTTAGCCAAGAATCAGCTAAACCTGTAGGTCTGATACTAATAAATGTAACACTCATTTCTTGTATACGTTTTCATACACAAGTCACAGGTGTCACATGACTTTTAAAAACATTTCCTTATTTGTAAACCCATAAAATTTTGTTTCTATAAATAAAACATTTTAATATAATAATAATAAAACATTCGTTAACTTTCAGTATGTAAAATAGTCCTAAAGTTATAACATATTAAATATTACAATCATCATAAGTCAAATACATTCCAGAGCATTTTCCTAAGTCTATTACATGCCATCTAAAAATATCAAAAGTAGACATATATGTCATACAGTTACAGATGAGGCAACCTTGGATTGATGATATCAATTGTACTCCTTACTCCGCTCGTATTAATGCATACTGGAGAAACTAACACACGCTAAGTTTTCACTTAGAGAGGCATAATAATACAAATGAGGTATAACTTAAACATAAGTATATCATAAAATATCAAAATATGAATTTAAATCGTATAAATCATAATAATACATAAACTGGCTTGGTAAACCAAGTTCATTCCCATAACCTGCAAAATAATATTTAGTATGCCCAGTATACCTACAATTCAGTATCTTTCCAAATTATCCTTTTATTTGCCCAATGTATGTTGAATGAAAATGCAAGGTACATGCGTTGCACCTAAGTGTCGAAATGGAAATTCACAAACTTATTATGAATTCCATGGATGCACACATAGTACCAAAAGTACATATAGTACTAATACGAGAATGCACATGTGCATTATGCAAAATCGATCGAAAACCTTCATACAGAAATATATGTCGAAATGATAATTAAAAAACTTATTATGAATACCATGGTTGCACATCTAGTGCCGAAAGTACACATAATACTGATACGAAAATGCAACATATGCATTAAACAAAATCGATCGATAACCATCATATACATTGTATATCGAAATGAACCTATAGCTCTTAATGCACATACAGTGGGCCTTTAGGTCAAATTCATAGATTAAACATTTATTTCTGAAACATCAATAACTCTTAAAAACCATATAAAATTTCATCCATTCATTTTAGAGCAGTTCATACTCTAAATTTAGTCGTTAAAT
This sequence comes from Hibiscus syriacus, assembly GCF_006381635.1. NCBI lineage: Eukaryota > Viridiplantae > Streptophyta > Magnoliopsida > Malvales > Malvaceae > Hibiscus > Hibiscus syriacus. The sequence goes on along the minus strand of NW_024062296.1, from coordinate 1,727,081 downwards.
CATTTCCATAACCATTATAAAATTATATCAAAATACTGTAAATCATACTTTTATCAAAACATTTAAGGTTGACTCATCGTAAGTCATCCTCGTCTCATATAAGTACATAAAAATGTACTCACCTGGTATGCCTCACTATTATGCCTTAATGATGTCCAACTATTCGACAACTTTATCCTTGCCCTTTTTCTTGTTTGACTCAGGAGCTTGATTACGATCTACACAAGCATCCATAATCATACATACAAATATGATGTTAGTATACTTATTAACACTTATCTAAAGTAATAATACTCAAAAGTAATAATGCTCAAAAGTACTATAAATTTTGAATTCTATTAAAATTCATCCAAACTTAACATTTCAGACTGAATAGTATCGATACTTCTCTTCTATGGTACTGATACACACTTCGGTATTGATACTATTCAAGCATTCTGGAATTTCATTTTTGATTACGGTGTCGATACCAAGAGGAAGGTATCAATACCTACACCTCAGTATCGGTACTTCTTTAAATCAGTATCGATGATGTTCATCTGAATCCTCTAATTTAACCTTATAGTATCAGTATTGTTCTTCCAGTACCGATGCCCTTACCCATATTTTACCTCTTTTACTTTGAATTTTAAACAAATTTCACCTAAATCTCTTACTCTTATCTCCAACCATATCATTAAACTCATTATCACTTATCCAAGCTTACTTACATCCAAAAATCTCCTTATAACATCCAAAATCTCCAAATAACACTCAACTAAGAATCGCATCAAATTTTCAAACATGTTATTAAACACTTCTAAGCCTTCAAATATCTTATTTACTTATTTGACAAATCAAATATGCTTTTAAACTCCAATAACTGACCATATTTCATCAAATTACTTAAAAACCCATTTTATTAAATCTCTAATAAATAATTAATCTTTTAGTTTTAATCATCCTTAAACTTTCCTTAAGCCTATATATCACTTAAGGTTTCAAAACCAATCCATAAACAAAAGGAAAAACCAATTTGAAGAATTCTTACCTTAGTTATGGAGGGTACGGGGAAGAGAAGAAGAAGAAGAAGAAGAAGAAGAATAGAGAACAATTTCCAGACTTATCCTCTTATTCCCCTATTCAAGAATTAAATATCTCTAAAAGAAATGAATATTAAATTCATTTTGTTGAAAACATTTTGATATTTCGATATAACAAATTAAGTTAAATGATTTTAAGATTTTCCACAAAGGTTTTCTAAGTATATTCGATATAATTATTCGAATATCAAAATATTACTCCAAATCTTTCAAATGTCATTTTTAATCCTTACTCAAGTGTAAAATTAAGTTTTAATCTTAAAATAATTTCAAAACGATTTTACAAAATATTTCGAACCATCTCAAAGCCAAAAATTCCAGATTGCTCAGAGGGAACTGATTCTCCCCCCCAAGGGGGTACCGATTCCCCCTGAATGGTTTGGCTCCGATAATTCCAGTATGCTCAGAGGGAACAGATTCCCCCACAAGGGGGTACCGAATCCCCCTATGTAACAGTCGAAATATTTGAATTTTACACTTAGGGAACCGATTTCCCTTAAGGGGTACCGATTCCCCCACGCTCCAAACTATTTTATTAATTGATTTCACACTAAAACGGCTATATAATCTTCATTAATGATCCCCAACGTTCAGAAGTGATTCAAGGTGTATTTAAGCAAGATTAGAAGCCATTGATCAATAACAAGAAACATCAAGCAACTAGAATCAAGAGAGAATCAAAGAGAAAGCATCAAACCTCAAGTTTGAGCATTTCAAGCCTATTTTTCATTCAATATTCATTTTGCTTTCAAGAACACTTATTGTGCTCAATTGTATTCATTCTTGAGTGTTCTTTTCTTTGTTCTAGAATTGTGCAAACAATCTACCTTGTGAGGATTTCCTTGTAAGTTTGCAAATTTGTATTGTTCTCTTTGGGAGAGAGTGTTCTCAAGAATTTAGGGTATAATTCTTGAGGGTTTGTAAGGTTACTCTTTGTCCTCAAAAGAAAGAGAAATTAGTGAATTTGTGGAAAATCCTTAGCGTGGATAGCTAAGGTAGTGGACGTAGACTTTGGTTGAGAAAGTCGAACCACTCTAAATCGCTGTGCAATTTCTTTCAATTTTCTGCAAAAGCTTCCACCAAAATTTTTATTGCCAATTCACCCCCTCTTGGCCAATTCCATCAATCGATTAACTCAACAATTGGTATAAGAGCCTAACTCATTTGAAGGTTTAATCACCTCTTGAGTTGATTCGGGAAGAGTTACATCGATAATCAAAGTCATCAATGGCCTCTACTTCAAACTTCGACTCTGATCTCGATTCGATGCCCGTCAACAAGCCTTTTTTCTTCAATGGGGCTAATTATTCCTATTGGAAAAATAGGATGATGTACTTCATTCAAGCAAGTGACATGGGAGCATGGAATATCGTAGAAGAAGGATACTTCAAGCCTCTCACTCATCCAAGATTATGGAGTGAAGGAGAGACAAAAATGTTCCAGCTCAACTCCAAAGCCATCCATATCATATTTTTTGCTCTTGGACCAGATGAATATGGAAGAGTTTCATCTTGTACAACCGCCAAAGAAATATGGGACAAACTTCAAGTCACTCATGAAGGTACCGATGAGGTAAAGAAATCTAAAATTAGTATTCTAACGCATGGCTTTGAAAATTCAGTATGAAACCAAATGAAGATATCAAAGCTATGATGGATAGATTCTCAACGATTGTCAATGGTCTCAAATCATATGGAGAGATCATTTCAAATGAAAAGCTTGTGAGGAAGTTAGTCTACTCCCTCCCAAAATCGTGGCAATCAAAGAAGACGGCAATCATCGAGTCTAAGGATCTAACATCCTTAACTCTTGAAGAGCTAATCGGTTCACTCCTCACTCATGAAATGATGCTTGAAGATGAGGTGGACCTTGATAAAATTGAAGAGACACCAAAGGAGAAGGAGAAGGAGAAGAAGAAAAACATTGGAGTTGCTCTCAAATCCATAAAAAATGAGAGTGATTCGGATGAAGATGACGATGACGAGGAAATGACATTGTTTGCCAAACGGTTCAGAAAAATGATGAGACCTTACCGAGGAAGAAAATTCAAACGAAATGAAGGCCTCAAAAATGAACCAAAAGAGAATGACCTGATCATTTGCTATGAATGCAAAAAGCCGGGGCATGTCAAATATGATTGCCCACAACTGAAGAGAAAGGGTCAATCAAAAATTAAGCACAAGGCTCATATGGCTACATGGAGCGATGAAGAAGGTTCCGATGAAGAGGAACAAGAAGTAGCAAACTTGTGCTTGATGGCATTCGGGGAAGATTCTAAGGTAACCTCTAACTCATCTGATTTTGATGATTTATCCTATGATGAGTTATTAGAGGAATATAATGGGTTGGCTACGGATTATGAGAAATTGTTTTTAAAATATAAAAATGATGTTTCAAAATTGAAAAAAAAAATAAACTCATATCCAAAACCAACAACGATCTTGAAAGTAAAATCAAAGATTTACAAATCAAACTAGAAGAGTTTGAAAAGAAAAATTTGGATTTGCAAAATTTACTTTCAAAGGTCAATGATGATCATCAAAAGAAAATTGATGATCTTAAAACTTCTTTTGATAAAGTTGAAACAAAACATTTTGAAAATGGAGAAAATTCAAAATCCAACTTTGTTAGAAAAAGTTTTAAAAACTACAATCATAGAGGTCCCTAAAGAACCTCTAATGGAAAAATCGTTAGAAGTATATGGGTTCCTAAAGAGCTCATTACTACTAAAGATAAGGATATCCTACACAAATGGATACCTAAGGGGACTAGGATTTTGGAAACTAATGAATATGGACCCAAAAGAATTTGGGTACCAAAAATTAGAAATTAATCTATGTTTGTAGGAAAAGGAGCATTTCTACAAGGCACGAGAAACAAATCCAAATTTATGGTACCTTGATAGTGGATGCTCAAGACACATGATCGGAGACAAAAACCGGTTCATTGAGCTTAACGCCAAAAATAGAGGAGAAGTGACTTCTGGTGATGATTCAAAAGGTCACATTGAAGGTATTGGTACTATTGGTAATACCTCTTCCATACAAATTAAGAATGTTTTATATGTGAATGGAATAAAGCATAATCTATTGAGTATTAGTCAATTTTTTGATTAGGGATTCAATGTCATGTTTGATATTAATGGTTGTAAAGTCATTGACATTGCATCTAATCGGATTATGCTTGTTGGTCATAGAATAGGAAACATATACATGGTGCATTTAGATTCTATTGATATGACTAATTTGTGCCTAGTTGCTAAGGATGAACATGATAGTTGGTTATGGCATAGGAGACTAGGACATGCTAGTATGAGTGTTTTGTAACGGCTAACTCAAGGTGATTTAGTTCGAGGGTTGCCTAAGCTTAAATTTGATAATGATAAAATATGTGATGCTTGTGCTAAAGGAAAACAAAAGCGAGTTTCTTTTAAATTCATTAATGACGTATCAACTAGTAGAGTATTACAATTGATCCATATAGATCTTTTTGGGCCAACTATGACTACTAGCTTGGGTGGAAAACAATATGCATTTGTCTTGGTAGATGACTATTCTAGATATACTTGGGTTCTATTCTTAAGTACTAAAGATGAAGCATTAGAAAAATTCATCACGTTTTCAAAAGTAATCCAAAACGATAAAGGTTACTCTATAACTAGTGTTAGGAGTGATCATGGAACTGAATTTGAAAATCTTGGATTTACTGAGTTTTGTAATTCTAATGGTATTAGTCACAATTTTTCAGCACCTAGAACCCCTCAACAAAAAGGAGTTGTTGAGAGGAAAAATCGAACTTTAGAAGAAATGGCTAGAACCATGCTTTGAGAAAATAATTTTCCAAAATATTTTTGGGCGCAAGCCACAAATACCGCTTGTTATGTTGTAAATCGAGTAATGATTAGGCCAATTTTAAAGAAAACTCCATATGAAATTTTCAAAAATAGAAAGCCTAACATTAGCTATTTTCATCCTTTTGGATGTAAATGTTTTGTTTTGAACAACGGTAAAGAAAACCTTGGCAAATTTGATGCTAAAAGTGATGAAGGAATTTTTCTGGGTTATTCCTTAAATTCTAAAGCTTATCGAGTATTTAATAAAATAACTTTAGTTGTAGAAGAGTCTATACATGTTGTTTTTTATGATAATCCTCTTCCGAGGAAGGATTCTTGTGTTAATGATGATGTAGGTATTATAAATATAAATGACGTTAGATATGACTTTGGAGAATCATCATCAAAAGAAGAAACGAAAGATGAGGAAACTCATGATCCCCTCGAGAATCCAACCATTGAAGAAAAGGAAGTATCTTATCCAAGAGAGTACAACTATGTCAAGGATGGTGAGATTATAGGTTATTCATCCAAAGGGGTAACAACTCGATCTTCTCTTAGAAATATTTGTAATTATGTTGCATTTATTTCATGCATAGAGCCTAAAAATATTAAAGAAGCATTAAATGATGAACATTGGATTATGGCTATGCAAGAAGAATTAAATTAATTTGAGAGAAGTAAAGTATGGACATTAGTTGAAAGGCCTAGTAATATATCTACTGTAGGTACTAGATAGGTATTTAGGAATAAGCTTGATGAGAGTGGTAATATAGTGAGAAACAAGGCTAGACTTGTTGCTCAAGGGTATACTCAAGAAGAGGGCATAGACTATGATGAAACATACGCTCCCGTAGCTAGGATGGAAGCAATTAGAATGTTATTAGCATTTTCATGTTTTCATGAATTTAAATTATATCAAATGGATGTTAAAAGTGTATTTATAAATGGTTTTATAAAGGAAGAAGTGTTTGTGGAACAACCTCCAGGTTTTGAAGATTCAAAATTTCTGGATCATGTTCTTAAATTGACATAAGTGCTTTATGGTTTAAAACAAGCTCCTAGAGCTTGGTATGAAAGATTGTCAAATTTTTTAATTGAAAAAGGTTTTTCAAAAGGGAAGGTTGACACTACATTGTTTTTAAAGCACAAAGGTAAAGATTTATTAGTAGTTCAAATTTATGTTGATGATATAATATTTGGTTCTACTAATGATGTTCTTTGCCAATAATTTTCTAAGCTAATGCAAAGTGAATTCGAAATGAGCATGATGGGGGAGCTCTCATTTTTCTTGGGACTCCAAATCAAGCAAAGAAAGATGGCATCTTCATCAATCAAGCTAAATACGTCAAAGACATGCTTAAGAAGTTTGGACTGGAAAATGGAAAACCTCATGACACTCTAATGAGCTCTTCAACAAAGCTTGACTTAGATGAAGGAGGTAAATGTGTAGATGTTAAATTATATAGGTCAATGATTGGATCTCTACTTTATCTAACTGTAAGTAGACCAGACATTATGTTTAGTGTTTGCTTATGTGCTAGATTTCAATCATGCGCTAAGGAATCACATTTACTAGCTGTTAAGAGAATCTTTAGATACCTTAAGGACACTCCTAGTTTAGGAATTTGGTATCCTAGAGACTCTAGCTTTAGCTTGCATGCCTTTTCTGATGCGAATTATGGAGGATGCAAATTAGATAGAAAAAGCACCTCCGGTACTTGCCAATTCCTTGGAAATATGCTAATTTCTTGGTTTTCAAAGAAACAAAATTGTGTTGCATTATCTACCACTGAAGCCGAATACATTTCAGCTGGTAGTTGTTGTGCACAAGTTTTATGGATGAAACAACAACTTTTTGATTATGGAATTGAAGTAGATACCATTCCTATCAAGTGTGACAATACTAGTGCTATTTGTCTCACTAAAAATCCCATCCAACACTCTATAACTAAGCACATCGAAATAAGACATCACTTCATTAGAGGCCATGTCACTAAGGAAGATGTAGTTCTAGAATTTGTTGATACTTTGCACCAATTAGCATATATCTTTACAAAACCTTTAGACAAGGAAAGATTTTGGACACTTAGGAGAAAATTAGGTGCACTTTTAAGACTAAATGAAAAATGCTCATTTTTTATTGCATTCATTGCTTTTAGTTAGGGGGAGTTTATGATTCTTGATGAAAAATTAATTTTATTTTCAAATATCGTTTAAAGAATAATTTGATTGTTTAAACATGATTAATTTTCAATATATGAGTTGCCAATACCACTAGAGAAAATTAATTTAGCATTTTGTGTGTTTAAAATCGGATTTTAGCATTTTGGTGCAGAGGGAATCGATACCCCCATGAGGGAACCGATTTCCCCTTTGAAGGGGAACCGAATCCCCCCACAGGGGAATCGATACCCCCTGGGGTTCTAGATTTTAACACGGGTAGAACCCTTAAAACCTCAAACCCTCTTCTTCTCTCATTCACGCCGTTTCTCCTCTTCTACTCTCTTATATCTCTATTTTGCCTCAAATCAACGATTTTAATCATAATTCACTTCAAACATCATCTTCTAAACCTGCTAGCATCATTAAATTCGTGCAAACAACATCAAAATCCACTCAATCTCATCTTTCAAGGTAAAATTTTCTAAACTCTCTATTTCATTGATTTTGAACATATGACTAGTTTTAATTAGTTCTAGGTAGAAATAGTGATCGGGCATTGATTGTTTAGTGATTAGAAACTAGATATTACAACTAATTTAATCAAAAACACAAGAATTTTCCAAAATATTTGAAATTTTCGAAATAATAAAAAAATTGTTTTTCAAATTATTGTGTTTTTATTGAATTATGTTGTTGTTATGAAAACTATATTGTTTTTCAAAATCTTATTTTTATATAGTTTTCAAAAACTTTTCTCATTAGGATTGAATTAGAGAACCTTGAAATATTGAGGACTCAATTGAGTTTTGGGATTGATTGAATTGCATACATGTGTTTTCTAAATTGCAGGTTATCCATTCTATTCTGATTTCCTAAACCATGTCCAATCCTAAACGTGCTAGGTCATCATCTAGTCGCTCACACTGTCAACCAAATCCACCTCCAAATCCTCCTCCTATTCCTGAAAATCCAACTCCTAATCCTAATCCCATTGATCCTATTTTGTCTATTCAAAACTCGTGCTTCAATCATCCTGGTCCTAGAAATCATCGTTTTTGGTATTATCAATATTTCGACTCTTACAAAATTAGAGAAGAACGTATCCCTTCTCGTCAAGCTATGTTAGATATTAATTTTAAATATCTTCCTCTTTTACAAGAGTAGAAATTTGACAAACTCTTTGAACTTGAACCCATTGTCTACCATCAACTTGTTCGTATCTTCTATTCTAATGCCGTTTGTGTTAAAAACCAAACTGAAACCGAAACCATAGGAGTTCGTTCCTACCTCCTAGGAAAATTCTTATATATTGACTCGGCTTACATAGCCAATGCATTCGGATTAGATAATGATGATATTTCAAATGAAAAACAAATTTTAGGATCTCGTTATAAAAGAAGGGATAGTGCAAGTGTCTTAGACCTTCATGAACATTTTCTTCATCTAATGATTTCTTGGTGGTTTTGACCATCCGGAGGTCGTTATTCTACTCTTAGAGCCTTGGATCTTTGGTGGTTACATTGTTTCGAAAACAATATTAAAATAAACCTACCTCAGATCATTTTTGTTGAAATTGTTGAAACCGTAAATTTTTTTCCTAACAAGAAACTCTATTCTTCTCTAGTTTACGGTTGCATTTTGAGTAATCTATTTTCGAAAGCCGGGCTTAGAGTAGGTCTAGATTCCTCTTTTCCTCTAAAAAAACAAATTAATCTTCTTTCTTTAACGAGAGCGGGATGGATAAAGGATAAGGAAACCGGTGAATGGGTTCGATCGTCTGAAAATACTCCGGGAGCTAGTTCTTCACGAGCTCAACCAGAAATTGACGACGATCCCGGGCTTCAACAATTAATGCGAGACATCGATGAAGCCGAAGATGAGCCTGAACAGCCCGAGGAGTAAGCACAACAAACGCATCAAATGCCTCCATATTTTCAATCTTTTATGGAGACATTCGATTTTCGATATGCTACCATAGAATTGCGCTTTACTTCTATAGAGTCCCATTTATCCACAATGGGAGCTCAACAATTAGAAATCCTCAGAGATATGCGCACAAACAACGCTTCGATGAATGAACGTATTCATGCACTCTCACACGAGATGGCCGCTATGTGAGCTCGTTTTCCTCCTCCCGATCCAGATGTTTAATTCTGTGTTTAGCTTTAGAACTTTGAACTAAAAGATTATTATTTCAACATTTTGAATATTTTGGATTGTTTGATTTTGTGGATTGTTAGACTTTGGATTTGTTTGGATGTTTAAACTTATATATTGTGTGGTTAAATTTATTCATTATTGCATCATTTACATCACTTTAGCAATATGACCAATTTTGCCATATCACAAAAATTATGAATATTGATTATGAAACTAATGGCTAACATTTCTCTTGATTGTGATCTTAGCAGCTTAAACTATATATATTCAATTGGCTATATGATTTAAAAAAACTTGTTTAAATTCTTTTATAAGTCTTTTTGATTTAAAAAAAAGGGGGAGAAGTGTTAAGTGTTTTAAAGGGGGAGAAATGTTAAAGTAAGGGGGTAATTTTTCAAAATCGTCGTTTTTGATTTCAAAATCTTAAAATTACTAAAATGTTTTGTTATATCAAAAAGGGGGAGATTGTTGAAAACATTTTGATATTTCGATATAACAAATTAAGTTAAATGAATTTTAAGATTTTCCACAAAGGTTTTCTAAGTATATTCGATATAATTATTCGAATATCAAAATATTTCTCCAAATCTTTCAAATGTCATTTTTAATCCTTACTCAAGTGTAAAATTAAGTTTTAATCTTAAAATAATTTCAAAACGATTTTACAAAATATTTCGAACCATTTCAAAGCCAAAAATTCCAGATTGCTCAGAGGGAACCGATTCCCCCCCAAGGGGGTACCGATTCAGCCCTGAATGGTTTGGCTCCAAGAATTCCATTATGCTAGGAGGGAACCGATTCCCCCACAAGGGGGTACCGATTCCCCATATGTAACGGTCGAAATATTTGAATTTTACACTTAGGGAACCGATTCCCCTTAAGGGGTATCGATTTCCCCCACGCTCCAAACTGTTTTATTAATTGATTTCACACTAAAACGACTATATTATCTTCATTAATGATCCCCAACGTTCAGAAGTGATTCAAGGTGTATTTAAGCAAGCTTAGAAGCCATTGATCAACAACAAGAAAAATCAAGCAACTAGAATCAAGAGAGAATCAAAGAGAAAGCATCAAACCTCAAGTTTGAGCATTTCAAGCCTATTTTTCATTCAATATTCATTTTGCTTTCAAGAACACTTATTGTGCTCAATTGTATTCATTCTTGAGTGTTCTTTTTTTTGTTCTAGAATTGTGCAAACAATCTACCTTGTGAGGATTTCCTTGTAAGTTTGCAAATTTGTATTGTTCTCTTTGAGAGAGTGTGTTCTCAAGAATTTGGGGTATAATTCTTGAGGGTTTGTAAGGTTACTCTTTGTCCTCAAAAGAAAGACAAATTAGTGAATTTGTGGAAAATCCTTAGTGTGGATAGCTAAGGTAGTGGACGTAGACTTTGGTTGAGAAAGTCGAACCACTCTAAATCGCTGTGCAATTTCTTTCAATTTTCTGCAAAAGCTTCCACCAAAATTTGTATTGCCAATTCACCCCCCTCTTGGCCAATTCCATCAATCGATTAACTCAACACATTTCCTTCTAAAGGACCATAATGACCCTCAACTCTTCTATTCTTAATAATAAGCCATAAACAAAATTTCCTAGATCAATCTATGTACTTTTCAATTTATTCAAATTAACCCATCAAATTTTAAATCCTTTCACTATAATCACTGACCCGATATTTGGGGTATTACAGTACTTTAGTTGCTAACCGGGGCCAGATTCCCTAACTACTCACGAGGGTAAGTTAGCCGGGTGTATGTTTCTAATGTAGAAATTCTAGATATAGTACCTGAAGGTACTATAGGTAGGATAGAGGGGTGTGAGTCCTGAGATGCAGGAAACCATCCAACCACACCATGATGCCTACATCAACATGTGTGATTAGTGTACTTGTATGCTTATTTCTTTACCTGCTAGCATGACCGTATGATAAACGCAAGTAGTATAGCCATTTATCAGTGTGGTAGAGAGCTCAACGTTCAGAATTTTTTTCGTGCATAGGTCCCTAGAACGATTATTGAGGGGCTTATCACACAACTTATATTCCAGATTGCTTGAAGAATAAAGTATGTCTTGTATACTTGAGTCGTGACTTTATTTTGAAATACATGATATACATTATTTTGAGATGTATTGGGAGCTCCCCACTTATGCAAACTTAATTACTTATGTATTAATGTATGCTTTAAACGATGATATTTTTAATGTCTATTATGATGTTATTTTTAAAAGAAAAAATTATGTTAGCCACGTAACACCCCCTTCCTGTATTTGTCACCAAGTACGAGTCAAATATGTCACATGACAATTTCAAAACATTCAATACTAAAAAATCAATACAAATTTATTCGTTTAAAAAATATTCATATAAATCATAAATAATGAAATAGTGTAAAATCAAATATAATATTTTAACATTCAAATTGAACTCAATTTTAATCAACAACATAACAGTTTAATATCATACCATATAGAAAGTGAAATTGCTTAAATTAAAATTGATCTTAATAGCAATTAAAATCTAATTTACTAGAATACTAACCAGTAACCCACTATTTATAACTAATAGTAATAGCTATTATTCATGATAAACTATCACATATAAAATGTTACAAACCAGTATAAAGCATAATCATATCAGAGCATTACTAACACATAGTTATACATGTCTACTAGAAAATCAAAAATATCAAAAATATTTCATATTGATACTGGGGAGATGATCCTCGATAGATTATGCTAAAAGACTAAAAGCTCATTACTCCGTTCGATATCCTTTATCTACGAGTGAAAATCATCACACGCTAAGTATACACTTAGTGAGGCATTTCCATAACTTTAAAATAAATATATCAAAATGTACATGTAGCAAAGTATAAGACATAGTGCAAAAAATATCATTTAAAACATCACATATATCATGGTTCGAAAAACATCATATAATAACATAAAACTGGCATACTAAAGTCACTTTCTCATAATTTGACCTGAAAATCAATAGTTTAGAAATAAAGCATTTTATGCCAAATTAGAGTATTCAATGAAAAATTTACTTTCAAACAAATTAATCAAGCCTGCACTTTTCATATTCATTCAATTAATAGCCCAATGTATATTAAATGAAAATGCAAGGTACATTAGTCACATAGTATCCACATATTGCATTTTTAGTGTTAGATAGATATACAAGTACTGTAGAACACAACATCATTTATCAACAATAGGGAATACTATAATATTAATATCACATTACTATGTTTTACATTCCCTAGAGTAACATAGTACCAAAATCACATTACCATGTACTCAATGCAACTACGCATAATAGTACCAAAATCACATTACTGCGTGCATAATGCTGCTACTGATACTCGACTTCAATGGTATGCCAACTATACCAGACAATCTCAATGTACATACAATGGGCATTTTATCAATATCATATATCATCCATGTATCAAAGATATCAATATCGATAGTTATATCAAAATATCATATAATAGTGCATTGGGCAGTTTATACCCGAAATCATTCAAATACCATTTAGAAAAACATTAAGAACATACATCATAATACAATTCAAATATTTTTTTTCATTTCTAAAACATTCAATGTTGACTCGTCACAAGTCTTCCACATATCATACATATAATAATATAAATAAGAATGTACTCACATGGTATACTTTACTATCAAACCTTCTTCTCAATTTCAAGTCTTACTCATGAAATTTTTCTTTAGCCTTAAATTTGATTTGATCTAAATTTTGGTCATGATCTACACGCTCATCATTAAAAAAACACATTCATTTCAAAATACAACTTCAAATCCCTCGATATTCAAATCAATGAATAATTCAAATAACTATTTCCAATTTAACAATTTAAGCATCAGATTGAACTCTTTTAGTATTCATCCTAACATTTCCAAATATTCAAAATGGCCCCTTACCATTTTACTTCAAATTCAAGTTTACAACCATTCAATTAAGCATACATCAATTTCTAATCAATTTTCACAACAAGCCCATTATTCCTACATAATGCCATTAGGTCTATTAACCTTTACATACTTCTAAATTGTTCCAAATAACATTCTAAAGCTTGCATAATCATCCATTCATCATATCTAACCTTAATAAAAAAATCCATAATTTTTCCTATTTTTCTTCAATAGGCCAAATATGAAGGGTCACTTTAGACTTGATTTCCAACTTGATTCAAGCATGAATTCAAACTTCAAATATCATGTCTAAGCATTTACAATCAATCTCATATCAAAAGCAATTCAAACTTCCAATTTCTACATGAAACCCTAATTGTGAAATTGAATAAACACCATTTCTAATGGTTTTTAATCATCCTTCAAGCATGGAAATGATTCTACAACAACTACATCATAATCAAGCCTCAAAACATCAAAATATAACCTCTGCTTCATCCATCCAATTCAAGAAATTAGAGTTTCTAGCATGGAAAACATGAAAAAAAAAATGGTACCAAATGATAGGGAATTTCATGTAGATTAATTTTGTATTTCATGCTTCCATCCAAATTCCAAATAAAATTGGCTTAAAAAGTTTAAAAAAAAAAGAAATTTCTTCCTTACCTAAGAGAATCTCATAGCAGCAAAAGAAAGATGAAGAGAAATCTTGAATTTTCTATGTTTAAAATAAGGGTTAACTACATGAATGATTACTTATGTTTGTGCTTTGTCCACTTTTGGTCTCTGATTTCAAAATACATAAGATATGGTCACCTTTGTTCTTATTTAATTAAGATGTGATCACTACAAGTTAACTACTGTTAAATATTTTAGTATAATCACACATTTGGTTCCTATTATTTACATATTCTCTCAATATAGTCATACTTTTAATAAATTAAAATAAATGTAATCCTCCAATCGAATGTGCCATTGTAATTGATACCACATGTCATGTCATGTCATGTGTCACTATTAGGTTGGAAGACTAACTTTTATTTATTTTATTTTATTTTAATTTAACAAAGCAAAGCAAATTGGTGGAAAATAAATATATTAAATTAAAATAAAATTAGTCCTCCAATCAAATAGTGACACATGGCACGACAAATGGCACCACTAAAATATGACATCATTTGATTGGAGTATTAAATTTGTTTTAATTTATTATAAGTATGACATCGTTCGAGCCTAACAGACTTAGAAACCAAAATGTAACAATAAATAACGTTAATGACTAAAATTTAATCAATCAATAACATAAGTTACATAAATATAATTTTTGGTTCTAAAAAATATTACTTTTTTCATAATTTTTTCAAGGCAAACCTTCTTCGTAACATTTTAGGTTGCAACCTAAAATGTTATATTTTTCATAATATTTTCGGTTGAACCGAAAATGTTAAAAAGTTAACATTTTAAGTTAGGCGTAACCTAAAATATTATGCTTTTATAACATTTTAAGTCGCATTTTTCTTTATCCTTATATTAAGTTGTTGTATCGTAAAATCACCCAAAAGTGACCATTTCAATAGTTATCCCTATTTATATTTTAAAACCAATCAATCAAATCCAATCATGTAATACCCCAAAAATTTAGACAATAACCAAAATGAAAATTTGGAAAGTTTGATGGTCAAAGTAGAAAATTTGGGAAAAAGTTAGGGAATTAAGTGATAATTTTCTAAAAAGAATTTTATTCCATAAATGGATAATTTACTCTTGAGAGTGGAGTTTTATAGAAATCATATTTTTTGGATTTGAAATTTTAGTAAAGAAAAAAAAACTATAAAGGGTCAAAGTCCGATAAGGAATCAGTAATTCTGATCGAATTGGAATTTTACAAAAAATTTGAAGGATGTTATAAAATGGTTGGAAATTTTATTTTAATATTTTGGATCAGAGAAATTTGGTTTGGAATTGTGCAATTTTTTAGATTTAACCGAAACAGTGGAATTTAGTGACTAAAACACAAGTTTTGAAAATTTCATGGCATTTTCGTAAGTCAAAGTTAAATTAATTTATATTTGACTTTGTAATATGATAAGGATCAGATGGATTGGTTTTATGGTGATTATGGAGATTCATTAAGGGCAAAAATGGAAATTCTTATGGAATGGAATAAAAAATTCCATTATGATATTATATTAAGCATGTGATAGATATAATTAATATTAGAATAACAATATTGGGGGAACATTTCAGGTTCTTCTTCATCCAAGACCAACTCCCCCAAACTTGCAAGGTAGGTATTCTTGTTTTGAATTTTGAAACAATCTTGTCGAGAATTAGACTTTTGTGTGAATAGGAAAAATTTTCTACGTTCAATTCTCTACGTTTTGACATGAATATTATTAGGGTTCATGTTCAAGTTCATCTTGAGTTGATGAAAAGGGATTTTGATTCTTGTGTTTTATGGGTTTTAAAGAGTTAAGTGATTTTAAAGAATTGGTTGTAAACATTGATGAAGAACCTAAGAATGAAGTTAAAGTAAACAGCTTGGATTTTAAATCTGGCAGTAGGTTCGAAAATTCACCAGAAATTATATAAAAATAATTTTGAGGTAATTTTTATATATTGTGTTCATATATCGATCTAGTTTTGTTTAAAACAAACGGGTATCAATTTCAAGGTGTATATAAAAAGATATGAATTTGTAACCAAGGAAAGGTCAGAAAAATCGGACAGCAAATTCTGCAAAACAGATTCTGTTGATCAAATTTGAAAATTCACCATAAATTGTACAGAATGAATTAGAAGGATTTCTTTATATGGATAGATTTGTATTCAAGTGAAGTTTTCAATTGAAGAAGCGGAATTAAATTACAATATGTATATCAGTACAGAATACTAATTCTTTAAAGGTAATGCAAGTTGTCAAAATATGGAAATTTTAGAAAGTTTGGTGATTGTAATACAAATTTCAAATTGTTGGGAATGTTATTATAATTATGCCTTTGTAAAGAATTTGTATGATAGTAATTACAAGTCTGGAATTCTGGTATTAAGAATTTAAGTGGTAAAATGGTGAATGACGATTTTGGGTAAATTGGAAAAGTTGGCTCCAATGTTAATAGGAATTATTAAGAGTTGAGTATTTTGATAGATAATGAGTATCAAATATATATTATGGAATTATTTTGGGATATGTTTATGTTAGTAAAATACTAACATATGTATCGTTATGAAATTATGAATTATAAAGATTATGACTGATTTGCGATTGAAGCAAGTCAAGTGGGTTTCTCGAGAACAATAGTGAGACACAAATTTGGAAAATTATAAATTGTCAAGGTGAGTGCAATACATGCATGAAATTATACATGGATGTTTTATACATCATAAGAAAGACTTGCAATAAGTCTACCTTGTTTATATGAGCATGATATTATGTCATATTTTTATAAATTGACATGACATTGATATGTCATAGTATGAAATTATAATGCATTGATTATGGAAAATGTGATATTTTACCATGAATGTTTTCGGGTATGAACTGCCCAATGTTAAATTTGATAATATACTTTGCCATGGATAGATTGAATAAAATAGACTATATGCTCAAGTAAGTCATTGAGGGACATGGTATAGTTGGCATGCCATAGAGTATAGCAGCTGCAGGTTTATAATACACTTCGGTGTATATGGTGGGCACGAAATTATGTGTAATACACTTCGGTGTATATGGTGGGCACAACCTTATGTGTAATACACTTTGGTGTATATGGTGGGCACGACCTTATGTGTAGCACTACGGTGCAAATAGTACTCGAATACCCAGGGTCCTCAGGGTTGTATATTGGGCTATAGGCTATGGTTTATGGTTTATTGCTTAATAAATGGTAAGCATACAAATAAGCTTACGAGCTTTTGGAATAATGGCAAGTATATGGGTAAAATAAGCTTACGAGCTTATGAGATTAAATGGTAAGTATTTTGTATAAAATAAGCTTATGAGCTTATGGAATTTAAATGGTAAGTATTTTGGTAAAATAAGCTTACGAGCTTATGGGATAAATGGTAAAATATTTTATATTATATTGATCATGGTAAAATATTGGATATATTAGTAAAATGATTTTATAAAAATTTGATTTTGACATTGAAAATCATGCATTAATTGTATTGCATTGTTTATTGTTTTAATTGCCTCACTAAGTATATACTTAGCGTGTCATGATTTTCACGCGTAGGTAAAAAGCCAATAATAGAATAAAGAGTTCAAAGTGGCATCAAGCATCGAGAGGTATATTTCAATATCAGTAAGACATCCTACGATGGAATTTGATTTTAGATAGTGGCATGTAATTTGAAAATGTTCAATTTATTTGTTGAATAAATTTTGCAAATTTTTATAGTGATAAAAGGTAAATTTTTATGAATTTATATGTAATTTCAGAAATTACTATAGTAGTTACTGTAGCGTATCGATGCACAATATTAATTCGATGTTTTGGTACATCGATGCACTGTTCAAGTCACTGTATCGCATCGGTACATTGTTCACTGTTCATGGGTATTGTTCATCACTGTTCACGGTACTGTTCATCACTATTCATAAAAAATCTTTTGAATTAAATTTGTTATAACAAAATATAAATTATATGATATGATATTTTTATAATATCAATTACTATTTTAAGAAAATAAATTTTAAATCACTTGAATAAGTGGAAATGATTTTAGTAATTCGGGTGACATCTATAATCTGTATAGGTATAATTATATAGGTTATGGGTGTTACATTTATTGGTATCAGAGCTACAGGTTTAGCCGATTCTAGGACTAAACCGAGGTTATTTTGAGTTAAAAACTGTATACATGCCATTAGGATGTCTAAAGTTACTGATAGTTGTATATATACTGTGATGATGCGTATTGGGAGTAAAGTTAATCTTTACTAATGTATGATGATTCTGACTATGTTCAGATGTTGGAATTAAAGACAAAGGTAAGAAAGTCGAAATTGTTGAAAAGAAGATCGAGATTGAAATCAACCAAAATGGGACCCGATATGACTTATGTAAAACACCTTAGAAGGGTGGATGTTATAAAGGATTTTCTCCAGTTTGTGGAAGAAATGCCCAGTTTTTAATGAAGATTCTGAATTGGAAGAATTGATTAAAAAAATTAATGGATTACAACAAAAGTCGAATCGGATGAGGATTCAGGGGAGATTTTTGAATCTAGTGATGATTATGAGGTTCTCCAGGTAAGCTTAAATAATTGAGAAATATTTAAGCTAAGCATTAAAGTGTTTAAATCATTGTTGATTTAAGTAAGATAATTTGAGTAAGCGGTAAATATGATTTTCGATAAAAGTTTAAAGAAAGTTGAGTTATTAGTGAATCAAATGGTTATGGGTTGGATTGAGAATAGATATCAAATCCATAAAACTGGATAGAGTTACCTTGTGAAGGTAAATATGCGAAAATGGATTGTTTAATCATTCCAAGCTACAATGAATTATTGCTTAGATTGAGATGGATTCTCAAGAACTTGAAAAAAGTCAAGTTTGTAATGATAAGGAAAAAGAGTAAATTTGTTTACTAGTGTGATTTTAGCATTAACTACTATGAAGTTATTGCTACAAAAAGTTATCAAGTTTTCTTATTGAAAGATGTCAACATTGAGACTTTCAGTTGAGATGAAAAATGTTTCAACTGTTTGAAAATATTATCTATGATCTGGATAAGTTATACAGATTTCCTTAAGATGAAATAAGGAATTCCAAAGTAGAAATATTCAATTCTACTTGATATCGAGTGATATTATAGCGGAATACCCATAGGTCACGGTCATAATACAAGTGTTAGTTGGACAAATAGTAAATGTCCAATAAAGATTTAGGAGCTTATGTTACATGTGAATCTTATAAGATTATCATTAAAGAGTTTTAGATCATTTTGATCATGAGTTGGTTGCCTCTGCATTAAGGTTGGGCTAATGGTCGCAAGAAGTGATTAATTTAGAAAAATACGGAGAAATTAAAATTTTAATGATTGATGAAAAATTAAAATCATCAATAAGTGAGATCAACAATGGTTGCGATCAATGGGTATGATTAAGATGATGTAAAAAGGATGAATAGCTTTTGTAGCTAAAGTGATAGATACTCAAGTATCTGAAGTAAGATCATATGATATTTCCATAACTCGGGAATTTTTATGTCTTTTTAGATTTATTATTTGGGTTTCCGTCAGATTGAGAGGTGGAATTCAATATTGAGGGTTATCAAGGCATTAATCATGTATCTATGGTTTCGTATTGAATGGTTACAATTGGGTTAAGAGAATAAAGAACCAATAGCAAGAACTGCTAAATTGAGAATGCATTAGACCGAATATTTTACCTTTGGGTGAACCGGTGTTGTTTATAAAAAAAATGGATATGTGCGATCATGCATAAATTATCGATAGTTAAATAGAGTAACTATCAAGAACAAATATTCTATTTTGAGGATTGATAACTTGTTTGATCAACTTATAGGAGAATCTATTTTCTCTAAGATTGATCTTAATTCGGGATATCATCAGTTAATTATTAAAAAGGAAGATGTTCTAAGGATAGTTTTCATAATACTGTATAGACACTACGAGTTCGTAGTAATACCGTTTGGTTTGAAAAATGCTCTGGAAATATTCATAGACTTGATGAATCAAGTATTTCAATTTTACTTGGATTAATTTGAGGTGGTTGTATTGATGACATTCGGGTATACTCGAATACAAAGATAGAGCAAGATGCTTATCTTCGTATTGTACTTGAAATATTTAAGGATAAAAAGTTATATGCTAAACTGTCAAAGTGTGAGTTTTGGCTATCAGAAGTTATTTTTCTTAGTCATGTAGTCTCGACAGATGACATAAAAAAATAATAGAAGAAGAAGAAAAAGGAAACAGAAAAAGAAAGAAGAAAAAAAAAGAAAAAGAAAAAGAAAGAAAAAAGAAAGAAAAAAAGAAAAAGAAAAAGAAAAAAAATGAAATGAGAGATGCTTTAAAAAAACACCGCGAGACTAAAGACTTTGAAGTCAAGTCTGATGGGTGTCTATTTTATCGAGGAAGAATTTGTATTCCTCATTATGATAAGTTGAAGAAAGATATTCTTTCTGATGCACATTATAGTCTACGGACTATGCATCAAGGTGGGAACAAAATGTATCAGGTTGTAAAGAGTCATTTTGGCGGCCAGGTATGATAAGAAACAATACTGAGTTTGTTGTTACATGTTTGACATGTCAACAAGTAAAAGCTGAGCATAAAGTGCTTTCGTAATTGTTGCAACTGATTTTTATTCCAAAGTGGAAGTGGTAAAGAGTCACAATGGATTTCGTTAATGGATTACCTTTGATATCAAATAAAAAGGATTCCATTTGGGTGATAGTGACCGGTTAATTAAATCGAAACATTTCATTTCGATGCAAATGGACTATGCGTTGGATAAATATACAGAGTTATATATCAAAGAGATAGTTCAGTTACATGGAATATTAATGTCAGTTATATCAGACAGGGATCCAAGGTTCACTGTAAGATTTTGGAAATATTTGCATAAAGTTTTAGGTACTTGATTGAATTTCAGTACGATCTTTCATCCATAGACGGATGGTATGTCAAAAAGTACTATTCATATATTAGAAGATATATTGAGTGCATGTGTGATTGATTTCAAGGATTCATCAGAAAAGAAAAGTATTTACTTTTAGTAGAATTTTCCTATAATAACAATTATCAATTGAGTAACAAGATAGATCCGTATGAAGCTTTATATGGGAGAATATGTCGAACACCATTAAATTGGTTCGAGTTAAAGATCGAAATTTTGTTGGCTCAGATTTATTGAAAATGGTTAAGGATAAAGTAAAGATAATCTCAAGATGATATTGGATCGGCAAAAGACTTATGCAGACTTGAAGCGAAAAAGAGATTGAATTTCATGAATGTGATAAAGTTTTTCTTAAAGTATTACATTGGAAAAAGATTTTGCACCAAAACGCAAAGAAACATTAAGTCTAAGATTCATTGGACTTTATGAGATATTAAAAAGAGTTAGACTGATGGTTTATCAATTAGTATTAACTCTGGAGGTAATTGAGATCCAGAGTTGGATAAAGTATACATATTTTTCATGTGTCGATGCTTAGAAACTATCAAATGGATCTTTCATATGTCATTTCATCAGAGGAAATCCAACCAGATTTGAATTATGAAGAAGAACTATTCAGATATTAGCTTGAGAAATTAAAGAACTGTGTAACAAGATGATTTCTCTAGTCAAAGTGATTTAGCAAAATCATAATGTCGAGAACGTTACTTGGGAAAGAGAGGATGATATGAAGAAATAATATCTTCACATCTTCATATCAGATTGAGGATTTGGATTAAATAGCTTCCAGATCTAATGATTAGCATGATCTTCACAAAATTCTCAAATTAAGGTGGAAAAATTGGAATTCAAGAAGTTGGCAAGACAAGAAGAAGTATCAGTTAAGGTGTGAGCACGTCTTACCAGTCAATGTAACACTAGATTAGGGTTATGAATTTACAATGGAAAGGGTAATCCTTAGAAAAAGGAGTTAGGGTTTTCATAGAAGGTTTTAAAATTCGAGGATGAATTTTCTTAAGGAGGGGAGAATTGTAATACCCCAAAAATCTAGACAATGACCAAAATGAAAATTTGGAAAGTTTGATGGTCAAAGTAGCAAATTTGGAAAAAAAATTAGGGAATTAAGTGATAATTTCCTAAAAATAATTTTATTCCATAAATGGATAGTTTACTCTTGAGAGTGGAGTTTTATGGAAATCATATTTTTTGGATTTGGAATTTTAGTAAAGAAAAAAACTAGAAAGAGTCAAAGTCTGATAAGGAATCGGTAATTCCGATCGAATTGGAATTTTACAAAAATTTGAAGGATGTTATAAAATGGTTGGAAATATTATTTTAATATTTTGGATCAGAGAAATTTGGTTTGGAATTGTGCAATTTTTTAGATTTAACCGAAACAGTGGAATTTAGTGACTAAAACGTAAGTTCTGAAAATTTCATGGCATTTTCGTAAGTCAAAGTCAAATTAATTTATATTTGACTTTGTAATATGATAAGGATCAGATGGCTTGGTTTTATGGTGATTATGGAGATTCATTAAGGGCAAAACTGGAAATTCTTATGGAATGGAATAAAATATTCCATTATGTTATTATATTAAGCATGTGATAGATATAATTAATATTAGAATAACAATATTGGGGGAACATTTCAGCTTCTTCTTCATCCAAGACCGACACCCCCAAGCTTGCAAGGTAGGTATTCTTGTTTTGAATTTTGAAGCAATCTTGTTGAGAATTAGACTTCGATGTGAATAGGAAAAATGTTCTACATTCAATTCTCTACGTCTTGACATGAATATTATTAGGGTTCATGTTCAAGTTCATCATGAGTTTATGAAAAGGGATGTTGATTCTTGTGTTTTATGGGTTTTAAAGAGTTAAGTGATTTTAAAGAATTGGTTGTAAGAATTGATGAAGAACCTAAAAATGAAGTTAAAGAAAACAGTTTGGAGTTTGAATCTGGCAGTAGGTTCAAAAATTCACCAGAAATTATATAAAATAATTTGGAGGTAATTTTTATATATTGTGTTCATATATCTATCTAGTTTTGTTTAAAATAAACGAGGATCAATTTCAAGGTGTATATAAAAAGATATGAATTTTTAACCAAGGAAATGTCAGAAAAATCGGACAGCAGATTCTGCAAAACAGATTCTGTTGATCAAATTTGAAAATTCACCATAAATTGTACAGAATGAATTAGAAGGAGTTCTTTATATGGAGATATTCGTATTCGAGTTTAGTTTTCAATGGAAGTAACAGAATTAAATTACAGTTTGTATATCAGTACATAATACTGATTCTTTAAAGGTAGTACAAGTTGTCAAAATATGGAAATTTTAGAAGGTTTGGTGATTGTAATACAAATTTTGAATTGTTGGGAATGTTATTGTAATTATGCCTTTGTAAAGAATTTTTATGATAGTAATTACAATGCTGGAATTCTGGTATTAAGAATTTAAGTTGTAAAATGGTGAATGACGATTTTGGGTAAATTGGAAAAGTTGGCTCCAATGTTAATAGGAATTATTAAGAGTTGAGTATTTTAATAGATAATGAGTATCAAATATATATTATGGAGTTATTTTGGGATATGTTTATGTTAGTAAAATACTAACATATGTATCGTTATGAAATTATGAATTATACAGATTATGATTGATTTGCGATTGAAGCAAGTCAAGTGGGTTTATTGTGGACAATAGTGAGGCACAAATTTGGAAAATTATAAAGTGTCAAGGTGAGTGCAATACATGCATGAAATTATACATGGATGTTTTATACATCATAAGGAAGACTTGCGATAAGTCTACCTTGTTTATATGAGCATGATATTATGTCATATTTTTATAAACTGACATGACATTGATATGTCATAGTATGAAATTATAATGCATTGATTATGGAAAATGTGATATTTTACCATGAATGTTTTCGGGTATGAACTACCCAATGTTAAATTTGATAATATACTTTGCCATGGATGGATTGAATAAAATAGACTATATGCCCAAGTAAGTCATTGAGTGACATGGTATAGTTGGCATGTCATAGAGTATAGTAGCTGCAGGTTTATAATACACTTCGGTGTATATGGTGGGCACGACCTTATGTGTAATACACTTCGGTGTATATGGTGGGCACGAACTTGTGTGTAATACACTTCGGTGTATATGATGGGCAAGACCTTATGTGTAGCACTACGGTGCAAATAGTACTCGAACACCCAGGGTCCTCAGGGTTGTATATTGGGCTTTAGGCTATGGTTTATGGTTTATTGCTTAATAAATGGTAAGTATACAAATAAGCTTATGACCTTTTGGAATAATGACAAGTATATGGGTAAAATAAGCTTACGAGCTTATGAGATTAAATGGTAAGTATTTTGTATAAAATAAGCTTATGAGCTTATGGAATTTAAATGGTAAGTATTTTGGTAAAATAAGCTTACGAGCTTATGGAATAAATGGAAAAAGATTTTATATTATATTGATCATGGTAAAATATTGGATATATTAGTAAAATGATTTTATGGAAATTTGATTTTGACATTGAAAATCATGCATGAATTGTATTACACTGTTTATTGTTTTAATTTCTCACTAAGTATATACTTAGTGTGTGATGATTTTCACGCGTAGGTAAAAAGCCAATAATAGAATAAAGAGTTCAAAGTGGCATCAAGCATCGAGAGGTATATTTCAATATCAGTAAGACATCCTACGATGGAATTTGATTTTAGATAGTGGCATGTAATTTGAAAATGTTCAATTTATTTGTTGAATAAATTTTGGAAATTTTTATAGTGATAAATGGTAAATTTTTATGAATTTATATGTAATTTCGGAAATTACTGTAGCAGTTACTGTAGTGTATCATTGCACTGTAGCAATTACTGTAGCGTATCGATGCACAATATTAATTTGATGTTTTGGTGCATCGATGCACTGTTCAAGTCACTGCTCATCACTATTCATAAAAAACCTTTTGAATTAAACTTGTTATAACAAAATATAAATTATATGATATGATGTTTTTATAATATCAATTACTATTTTAAGAAAATAAATTTTAAATCACTTGAATAAGTGGAAATGATTTTAGTAATTCGAGTGACATCTATAATCTGTATAGGTATAATTATACAGGTTATGGGTGTTACAAATCACATCTATATGTCTATCACACAAATATAATACATTTACATTATAAAATCAAACATAAATATAAATACATGCAAAATCACTTCATTTTAAAATTGAATACACGAAAATATAATAATAAATCACTTTAATCTTTACTCAATATTTGAATAATTTTTGAAATATTCACTTGATATTTAAATTTATTACGAGGTATTCAATATACAATAATTCATAAAAATATTTGATATTTTATTTAAAAATTAGATTTCCTAAAAATCAATCAAATACCTTTAAACATAACAAATATTTAATATTTAATTCAGAATCTTAAATTCGATCGATTAAGTTTGAGTATCGAAATTTGAGGTATTACAATATAATTTTAGGTCATGAATTTGATCCCTGCAAGCTCATCTATATTTTCTTAATTTTCACTAATAAGATGAGGAGCGATGACGGGGGAATTGGGCAAATAATCCAGGCGGGTGGATTATTTGGCCCAACAGGGCAACATGAAGATTATTTTGGGATCTACGATAAATGCTACAGTGCCCATGGAACTCGTCATGCTGGCGTGATGAGTTCAATGGGATATATATTTTTAATGGGACGTGTCACGTGGGTCCCACAACCTGAATTAATTTAATATATCCTAAGGGACTCGTCAAAGGGACTCATCACGCGAGCTTGACGAGTCTCAATAAAAAAATAATTTTTTGTTGAAATTTTTAAAAGTATTGTAAAAAATATTATTTTATTACTGATGGAACTTGTTACGCCAGTGTGACGAGTTCCAACGGGTATAATTTTTTGAATTTGTTAATCGTTGGATTGACCGTTGTTGAATGGACATTTTTTTAAAAAAATTCAATGGAACTCGCCACGCCGGTGTGACGAGTTTCAATTGCTAAAAATTTAACATACATAACACACTCCTTTCATCTCTTACACACACAAAACACTCCTTTCATCTTCAATCTCTTACACAACAAACTCATTGCTTCTAACCAACTACATTTCAAACAATGAGCAATAAATTCTTCACAGTTGTCCATTATAATAGTGAAATTCTACAAACTGATTTGGTGTTGTGTTTAAGTCACATAGGCCCATCAATATGATATTCCATGTAGATGTATCTCATCACCAAATGAAGCAAAAAATTGAGAGAAAACTTGGAGCTATTGTTTCATGTTTAAGTTATCGGCACCTGATCTCCTCAAATCCAATCACATATAGAAAAGTCCAGCTTGATGATGACGACGATGTCGCTGTTATGGTTGGACTTCATCAATAATCAAATTAATAATATGGTGGAGATTTATGCCGAAACCATAATTGAAACTGTTATTCTGACCTCATCAGTACCAACTAGAAGAATAGAAGAAATATGACCCTATGAACCACATGCAAGTGATGCTGATGATAACCTTGTTGGAGGTTTCGGTGAAAGCCTTGCTGAATTTAGGGAGGATGATGAAGATATTGTTCCATTGCTAGACGATGACGACACACCATTAGTTGACGAGTCTGATGTTTTTGAGGCTGCTTCAAAGGGACAAGGTGTGGATGTTGAGGCTGATGTATAGGAGGTAGCTCTTTCAAGATGTCATGGATTGCAGAATGCTCCAAATGTTGTGAAGTCACAAGGTTCAATGCACAACACGCATGTACAATGACCTCCTTGACACAAGACCACAAACATTTAGATTTGGATGTTCATAGTCGTATCGATACCATGGTCACAGTATCGATATCGTCAGCGCCAACAGGTAGTAACGACTAGTTTTATTTAAAATAATAATGGAAGTACTGATACCCATAAAAGGAGTACCGATGCTCCTTGTACTTTTATAAACTACACTAAATATGAATGGATTTTTTGTAATTAAATTTTATTTAAATTAAAATTTATTTTTTAATTAAATATTTTTTTTATTTTTGTTTACATATTTTTCAAAGTTTTTTTAAATAAAACTAAAATTATTGACAAATTTTAAACATTTTTAAGGGTGAAAACGAATAAACAAATTTATTACTTATCAATGATTTTTTATACAATTAAATATTGAGTACAAAAACTTAAATAAACAAATTTATTACTTATATTTGAGAAATTTTTGCCGATGTTGAGGAGTGGTAGAATAGTAATGACGTGGTGCTTGTCGATTTCGTAGAGGTCATCCACCTTCGTCATTTTTGTCTTCTTCTAGTTCCGGTGTAATTAACATACTCCACCAATTTGATTTACATCTTCGGGTGAAAACGATGGAGTATTCAAGGTATTTGACGTCATCATTGACGTCATCGCCTCAAATTGAGATTGTTCGTGATGAAGAAGATGATCCCATGGACCTCTTTCTTTCGGTTCTGAGAAAAATTGTTGTGAAGGTGACACTTGATCACACCACTTCATTCCCAAGTTGCTCGACTCTCCATCAATGGTTGATATGCACCATATCCACCATAACTTTCTTGCGATGGATAATAATTTGTGGAAGCATAAGATGAAGATGTTAATGAAGATAATGATTTTTTTCCATATTTTTCCTTCATTATTTCTCACTCGGATCGCTCCTCCGTCGTTGTCAAGTATGGTTTCCCATTTGCTTCATATTTTTGAAGGTAGGGAGAATCATTGAAATCAAAATCTTCGGGTTGTAGCTTGGAATGATTAGACAATCGTAAATGACTATTTTGCCATTGTTGTATGAATATAGCATGCTTCCTCGTCCAATCTTCACTATGATTCCCACGCGCATCTATTTTATGCAAATCATCAATGTTAAATATGGACATTTATATCGGTTGGTGAAACCCAAATTGTCACAAAACTCTATCGACGGCATGAATCTCAACAATTACGAAATGGATCAATGGTGTTACGACACACCATGTCTCCGTTCCTTCAAAGAATATTGGCGGTAGACACCGTTGCTTATCCGACTCATAATAAGGCATCCAATTAAACTCTCAAAAGTATTATGTTAGTATAATTAAATAATTAATATTACAATTTCAAAGTTAATGCAAAAAATATTAAAATTTACCGCATGTCTACCGGCGATATCAATCCTCATCCGAATATCTATCTTGGTTGTGCCCGACAACTTTGTATCGGTTATTCGGTGTCGCCATCTAAAAATATTTACATTATTTATTGTCATCTTAAAAAATATTTAAATTAATATGATAAAATATCAAAACTTTAAATATATGAATTTACCTTACAGCGAGAGGAAACTCCATAGGAGTAGATGTAATAGGCATCGTAAATGAGAGACGATACCATACCTATGATTGGAGCAAAACTAAACAACCCGCTACATCCGTTTTTTTCCCTCTAACTACTATGGTCGCCTTGCAGAGTTCACGATGCAAAAAAGTCAAAATTGTAGAACCCCAACTATATTGGGTGTGCACCAAATTGCCCGATTTATCCGGTAGAAAGATCCCTCCAATCAACGTCATAAGATATGCTCGAGCTGCATATATCACCTCTTGCTCCTTTGAATGTTCATCTACTCTAAATTCTCTTTCCAACCACTTCATCCGTATCTGCAACCCATTAATGACATCGGCTAAAGCCTCATTTCCCAATAAATTTGAAATAACATAATTTAGCGAATAAGTGTTGCGAAGCACCAATGGCATATCATTAATGGGAACGCCAAGTTGATACACGACATCTTCCAATGTTATCGTCACTTCACCACAAGGAAAATGAAATGTATGCATTTCGGGCCTCCAATGCTTAATCAACACCGATATCAGTGCTGACATCACCTTAAATTCACGAAGAAACGTTGTTCCATATAATCCGGATTGTGAAAGATATATCACCATCCGCTCATGTGGCTCTTCATTCGTCATTTCTCGATGACGAATGGCTCGTTCTTCTCGCTACAATTTGAAATATAAATTATTTAATACAATTACATAAATAATTATTATTAATACTATAATTTTTTCAAAACTAAAATGAAATAAAACAAATTAAATTTACTGTATTCAACTCGGTCGACGAAATATGAACATCATCAAGACGTAACATTTCTTCTTTTGAGGCCATTTCAACACAAAATCTTCAAAACAAAAGTTTTTACTCTCAATGGAATGTTTGATTCCAAGTGAAAAATCAATCCAGCCCAAACTTCTATATATACTACTCTATCTAACGACTATAAACGACTAGTTTTTTTCAAATTGAAAATAGCCGTTGGAACTCGTCACACCGACATGACAAGTTCTATTGAATTTTTTTTATAAAAAAAATTTGCCCGTTAAACAACGGTCAACAAATTCAAAATTATACATGTGGGAACTCGTCACATCGGCCATCAACAATAAATTAATTCGGGTTATGGGACCCACGTGACACGGCTCATTAAAAAATATCTCCGATGGAACGGGTCATGTCAGCATGACGAGTTAAATGGGTACTATGGTATTTGCCGTAGATCCAAAATAAATATCATGTTACCCTATTGGGCCAAATAATCCACCCACCTGGATTAATGGGTTAAAAAAGCCGAGCGATGACACATATTTTTATTTTTTTATTAAAGCGATGACACATATTTTTATATTATTAGAAATTTATATTTATTAAATAATTTAGAATTAAGATAAAAATTAAATTGATAAAATTTAAATTATCAATAATTAAATTTATTATTTTTCTAAAATTAAAATTAAAATTGATAGAATGCATGTTTTGAAGATTAAAATTATTATACCAGATTTTCATTAATTTTTTAATAATTAATGACAAAAATAAAAAAGGTGATATTATATTATTACTAATCAAGTTTGCAAAAAGAAATTAATTCAATCACCAAAGTAGAAAAAGGATAATAGTTTGATGACCAATATTATAGTTTACTGAAAACTCTAATACCCTAATTTCTCCCTCACATGCTGTGCCCATAAATCTCAGGTAGCGCCGTAAATTAATTTAGCACTTTGAGTAAAAGTTACAAGAAAAATGATTTTAAGACTCCCACGAGCCTGACCACTGACCAGGGGCATAACTAACCGTCCGTCCAACGAATAAGTTACTGCCACGTCACAATAATAATACATCTTCACTGGCAAAAAGGTAACATGCTCTTTTTTTTTTATTTTTTTATTGCTTCATTACATATATATCTCAAGTTCGGATTAATTATGTTGTTTGTGTCTGTTAAAATATTAAATGGCTAAGGTTCTACTTTACTTTTTATAGTAGTTCTATTTTTTTTTAATTTTGTATTCTTTCTCTTGTGTTTTCCTTCAATATTGGAAAAGCCCTTTCTTTCATAATTCCAATAGTACCAGAAGAGAAGATATAAAAGGCGCCTTGGGAATTCTGGGTTCTGCTTGTTTGTGATCCAATCCGTTTTTTCTAGGGTAACTTGGGTAGGTTTTTGTTTGGAGAAAGTTGGCTTCCACCCCCTCTTTTTCTGAGAGATGGATGATGAATTTGATAAGCTTATCAGAAGGGTGAACCAGCCTAGGTATTGTCTCTTCTTCTTCTTGTTTTATGAAATTTGTTTTCTGGGTTGCATTATTGTAATTTTTTGAAAGGTCCGCCAATTTTTTTTTTTCCCTTCAAGTTTCTTTTTTTTTATTTTGAAAAATAATGTTTTCGTTTTTTTGGGCAGTTATCCTTTCTCGTTATTTTTTTATAAAAAAAACAAATCTTATTTTTTTCCCTTGGTGCTTCAGCGGTTCGAAGGTTAATATCTTCTTAAATTTTCTGTTATTTTTTTTTTGTTTGCCTTTCTTTGATAAGTTTGGGAAAAAGTAGAATTAGTTTGAGATGCATGCTTATATTTGTTGCAGAGTTGTGATTGACAACGATGCTTGTGAGGATGCCACTGTTATACAGGTATAGCTTCATGGCTCTGGCTTTACTGTAAATTAACATATGCGACTAATTAGTTCCTTAGATCTCGGTTAAAAAGCTTTAATGTGGATATGGATTCAGTTCCTTAAAACTGAATTGGGAATAAAGAAAAATGGGAAGGGATTGGTCAAGCCAATGTTCCATCAGTTATCGAGCCCTTTCTATCGGTTGAATCGACGATTTGATGCTTTTCGTTTGTTTATTTGTTCAAGATATATAATGGTTTACATATCATTTTTCTGGTTAGGTTGACAGCGTCAACAAACATGGAATTCTCCTTGAAGTTGTCCAAGTGCTTACTGATATGAATCTTGCAATAACAAAGGCATACATATCATCCGATGGTGGATGGTTTATGGATGGTAAGTTCTTTTCTTCTTCTTAAAACTGTTTGAATGATATGTTAAATCCAAGCTTAACCAGTTTACTTATCTTTCTTTCTTCTAATATATTGACATGTTTCAGTCTTTAATGTTGTTGACAATGATGGCAACAAAATCAGAGATAAGGAAGCTATTGACTATATTCAGAGTGTAAGCGCTTACATCATTGATTACCTCATCTTTGTTGTTCAATTCGTTCAACTACTGGCTTATCTTATTTCTTCATAAAGCTTAAATGTTTGGGTGGAACTTTTCATCTTGCTCCTTGAATTGTGCAGAGAATCGAAATTGGTGCTGGCTTCGTGTCTTCCCGGAGAGGCACTGTAGGTGTGATGCCTTCGGAGGAGCATACATCAATTGAACTTGCTGGCACTGATAGGCCTGGTCTACTATCAGAAGTATGTGCGGTTCTTGCGGACCTCCGTTGCAATGTTGTAAATGCTGAGATATGGACCCATAATACTAGGGCTGCTGCTGTAGTTCATGTGACAGATGATTCAACAAACTGTGCAATCAATGATCCGAAACGTCTCTCAACGATAAAGGAATTACTCTGTAATGTTCTCAAAGGAAGTGATGACTTGAAAACAGCGAAAACAATGCTTTCAGCTCCAGGTGTTATGCACAGGGAGAGAAGGTTGCATCAAATCATGTTTGCGGACAGGGACTACGAGAGGGGAGGAGTTAGGGAAGTGGGGGAGGGGAGCTCAAGACCCCAAGTCACTCTGTTGAATATCGAAAAAGATTACACTGTTATTACCATGAGGTCAAAAGATCGGCCAAAATTATTGTTTGATATAGTCTGCACCCTCACAGATATGCAATATGTTGTTTTTCATGGAATGGTTAACACAGGAAGGATCGAAGCTTATCAGGTTAGTTAGTTCTGGTAAAGTAGCCTGATAAAATGACAATCGCAAACCCTTTTTGACAAAACCAGAACATTTGTATTGCAGTTTTACTAGCCAGTTCATACGACACATTGTTCAATTTTAAAAAGTTGACAAGTTGGTGCTTGAAAATTTGAAACCACTAGTGTAAGATTGATGCTGACGGTGTAATCCAATTTGTATTGGAATTCTACTCAGTCGAGCACAATTTGATATTTGCTTGACTGTAACTTCTTGTTTTCTCCTCTTTCCTGCTAAACAGAACTTGTATTTTGTTTTAGGAATTTTATATCAGACATTTAGATGGGCTCCCCATTAGCTCGGAAGCCGAGCGTGTCCGTGTTATTCAATGTCTTGAAGCAGCCATTGAGAGGAGGGGGTCTGAGGTATAAGAAACCATCTCTCCAACACTCCACATGCACACACAGGTTCACATGCACATGCACGGAACAAATAAAACCAAAAGGAATGTTGAAATGTGATCATGGATGATAAGCATGCTTTCATGATACAATACCCTGCCTGAACCATTTTGTGATGCAGGGGATAGAACTAGAATTGTGCACAGAAGACAGATTTGGACTCTTGTCCGACATCACTCGTATATTCCGCGAAAACAGCTTGTGCATCAAGAGAGCATTAATTTCAACAAAAGGTGGCAAGGCCAATGATACCTTCTATGTCACGGACATGACAGGGAATCCAGTTGATGCAAAGATCATCGATTCGATCCGTGCACAGATTGGACATACTGCATTGCAGGTGAAGCATAAGTCGAGTCTTGCACCAAAACAACCTCATGAAGAGACAACAGTGGGTCATTTCTTTGGAAGCATATTCAAAGCTCGAACTTTTCAGAATTTCAAGTTAATCAGATCTTACTCTTGATATCACTTCCTCATTTAAGTAGGCTATACTTGTACATGAATATGGGATATCAACCTGAAAGATATACATGGGGAGAAAACTCTGTAAATATTTAGCTTCCTTCTCCCTTGCTTGGTTACGAATGTTGTGATAATATAAAGGAAAAGAAAAGGCATTGGCCAGTCACTATAATGTAGAAGCTGCTGCTGCTACTTGTATATCTTCACTGTATCTCTTGAAAGTAATTATCTGTACAGTTTAATAATAAACATAGCTACAAGTTTGTATAGGAAGTAGACTGAAATGAAGATGAAAAACAAACTGAATAATCTCTTTCAAGGGAAGTAGAATGATCTTGCATTCTGCAAAAAGTGAGATCATATCTCGCGTTTTATGAAAGTGAGTTTCATATATTTATTTGTTATCTCATCCAAAAAAAAGTTACTTTATCTGAAAAGTTGATGGATCTCGCGTCCAAAAAACACGAGGTTCATTAAACGTGCGACAAGTTATCTTACATGCGTAGTTTGAGAGTATATATACTTTTTAAAAACCTGTTTGAGTGGTACTGGTCCAATAAATGAATTTATGGAGGTTTTTTATATATAATAAAACCCTATAGAGGTAGCCTAATTTAAGACTAAGGAACGACATGAAATAAACGCAACTAAAAATGTTATTAAAATCATAATATTTTCAGTTCAACGTAACCTAAAATATTGATTTTTTCTAACTTTTTTGTTAGACCGAAAATGCTAAATTCTTCGTACTTTTTTGTTGACAATCGAAAATGTTACATTCTTCATATCGAAAATGTTAAAAAAATTAGAATAAAATTAACACTTTAGATTGCGTTCAATAAAAAAAATATTTTTTATAATATATTCAGTTACGTTCATTCTCTGTCGTTTCTTAGCCTTAAATTAAGCTGTCGTACGCCAGAATTATCCTAAATAAAATCCATTTTCCAAGTTGATATAATGTGAGCACGCATATTCAAGCTCGATAAATACTCTACTCAGATCGAGTCGACTTGAGTTCGAGTTCTTAACATGCCAAAATGAGCTACTTGATTCTAAACTTGAAAAACTCATGAGCAACTCGAAAATATAATATATTAAAATTTTATTTTTAAAAAAAATAAATTATTAATAATATTACACTCTGTGTCCTATAGTTTGTGTTTGATGTTGACTATGCACATAGTTTTAGGAGATATTTTTGATCAAGGGAAATGACAAAATTATCTTAAAAGGTGATTGATAGATTTATTTTGATAAGTGTTAAAGAGGGACATATAAGGGTAAAAAATGAAATATAAATGTTGTTTTTTGTTGATTTTTTAATAATATATTTTAAATGAGATAATTTTCAAAACAAAAAGAGACATTTTTAGTGGGACACAAGGAGTAACATTTATATGTTGATTTCTTTTTTTTAAATACAATATAAGGCTTTCATGTATTTAAGGTTTAGATTCGGGTTTGAGTTTGAGACTTCAATTGAGTTAAGTTTAAGATTTTTTTTTCATTCAAGTTCTTACGAGCTTTAATTCATAGTTTCGAGTTCGAGTCGAATTTAAAAGTTTTAGGCTCGCGAGTTGTCGAGCCGAGTCGAATCGAGCTCAACAATACTCAAACTCGACTCGACTCGACTCGTTTACGGCTCTGATTCTAACTAGGGTCCACTGCCGCCTTATGGAGTAGTGTTTTAGGTGGCTAATCTTGAATAGTTAACACTAACTTTTGGAGTTGTGTTTGCTTCGGTCCATGGGAACTCATGGTTGAGTTTATATATAGAGTAAGATGGAAACTTGGTTGCAGAGAATTTTGTGGACTTGAATGTGTTTCATATGCAAATAAAGTTTAAATCTGCACTGTCTGAGCCAATGAGGTGAAATAAATGGGTACCATGATGCAACAGCTAAAGCTATCTCCATTCATAGGTTCATATCAAATCAATAATTAAACTAACTTGATTAAGGTTTCGTTTAATATTGTACTATTTAAAAAAAATATAAAAAATCAAGTTTAAATTGTACGTACACATACATACACAAAATAATTACCATATTACTACTACACGTATTTAAAGGTCGTATGTTCACAAAAACTATTTTTTTAAATTTTTTTTTGTAAAATGAATTACATTTAAAAAAATATTTTTATAATGTTTGAATGATATTGTTTAAATCATTTTTCAATAATTGATAATTTTTTTAAAAATATTTATTACACAAATTAAATATACTAAATAATAATATTTATTATAAATCTCAGTATAATTATTTTTAAAATATTAGAATAGTTTATTTAATAGTATTTAAAGGTCATATGTTCACAAAAAATATTTTCTATTTTTTTCGTAAAATGAATTATATTTAAAAAATATTTTTATAAAGTTTGAATGATATTGTATAAATCATTTTCCAATAATTGATATATTTTTTAAAAATATTTATTATAAAAATTAAATATACTAAATAATGTTATTTATTATAAAACTCAATATAATTATTTTTAAAATATTTGAATAGTTTATTTAATATTATTTATATTTATATTATTATTAAAAATATTATTTCTATATTTTTATAAATAAAAAATATTAATATTATAATATTCTATTAAAATAAAAATATTATGAATTATACCAATTATTTATTAAAACAAATATAATATATTATTAAAATAATGAGTATTATTTATTATATTAAATATTTGTTTAAAAACATTATTATTATTATTATATTAAAAATTAAAATAATATTATTATATTATATTTTAAATTTTATTAATAATATATTTTAAATATTTTATTAAAATATTATTTTTATCAAAATTAATAAATATTTGTTCTTTTTCTCTAACGGGACTGGAATCTAAGATTCGTACATGTACCACAGAATAGTAACAGGGTTACCGATGGTTTAACGAAGATGACCTGATCGCTCCCGTTTGGGACATTATTTGGCGTTATTATATAAAAAAAACTCCAATAATTCATTTTTTTAAATACCCCAAACTAGATTGTTAGAAAAATATCCTTCTATGTAGGACTAACTCGCATCCTACGAAACAGGCATGAAAACCTCGCTTCGTTTAAGGCGCATGGTATGTCCTACGTGGACCTACTTTTCAGATGATGCAATTTAATATTAGACTTAATTACCTCGCGTTATGCAGAACGCGAGGTTTCGGAGATATTGAACTGTCTGGAAAAAATTATTGCGAGTGGTTTTCAACATACCTCACATTTTCCAAAATTGAGGTATGTATTCCTTTTCGAATTAAATTTAATAATTTTGTTTTTATTGTTAAATTTAATCATTTTATTTTTATTACATAATATTTAATAAAATAACATAACATCTATGTTACGTAAAATTTGAACATAATATTTTTATTACATAATATTTAGTAAAATAACGTAAAAAGTAGATTGTAATAAATAGACAATACTAATGGTCAACATGACCTCTATATACAACGTCACAAAACAAACTTGCTTAATGATTCCAAAAACAAGAAGCATAAGTACATAGATTGTTATAATATCTTTGCCAATGTTGATGGTATGAATTACACCCACAGTTAGTAGGCAATTGCAGACTTTGATTTGTTCTAGGAAGGCAATTTTGTGACGATGCCACGACTTTAAATGTAAAAACATATTTATCTCCGGACGAATAACTTCTAAATTTATTTTTGTGAGATCGAGAGCCTCACGATTCGAAGTCCTTCATTCCTTAATTCGCCCCCAGAACAAATTAGAATAAGACGTAGACATACATGGCGATGATGTTACCTTTATCAGTTGCTTGCTTCATGCTTCAAACAATGTAGACCGAACTCTGAATTTATTCTACTAAAATAATTTTACATGCCTTCTCTATATAAAGCTTTAGGATTATTAGCAGCAAGACATTTTTCATGAAACCTCTTCTCGAGTCGATACCATGGTATCATGCTACAATATTTCATCGAAATGTTTCGAAAAATGTTATTCTGATCCGCAACTTTATGAAAACTCTTGCAACTTAACTGCGTGTAGAAGAAATCGATGATGGAGTTAGAAGCAACATGAAGAAGAATTTTTGTTAACACTTCTCTCAGGAATAATTCGACAATATTAAAATACAGTTTTTGGCATTTTGCTTTGAAACATGTTTAGGAAACCTTCCAAAATGGGTTCCTATTTATAACAGTCCTGGCACCCATCCCAAAGCGAGGATTCGACGGACCTCACGTTTCCCAGGATGCGAGGTATATTGAAAAGAACGCTTTAAATCGAATAATATCTAAAGGTTCAAACAAGAACTCGCGTTACACATGATGCGAGATGTGTTAAATCTGAATCGAATAAAATCCAACGTCACATAATTGACCTCGTTGGTTGCAAAACGCAAGGTCTTAATTATAGATATAATCGCATTATTTATTTTTAAAAAAGCCATAAAATCAATCAATTTATAAAAAAATATGGCGTTATAATTTTAAAAACCAAAATGGGTTGATATACATTTTTCGTTGAGTAATTTCAGGAAGTTAAACAAAACATTTGTGAAAATGTTTGAGGTTAGAAGCGTAATATTGCAATTTATATTTCAATTGAAACTGATATAGACAGATTTCAGAAATTATAAGTGGGGTACAATTTATGTAAATGACTTAATGTGGTGTAAACAACTATAAAATTTATCTTAAGCTATGGGTGTGTACATTTTAATTTTAGCACACAGGAGGAGAAGTAGATGTTGCCTTCTATAATAAATGCATACCAATGCGCTGGAGAAACAGAAAGGAAAACTTCGTTGTTGGTAATGGCACAAGACGGCAATAGGAAAAGAATTCACATCGTATTTGCAATAGTCAAAAAGGAAGATATAGACTATTGAGAATTCTTCTTTAAGTACTTGCACAAATATGTTCTATCACAAGTTTTGCGTGAGCGTACTGGTGGGATATGTCTTATTTCTTACATAGTCTTAGGGATTAGATAGACAATCGAGTGTATGAGACATACTTGGAAGCCTCGGCATATTTATCACCGGTATTGTTTAAGCCATATTGTTGTAAATTATTTACAAAAGTTTAAGAACGAAGATAAACGCGTAATGGTGCTTTGAATGGATACATTTTTCATTTTTTTGGATTCAAATATCTTCTCATTTTTTTAATGGATAGGTCATTCACATTCTGTATGCGAGGTTAAGGATTTGTTTGAATAATTGAGACACATGAATCAAGAAGGCTACAACTACCTTGCTAAAACCCCAAATGAGAAATGGCTTTGGTCATTTGATGGGGCCAGACGGTATGGTCGCATGACAACGAACTTGGTTGAGGCAATCAATTCATCACCGATGAGTGTTTTATTTTGTTAATATTTTATGATTAATTAATCCGTGTTACCTCTTTAATAGTGCTAATTTGGGTTATTAATGTTCACATTTGTGTAGGACTCTATTTTCTAGGAAACAACAATTAAAAATAAAATTAAACAGATTTTCATATTTTCTATGAGCTAGCCAGTGTGAACTTCAAGATCAACGGAGGAAAGCCGAGCGAACCATAATTCTTTAGGAATTAAAAGTTGTAATTAAATTAAAACATTTGAGATTTTATTATTTATTAATTAGGATTCTAGTTTGCTTAGGATTTTAATTTTTTATTATTAAGACTTTTAGTTTATTAGGAATTAAGTGTTTTTAATGTTCTTAAGAGTTGATATTTTATTTTCTTTAGGTTTTCTCAAACTATAAATACCCACAAGGGTGAAGCTTGTCAGATGTACTATTTTCTTGGCTTAAATTAGTTTTGGGATTTTTACAAAGATTTTTTTTCTTTATCTTCTTTATTTTATTTTCTTTCTTCTACATGCTAAGTACGATTTTCATCATGCTTAGCTAAACTTTATTTAACTGATAGCTGAGAGACAACTTAATCCGTTTCGTGAGAGTTGAAAGAGTGCTTAATATCTTCATATTTATTTCTTGATTTTTGCCAATAGTGGATTGGTAATCGACCTTTCCTTCAAATAGACCTAGCAAACTTGACCCGAACTTGATTATCCGAATCGATACCCAAAATAGATCCAAACATGGTGACCCAAATTTGACCCAAAACTCAAAAAACCGAATCGAACCGAAACTGACCTGAATTTTAGCCAAACCGAAAGTAAACCGAACCAAACCAAACCAAACCAAAATCAAACTGAATTTAACCAATCTGAAATTAACCCAAACTGAAAGTAACTGAACCAAAAATAACCTTAACCAAAATTAAGCCGAATTTAATTTACCCAAACCCAATTTTTTTTACAAAAATATATCAATTCTATATATACTAGATTTGACTTATACCAAACTCAACTTGAATTGACCTGAAGATCCAAAGTTTACCCCAATCAAAAATAATTGATTGAATTATAACCTAACCCGAAAATCAACTGATTCGATTTGACCCTACCTGAAATAAAACGATCCGATATGACCCGACCCGATACTCGAACCGACCTGACTTACTATATACCCGATTGTAAAACCCTATCCCGTATATGAGTCAGAGATGTCAGATGCTTTTTAAAACATTTTTTGTACTAAAATGAAACCAGTAAAATTTTTTTTCTTAAATAACACAACTTAATAATAAAATATATTCCTACTATAACATGTGTCAAAACACATTAAAATAATACAAATTGTTTTTACATGATACGTTCCAACTAGAAATTTAAAACAATAGTAGGATGTCATTACTGATATCGGTAAGTAGTCTTCGATGATTGATGCCAAGCTCAGCTCCTTATTGTACTCGTTTCTTTTACCTTCGCATGAAAATCATAACACACTAAGTATACACATAGTCAGATAATATCATAACAATATAGAATAAAGTATGTCATATTAAAAATATGAAACATCTTAATAATCAAGGAACCCTAGATATCATATAAAATACATATGACATGCACAACAAGCTTTTTAAAGTCTTTCCATCAATACATAACTTGCACATTTCACTTATTCCAATCATAGCCCAATGTATATAAAATAAGAATGCATGGTATGTGAGTCAATCAAGTGTACACAATATGTAGTTAAACTGCCACATCGGTCATATGCAAATTAAGTGCTACACAAGAGCATAGGTACTGTAGAACACAATATCACTGTACTAATAATCAGGATGGTAGTTCACAGGATAAAAACGTCATGAGCACCATAATTGCACATATAGTGCCAGGAGTATATGAATGTA
Organism: Hibiscus syriacus; assembly: GCF_006381635.1. Classification (NCBI taxonomy): domain Eukaryota; kingdom Viridiplantae; phylum Streptophyta; class Magnoliopsida; order Malvales; family Malvaceae; genus Hibiscus; species Hibiscus syriacus. Next base: position 1,686,810 of record NW_024062296.1, on the reverse strand, counting down.
CTAACATAGGAGCACCAAAAGGTATTAATACAGGAGTGCCCATATGTACTACTATAGGAGTGCAGCAAAGGCACTAATACTGGAGTGCAACAAATGCACTAATACAGGAGTGCATATTCGCACTAGTACACGAGTGCACAATTGCATCGATTCAAGAGTGCTCAAAGGCACTTATACAGGAGTACACATAGGTACTAATATAGGAGTGCACAAATTCACTATTATTGAAGTGCACCAAGGCACTAAAACAAGAGTGCAACAAGTGTATTAGAACTGGAATGCACGAATGCACTAAACATAATCGATCGGTAAAACTCTACCTCATGGCATGCACAATGCATCAAAGACTCTCAATGCACATACAAGGGGATTTTATATCAGAATCATATACCATTCACTTATCAGGATTATTCTTAGATACTAACATACCAAATATCATATAACAGTGCATTGGACAATTCATACCCTAAATATTCCATTTTTCACATAACATATGTATATCATGGAAACATCACTTATCACTTTCCTTTTTGGCGTATGAAAATCATTTCTCATCATATGATTACTATCATAACTATTATGCCAATATAATAGAATAGACTCATTTCAAATATTTATGATGACATATAACATAAGAGTAGCATAACAAGCATCATTTATGAAAAACTTTGTATACTAGCAGTTTGCTCTACCCTCGAAGAAGTATTATTCTGTATTAATATACACATTTAAAAAGTATTATGTTTATACCAATGGAAACTAAGCACTAAAATATAAGTCTAACTATATAAGACAATTCTTCTAGTTCTACTTGCACAATTTATAGTAAATTTTCAAAGCTGACTTACAGAAGCTGTTTTAAGCAGAATTTGCTGCCTTGCTTTCTGACCTATCCTCGATTAAAAATTATTATCTTTTTGTATAGTTCTAGAAATCAGTAGAAGTTTGTTTTAAACAAAACTAGACTTATATAAAAATATATCGGTATAAAATTCATTCTCTAATCATTTATGTAGAATTTATAGTGATTTCCTAAACTTACTGTTCAAGTCACAAGTATAGCCATATTTCAGTAGTTTGCACCCTTAGCTTATTCACTAATTCTATTAGCTTACCAAATGAACACATATACATGAATCACAAAGTCACACAACATTAGGAGTCTCTTCTTACCACAGTAAGTCCATCACTAGCTCATCTCAAGCCAATGTTTGGTCGATAACATAAATACAAATTAAATATGCACTCACGTGGTGTCCTTAGCTTGAAACCTTGCTTAGAATTCACATTTCATCCTTAAACTTCTCCTTAGATTTATATTGTTTGATATTGTTTTTAATCATAATCTAAAAGAACATCATTATAAGACATATACATTTCAAACCACATGTTAGAATCTTATTAATATAGGCACACATTAGAAAATAAATTCCTAAAAACATTTCGATGTTCATTCGATACAAATTTGATGTTACAACATAAATGCTGACTTTAACGCTTCATGTTGACCATTCAATTTCCTTTTTATCCAAACTTCACATAACATTTTCACTTAAGTTCCCAATCTTTCCATATTTATGATTTGATCCTCAACTTTTACCAACTTTCCAATATGGCCTAATTTCACATTCTAACTTAAATTTCAACACTCAAACATTAATTTCCAGAATATTACAGCAACTACTGAGCAATTACACATCAACCCCAAATAATTTCTCATAATTGTAGAATATGTCCTCCAACTTTATAAAAATACAAATTGACGCAAACAACTTTCTAAAGCTTGTATAACCTTTCAAAAATCATTTCTAAGCCATGAGAATTTTTCCAAAAAATTTCCCTTATTATTTCCTTAGGGCCGAAACTGTAGAGGTTAGGGTTTCATGATTTAACTTGATTTCAATTTGATTCAAGCAAGAAATCAACCTCCAATCAACATTTCCATGCTTTTACAATTAAACCCCTAACTTAATTTCATCAAATCACAAATTTCCCCAAACTTAGTGTTTAGGCCGAAAATCAAAGAAGTATTTCTAGGTGGTTTTAATCATCAAACAAGCTTGGAAATGATTCTACAAAATCAATAACCTTAAAATCCATTATCAATTCATAGAACCCTAATATGTTCATAAACCCTAAAATTTGAGAAATTAATCATTCAAGGAAGATTTTATGCAATATTTGTACCAAATGATAGAGCTCTTCGAATAGAACAATTTTCTGTTTCACGCTTTAATCCAAAAAACCAAAGGAAATTGCTTGAAAATGAAGAATAAATTTTTTTCCTCCATACCTTGTGAAGCTCTCATCCAGGGCTGATTTTGAAGATGAATTTCTCATGAAATTTCTAGTTAATTTCATGTACATTTGCCAATTATTAAGCTTAGATGAATTTTAAGTTCATTTAATGGGAGATGACAAATTTTCCATTAATGAAACTTGATAATTACCTCCATACCAAGCCACATGTTACTTATCATCTTTCCAAATTCATATATGAACAAAATATCTTGCCCTTTATAACTTTGCCCACACACTTTTGCAAAATTTTCAATCTTTCCATTTTCATCCAACTTTCCAAAATTGAACATGGAAATAAATTCTTAAATCCTATGGTCCATATTATTTTCCATCATTTTAAAATCTGGAAATAATATTTCTAAGCTTAATTTAATATCATTCAAATTTCCTCTAATTTTCTATTCGATCCAATTTATCGAATTTTTACTGAACTTTAACACTTTATAGCTTTTAAAACAAATTCCGATTCAATCAACTGATTTTCACCAAAACATCATTCTTGAGGGTGAACTATTCATTTACGGGTTCGTAACACCTAACTTTTGAAAATTACCTTTTTGATTCCTAAGCTTTTCTGACTTTATACTTTGGCCATTAAACTTTTAAAATTACATTTTGATCACTAACAAAAATTTGGGGTATTAAACGAATAAAACCAAAACCCAAAATGACCTGACCTGACATACTATAAACTCAAATAAAACTGAAACCAAAAATGATCCAATCTGACCGAAACCTGACCCGAATTAAGTATAAATCGAAATGACTCGAACGAACTGAACCCAATTTGAATGATTCGTTTGCCACCTCTACATTTAAACATGTCAAAACCATCAATCTAAAGAGCGTGTATTTGTTTGATCAACATTTTGATCTACAATAAGGGAGAAGAATAAGCTTGTAGCAGATTTAACTCCCTTAGAACAAACTTTCAAGATCGAGTTCGATTCTCATCGAGACACCATAATCCGAGCACATGCTTTTCCAGCACTAAAAAAGAATTGACATTAACATCAATAGCCGCTTTTAATCCGAAAAGGATTAAATTCCACAGATTGGCTTTGGAAATTAGTTCACCATAGAAAAGAGCAAGTTACAAGGGTTGGACCTTGTAGACTGTAACCGACAAGAATATAAAGTAAAATCTATTTCAGTGATCGATACGAATTGAGGCGAAGCAAAGTTGGAGGCTATCCCTCATCATAATTATTTTGAATTTTTTATTATTATGGTATTATTTATTTATTTTACTTTGTTAAACCCCTTTCTTAATTTTTACAAATTATTTGGTTAAAGATAAATTCAAATCAACATTAGAAATTTTTAAATCAACATTAGAAATTTTCAAATCCTTCTGGATCGACCCCTTCTTCTCTGTTATGCATTTATAGCTTATCTATCTAAGAAAAAGGGCTTATTTATTTAACAATTATGAAGCTTGTAAAATTGGTTCCGTTGTCGGGGATTTTGGTAAATTACTGATATTATTTGTTTTGATTTAATCAATTCAAATCAACATTAGAAATTTTCAAATCCTTCTGGATCGACCCATTCTTCTCTGTTATGCATTTATAGCTTATTTATCTAAGAAAAAGGGCTTATTTATTTAACAATTACGAAGCTTTTCAAATTGGTGTCGTTATCGGGAATTTTGGTAAATTACTGATATTATTTGTTTTGATTTATGGCCAGGAAAAATCCGTGCGAACTAGTAGATTGGATACCTAAGATTAAAGCATTAGCTCGAAGATTATGTACACGTACACTACGAGAAAGGTGATAGCAACAATAAGAGCAGTAGCAATCTGAACCTAATCTGAAAACATCCTTTGACACCAATACATTCTCTAACGCTGAAAAAGACTTTGAAAAATTAATTCTGACGGCTGAATAGACAATCAAGAATTAGCTATGGTACTTGCCGAACAACAATCGTTATTCATTGTATTCCCTCACATAGAAACACTGTTTGAGCTGAAATGGGTTCGATCCATCTTTTACGTACTTACAATGGACTGCTCTGCAAAAGTCCTCACAAGCATCTTACTGAGTTTTACGTGGTTTGCTCTAGCGTGAAGCCATATGGAGTATTTGAGGATTAAATTAAACTCCACTCTTTTCCTTTCTCCTTAGCTGACTCGACTAAGGTTTGGTTGTTTTATTTACATCTTATTTCTGTTAATACATGGGCTGATATGACTCGTCTTTTTCTTGACAGGTTTTCCCTACAACAAAAACTAGTGAATTAAGAAGGAAAATCATAGGAGTCTAATAAACAAATGGAGAATCGTTATATAACTATTGGGAATAATACAAAAAACTTTGCGCTAGCTACCCACAACCAGGACTATCAGAGCAGACACTTGTTCAATACTTTTACGTATCATTACTTTATTTGGAGAAGAAGCTGATTGACACAGCTAGCATAGGAGACTTGTTAATATGACTCCAAACTCAACTAGAAATATGATTTCAACTATGGCTGCCAACTCTTAACAATTTGGCTTTGCAAGTTATTCAACTCGACGAGTTCAAGAAATAAGTAAAATTTCATTGGAAAATAAAATTGATAAATTATATGATATTGTTCAATCTCTCGTTTAAGGCAAAACTACTATAGCAAGACTATTCAAAATATGCATAATGCTAGACCATCTCATGGATTTTATTCTGTTGTAACAAGAAGACTCCACCTCAAACGTCAATGTAATAGGAATTTTTTGGGACCTCTCCAGAGACCATACAATCCTAACGTAAATACCTATAATTTAGGATGGAATGACCTCCAAACTTCATCTATGGGTGAAACCTGAGACCAAACCAAGCGTATCAACCGAGACCACCTCCACTTTAGCCGTATCAATCACCAAAATCATCATTGTAGTCCTTCATCAAATGGTTGGCACTGTCTCAAGAACAATTTTAGAATAGAACTGAAGCTCGCTTTCAAGAGCTCCAAAAGCAAATGAGTTAACTGGCTTAGACCAAGGGACGAATGTAATCACAAGTGAAGTTACCATCATAAATCAAGGCAAAACAATAAGAAAATGTTAGTGCCATCACTCTTTGGAGTAGCACTATTATCGCGACACCAATCCAAAAGGAAGATGTCATTTGCTCCCAGAAGAAAGAAGTTTTCGCATAATCAAAAAAAAAAAAGAAGAATCAATATCCCAAAAAAGATGAAGAAGTTGACGCGAAATCCCAAAGGAAAAAGAAAGATGAATAACAATTTCTTCCAATGCCATCTCCCTATGTGACACTACCTCTATTCTTTTCGAGGTTAGTAAAACATGATATGCAAGAGAAAGAGAAACAAATTTAAATGTTTTTCAGAAAGTGGAGATAAACATACCTCTCCTCGAGGTAACTCAAAAAGTACCAAGACACACTAGGTTCTTAAAAGACCTTTGCACAACTAAAAGAAAACTCACAGGTAATGAAAATGTAAACTTAGGTGAAAATATTTCAGCTATTTTTCAACGTAAGCTTCCACGAAAATTAAAGAATCAATGTATATTTACTATACCTTGTAAAATTGGTAAGATAGGAATTAAAATTGCTATGTGTGATCTTGATTCTTCTACAAATATTATGCCCGCTTTTTATTCACAACTCACTTTCTGTTGAGCCTTTGAAGAAAACTAGAGTAATGATTCATCTTGTAAACAGATTTGTCATCTATCCCAAAAAACTTCTTGAAAACTTACTAGTTAAGGTAAATGAGTTAATTTTTCAGTAGATTTCTATGTCATCGACATGAAAAACGATTGAACCGACTCCTTCTCTAAAATCCTTCTTGGCCATCCATTCTTAAGCATGGTTAACACTAAAATTGATGTCAGAAGCAGAACTCTCACCCTAGAGTTTGATGGTGAAATGGTAAAATTTGAAGTTTATAACGCGATGAAACATCGTGACTCTATGGCTAACGTTAGCTTTGTCGATATAATTAAATTTTTTGTGAATGAACATGTTGAACATAATTTTTTGATGAGTTGTACAGAAATTTGAATTTGAAACTGGCATCGCTTTTAATGTGGACTAACAAATCATCAGGCGAAAAGCTAAGTAAGAATTTTAAATTTGATGTATTCTCAATCTAAATTTTTTCCACATGTTTTACAAGCATTAACGTTAGAGTTAAAATCTCTTATGGAACATTTGAAGAGCAAATTTTTAGGTGAAGGAAATAATTTATCTATTTTAGTTTAACTTCCAAAGCTAAAATGATACGAAGAAAAGCTTATGAAAATGTTCAAATATACAAGGACAAAATGAAGGAACTTCATGATCGTAGTATTTCTCGTAAGAAATTTCTTCAATGGAAAAAGCGTATAAAGTGGAGGAAGCATATCTCTCGGGACCTGTAGTCTGAATCATGTTGTCAAGCTAATGATGTTAAACAAAAGCGCCTTAATGGGATACAACCCATTTTACAATTTTTATTTTTAATATTATTTTTATTTTTTATATTTATTTATTTGTATTTTCTGAATTTAGGTACACTAAGGTTTTTATCGATTTGTTTTGAGCTCGAATACATGGCCCTAGTTTTATTTTAGAAAAAGAAGGGCCTTTTTATTACCTAGAAATTCGACATTAATCTGTAATCCGATAACTTTGCCATCATTTTATTTAAGCCGCTGTCGTCACTAAACACGTGAAATAACTCTATTCTTTCTCATATGCTTTAATTTTACATATTGAGACAATATGCTTTAAGTGATGTGGGGTAGAGAACTTAGAGAACACTTGCATCGAATTATCACTCGTTTACTTATATGCTTGAAATTGAGTTGCTTTGGTTGATTTGTTGAAATATCTTGTTATTAATCTTGAATCCTACTTTGTTTCATTGATTACCTTAAGAGTTTGTGATAACACTTTTATCGGATTTAGGGTGCATGACATTTTCCTTAAATTTTTTTGCTTGATATTCCATGAGTTCATTGGTTGATATGTTTCTTGACTCGATACACACAATACACTTTCTTGTGAGATTTGAGCCTAAACGAACATACCTTCTTATTTTTGCTCATTTGTTTAATTGAGTGCTCCGGATTAATTTTGACAATCTAGAACTTCTGATTAAATGCATATCAAGACTACAGGTTGAACTTAATGCTTTAAGATGACTAGGGTAACCCACTTATCTACGCAAATTTACCTACCCATTTATTTTTATCCATTAGTGAACCAATTTTGTGCCTTTACCCCTTTCTTTGTTTCCACCACATTATAAAACTCGATGGATCAATGACCTAATTGTTACCTTGTTTTCGATAATTGATACGATCAATGACTTGTTACATTGAAATTGATGGATAATTGGGATATCTTGGCTTTTGCTTAAACTTGTTACTAGTTGTACCAATTCACTTAATTGTCACCTTGTTTCCGATAATTGATGTGATCAATGACTTGTTTGATTTTCCTTGGTATATTGTGAGATGAAATATTATTAATTTGAGATTTTAATAATTGATTAAGGCATGCTTGAGGACAAACATTGAATAAGTGAGGGGGAATTTGATGAGTGTTTTATTTTGTTAATATTTTGTGTAGGACTCTATTTTCCAGAAACAAAAATTAAAGGAAAATTAAACAAAATATTCCTATTTTCTAGGAGCAAGCTAATGCCAACTTCAAGATCAAAGGAGGAAAGTCAGGCGAACCATAATTCTTTAGGAATTAAAAGTTGTAATTAATTTCAAACATTTGAGATTTTATTATTTAATTAATAAGAATTCTAGTTTGCTTAGGTTCTTAATTGTTTATTATTAATACTTTTAGTTTATTAGGAACTAAGTGTTTTAATGTTCTTAAGAGTTTATTTTATTTTCTTTAGGTTTTCTCAAGCTATAAATACCCATAAGGGTGAAGCTTGACATATGTACTATTTTTTTCGCTTTAATTAGCTTTGTTATTTTTATAAAGATTATTTTTCTTCTTCTTCTTCTTCATCTTCTTTATTTTATTTTCTTTCTTCTACATGCTAAATATGATTTCCATCATGCTTAGTTAAACTTCTATTTAGCTTACAGTTGAGTGATGGCTCAATCTGTTTTGTGATAATTGAAAGAGTGCTACATATCTTCAGATTTCTTTCCTGATTTTCGCCAATATTGGATTGGAAATCGGCCTTTTCTTCAGATATCTCGACACCATCAATCCAAAGAGCACGCATTGGTTTGATCGAAGTTATGATCTACCATTGGGGAGAACAATCAGCTTGTAGCAAATTTAACTCCCTCAGAACAAACTTAGCGGCGTTAACATCAATAGCCGTTGTTAGTCCAAACAAGGATTAAGTTCCATGGATTGGCTTTGGAAATTAGTTCACCAGAGATAAGAGCAAGTTATAGGGGTTGGTCCTTGTAGACTGTAACCAACAAGAATCCAAAGTAAAATCTATTTTAGTGATCGAGACAAATTGAGGCAAAGCGAAGCTGAAGGCTATTTTTCATCATAAGTATTTTTAATCTTTTGTTATTCTTGCATTGTTTATTTATTTATTTATTTATTTTCAATTTATTTTACTTTGTTGAACCCTTTCTTAATTTTTACAGATTTTTGGTTAAAGATCAATTCAAATCAACATTAGAAATTTCTGAATCCATGAGGATCAACCCCTTTCTTCAATTTTCTATGTTTATAGCTTATTTATTTGAGAAAAAGAGCTTATTTTTTTGACAATTATGACGCTTGTCAGTCATTAAAGAAAGTGCGACATTTTCTAATCAATTCTGTTGTCAAAGCGACATATTATCGGTTGGCAACCCTCTTTACAATCTTGGAAAGGCAAGTAGTTGACTGGATTGCAGGTAGTCATAGAGTCCACCCAGACCTTCATAGAAAATTGTAAACCTTTCTGCACAACTCAAACACGATGAGTGCAATATGCGTCTCTCGTGAAGAAAATAAATTTTGTGTTTCAAAATATTCGAGGAAATTAAAAGGCATACATCACAACACATAGGTCGATAATCTACGTGACAGGATATTGGACTGCAGAGTTTTCCAAACTTTCAAATACATGTGTCCACATGTCATTATTGCTTGTTCTTTTGTATGTATTAACTACATGCAATTCGTTGATCTCGTGTACCTATTGGAAACCATATTCAACGTGTATCAGTACCAGTTTTCTCCTATTGGAAATGAAAGGGATCCAGATGCAGTTGATGATGAACTTTTAATACGATCAAATTTTGTACTACAATGCCAAAAAAAGGGTTGTCCACACTCAATGAGGATTTACAGTGATGAGGATTTGGTCAAACATCGAAAAAGAACTGGATAACCGAAGCTATGTAGTATTTGTAGGAATCCCGAACACTCGAACAAATGTCCTAATCGATCATGCTCTCGTACTGATTAGTTGATTTTAAACGAACACATTTTTGTGTTTTAAATATATAATACAATCAAAAGTAATGTTAAATTTTTTTAAAATTATTAATTAAATTTTACTTATTAATTTGTTTAAGCTTTCCTTCAACAATATGAATTTTACCTTTCTCCGAGCATGCCTATCAAGTCATGTTAGCATATTCTTCATGTAAAAAAAAGCTATGGAACCAATTTGAACTTGCTTTTTACCTTGATTACAATGTCTCATATGTTCCGATTTTAATCTCAATTGAAAGATAAGTTACAATACTACACCTCTACTCTTATAAATTATGTAATTTTTCAGATTAACTACCTGAAAACCCCCTCGAATATGCCCACCAAACCATTTTAACATTTTCTTCATGCACAAAACAAGCTTTGGAACCATATTCAACGCGATTTTTAACCCGCTTATAATATCTTCTATATCTCAATATTGACCTTGAATAAAAAACCCCCTCGAATATGCCCACCAAACCATTTTAACATTTTCTTCATGCACAAAACAAGCTTTGGAACCATATTCAACGCGATTTTTAACCCGCTTATAATATCTTCTATATCTCAATATTGACCTTGAATAAAAAATAAATTTCAATACTATGCCTCTAATCTTATAAATTATGAAAGTTTTAAGATTAAATATCCGAACACACCCCTCGAACATGCCTATAAGAACTTGTGATTTAGGATGGAAAACAAAATACCTTGCTCTTTGGAAAATGTGAGGTATGTTAAATATCACTCGCGATAAATTTCTCGGGACAGTTCAATATATCAGGAACCTTGTGTTCTACGTAACGTGAGGTATTTAATACCAATATAAAATTGTGTCCTCATAAAAGTGCATCCACGTAGGACGTACGTCGCGTCTTGTATGAAGGCCTTTACACTCGTTTCATAAGACGCGGGTTAGTCCTACGTAGGGAGTGACCGTTTAATCGAGTCGAGTTAAAATTTTTTGAGTTATTCGAGTTTAACTAGTCATATTTTACAACTCAGACTTGATTTGAATTTTTTTTGAGTCGAGTCGAGTCGATTTTTTGAGTTTCTGTTTAAATTTAATTATAATATTTTATAATATCATAATATTATTTGATTCTAATTTAAGTGAATTTCTATAACCGTATATATAATACAAATTTATTTCTTCATATTTTTTCACATGTGATATACATATATCACACAAAGTCCAACGACTCGACTCGAACTTGAAAATAAATCCACTAATTACCAAAAATTTCGAGTTATTAGAGTTGCATTTTACAACTAAATTGAACTTGAATTTTTTTCGAGTCGAGTCGAGTCGAGTTTATTAAATTGCAACTCGAAGTCAATTCGATTTGAGTTTTTTCGAGTTGAAAAATTTGATTTTTCGAGTCGAGTTGAGTTTTGCTCTCCTAGTCCTATTTTGGATGTACTTTTTTAACAAATCTAATTTGAGGATATTTTCTAAAAAACGAATTATTGGGTTTCTTTTATATAATAACGCCCCTATATTTTCTTAACGTGCCAGTAGAAAGTCTAGTCCGTGTTTATTGACTTCAACTAGGGGTGATAAAAAATATCCGGCCCGAATTACTTGACCCGTTAACTCGTCAACCTGATTCAAATTTACCGGGTATTTATAGTGATAATATCCGAATTTACAGGAGGGATACCTGATCCGGTATTTTTCACGGGTTTTCGATTCGGGCACGTGTCATAAAATTCTTCTTATTCGGGTACCCGACTGCCCGATACCCGATTTCTTTTTATTATTTTATTAAAACTCAACAATTCTTACCGTTTAGCGTTCACCTCTGACCTCACTCACCCTGATATCCAAACCGAACTCAATTGCAAATTGCAATATCTATTTCCCTCGTGCAGTCGCCTCTCTTACTCTCACACTCACACTCACACTCACACTCACACTCACACTCACACTCACACTCACACTCACACTCACACTCACACTCACACTCACACTCACACTCACACTCACACTCACACTCACACTCACACTCACACTCACACTCACACTCACACTCACACTCACACTCACACTCACACTCACACTCACACTCACACTCACACTCACACTCACACTCACACTCACACTCACTCACACTCACACTCACACACACTCACACTCACACTCACCGTCTCACTTTCTCATATCTGGGATAACAATGGTTATTAGTCTTGGCCTTTGGTGCTTGTGTGTCTGTATAACAATGGAATTGGAAACAAAAAATCCGCACTGAAATATAATTTAAAGTAAATTCTTCTCCGGCATTCGTTATTTGTCTAATCGTAATATTGTATAACAGTAGCACATATGAGTATATGTTGTCAGTTTGTAAAATTTAATTTTAATTAACTCGGGTACCCTATTACCCAGATTAGCGGATACCCGATTATTATGGGCCGGGCTGAATTTTCACTATCCAAAAATCTTGGGTACCCCTAACTGCAACTTTGGACAGTAAAATCCGGAAGTCTAACTCCGAATTCATAGTTTCAACTTTTTAGTATTAAAAAAATTATATTATATTATTAACATTATAAATAAATATATTTTAATATTTTAATAATTAATAATTTTATTAAAAAATAATGAAATATTGTATTAATATTAAATATATAAAATTTTGTTTTGATTATTTATGATTTGAAGTTAAAAGTTCGAAAAATGACTTACTAAAAATCAGACTGTAAGCTATTTTTCATAAAATACAAAAAAAAATCAAAAACAATTATGCTGATTGACTAGTTATTTTATGTGAACCTGACACTAGAAAATTAGAAAAACAATTTTCGGAAAATATTTTATGGGAAACAAAAAGAAGTAAAGAACCTTTGTTTCGAACTTTAGCACACACCTCTCTGTGTAACACTTTTTCTCCAATTTCAGACTTTTTTCACGCTATCCACTGTTAATTGCGTACTCTCCCCTTCATCTTCATCTTTATTTCTTCCATTTTTATTCTTTTGTTCATAGTTTTTTAAAGAGAAAATTCTTTCTCAATGGCTAGGGTTTCAATGCCCAATGAACCCATAAATGTTTTGGCTTTTGCTGTTGTAAAGATTATAGTTGAATTTTTTGTGATAGGTTTCATTGCGTAGATATGAAAATGACTAATGCATCGAGATTCTCACACTTTTAAAATTTTGAGATTTTTTAAAAAAAATAAAGAAACCTAATTCGAATTTCAAAACTATTTTAAGAACATAATGTAAATTTTCTAAAATTTTGAGTTCATCCGCCCATGCTTTGTCTCCTTTCACTGCCCATGTTTAGTATGATATATCAAATTAAGATTTTGTTGTTCGGGTCTCGCAATCTCGATAGTTAGCATTTGACCTTTGGAAGAGCAATACTCAGTCTTTCTCCTAGAAACGCGTACTATAATTGGGTTGAAGTGTTTGGTAGGACTGAGGAGCAAAATTTGAAAAATAGAAAAAATTGATTCGAACTAAGTTATATGGTTTGATTTGATTCATGTTTTTTATTTTGCGGTTTGATTTCAATTTGGTATAAAAATATAATTGTGCTATTCGATTCGATTTCGTTTTTTTCATAGGGATATCGTTTGTTCCGAATTAAACTGAATTTTTTAAAAAAGGAAAAAATATGATTATCCAAAACAAATTCATTTTGAATTTATTATAAGAAAAACTGTAATAAATAAAATTTTAAAACTAAAATTATTTTTATGAATTTAAATTTTATATTTGCACTTGCTTTAAATTTGCTTTCTTGAGATGTTGAATCAAAAACTGCAAAATCGAATTGAACGGAATTAAATTGTGTTGGATTAAAATCATGATTATGAGCACATTTTATAATGTATATTGTTATCATAAAATATGACATAAATTTAAATGACCAGTTATGTTACAAAATTCATAAGGTATTAGAAGTTTTATGGAAATAAAAATGTATATACCATTAAAGTTGTATTTATAGTTTAATAAGGGGAAGAATTATAAATAAGATAATAATTGATTATTAAATCAGCTATATAAAGGTGTTATAGTCCCCAAGAAATAGATAATCTCGTATTTTCTCTTATTCTATTTGAGAGTTATACTCAAGAGAATTATATCTTATTGGAAGATCATAACTAAAGAAATACTTAAAGAAATCAACCTATCCATTAATTCATGTACGCTTCCGCAAATATAATATTTCTTATTCTTGACGATTTGATCCTGATTTGATTTCATATTTAGGTTTGGTATCATCGTCTTGTCATGTTGAATCATTGAGAATTATTTTTTTAAATTGATTCGTTCATAAGATTTTATGATTTTAATACCTTGATTTAATATTTCGATTATTATGAATCGATATTAAAGTTTTATTTTTATTATGGACTAAGTTTCTAAAGCGTTATAGAATTATGTGATTAATTTTAGGGTTTATAATTTATGGAATTAATTTTATTTTTCCTAGGATTTATTTTTAACTGCAATTGGTTTTCCCGATTTTCATGATCAATTCCATTGATTCATTTTAATTTTTTGCTATATTGATGCGTATTAACTCTGGTGTAAGTGCGTTGATTTTGGGATTGTGTATTAACTTTAGGTTGATTGTTAATTTTATTATGTTAATTCAATTTTTCTTAGCTTAGCATAATTTAGTGTGCAAGCGATAATTTTAGCATTAATTTTGATGCAAATATTTTTTTAAATTGCACACTATCATGTTCAATGAATTTTATCGAGTTTTAGTTTACTCAGATAAATAAATTGGATTATTATGTTTTATGTTGTTATGGATTCGATTTATGGTCTTTGCTTCGCATGGTTATGTATAGTTGTCCCCAATAATATTATGATATGTAATCTATTGCATCTCTTTGTTTGTTTTGGGATTTAAAACTATCTATTGCCGACATCATATGAATCAACAATCAAATGTCGAAAGAGGAGAAATAGACACTTAAAATTAAGATAAATAATGTTTTGATTTAAATTAGTGAGATCCATGATTAATAAATTCTTGAGAAACATTCAAAGTTTAAGTTTTTATTTTTGATGGCGTCATTTAGACAATCCCATTTTGTGTTATTTCAGAAATTATGACTAATCAGAAAATTTTAGTTTTGAACTTTGAATTTTATTGGGATATTAAATTCTTTAATAACTGTTTACTACTATTTTAGTTATTGAAAATAGATATCTATACTGTTACTTTTATGGATTATAGAATATATATTTGGCATTGATGTATTTGATTCAGATTAATTAAAGATTTAAGTCATTGATATGTACTTTGATTTTGACTTTTGGTTAAATATTGATTATTTTAAATTAAATTTATCTTTGGTAAATTATGAAGTTATGTTTTAAATGAATGTTTAAGGAATTTGTAATACCCCAAATTTTGGTTAGTGACCAAAATGTAAGTTTTGAAAGCTTAGTTGTTAAAGTATAAATTTGGGAAAATTTAGGGACCTAAGTGGTAATTTTCCTAAAAAAAATTTTTATTCCATAAATAGATAGTTTACTTTTGATAGTAGGATTTTATTGAAATTAGATTCTTGATCCATAATTTACGTTGGAAACTAGAAAGGGTTAAAGTCCGGTAAGAAACCGGTAAATCAAATCGAATAGAGATTTTGGGAAAATTTGAAGGATGATATATTAGGCTTAAAAATATTATTTCCACATGTTAAAATGATGGAAAATAATATGGATCATTGGATTTGAAGATTTATTTCCATGTTTAATTTGGACCGTTGGATCAAAGTGGCAAGATTACAATTTTTGGAAAGTTGCTTGGTAAAATTGGAAATGGGTAAAATATTTTGTTCATCCTTGACTTTGGAAAGATGATAAAGTTTTCTGGCTTGGTATTATTGTAAATATCAAGTTTCATTAATGGTAAAATTGACATTTCTCATTAAATGAATATTTTATTCATTTAAGCTTAAATAAATGTTAAATTAACATGAAATTACATGAAAATTTCATGAAACTTAGGCCATTTTTCATCTCCATTTCGTTCTCCCCATGTCCTAGGTAAGATAAATTTTATTTTTCATTTTTAGGCAATTTCCTTTGGATTTTGGATCATGCAGTGAAATAGAAAATTGCTCTATTCGAAAAACACTATCATTTGGTACCTTTATTGCTTGCTAATTTGGTTTGTGTTCAAAGATTCCAAATTGTAAGGTTTATGTTAACATTAGGGTTTATGGAATTGATGAAGGAGTTTGATATTTTTGAGGTTGTAGAATCAATTCCAAGCACGGTTTATGATTAAAATCAACTACACATGCCTATTTATGGTATGGGTATTTTTGGCCTAACCCTAATCTTGGAGGAAGTTTATGTTATGATGAAATTTGATTAGGGCTTTGATTGTATAGATTGTATAAGGTTGAATAGAGGTTGATTTCATGCTTGAATAGAATCAAAATCGAGTAAAATCATGAAAACCTATTATTAGTTACATAAACCATTCAGCCTTGAGGAAGATGATGGGGAAAAATTGTGAAAAATATCGTGTGGCTTAGAAATGATATTAGAAAGGTTTTACAAGCCTTAGAAATTTTTTTGGGTGAATATATAAATTTTTTAAAGTTAGGGGGACCAAATTGATAATTATGAAAAGTTATGTTTTGTTGTATAATTGTTTAATAATTATTGTTATATGCTGTAAATTTATATTTGCGGGCTGAAATTGAAGTTAGAATGTGAAATTTAGCCATTTTGGAAAGTTGACAGTTTGAGTGCTAAATGGTAAACATTGAGAAAGTTAGTGAATTAAATGATAAATATGGTATTGTTGAGGTATTTGGGCTGAAAGTTTAATGCTGGAAATTATTGGGCTTATTTGGGCCTTGAATTAAAGAATTAATAACAAGATCCCAATAAGGATATAAAGGAAAAATTTAGATTAATTTTTAGAAGAATTCAAAATAATAGTACCTTTGGAGTATTATTATTAAGTATAAAATGTTAGTAAGAATACTAACATGTATTTTATATTTGTATATGCTTTGTATGGATACTCGTGTAGATCGTGATCGAACTCGTGATACAAGCAAAATGAAAGGCAAGGAAAAAGTTCAAGAATAATCAAATTTAGATAGTAAGGCATACCAGGTGAGTGCATTTATTATGTACTTATATGACATGAGGATGACTTAGCATGAGTCGACATCGAATGTTTTTATGAAAGCATGTTTGACAGTATTTTGATATACTTTCATAAAGTTTATGAAAATAATTTTTACGAATAAATTTTAGGGTATGAACTACCCAAAAATAGATGGCTGAACTTTTATATTGTTTTAACAGTTATCGATGTTTCAAAATAAATGTTTAATCTGCGAATTTGATTTAAAGGCCTATTGTATGTGCATTGAAAGTCATAGTTGCATTTTGACATACTTGGAGTATGATGGTTATTGATCGATTTTGTTTAATGCTAATGTTGCATTTTCGTATAAGTACCTTTGTGCACTTTCGACACTATGTGTGCATGCATGATATTCATAAAAAGTTTGTGAATTACCATTTACCTATACTTTCGTTTAGTACTTATGTGCAACTCATGTACCTTGCATTCTTATTTGACATACATTGGGCTATGAATGAATACTTTTGAATATATTGATTGATAGGTATGTTGCGCATACTAAATATTGTTTCGCAGGTTATGTGACATAAACTTGGCTTATCAAGTCAGTTTTTATGCATTTATGTATTTTATACGATAAATCATATTTTGATCTTATAATGGTTTACTCATGTTTTTAGAATGCCTTATTTGTTTTATTATGCCTCACTATATGAATACTTAGCGTATAATGATTTTCACGTATAGGTTTAGTGTACGAATTGGAGTGAGTAGTGCAGTTGATATCATCTGTCAAGGATTGCCTCATCAGTAACAATATGACATCTCTAGATGTTTATTTTGATATTACTAGTTGGAATGTACTTGGATAAGTTGTGATGCTCTGATAAGATACTTGGTACTTGGTTGTAATATAATATTATATTCTAACTTAAACTACTGTTTGATGGATTTTAAACGTTATTATATATATATATATATTTGAAGAACATTTTATAAACTATATTATTAAATCGTTTATTTAAAGAAACAAAATTTTACTGATTTTCAAGTACAAAAATGTTTTAAAATCATGTGACATCTATGAATCTTGTACGGGGACGTCTACGGGAAATGGGTGTTACATTTATTGGTATCAGAGTACAAGTTTAGCAGATTCTTAGCCGAAAATGAGTTTATTTTATGTAATAGGTGTGTACATGCCACTAGGATGTCAAAGTTACTAATATGGTGTCAATATGATATGATTAACGTCACCCCTCACTAACTTAAGTTGTTATTATGTGTGTTGTGATAGTTGTCGGGAACTAAGGACAAAGGTAAGAAAGTTGATAATATTGAAAGGAAGATCGAGATTGAATTTGACCAAAAAATATTTGACATGATTTTAGTATCATGCCTTGGAAGAGTTAAAGCTATAAGGGATTTTCCTTAATTCTTTTGAAGAAATGGCCCAGCGTTTAATGAAGTTATTGCATTACAGGAATTCATTTAAAAAGTTTAAATGGATTAAAAGAGAAGTTGAATCGGATGAGAATCCAGAGGAGACTATTGAATATACTGATGAATATGAGGTTTCTACAAGTAAGCTTAAATATTTGAGGAATATTTAAGTTAAGTATTAAGTTGCTTAAAGAAATGTTGATTTGAGTTAGATGAAATAAGTAAGCGGTAAGTAAGTTTGTTTGCTAAAAGTTTAAAGAAAGTTGAGTTATTAGTGAAACAGATGATAATTATGTTATCATTATAAAGGTTTTAAAACGAGTTTGAATGAGAGTATATGTTGAGTTTTATGGACTTGATAGAGTTACCTTGCAGAGGTAAATTTTTGGAATGGATTGTTTACCCCCTTCCATGCTACAATGAATTATCACTTAGATTGCAGTTGATTTTCAAGAACTTAAAAGTTTTGAGTTCGTAGTGGTAGGAAAAAGAGTAAATTTGTTTAATAGTGTGATTATAGCACTAACTGCTATAAAGTTATTGCTAAAAAGTTTTCAAGTCTTCTTATTAAATGATGTGGATATTTAGACTTTCATAGTTAAGATGGAAAATGTTTCCACTACTCGAGAATATTTTTAATGGACCCAAAAAAGTTATACAAATTAACTAGAAAATGAAATAAGGAATTTTAAAATAGAGGTATTCTATTTGACTTGATCTCAAGTGATATATGATAGCAGTAAATCCTATGGGTCATGGTGCAAGTATGATTCAGACATGTAGTAAATGTCTGATAAAGATTCAATGGGCTATGTTCTTGGTGAATCTGATGGAATTATCATTTGACGAGTTTAAGATCATATTGGGCATGGTTTGATTGTTGCAAGAGGCGATTTTGTTTCATAAAGATGTAGAGGATTTAGAAATTATAGTGATTGTTGAAAAAGTAAAATCACTGTCCAATGTGATATAGGCAATAATTGTGAAATAAATGATGTTAGAAGGATGCATAGATTTTCTAGATAATGTGATAGATACTCAAGTATCTGAAGTAAGATTGTATAATATTCCTACAACTCAAAAATTTCTAGATGTCTTTTCAGATGAATTACCTAGGTTACCTCCAAATTGAGAGGTGGAATTCAAGATTAATGGTTATCACGGTATTGAGCCTATTTCTATGGTTTCATATCAAATGGCTCTGACCGAGTTAAGAGAACTAAAGGCTCAGTTACAAGAGTTTCTTGATCAAGGTTACATCAAAATAGGTGTTTCACCTTGGGGGGGTACCTGTACTGTTGGCAAGAAGGAAGATGAATCTATGCAGTTATGCATAGATTATCGACAGTTGAATAAAGTGACAAAAAGAATAAGTATCCATTTCTGAGGATTGATGATATGTATGATTAATTGGAAGGTTCAGTAGTGTTCTCTAAGATTGATCTTTGGTATGGATACCATCAATTGAAGATGAAAGAGGAGAATATTCCTAAGACAGTTTTTCAGACGCGGTATGGACACTACGAGTTGTTACGATGCCATTGTGTTTTACCAATGCTCTTGCAACATTTATGGATTTGATTAATCGAGTTTTCTGACTTTTGAATCAAATTTTGGTGACACTTTGAGAGAAAAAGTTGTATGCCAAGCTATCGAAATGTGAATTCTGGTTGACAGAAGTTACTTTTCTTGGCCATGTTGTTTCAACAGATGGCGTAAGGGTATACCCCAAGAAAATTCATACTATAGTGGATTGGAAACCCCTAAAGAATATCTCAGAAGTTTGGAGTCTCTTGGGACTTGCTGGTTACTATCAAAGGTTCGTGAAGAACTTTTCGATGATAACGTTACCATTAACCAAGCTTTTAAGGAAATATATGCCTTTTTTTGGACGGAGAAATGCCAAGAGAGTTTTAAAACGCTAAAGAAGATTTTAACAGAGGCACCAGTGCTTGTACAAACTGAGTCGGGTAAACATTATGTGGTTGTTAGTGATGCATCTCATAAGGACTTGGAATGTGTGCTTATGCAAGAAGGTAAATTTGTGGCCTATGCCTCGAGGTTGTTAAAGACTCACGAGAGGAATTACCCAACACATGATTTAAAGTTGGCAGCGATCGTATTTGGTTTCATTATCTGTATAGTGAGCGGTGCTATATTTATACGGATCATAAAAGCCTAAAGTACTTGTTAACTCAAAAAGAGCTGAACCTGAGACATAAAAAATGGATAGAGCTTTTAAAGGATTATGATGTGATCATTGATTATCATCCAGGAAAGGCTAATGTTGTGGCTGATGCACTTAGCTGGAATAATTTTACAACTTTGTGAGCTTTGGATGCACATTTATCTTTAAAGAAAGACGACATCTTGATTGATGAGTTAAAGTTAAAGCCGATGCTTTTGGACCGGATAAAAGAGATACAAGGAAAAGATGAAAAGTGTTTGGCAAAAATTGTACAAGTAGAAAAAAGGAGAGACTAAAGAATTTGAAGTCAGGACTGATGGATGTTTATATTATCGTGGAAGACTTTACATTTCAATTAATGAAGAACTGAAGAAATATATTCTCTCTGAGGCACATTACAATCCATTGACTATGCATCTAGGCGAAAATAAGATGTACCAGGACATAGAGAGTCGATATAGGTGGTCTGGTATGAAAATAAACTATCACATAAATTGTGGCATAGTGCCTGATATGCCAATAGGTGAAAGCTGAACATCAAGTGCCATTCGGATTGGTACAACCGATATCTATTCCTGAATGGAAGTGGGTATGAGTCACTATAGATTTTATTTTAGGGTTACTGTTGACACTTAATAAGAAAGACTCCATTTGGGTGATTGTTGATAGATTAACCAAGACAACTCACTTCATTCCAGTATGGACATTTTATTTGATTGATAAATATGTTGAGTTTTGCATAAAAGAGATAGTTCGACTGCATAGAGTACTTTATCGATAGTACCTAACAGAGATACAAGGTTTAGATCAAGATTATGGAATTCTTTGTAAGAGGCCTTGGTACTCGATTGAATTTCAGTACGACTTATTATTCGCAGATGGATGGTTAGTCGGAGTGGACCACTCATATATTGGAGGATATGCTAAGGGCGTGCATGATCGAATTCAAGGGATCATTAGAAAAGTATTTGCCTTGATCATTAGAAAAGTATTTGCTTTAGCAGAATTTGCTTATAACAACAACTATCATTCGAGCATCAAGATGGCTCCGTATAAAGCACTTTATGGGAGAAAGTGTCAAACATCATTAAATTGGTTCAAGCATAAGGATCCAGATCTAGTTGACCCTTATTTGATGAAAGAAATGAAAGATAAAGTGGGGATTATTCAAGATAATCTCAATATAGCTTTCGATCGACAAAATTATTATACAGACCTAAAGAGAAAAGAGATCGAATATCAAGTGGGTGATAAGGTATTTCTCAAGGTATCACCTTGGAAGAAAGTATTGCGGTTTGAACGTAATGGAAAGATGAGTCCGAGATTTATTGAAACTTATGAGATTTTGAAAAGAGTTAGACCAATATCTTATCAATTAGCATTTCTCCCGAAATGGACAAGATCCATAATGTTTTTCATGTGTCGATGTTGAGGAAGTATCGATCAAATCTGTCGCATATCATCAGCCAAAGGAAATAGAGATTCGATCAGAATTGACCTATGAAGAGGAATCGATTGAGATTTTGGCTTGAGAAGTCTAAGAACTGCAGAACAAGATGATTCCTTTGGTCAAAATTCTTTGGCAGAATCATAAAGTCGAGTAAGCGACCGGGTAAAGAGAAGAGGACATGAAAAGATAATATCCACACCTGTTCACATTCAGTATTTACTAAAATTCGACGACAAATTTTTCTTAAATGGGGAGAGTTGTAGTACCCTAAATTTTGTTTAATAACCAAAATTTAAGTTTTGAAAGTTTAGTGGCTATAGTATAAAATTAGGGAAAAGTTTAGGGACCTAAGTAGTAATTTTTCCAAATATAATTTATTCCATAAATATATAGTCTACTTTTGAGAGATAGGGTTTTATTGAAATCAGAATATTGATCCAAAATTTACGTTGAAAATTAGAAATGGTTAAATTCTGGTAAGAAATTGGTAAATCAGATCGAATAGAAATTTTGTGAAAAATTGAAGGATTATAAATTAGGCTTAAAAATATTATTTCCACATGTTAAAATGATGAAAAATAATATGGATCATTGGATTTGAATATTTATTTCCATGTTTAATTTGGATCGTTGGATTAAAGTGGCAAGATTACAATTTTTGGAAAGTTACTTGGTAAAATTGGAAATGGGTAAAGTATTTTGTTCATATTTGACTTTGGAAAGATGATAATGTTGTGTGTCTTGGTATTATTGTAAATATCAAGTTTCATTAATGGCAAAATGAACATTTCTCATTAAATGAATATTTTATTTATTTAATTTTAAATAAAGGTTAAATTAACATGAAATTACATGAAAATTTCATGAAACTTAGGCCATTTTCAGTTCCATTTCGTGCTCCCTATGACCTAGGTAAGAGAAATTTTATTTTTTATTTTTGAGCAATTTCCTTTGGATTTTGGAGCATGTCGTGAAGTAGAAAATTGTTATATTCGAAAAACGCTATCATTTGGTATCTTTGTTGCTTGCTAATTTGGTTTGTGTTCAAAGATCCCAAATTCTAGGGTTTATGTAATTGATGAAGTATTTTGATGTTTTTGAGGTTGTAGAATAAATTCCAAGTATGATTTATAATTAAAATAAGTTATACATGGCTATATAAGCTATGGGTAATTTCAGCCTAACCCAATATTGGAGGAAGTTTATGTTATGATGAAATTTTGATTAGGGCTTTGATTGTAGAGATTGTATAAGGTTGAATCGAGGTTGATTTCATGTTTAAATCGAATCAAAATCGAGTAAAATCATGAAAACCCTAGTCTTGGGTACATAAACCATTTGACCTTGAGGAAGATGATGGGAAAAATTGTGGAAAATTTCATGTGGCTTATAAATGATATTAGAAAGGTTTTACAAGCCTTAAAAAAGTTTTTGGTCTAATCTATAATTTTGTGAAAGTTGGGAGACCAAATCAGTAATTATGAAAAAGTTATGGTTTGTTGTATAATTGTTCAATAATTATTGTACTATACTGGAAATTTCTATTTGGGAGACTGAAATTGAAGTTAGAATGTGAAATTTAGCCATTTTGGGAAGTTGACAAAGTTTGAGTGCTAAATGGTAAACATTGAGAAAGTTTGTGGATTAAATGGTAAATATGGCATTATTGAGGTATTTGGGCTGAAAGTTTAATGCTGGAAATTGTTGGCCTTATTTGGGCCTTGAATTGAAGAATTAATGAAAGAGCCCCATATAAATAAAAAGGAAAAATTAAGATGATTTTTTAGAAGACTTTGAAATAATAGTACTTTTGGAGTATTATTATTAAGTATGAAACGTTAGTAAGAATACTAAAAGGTATTTTATATTTTTATATGCTTTGTATGGATACTCGTGTAGATCGTGATCGAACTCATGATATGAGCAAACCAAAAGGCAAGGAAAAAGTTCAAGAATAATCAGATTTCGATAGTAAGACATAATAGTGACTCCTACGAGGTGACTGCATTTATTATGTACTTATATGATATGAGGATGACTTACGATGAGTCAACCTCAAATGTTTTTATAAAAGCATGCTTTATCGTATTTTGAAATATTTTCATTAAGTTTATGAAAATGAGTTTTACGAATAAATTTTAGGTTATGAAATGCCCTAAAATAGATTGATGAACTTTTATATTGTTTTAACAATTATCGATGTTTTAAAATAAATGTTTAATTTGTGAATTTGATTTAAAGTCCTATTGTATGTGCATTGAGAGTCATAGGTGCATTTTGACATACTTGGAGTATGGCAAGTAGACTGGACATTATGTGTAGTGTTTGCTTATGTGCTAGATTTCAATAATGCCCTAAGGAATCACATTTATTAGCTGTTAAGAGGATCTTTAGATACCTTAAGGACACTCATAGTTTAGGACTTTGGTATCCTAGAGACTCTAGCTTTAGCTTGCATGCCTTCTCTGATGCGGATTATGGAGGATGCAAATTAGATAGGAAAAGCACCTCCGGTACTTTCCAATTCCTTGGAAATACGCTGATTTCTTGGTTTTCAAAGAAACAAAATTGTGTTGCATTATCTATCACTGAAGCAGAATACATTTCAGCCGGTAGTTGTTGTGCACAAGTTTTATGGATGAAACAACAACTTTTTGATTATGGAATTGAAGTAGGTACCATTCCTATCAAGTGTGACAATACTAGTGCTATTTGTCTCACTAAAAATCCCATCCAACACTCTAGAACTAAGCATATTGAAATTAGACATCACTTCATTAGAGACCATGTCGCTAAGGAAGATGTAGTTCTAGAATTTGTTGATACTTTGGACTAATTAGCGGATATCTTTACAAAACCTTTAGAAAAAGAAAGATTTTAGACACTTAGGAGAGAATTAGGTTTAACTGACCTATCATCACTTAGTGTTTAAAATAATTTTAACATTTTTAAGAATAAATGAAAAATGCTTATAATAGTAATTTTTGATTGCATTTATTGCTATTAGTTAGGGGGAGTTTACGTTCTTTGATGAAAATTAATTTTACGTTCAAATTTTGTTTAAAGATTAATTTGATTGATTGAACATGATTAATGTTCAATATATGAGTTGCCAATACCACTAGAGCTAATTAATTTAGCATTTTTGAGTGTTTGAAATGGATTTTTGTCATTTTTGTGCTTTATGCATCGATACACTTAACAGTGCATTGCTGCATCCCTTTGAAAGTGATTCGATGCATCCCTTTGAATATGCATCGATACACCAAAAAGGTTCACCGATGCACGCCTTGAATGTGCATCGATGCACAAGGCCATGCATCGATGCATCCATCGTGTTTTTGGATAAAAACCCTATTTCTTCCTCATTTTCTCAAAACACTCTTAAAACTCACTCTTGGCCGCCACTCCTCTCTCTCTCCTTACTATCAAAATTGCTCCAAATCCTTGGTGTTTTTCCCCCGGAATCTTCGATCTTTTCAACTCCTTATCCTGCTCTTATCATCAAATCGTGCAACATAACTTCTCATTCTCACAAAATCTGAATTTTCAAGGTATTTTTCTAAAAACCCCTATTTTATTGAATCTTGATCTTAGGACTAGTTTTAATTAGTTATAGGATGAACATTATATCAGTCATTGATTGTTTGATGATTACAAACTAGATTTAATAACTAATTTCATCAAAAACTCACAAAAATTCAATAAATTTTTGAATTTTTGAAAGAAAAAAAAAATTTATTCGAAAATCTGAATTTAATTTTTAAATTTGATGTTTTTGATTTAATTATGTTGTTTTCATATACATATTATGATTTTTCAAAAATTATTTTCAAATAGTTTTCAAAACCTTGCCCATTAGGATTTGATTTAGAGAACCTTGAATTATTGATGACTCAATTGAGTTTTGGGATTTATTAAATTGCATACATGTGTTTCAATTTGCAGGTTATATTCCTTTTTTCGATTCCTAAACCATGTCTAATCCCAAACGCCCTAGAACGTCATCGAGTCATTCTCGTTCAAACCAACCTCCAAATCCCATTCCTCCTCCACCTAATAGTCTAATTGGATCCTTTTTTGATATGCCTGAACGTCTTAGAGACAAATTGTACTCTAGGTACAGAAATTCTTTCCAATCCTATAGAATCCGGGAAGAGCGTATTCCTTCTCTTCAAGATGATTGATATTGACTTCGAATACCTTCCGATTCTTAAAACTTGGAAGTTTGATAAATTGTTTCACCTCAAACCTATCGTCTATCAGCAATTAGTCAACATCTTCTACTCCAATGTGGTATGCATTCAAAACCAAACTCAAAGTGGGACTATAGCCATTAGATCCTATCTTTTAGGACAATATATTAATATTGACCCCGAGACTAAAACTTTCTATTTTGGGTTAGATGATGATGGGTTATATAATGAGAATGAAAATGTGGAATATCCCTATGTTCCAAACTCTAGTGTTAGTACTCTACGATCTCATCACGATCATTTTCTTTATTTGATGATCTCTTGGTGGTTTAGACCATCCGGAGGTAGGTAGTTCACTCTTCGTACTAGGAATTTATGGTGGATGCACTGTATTAAGAACAAGATCAAAAAAAATATCCCCCACATTATATTTAGTCAACTAGTGGACATCATAAATATTGTTCCTTCAAAACATGTCGAAACATTGATTTATGGATGTCTTCTTAGTAACCTTTTTATCAAAGTCGGTCTAAAAGTCTCTCTTGACAATCCTATCCCTCTCCAAAATCAAATCATTCTCACTTCATTGAATAAAGAGGATTGGAAACAATACATGGAAACCGGTCTTTGGGTTTTTCGACCCGGTAAGCAAACCCCGGGAGCTAGTTCTTCACGAGCTACTCCTAGCTCTTCTCGTGCTCGTCCTCCTCTGGCACCGACTACTGACGATGATCCTGAGTTTCAACAACTTATGGAAGATATCGACGATCATGTACCAGACGATGAGCCTGCACCGGAACCAGTATGACAAGAAGATCAAACACCACCCTATTTTCAATCTTTCTTGGAGTCGTTTAATATGAGGTTTGCCTCCATGTAGTCTCAGATTGCTGAGTTTCAGCGGGAGATGCATGAACGTATAGACACTCTCACTCTTGACGTTTGAGCTCATTATCCTCCTCCTCCCGATCCTTCGATGGAGTGAATGTGTTTCCTTGTTATGTTTTCTTGGATTTTCAAAATTGGGTTAATTTTGATGTTTCTGGATGTTTAAATTTGATGGTTATTGGATTTTTTGAACTTATTTGTTGTTTTATGGATTTTTGAACTTAATATTTGGTTTGATTTTAACTTTATTATTTTGAGCTTAATGTTTCTTAATTTTTGCATCATATATTTTCATTATGACCAATTATGCCATTTCACATTTGATTATGAATATTGATTATGAAAGTAATGGCTAATCTCTCTTTTGATCTTTGATCTTAGCAGCTTAAGCTATATATATATATCAATTGGTTATGTTTTTCAAAACCTTGTTTAAATCGAGTTTTAAGTCTTTTTGATTTAACAAAAAGGGGGAGAAATGTTAAAGTGTTAAAATGTTTTGAAGGGGAGAAGTGTTAAAGTAAGGGGGAGTAATTTCAAACTTAATTTTTTAAAATTTATTTTCTAAGAAAATCTTAAAATTACACACATGTTTTGTTATATCAAAAAGGGGGAGATTGTTGAAAACATTTTGATGTTTCGATATAACAAATTAAGTATAAATGAATTTTAAGATTTTACAAATGATATTCTAAGTATATTCGATTTAATTACTCGAATATCAAATTATTACTACAAGTCTTCAAGATCAATTTCAAACCTTACTAAATGTGTAAAATTGTGTTTTATACTTAATATATTTTTGAAACAATTTTCACAAAGTATTTTGAACCAAAATCAATCCTAAAATCAATTTTTCAAAGTGATACACCGATGCACCAATCCATGCATCGATGCACCATGGAATAAATTGAACATCAAATGCATTTCATGCATCGATGCACATACTATGCATCGATGAACTCAGAGTTTTATGAAAATATCGAATGCATTTGATGCATCGATGCACTCTGGCTATTTTGAAACATCGAATGCATGTCATGCATCGTTGCACTCTTAGTGCACCGATGCACTAAGGGTCCAACGATCAAAATATTTGAATTTTACACTTGCTGCACCGTTGCACCTTGGGTATGCATCGATGTACTGATGCTCCCAACTGATTTTATTAAATGTTTTCACACTTAAATAGGTCTATTGACTCCACTAATCATCCCCAACGTTTGGAATCATTTGAAGGTGTATTTAAACAAGCTTAGAAGCCATTGATAAACAATAAGAAAACATAAGAAACAAGAATCAAGAGGGAATCAAAGAGAAAGCATCAAACCTCAAGTTTGAGCATTTCAAGCCTATTTTTCATTCAATATTCATTTTGCTTTGAAGAACACTACTTGTACTCAATTGTATTCATTTTTGAGTGTTCTTTTCTCTGTACTAGAATTGTTCAAACAATCTACCTTGTGAGGATTTCCTTGTAAGTTTACAAATTTGTAATCTTGTCTTTGAGAAAGAGTGTTCTCAAGAATTGGAGTATATTCTTGAGGGTGTTGTAAGGTTATCTCTTTGGCCTCAAAAGAAAGAACAAATTAGTGAATTTGTTGGAAAATCCTTAGCGTGGATAGCTAAGGTAGTGGACGTAGACTTTGGTTGAGAAAGTTGAACCACTCTAAATTGCTATGCAAATCTTTTTAATTTTCTGCAAAAGCTTCCACCAAAATATTAATTGCCAATTCACCCCCTCTTGGCCAATTCCATCGATCGATTAACTCAACACATAAGCATATTGAAGGCATATTACTAAGTGATAGGTACATGTATGACCTAGATCAAGTGCTACCTCTTAAGGCTTTAGTACTTTATCACTGAAGTAGGGGTCTCACACTTCCCTTAATACTCTGTTAAGGGCCTCACCATGAGTACACAACTAAAGGGACTCTAAGCCTAATGACTGTACTGATATGCATTATCTAAATGCAAACCTGAACACACTATGCATTATTTGAATCCAAACCCAACTAGTATCTGGTCTCACATAGCCATCAGACAATAGTTAACTAAGAGAACCTAGTGTCACATAGCATTGGTGCAATTTACACAAAACATACTAAATGATCTCCCCGTTCTCACATAGCCATCAGGTAGATAATTGAGGGGAACTCGGTGTTACATAGAATCAATTTAATTCCCTCTCATAATTGAATCATTGACTCAATCTCATATAGCCTTCAAGCCAGCCTTTAACATATCTGATATGCCAGACTGATGGGACTATACATACATGACTTAAGTAAACAAACATGAGATAGGTATGGTGGTATGACCGGAAGAATTTTACGTGCATCTTGGAACAACACCCCAACCTACCTTGAATACGAAATAGCCTAGAGGTAAGAACCATAATTTAGGTGCATCAAAATCTTACCCGACTATATTGAATTGACGTAACTACCCATGTATATCTAAGGCTTACAACCCACATAACACTGACATCGCTAACCCAGTCTTCGCAAGTGTTCGAGCCTCGCACCCTAGTTAGGTCCTCAAATGCCTCGCGCACTGGCAATGCTCACTAGGGTA
The DNA here is from genome assembly GCF_006381635.1 of Hibiscus syriacus. Classification (NCBI taxonomy): domain Eukaryota; kingdom Viridiplantae; phylum Streptophyta; class Magnoliopsida; order Malvales; family Malvaceae; genus Hibiscus; species Hibiscus syriacus. The sequence goes on along the minus strand of NW_024062296.1, from coordinate 1,657,282 downwards.
AGTAAGGTAACCTGGGTATACCTTAACATAGCTGGACTCACTGAAGTGAAGTTATTATCTTACTAGCTGTTATCTCACTCGTTCTCTCATCTAGAAAGTTTTGTGAAGGCTTATTTGTTAACTGTGGAACTGGCTAGCCTGATATTTGGCTTGGGTTCATTTCTAATTAATGGTACTCTATTAGACCGTATCGTACTCCCCTTTAGAACCTCTTGAACTGAAAAGGACATCTTACTTTTCCTGGGTTCACTGACATTCTTGAAGCTCATGCTTTTTACTACCACTGAATTGACATATTCATCGTACCACTTATCAGATATCTCCTACAATGATCCTTGGTCCAACTATCTGTATACATCCTTGATTGAGGGTACTTTGGAGTATTATGCTTAATATGGTTACACCTGATGTAACCTACTCCTACGAGTGTTTCCAGGTATGCTTGGTCATTTATGTTCCCCACAGACTAAGTCTTAGTACTATGGATCGTACATAGCTCTTACATGACTTAAACATGTCAAATCTAACTATCCAAAGTGTGTAGTATCGATACTCTATTTGTAGTATCAATATCCTAGGTACAAGTATCGACACCCTTATGAGTATCGGTACCAAAAATGCATTCTATTATAAATAAGGGCCTCATTATTGATATTGTCACCCTAAGTATCGATACTGTAGGGGCAATATTGATACTCACCTTGGAAGTATCGATACTCCTTTATAAAATCACTAAGTTTAGCCCCAATTTAATCAGTATCAATACTGTTTATCCTAATATCTATACTTAAACCCTAAAATGGTTTATTTCAACTCGTAAATCACTTAAAAATCATCCCAAATGATTTGGTTTGGCTTGTAAACTTATTTTAAAGATTTAGTAAGCTATTTAGGGTCTTAAGGTATTATAAAAATGCATTATAAACACTTAGAACGTGACTTGCTTGAGAAATCAAAGAAAAATCCTAAAACGCTCATATCATCAAATATTGACAGTCTACAAATTTATGAAAAGTTAATACCCAAAGGATTGAAAATACATTACCTTGATGTTTGAATCTTGAAATTAAGCTCATTGCTTAGCTACACTCTTCTCCTTGGTGATTTGGATGAAAACCTTGCTTTTATTTTGTTAGGACTAAACCAAGACTTTGATTCTTTAAAACGATGTTGCAATGGGGATTATGAATGAAAATAAAACAAGAAAAAGGTCCAAGACCTTACCTTTGAGCTATGGCTACTTAGAGAAGATGAAGGAAGAGTAAATAAAGAGAATGAAATAAATAGAAAATATAATATGGGATATAAAAACCCTTATCCTTATAAAATGGGAAAATTACACTTTTGGTCATTCCCCATCTTTTCACTATTCAAAACCCCTCTTTTCTGAATAATTGGACCCAAGTCCAAACCCAATTAAGCCCAACGGCTCAATTGACAAATTCCACGAGGTCCACTTACCTCTCGGGTAAACCATAAAATCCTAGCCCAAAATTTGGGGTGTTATAACTCTCTCATCCTTAAAATAAATTCTGTCATTAAAATTTACTCGGTCCAAACAACGACACAACCTTAGGTCAAACACTTAAGAACCTCGAAGCACCTAAAGTCATATTAAATATGATTATGAAGGACAAAGTCCCTACATCCAACAAGTAACTTGAAACTCACCAAATGGATATAGAGTTTTTTGAGTCCGCTACCAACGTCGAACTTTAAGTAGAAACCTTCGAGAAGCACGAAGCTAAAGAAATTACATCCTAACTATCTGAAACTGAACGCTCAAAATGTTCCACAAGGATGACACTGCTCAAAGATTCATTGTTATCATTAAATCCTTCCCCACCTAACCTTACTCAATCGAGTTAACTCATTGCAAAACCTGATAACCTTTTTTACTTGCTAAACATAGGTAACCCAACATGTTGTACCTTAAGATCTTATGGCTCATTGTCTCGATATTGACTACTGAGGATATGACGATGATTCATGACTAATGTCGATCTCTATATTTCTACTGCACAACTCTTATACAATACTCATCCATAATACCTGACTTTTTCTCATATAGCTTACAACCTATATACACTCCGCTTACCTGATCGAGCATCTAAGGGGCTGACAACTAAAAATCGATCATTTTTCTAGAGAAACCTACAATATTTGATATTCTTGGAGACTATAGAAACAAAGCGGATAGCTACTACACTTTGACTAAGGATTATGAGATTCTGTGTCTGACACTCACCATCGCTTACCATCATTGAGCAATCTGATAAAGACCATGCTAGTTATATGACGCTTATCGAACTTGATTTTTCTTTAATATAAAGCACCCAAAATAATTGATACTATGCTACGTTGCATACTGCTACGAGTTGTATATAACTCACACTCATATACCAACACGAAGACGTAACTGACGAGGCTTGGCTCAATTGACTAATTCACTTACTGTTCACGCACGAATACATACTGAAGAAATCATAGGTGTATTTGGGGCATCTATGCCCAGTTAGCAATTGAAGTGCCTTGGCACTTATTGAGATATATCCTGACATTTCTGACAACATAGTGATCGACATACTAGTTAAGGTGACTTGGGTATTCTTAACACTCTCGTGGAGATCCTCATCTCCAATGCTGAACTTGGGATTTCAAAATTCTCTACGACTTGATCATATAAACCTTTGAAGAATATCTAAGAAAAACTTTGCTTATTTTGCTAAGGCCAACCAACTCGAAGCATGAGTCCCCACTCTAAGATCATGTGTAATACCCCAAATTGTGGTTAGAGATCAAAAAGTAAATTTTGAAAGTTTAGTGGCCAAAGTATATAATTGGGAAAAATTTATGGACCAAAGTGGTATTTTTCCAAAAAAGAATTTTTATTCCGTAAATGAATAGTTTACCCCTGATAGTGTAGTCCAGTAAAAATTTGGTATATCAGATCGAATAAAAATTTTGAGGAAATTTGAAGGAAGATAAATTAAGCTTATAAATATTATTTCCACATTTTAAAATGATGAAAAATAATACGAATCTTTGGATTTGAGAGTTTATTTCGACGTTCAATTTGGACAGTTTGATTAAAGTGGCAAGATTAAAATTTTTAGGAAGTTGCCTGGATAAAATGGTAACGGTTAACTATTTTTTTCATCTTTGACTTTGGAAAGATGATAAGTGTTATATGACTTGGTATGAAGGTAATTATCGAGTTTCATTAATGGTAAAATTGTTATTTCTCAATTAAATGAATTTAATATTCACTTAATCTAAACAAACGCTAAATTAACATGAAATTAAGTTAAAATTTCATTAACTCTTTTATGATCTTCTCTCCTTTGGCTGTGGGTCTCTAGCCTAGGTAAGAGAAATTTATTTTTCTTTTTTGAGCATTTTCATTTGGATTTTGGATCAAACCATGAAATAAAAAGTTGTTCTATTCGAAAAATGCTATCATTTGGTAACATTATTACATGCTAATCTTGCTTGAATGTTAAGTTCCCAAATTTTAAGGTTTATGTTCATGTTAGAGTATGATTGATTTTGAGGTTATTGAGGTTATAGAATCATTTCCAAGCTTGTTTGATGATCAAATCATGATCAAACCTCCTTAAAATACTAGAATGATTTTTGACCTAACCCTAAAATTAAGGGAAATTTGTATTTTAATGAAATTTGATTAAAGGTTTGATTGTAGAGGTTTTTAATTGTTGAATAGAGGTTGATTCCATGCTCGAATCACATCAAAACCAAGTGAAATCATGGAACCCTAAACTTATACCATTCAATATATGTATTTGGTATTGATAAAAATTATGTAGGGGTTGGAAATGATGTAGAAAGTATTCTAAAAGCCTTACAAAAATTTTAGGAGAATTTTGTAATTTTTAAAAGTTAGGGGACCTATTCGATAATTATAAAAGAAGTTATGGCTTGATGTGTAATTATTTAAAAGTTGTTTTACTTTCCTAGAAATTATTATTTGAGTGTTGAAATTGATGTTAGAATGCGAAATTGGATCAATTTGGAAGTTTGGCGAGTTAAGTGACTATAATGGAAATTTTGAATATTTTTAGGCCCTTAAAGATGATTTTGCAAAATTAAATGGACTTGGTTAGTAATTATTTCAATGTTTTACTTTTAGTATTGGAATTTGATTGGGTAAAATGGTGAAGGGCAATTTTACATAAATTGGAAAAGTTGGTATGAGTTCTAAAATAATTCATAAATGTTGGAATACATTGTATCAAATAAGTTTCAAATATATTTATAGATTGTTGTTATTGGAATTTACTTATGTTAGTACATTACTAACATATGTTTTCAATATGTATATGTGACTTTGTATAGACCGTGATTAAATTTGTGATCGAAGCGAATTGAGATCATGGAGCAAATCCAAAGCTTAGTCAGGCCAATATTTTGCTATATATATATATATATAAAGTGTCAAGGTGAATGCAATACACACATGACATTATACATGGATGTTTTATACATCATTAGGAAGACTTACGATGAGTCTACCTTATTTATATAAGCAAAATATTTATATCATTTATCATGTATTTGACATGTTTTGAATATGTCAAAAGTTAAATATCAAATGCATTGATCACTTGTTGATACGTATATGTGAATGTATTTTGGGTATGAAGTTCCCAATGTTAAATATATTGGTATACATTGCCATGGATGAATTAATTAAAGACTGTATACCCAAGTATGTTAGTGAGGGTCGGTGGTATTGATGTCATGCCATAGAGTCTAGCAGTTGCATATTTGGGATTGCACTAAAGGATAACTAGTACATATGGTGGACACAACCTTATGTGTAATGTTCAGGACTATACTAAAGGTTACCTAGTACAGATGGTGGGCACAACCTTATGTGTCTTATTCGGGCTAGAACTACGATTCATTTATTTGACTCGAATACCGAGGTCCTTATAGGTTTATATTCTGGGCTATGGTTTATTGATAATATTTTTATATTATATTATTATCATGGTTATTATGGTAACATGATGGATATGAAAATAAGGTGATCATACTTCATTTGATAATTACATTTGGTTATATGCATGTGATGTATTGCACTGTTTACTATTTGAATTGCCTTACTAAGTATATACTTGGCATGTGATGATTTTCATGAATAGGTAAAAATGAGGAGTAGGAGTAACAGTAAGGGGTGCTGAGCAACCCCAACCATCGAGGAGTATATTACAATATCAATAAGACTTTCTTTACTGTGATTTTGGCTAGTTTAGTGGCATGTACTTATAAATGTCCTAGTTGCTTTGTTAAATTATTTAGAACTACTTTGTAATAGTTAAATTGGAACTACTTTACTATGGTTTACTATGGTAGTACTATCTAGTATTAACATTACGAATGAACATGTTTACATTAAATTATGTTTTAAAAATATTATGTTTTTAATTTATATGATTAAATATTTTATACTAATAGTTATAATCTGGAATTGTTTTAAAGAAACAATTTTTTCTCAGTTTGGCTTAAGGAATATTTTAATTACTTGATGTGACATATTTAAATTGTATTAGTACACGTATACAGGTTAAGGGTGTTACACTTATTGGCATCAGAGCTACAAGTTAGCCATTTCAGGACATGAATGGGGTCTTAATGAAGTTGAGGATATACACATGCCACTAGGATGTCAAAATTTTACTGATAATTGTATATATGCCATGATGCTTATTATTTAGTAAAGTTATTCCTTGCTAATGTTAGATGATTTTGACTGTGTTTATGTTTCAGATAGTTTAGTGGCATGTACTTATAAATGTCCTAGTTGCTTTGTTAAATTATTTAGAACTACTTTGTAATAGTTAAATTGGAACTACTTTACTATGGTAGTACTATCTAGTATTAACATTACGAATGAACATGTTTACATTAAATTATGTTTTAAAAATATTATGTTTTTAATTTATATGATTAAATATTTTATACTAATAGTTATAATCTGGAATTGTTTTAAAGAAACAATTTTTTTCTCAGTTTGGCTTAAGGAATATTTTAATTACTTGATGTGACATATTTAAATTGTATTAGTACACGTATACAGGTTAAGGGTGTTACATTTATTGGCATCAGAGCTACAAGTTAGCCATTTCAGGACATGAATGGGGTCTTAATGAAGTTGAGGATATACACATGCCACTAGGATGTCAAAATTTTACTGATAATTGTATATATGCCATGATGCTTATTATTTAGTAAAGTTATTCCTTACTAATGTTAGATGATTTTGAATGTGTTTATGTGTCAGATTGTTAGGAATCGAGTAGGGCAGCTGAGCACGTTACTCTTGCACAGAGTGGGAGTAATGAGGTGAATCACAATCCACCACTTGCCCAACAAAATATGGAAATGCCTGTTTAGAATCATAGGAATATACCTGTGCAAGACTGGGGCTTTTTCTTCTAGCGCTGGATAATATTATTAATCATTAAGCTCCAGTATCAATTCTAAAAGAACTAAGGAAAATGAGAGCACTTGCGTTTCGAGTTGATACTGATTTGGACCTGATGATTGTCGATTACTGATTGAATGATATAAGATCATGCTAAACAAGATTCCTTGTGATGATCTAGGAAAACTTGAGAGCAAGACAGTGTTTGGTTGAATACAATCACTGCACAGGTTCCTATATAACATATCATATGGGAATTCTTTATGAGATAATTCAAAGAAACGTATATTGGGGATGTGTTCATCAGTGAGATGATGCAACAATTTCTGAATCTGAAATAGTCGGGTAGATCGATCTATGAGTATGAATGTGAGTTCAACAGGTCGAGTCGATTTGCATAAGAGTTTCTCTTGACTGAAAAAGCCAGAATTGACAGGTTTATTTCTAGACTATATCCTTAATATAAAAGGATCTTGATCTCTCATCATTTTACTGCTTTTCAAGAAGCGGTGAACAAGGCTAAAGCTATGGAGAAAGTTAACCTCAAAGAAATGGAAGAGAAAATGGCCCAGTCAAGCAAAAGGTTTGAAAACTCCTTTATTATGTCATCTTCGAAATGTAACAAGGGACATTCGTAGAAAAGTCAAGCATCCTCAACACTTTCAAGAAAAAGGGGATCTTTTGGAGGAAATTCCAAGCAAGCAAAGACAACTTCTACAGGTACCCGAGGTTCAGGATTTTGCCCTAAATCAGAATGTGAATTATGTGGGAAAAAGCATTCTAGGTAGTGTTGGTTTATGGCAGGAAATTCTATCAATGTAAACAAGATGGTCATTTTAAAAGGGAGTGCCCAGAGCTCTACCCATACAAGTGTGTAGCAGAAGCACAGAAAGGTAGAGGTGACAAACTACAAAATTTTGAGGTTGCATCCAATCATGAAGGCAGGACTTGATACATGCACCACACAGCCAAAGATTGGGCTTACATTGGCTCCAAGCCCAATCACTAGAGGATGGGCTAAACTAATCAAGGATCAACTCCAAGATACATGCCGGGCCTTCGTTAGCAAGAGTCTTCAAGCCCATATGGATTTAGAAGATTTCAAGGAAGGAAAACTATTTCTTATTTCTCCTTCACCAACGTGGTTTTCAAAGACCCAAGTCATTTTTGCGAACTATTGCGAAGCCCATAAAAATATGCCCAAAAGTAAGTTTGAACCACCATGAGTCTGATATTTTGTAAAGTTACCCAGTGTTGCATCTATAAAACCTAGGCTAAATTATTAGTTTTCTTTATTTTATTTAGGATCAGTCCTAATAAGCCATTGAAATGTAATCTTTGATAGCTTATCATCCTTTCCAAGCAAGCCCATTACGCCAAAGCCCTTATCAAGACCCATTCCCCTTACTTATCACATGCTTGGGCGCCTATCAAGAGCCTATATCACCATTTCCGCCCAACGATCTTCTAGAAGGGAAATCTGGACCGTTCATCAAGTTCAAGAGCCCTTTCAAGTCATCTTTCATCTCTATCATTGGATCAAAAGGTTTATCAATGGCCTATATTCAATGTCGCCCATATACGTGGATTTAGGAGAATTTTTATTGTTGTTTTTATTATTATTTTATTAGCTATTCATGTTGGAACGAAGACTCTTTAAACTCTATATGAGGAGGCCCTCCCCTCTCATTGTAATTATCAACTTTTCTTATATTTTATACAATACAACTAGATGTCTTTTTTCCAAGAGCTGATTGCCTTGTGCCTTCGAAGAATCTTCTTCTTTAGTTCTTCCGAATTCTTGAGAGAGAGATCTTCACACTCCACTTTGCCTTTTCATTTTAATTAGGAGGGCTGGTTAGAGCGATATTATTGAGTTTATATTTTTATTATGACTAGGACGGTTTAATAGGACATATCCATCTATATTCCATCATCCACATCCCATCTCCTTCAATTATCATCATTTAAATCACCTTCTCCATTAACCATGGGGTTTGTGACATCATACACACTACCAGAAATAAATCAACTACAACCTTGGGTGCCAGCTTTAATAAGGTAAGATCCATTATTTCCTTTATTACATATTTATCTTTTTTGTCTTTAATTATTACATTGTTTTATCTTATCTTTAATTATCTTAATCTTATTACCCCAATTCTTATTATCTTAATCTTATATTCTTTGTCTATTTTATAGAAACTAAATTTCCTCTAAAACCCTAATCTTTCTACCCATACCAAAGCACCCAATTAAAGCCATTTGTTTCTTCATCGAGTCTAGAACTTTCCTAGGTTTGTTCCCTAGACGAGAGCATCATTAACATCATCCGATGTCGGTTATCTATCAATTGGTATTATATTTGGGATGATTATTGGAATAATCAAAGAGTTTTGACTTGTTATCCAAGCATCAATCACCGAATTACCTCAACGGAGCTCGTTCGAAAAAAAAATCATCATTTCAGGTTCTTTTTGTATTATTTTAATTTAGTTTTGATTCCTTGTTTTTTTATTCATTAAAATGAAAATCAAATAAATAAAAATATATTAGAGTTCTAGCAGTCCAAAATTCAGTCAAATCGAAGTTCATCCAACCTTTCAATTGGATAATTCAAGTTTGTTCGGTAGATTCAAACTATGTGCATTGTAAAATTTTTCCAGAATTTTCAAGAAGGAATTTCATGCTAAATATTTTATGATCAGAATTTTTGGAGATATACAACCCTCTCAAAAATGTTGCACAAGTTGATCCAACGTTTAGGTTTTGTTCTAGGTTTGGTATTTTTCAAAAAATATTTGTTTGACTCTTATTGCTTCTAGGTATTTTTTTACCTTTTCCTTGTTCCTCTACATCATCCAACACATTATTTTCCTTATGTTAGTAGGATTAAAAGAGTTACAAACTTTTTCTTAATTGCATTCTCGTTCATTTGGAGTATATCTTTCTTTGATGTCCTAAGTTTCTAAGTCAAAATTCAAAATTCCATATTTTAATGGAGAATATGATCTAGACGGCTACTTTGATTGGGAAGGAAAATTTTTATCTCTTGTTCTCTTCCATCTCTGAGGTAAAATCTTCTCATGGTTTAACGAGCTTCTATCAACGTTTCGTCAAAGATTTTTCTACCATTGCTTCATATTTGACAAAAATCATCAATAAATTGCTTGAATTCAATTGGGGTCCACAACAACAAGAAGCCCCCGACTTGTTAAATGTTAAGTTATGTTCGACACCTATTCTTTGTCCTCCTGATTTTTCTAATACCTTCGAGTTAGACTGTGATGCCTCAGGAATAGGCATTAGCGCAGTACTCATGTAGGAAAATCAAACTATCACTTACTTTTGCAAAAAGTTGAAAGGTACACAATTGAATAACCGCGCCTATGAAAAAGAACTCCCCTCTCTTGTTCGTGTACTTGAAGTTTGGCAGTATTATCTTATGCCTAAAGAGTTTTAACATATATATAAACCATGAATCATTGAAGTGGTTAAATGGTCAAGGTAAGTTAAGTAAACAATATGCTTGATGAGTTAAATTTATTAAATATTTTCCTTATGTGATTAAGTACAAACTAGGGAAAGATAACATTGTAGACCATGCATTATCCCGAAGTACAAACTATTATAAATGTATTTTACTAGTTTGGGTTTTGAACATACTAAGATCTTTATCCTTCTAACTCAGATTTCTCTGATATATACAACTATTTTTCTAAAGGTGCTCTTAACAAGTTTTATCTAGTAGATGGCTTTTCTTTCTGATGACCATGTTGTGCATACCACAAGGATCATTGAGAGAATTTCTAGTCCATGAGTCTCATTCGGGAGGACTAATGGGAGACTTTGGTGTTAATAAAACACTTTACATGGATTTTATTTTTTGCTTACCTCGAACCAAGAAAGGTCAAGATAGTATATTTTTTGTTGTTGACAGGTTTTCCAAGATGACACATTTCATCCTATGTCACAAAATTGATGATGCAACACACATCACATATTTATTTTTCTGAGAGATAGTATGACTTAATGACATACCTCGTACCGTTGTGTCCAATAGAGACAAAAAAATCATAAGCCACTTTTAGAAGGTATTATGGGGTAATATAGGAACGAAACCCCTTTACTAAATTACTTGTCATCCATAAAATGATGGGCAAACTGAGGTAATAAATTGAATTCTATGTTCTTTTCTACGTACCATGGTAGGTAAGAACACTTGAAATTGGGAAGAATGTTTACGCTTTGTTGAATTTTCTTAAAAACGATATGTTCATTCCATAAATTGTTATTCTCCCATTAAATTGGTTTATGGATTTAATCCACTTACACATTTGGATATTATTCCATTTCCATTAGAACAAATCACTAGCTTGGATGGTGAGCAAAAAGAATAATTTGTCAAAGACCTCCACACTAAGGCAAATTAAAGAATGGAGAAAACTTACGAAGGTGTGGAAATATAGTAAAAAAGACAGGAGACACCTCACCTTTAAACATTGCGATCGGGTTTGGGTTCATATGCGAAAAGTATAATTTCCCAAACAACGAAAGTCAAAGCTGACCCACGAGGCGATGGACCATTCCAAGTGCTAGAACGAATTAATTACAATGCATATCGCATTGATCTTCCAAGTGAGTATGATGTTAGTTAGTGCTTCCTTTAATATTTCTGATTTGTCTCCTTTTGATGTTTCAGATTCATGAACGAATTCTTTTCAAAAGGGGAAATGATACATGAACCACACGTCTATTGTATTGACTTACATTGCCTTCAAGCCTAATTACTATAAGTCGTGATAAACTACTATAGGATCAACTCCAGACTACGGTTCACTCCTTCATTAGTGAGGGCCTTCAAGCCCATATGGAATTAGAAGAGCTCAAGGAAGGAAATCCATTTTTCATTTTTCCTTTATCAATGTGGTTTTCAAAGACCCAAGTCATTTACGAGCCCAATTGTGAAGCCCATTAAGATATGGCCGAAACTGAGTTTGAACCACCCTTAGTATGATATTTTTTAAAGTTACCCAATGTTTCATCAATAAAACCTAGACTAACTTGTATATTTAGGAATTATTAGTTAGCTTTATTTTATTTAGGATCAAGGCTAATAAGTCATTGAAATGTAACCCTTGATATCTTATCATCATTTCCATGTAAGCCCATCACACAAAAGCCCTTATCAAGACCCATTCCCCTTACTTATCACATTCTTGGGAGCCTATCAAGAGCATATATGACCATTGCCTCCCAACCATTTTCTAGAAGGGAATTCTGGATTGTTTATCAAGTTCAAGAGCTTTTTCATGTCATCTTTCATCTCCACCATAGGATCAAAAGCTTCATCAAAGGTCTTCATTCAATGCATCCCATATAAATGGATTTAGGAGAATTTTATTACTTTTTCTACTATTTTTATTATTATTTTATTAGCTATTCATGTTGGAACGAGGACTCTCCAAACCCTATATAAGGAGGTCATCCCTCTAATAGTAATCATCAACTTTTCTTATATTTTATACAATGAAATGAGAGATTGTTTTTCAAGAGCTTATTGCCATGTGCCTTCGAATCATCTTCTTCTTTAGTTCTTCTGAGTTATTGAGAGAGAGAGAGAGATCTTTAAACTTGGCTTTTCCTTTCTATTGTGATTTGGAGGGCTGGTTAGAGTCATATTATTAAATTTGTATTTTCTTCGCGACTAGGAGGGTTCCATAGGATATATCCATCTATCTTCCACCATCCACATGCCATCTACTTAAATTATCATTATTCACACCACCTTTACCATCCGATCTCATACATAGTACTGGGGATAAATTTATATTTGTTTTTCTCTTATTCTAACCATCCGATCTCAATTTTATTTTCACCATCTTCTTTATCTTCTCATCCTCTTTCCAACGAGCATTCATCCTTCCAAATCCATCACTACAACCTTAGGAACCACCTTTAATAAGGCAAGATCCATTGTTTCATTTATTACTTATTTATCTCTTTGTCTTTAATTATTACCTTGTTTTATCTTGTCTTTAATTCTCTTAGTCTTATTACCTTTGTCTATTTTTCTTAATCTTATATTTTTTGTCTATTTTCTAGCAACTAAAGTTCCTCTAAACCCCTAATCTTGTCGCCCATACCAAAGCACCCATTCAAAGCCATTCGTTTCTTCATCGAATCTAGAACTTTCCTAGGTTTGTTCCCTCGAGAAAAGCAACGTTCACATTGTTGGGACCGTTGGCGCACCCACGGTGCAGCAGAAACAAAACACGATAGTCTCACCAACGATCCAAGTACACAAAACTGAAATCAGGAGGAAAGGATGCGAATACATACAATGCGTTCCTTGAAAAACCAGAAAGACAGTAGCGACTAGTGGTGATCATGAACGGTTCGAATCGTATGCCTCCATAAAAATACGTCTCGGCCTCTACTTAGTTCACCCAATTGAGAGCAAAATTTCTTTTTCCAAAATCAGTTTTGACAAAAATAGCTGAAGAAAAATTGCTACTAGACCTTACCCTCACTTAAATATATCAATTACCCTAACATCTTAGGGATTTAAAATTTATTTTGAATTAATAATAATCTTATTTAATTAATTCAAATTAAATATACATTACATACTTATAATCTTAAATACAATCTTTCAGTTTATTTAAAATCTTATTTAATTAGTCCAAATTAAATATTAATTAAAAGTGTTGTAATGAAAATTATATTATTTTAATGTTTACTTACTATAATCGGGATAATTAAAATAATATGTATATCAAATATACAAATATTAACTCTAGATATATTTTAGTAACATAAACAAATTGTAAATTTGCTCATTTCAATCATAGGTGTGCCCCTGTAGGTTCTTGTACATAGTATAATTATTAGAACAATTCTAATATTACATACAATGAGTGACATCTAGGAATATCATTGTCACCTATGTTACAAAATTATGATTCGACATATCATCTTCATGAATAACACTTTTATGTATTACATCATTTTGTCATTTATATCTAGAATAGGTATAAGTCTTGGAAAAATCACACTTGCATAGCCCATCTATTGTTTCTTGATATCTAGTAGACTATAATTGACGAATAATTTGTGATATACCATATCACTTATTCGAGAATGGCCATGCATTTCTAGTCACTCAATCAAGTGGCCTGTGATATGTTTCCTATTATGTAGGAAGGACAAATTTTATCTTAATCATACACACCCCACTACTTATATGGAGATATATTCAATAATTCTTTATAGTGCAACCAGTTAGGGAGCATGTTTAACTGTATCAAAAAATACAACAATATATGTTGGGACATTACTCTCAAGTCTGAGGATCATCAGTCATCACAATAAGCAATGTTATGACCGTTACATGATAATCCAAGATATATGCTCATGATGGGTCAATCCAATACATTGTTCTCTAACAATATAATCATGTATTAATTATGACATCTCTATGTCAATGATAACTCGTTGTCATCAATCACTAACATGTTAGTCTTAAGTGTATTATTATTGTCCATGCCCATAATAATACTTGACTAAGGATCTTTTAATAATGTTTTTATATGGACTTTATTATCTTTTAGTTTATGTTACACACAAACATATAACTGAAAGTAATAGTGGCAATGCCTTTATTAAATAAAATTGGTAAAAAAATGTATTATTACAATCATCAAATGATTAGTCTTTGGTCATACCCTAACAATCTCCCACTAGCATTAAGACCAATCACTCACATATATAATACCGAGTGACTCAGTGTGACAATCATGCCTCTGCTGTGTAAGAGGCTTCGTCAAGGGATCAACAATGTTGTCATCTGTGTGTACTTTGCATATTTCCACATCTCCTTGATCTATGATCTCTCGAATGAGATGAAAGAGCCAAAGAATATGTTTGGATCGTTGATGAGATATGGGTTCCTTTGCTTATGTAATGGCTCTATTATTGTTACGACAGAGTTCTACAACATCTGATATGTTGGGAACAACCCCTAATTCTTATATGAACTTCTTGATCCAAGCAGCTTCTTTTGCTGCTTCACTGACTGCAATGTATTCAGCCTCTGTAGTAGAATCAGCTATTGTGTCTTGCTTTGAACTTTTCCAGCTCACAACACCTCCATTAAGACAAAACAAGAAACATGATTATGATCGTGAGTCATCCTTGTCAGTTTGAAAGCTAGCATCAGTATAACCTTTTACATTAAGCTCTTCCTCCCTTCCATAAACAAGAATTATCTTTAGTTATTCTCAAGTACTTAAGGATATTTTTAACCGCAACTCAATAATTTTCACCAGGGTTTGCTTGATACCAATTCATCATGCTTAAAGCATATGATACATTTTGTCGAGTAAATATAATTGCATACATGATAGAACAAATAGCCGAAGCATATGGAATCTAATTTATCCGTTCTCTTTGTTGTGGAGTTGAAGGAAACATTTCCTTCGAAAGAGAAATGCTATGTCTCATAGGAAAAAATCCTTTCTTGTATTCTTCCATACTGAACCTTTTCACCACTTTGTCTATATATGTCATTTGACTCAGACGTAGAAGTCACCTTGATCTATCTCTATAGATCTTAGCTCCTAAGCTCCTAAGATATACGCTACCTCACCCAAATCTTTCATAGAAAAATAATTACCTAACCAAGTCTTAACAGACTGTAAAGTAGGTATATCATTTCCTATGATGAGTATGTCATCTACATACAAGATTAGGAAAAAACAATGCTCCCACTAGCCTTCTTATAATCACAAGGCTCATCTTCATTTCTGATCAAACCAAATTCTTTGATTGCATCATTGAAACGAAGATTTCAACTTCGAGAAGCTTGATTTAGTCCATAAATAGACCTCTATAGCTTACAAACCTTTCTAGTATTTCCTGGAGCGAAAAAACCTTCTGACTGTGTCATATACATATCCTCTTCAAATTTTCCATTAAGGAAAGCGGTTTTGACGTCCATTTTCCAGATTTCATAATTGTGGAATGCATCTATTGCGAGCAAGATCATGATGGACTTAAACATAGCTACTGGGAGAATATTTCATCATAGTCTACACTATGAACTTGTCAAAAACCTTTAGCGACTAATCGCCCCTTGTGTGTTTGTAAATTACCATCCATGTCAGTTTTCTTCTTGAAAACCCATTTACACCATATAGGTTTGACCCCTTCAGGTGGTTCAACCAAAGTTCACACTTGGTTTACTAACATGGAATCCATCTTAGATCTCATGGCTTCAAGCCATTTCTCAGAGTCTATGCTAGACATTTCCTGTTGATAAGTTATAGGCTCATCTTGATCCATAAGAAGAACATCTCCATGTGTGGTAACGAGAAATCCAAATCTTTCATGTGCATGGCATTCTTTTGTGGATCTGTGCAGTGGTTGTGTTTCTAAATCTGTTAAATGTTCCTCAATAACTTGTGAAACATGTTCAACTTAAGGTTCACTAATTTGTTGTTCTTGAACTTCTCATAGTTCAATATTTATACCCTTCCATTACTTTGAGAGAAATTCTCTTTCGAGAAACAAACACTTTGTTCTTGTTAGGGTTGAAGAAATAATATCCCTTAGTTGCTTTAGGATATCTAACAATTATACACTTATAAGATTTAGGTTTGAACTTTGTAGACATCTGATATTTCACATAAGCTTCACAATCCCAAATCTTCATAAAATACAAACTATGATGCTTCCCAGTCCATATCTCATATGGTGTATTTTTAACCGATTTAGATGGAACACGATTTAGTGTGAAAATGGTTATTTCAAGTGCATGTCCCCAAAAAGAAGTCAAAAGATAACTATAACTCATCATCGACCGAACCATGTCTAACAGTGTTCGATTCCTTCTTTCAAAAACTTCATTCAACTTTGGTGTATCAGGTGGTGTAAGCTGTGAGACAATCCCACATTTTACACCTCGATCTGATCGAAGTGCCTTAATACTCTTGCCTAGTTTATTTTGTACTTTATTTTTAAATTCCTTAAACTTTTCAAGGGCTTCAGATATATGGAGCATAAGATAAATTTACCCATATCGACTGAAGTCATCGGTGAAAGTAATGAAGTAATGGAATCCACCTCTGGCTTGTGTATTCATCGGTCCACATACATCACTAAGTATTAACCCCAATAAATCACTTGCTCGCTCACCTTTACTATTAAAAGGAGATTTAGTCATTTTCCCAACAAGCAAGATTCATATACACCATATTATTCGAAAATAAATGAATCTAAGAATCAATCTTTATGGAGTTTTGATATGTGTTTCTCACTTATAAGGCCTAAACATCAATGCCAAAGATAAGTTTGATTCGAGTCATTTATTTTCGATATTTTAGTATTTATGTTATAAATGGTGTTTTCTTGATGCAAAATATAGAGACCATTAACCAATTGTGCCGAACTATAAAAAACATTATCGAGATAAAAAGAACAACAATTCTTCTTAATAATAATCTCAAACCAATCTTGTCCAAACAAGAAATAAAAATAATGTTGTTAGTCAAACTAGGCACAAAATAACAATCTTCTAAATTTAAATCAAGTCAACTAGGCAAAGATAAAACATATGTCCCTATAGCTAATGCATCGACTCTTGCTCCATTTCCCACTAGTAGGTATACGTCTTCTTTAGCTAGATTCATTAACTTTTGCAGTCCCTGTACTGAAGTACAAATATGAGAACCTCAACCGAGATCTAATACCCAAGAAGTAGATGTTGACAAATTAAGATCAATAACATAAATATCTGAAACAAATGTTTCATTTGCTTTTGCCTTCTTGACCTCTTCAAGGTAAACAGGGCAATTTCACTTCCAGTGTCCACTCTTATCTTAATGGAAACATTTTCCTTCCATGTTAACTCCCCCTTTGGGTTTCAATGCATTTTTCCCTTTTGGTTTGGCCTTACCAATGCCCTTAGACTTTGCCGCTACCTTTTTCTTTCCCTTTCCTTTGTCCTTGTGGACCATCAGAATGGGCTTAGGTCCAACCTTTTTCATGTTACTTTTAACTATTCCTACCATGTCAAGTAACTGTGGCAAAATCTTGTTAATTTCATTTATGATGAAATTAAGGATAAATTGGCTAAATCTATCTGGAAACGATTGCAGGATAGCATCGGTAGCCAATTTATCTTTGAGAGGAAATCCCAACTTTTCTAACGTTTGGATGTAGCCCATCATCTTGATGACATGAGCTCCTAAAAGAGTTCCCTCTACCATTTTACATTGAAATAGAGCTTTAGAGGTCTTATATCTCTCTTGACGTGCTTGCCCTTCATATATTTATTTGAGATTTTGATTCATTTCATATGCAACCATGTCCTCATGTTGCTTCTGAAGCTCAAGAGTCATGGTGGCAAGCATTAGACATCCAATGTCTAACATATCAACCATATGTTTCTTGAATTTTTCTTTATCGACTCTTGAAGCATTAGTTGCTGGTTCATGAAGAATAGGTTCTTCAATGACATATTCCTTCCTTTCCTGTTTGAGAACAATTCTCAAATTACGAAACCAGTCAAGGAAGTTTATACCATTAAGCTTCTCCTTCTCAAGGAGTGATCTAAGTGATAAAGTGTTGTTTGCCATTAAATATACAACAATGGAAATATTAAAGTAAGTAAATTTACCGAATTAAAATTTATAAATAGGTTTTTATTTACAAATTACTCCCACAATTTTATTTAAAATTAAAAACCCTCTATGTTTTAAATTCGAAAAAAAAAATTCAACGAAATTTTTCTAGTGGGTGAGGATCCATAAATACATCAATTTCCTAAATCAACTTTGTCTTTTCTTTTAGGATAGTGATTATTTAGGTATGTAACACTTTATTTGTTACATCTCAAGTAACTCCTCCTTTTGGTGAACAACTCTTGTTCAAGTCATCTCATGCTTATCCAAAGACTTAACCTCTAGGTTTCTAATCCTATTAGAATAACCTAGCTAAGTTATTACAATGGTTAAAATTTTCAAGTTGAAACTTTAATCAGCCACTGATTTCGCACAAAATCACATAATTGTCGAATATAGTAAAACCAAAACATGCATCTCATACATATCGCATCAACCAAGAATTTAACCTGAATTTGGATTGTACAAGTTGCTTTGACACCACTGTTGGGACCGTCGGCGCACGCCACGATGCAACAAAAACAAAACGCAATGGTCTCACCAGCGATCCAAGTACACAAAACCGAAATCAGGAGGAAAAGATGTGAATACTTAGAATGGGTTCCTTGAAAAACAACAAAGACAACAACGACTAGTGGTGATCACAAACGTTTGTAATAGTAAGCTTCCACAAAAAAACGTGTCAGCCTCTACTTAGTTCACCCGATTAAGAGCAAAATTTTCTTTTCCCAAAATCAGTTTTGAGAAAAACAGCTGAAGTAAAACGGCTGTTAGACCTTACCTCACTTAAATATATCAATTACCGTAACGTATTTGGGATTTTAATTTATTTTGAATTAATAAATAATCTTATTTAATTAATTCGAATTAAATATACATTAAATACTTATAATCTCAATTACAATCTTTAATGCTTACTTAAAATCTTATTTAATTATTCCAAATTAAATATTAATTAAAAAAGTTGTAATCAAAATTACGTTCTTTTAATGTTTACTTACTATATAACCGAGATAATTAAAATCATATGTATATCATATATACATATATTAACTCTAGATATATTTTAGTTACATACAACAAATTGACATCTTTGCTCATTTCAATCCTAGGGTGTAACCCTGTAGGTTCTTGTAACGTTAGTAGTAATTATTAAAACAATTCTAATATTACATACAATGAGTGAAATCTAGCAATATATCATTGTCACCTAAGTTACAAGAAATTATGATTCGACATATCATATTCGTGATTAACTCTTTTATGAATTACATCCTTTTGTCTTTTATATGTTGAATAGGTACAAGTCTTGGAATAGTCACACTTGTATAGCTCATCTATTGTTTCTTGATATCTAGAGTAGACTGTAATTAACGAATAATTTATGATATCTCATATCAACTTATTCGAGCATGGCCATGCATTTCCTGTCTCACTCAATCAACTTTCATGTGATATGTTTCATATTATGTAGGAAGAAAAATTCTATCTTAATCATACACACCCATACATATCGAGATATATTCAATAACAGTCTTTATAGTGCAACCAGTTATGGAGCATGTTTCAATGTATCAAAACATCCAACAATATATGTTGGGATGACATTGATCTCAAGTCTGAGGATTATACATATTGTCATCACCATGAGCAATGTTATGACCGTTACATAATAATCCAAGACACATGCTCATGATGGGTCAGTCCAATACATTGTTCTTTAACAATATAATCATGTATCGATTTTGACATCTTTATGTCAATGATAACTCGTTGTCATCAATCAATAACATGTTAGTCTTAAGCGTATTACTATTGTCCATGCCCATAATAATACTTGACTAAGGATATTTTAATAATGTTATTATATGACTTTATTATCTTTCTGTTTACGATAAACAAAAACATATAACTATAAGTAATAGTGGCAATCTATTTATTCAATAAAATCGGTAAATAAATGTATTATTACAATCATCATATGATTGGTCTTTGGGCATACTCTAACACACATCATCTGCTACTGATTCTCTATCAGAACTACTGGTCGAATTTATCAGATCATGACTAATGATACTGAGATACTCTTAAAATTATAGCAGATACCTTTTATCTATTTGATAAACCTATTTTTGTGTTTGTAGATCTTATTTTACTTATTCTTATATTAGTGCAAGGATGGTTAGAGATAGGAGAATTCCATTAGAACCTATTTCTAGTGATGTTGTGGCAATCAATCCATTGGGACATAGTGTGAGGCTTAGTCAGATATGTAAAAATTGCCCAATAATGATCTAGGGAGTAGAATTTTCTCCAAATCTAATGGAACTACCTTTCGAGGTGTTTGGAATAATTTTTTGCATAGATTGGTTATCTCCCTACTATGGTTGGGTAGATTATCGCATTAAGAGATTATTTTTAAAAGATTCGAATGGTTCAGAGATAATATTTGTTGGAGAAAGAGTAAATCCCTTATCCAATGTGATTTTAACATTTTCTGATAAGAAATTGGTGTTGCGAGGATGCCAAGCAATTTTAACAATTTTAGTGGATATACGAGAAACTGAAGTTAAGTTGGAAGATATTCCAACAGTTTGGTATTGATGTATTTCCAAGAACAATGCATATTTCGATGGCTCTTTATCGGATATATCTGACTGAATTAAGGGAGTTAAAGGTCCAATTACAAGAGCTGCTTGATCGAGTATTTATTAGACCAAGTGTTTCAGCTTGGGGTGCACCGGTGTTATTCGAGAAACAGAAGGATGTATCTATGCGATTTTAAAGACTATAGATAGTTGAACAAAGAGACCATAAAGGACAAGTATCCTCTTTTGAGGATTGATAATTTGTTTGATCAACTAAAGGGCAATAATTTTCTCTAAGATTAATCTTCGATCGGGATATCACCAGTTAAAGAATAAAGAGGAAGATATTCCAATTATAGGAACTCAGTATCAACACTATGAGTTCATGGTGACGCCATTTTGTTTGTCCAATGCCCCAAAAACATTTATGGATTTGATGAACCAAGTATTTCAGCCTTACTTGGACCAATTTTTGGTGGTATTCATTGATGATATTCTGGTATAGTTGAAGATGAAAGAAGAGTATGTTGCTCATATTCTTACTGTTCTCGAGATTCTTAAAGAGAAAAAGTTGTATGCCAAGCTGTCAAAGTGTTAATTTTAGCTACCAGAAGTTTCTTTTTTGGCCATGTGGTTTCGACCAAAGGTATAATGGTTGATCCCAAGAAATTTCAAGCTATTATGGAGTGGAAAGCTCCAAAGAATGTTGCATAGGTCTGAAGCTTCTTTGTACTTGCTGGTTACTATCGAAGGTTCATCAAGAACTTTTCAATGATTACTTCTCTGTTGACCAAGGTCCTAAGGTAAGATGTTCCATTTATTTGGGTAGAGAAGTGTAAGAGAGGTTGGAAACTTTAAAGAAGATTTTAACAGAAGCCCTTGTTCATGTTCAATCGAAATTCGATAAAGATTATATGATGTAAAGCAATGTATCTCATAATGGTTTAGGTTATGTGCTTATGCAAGAAGGTAAGGTTGTGGCCTATGCTCTCCAATTGTTAAAGACATGTGAGAGGAATTATTTGACACATGATCTTGATTTGGCAGCAATTGTGTTTGCTCTTAAGATTTGACACCACTACTTGTATGGTGATCGGTGCTACATTAATACTGATAAAAAATGTAAAATATATGTTGGCTCAAAAAGAGTTGAATTTGAGATAGAGAATATGGATGGAACTGCTAAAAGAATTTGATGTAGTCATTGATTATCATTCAGGGAAGGTTAATTTGTAGCTGATACTCTTAGCAGAAAGACTTTCACAGCCTTGCAAGCTTTGGATGCTCGTTTATCTGTAAAAAAAGAATGGTGCATTGTTTGATGAATTAAGTATAAATCTGAAACTTTTGGAACAGATAAAAGAGCTACAAAAGAAAGATGAAAAGTGATTAGAAAGGATTGTGAAAATGGAAAAAGGTGAGACTAAAGACTTTGAAGTCAAGTCTGATGGATGATTGTTTTACCGAGAAAGAATATTAAAACCAAATAATGAAGAATTGAAGAATTATATTCTTTTTGAGGGATATTACAGTCTGGTTACTATGCATTTAGGTGGGAACAAGATGTATCAGGATTTAAAGAGTCGATATTGGTGGCCTGCTATGAAAATAGCTATCAATGAGTTCGTTGCAACTTCACGAACATGTGAACAAGTAAAAGTTGAAAATCAAGTGCCCTCAAGTTTACTGCAATGATTTCCATTTTAGAATGGAATTGGGAACGAGTTACTATGGATTTTTATAGGGCTACTTTGACACCCAACGAGAAAGACTCCTTTTGGTGATAGTTGACAGATTAAGCAATATAACATATTTTATCCCGGTGAGAATGAATTACTTAATGGATAAGTATGCAGAGTTGTATATAAAAGAGATAGTTTAGCTATATAGTGTGCCAATATTGTTAGCATTTGACAGGGAACCAAGATTTATTTTGAGATTTTAGAAGTCCTTAAGTAAAGCTTTAGGCACTCAACTGAATTTTAGCACATATTTTCATCTGCAGACAGACGGACAGTCCAAACAAACTGTTCATATATTGGAAGATATATTGAGGGCATGTGTAATTGAGTTCAAATGATCATGTGTAATTTAGCAGAATTTGCCTATATAATAAAAACTATCAGTCGAGCATCAAGATGGCTTCGTACGAGACTTTATATGGGAGAAAGTGTCGAACACCGTTGAATTGGTTCGATTTAAAAGATCGGGATCTAGTTGCATAAATTTATTAAAAGTGGTTGAGAATAAAGTGAAAGTTATCCAAGATAATGTCAAGATAGCTTCCGATAGACTTAATTCTTACTCAAACTTGAAGCAAAAAAAGATTGAATTTCAGGAAGGTGATAAAGTCTTTCTTAAAGTATCACCATAGAAAAAGATAATGCGATATAGGCGCAGAGGAAAGTTAAGTCCAAGGTTCATTGGACCCTATGAGATCTTAAAGAGAGTTGGACTGGTGGCTTACCATTTAGCGTTACCTCCATAGATAGATAAAATTAAGAAGTTTTTCACGCGTCGATGCTTAGTAATTAGATCCTTCACATGTCATTACACTGGAGGAGATTGAGATTTGACCAGATCTGACTTATGAAGAAAAACCAATAAATATTTTGTCTTGAGGTGTCAAAGAACTACGAAACAAGACGATCCCTCTCGTCAAAGTGCATTGGAGGAATCACAAGGTCGAGTAATCTACTTGGGAAAAAGAGGACATGGAAAAGTAATATCCAAACCTTTTTATATCAGGTACGTATTAAAATTCTTCAATGAATTTTCTTAAGGGGATAATTATAATACCCCAAATTTCATTTAATGATCAAAAATATAATTTTTGAAAGTTTAGTGGCCAAAGTATAAAATTGGGAAAAGTTTGGGACCAAAGTGGTAATTTTCCCCAAAAAAATTTGTTTCATAAATGAATAGTTTACCTCAAGAGTGGAGTTTTGAAGGAATTGGATGGTTGATCTGGAATATTTGTTAGAAACTAGAAAGTGTTAAAGTCAGGTAAAATTTCGGTAAATTAAATCAAAAAGAAAATTTGAGGAAGTTTGACGGATGATAAATTAAGCTTAAAAATACTATTATCACATTTTAAAATTATGGAAAATAATATGGATCATTGTATGATAGAATCAATTTGGACCATTGGATAAGTGGCAAGATTGAAAGTTTTGGGACGTTGAATGGATAAAATGGTAAAGGGTGAATTGTTTTGTTCATCTTTGACTTTAGAAAGATGATAATTGTTATATGGCTTGTTATGAAAGTAATTATCAAGTTTCATTAATGGTAAATTTGTCATTTCTAAATTAAATGAATTTAATATTCATTTAAGCTAAATAAGTGACAAATTAACATGAAATTAAGTTAATATTTCATGAAAACTATTTCTCATATTATCTCCTTTGGTTGTGGGTCTCTTACCTAGGTAAGAGAAAATTTATTTTTCTTTTTTAAGCAATTTCCTTTGGTTTGGATCAAGCCGTGAAATAGAAAGGTGTTCTATTCGAAAAACACTATTTGGTACCATTATATATAAATCTTGCTTGAATGTTAAGTACCAAATTCTAGGTTTATGTTAATGTTAGGGTTTTATGATTTGACGATGGATTTTGAGGTTATTGAGGTTGTAGAATCATTTTCAAGCTTGTTTGATGATCAAATCATGATCAAACCTCCTAGAAAAGCTAGAATGATTTTTTACCTAACCCTAAAATTAGGGAAGTTTGTGGTTTTATGAGATTTGATTAAGGGTTTGATTGTAGAGGTTTTTAAATATTAAATAGAGGTTAATTTAATACTCGAATCGAATCAAAATCAAGTGAAACCATGGAACCCTAGACTTGTACCATTCGTCCTATGCATTTGGTAGTGAGAAAAATTATGGAAAAATTATGTATGGGTTGGAAATGATGTAGGAAATATTCTACAAGTCTAAACGATTTAGGACCATTTTGTAACTTTTGGAAAGTTTGGGGAACTATTTAGTAATTATGGAAAAGTTATTTGTTGATGTGTAACTATTCAAAAGTTGTTAAACTTTGTTGGAAATTACTGTTTGAGTGTTGAAATTGATGTTAGAATGTGAAATTGGATCAATATGGAAGTCTGTCATGTTAGGTGACTATAATGGAAATTTTGAATAGTTTAAGGGTCTTAAAGATGATTTTGCAAATTTAAATGGGCTTGTTTAGTAATTATTTCGAATATGGAATTTTAGTATTGGAATTTGATTGGTTAAAATGGTGAAGGGAAATTTTACATAAATTGGAAAACTTGGTATGAGTTCTAAAAGAATTCATAAATGTTGGAATGACTTTCATCGAATAAGTTTCGAATATATTTATGGATTGTTATTATTGGAATTTATTTATGTTAGTACAATACTAACATATGTTTTCAATATGTATATGTGACTTTGTATAGATCGTGATTTAATTCGTGATCGAAGCGAATCGAGATCATTGAGCAAATATGAAGATTAGTGAGACTAATATTTTGCTATATATATAAAGTGTCAAGGTGAGTGCAATGCATGCATGACATTATACATGGATTTTATAAATCATTAGGAAGACTTGCGATGAGTCTAACTTAATTATATCAACATGATATTATGTCATATCATGTATTGGACTGTTTTGAGTATGTCAATGTTAAATATCAAATGCATTTATAACTTGTTGATACATATATGTGAATGTATTTTGGGCATGAACTGTCCAATGTTAAATTATATTGGTATACATTGATGTGGATGATTAATTAAATATATGCCCAAGTGCCATTGAGGGTCGGTGGTATGGATTGGCATGCCATAGAGTCTAGCAGTTGTATATTCAAGATTTCCCTAAAGGATAACTAGTTCATATTGGTGGGCACAACCTTATGCGTCATATTTGGGACTGTACTAAAGGATACCTAGTACAAATGTTGCGTACAACCTCACGTGTCATATTCGGGCTAGCACTACGGATGGGCTATAGTTTATTGATAATATTTTATATTGTATTGTTATCATTGTTATTATGGTAACGCGTTGGATATGTAAGTAAGGTGATAGTACTACATTTGATAATGACATTTGGTTACATGCATGAGATGTATTGTAATGTTTACTATTTTAATTGCCTCATAAGTATATACTTAGCATGTGATGATTTTTACGCATATGTAAAAAGTAAGAGAAGGAGTACTGAGAAACCCCAAGGTTCAAGGAGTATATTACAGTATCAGTAAGACATCATTCGATGCAATTTTGGCTAGTTTAGTGGCATGTACTTATAAATATCCTAGTTGCTCTTTTAAATTATTTTGAACTGGTTTGTAGTTGTTAAACTGTAACTGATTTACTATGGTTTACTATGGTAGTACTATCTACTATTAACATCATGAGTGAACGTTTTTATATTAAATTATGTTTTAAAAATATTACGTTATCAATTTCTGTGATTAATTATTTTATAATAATAGTTATAATATGGAATTTTTTTAATGAAACTAAATTTACTCAGTTTGGCTTACGAAATGTTTTAATTACTTGTTGTGACATCCTTAACTCGTATTAGTACACGTATATGGGTTAAGAGTGTTACATCATCTACACAAATACTTTTCTTACCTAGCTCACTTGTCACCATAAAAGAATACATGCACTCATGCTTATTGAAGCAACGTGAAAAACTGCAACCTCTGAACACATACCTGGTATCTCATCTGCATCATCAACATCCTGACCTGTGTCTGTATGATATGAAAAGAGGGATCATGTACCGTCAAACTAAAAATAGGTCGATCTACTTGTCTACTCTCATGTCCAAGCATAGAACCAATACCATCCTAATTGGGACAATCCCTCATCACATGCGCCAAAGATCCGTATCTGCGGGACTTTCTAGAAAGCTTGAAGCATTTTTCTCAATGATTTTCCATAATGCTCGCACTCTGGATACCTCATAAGTCTACAAAATCCTTAAGTGCTTGCCATAGATGGTGAAGTTGGCAGTCTCCTATCAGACCCTATGCCTGAACTCTGACTCGACTGGAGTGACAAAGCTGACGCCACTCTATTTTGTTCTTGCAATTTTTTTGGTCCTCTCTTCCGCTGAACAAGATCGATCCACTGGAACAAAATTACTCATATTTGGGCTATCTAATTCACCAAAAAAAAATATTCCTCATAGCTTGCACCCTCTTTACGACCTTAGCCTACCTTGCCAACTCTGAAAACACTCTAGGCGGGCCTGCTACCAATTGCTCATGGATAGATATGTGAAGTCCCTTCAGAAACCTCTTGCACTTTAAGGTCACAGTTGTAACTAAGTTTGGAGTGTAACAACTCAATTAGAGGAAATCTCTTTCATACTCGTATATTGAGCGGTCCCCTTGAACTAGCTGGGAGAACTATGTCTACAAACCATTATTGTGCGCTTCATCGATATGCTTGTCTATAAGCTTATCTAAGAACTAATCCCAAGTAGCCACCTTTGGCTGTGGAGCCATCTCTATAGTTTCCCACCAATTGATGGCATCATCCTTGAGCAAAGAGGTGATGCACTCTAACTTACCCTTTGGGGTAAGGTGAAGTTGTCTCAAAGTCCTCATGGTGTCTCTCAACCTCTGATCGGTTGAAATCGAATCATCATCACTTGTACTAAAGAAGTTGATAATCTTATACCTCCTCATTCTCTTTACTAGGGGACTCTATTGGCACTGACATACTCTAGGTGGCCAGATGAATAGTCTACACTCTAGGAATAGTGTTCGCTATCTCCCTGAGAATAAAAATAAAAAATCTAACGAAGGTCGCCTCTGGGACCCCTGCATTTAACATAATCCCTTGATCTTATTCCCTAGGTAGGAACTCATCATTGACACTATCTGGATGAGAGGCTCGAATCTCTATCTTATCCTTAAAACCACACTCAAAACTATCAGCCATCATAATACTCTACAAAACATATTAAGAAATGAAGTACCATCAGGATTCCAGACTTATACAACTACTTTAAGTACCTAGCAGCATGTTTTCACTTACACTTTACTTCAACTGACCACTGGATCCTAGGATCGACTCAGCTTGATACTTTGATACCACTAAATGTAACACCCTAAACCTGGATTATGTCAAAAGTTCCACACTAAGCTACCGAGGCAACCCCTAATTTTCAAAACCTGTTTATTTTCCTTTTAAACACACTGAATGATATAATGAATAAAACATAAATAACTATATTAAACTCATTTTGCAAAATTAGAGCTTCGTGACACAAAATTTAAAACTAAAATAATACAAACTTTAAGTTTTATAAAATAGATACATGAGCGAGATTCTATGAATACAGATGCCCACTAAAGCTACAGTACATTACTCTATAGAGATGTTGGAAGTTTTACTGCGATGGTGCTATATGAATTGTTCACCTAACATGCCAACAGAAAACATCCGAAGGCTGAGCTTACAAACCTAACAATATAATCACCAATCTAAAGCATCATAATAATTTCATAAATAAGGATGTTAAAGACATAGTACTAAGTGGTAGGTACGTGCATGACCTAGATCAAGTGCTACCCACCTAAGGCTTTACTGTTCTATCACTGAAGTAGGGGTCTCATGATTCCCTTAATCCTCTGTTAAGGGCCTCACCATGAGTACACTACTAAATGGTCTATAACCCTACTGACTATACTGATATATATTATCAACTGCAAACCTAAACATACTCTACAATATTTGAATGCAAGCCCGACTAGTAGCTAGTCTCACATAGCCATCAGACTTAGTATTGAGGGTACCCAATGTCACATACATCGGTGAAATTTCCATAAAAATATTGAATGATACATGTTAACATAGCCATCAGATAGATCACTGAGGGAACCCAGTCATATAGCATCAATACATTTCCCCTAACTAAAGAATTGGCTCGGTCTTACATATCCTTAAAGCCAAGCTTTAACATATCTTGTAAGCTAGATTGATGGGACAATGGATTCATGACTTAAAAAAATAGACTTGAGGTAGGTTTGGTGGTGTGGTCGGAGGAATTTTACATGTGTTGAGTTAATCGATCGACGTAATCGGCCAAGAGGGGGTGAATTGGCAATTAAAAATTTCGTGGAAGCTTTTGCAGAAAAATTGAAAGTAATTGCACAGCGATTTACAGTGGTTCGACTTTCTCAAACAAAGTCTACTTCCACTACCTTAGCTATCCACACTAAGGATTTTCCAACAAATTCACTAATTTGTTCTTTCTTTTGAGGCCAAAGATAACCTTACAAAATCCCTCAAGAGTATACCCCAACTCTTGAGAACCTCTTTTCCCAAAGAGAAAATTACAAATTTGCAAACTTACAAGAAAACCTCACAAGGTAAGATGTTTGCACAATTCTAGAACAAGAAAGAACACCCAAAGATAATTACAATGAGCACAAATGGGTTTCTTGAAAGCAAAATGAATATTGAAAGGAAAATTGGCTTGATTTGCACAAACTTGGTGTTTGATGCTTTCCTCTCTTGTTTCTTTATGATTTTCTGTTGATCAAGGGCTTCAGAACTTGTTAAATACACCTTGAATCTTTTCTGAACGTTGGGGATGATTAGTAAAGATATAGTTGTTTTAGTGTGAAAACAATTAATAAAACAGTTTGGAGCGTGGGGGGAATCGGTACCCCCTATGGGGAATCGGTTCCCTAAGTGTAAAATTCAAATATTTCGACCGTTGAACAGGGGGGGAATCGGTACCCCCTATGGGGAATCGTTCCCTCCGAGCATTCTGGAAAATCTCGGAGCCAAACCATCAGGGGGAATCGTACCCCTAGGGGGGGAATCGGTTCCTCTAAGCAATCTGGAATTTTTGGCTTTGAAATTGTTTCGAAATACTTTGAAAGATTATTTTGAAATTGTTTTAAGATTAAAACTTAATTTTACACTTAAGTAAGGATTAAAAATGATTTTTGAAATATTTTGAGTAATGTTTTGATATTCGAATAATTATATCGAATATACTTAGAAAATCATTTTGGAAAATCTTAAAAATTCATTTAACTTAATTTGTTATATCGAAATATCAAAATGTTTTCAACAACATGCATCTCAGAATAACACCTCAGACTACCTATGCATGTCCTAGGCCCACAAGCCACATAACACTGACATCGTTAACCCACTATTCATGAGTGTTTGGGTCTCGCACCCTAATTAGCTATTTAAATGATTAGTGCACTAACAATGCCCCACTATGACAGCTAAAATAACCTGCGTATACCTTAACATAGCTAGACTCACTAAATTGAAATCATCATCTCAATAGTTGATATCTCGCTCGTTCTCTCATCCAGATCGTTATGTAAACGCTTATTTATTAACTCTAGAACTTGGCTCAATATCAGACTTGAGTTCATTCCTGAGTAACAATACTCTATTTGTCTATATTGTACTCCCCTTTAGAACCTCTTGAATTGAAAATGACAACTTACTCTTTCTGGGTTCACTAAACACTCTCGAAGCTCATGGTTTTTGTTACCACTGAATCTGACATATTCGTCGTATCACTTATTAGATATCTCCTACAATGATCCTTGTTCTCAACTATCTATATACGTCCTCGATGGAAGGTACTTTGGCATATTATGCTTAATATGGTTACACGTATTATAACATATCATACGAGTGTTTCTAGGTATGTTTAGTGATAACTCCATAAAAATACTTAAATTCTAGTCTTTTCACTTAAGTTATTGCTCATCTAAACAAAGTATGAACTGTGTTTTTAGTTGCATTTAGTTACATATAGGTTGTTGTGGATAAGTTTTGCCTAGGAATGATTTATTTGTCTTAATTGATGCTGTTGAGGAGAAAGGGTTGTTTGAGTTGTGTTTATGCAGGAATTCTACAGAGGAAGAACATTTTAGTCGTGACAATGAAAAGTTGCAAAGGCCAATGGAGCATATGAGAATATGAGAAGCATATTTATCTCACCGAGGCAAGATTTAGCTGAAGAAGTCTAAAGAAAATGTGGCGATACCACTTATGTCACATGCCAGTTGGATGACCTGCTTCACGTGCAAGCAAGCCTTGAATATCCTGACAACCGCCAGCCATCTTTCCTTTTTAAGTTTGGGAAATTAATAACGGCTAATTAAGGAAACTCCAAAAGCATGCAAAGCCCAATGAGATTCTCTCCTTATATTTACCAGCCGTAGCCGTAAAAAGAAAGAGGCAAGGAAGAAGAAATAAGATCTTTACCTTAGGCATGAGCAAGAAACTACAGTTCTTTCCCTCCGTCTACCCCCAGTCTTCCTTGGTGTCCTCCATAGCCAGACGATAGCAGAGCGATGATCAGACCTCGAGAGAGGGTGATCACCAAGGTAGGCATGGTGCTGATCAGGATTGTCGCGACAGAGCCCCCGGTTTTAGGAATCGCTCTTCCTTTTTTCTTAAACTCTTACTTTTTTTGGGGTTATATTAAACGGTTTAATCTTTGATGATCTTTGATTAACACCATGAATGCTTTACTTGGTATTAAACTTTGTTTTTCCTGAACAATATTTTATGTTTAAGAATGATGAATTATGTTTGCTTATGACTGTTTTGATCGTAGTTTAAATATTTTGCCTTAACACTGTAAGAGCATCGAGAGATCGCCTGGGGTTTTAGTAAAACATGTATGGGCATTGTAAGAGCATCGAGAGATAGCCTTTTGTCTAGAATGTGATTCTTGAATTCGAGGGAATTAAGAGAGATCAACGTGAGCAAAGGAATGAATCCAGGATATTGAAGTTCTAACTTGTCTACCTTAGAGAGAAGGAGTGAGTTTCAAATGACTAAAAGGGATAAAGGCTAGAGTAGGTTAAGACAACGTCTATAGTTAACGCTGAGAGGTA
Source organism: Hibiscus syriacus (assembly GCF_006381635.1). Classification (NCBI taxonomy): domain Eukaryota; kingdom Viridiplantae; phylum Streptophyta; class Magnoliopsida; order Malvales; family Malvaceae; genus Hibiscus; species Hibiscus syriacus. The sequence goes on along the minus strand of NW_024062296.1, from coordinate 1,625,669 downwards.
TTTCCATAGCAACCATCTAAGAATACATAGTAATCATGTCGGGCAATTTAGTGAGTCATAATAATTCCTTCTGGGCTTAAAATAATTGTTGCCGAGACAATGGTTTAGCATCAGAGCTCTATGACACGTATGAATATGTGAGGTTGTTTGCATTATATTTAATCCAATACTTGTTTTGTTTTGTTTTATCTATCTGCATATTTTATTTGTCTTGACCACATTTGTATGAAATCATTGATTCATTATTCTTAGCTCCTTAATATTAGTTCTTAGCTTTAATACTTAGTAGGATTAATTTGTGGCATTAGTTCTAGTTGTGGTGAAAAGATATTTCTAATCCAATCCCTATCGAGATGATACTCACTCACTACTATATTACTTGCATCGATTGTGTATACTTGCACATATTAGCTTGCCTTAGCATATACATTCACAAGCAATCAAGGTTTTGGCACCGTTGCCGGGGATTGGCAACTGAAAAAATTTCCAGCCACAACAAGTTCTTTGTGTCACTTTATAATTATTTAGTCTAACGTAGTTTATTATTTTCATTTATAGGTTTTTATTATTGCATGACCATGAGATCTGCTGGTAAGCCTTTGGAACTATTCAACCCCAAAGTTGAGCAATCATTCAGACAAAGGTTGCGTGCCCAAAGAACTAGAGAACAATTGAATTAAATGCAAAACGACATTGAGATTTAGGAGATCAAGTTGCAAGACCAAGAGCGATACGAGATCATTTGAATCCAATTCTCGATGACCTCAATCCTGGCATAGTTGCATCTGAGATACAAGCCACTCATTTTGAACTCAAACCGGTGATGTTTAATATGTTGAACTCTATCGACCAATTTGGTGGTACATCCAATGAAGACGCTAGACAACATGTGCGTGCTTTCCTTGAAGTTTGCGATTCATTTAGACAACAATGAGTACATAAAGATGTGCTCAAACTGAAGCTTTTTCCTTACTCCTTACGTGATAGAGTAAGAGCTTGGCTCAGCGGAGTTCATTCTGGATCAATGGAGTAATGGGCAGATTTATGCAAGAGTTTCCTACTCCGATATAATCTGTGCAATATGAATACACAACTTCAGAACGACATTGCAAGTTTTTGCCAAGGCGATGATGAATCAATGTACGAATGTTGGGATAGGTATAAAAGTTTACTTCCCAAATGTGTTAATCATGGATTTCATGATTGGACGCAAGTGGGGATGTTTTACAATGGAGTCAACGCACCAAATCGAATGATGTTAGACGCCTATGCAAATGGCACCCTACTAGACAAATCACCCGAGGAAGCTTTTGACATCCTCGACATGATAGTAAATAGTGACTATCAATTTCCATGTGCAAGATTGGGAACCGACAGAAACACTTCTGGAGCATATGAATTAGAAAGAAAAGATTCAGTTGTAGCCCAACTTTCTTCCATAACCAATATGTTGAAAAATTTGCAACGTCCTAATGAGGTAAGAGAAGTCAAGGTGACCAATAATGTGTGTCTATTCTGTCAAGGCAACCATCATGAGAGTGATTGTCTTGAAAACCATGAGTCAACTAATTTTGTGGGTAACTACAATCGAAACAACAATAATCCCTTTCGAATACCTATAACCCTAGTTGGAGATAACACCCAAGTATTTCATGGAATAATCAAGGGAAAAACAACAATCAAGCCACAAATTACAGGCCAGGACAAAATAATTCTGACCATCAGCATATTCAGAATCAGCATCAGCAGCCCTGGCAGAACAACAAAGGTATATCTTCTTTCTCTAACACTCTTTCTAATACTAACTCCTTGGAATTATCCCTGTGGGAATTCATGGCCTCGACAAAAGATTTTATGGCGTCTACAAAAACCTTGATGCACGAACATTCTGCAACAATAAAAAATCAAGGAAATTTGTTACAAAGCCAGACAACACTTTTCCAAAGCCATAGTTCATCTCTCAGAGCATTGGAGAATCAAGTGGGACAGATTGCCACGAAATTACATTCTCGCCCACATGGAAATCTCCCTAATGATATTGAAGTCACTAAGCATCATGAGAAGGAGCAATGCAATGTACTTACACTAAGGAGTGAAAAACAAGTTAATCAAGATGACAAGTTTGGGGGAGAACAACTGAACAATTCTTGCCAAGGCGTAACACAACCGTATGAGGAATATGATAACGCTGAACAAGAGAAAGCGCATGAAGATAAGGAAAGAAGTGAAGGCTCAGAAAAGCATCAACCGGATAATAAGAAATTCATGGTCAAGGCCAGCGATTTCCCTGCACCATCAGTAGTAGATGTGAGACCTCCACCATCGTTCCCTCAACGGTTGAAAAACATGATGATGATATCCAATTTAAGAAATTCGTTGATATTTTGGACCAGTTGTGTATCAATGTGCCCCTCCTCGAAGCCATCGACCAAATGCTTTCCTATGCCAAGTATCTGAAGGAAATTGTTACAAAAAAAAGGAAGGTAGAACGTGTCGCCACGGCACCAGAAATCCGTTCGGCAGTGAGCAAATTCCGACTAAAGCAAAAAGACCCTGGTAGCTTTGTAATACCATGTTGCATTGGTAATGATTCCATCGGACCAGCTCTCATTGACTTGGGATCAAGTGTAAACTTGATACCAAAATCGATACTCATGAAACTAAATGGGTATCATACCCAGCCCACCTCAGTCATTCTACAGTTGGCTGATTGATCTTATGTGCGACCCGAGGGCATAATTGAAGATGTTATAGTAAGGAAAGATAAATTTGTATTTCCCATGGATTTTCTCATTATGGATTGCGAAACTGATGAAAACCCACCAATCATTCTGGGATGCCTATTCTTAGCCACATGCAGAATCCTAATAGAATGTGAAAAGGGAGAATTCACCATAAGAGTTGGTGAGCAAAGTGTCATGATCAATGTATTCAACTCCATGAAATACGCAGACGATCTAGAGGAATGCCAATGCATTAATAAGATTGAAGAAAATGCAATCATGGGAGGAGGTAAATCCCTAAGGCTCGATGAGTACAATAATTTGTACCATGAACCAACAACCGAAATACATGATGAAGAAAACTTTAGCCCTGACGAAATATTTTCAGAAGAACGTTATGACAATCATGACTACGACAACAAAAATCTGCACACTGAACTCCCTGAAAGTGATACCAAGGCAAGATGCGAAGGAAAGACAAATGACCAATTGAGATTTCTTCATATGACAGGTATTAAATTCGAACCTTTATATTATGATGAAGTTAAATATCAAGAGTCATCTTCACAACTTTCACCGAAATTGGAGCTTAAGACTTTACCATCAAATTTGAAATATGTCTATCTATGAGTTGATGAAACTTTACTAGTGATAATCTCTTTCAACCTAACCTCCGAACAGGAGAAGAGTTTGTTAAATGTTTTGTCACAACACAGAAAAGCTATAGGATGGATGATGGTAGACTTGAAAGGAAACAATCCAACCATATGAACGCACAAAATCAATCTAGAAGATAGCCACAACACCTCAGTGGAATCCCAAAGATGGCTCAACCCGATCATGAAGAAGGTTGTCATGAAGGAAATAATAAAATGGCTAGATGCGGGAGTGATTTATCCTATATTCGATAGTTCATGGGTTAGCTTAGTCCAATGTGTTCCAAAGAAAGGTGGTGTAACTGTGGTTAAAAGTGAGCATGATGAGTTACTCACCACGAGAATAGTCACGGGATGATGCATATGCATGGATTATAGGAAGCTCAACAAAGCCACAAAGAATGATCATTTTCCCCTCCCTTTCATCAATGAAATATTGGATAGATTAGCGGGAAAGGCATTTTATTGCTTTCTCAATGGATAATCAGGATATAACCAAATTTCCATAGTACCCGAAGACCAAGAGAAAACAACGTTCACATGCTCGTATGGTACCTATGCATTTAGGCGAATGTCGTTTGGACTATGTAACGCTCTAGCTACATTCCAATGATGCATGATGGCAATCTTTTCAGATATGGTGGAAGAGTGCATGGAAATATTTATGGACAGTTTCTCCGTTTCGAGTGATGACTTTGACCGATACCTCGACAATTTATCCAAGATGTTGAAACGTTGTGAAGAAGCCAACCTAGTACTAAATTGGGAAAAATGTCATTTTATGGTAACTGAAGGAATAGTGTTGGGACACAAAATTTCATGCCTTGGCATTGAAGTCGACAAAGCCAAGGTGGATGCAATTGCAAATTTTCCCCCACCTACTACTGTGCATGGTGTACGCAGTTTCTTTGGACATGCAGGATTCTATAGGCGGTTCACAAAATACTTTTTTTAATTCCCTAAACCCTTATGTCTTTTGCTTCAACAAAATCATCCATTTGAGTTTACTAATGATTGTTTGAATGCCTTCACAGATTTGAAGAAAAGGCTTTTAGCAGCGCCAATAGTTATCCCACCAGACTGGAACGAACCATTTGAGCTTATGTGCGACGCTAGTGACTATACAGTCGGAGTAGTGCTAGGGCAATGAAAAAGTAAATTTTTTCACGTTATCTACTATGGAAACCGAACACTTAATGATGCTCAAGTGAACTATACCACCACTGAAAAGGAACTCTTATCAGTAGTATTTCCATTTGATAAGTTTAGGCCATATCTAATAGGCAATAAGGTAATTGTACACACATATCACTTAGCTATTAAATATCTGATTAAAAAAAAGATGCAAAGCCTAGACTAATTCGGTGGATATTATTACTACAAGAATTTGATTTAGAGATCAAGGAGTGGTAGACCATTTGTCTAGGATAGATAACAAACCTGATTATCCTGACATCACATATATTAAAGAGGATTTCCCTGGTAAGAAAATACTATTTGTCATGGTTGCACCGTGGTATGCTGACATCGTTAATTTTCTTGTTAGTGGTATTGTTCCTCTTGATTTATCTAGTCAGGGCAAATGGAAATTTCGACATGATGTGCAACAATACTACTGGGACGAACCATTTCTATTCAAGCAGTACGGAGACCAAATAATCCAAAGGTGCATTCCAGAAGAAGAGAAGCAAGATATCATACTCCAATGCCACTCATCGCCATATGGAGGGCATTTTGGTGGGATGAGAACAACAGCAAAAGTACTTCAGTCGGGATTTTATTGGCCAACCCTATTCAAAGATGCGCATGAATTTTACAAGTCATGTGATAAATGTCAACGTACTGGAAACATCTGGAAATGGCATGAGATGCCATGGCAAAACATTATAGAGATTGAACTTTTCGACGTATGGGAATAGATTTCACGGGACCTTTTCCAACATCATTCGGAGATATGTACATTCTCTTGCCAGTGGATAATGTATCAAAATGGGTTGAAGCCATTGCAATACCTAAGAACGATTCCAAGATGGTGTTGAAGTTTTTGCACAAAAATATATTCACCCGCTTTGGAACGCCACGAGCTCTCATTAGCGACGAAGGGACACATTATTACAATAAATTGATTGCCAAAGCACTAAAAAGATATAGAGTATGACATAGAATTGCTATGGCATATCACCCTTAGACGAATAGACAAGCCGAAGTATCTAAACGGGAAATCAAGGAGATCCTAAAAAAAGTGGTCAACCCAAGTCGAAAAGATTGGTCACTGAAGCTAGATGAAGCACTATGGGCTTATCGCACAATATTCAAGACACCGTTGGTAATGTCCCCGTTCGAGCTAGTTTATGGAAAGGAATGTCATCTACCGGTTGAACTCGAACAAAAAGCTTATTGGGCCATCAAAAAGATAAACATGGATGCTTATCTTTCTGGAGAAAAAGACTATTGGAACTGAACGGGATGGATTAATTTAGAGCACATGCATACGAGAATGCCCGCCTTTACAAGGAGAAAACAAAATGATGGAATGACAGAAAAATATTACCGAGGTAATTTTATTCTGGACAACAAGTACTGCTCTACAATTCACGCCTTAAGTTATTCCTAAGCAAGCTAAAATCATGATGGTCAGGACCATTCATCGTACACCAAGTCCATGAGAATGGAGCAATTGAAATTCAGAACCAAAACGATGGTTCCATCTTCAAAGTGAATAGGCAGAATCTCAAGGAGTACAAAGGAGCCCGAATCATGCGCGACAAACTGACAATGTTGGCACATGATACACAAGAGTTTGCTTTTCTTAATTGAGCAAATATTAGTTGCCTAGGCAGTGAAAATCTGAATTATGTACATAAATAAGTTAAGTTATTTTATGCTTTAATCCATTTTATTTTATTATTTTCTTCTTTCATATTGTATGCAAGCAAAGAACACGTGGCAGCATGGGGAGTTGAAGCATGCATGAAAAAAAGCCCTAGGGTACGTGATTTGGCGGCAGAATAAAGAGGGAAATAAATCCTTTCTTCCCCTTTATGTCTGATCAAATATTTCTCATTTAATGAGAATTCTTTTCCCCACCGTGTAAAGACCAAAATGCCCTTAAACTACCCATCATTTTCCAAGAAAAACTACCCACTCTTCTTCTTCTTTATCGTGTTTCATTCATTCTTTACAAACCAAACAATTTATTTTAGTTCTCTCAAAATACCTCCCCATCGCCACCACTAAAATCAGCCAAGAAAAATGGTGAGATCGAGACCGGTCCCAACCCCCAGACAGAGTTTCGAATGTTTCCAAAAGACGAAGCAGAGGCACGCTTCAAAACCATTAAGTAATGCCAAGTCTATTTGGAAGATGGATTTGTTTTTCCAACCGAGGGAGAAGAGCAGTTTGGCTCTGAGGTGATGGACGTCATAAAAAAGCATAACTGGGAGAAATTTGCTCGTATTCCTAACGCCGTAGCACCAGCAATGGTGAGGGAGTTCTATGCCCACCTCACAGACACCTCCAACCACATGGTATATGTTCGAGGAAAACTCATTCGCTTTTCCCATTCTCACTTAACAAATACTTTAAGTTGGGGAAAGTGGATGACCAACACAAGATATTTATGGCCGAGGCAGATCCAAAAACGTACAGTGGAGTTCTACAGGATTTATGTTTTGGGTGGGCCAAGTTCGAAAGGAATGCCCCCACAAGAAAGTTAGTAGATTGCCAAGCCCTCAAACCACACGTGAAGCTGTGGAACCATTTTCTTAAAGGAAAGCTGATAGTAACGTCCTACAACACCATTATCCTCGTCAAGCGACTGATGTTGTTGTACTCGATTATATACGGTAGGATGATCGATGTGGGTGAAATCATCTTTGAGCAGATCCATGACTGTGCCAAGAAGAATTGTGGTAACCTACTGTTCCCAAACCTTATAACTGCACTGTGCAGAAAGAAAAAGGTTCATGAGGAACCATTCGAAGACTTCATCAAACCCAAGGAGGGTATTGTAAAGAAAATGTTCCCAGAGTTGATGAGCTTCAATGATGGCGACCCAAAGGAGGGTATGGAGCGAGAAGCAAAATCGGTTACCGCGGTTAGAATGGTCGCTGTGGTCACACATACATATGAGATGTTTGACAAGATCGGGCACCTGGTGGACCACATGAAAATTTACTTTGAATAAGCCAAGGCAAGGGCATGCAACTCAACGCCTTCATGAAGGAGTTCCTCCCAACCACAATGATCAGACTTCCAACCTTCCCAGTGTCATCCTCAACTATAATGCGGGCGGCAGCATATTCCATGCGTTGACATCTTATATCCCTCCAAACGTTCCACCAGAGGTGCCCACCGATGTGCAACTATTGGCAACCCATGTTCCACTCGTACCAGAAGAAAGCCACGGTAATACCGAGAAGTTCCTCAGTTCCTAATCCATCTCCACCACCGAAAGAAGCAGTGATACTCCACCCCACTTTTCACTGATGAAGACTTCACGCTAGCACCGAAGCAGCATGAGCAGGATCCTATTCCATCCCCAGTTCGATCAACACCACCAGCCCCAACATCAGCTCCTAGTCCACCACCAGTTCTAGTACAACCGACTCCCATGACTGAGCAGTCCACTCCAGCCCGAGCTTCGACCAGCAGGAAGCGATACAAGAGAACGGCGGGGCGTATACTTCAACCGTCTCATTCTCAACCAGAAGTAGTAGCCTCGGGATCCGAGAGCCCTTCCCCTCCCAAACGCCACTGCAAGATGGCGTCCAGTCAAGCCACACCACCACAATGAGTTTTTGTAGTTTTCATTTTTTTTTATTTGCATATAACAACATTTAGTGTAATTTTCATGCATTGAGGATAATGCATCCCTCAAGTTTTGGGGAGGTGTTGTCCATTTTGCCATACTTTGTTAAATACTAATTGATGATTAATTAGTTGAAAATTTTGGTTGTCATAACATAAGCAGGTTAGGATTATTGTTAGGAATGAATTAGGTATGCCCAATGATGAATGTAAAATTTATTACCTAGGCCAGAATTATTGTAAAGATTGTCCGAAGAAGAGAACCAACCCTAGGCTGATCATTTGAAGCTTATAAACATGATTGTAGGCTATCTTTACTCTAGGTAATCTGTAAAAATTTTGGGAAAGAACTTTCTAATTGCTGAGACTTTAAAAATATTCTAAGGGTCAGGTAAAAACTCTATAGTGTTTAAAAACTTGAAAAATCGAAAAATACAAAGGGATACTCCTATGTGCAAAGGCATGAAAAATAAAAACTCCAAAAGAATTTAAGAGTATCCAAGGCATATGAGTGAATGAAAGTAGTCATAGGATTACTCTGCCCGACTAGATTGGGGGTGGAAGGTATGCTCCCTTTCACCTAGAGTGTGGAACGACAGTTCTGATGAGCTGACTCCCTTATAAAAAAAGTATGAATAAAGAGAATAAAAGTTGATAAATAACTAGGAGTATAAACTAAGCCTGATGAATAATTTGTTACCATGACAACCTATAAGTGCTTACTTTAAGTTTTCTAATTACCTCTATGCATAGACTGGTTACAATCACGCACACACAATAGAAAAGGATCCTGACTAGGGAAGGGACTTGACAAATATGACTGTCGAACATGTTGAGGCCACATATTTTTGCTGAGGGCTGAAATCTCAAACCTGATGATGTTCTTGATGCTGCTTTGCCATAATAATTTTGATTTTCTTCTAGCTATTATCCATTGCTTGAGGACAAGTAATAGCTTAAGTTTGGGGGTGTGATAACTCCGTAAAAAGACTTAAATTCTAGTCTTTTCACTTAAGTTACCAGTCGTCTAAAAAAAGTATGCACTGTATTTTTAGTTACATTTAGTTTTGCCTAGGCAAGATTTATTTGGCTTAACTGATGCTGTTGAGGAGAAGGGGTTGTTTGAGTTGTGTTTGTGTAGGAATTCTATAAAGGAAAAACATTTCAGGCGTGTCAATGAAAAGTTGCAAAGGCCAATGGAGCAGATGAGAACGTGAGGAGCAGATTAATCTCACCGAGGCAAGATTTATCTAAAGAAGTCTGAAGCAAATGTGGTGAAACTGCCTATGTCACATGCCAGCTGGATGACCTGCTTCACGTTCAAGCAAGCCTCGAGCAAGATTTATTTTTTAAGTTTGGGAAATTAATAACGGCTAATTAAGGAAACTCCACAAGCATGCAAATCCCTAGGAAATTCTCCTTATAATTACCAACCGTAGCCGCAAAAAGAATGAGGCAAGGAAAAAGAAAGAAGAACTTTACCTTAGGCATGAGCTAGCAAATACAGTGCTTTCCCTCCGTCTACCCTAGTCTTCCTTGGTGTCCTCCATAGCCAGACGATAGCAGAGCGGTGATCAAGCCTTGAGAAAGGGTGATCACCAAGGCAAGCGTGGTGCTTATCAGGATTACCGCGATAGAGCCCCCGGTTTTGGGATTCGTTCTTCCTTTGTTCTTAAACTCTTATTTTATTTGGGGTTATATTAAACGGTTTAATCTTGGATGATTTTTGATAACACCATGAATTCTTTACTTGGTTTTAAACTTTATTTTTCCTGAACAGTATTTTATGTTTAAGAATGATGAATTATGTTTTCTTATGACTGTTTTGCTCATAGTTAAATATTTTGCCTTAACATTGAAAGAGCATTAAGAGATCACCTGAGGTTTCGGCAAAACATGTATGGGCATTGTAAGAGTATTGAGAGATAGCCTTTTGTCTAGAAAGTGATTCTTGATTTCGAGAGAATTAAGAGAGATTAACGTTAGCAAAGGAATGAATCAAGGATGGTGAAGTTATAACTTGTCTACCTTAGAGATAAGGAGTGAGTTTCAAACAACTAAAAGGGATAAAGGCTGGAGTAGGTTAAGATAACGTCTATAGTTAACGCCGAGAGGTATTGCCATATCAACCGTCTAAGAATACCTAGTAATCCTGTCGGGCAGTTTAGTGAGTCATAATAATTCATTATGGGCTTAAAATAATTGTTACCGAGACAATGGTATAGCATCAGTGCTCTGTGACACGTCTGAATATGTGAGGTTGTTTGAATTATATTTAATCCAATACTTGTTTTATTTTATTTTATATGTCTGCATATTTTCTTTGTCTCGACCACACTTGTCTGAAATCATTGAATCATTATTCTTAGCTCCTTAATATTAGTTCTTAGCTTTAATACTTAGTAGGATTAATTTATGGAATTAGTTCTAGTTGTGGTGAAAAGATATTTCTAATCCAATCTCTGTGGAGACGATACTCACTCACTACTATATTACTTGCATCAATTGTGTATACTTGCACAGATTAGCTTGCCTTAGCATATACATTCACAAGCGATCACTTAGTCATTTATGTTCCCCACAGACTAAGTATTAAATTCGTCAAATCTAACCATCAAAAGTGAATAATAACGATACCCTATGATCAAGTATCAATACCCCTGTGTGTATCGGTACAAAAAATACATTATGTTGCGAAAAGGGGCCTCAGTATCGATATTGTCACCCTGAGTATAGCAGTACCAATACTCCCTTATGAAATCCCTAATTTTAGCCTCAATTTAACCAGTATAGATATTGGGAGTATCGATACTCGAACCCTAAAATATTTTATTTAGGTTAAAAAATAACTCAAAAATCATCTCAAATGATCTAGTTTGGTTTCTAAATTTATTATAAAGCTTTAGTAAGTTTTTTAGGGTCATATGACATCATAAATATATATTATGAACACCTAAAATGTTATTTGTTTGAGAAATCAAAGATAAACCCTAAAATACTCAAATCACCAAATATTAACAAAGTCTACAAATTTGTGAAATTTTAATACTCCAGAGGATTAGAAATACACTAATTTGATGTTTGAATCTCGAAATTGAGCTCAATGCTTACCCACACTCTTCTCCTTAGTGATTTGGATGAAAACCCCCCACTTTTCTTTAGTTATAAATAAACCAAGAGTTTGGTTCTTTAAAACGATGTTGCGAGGGGATAATGAACAGAAATGAAACAATAAAATGGTTCAAGACCTTACCTTTGAGCTATGACTACTTAAAGAATATAAAGGAAGAGGGAGTCAACATGGGCTCAGAGAGAACCTATAGGCTGACGTATCCTCTCTTCAAATCCTCAAAAGAAATTTGTGGGAGTTGTTGAGTCTATATTAGCCGCTCTCTTAGGCTCATCGCTAACGTCGTCATTATGTGCATCATCCATATTCTCGTCTCCATCGTGGTCATCATCTATATGCTCTCCTTGTTAACTATTGACCCAATGCATGGATCCCTCAGGCTCTTTCATGTTGTCGATCTTCACCATAGTGTCGCGACCAATGATCCTGTCATCAGAAAGGATAAGACGAGCTCGTAAGATGCGTTGATATTGAGAATCTAAAAAAATTAAATGAGATACATTCAATAGGCAAGGTTCAATAAAGACTTCGATTTGATGACACTCATGATATTGTTGAAGATCACGTTAGCAAGGTGAAGCTTGCGACTTTTTGGATGCAAAACATCCACTAATTGTTGCTTTAGCAAACGGTGCAAAATTTTGTTCCTTGAAGACAAATGCAATGAGTAATGATAAGATGAAATAAATGATCATGAATGGAGAAAAGGGTGGATCTATTGTTTAAAAGGCACATACCAAGAGGAAAATGGCCTTTTTCATTATCATCGCCGATAATAAGAAGGCCAAAGGTTTGGTCGATGAAGTCAACAAAATGGAGACGGTATAACCCATAAGGTAATAAGCAATGGCCTGATAAGTCGTACCATCATAAGAAGCAGATGACTCAAAGCATTCGAGTAAAAAGCTCGAATAAAAGTATGGTAATAGGGCCATGAAAGTTAAGAAAAGTTAAAAGCTTTATGTCTTTTAAAAAATGATCAGAATGGAGAAAAGGGTGGATATTGTTTAAAAGGCACATACCAAGAGGAAAATGCCTTTTTCATTATCATCGCCGATAATAAGAAGGCCAAAGGTTGGTCGATGAGTCAACAAAATGGAGACGATAAACCCATAAGGTAATAAGCAATGGCCTGATAAGTAGTACCATCATAAGAAGCATGACTCAAAGCATTCGAGTAAAAAGCTCGAATAAAAGTAGGGTAATAGGGCCATGAAAGTTAGAAAAGTTTAAAAGCTTTGTGTCTTTTAAATTTTTCTCTTAGCAAAATCTATTTTTCTAAAAAACTAAAATTAATTTTCATGTTTATTTAATTTGTATGAAAAAATGATTCAAACACTCACAAGCTTTGATGGATTTAAAACATTGGTTAACCTAAGAACATATGAGTGTTGCTTGTGGATTGCCCCTTTGAAGCCACGATTTTATTTTTGGCATTTTTGAAATATTTAAAGAAATGTGTGCTTAACCAAAAATGATGTTTAAGGATGTTCAAGAGTACTTTAAGAAGAGCTAAAAATAAATTTTGGTCTTGAAAAAGATTTATGACCGAATGGTTTTGAAGATGCTTTTGGCTGGGGACTTTTATCTAACACCTTGTGGGTGTAAGATAAAAATTTGGGATTTTAGAAACGTTTTGTTAAATGTAATGCTTGCAACAATGTAATGCCCAATTTTTGGGTTGGTAGTTTTGGGTAAACCCGAGTGAATTCTATATAGGCCATGAAAAATGAGGTGTTTTTAAGCTTGGGTTGTTCAAGTTTAAACTTGAGCCCATTAAGGCATAAAAGAGGTGTTTTTAAGCTATATATGAAAAATGAGGTATAGGAGAGAAATTATCCCCTAAACTATTTTTGAAAGCTTATTTTCATTAAAATAGGATGATGTAAACATGCAGGCTCCTCTTTTTCTTCATCATTCCTTGTGTTCTTCCTACTCCTATTCTTTTAATTTTCTCTTTATAAAAGCTAGAAGAGGAAGAATCTTTATAGTCTAAGTGAAGGTAAGTTTGGAAATCATCTTCCCAAGGCTTAATTATGCTCACAACCTAAGAGTTTGGCCATGGCTGCTATAGTTGGGTTTAAGGATGGTTATGTGTTTAGAGTTTGTGGGTGGCTCTAAAACATTCCTACGCCTTAAGAATCTTATTCCTAACGTTTCTAAGTCCTTAAGTGACTTAAAATTATTTCCATTGATTTTGATTAGTTCCAAGAATTGGGAGAGAGCTCCACGGGAAGAGGAAAGAAGAACCTTCTCTTGGTTAGCTTGAAGGTGTCTTTCGCAATTCCTAGATGAAGGGTAACACACTCCTAACCCTTCTCTATCACTTGTATTTTATAATGTGGGTATGTTTCTTGTTTTGTATGTACGATCATGTGGGTGTACTTGGGTTTAAATCATGAAAATGGGAATTTAATGTTATTTATGCATAAAGTAATGACCTTTCATGATCCTTCATCCATAAATAAACTTTAAACACCATTTGGGGGCATTGGTATAACATTAGGAAGTGATTTAAGAGTTTCCATGAGAGAAAACAAAGTTTTTGGGTTGAGGGTATCGATACTGTAAGAACAATACTGATACTACCTGCTGGGAATGTACAAATTCAAGGGATTGTGAAGAGAGTATTGATACCCCATCAAGTAGTTTCGATATTTTCACATGGTATCAATACTCAGGAGCTATAGATACTTAAGAACCCAATCGGATTCTAATAATAAATTAGTATCGATACCCAGTTTGGAGTATCGATACTGGGTATTTTTTAAACATCAAATTCAATTTTGGTATTGGTACTCATGGAGTATCGTTACTGAGGAAGATGAGTATCGATACTCCTAGATGAGAGTATTAATTATGATTAATTTCCAAACATCGAAGGAAAATTTGGTACTGATACTAGGGGAGTATCGATACGACTAGAAGAAGAGTATATATACCATCGTGAATTGTTGGCCAGTAATGCTAGTTTGAGTTAGAAAAAAGATGTGATTTTTTTAAGAGGGGACACTCTTCCATAAGAATTCAAGTGGAAACCTTAATAGTTGTATGATAACATAAGGTCTTAATGTGGGCAAGATTCTATAAGACTTATGCCTTTGTTTGATGCTTAGGAAGTGACGAGGGTGATGACTGGTAAAATGCTACAACTTAAGTGTAAGCATACACCAATTCCATGTAATAAGTGGTAGCTCAAAGAGCTATGGGTATCATACCCATAGGTAGAAATATGTTCTTCATTGTTTTAAGTATTAAAGTAATCATGGGTATGAAAAAAAACAGTAATTAAAGGATAAAAATCAAAGTAAGAAAAACCAGGCCACGCTACAGCACTACAGAGAGCATCATGCCAATAACCGAATAACATGGAATAATATAGTGCATATCATACTTCAAGTAAGTAAAGGATACTATCCCTATGCGATTAGAAATGATTACATTGAACTACTCTAATAAACTTTCATTAACTAAAGGATTCAAAGTGTTAACAAAGCTAAACCATTAGACACATGCTTTTCAATACACATACTACTCAAGAATACCAATGCTATCAAAAGTGCACATCAAATCAATCAAATATATTTCTATAAAATAATTGAAAATATCATACTTTTAATCATAATATTTTTACTAGTAATCATGAAGCGAAAAGCACATAGAAGTAGTAACAATACAAACATAAATTAATCCAAAATCATCCACAAAGTTTAGAAAATATTCAAGTCATTCCCTCTCTCAACAGAAGGCTTCAAATGGTGATTTGCTGATGTCGATGCTACTCAGTGAGCTCTCTTTATGATGTAGCAATCTTTGGAAAGGAGCTTAAGCTTCCATGACATACGATGAATAACGTAGAAAATGGGCGCTTTTCTAATGGCTTACAATCTTCCTCCTTTTCAATCATGCAAATTACTCCCATTTATAGTCTTGAGGAATTTTCATCCTCCAATAGAATGCTTCCACGTTTCAAGTGTTTCCAGCCCATTGACAGCTGTCCAAGCCTGTCCTATCCAGAAAGTTCTGCTAACCATATTGAGATTCATCGATTGCTGTAACATCCACTTAGCATTTCTCACAATTCTACAATATCAGTGATAGTTTTGGAGCAAAAAAATCCAAATTCAGCCCTAGATAACTCAAAAAAATCTCAATATGCAAAATATGTAAAATTAAACAAATATGATCCTAAAATGCACAAATTCAAATTAAACCTAGGTGAAATAGGATACTAAAGATAACTCTTTTGGAGAGTTATCACACCCCAAACCTAGATGTTTGCTTGCCCTCAATTAAAAATGCATGAAATATACTATCTAAAAGAAATGGAACAAAATATTTTCATGAAATCAACCAGCATATAAGTTTCTTTTTAGCCCTCACCAATGTTGTATAGCATAGATATATTCTTGAATTAGGAAATACAATTTCAACTCATCAAAATCAAAACCCTAAGAGTCTAGTGTGTGCAATTTTGGTGTATCTAATCAATATTTAGCTAAGTTAAAAAAATTTGCACATACTCTGTTAAAGATGTCACAACAATATTCCTCTTCCAATGTTGGATTTCCAACTTATTCTCACACTATGTTGGAACTATTACCGTCATTACCCAAATTATTTCCTAAACCATGATGGAGCTATTACCAGTATTTCCTAACTTATTTCCTAAACTCTCTCATTTCATCATTAATTTTTTTTTTGTAACATTGCTATAACATCTAATAAAGATAAGAGTTTTACAACTTAAAAATTTCTAAATTCTCTAAGTATTGAAAACATACACCAATAGTGCAAAAATAATTCCTAAGGATCCTAATTCCAATAAGAGTCTAAAACATTTCCTATAGCATTTAATACCAAATAATTATCATCATTGAGCATCCCTAAAATTCCTTAAAAACATCATTGATTTCTACAAAATTATCATATGGCATTACAAATACAATTCCTATATGCAAAATAGACTCCTAAATGCAATATTTAACTAACAAGACACCCCCAAACCTAATAGATGCATTGTCCCTAATGCATGCAACAAACAAAAAACACAAAAAACTAAAACTAAAACAAAAACTAAAATATAATAAAGGGAAGTAGAACTCCCCTAAGTGGGTTTCCTTGGGCTCTTTCATAGGCTGAGAACATTGGGGCGTAGATGCTTTACTGTTATTGGCCTTCACCGAGCTCTTCCTTTACAGACTGGCCGACGTTGATGAGGCTTTCAGTATAGTAGCATTAGAGACTAGAGTGTAAGATACTGTAGCATCCAACTTTACCTTTTTTTTTGTCTCTAAGCGTCGATGGCAGTAGCACTAGGATTGCTCTCAGGCATACTCACATTAGTTATTTGTTCAATAGTAGCAATGACCTTACTTATCACATTCACTGTGTCCAATTCAGGCACCTCAAGAGCTGTAGCACCTCCTGCAACTTTGTTTTTCCTCAGATCTAATAATTGTGTATCATCTTGCTCTAGTGCAGCATCATTTCCTTCAATGACTTTCTCTTTTAGTTGTTCATTATTTAAAATTTTTTTATTCCTCAACAATATCAACATCTACTGGTAAAACTTTAGTGGATTTGTTCTACCCCACCTCTTTTTCACTCTCTAATTCATTCTAATCACCTTCCACATCTTCTATAGTTTAAAAAAATTTGGTATCGGTAATCATCACTTGTTCTCCACCACCGGCTACGTAGCTTCAGCACTATATGTACTCGCTGAGCTATGGCCAATATCAGGTATGATTGGTTGCATCAGATCCTCCAAGAACTTTGTTGTAAAAGATGGAAACATTCTCTCCACCTCAGTAAACAACTTGGCAAACATATTCTTTGATGCTAAATCTATACTCATGGCATACTTCCAATATTGGACTTGTGCATCATGTATTTGAGATTGATTCTGAAGAGTGTGGCTTACGAGTTCCATGATATTATCCTGCTTAGCATTAACAAATGTTATAGCACTATTTGGTTCCTCCAATGTTTGGTCATCCAAAGGCAAGAGTTATGTTGTAGCAATCGGAGTAGATGGCTCATCATGAGTAGATTGGGGGTATAGACCTTTCTTCATCAAAGTTTGACTCACAACAGTTGGGGTAATCAGGCAACGATTCTCTACAATATGTTCAGAAGATAATAAACTTGTTATGCTTGATATCACAATGCAGTGATTAAAGATGGAAAATATAAATAGCCTAAAGTCTTCTGAGAACAAACTAACATTTCAACAGATATAATCTTCCCAATATTAAATTTTCTACCTGATAAAACAGAATGAAGCAGCAAGATCTTATCCTTAGTAATGGAAGAAAAGTGCATAGTGGGCATTAAACGAGTGCGGAGAAGAATAAACCATACCCTAGCATCTCGATGAAGATATAGTCTCTTGATGGAGCGAGAACTTGTAGTCGATCTTGTCCATGATCGCCTAGGCAAACACACATCTCGTCTTACATTCTCTAAATCTTTTTCAGTCAAAATTTCAATGAACGTCAAATGCTCGCAAGGTTCATCAACGATACCCAACAGAGCATTAATGGTTTTCTCCTACCAGTAGACCATTTTCTCATGAAGGATTACCACCCATTTAGTTTGAATGGTAAGGTTTTCGTAGAACTCTCGAACCACTTGTTGGTTGATATCGTTGGGGTGATTGCAAAATTTTTCCCATCCTCATTTTGTGATCATTTGCGAGATATAATAAAAAATTAAGGCTCATCCTCGGTAGAGAAGTTGAAACCCTACTCAAAGTAAGAATAATACTAGAAAACTCTTCTTCATACTACCGCCTCTGCTCATCTTCCAGAAATTTCATCACATCTTCAGGCAGAGCGACTTTGCGCAGCACAGGTACTGACGGGGACAGAGTGGGTGTGCGGCCGAATGGCTTTGTTCTTGCTTTCTTCTTTGATATCATTGCTTAGATTGGGTAAAGGTTTAGATGGAAAAGAATTATCAAAGAGTCATAGAGAAGGAAATAGAGTGAAAGTAGAAGAGTAAAGTAAATGTGATTCAATGAGTTGCGTGAAAGAGGGATAAAAATTGGTTTTAAAATTCAAAATTCAAGGGTGGAGGGATAAGATTTTTTTTGAATAGACGGTTATGATTGGCTAAAGTGGTCGCTTAAAAATTGAAGGAGTATGAAGTGATTTACATCTCACAATTACTTTTACTATAGAAGATATATGCTCGTCGACTACTATATCCGCAAAGACATTAAACGCTATCCAACTCAACAAATATTGTGCAACTAGACCAATTTTATGATTGTGGATAAGCTATGAATGCAACAATAAAATTATTTACAAAGAAAAAAAATAAGAACTGAGAAAAATAAATGTCAAAGCTGACTTATTTAAAATGTGAAATTATAAAGGAGGAGGATCGCTTAGGGTGATTGAAGCTAAGGCTTTGTTACTGGCAATAATGCTTTAAATCTTCCATTGACTTTAAATGTTCTTCTATCCACCAATTTCTTTAGTAACACAACTCTATTGTACACTCATAACCCTTATACGTCTCAAAATTTGAGTTAAAGATGTTACATTAACATTACAACATTCTTTGTATATATACCCTTAAAATTCTGCTTCAATATAAAACTCCATTTTAATTTTGAATCTATTTAATTAATCGTGTTCATAAAATAATTATTTGTTATCTAAAACAAAATGATTATAGGCAGTAATTAAGAAGTTCCATTTGTTTCATAAACTATATAAAACTACCTAAACACTGCTGAATTTGAAAACAATATAAAACTTATATATATATATATATTATTCATTCATTCATAAATTCATATATAACTAAAGATATCCAAAATAAAACGATCCTAGTTTACTATTATAGACTTTTTAAACAAATCCGATAAAGCAAACAAACATATATAATATAAAATCCAATAAAAGTTAAGAAAACATTAGAGATGTATTACTAATACTGATAATAGGTATAATCTCCAAAAAGATGCTTGAGAGGCTCCTTGCTTTATGCCCTTTTCATTATCTGAACCTACGCATGAAAATCATCATGCGCTAAGTAAAACTGAGTGAGGCAGTAATCATTCAAGGTGAAATAGAACATAAAAATATTATAAATACATCAAAACATTGTAATATAATTCAAATAAAAAATTAAACTTTCAAACCGATTTAATTAAGTCATTTTCTTCATCAGAAACCTAAAAATCATCATCTCACGATTTGATCAAAATCATGATAGTCAATATTAAACAGAACAATCATTTCATATTCTTTTTCATTCAAACACATTTAAGAACTTTCATATATTTCACTTTCATAGCCCAAAGTACATTTAAGAGAATGCAAGGTACATGAACGTACTAGATCATATCATATTCATTTAATAATCAACATTTCCAAATTAGAATAATTTCCAAGTCATCATTATCAACACCATTTACTTGGGTAATTTTTTCCCTAAAAACATTTATAAAACATTATGAAAATGTTCCACAACTAGAATTAAATCATACTTTTAAAAATAATATTATGTGAGGTTGACTTATCACAAGGCTTCCCTAATTAGAATAATCAGATAGGTAAACTGCACTCACATTTGTCTCACTACCAAACCTTTTCTATGATATCTTTTTTACTCAGGTGCTTTGCCTTTCACTTTCGAGTCACTCGAATCACTAGGTTTATTGTAGTATAGGCAACATCATATAATAGTACAATATTTAACATATATGTTAGTATTATACTAACATAGTCTAATTTCGATAAAATAAATTTTGTAAAACATAATCGATAATAAATTGATATAAAACCAAATCACAATTCCATCATAACTTCAAACTTTATAAAATAACTATTTGATTCTATAAATGTTTATTTTAATCATCATTCATTTCACTTCATAACCTTTGCACTTAAGTCACCATCTATTAATTCTCTTTAGAATTCATGTCAACTTTTTGATTTAATTCATAATAATCCTTCATCATTTTACTTACTTCAAATCTAATACTAAAATTTGTAGCATATAAATATTTACTAAATCTGATACTTTAACATTAAAAAATGAGTAATTTCATCCTCAATTTTCCTAGCCTTTACGAATTCAAGCATCAAATTTACTAAACTTGCAATTTGATCCCAAACATATACTTAAACTTGAAAGTCAACATTGAAGTAATAATAATGTTCAACATTGTAATTTCATACTCAAATAGTGTCATTACATTTACAAACTTGCAATTATGTCCCTAAATCCCATGAATTTTCGAATTCCATTATGGAAGTTCATCAAAATTGCACTTTGGTCCCAATCAACATTCTATCTTAATATTTCAGCATTGCACAATTAAAATTCAACATCGAATACCCATAATTGCATAATTTCTAATCGATATCTCATAATTCCCAAAACTTGCAAAATTGTCCCTTTACTATCTCAAGGTTCCAAATTACTTCAATTCAATCTACAAAGCTTGTATAATACATCTAATATGAATCTAGACCTTTCAACATTTTTCCCTTATTATTTTCATATGGTCGAATTATCTAAAGCAATTAGGGTAAACTTTTCTTTCAACTTGAAGCATGAATTCAACCTCATAACTTAAAATTCATGTTTTTAACCATCATAACATCAAATTCAATCAAAATACAACCAATATCCAAAAACCCTATCATGTTCAAATCTTGTCTACGGCTTTACACTTGATTTTATCATCGCACATGCTTGGAAATTAATCTACAACATCAAAAACATTAAATTAAATGTTAAATTTAAAATGTCCTTCATAAACCCTAATCACCAATGTCATCATCAAAGCATGATTTCCATTTAATTCTTATACCAATAGATATAGAATTTCAAGAGGATTAATTATCTATTGAATAGCTTAATCCAAAAATCAACCATGTAGCTTAAAAATCAAAACAAAATCCTTACCTTTGGGAGATATGGAGTTCACAGCCAAGCTTGAGAAGATGAACAAATTTCTTGATTTTCTAGTAATTGATCATAATACAAATGGCTTTAAACTAATTAAATTGAATTTAAAATTCAATTTATGAGAAATCTCAAATTTGCTATTAATGGATAATGATAATTATAGTTTGCCATTACAATATCTTCCATTAAAATATTCCATGGACAAAGATGAACCAACTTGAAGTTGACATTATTCTTTGGCCATGCAATTCTAAAAAATTACAATTTAGTCACTAAAATTCCCAATTTTTGACAAATAAGAAAAATTGACTTCAATTCCCTATCCATACTAAATTTCATTGTTTTAAAATATAGAAATAATATTTACAAATCCTTCAAATTTTCTTAAAATTCAGGTTCGATCCGTTCTTAGCTCCATGACTCCATAAACTAACATCTTCAATGGTTATTCCTTGTACCATAAATTTGGTTGAATTTTAATTTATGCTATTGTAATTACAGTAGAAATCCAATCGATACATGAACCATATTATGAATTTGTCTATCTCCAGGCGTAATGCAAATCG
Source organism: Hibiscus syriacus (assembly GCF_006381635.1). Lineage (NCBI taxonomy): Eukaryota > Viridiplantae > Streptophyta > Magnoliopsida > Malvales > Malvaceae > Hibiscus > Hibiscus syriacus. The sequence continues at coordinate 1,603,849 of NW_024062296.1, read as the reverse complement.
GTAAGCTACTAGACCATCTTTCCTTATAATCTCATAAGGGCCACTAAATTGGACTTAACTTTCTTTATGCCATAATCTCATAACCCTTTTCTATTGTGATACTTTGAGAAGTACTTTACCATCGACTTGATAATTAATTTATTTTCTATTAAGATCTGAATAAGATTTCAGTCGATCAATAGCTATTTTAATATTGTCTTGGGTAACTTTATTTTTCTTATACTTATTTGGTTAGATTTTGATCAATTATAACTCGATCTTTCAACTTACCAATTAACTGAAGTTCGATTTTCTTCCATATAATTTGGTTAGATTTTGATCAATTATAACTCGATCTTTCAACTCATACCAATTAACTGAAGTTCGATTTTCTTCCATATAATGCTTCAAAAGGAACCATCTTGATACTCGACTAATAACCCTTTTATAAGTGAACTATGCTAAAGGCCATTATATTTCCCTTGATCATTTGAATAAATAACAACTTAGCATGTCTTCAAGTATCTGAATAGTTCACCCTGATTAACCATTGGTTTGTGAATGAAAGGTCGTGCTGAAATTTAGTCGAGTTCCCAAAGCTTTATGCAAAGACTTCCGTAACCTCAAAGTAAATCTCGGGTCTTTTCAAAAACTATCGAGACATGTACTCCATGTAGTCACAAAATTTCTTTGATATTAACTCAACATACTTATCCATCGAGTAATATGCTCAAACGAGAATAAAGTGTGTTATTTTAGTCAATCTATCCACAATCACTAGATTGAGTCTTCTTACAGGGTGTGAAAGGTAAACCTGTCACGAAATCCATAGTAACTTTCTCATTGTCATTGAGGAATGGAAATAGGTTACAACAAACTATATGACACCTGATGCTCTATTTTACATGCTGATAGCTCAAACCTTTAGATACAAGCTCAGTTATAGCCCTTTTTATACCTTCCCACCAGTATCGACTCTTTAGATCTTTATACATTTTTTTTCCTCATGGATGCATTGTTAAAGGAATATAATGAGCTTCAAAAGAAGTTACACCTTTAATTCTTCACCATCGGTATTTAACTTGTCCCCTAACATAAACATCCATAAGATTTCACCTCAAAGTCCTTAGTTTCGCCTTTCTTCACTTGCTCAATTTTTTCTAAACTTTCTCATCCTTGCTTTGAAGATATTTTATTCGATCTAAAAAGGAAGCCTCACTTAATTATACAATGAGTGCATCATTTGTTCCACATATATCGAGCATCCAAAGCTCTCATGCAAAAAAACATATTTCAGCTAAGTGCATTAGCCACTATATTGCCTTCCTAGGGTGATAATCGATAATCACATCATAATTTTTCGAAGCTCAATCCATCTCTTTTTTCTCACATTTAATTCTTTCTACGTTAATAGATATTCAAACTTTTATGATTTGTATAGATATAACACGTCATCATAAAGGTATTGACATCAATTTTTCAAAACAAAAACCACACCTGTTAACTCTAAATCACGAGTCAGATAATTCCTTTCATGGGTCTTTAGTTGTCTCAAAGAATAGGCTACACCTTTGCACTATTTCATAAGCACACATTCCAAACTTTCAAGAGATGCATCACTATAAATTACATAGTCTTTACTTGACTCTGGTTGCACTAGAACTGATGTTTCTAACAGAATCTTCTTAAGTGTATCGAAGCTTTCTTGGCACTTTTCAGTCCAAATAAATGACACATATTTTATGAGCAGCTTGGTAAGTGGGGAAGCGATCATCAAAAAATTCATCATGGATATTTGATAATAGACAGCTAATCCAAGAAACTTTGAACTTTAGAGATATTTTTTGGAGTTTTCCACTCCACTATTGCTTGTACTTTCTTGGGATCAACTCTGATTCCCTCTGTTGAAATCATGTGGCTAAGAAAATCAATTTTCAGCAACCAAAATTCACACTTTAATAACTCAGCATATAACTTTTTATCCTGGAATGTCTGAAGTACAATGCAAAGATGTGCATTGGTTCCTCTTTAGTCTCAAATAAACCAAAATATCATCATGAACATGACTACAAATTGATCCAAATACAGTTGAACACCCAATTCATAAAATCCATGAATATTGCAAGAGCATTAGTAAATAAAAATGGCATCACTACAAACTCATAGTGACCATACCGAGTTTGAAAATCATTTTTGGAACATATTCCTCTTAATCTTAAATTGATGATATTCAGATTGAAGATCAATATTTGAAAATTCCGAGGTGCCTTTAAGATAATCAAATAGATCATGATCCTTGGAATAGGGTATTTATTCTTCACCGTCACTTTATTCAGCTGATGTTAATTTAAACATAATCATAAAAATCCATAATTTTTTAAGAAACAATGTTGGTGTACCCCACGGAGACAATCAGTCTGATAAAACCCTGATCAAGTAGCTCTTGCAACTGTGTTTTTATCGCTTTGAGTTTCATTTGAGCCATTGGTACGGAGACATAGATTGGTGAAGTACCTGTGAAATATCAATCTGAATTCTATCTAATGATCTGGAAGTAATCCAGGTAATTCATCAGAAAAGACATTTGGATACTTTTAATCTATTAGAATATATTCCAATTTAACCTCATATGCTCAATATCAATCAAATTAGTCAGGTAACTGAAAAGCCTTTTGACATCAATTTATTCGCAACCACTTATGATATAACATTTGGCATTGATTCGTTTTTCCTATAGTTATTATTAGTTCGGAACCTCCCTATCTTCAGAAATAACTGTTTCATGTGAAAATATCACATCCATAATATGTAGATAACTAATCCATGTCCACAATGATCTCTATGTTATCAAATGACAATTCCATAAGAGTTTTCGTAACACAACCCCTTAAATCTTTATCATGCAATTTATGCTTATCACTTTATTCTAGCACTATGACTCAACGGATACATAGCTATCATATCATAATCAATGGATTATAATGGAATACCTCCTCTAACTATTTTGAACTAGCATAGGAATACGCAGAACTCGAATCAATCAGAAAAAATGTTGTATCATCATGGAGATGGAAAATACATATTATAATCTGGGATCATCACAGTCCTCCCCAGTCTTGGTATTATATCTATCATGACACGTACATCAGACAGGGAAGTTGCCTCTGAATATCCCCTCGCTCTACCTCTGTCTCGACCACCACTCTCAGACACTACTAATACTCGCTTTGTACTGATATTTCTCCTGCCAACAGACAGTCTCTAATAAAATTACCAGTGTATCCACATCAGAAATAAACTCCTAAAGCCACTCTACTTGCTCGATAGTGAGTTTAACCTCTGCTTATGGTTGTGGTTGAGTAACTGAATGTTGTGCTTGTGCTTACAACATTGGTTGCTATTGATTATAATGTTTAAATTATAATGCTACTGCTACGGATTGGCAATGTTTTGGCTTCTTCAAGAAAGATTTGGATGAATATGGAAATTAGCATATAAGTGTTGCCAAAAGCATTGTCATTCCTTTGATAATTCCATATGTAGTAGATGGCCTCCAGATTTTGGTGGCATTTATCAAAGTTGTGATTATCACCACAATTAACCAAAATGATGATTGAAGCATCTTTGACCTCATACACCACTTAGTTTTTGCAACTTATTTACCATATATGTTAATACTGAAATCTTAGATGTCATAGAATTGAAAGCTTCAAAATCTACTACTAAAGCGTTGCGGTGGCCAAAAATATCCCTTGTATTAGGGTATTGTCAATCATTGGTTGAGATCCTCTCCAAAATATCATAAGCTTCATTGCACGTCTTATCCAACAAAAATCCAGTTTTGAAGCATCAACTACCATACGAGTGTGTATGTTTAACCCTTTATAAAACATCTTCATTTGTGTAAATATGGGAACCCATGCATAAGATACTTCCGCAACAAATCCTTGAATCTTTCTTATTTCATACAAGTTATCATCCTCTATTTGCTTGAATAAAGTTACATAATTTTAAAGTTTAGAATTCAAGTTTGGCGGATTAAATTTTAACAAAAAATTATGTGCTAGCTCGTTCCAGGATGCTATAGTACGTGGCGGTAGTGAACTCAACCAAGCCCTTGCTTTATCATGCATCGAATAAGGAAATAAATTCATCTTCAGTGCTCTGGAACACCTTGCCAAATAAATGAATCACAAACCTCCTTGAATGCTCTCAAATTGCCCTAGGATGCTTAAGAACTGACCCTGAATATTATCCCATAGGTTATAGCATTTGGAACGTGATTGTCTTTAACTCGAAGTTGTAACATTAATCACTAGCCTCACTATGTCCAAATGCATATCATCCAGCATTGGCACTACATGCTCGTGGATAGGTCGATCACGATCATCCATGTTATAGAAGTGTTGGATCACTTCATTGCCAGCGAGGTAAAACATCATTCCCTTGTCTAGTCATGGTTGTTCAATTCCTTTTAGTTTCGAGGTGACGTCTCTTAAAGTCCTCTCAATCTATGTATCAAACAAATCTAATTCATCGTCACTACGGGGCATAAACTAGTAAAAATGAAAACTAAAATGTACCTATAAAAGAAAATAACAAACTGAGCAAATTAAAGAAAGCTTTAAGTCAAACCAATGATTCCCATGTAACAGCACCAAAAACTCGATGACTGGTATAATGCTACTACTTAAGTACAAGTGTACACCAATGCCCATGTAATAAGTGGTAAATCAAAGAGCTACGGTATCGTATCGATGGGGAGAAAATGGTATTAATTAGATTTTTAAGTATTAGAGTAATGATGGGTATTAGAAAGATGCTAATTAAAAGATAAAAATCAAAGTAAGAAACACTAGGTCTTGTTACAACACTACAAAGAGCGCCAAGCCAACAATCAAATATCATGTAATAATATAATGCATATCATACTTCAAGTAAGTAAAGCACATTATCTGATGTAGTAGCACCAAGCCTACTTGATTGTGGATATAAGAAGGTAGTAAAAACTTGTGTAGTAAGTGAATGGCCACAAAAGAGAGGGGCTAGGATGATTGATGTAGAAAAGTATGGAGGACTAATTTGTTCAAAGTAAAGGATGACTATAATGATATAGGCATGGTTTTTGAGTTATGAATGAAATATGAAGATGATGATGGAGTTACTGTGATAGTATATTGCATAAAGACTCAAAGAAGAACATACACTAAAGAGTATATACCTAGATTTTATATGCTTTAAAAAAGGGGTGTTAAATAAGGACTTTAACCCACTAGATATGTAGATATAGAAACCAAAAGTATTAATGGAAATGAAAGGGGTTGAAATCATAAGTAAGAATACTTGATAAGTTGATAGAGTCACAAAATTACTAAGATAATGAGTTAATCTCACAAGGATTTGTATTGATCAAAAAGGTTATTGTTTACAAAGAAAATGCTTTAGACTATTTATAGGAAATATAAAGGCATGGATGAATATAAGTCTTCAAAATTGCTTACTTGGGTTGATGGTTGATGATGATCTGCTTGTGACTTTTGAACCATTCCTTTGTTATTGTAGTGCTTCTTTTCTTTGCATTTTTTTCTTTCTTTTTGTACTTCTTTTGATGCTTGGAGTCTTTGCTGCACTTTTCTTTCTCTTTTTTTTCTTTTCTTGATTCACTTTTTCTTCTCTTATTTTCTTTGCAATGATTCACTCTGGTGATATTTGTTTTACCATTTGATTCTTCCACCAGGATCAAAATACCGCTTGATATAGTAGCATCGAGGTGACTTGATTATGGATATAGGACTGAAGCAAATAACCTGCGTAGTAGGTGAATGGCCAAAAATGATATGGGATAGGATGGTTAATGTAAGATAGTATGGAGGTTTAATTTGTTCAAAGTGAAGGTGATAGGGATACGTGCGGATGAGTGAATGTTGCTCGTATGGAAGCGGAATGATTTGAATGGAAGAAGAAGATAATGGGATTGTGGAGATAGAGATAGATGGATAATTGTCCTATCGAACCTTTCTAGTTATAATGAAAAGGAAAACTCGATAAATGGCTCTAATCAACCCTTTTAATCGTAATGAAGAGGCAAAGGGAGTGTGAATATCTCTCTCACAAAAAACTTGAAAAGAACTTAATGAAAAGAATCTTCGAAGGAACAAGTAATCAATACTTGCAAAGATAAACTCTCAATGTATTGTACTCAAGAAAATATGCACTTGCAATGGTGGGAGGAACCTCGTTTATATAGGGTGAAGAAGTCTTTGTTGTAGTATGCCATACTTGAAAATAATAATATAAATAACAATAACAATACTATCCTAATTCGTAATAACAATAAGCTAAAGATAATTGCTTTAATTCTTTCTTAATTTCTAATAAAATAATAAATCTAACCCTAAAATATAATACATCATCCTATATTAAATTTTTTACAAATAATCAATAAAAATATTGAAAATTTGTAATATATATAAAATCACATTAATCTCGTATAGGAATTTCTTCATGCGTTTTTTTCACTCAAATGAGCGTATCTTGAGTTCCTGATATTAGATTGATGTGATTCAAGAACTATTAAAGGTAGGAGACAACCAGTCGTAACTCCAAAAGACATGTTCACTAAATAAAACCTGGCTTCCAATCAAAAGGTCGTTGCAAGCCTAATGTTATTTTGATATTCTTTTCATCAATTTGAAGCTTTAATCCATATTCTCTTGATGTCAGCCTTGATGTGCACGCATCAAAAGGCTGGTTATAATGATATGGGTGTGGTTTATGGCTTATGAAAAAATGGGAATATGGTGAGTATATCAAGGAAAGACTCAAAGAAGAACCTATACTAAATTGTATAGACCCATACTTAATATGCTTTCAACAAGGGGTGGTAAACAAGGACTTTGACCCACTAGATATAAATATCTAGGAACCAAAAGTATCAATGGAAATTAAAAGGGATTGATACCACAAGTAAGAATACTTGATAAGTATATAGAGTCATAAATGGACTAATATAAAGGAGTTAAAACTACCAAGGATATGTATTGATCAAAAGGATTGTTGTTTACAAAGAAAATACCTTAGACTATATAGGAAATGTAAATGCATGGCTGAATAGATAGGTGTGTATTCGACCTTACGTGCCTTTATAAAGCTACATAATTAATGGATGAATGCTCATGTCTCTTGCCTAGGTGTTAGTTTGGCTATCTCTTCAAATGGTGGTGTTGTTTCAGCTTGAACGATATCCCTTGGCGAATGGTTATGGTTGCTTTATGTTGGCGCCAAGATAAAGAGAAAAAATGTTTAGCCAAATAGTGTTACCCCTTGGAGTTTTGCCTAGTTGAGTGCACATGTTATGAACATGCTTGATGAATGCCGAAAAAAACCCCATGCTTTGCACATAGTCTCATGGCCTTCGGATGTATGTTTAACCTTGTTGCACATGATTATCCACGCCTAAGGTAAGTATATGTTGCTACTGTAGTGCTCATTGGTGATTTAGATTAATTAGGTATTGTCATGTATGTACCTAAGTACACTCAAGCTAGCTAGCTAGTGACACTCCAGCAACTCAGCTACCATCTTAGCTTCACTTCAGTTTCCTTTAGTCCTCAGTTCAACTACCAAGTCCTCAGCTACCCTTCAACTTGTTAGAGTATGCCCAAAGACAAATCATATGATGATTGTATTGATATTTTATTACCGATTTTATTGAATTAAGACATTGTAACTATTATTTTCAGTTATATTCGTGTTTAACATAAAAGCTGAAGATAATACGGTCCATAAAATAACATTATTATTAATATTAAAAGATCCCTAGTCAAGTATTATTATTGGCATGGATAATAATAATACGTTTAAGACTAATATGTTATTGATTGATTACAATGAGTTGTCATTGACATAAAGATATCAGAGGGTGTGTATGATTAAGATATGACTTGTCCTTCCTACATAATAAGAATATATCGCAGGCCACTTGATGAGTGAGACTAGAAATGCATGGCCATGCTCGAATGAGTTGATATGAGATATTACAAATTATTGTTAATTATAGTCTACTCTAGATATCAAGAAACAATAGATGAACAATACAAGTGTGACTATTCCAAGACTCGTACTATAGATATAAAGGACAAAAGGATGTAATATATAAAAGAGTTAATCAGGAAGATGATATGTCGAATCATAATTCTTGTAACTTAAGTGACAATGATATTGGTAGATGGCAATCATTTTATGTAATATAGAATTGTTCTATAATTACTACTAACATTAAAAAAACCTACAAGGTCACACCCTATGAATGAAAGAGCAATATGTACAATTTATGTACGTAAACATTAAAAGAGGGTAATTATGATTAAACTCTTTCATGGGTTTTTAATTTGAATTAATTAAATAAGAGTTTAGATAAATGTTAAAGAGTGTAATTCGGATTATAAGTATTTAATGGATATTAATTTGAATTAATTAAATAAGAATTTAATTAATTAAAATAACCAAAAATCCCTAAGAAGTTAGGGTAACTCGGATATCTAAAGTGTGTAAGGTCTAGTAGTTGCATTATCTTCAGTCGTTTCTCAAAACCGTTTTAGGGAAAAAAAATTCTCTCAATCAGGTGATATGAGTAGAGGCCGAGACACATTTTTGTAGAGGCTTGCGATTCAAACCGTTCATGATCACCATTAGTTGTTGTTATCTCTGCTTTTTCAAGGAACGCACTGTAAGCATTCACATCATTTCCTCTAATTTAAGTTTTTGTACTGGATCGCTGGTGAGATGACATATTTTTGTTTCCACACGCCATAGGGTGCGCCGATGATCCCAACAGTGGTATCAGAGCCACTTGTACTTCTGGATTCGGGTTATAATTCTTGGTTGATGCGATATGTATGAGATGTATTTGGTTTTACTATTTTGATGATTATGTGATATTTCTGCGAAATCAGTGGTTGATTAAATTTACGATTAATATGCTAATTGTGTTAATATTTGTTTTTACAATTTGTATGTTGCTGCAAGGATTTTACGAAATACAAATGTCAATCATTGACACGATGATCAGTGCGTATGTGATAGCAGATCGCATTTAGTAGTGGAACAATGGTTGTTTCGACGTAGAAAAACCTTCGAGATTGAAATCCCAAAAACACGATTCTATTGATAACTGTTATCAAATGACGAGGTTTTCTATAGAAAAATAAGTTGTTTTTTAAAAATTCCACCGTTCCTAGGCTCCACAATGGGCTTTGGCCCTTAAACCTTCATGAGTAATATGGTTTGTAGGCCTATATTAGTTTTTTCTAACAAAGGCATAACAACGTGTATATGTATGTATATGATATGTTTGTTTGCACAGTGTTTGACAATCATGGTTATAGCCCTTTTCAATTTATAATGGTTGAATTTAAAATACGGCCTACATGTTATGCCTTCTATTTCAATTGTATTTATTCTCGTCTTATTCCTTCACATGTAAAACGATTCCTTTTAAATTGTAATCTTATGAAAATTCAAAAGAAAAAGAAGAATGGACTGGTATAAAGGCAAGAAGATACCTAGAGAGTAGTATTAGGTTTTAGGGTTTTTGGTTCTCCTATTGGCTTGGGATGGCCACCTTAGTTATTGTTTTTGGCTATAACCATTGGATCTTATTTATTGCCTATATTTGTTATTTATGTAATGCAATAAAATGCTAAAATAAGGGCCTAATATTAAAATGAACAATGATAATATATTTGCGGAAATCCCTCTTTATAATCTAAGTTAACTTAACCGTCTAATATTTACTCTCGTTAAGTCTTCAATCGATATTGTGTGGGCTTGGCCAAAGCATTGTCACATAAATCTATCTTGGTTAAACATGAAGAATAAGCAGTGACATTCACTTGTTGAAATATTGGTAATAACTTAGCTAGGTATTATAATAGGATTAGAAACCTAGATGTTAAGTATTTTGATAAGTCATGAGATGATTTAAACAAGAGTTTTCACCAAAAGGATGAATTACATGAGATGTAACTAGTACAGTTTACTTACCTAGAATCACTATCCTAAAGAAAAGCCAAAGATGATTTAGGAAACTGATGAATTATGGATCCTCACCTACTATAAATTTTGTAATTTTTTTTTTGAAATTAAAACGATAGGGTTTATAAATTTTGAATGCAATAGTGGGAATAATTTTTAAATAAAGACATATTTATAAATTTTTAATTTGGTAAATTTACTTACTCTAATATTTCCATTGTTGTAGACTTAATGGCAAACAACATTTTATCACTGCGATCACACCTTGAGAAGGAGAAGCCTAATGGCATAAACTTCCTTGACTGGTTTCATAATTTGAGAATTAATCTTAAACATGAAAGGAATGAATATGTCATTGAAGAACACGTTCCTGATGAACCGGTAGCTAATGCTTCTAGAGCTGACAAAGACAAATTTAAGAAATATATGGATTATAAGTTAGATGTTGGATGTTTAATGCTTTCCACCATGACTCATGAGATTTAGAAGCAACATGAGGACATGGTTACATATGAGATAATTAAAAAATCTCAAGGAATTATATGAAGGGAAAGCACGTCAAGAGAGGTATGTGATCTCTAAAGCTCTATTTCAATGCAAAATTGTTGAGGGATTTCCTGTAGGAGCTCATGTCATCAAGATGATGGGCTACATCTAATCGTTGAAAAAGTTGGGATTTTCTCTCAAACATGAATTTGCTACCATATTATCCCACAATCATTTTCAAATTGCTTAAGCGAATTTGTCCTTAGTTTGAACATGAATGAAATTAATAAGACTTTTCCACGTTTACTTGGCATGCTATTACCTGCTGAAAGTAACATGAAAAAGTTGGACCAATGCCCATTCTTATGGTATAGAAGGACAAAGGAAAGGGAAAGAAAAGGTACCAACAAAGTCTAAGGGAAATGGTAAGTCCAAGCTGAAGGAAAAGATGCATTGAAGCCAAAAGAGGGAGTTAACAAGGAAGGAAAATGTTTCCATTGCGGTAAGACCATACACTAGAAGAGAAACTGCCATGTTTACTTTGAATAGGTCAAGAAGGCAAAAGCAAACGGAACATTTGTTTCAGGTATTTATGTTATTGATGTTAATTTGTCAACATCTACTTTTTAGGTATTAGATATCGGTTGTGGTTCTCACATTTGTACTTCTGTACATGGACTGCAAAAGACAATGAATATGGCTAAAGGAAAGGTAGACCACGAGTAGGAAATGGAACAAGAGTTGTTGCATTAGCTATAGGGACATATGCTTTATATTTGCCTACTGAACTTGATTGAAATTTAGAGGATTGTTTTTTGTGCCTAGTTTGACTAAGAACATTTTGTATTTCTTGTTTGAACAAGGTTGGTTTTGAGATTATTAAGAATAATTGTTGTTTTTATCTCGATAACATTTTTTATGGTTCAACACAATTGGTTAATGGTCTCTATATTTGGATAAAGAAAAAACCATTTATAATATAAATACTAAAAGATAAAAAACAATTGACTCGAATCAAACTTATCTTTGTTATTATCGTTTAGGCCATATAAGTGAGAAACGTATATCAAAACTTCATTACTTTCACCGATGACTTCAGTCGGTATGGGTATATTTATCTTATACGCCATAAATTTTAAGCACTTATAAAGTTTAAAGAATTTAAAATTAAGTACAAATAAACTAGGCAAGAGTATTAAGGTACTTTGATCAAATCGATGTGGAGAATACTTAAGCATAGAGTTTGATGAACTCCTGAAAGAATGTGGGATTGTTTTACAACTTACACCACCTAGTACACCACAATAGAATAGAGTTTCTGAAATAATGAATCGAATGTTGTTAGATATGGTTCAATCGATGATGAGTCATAGTGATCTTTCGACTTCATTTGGGGACATACACTTGAAACAGTCATTTTCACACTAAATCATGTTCAATCTAAATTGTTTCAAAAGATATCATACATGATATGGATTCAGAAGTGCCCTAGTATGTCTTCTATGAAGATTTGGTGTATTAAGCTTATGTAAAACATCAGATGTATATAAAACGCGAAATTAAATCTCATAAGTGTATATTTGCTGGATATCGTAAAGAAACTAAGGGATACAATTTCTTTAACCCTAACGAGAACAAAGTGGTTCTTACCTGAGCTTGAGTTTTTCTCGAAAGAGAATTTCTCTCAATGAAAGGGAAGGGTAGAAATATTAAACTTGGAGAATTTGAAGAACAACATATCAATGAACTTGAAGTTGAGCATGTTTTACAAGTTGTTGAGGAAAATTCAACAGATTTAGAAATACAACCACATCGTATATCCACAAGAAAATGACATACACCTGAGAGATTTGGATTTCTCGTTACCACACTTGGAGATGTTCTTCTTATGGATCAAGATGAGCCTAGAACATATCAAGAGGCAGTGTATAGCCCAGACTCTAAGAAATGGCTTGAAGCCATGAGATCTCAGATGGATTCCATGTCAGTAAATCAAGTGTGGTCTTTGGTTGAACTACTTTAAGGGGTCAAACCTATAGGGTGTAAATGGGTTTTAAAGAAGAAAACTGACATCGATGTTAATGTACAAACATACAAAGGGTCGATTAGTCGCCAAAAGTTATCGACAAGTTCATGGTGTGGACTTTGACGAAACATTCTCCCCTGTTGTTATGTTTAAGTCCATATGGATCTTGCTCACAATAGTTGCATTCCATGATTATGAAATCTAGAAAATGGACATCAAAACTATTTCCTTAATGGAAAACTTGAATAGAATGTGTATATGACACAAGGTTTGTAAGCTACAAAGGTCTATTTATGGACAAAAGAAAACTTCATGAAGCTGGAATCTTCGTTTTAATGATGGAATCAAAGAATTTGGTTTTATCAGAAATGAGGACCAACCTTGTGCTTATAAGAAGGCTAGTGGGAGCATTTTTTTTCGTAATCTTATATGTAGACGACATAATCATCATAGGACATGATATACCTACTTTACAGGCTGTTAAGACATGCTTAGGTAGTTGTTTTTCTATGAAAGATTTGGGTGAGGCAGCATATCTTATGAGTTAAGATCTGTAGAGATAGATCAATACGAATTCTAGGTCCGAGTCAAAGCACATATATAGACAAAGTGTTGAAAAGGTTCAGTATGAAAGAATCCAAGAAAGGATTTTTGCCTATGAGACAAGGCAATTATCTTTCGAAGGAAATGTGACCTTCAACTCAACAAGAAAAAGAACGGATGAATAAGATTCCATAAGCTTTGGCTATTGGTGTTATCATGTATGCCATGATATGTACTCGACCAGATGTGGTTAGAGTATGCCCAAAGACCAATCATATGATGATTGTAATAATATATTCATTTATCGATTTTATTGAATAAAGACATTGCAACTATTATTTTCAATTATATGCATGTGTTTAAAATAAACGAAAATATAATAAAGTCTATATAATAACATTATTATTATTAAAATGTCCATAGTCAAATATTATTATGGGCATGTACAATAATAATATGCTTAAGACTAACATGTTATTGATTGATGACGGCAAGTTGTCATTAACATAGAGATGTTAAAATTGATAAATGATTATATTGTTATAGAACAATGTATTGGATTAGCCCACCATGAGCATATGTATTGGATTATTATGTAATGGTCATAACATTACTCATGGTGATGACTATATGTATCCTCATACTTGAGTTCAATGTTATCCCAATATATTGTTGTATATTTTGTTACAGTTAAACATGCTTCGTAACTGGTTACACTATAAAGATGTTATTGAATATATCTCGATATATGTAGTGGGTTCTATGATTAAGATATGATTTTTCCTTCGTATATAATAGGAAATATATCACAATCCACTTGTCATTAACATAGAGATGTTAAAATTGATAAATTATATTGTTATAGAACAATGTATTGGATTAGCCCACCATGAGCATATGTATTGGATTATTATGTAATGGTCATAACATTACTCATGGTGATGACTATATGTATGATCCTCATACTTGAGTTCAATGTTATCCCAATATATATTGTTGTATATTTTGTACAGTTAAACATGCTTCGTAACTGGTTACACTATAAAGACTGTTATTGAATATATCTCGATATATGTAGTGGGTTCTATGATTAAGATATGATTTTTCCTTCGTATATAATAGGAAATATATCACAACCACTTGATTGAGTAAGACTAGAAAATGCATGGTCATGCTCGAATAAGTTGATATGAGATATCACAAATTATTCGTTAATTATAGTCTACTATAGATATCAAGAAACAATAGATGGGCTATACAAGTGTGAATATTCCAAAACTTGTGCATATTCTAGATATAAAGGAAAAAATGATGTAATGCATAAAGAGTTAATCACGAAATGATATGTCGAATCATAATTTTTGTAACTTAGGGGACAAGGATATATTCTAGATGTACAAGAACCTACAGGGTCACCCTAGGATTGAAATGAGCAAAGATGTACAATTTGTTGTCTGTTAGTAAAATATATATGTAGTTAATATATGTATATTTGATGTACATATGATTTAATTATTCTGAATATAATAAGTAAACATTAAAAAACAAATGTAATTTTGATTACAACTTTTAATCAATATTTTATTCAGAATATTTAAATAAGAGTTTAAATAAACGTTAAAGATTATAATTCAGATTATAAGTCTTTATGGATATTTAATTTGAATTAATTAGATAAGATTTTTTATTAATTCAATAACTTAAAATCCCTAAGGGTTAGGGTAACTAATATTTAAAGTGAGGTAAGGTCTGGTAGCCACTTCTCTATTCAGCCGTTTTTCTCAAAACTGTTTTTGGAAAAAGTAAATTTTGCTCACAATCGAGTGTGATAAATAGAGGTCGAGACATGTTTTCGTGCGAACCGTTCATGATCACCATTAGTCGATGCTACCTTTGCTATTTTTAAGGACCCATTGTGAGTATTTGTATCATTTATTTCGGATTTTGATTTTTTGTAATTGGATCGCTGGTTAGACCGTCTAGTTTTGTTTCCGATGCGCCATGGGGTGCACAGGCAGTCCCAATAGATGAATCATTTTCTTTATGTATGCCGAGTCAGTGTCAGGAAAACCCTGGTGAAAATCTCTAGGTTATGGTTAAAAGTATCCTTAGTACTTAAGAATAAATAAGGATCCATTTCTTGTTTATAGAGGCGAGGAAGAGCATAATGTGAAAGGTTATACTGATGCCAGCTTCGAAACTAACAAAGATAACTCACGATCATAATCTTGTTTTGTGTTTTGTCTTAATGGAGGTGTTGTGAGCTGTAAAAGTTTGAAGCAAGACACAATTAGTTGATTCTACAACAGAGGCGGAATACATTGCAACCTATGAAGCAGCAAAGCGATTATTTGGATCAATAAGTCATATAAAAATAGGGTTGTTGCTAGCATGTCAGATATCATAGAACTCCGTTGTGACAATAATGGAGCCAATGAACAAGCAAAGGAACCAATATTACATCAATGATCTAAACATATTCTTAGGCACTTTCATATCATTCGAGAGATCATAGATCATTGAAATGTGGACTTATGCATAATACACGGATGACAACATTGTTGATCCCTTGACGAAGCCTGTTACACAGGAGAGGCATGATCGTCACACTGAGTCACTCGATTAGATATGTGAGTGATTGGTCTTAGTGATAGTGGGAGATTGTTAGAGTATGGCCAAAGACCAATCATATAATTGCAATGATACATTTTATTTACCGATTTTAATGAATAAAAGCATTGCCACTTTTTTTAGTTATATATCTTTGTTTAACATAATCAAAGATAATAAAGTCCATATAATAAAATTATTATATTATTATTAAAAGATCCATAGTCAAATATTATTATGGGCATGAACAATAATAAAATGCTTAAGAATACATGTTATTGATTGATGATAACGAGTTGTCATTGACATAGAGATGTCAGAAATGATACATGATTATATTGTTAGAGAACAATGTATTTGATTGACCCACCATGAGCATATGTCTTGGATTATTATGTGATGGTCATAACATTTCTCACGGTGATGACTATATGTATGATCCTCAGACTTGAGATCAATGTTATCCCAACATATATTGTTGTATGTTTGAAACAATTAACATGCTCCGTAATTGGTTGTACTATAAAGATTGCTATTGAATATATCTCGATATATGTAGTGGAGTGTATGATTAAGATAGGATTTTCATCCTACATAATAGGAAATATAGCACGTGCCACTTGATTGAGTGAGACTAAAAATGCATGGCTACACTCGAATAAGTTGATAAGAGATATCACAAATTATTCGTTAATTATAGTCTACTCTAGATATCAAGAAAAAATAGATGGGTTATACAAGTGTGACTACTCCAAGACTTGTGCCTATTCTAGATATAAAGGACAAAAGGATGTTATACATAAAAGAGTTAATCATGAAGATGATGTGTCGAATCATAATTTATTGTAACTTAGGTCAAAATGATATATTGGTAGATATTTCTCATTTTATGTAATATTAGAATTGTTCTAATAATTACTACTAACGTTACAATAACCTATAGAGTCACCCTAGGATTGAAATGAGAAAAGATGTAGAATTTGTTGCACATTACTAAAATATATATAGAGTTAATATATGTATATTTGATATACACATGATTTTAATTATCTCGAATATAGTAAGTAAACATTAAATAATGTAATTATGATTACAACTCTTTTAATGGGGTTTTAATTTGAAATAATTAAATAAGAGTTTAAATAAATATTAAAGAGTGTAATTCGAATTATAATTCTTTAATGGATATTTAATTTGAATTAATTAAATAAGAATTTAATTAATTCGAAATAACCAAAAATCCCTAAGCTTAGATATTTAAAGTTATGTAAGGTCTAGCACCCGCAGTATTTTTTTGGGAAAATAAGATTTTACTCTCTATCGGGTGAACTGAGTAGAGGTCGAGACTTATTTTTGTGGGGGCTTATGATTCGTGATCACCATTAGTCGCTGTTATATTTTTTGTTTTTCAAGTGACCCACTGTAAGTATTCGCATCATTTCCTCTTGATTTCAATTTTTTGTAATTGGATCGCTGTTGAGGCCATCATGTTTTTGTTTACGCTACACCATGGGGTGCACTGACAGTGCCAACAGGAAATCATTTAGCTAATTCCCAACTCCTTTAGCTAGCCTTTAAGTTGAGTAAGTTATACATCTATCTTTCAAGCTATCATTGAGTTGCCACATTTATCTCTAGGCTCCACCAAGCTACCATTTGACGTATCCCCCAATGTATCTACCTATGAGAAATAACAAAACAACCAAATTAACAATGTACAATTTAGAAATGAATAAAATACATGCTTCTACTTAGGTTAATCATGTGTTTGAGTTAGAATAAGATATGTGTGATTGTAAGTGCTATCAAGATCACAACATAGGTTATGCATGAACTATGGAATGTCATAAATGTTGTGTTTAAAAAGGAATGAAGGTAAATCATGTAACATGCTATGTTTCAGCATGTAACATGTTATATAGTTTGTCTTCAGTAGGTGGCAATTTTTGAAAAGTTTCAAAGGCATTAAAACATTTGAGTGAGAGGGCTTACTTGAATTGTTTGGCTCTTGAATGAGTGATAAGTCCTTGTGGAAGTGTCTCCGATTTATGTAAGGAAGTGCTCACATCATCCCCCTTATTTGATATGATTTGTCCTCAAATCATCGTGTTCTTCATAGGGTGAGATATCTAAAACATTGAATAAAGCCTTTACATTGCTATAGTCTTTAGGAAGGTCCAACTTATTGTCATTTTCATTCATTTTCGGCACGATTTAGAAAGGACCATTTCCTCTGGGCATAAGTTTGGACTTGTGATGGTTTGGAAACCTTTGCTTTCTAAAATGTACCAAACTCAATCTCCCACTTTAAACATAACATTCATTCTTTATTTGTTAGCATGGTGTTCATACTATCGAGTTTTTTTCTCAAAGTTTTATCGGACTTGCTGGTGTAGTTTCTTCACATACTTAACCTTCTCCTTTCCATATTTGGTTATCACTTAATCAAAAGGAAAAGGAAGTAATTATATGGGAGTCAAAGGGTTGAAGCCTTGCACTAACTTAAATAAAGAATGCTTTATGGCAGAGTGCATTGATCGGTTGTAGGAAAAATCCACGTTCGGTAAGCACTCTTTCCATGTCATGATAATATTCTGAATGACTAATCTTAATAATGTAGACAATACTCTATTTACCATCTCAGTTTGGCTATCAGTATATGAAGGAACATTCTAAAGAAATGTAATATTTTTCCCACCTTGCTCCAAAGCATCCTCCAGAAATGGCTCAAAAACTTGACATAATTATTGGAGATAATAGTTCAAGGTGTTCTATGTAATATTACCATTTCTTTGAAGAATATATTTGCAACATGCCTAACATCATTTGATTTGTGGCATGGTATGAAATGAGTCATCTTTAAGAATCGATCAACTTCACAATGATGAAATCTCTCCCTGTTATTGTTTGGGGTATTCATAGCATGAAGTGTATGGAAATGTCAATCTATAGAGAGCTTGGTTTGGGAAAGGCACGTATAATCCATGGGGCAAGACCTTTAATTTGTCTCTATTGCACATAATGAACATTTTACATACGTTTTTAACGTCTCCTTTTTTCTTTGGGCAAAAGAGATGTTCTCTCAAAGTGCTTAGTGTCTTCTCAATGCAAAAGTGCCCTATAAGTCCTCCTTTATGTGCTTCCTTGGTCAAAACCTCTCGAATATATATCATTGGGGAATACAAAGTGTTCATTTTTTAAAAAGGAAACCATAATGTATGTAATATTTATCATGAGCCCATGTTTCACACAACTTATACGTTTCTCCAAAATCAAGGTTAGTAGTATATTGTTCTTTAATGAACAAAAATCCAAGGAGTTTAGAATTCAAATTATTAAGAAGTATGTACCTCTTTGACAAAGCATTGACCACAACGTTTTCTTTACCCTTCTTTTGCTGAATGACGTTGGGAAAAGATTTAAGGAATTCAATCCATTTGACATGATGTTTGTTCAATTTGTGTTGTCCCTTGATATTATTCAAAGCATCATGATCAATATGTATAAAAACTCCTTTGGCCACAGATAATGTTGCTATTTTTCTAATTTGTCTTGTCAAAATTGAAAAGTACAAGTAGAAGAGCCTCTCTCAAACATTCCATAATTTCATTAAATGCCTCTTCTTGTTCATTACCTCTTGTGTAGTTTAAATTATTCTTTATAATCCCGATTAAGGGATCTGTAATGGTGCTAAAGTTGGGTACAAAGCTTTGATAAATTGGGCAATCCATGGAAAATCCTTACTTGGCTGATGTTATTAAGTCTGGGCCATTATTGAATCACATTGATCTTTTCTTGGTCTACTTCCAGTCCCTGTGAACTAAAAATGAAGCCTAAGAAGATAAGTTTGTTAGTACAGAAAATAAAGTTTTTAAGATTGACATATAATTGCTCATTTTTCAAAGTTTTAAGGACAGACCTGAGATGCTCTTTATATTCCTCCAAAGACTTATTATAGATTTAAGATGTCATCAAAATAAACAACACAAAACCTATCGGTAAAGGGTTGAATGGCATGATTCATCAGTCGCATGAATGTAGTAGGTGTGTTGGTTAAGCCAAAGGCATGACCAACCATTCATACAAACCATGTTTGGTTTTAAAGGCCATATTCCACTTTTCAAATCAATATTGGAGAAGATGCAGGCTCTACTGAGTTCATCAAGCATATCATCTAACTGAGGTAAGGGATGTCTATACATGATGGTGATTTGATTAACAGTTCGAATCCACACCATTTCTAGGTTTCATCTTTCTTTGTAACTAGTAAGACTTGAATAGCACATGGACTTAAACTTCCAAATATAACTTTTATCCATTAATTCATTGACTTGTCTCTATAATTCCTTTGTTTATTTTGGTTGCTCCTATAAGCCAATCGGTTTGTAATAGTAGCCCAGGAATAAAATTTATCTATTGCTCAATTCCTTGTATGGGTGCCATTCGTCTGGAACTATTTCGAGAAATATGTCTTTAAATTCATGCAAGAGAGAAAATAGTATAAGGAAAGCCTTCTAGGGGATTAGTAATAAGGAGATTTTCCTTATACATAAGTAAAAGAAGTGTTTTTATGCAGAAAGATGTTTTTGGATTTCTCCTCCAATAACATGGTAGGGACTCTAGGGAATTAAAGTGATATTCCTTCATTCGTGTTGAAGAGAAAATTAATTGGTTAATCCATCATTATTATCTCTTTTATATTATTGACGGGGATGCCCAAGAAGGAGATGGCTTGAATTAATTGGAACTGCATCACAAAGTACATTATCCTTGTATTTTTTGTTGGAGAATGGAACTTGTACTTGCTTAGTCACTTTCATTTATCCCACATTGTCCAACTACTGCAATTTGTATGGATGAGGATGCTTGGTAGTTTTGAGGCCTAACTTTTCAACCATCAATGTGCTGGCCACATTGGTACAACTTGTTCCATCAATAATAACCAAACATATATTTCCTTCAGCAATGTACTTGGTATGGAATATGTTTTCCCTTTGTTCATTTTCCCGAGACTGAATACTCAATGTCCTTTTGACAACTAGGACATTGTATGATGTAGAGGACAAATATATGTTACTAGATAATAATAAGGAATATGTATAAGGACCTTACCAGGAATGCTCTCACAAAGCCACACGAGTTAACTCCAAAATAACTCGAATGACACTTGATCCTCTTCTAGTCTCACCACTCTCTCAAGTCTTTTACCACTCGAACTACTTTAAGCAAAGTTCTTGTGTAGACTCACTCAAAACTTTCTCAAATAAGCTTATTGTTGTGTGTCAGCTGTAAAGGTTAGTAGAATAGTTAAAGCAAAATATAATGCAAATGGTGGCCTAGAAATATAGAGAAAGGGATTACTTACAAAAAAAGTCACTTACAACCTCACCATCACTATAATAAAGTCTTCAAATTTTCTTACTTAGCTTGATGGTTGAAGATGATTTTGATTATTCCTTTTGAACCTTTCCTTTATTATTGTAGTGCTTTATTTTCTTTGAATTTTATTTTTCTTTGTTTTTGTACTTCTTTTGTTGCTTGGAGTCTTTGTTGCACTTTTCTTACTCTTTTTTTATTTTCTTGTTGCACTTTTTATTCTCTTTGTTTTCTTTGCAGGGATTCACTTTGTGGATGTTTGTTACACCATTTGCTTCTTCCACCAAGGCTTTGAATGTTGCTTGATGTAGTAGAACATAGGCCACTTGAATTTGGATTGGGTAGGAAGCACATAATTTTAGTAGTAAGTGAATGGCCATAAAAGAGGGTGGCTAGGACGGTTAATGAAAGGAAGTATGGAGTGTTGATTTGTTCAAAGTTAAGTATTTCTATAATGATAAGGTTGTGCTTTATGGTTTATAAAAGAAATGGGAAGATAGAGATGGAGTTATGATGATAGTATCTAGAGGAAAGACTCAAAGAATAACATATACTAAAGAGTAAATACCCATATTTTATGTTCTTTCAACAAGGGGTGGTATACAAGACTTTGACCCACTAGATATAAAGATACATAAACCAAAAGTATCAATGAAAATGAAAAGGGGTTAGAGCCACACTTAAGAATACATGATAAGTTAACAGAGTCACAAAAAGACAAAGATAAATGATTTAAATCTCACTAGAATTTGTATTGATAAAAAAGATTAATGTTTTGAAATCAAATGCCTTAGACCATTTATAGGAAATATAGAGGCATGATAGAATAGATAGGTGTGTATTCGACCTTAAATGTGCCTTTATGAAGCCACATAATTAATGAATGAATGCTCATATCTCTTACCGAGGTGTTGGTTCGACTATTTCTTCAAAAGGTGGTGTTGTTTTGGTTTGAATGAAGAAAGATATCCTTGGTTGAATGGTGATTGTGTTACTTCGAGTTGCCTCTAAAATAGAGGGAAGAAATGCTTAGCCAAATGGTGTCCACCTCTTAGAGTTGGCACCTAGTTGAGTGCACATGCTAGAAGAATGCTTTAAAATAGCCCCCTTTGTTTGCACATGATTCTCCAAACTTCAGGCAAGTATAAGTTGATTTCATAGTGCTCCTTAGTGCTTTAGGTGACTTAGGTAGTGTCAAGTAGGTAGCTAGGTGAGTTAGAGCTAGGTACACTCAAGCTAGCTAGCTATTGATATTCCAGTTACTCAGCTACCATCTTAGCTTCACTTCAGCTACCTTTTGGCCTCAGTTCAGCTACCTTCAGCTCTTTCCCAGCTCCTTTAGCTAGCCTTTAAGCTTCATTTAGCTTATTTGAGTTGAGTAAGCTTTGCATGTATCTTCCTAGCTATCTTTGAGTTACAACACTTAACTTTAAGCTTTAACAAGCTTCCATTTGATGTCTCCCTCAATGTACCTACCTATGAGAATTAACAAAACAATAAAATGAATAATGTTCAAGTTAAAAATGAATAAAATACATACTATCACTTATGTTAATCATGTGTTTGACTTGGAATAAGTTATGTATAATTGTAAGGGCTATTGAAATCACAACATAGGATATGCATGAACTATGGAATTTCATAAATGTTGTGTTTAGACTCGGAATAAAGGTAAATAATGTAATATGCATGGTTAAACCTAAGTATAGAAATTTGGGGCTATAACATGCTATGTTTCAACATGTAAGATGTTACATAATTTATCTTCAGTAAGTGGAAACTTTTGAAAAATTTCAAAGGCATTAAGACATTTGAGTGAGATGGCTTCCATGAGTTGTTTGGACCTTGAACAAAAGACTTGTCCTTGTGGCAGTGTCTAAATTAAGTGTGGGCGTTCTCACATCATCCCCCTTCTTTTATGTGATTTGTTCTAAAATTGTCGATGTTTTCATAAGGTGAAAGATCTGAAACATTGAATAAAGCGCTTACATTGCTATAGTCTCCGATAAGGTCCTACTTATAGGCTTTGACATTCATTTTCTCCGTTAACTGGGAATGACCATCTCCTCTGGCATAAGTTTGGACTTGCATTGGTTTGGAAACCTTTCCTTTCTAAAATGTACCCGAACCCAATATCGAACTTTAAATGCAACATTTTTTCTTCCTTTGTTAGCCTGATGTTCATACCGTCGAGTTCTTTTCTCAATGTTGTATCAGACTTGCTAGTGTAGTTTCTTCACATACCATGCCTTCTTCTTTCCATATTTGCTTATCCCCTTATCATAAGGAAAAGGAAGTAATTCTAAGAGAGTCAAAGTGTTGAAGCCACACACTATCTAAATGGCAAATGCTTTATGGTAAAGTGCACTAATGTTTTGTAGGAAAATTCCATGTGCGGTAAGTAGTCTTTCTATGTCCTGATATTGTTCTAAATGTGTGATATTAATAATGTAGACAATACTCTATTTACCATATCGATTTGGGCATCAGTCTATGGGAGGAACGTTGTAGAGAAAAGCAATATTGTTCCCATATTGCTCCAAAGCATCCTCTAGAAATGATTAGGAACTTTACATCTGTATCGAAGACAAAAGTTCGAGGTATTCCATGCAATCTTACCATTTCTTTGAAGAATATATTTGCAACATGTGTAGCACCATATGATTTGTGATATGGTATGAAATGAGCCTTCTATGAGAATCAGTCAACTACCATAAAGATGGAATCTCTCCTTGTTCTTGTTTGGGGCAATCTCCACACGAAGTCATGGAAATTTCCATATATGGAGCTCTTGGTAAGGATAAAGGCATGTATAATCCATGGGGCATGACCTTTGATTTCGTTCTCTTGTACTCTAGGCACCTTTCACATACATTTTCAACTTTCCTTTTCATCTTTGGCCAAATGAGATGTTCTTTATTACATATTTATCTCTTTATCTTTAATTATTACATTGTTTTATCTTATCTTTAATTGTCTTAATGTTATTACCCCAATTCTTATTATCTTAATCTTATATTCTTTGTCTATTTTATAGAAACTAAATTTCCTCTAAAACCCTAATATTTCCACCCATACCAAAGCACTAAATTAAAGCCATTTATTTCTTCATCGAGTCTAGAACTTTCCTAGGTTTCTTCCCTAGATGAGAGTATCATTAACATCATCAATGTCGGTTATCTATCAATTGGTATTAGATTTGGATGATTCTTGGAATAATCAAAGAGTTTTGACTTGTTCTCCAAGCATCAATCACCGAATTACCTCAACGAAGCTCGTTTGAAAAAAAATCATCGTTTCAGGTTCTTTTTGTTATTTTAATTCAGTTTTGATTCCTTATTTTTTTCTGTTTTATTCATAAAATGTAATCAAATAAATAAAAATATATCAGAGTTCTAGCAGTCCAAAATTCAGTCAAATCGAAGTTCGTCCAACCTTTCAATTGGATAATTCAAGTTTGTTCGGCAGATTCAAACTGTGTGCATTGTAAAAGTTTTCCAGATTTTTCAAGAAGGAATTTCATGCTAAATATTTTATGATCATAGATAGACTAACTGAGAAGCATCCACAAAAAAATTAGAATTTTTGGAATAGACAACCCTCTCAAAAATGTTGCAAGAGTTGATCCAGCGTTTAGGTTTTGTTCTAAGTTTGAATTTTTTAAAAAAAATTCTTTGACTCTTATTGGTTCTAGGGTTTTTTTTTAACCTTTTCCTTGTTCCTATACATCATCCAACACATTCTTTTCCTTGTGTTAGTAGGATTAAAAGAGTTACATACTTTTTCTTAATTGCATTCTCGTTCATTTGGAGTATATCTTTCTTTGATGTCCTAAATTTCTAAGTCAAAATTCAGAATTCCATATTTTAATGGAGAATATGATCTAGACGGCTACTTTGATTGGGAAGGAAAATTTTATATCTTGTGTTCTCTTCGATCTTTGAGGTAAGATCTTCTCATGGTTTAACGAGCTTCTATCGATGTTTCGTCAAATATTTTTCTACCATTGCTTCTCATTTGACAAAAATCATCAATAAATTGCTTGAATTCAAATGGGGTCCACAACAACAAGAAGCCTTTGACTTGTTAAATGGTAAGTTATGTTCGACACCTATTCTTCGTCTTCCCGATTTTTCTAATACCTTCGAGTTAGACTGTTATGCCTCAGGAATAGGCATAAGAGCAGTACTCATGTAGGAAAAGAAAACTATTACTTACTTTTGCAAAAAGTTGAAAGGTACACAATTGAATAACCCCACATATGACAAATAACTCCCCGCTTTTGTTCGTGTACTCGAAGTTTGGTAGTATTATCTTATGCCTAAAGAGTTTTAACATACATATAGACCATGAATCATTGAAGTGGTTAAATGGTCAAGGTAAGTTAAGTAAGCAATATGCTTGATGGGTTGAATTTATTAAATATTTTCCTTATGTGATTAAATACAAACTATGGAAATATAACATTGTAGCCCATGCATTATCCCGAAGGTACAAACTTATTATATAAATGTATTTTACTAGTTTGGGTTTTGAACATACTAAAGATCTTTATCATTCTGACCCAGATTTCTCTGATATATACAACTATTTTTCTAAAGGTGCTTTTAACAAGTTTTATCTTGTAGAGGGCTTTCTTTTTTGAATGAACATGTTCTGCATACCATATGGATCATTGAGAGAATTTCTAGTCCATGAGTCTCATTCGGGAGGACTAATGGGAGACTTTGGTGTTAATAAAACACTTTACATGGATTTTATTTTTTGCTTACCTCGAACCAAGAAAGGTTAAGATAGTATATTTTTGGTTGTTGACAGGTTTTCCAAGATGACACGTTTCATCCTATGTCACAAAATTGATGATGCAACACACATCACATATTTATTTTTCTGAGAGATAGTATGACTTCATGGCATACCTCGTACTGTTGTGTCCAATAGAGACAAAAAAAATCATAAGCCACTTTTGGAAGGTATTATGGGGTAATATAGGAACGAAACCCCTTTACTGAAATACTTTTCATCCATAAACTTATTGGAAAACTGAGGTAATAAATCGAATTCTATGTTCTCTTCTATGTACCATGGTAGGTAAGAACACTTGAAATTGGGAAGAATGTTTATGCTTTGTTGAATTTTCTTAAAACGATATGTTCATTCATAAATTGTTATTCTCCCATTGAATTGGTTTATGGATTTAATCCACTTACACATTTGGATCTTATTCCATTGCCATTAGAACAAATCACTAGCCTGGATGGTGAGCAAGAAGAATAATTTATCAAAGACCTCCACGCTAAGGCAAAATAAAGAATGGAGAAAACTTACATAGGTGTGGAAAATATAGTAAAAAAAAGGCAGGTGACACCTCACCTTTAAACATTGCATCGGGTTTGGGTTCATATGTGAAAAGTATAATTTCCTAAACAACGAAAGTCAAAGCTGACCCACAAGGCGATGGACCATTCCAAGTGCTAGAACGAATTAATTACAATGCATATCGCATTGATCTTCCAAGTGAGTATGATGTGAGTGCTTCCTTTAATATTGTTGATTTGTCTCCTTTTGATGTTTCAGATTCGTGAACGAATTCTTTTCACAAGGGGAAAAGATACATGCACCACACGTCTATTGTATTGACTTACATTGCCTTCAAGCCTAATTACTAGAAGATGTGATAAACTACTCAAGGATCAACTCCAGACTACGGTTCACGGCTTCATTAGTGAGGGCCTTCAAGCCCATGTGGAATTAGAGTAGCTCAAGGAAGGAAAACCATTTTTCATTTTTCCTTTATCAATGTGGTTTTCAAAGACCCAAGTCATTTACGAGCCCAATTGTGAAGCCCATTAAGATATGCCCAAACTGAGTTTGAACCACCCTTAGTATGATATTTTGTAAATTTACCGAATGTTTCATCAATAAAACCTAGGCTAACTTGTAGATTTATGAATTATTAGTTTGCTTGATTTTATTTAGGATCAAGGCTAATAAGTCATTGAAATGTAACCCTTGATATCTTATCATCATTTCCAAGTAAGCCCATCACGCCAAAGCCCTTATCAAGACCCATTCCCCTTACTTATCACATGCTTGGGAGCCTATCAAGAGCATATATGACCATTGCCTCCCAACCATTTTCTAGAAGGGAAAGTTAGATTGTTTATCAAGTTCAAGAGATTTTTCAAGTCATCTTTCATCTCCATATATCAAAAGCTTCATCAAAGGTCTTCATTCAATGCATCCCATATACATGGATTTAGGAGAATTTTATTACTTTTGTTACTATTTTTATTATTATTATATTAGTATTCATGTTGGAACGAGGACTTTCCAAACCCCATATAAGGAGGTCCTCCTCTAATTGTAATCATCAACTTTTCTTATATTTTATACAATGAAATAAGAGATTGTTTTTCAAGAGCTTATTGCCATATGCCTTAAAATTATCTTCTTATTTAGTTCTTCTGAGTTTTTGAGAGAGAGAGATCTTTAAACTTGGCTTTACCTTTTTATTGTGATTAGGAGGGTTGTTTAGAGTCATATTATTAAATTTTTATTTTCTTCGCGACTAGGAGGGTTCCATATGATATATCCATCTATCTTCCACCATCCACATGCCATCTACTTCAATTATCATTATTCACACCACCTTTACCATTCGATCTCATACATAGAACCGGGGGTAAATTTATATATGTTTTTCTCTTATTCTGACCATCCGATCTCAATTTTGTTTTCTCCATCTTCTTTATCTTCTCATCCTGTTTCCAACGAGCATTCATCATTCCAAATCCATCACTACAACCTTGGGAACCACCTTTAATAAGGCAAGATCCATTGTTTCCTTTATTACTTATTTATCTCTTTGTCTTTAATTATTAACTTGTTTTACCTCGTCTTTAAATCTCTTAGTCTTATTACCTTTGTCTAGTTGTCTTAATCTTATATTCTTTTTCTATTTTCTAGCAACTAAAGTTCCTCTAAAACCCTAATCTTTTCGCCCATACCAAAGCACCCATTCAAAGCCATTCGTTTCTTCATCGAATCTAGAAGTTTCCTAGGTTTGTTCCCTCGAGAAAAGCAACGTTCACATTGTTGGGACCGTTGGCGCACCCCACGGTGCAACAAAAACAAAACACGACAGTCTCACCAGTGATCCAAGTACATAAAACTGAAATCAGGAGGAAAGGATGTGAATACTTACAATGGGTTCCTTGAAAAACAGAGAAGACAATAGCGACTAGTGGTGATCATGAACGGTTAGAATCGTATGCCTCCATAAAAATACCTCTCGGCCTCTACTTAGTTCACCCGATTGATAGCAAAATTTTCTTTTTCCAAAATCAGTTTGACAAAAATAACTGAAGTAAAATTGCTACTAGACCTTACCTCACTTAATAATATCAATTACCCTAACATCTTAGGGATTTAATTTATTTTGAATTAATAAATAATCTTATTTAATTAATTCGAATTAAATATACATTAAATACTTATAATCTGAATTACAATCTTTAATGTTTATTTAAAATCTTATTTAATTATTCCAAATTAAATATTAATTAAAAGAGTTGTAATGAAAATTATATTATTAATATTTTTACTATAATCGGGATAATTAAAATCATATGTATATCAAATATACAAATATTAACTCTAGATATATTTAGTAACATACAACAAATTGTAAATCTTTGCTCATTTCAATCATAGGGTGTGACCCTGTATGTTCTTGTAACATTAGTAGTAATTATTAGAATAATTCTAATATTACATACAATGAGTGACATCTAGCAATATATCATTGTCACCTAAGTTACAAGAAATTATGATTCGAAATATCATCTTCGTGATTAACACTTTTATGTATTACATCATTTTGTCATTTATATCTAGAATAGGCACAAGTCTTGGAATAATCAACTTGTATAGCCCATCTATTGTTTCTTAATATCTAGAGTAGACTATAATTAACGAATAATTTGTGATATCTCATATCAACTTATTCGAGAAGGGCCATGCATTTCTAGTCCACTCAATCAAGTGGCCTATGATATGTTTCCTATTATGGAGGAAAGACAAATTCTATCATGATCATACACACCCCACTACCTATATCGAGATATATTCAATATTATTCATTATAGTGCAACCAGTTACGGAGCATGTTTAACTGTATCAAAACATACAACAATATATGTTGGGATGACATTACTCTCAAGTATGAGGATCATACATAGTCATCATAATAAGCAATGTTATGACCGTTACATGACAATCCAAGACATATGCTCGTGATGGGTCAATCCAATACATTGTTCTCTAACAATATAATCATGTATCAATTATGACATCTCTATGTCAATGATAACTCATTGTCATCAATCAATAACATGTTAGTCTTAAGTGTATTATTATTGTCCATGCCCATAATAATACTTGACTAAGGATCTTTTAATAATGTTATTATATGAACTTTATATCTTTCAGTTTACGTTACAAAAACATATAACTGAAAGTAATAGTGGCAATGCCTTTATTAAATAAAATCGATAAATAAATGTATTGTTATAATCATCAAATGATTAGTCTTTGGTCATACCCTAAAAATCCTTCTATAACTAAGACCAATCACTCACATATATAATACCGAGTGACTCAGTGTGATAATCATGCCTTTATTGTGTAAGAGGCTTCGTCAAGGGATCAACAATGTTGTCATCTGTGTGTACTCTATATTTCCACTTCTCCTCAATCTATGATCTCTCGAATGAGATGAAAGAGCCTAAGAATATGTTTGGATCGTTGATGAGATATGGGTTCCTTTGATTGTGTAATGGCTATTATTGTCATAACAGAGTTCTACAACATTTGATATGTTGGGACAACCCCTAATTCTGATATGAACTTCTTGATCCAAACAACTTCTTTTGCTGCTTCACTGACTGCAATGTATTCAGCCTCTGTTTTAGAATCAGCTATTGCGTTTTCTTTGAACTTTTCCAGCTCACAACACCTCCATTAAGACAAAACACGAAACCTGATTACAATCATGAGTCATCCTTGTCAGTTTGAAAGCTGGCATCAGTATAACCTTTTACATTAAGCTCTTCATCCCTTCCATAACAAGAAATTTATCCTTAGTTCTTCTTAACTACTTAAGGATATTTTTAACTGTAACTCAATGATTTGCACCAGGGTTTGCTTGATACCAATTCATCATGCTTAAAGCATATGATACATTTGATCGAGTACATATAATTGCATACATGATAGAACCAATAGCCAAAGCCTATGGAATCTTATTTATTTGTTCTCTTTGTTGTGGAGTTGAAGGACACATTTCCTTCGAAAGAAAAAAACCATGTCTCATAGGCAAAAATCCTTTCTTGGATTCTTCCATACTGAACCTTTTCAGCACTTTGTCTATATATGTCTTTTGGCTCATACCTAGAAGTCGTCTTGATCTATCTCTATAGATATACACTACCTCACCCAAATCTTTCATAGAAAAATAATTACCTAACCAAGTCTTAACAGACTGTAAAGTAGGTATATCATTTCCGATGATGAGTATGTCGTCTACATACAAGATTAGGAAAGAAACAATGCTCCCACTAGCCTTCTTATAATCCAAGGCTCATATTTATTTCTGATAAAACCAAATTCTTTGATACATCATTTAAACGAAGATTTCAGGTTCGAGAAGCTTGCTTTAGTCCATAAATAGACCGTTGTAGCTTACAAACCTTTCTAGCATTTCCTGGTGCGATAACACCTTCTGATTATGTCATATACATATCCTCTTCAAATTTTCTTTAAGGAAAGAGATTTTGACGTCCATTTGCCAGATTTCATAATTGTGGAATGCATCTATTGCGAGCAAGATCCTGATGGACTTAAACATAGCTACTGGGGAGAATGTTTCATCATAGTCTACACTATGAAAACCCATTTACACCATATAGGTTTGACCCATTCAGGTGGTTCAACCAAAGTCCACACTTGGTTTACTAACATGGAATCCATCTTAGATCTCATGGCTTCAAACCATTCTCAGAGTCTGGGCTAGACATTGCCTGTTTATAAGTTATAGGCTCATCTTGATCCATCAGAAGAACATCTCATGTGTTTCTAAATCTGTTAAATGTTCCTCAACAACTTGTGAAACATGTTCAACTTAAGGTTCATTAATTTTTTATTCTTGAACTTCTCCAAGTTCAATATTTCTACCCTTCCCTTTTTTTGAGAGAAATTCTTTTGAGAAAAACTCCCGTTCGAGAAACAAACACTTTGTTCTCGTTAGGGTTGAAGAAATAATATCCCTTAGTTTCTTTAGGATATCTAACAAATATACACTTATGAGATTTAGGTTTGAGCTTTGTAGACATCTGATATTTTATATAAGCTTCACAACCCAAATCTTCATAAAAGACATACTATGATGCTTCCCAATCCATATCTCATATGGTGTCTTTTTAACGATTTAGATGGAACGCGATTTAGTGTGAAAATGGTTATTTCAAGTGCATGTCCCCAACAAGAAGTCAAAAGATAACTATAACTCATCATTGACCGAACCATGTAGTGTTCGATTCATTCTTTAGAAACTCCATTCAACTTTGGTGTATCAGGTGGTGTAAGCTGTGAGACAATCCCACATTTTACACCTCGATCTGATCGATGTGCCTTAATACTCTTTCCTAGTTGATTTTGTACTTCATTTTTAAATTCTTAAACTTTTCAAGGGCTTCAGATATATGGAGCATAAGATAAATATACCCATATCGACTGAAGTCATCGGTGAAAGTAATGAAGTAATGGAATCCACCTCTGGCTTGTGTATTCATCGGTCCACATTCATCACTAACTATTAACCCCAATAAATCACTTGCTCGCTCACATTTACTATTAAAATGAGATTTAGTCATTTTTTCCAACAAGCAAGATTCATATACATCATATTGTTCGAAAACAAATGAATCTAAGAATCCATCTTTATGGAGTTTTGATTTGCGTTTCTCACTTATATGGCCTAAACAATAATGCCAAATATAAGTTTGATTTGAGTCATTTATTTTTGATATTTTAGTATTTATGTTATAAATGGTGTTTTCTTGATGCAAAATATAGAGACCATTAACCAATTGTGCCGAACTATAAAAAACATTATCGATATAAAAAGAACAATTATTCTTAATAATAATCTCAAAACCAATCTTGTCCAAACAAGAAATAGAAATAATGTTGTTAGTCAAACTAGGCACAAAATAACAATCTTCTAAATTTAAATCAAGCCCAATAGGCAAAGATAAAACATATGTCCCTATAGCTAATGTATCAACTCTTGCTCCATTTCCCACTCATAGGTATACGTCTTCTTTAGCCAGATTCATTCACTTTTGCAGTCCCTGTACAGAAGTACAAATATGAGAACCTCAACGATATCTAATACCCAAGAAGTAGATGTTGACAAATTAAGATTAGTAGCATAAATACCTGAAAAAATGTTTCATTTGCTTTTGCCTTCTTGACCTCTTTAAGGTAAACAGGGCAATTTCACTTCCAGTGTCCACTCTTATCGCATGGAAACATTTTCCTTCCATGCTAACTCCCCCTTTTGGTTTGGCCTTACCATTTCCCTTAGACTTTGCCGCTACCTTTTTCTTTCCCTTTCCTTTGTCCTTGTGGACCATTAGAATGGGCTTAGGTCCAACCTTTTTCATGTTACTTTCAATTGTTCCTAACATGCCAAGTAACTGTGGCAAAGTCTTGTTAATTCCATTCATGATGAAATTAAAGACAAATTGGCTAAAGCTATCTGGAAACGACTGCAGGATAGCATCGGTAGCCAATTCATCTTTGAGAGGAAATCCCAACTTTTCTAACGTTTGGATGTAGCCCATCATCTTGATGACATGAGCTCCTACATGAGTTCCCTCTACCATTTTACATTGAAATAGAGATTTAGAGGACTCATATCTCTCTTGACGTGCTTGCCCTTCATATATTTCTTTGAGATTTTGAATCATTTCATATGCAACCATGTCCTCATATTGCTTCTGAAGCTCATCAGTCACGGTGGCAAGCATTAGACATTTATGTCTAACATATCAACCATATGTTTCTTGAATTTTTCTTTGTCGACTCTTGAAGCATTAGCTGTCGGTTCATGATGAACAGGTTCTTCAATGACATATTCCTTCCTTTCTATTTGAGAACAATTCTCAAATTACAACCAGTCAAGGAAGTTTATGCCATTAAGCTTCTCCTTCTCAAGGACTGATCGCAGTGATAAAGTGTTGTTTGCCATTAAATCTACAATAATGGAAATATTAAAGTAAGTAAATTTACCAAATTAAAATTTATAAATAGGTATTTATTTACAAATTACTCCCACTATTTTATTTAAAATTAAAAACCCTCTCTGTTTTAAATTCGGAAAAAAATTCAACGAAATTTTTTAGTGGGTGAGATCCATAATACATCAATTTCCTAAATCAACTTTGTCTTTTCTTTTATGATAGTGATTATTTAGGTATGTAACACTTTATTTGTTACATCTCATGTAACTCATCCTTTTGGTGAACAACTCTTGTTTAAGTCATCTCATTCTTATCCAAAGACTTAACCTCTAGGTTTCTAATCCTATCAGAATAACCTAGCTAAGTTATTACAATGGTTAAATTTTTCAAGTCGAAACTTTAATCAGCCTATTTCGGACAAAATCACATAATCATCGAAAATAGTAAAACCAAAACATGCATCTCATACATATCGCATCAACCAAGAATTTAACCCGAATTTGGATTGTACAAGTTGCTTTGACACTACTGTTGGGACCGTCGGTGCACCCCACAATGCAACAAAAACAAAACACAACGGTCTCACCAGGGATCCAAGTACACAAACCGAAATCAGGAGGAAAATATGTGAATACTTAGAATGGTTCCTTTAAAAACAACAAAGACAAAAACGACTAGTGGTGATCACAAACGTTTCTAATCGTAAGCGTCCGCAAAAACACGTGTCAGCCTCTACTTAGTTCACCCGATTAAAGCAAAATTTTCTTTTCCCAAAATCAGTTTTGAGAAAAAAGCTGAAGTAAAACGGCTGTTAGACCTTACCTCACTTAAATATATCAATTACCCTAACGTATTTAGGATTTTAATTTATTTTGAATTAATAAATAATCTTATTTAATTTCAAATTAAATATACATTAAATACTTATAATCTCAATTACAATCTTTAATGCTTACTTAAAATCTTATTTAATTATTCCAAATTAAATATTAATTAAAAAAGTTGTAATCAAAATTACATTCTTTTAATGTTTACTATAACCGAGATAATTAAAATCATATTTATATCAAATATACATATATTAACTGTAGATATATTTTAGTTACATACAACAATTTGACATCTTTGCTCATTTCAATCCTAGGGTGTAACCCTGTAGGTTCTTGTAACGTTAGTAGTAATTATTAAAAAATTATAATATTACAGACAATGAGTGACACCTAGCAATATATCATTGTCACCTAAGTTACAAGAAATTATGATTCGACATCTTCGTGATTAACTCTTTTATGTATTACATCCTTTTGTCTTTTATATGTTCAATAGGTACAAGTCTTGGAATAGTCAAACTTGTATAGCCCATCTATTGTTTCTTGACATCTAGAGTAGACTGTAATTAACGAATAATTTGTGATATCTCATATCAACTTATTCGAGCATGGCCTTTTCAATGTATCAAAACATCCAACAATATGTTGGGATGACATTATCTCAAGTCTGAGGATTATACATATTGTCATCACCATGAGCAATGTTATGACCGTTACATGATAATCCAAGACACATGCTCATGATGGGTCAGTCTAATACATTGTTCTTTAACAATATAATCATGTACTGATTTTGACATCTCTATGTCAATGATAACTCGTTGTCATCAATCAATAACATGTTAGTCTTAAGCGTATTATTATGTCATGCCCATAATACTTGACTAAGGATCTTTTAATAATGTTATTATATGACTTTATTATATTTCAGTTTACAACAAAACATATAACTATAAGTAATAGTGGAAATCTCTTTATTCAATAAAATCGGTAAATAAATGTATATTTACAATCATCATATGATTGGTCTTTGGGCATACTCTAACACACATCATATGCTACTGATTCTCTATTAGAACTACTGATCGAATTTATCAGATAATGACTAATGATACTGAGATACTCTTAAAATTATAGTATATACCTTTTATCTATTTGATAAACCTATTTTTGTGGTAGATCTTATTCTACTTATTCTTATATTAGTGCAAGGCTGGTTAGAGATAGGAGAATTCCATTAGAACCTATTTCTAGTGATGTTGTGGCAATCAATCCTTTGAGACATAGTTGAGGCTTAATCAGATATGTAAAAATTGCCCAATAATGATCTAGGGAGTAGAATTTTCTCCAAATCTGATGGAACTACCTTTCGAGGTGTTTGGAATAATTTTTTGCATAGATTGGTTATACCTACTATGGTTGGGTAGATTATCGCATTAAGAGATTTTTTTAAAAGATTCGAAAGGTTCAGAGATAATATTTATTGGAGAAAGAGTAAATCCCTAATCCAATGTTATTTCAACCTTTTCTGATAAGAAATTGGTGTTGCGAGGATGCCAAGCAATTTTAGCAAATTTAGTGGATATACGAGCAACTGAAGTTAAGTTGGAAGATATTCCAACAGTTTAAGAGTATTCATAGGTGTCCCATATGAGTTACTTGGATTACCTCCAGATCGAAAAGTGGAGTTTGGTATTGATGTATTTCCAAGAACAATGCCTATTTCGATGGCTCCTTATCGGATATGTTGATTGAATTAAGGGAGTTAAAGGTCCAATTGCAAGAGTTGCTCGATCGAGTATTCATTAGACCAAGTGTTTCAGCTTGGGGTGCACTGGTGTTTTCGAGAAACAAAAGGATGTATCTATGCGATTTTGAAAACTATCGACAGTTGAACAAGGAGACCATAAAGGACAAGTATCCTCTTTTAAGGATTGATAATTTGTTTGATCAACTAAAGGGCAATAATTTTCTCTAAGATTAATCTTCGATCGGGATATCACCAGTTAAAGATTAAAGAGGAAGATATTCTAATTATAGGAACTAAGTATGAACACTATAAGTTCATGGTGACGCTATTTGGTTTGTCTAATGCCCCAAAAACAATTATGGATTTGATGAACCAAGTATTTCAGCCTTACTTGGACCAATTTTTGGTGGTATTCATTCAAGATATTCTGGTATAGTCGAATATGAAGGAAGAGCATGATGCTCGTATCGTACTGTTCTCGAGATTCTTAAAGAGAAAAAGTTGTATGCCAAGCTATCAAAGTGTTACTTTTGGCTACCAGAAGTTGCTTTTTTGGCCATGTGGTTTCGACCAAAGGTATAATGGTTGATCCCAAGAAATTTCACGCTATTATAGAATGGAAAGCCCCAAAGAATGTTGTAGAGGTCTGAAGCTTCTTTGTACTTGCTGGTTACTATCGAAGGTTCATGAAGAACTTTTCAATGATTACTTCTCCGTTGACCAAGGTCTTAAGGTAAGATGTTCCATTTATTTGGGTAGAGAAGTGTAAGAGAGAGGTTGGAAATTTAAAGAAGATTTTAACAGAAGCCCTTGTTCATGTTCAATCGAAATTCGATAAAGATGAGGTTGGAAATTTAAAGAAGATTTTAACAGAAGCCCTTGTTCATGTTCAATCGAAATTCGATAAAGATTATATGGTGTAAAACAATGCATCTCATAATGGTTTAGGTTGTATGCTTATGCAATAAGGTAATGTTGTGGCATATGCTTTCCGATAGTTAAAGACATGTGAGAGGAATTATCTGACACATGATCTTGATTTGGCAGCAGTTGTGTTTGCTCTTAAGATTTGGCACCACTACTTGTATGGTGATCGATGCTACATTAATACTGATAAAAAAAGTAAAATATATGTTGACTCAAAAAGAGTTGAATTTGAGATAGAGAAAATGGATGGAACTGCTAAAAGAATTTAATGTAGTCATTGATTATCATTCAGGGAAGGTTAATTTGTAGCTGATGCTCTTATCTAAAAGACTTTCGAAACCTTGCAAGCTTTGGATGCTCGTTTATCCGTAAAAAAGTAATGGTGCATTGTTTGGTGAATTAAGTATAAAACTGAAACTTTGGAACATATAAAAATCAATGAGTTCGTTGCAACTTCCTGAACATGTGAACAAGTAAAAGTTGAAAATCAAGTGCCTACAAGTTTACTGCAATGATTTCCATTTCAGAGTGGAATTGAGAATGAGTTACTATGGATTTTTTTATAGGGATAACTTTGACACCTAACGAGAAAGACTCCTTTTGGGTGATAGTTGACAGATTAACCAAGACAACATATTTTATCCCGGTGAGAATGGATTACTTAATGGATAAGTATGCAGAGTTGTATATAAAAGAGATAGTTTAGCTACATAGTGTGCCGATATTGTTAGCATTTGACAGGGAACCTAGATTTATTTTGAGATTTTGGAAGTCCTTAAGTAAAGCTTTAGGCACTCAACTGAATTTTAGCACATCTTTTCATCTGCAGACCGACGGACAGTCCAAACAAACTATTCAGATATTGGAAGATATATTGAGGGCATGTGTAATTGAGTTCAAAGGATCGTGGGAAAGTATTTGAATTTATCAGAATTTGCCTATAATAAAAACTATCAGTCGAGCATCAAGATGGCTCTGTACGAGACATTATATGGGAGAAAGTGTCGAACACCGTTGAAATGGTTCGAGTAAAAAGATCGGGATCTAGTTGTACAAATTTATTGAAAGAGGTTGATAATAAAGTGAAAGTTATCCAAGATAATGTCAAGATAGCTTCCGATAGACTTAATTCTTACTCAAACTTGAAGCGAAAAAAGATTGAATTTCAGGAAGGTAATAAAGTCTTTCTTAAAGTATCAACATAGAAAAAGATAATGCGATATAGGCGCAAAGGAAAGTTAAGTCTGAGGTTCATTAGACTCTATGAGATCTTAAAGAGAGTTGGACTGGTGGCTTACCATTTAGCGTTACCTCCATAGATAGACAAAATTTAAAAGTTTTTCACGTGTCGATACTTAGGAAGTATAAATTAGATCCTTCACATGTCATTACACTGGAGGAGATTGAGATTAGACCAGATCTGAATTATGAAGAAAAACCAATAAATATTTTGGGTCGAGGAGTCAAAGAACTACGAAACAAGAAGATCCCTCTCGTCAAAGTGCATTGGAGGAATCACAAGGTCGAGTAATCTACTTGTGAAAGAGAGGACATGCAAAAGTAATATCCAAACCTTTTTATATCAAGTACGTATTAAAATTCTTCGATGAATTTTCTTAAGGGGATAATTGTAATACCCCAAATTTCATTTAATGATCAAAATATAATTTTTGAAAGTTTAGTGGCCAAAGTATAAAATTGGGAAAAGTTGGGAACCAAAGTGGTAATTTTCCAAAAAAATAATTTTTGTTTCATAAATGAATAGTTTACCCCAAGAGTAGTATTTTGTAGGAATTGGATGGTTGATCCGGAATATTTGTTAGAAACTAGTATGTGTTAAGGTCAGGTAAAAATTCGGTAAATCAAATCAAAAAGAAAATTTGAGGAAGTTTGACGGATGATAAATTAAGCTTAAAAAATATTACTCTCACATTTTAAAATTATGGAAAATAATATGGATAATTGTTTTTGATATAAATCAATTTGGACCATTGGATTAAAGTGGTAAGATTGAAAGTTTTGGGACGTTGCAAGGATAAAATGATAAAGGTTGAATTGTTTTGTTCATCTTTGACTTTGGAAAGATGGTAATTGTTATATGGCTTGTTATGAAAGTAATTATCAAGTTTCATTAATGGTAAAATTTTCATTTCTAAATTAAATGAATTTAATATTCATTTAAGCCAAATAAGTGACAAATTAACATGAAATTAAGTTAATATTTCATGAAAACTTTTTCTCATATTATCTCCTTTGGTTGTGGATCTCTTACCTAGGCAAGAGAAAATTTATTTTTCTTTTTTAAGCAATTTCCTTTGGTTTGGATCAAGCCGTGAAATAGAAAGGTGTTCTATTCGAAAAACACTATCACTTGGTACCATTATTGCATACTAATCTTGCTTGAATGTTAAGTTACCAAATTCTAGATTCATGTTCATGTTAGGGTTTTATGATTTGATGATGGATTTTGAGGTTATTGAGGTTGTAGAATCATTTTCAAGCTTGTTTGATGATCAAATAATGATCAAACCTCCTACAAAAGCTAGAATGATTTTCTACTTAACCCTAAAATTAAGGGAAGTTTGTGGGTTGACGAGATTTGATTAAGGGTTTGATTGTAGAGGTTTTTAAATGTTGAATAGAGGTTAATTTAATGCTCGAGTCAAATCAAAATCAAGTGAAACCATGGAACCCTAGACTAGTACCATTCGTCCTATGAATTTGTTAGTGAGAAATAATATGGAAAAATTATGTATGGGTTAGAAATGATATAGGAAATATTCTACAAGTCTAAACAATTTGGGACCATTTTGTAACTTTTGGAAAGTTTAGGAACCTATTTAGTAATTATGGAAAAGTTGTTTGTTGATGTGTAACTATTCAAAAGTCATTACACTTTGTTGGAAATTACTGTTTGAGTGTTGAAATTGATGTTAGAATGTGAAATTGGATCAATTTGGAAGTCTGTCATGTTAGGTGACTATAATGGAAATTTCGAATAGTTTAATGGCCTTAATGATGATTTTGCAAATTTAAATGGACTTGTTTAGTAATTATTTCAAATATGGAATTTTAGTATTGGAATTTGATTGGTTAAAATGGTGAAGGGCAATTTTACATAAATTGGAAAACTTGGTATGAGTTCTAAAAGAATTCATAAATGTTGGAATGACTTTTATCGAATAAGTTTCGAATATATTTATGGATTGTTGTTATTGGAATTTATTTATGTTAGTACAATACTAACATATGTTTTCAATATGTATATGTGACTTTGTATAGATCGTGATCGAAGCGAATCGAATCGAGATCAATGAGCAAATCTGAAGATTAGTGAGACTAATATTTTGCTATATATATAAAGTGTCAAGGTGAGTGCAATGCATGCGTGACATTATACATGGATTTATATAAATCATTAGGAAGACTTGCGATGAGTCTAACTTAATTATATCAACATTATATTTATGTCATTTATCATGTATTGGACATGTTTTGAGTATGACAAAAGTTAAATATCAAATGCGTTTATAACTTGTTGATACATATATGTTAATGTATTTTGGGCATGAACTGTCCAATGTAAAATTATATTGGTATACATTGTTGTGGATGAATTAATTAAAGACTATATGCCCAAGTATGCCATAGAGGGTCGGTGGTATTAATGGCATGCCATAGAGTCTAGCAATTGTATATTCAAGATTTCCCTAAAGGATAACTTGTGCATATTGGTGGGCACGACCTTATGTATCATATTTTGGACTGTAGTAAAGGATACCTAGTACAAATGTTGCGCACAACCTCACGTGTCATATTCGGGCTAGCACTACAGGGGATATGGATTATTTTATTGATAATATTTTATATTGTTTTGTTATCATTATTATTACGGTAACGCGTTGGATATAAGTAAGGTGATAGTACTACATTTGATAATGACATTTGGTTACATGCATGAGATGTATTGTAATGTTTACTATTTTAATTGCCTCATAAGTATATACTTAGCGTGTGATGATTTTCACGCATATGTAAAAAGTAAGAGAAGGAGTAAGGAGTACTGAGAAACCCAAAGGATCAAGGAGTATATTACAGTATCAGTAAGACATTTTGGCTAGTTTAGTGGCATGTACTTATAAATATCCTAGTTGCTCTTTTAAATTATTTGGAATTGGTTTGTAGTTGTTAAACTGTAACTGATTTACTATGGTTTACTTGGTACTATGGTTTACTTGGTAGTACTATCTACTATTAACATCATGAATGAACGTTTTTATATTAAATTATGTTTTAAAAATATTACGTTATCAATTTCTATGATTAATTATTTTATAATAATAGTTATAATATGGAATTGTTTTAATGAAACAAAATTTACTCAGTTTGGCTTACGGAATGTTTTAATTACTTGTTGTGACATCTTTAACTCGTATTAGTACACGTATATGGGTTAAGACTGTTACATCATCTACACAAATACTTTTATTACCTAGCTCAATTGTCACCATAAAAGAATACATACACTCATGCTTATTGAAGCAACATGAAAAACAACAACCTCTGAAAAACATACCTGGTATCTCATCTGCATCATCAACGTCCTGACATGTGTCTCTACGATTTGAAAAATAGGATCATGTACCTTCAAACTAAAAATAGGTCGATCTACTTGTCTACTCTCATGCTGAAGCATAGAACCAATACCATCCCAGTTGGGACAATCCCTTATCGCATGCGCCAAAGATCCGTATCTACGGGACTTTCTAGAAAGCTTGAATCATCTTTCTCAATGATTTTTTCCACAATGCTCGCACTCTGGATACCTCATAAGTATACAAAATCCTTAAGTGATTACCATAGACAGTGAACTTGGTGGTCTCCTATCAGACCCTGCGCCTGAACTCTGACTCGACTGGAGTGATAAAGCTGACGTCACTCTTTTTTGTTCTTGCAATTTTTTTGTTCATCTCTGCCGGTGACAAAGATCGATCCACTAGAACAAAATTACTCATACTTGGGCTATCTAATTCACCCAAAAAAATCTTCCTCATAGCTTACACCCTCTCAACGACCTTAGCCTACCTTGCCAACTCTGAAAACACTCTAGGCGGGCCTGATACCAATTTCTCATGGATAGATATGCGAAGTCCCTCCAGAAACCTCTTGCACTTTAAGGTCACAGTTGTAACTAAGTTTGGAGTGTAATAACTCAATTGGAGAAAATGTTTCTCATACTCGTATACTGAGCGGTCCCCTTGAACTATCTGGGAGAACTGTGTCTACAAACCATTTTTGTGCACTTCATCGATATGCTTGTCTATAAGCTTATCTAAGAACTAATCCCAAGTAGCCACCTTTGGCTGTGGATTCCATCTCTATAGTTTCCAGCCAATTGATAGCATCATCCTTGAGCAAAGAGGTTATGCACTCTAACTTACCCTCTGGGTAAGGTGAAGCTGTCTCAAAGTCCTCATGGTGTCTCTCAACGTCTCTCAACGTCTGATCGGTTGAAATCGAATCATCATCACATGTACCAAAGAAGTCGACAATCTTATACCTCCTCATTCTCTTTACCGGGGGACTCTATTGGCACTGACATATTCTGGGTGGCCAGATGAATAGTCTACACTCTATGAATATTGTCCGCTATCTCCCTGAGAATAAAAATCAAAACTCTAAAGAAGGTTGCCTCTATGACCCCTGCATTTAACCTAATCCCATGATCTTCTTCCCTAGGTAGGAACTCCTCATTAACACTATCTGGATGAGAGGCTCAAATCTCTATCTTATCCTTAAAACCACACTCGAAACTATCAGCCATCACAATACTCTACAAAACAGATTAAGAAATGAAGTACCATAAGGATTCCAGACTTATACAAGTACTTTAAGTACCTAGGGGCATGTTTTCACTTACATTTTACTTAAACTGACCACTGGATCCTAGGATCAACTCAGCCTGATGCTTTTATACCACTAAATGTAACACCCTAAACCTCGATTGTGTCAAAAGTTCTACACTAAGCTACCGAGGCAACCCCTAATTTTTAAAACCTATTTATTTTCCTCTCAAACACACTGAATGATATAATGATTAAAACATAAATAACTATATCAAAATCATTTTGAAAAATTGGAGCTTCGTGACAAAAAATTTAAAACTAAAATAATACAAACTTTAAGTTTTATAAAAATAGATATATGAGTAAGATTCTATGAATACATATGCCCACTAAAGCTATAGTACATTACTCTATCAGAGATGTTGGAAGTTTTACTGCGATAGTGCTATATGAATTGTTCAACCTACTAACATGCCAACAGAAAACATCCGAAGGTTGATCTTACAAAGCCTAACAATATAATAACCAATCTAAAGCAACATAATAATTTCATAAAATAAGCATGTTGAAGACATAGTACTAAGTGGTAGGTACGTGCATGACCTAGATCAAGTGCTACCCACCTAAGGCTTTACTGTTCTATTACTGAAGTAGGGGTCTCACGCTTTCCTTAATCCTCTGTTAAGGGCCTCACCATGAGTACACTACTAAAGGGTCTCTAACCCTACTGACTATACTGATACGTATTATGTAACTGCAAACCTAAACATACTCTACAATATTTGAATGCAAGCCCGACTAGTAGCTGGTCTCACATAGCCATCGGACCTAGTTATTGAGGGTACCAAATGTCACATAACATCAGTGAAATTGCCACAAAAAATATTTAATGATATATGTTCCTCACATAGCCATCTGATAGATCACTGAGGGGAACCCAGTTTCATATAGCATCGATACAATTCAGCCTAACTAAAGAATTGGCTCGGTCTTACATAGCCTTAAAGCCAAGCTATAACATATCTAGTATGCCAGACTGATGGGAAAATGGATTCATGACTTTAAAAAATAGAGTTGAGGTAGGTTTGGTGGTGTGGTCGGAGGAATTTTATGTGCATCTCAGAATAACACCTCAGACTACCTTGAATACGAAATAACCTAAGGGTAATAGCCAAAATTTATCTGCATCGGAAGCTTACCAGACTGTACTGAACTGAAATAATAACCTATGCATGTCCTAGGCCCACAGGCCACATAACACTGACATCGTTAACCCACTATTCGTGAGTGTTTGGGCCACGCACCCTAGTTAGCCCTTTAAATGATTCGTGCACTAACAATTCCCCACTATGACAGTTAAGGTAACATGCGTATACCCTAACATAGCTAGACTCACTAAATTGAAATCATCATCTCAATAGTTGATATCTCACTCGTTATCTCATCTAGATCGTTATGTAAAGGCTTGTTTATTAACTCTAGAACTTGGCTCAATATCTTAATTGAGTTTATTTTTGAGTAACAATACTCTATTTGTCTATATTGAACTCCCCTTTAGAACCTCCTGAATTGAAAAGGATAACTTACTCTTTCTGGGTTCACTAACACTCTCGAAGCTCGTGCTTTTTGTTACCACTTAATCTAACATATTCTTTGTATCACTTATCAGACATCTCCTACAATGATCCTTGTTCTCAACTATCTATATACGTCCTCGATGGAAGGTACTTTGGCATATTATGCTTAACATGGTTACACCTAATATAACCTACGCTACGAGTGTTTCTAGGTATACTTAGTGATAACTCCGTAACAATACTTAAATTCTAGTCTTTTCACTTAAGTTATTGCTCATCTAAACAAAGTATGCACTTTGTTTTTAGTTACATTTAGTTACATATAGGTTGTTGTGGATAAGTTTTGCCTAGGAAATATTTATTTGGCTTAACTGATGCTGCTGAGGAGAATGGGTTGTCTGAGTTGTGTTTGTGCAGGAATTCTATAGAGGAAGAACAT
Source organism: Hibiscus syriacus (assembly GCF_006381635.1). Lineage (NCBI taxonomy): Eukaryota > Viridiplantae > Streptophyta > Magnoliopsida > Malvales > Malvaceae > Hibiscus > Hibiscus syriacus. The sequence goes on along the minus strand of NW_024062296.1, from coordinate 1,559,117 downwards.
TTTAGTCGTGACAATGAAAAGTTGCAAAGGCCAATGGAGCAGATGAGAATGTGAGGAGCATATTTATCTCACCGAGGCAAGATTTATCTGAAGAAGTTAGCAAATGTGGCGAAACCGCCTATGTCACATGCCAGTTAGATGACCTACTTCACGTGCAAGCAAGCCTTGAATATCCTAACAACCACCAACCGCCTTTCCTTTTTAAGTTTGGGAAATTAATAACGACTAATTAAGGAAACTCCAAAAGCATGCAAAGCCCTAAGAGATTCTCCTTATAATTACCAGCCGTAGCCGCAAAAAGAAAGAGGCAAGGAAGAAGAAATAAGAGCTTTACCTTAGGCATGAGCAAGAAACTGCAGTGCTTTCCCTCCGTCTACCCCCCAGTCTTCCTTGGTGTCCTCCATAGCCAGACGATAGCAGAGCGATGATCAGGCCTCGAGAGAGGGTGATCACCAAGGTAGGCATGGTGCTAATCAGGATTATCGCGACAGTTCCCCCGATTTTAGGAGTCGCTCTGTATTTGTTCTTAAACTCTTATTTTATTTGGGGTTGTATTAAAAGGTTTAGTCTTGGATGATATTTGATAACACCATGAATGCTTTACTTGGTGTTAAACTTTGTTTTTCCTGAACAATATTTTATGTTTAAGAATGATGAATTATGTTTGCTTATGACTATTTTGCTCATAGTTCAAATATTTTTCCTTAACACTATAAGAGCATCGAGAGATCACCTAGGGTTTCGGTAAAACATGTATGGGCATTGTAAGAGCATCGAGAGATAACCTTTTGTCTAGAATGTGATTCTTGAATTCGAAAGAATTAAGAGAGATCAACGTGAGCAAAGAAATGAATCCAGGATGGTGAAGTTCTAACTTGTCTACCTTAGAGATAAGAAGTGAGTTTCAAATGAATAAAAGGGATAAAGGCTAGAGTAGGTTAAGATAACGTCTATAGTTAACACCGAGAGGTATTGCCATAGCAACCGTCTAAGAATACCTAGTAATCCTATCTGACAGTTTAGTGAGTCATAATAATTCCTTATGGGCTTAAAATAATAGTTGTCAAGACAATGGTTTAGCATCAGTGCTCTATGACACGTCTGAATATGTGAGGTTGTTTGCATTATATTCAATCCAATACTTGTTTTGTTTTGTTTTATCTATCTTCATATTTTCTTTGTCTTGACCACACTTGTCTGAAATCATTGATTCATTATTCTTAGCTCCTTAATATTAGTTCTTAGCTTTAATACTTAGTAGGATTAATATGTGGCATTAGTTCTAGTTGTGGTGAAAATATATTTCTAATCCAATCCCTATGGAGACGATACTCACTCACTACTACATTACTTGGATCGATTGTGTATACTTGCATATATTAGCTTGTCTTAGAATATATATTCTAAAAGCGATCAAGTTTTTGACGTCGTTGTCCGGGATTGGCAACTGACGAGATTTCCAACCATAACAAGTTCTTTGTGTCACTTTATAATTATTTAGTCTAACGTGGTTTATTATTTTCTTTTATAAGTTTTTATTATTACATGACCATGAGATGTGCTGGTAAGCCTTTGGGACTATTCAACCCCGAAGTTGAGCAATCATTCAGACAAAGGTTGCGTGCCCAAAGAACCAGAGAACAATTAAATCAAATGCAAAACGACATTGAGATTTAGGAGATCAAGTTGCAAGACCAAGAGCGCTACGAGATCATTTGAACCCAATTCTCGATGACCTCAATCCTGGCATAGTGGCACCTGAGATACAAGCCACTCATTTTGAACTCAAACCGGTGATGTTTAATATGCTGAACTCTATCAACCAATTTGGTGGTACATCCAATGAAGATGCTAGACAACATGTGCGTGCTTTCCTTGAAGTATGCGATTCATTTAGATAACAAGGAGTATATGAAGATGTGCTCAAACTGAAGCTTTTTCCTTACTCCTTACATGATAGAGCAAGAGCTTGGCTCAGCGGAGTTCCTTCCGGATCAATGGAGTCATGGGTAGATTTATGAAAGAGTTTCCTACTCCGATATAATCTGCCCAATATGAATACACAACTTCGGAACGACATTGCAAGTTTTCACCAAGGCGATGATGAATCAATGTACGAATGTTGGGATAGGTATAAAAGTTTACTTCCCAAATATGTTAATCATGGATTTCATGATTGGATGCAAGTGGTGATGTTTTACAATGGAGTCAATGCACCAACTCGAATGATGTTAGACGCCTATTCAAATAGCACTCTACTAGAAAAATCACCCGAGGAAGCTTTTGACATCATCGACATGATAGCAAATAATGACTATCAATTTCCAAATGCAAGATTGGGAACCGGCAGAAAAACTTTTGGAGCATATGAATTAGAAAGCAATGATTCAGTAGAAGCCCAACTTTCTTCCATAACCAATATGTTGAAAAATTTGCGACGTCCTAATGAGGTAAGAGAAGTCAAGGCGACCAATAATGTTTTTCTATTCTATCAAGATAACCATCATGAGAGTGAATGTCCTGAAAACCATGAGTCAACTAATTTTGTTGGTAACTACAATCGGAACAACAACAATCCTTATTTGAACACGTACAACCCTGGTTGGAGACAACACCCAAGTATTTCATGGAATAATCAAGGGAACAACAACAATCAAGCCACAAATTACAGGCCACGACAAAATATTTCTGACCATCAGCATCAGCATCAGCAGCCCTGGCACAACAATAAAGGTATAACTTCTTCCTCTAACACTCTTTCCAATACTAACTCCTTGGAATTATCCTTGAGGGAATTCATGGCCTCGACAAACGATTTCATGGTGTCTGTAAAAACCTTGATGCACGAACATTCTACAACAATAAAAAATCAAGGAAATTTGTTACAAAGCCAGACAACACTTTACCAAAGCCATAGTTCATCTCTCAAAGCATTGGAGAATCAAGTGAGACAGACTGCCATAGTATTACATTCTCTCCCACATGGAATTCTCCCTAATGAAACTGAAGTCACTAAGCATCATGGGAATGAGCAATGCAATGTACATACGCTAAGGAGTGAAAAACAAGTTAATCAAGATGATAAGTTTGGGGGAGAACAGCTGAACAATTCTCACCAAGGCATAACACAACTGGATGAGGAATATGATAATGCTGAACAAGAGAAAGTGCATGAAGAGAAGGAAAGAAGTGAAGGCTCAGAAAATCATCAACCGGATAATAAGAAATTCATGGTCAAGGCCAGCGATTTCCCTACACCATCAGTAGTCGATGTGAGACCTCCACCATCGTTCCCTCAACATTTGAAGAAACATGATGATGACATCCAGTTCAAGAAATTCGTTGATGTTATGGACCAGTTGTGTATCAATGTGCCCCTCCTCGAAGCCATCACCAAATGCCTTCCTAAGCCAAGTATCTAAAGGAAATTGTTAGAAAGAAAAGGAAGGTAGAACGTGTCACCATGGTAACAAAAATCTACTCGACAGTGAGCAAATTCCCACCAAAGCAAAAAGACCCTGGAAAATTTGTAATACCATGTTGCATTTGTAATGATTTCATCGGGCGAGCTCTCATTGACTTGGGATCAAGTGTAAATTTGATACCAAAATCGATATTCATGAAACTAAACGGGTATCATACCCATCCCACCTCGGTCATTCTATAGTTGGCTGATCAATCTTATGTGCGACCTGAGGGAAGAATTGAAGATGCCATAGTAAAGGTAGATAAATTCGTATTTCCCATGGATTTTCTCATTCTAGATTGCGAAGCTGATGAAAACGCACCAATCATTATGGGACACCCATTCTTAGCCACATGCAGAATCCTAATAGAATGTGAAAAGGGAAAATTCACCATGAGAGTTGGTGAGCAAAGTGTCATGATCAATGTATTCAACTCCATGAAATACGCAGACGATCCAGAGGAATGCCAATGCATTAATAAGATTGAAGAAAATGCAATCATGGGACGAGGTGAATCCCTAAGGCTCGATGAGTATAACAATTTGTACCATGAACTAACAACCGAAATACATGAAGCAGAAAACTTTAGACCTAACGAAATATTTTCAGAAGAACGTTCTGACAATCATGACTATGACAACGAAAATCTGCACACTGAACACCCTGAAAGCGATACCAAGGCAAGATGCGAAGGAAAGACAAATGACCAATTGAGATTTCTTCATATGTCAGGTATGAAATTCGAACCATTAGATTATGATGAAGTTAAATATCAAGAGTCATCTTCACAACTTTCACCGAAATAGGAGCTTAAGACTTTCCATCACAATTGAAATATGCCTATCTATAAGTTGATGAAACTTTACCAGTGATAATCTCTGCCAACCTAACCTCCGAACAAGAGAAGAGTTTGTTAAATTTTTTTATCACATCACAAAAAAGGTATAGGATGGATGATGGTACACTTGAAAGGAAACAATCCAACCATATGCATGGACAAAATCAATCTTGAAGATAGCCACAAGAATCCCAAAGACGGCTCAACCTGATCATGAAGAAGGTAGTCATGAAGGAAATAACAAAATGGCTAGATGCAGGAGTGATTTATCCTATATCCGATAGTTCATGGGTTAGCCCAATCCAATGTGTTCCAAAGAAAGGTGGTGTAACCGTGGTTAAAAGCGAGCATGATGAGTTACTCACCACGAGAACAGTCACAGGATGATGCATATGCATGGATTATAGGAAGCTCAAGAAAGCCACAAAGAATGATCATTTTTCCCTCCCTTTCATCGATCAAATGTTGGATAGATTAGCGGGAAAGGCATTTTATTGCTTCCTCAATGGATAATCAGGGTATAACCAAATTTCCATAGCACCCGAAGACCAAGAGAAAACAACGTTCTCATGCCCGTATGGTACCTATGCATTTAGGCGAATGCCGTTTGGACTGTTTATCGCTCCAGCTACATTCTAACGATGCATGATGGCAATCTTTTCAGATATGGTGGAAGAGTGCATGGAAATATTTATGGACAACTTCTCCATTTCGGGTGATGACTTTGACCGATACCTCGACAATTTATCCAAGGTGTTGAAATGTTCTGAAGAAGCCAACCTAGTACTAAATTGGGAAAAATGCCATTTTATGGTAACTGAAGGAATAGGGTTGGGACACAAAATTTTTTGCCTTGGCATTGAAGTCGACGAAGCCAAGGTGGATGCAATTGCAAATCTTCCCCCACCTACTAAAGTGTATGGTGTACACAGTATCCTTGGACATGAAAGATTCTATAGGCGGTTCATAAAATACTTTTTTCAATTCCCTAAACCCTTTTATATTTTACTTCAACAAAATCATCCATTTGAGTTTACTAATGATTGTTTGAATGCCTTAACAGATTTGAAGAAAAAGCTTTCAGCAGCGCCAATAGTTATCCCACCAGACTGGAACGAACCATTTGAGCTTATGTGCGACGCTAGTGACTATGCAGTCGGAGCAGTGCTAGGGCAACGAAAAAGTAAAATTTTTCATGTTATCTACTATGCAAGCCGAACACTTAATGATGCTCAAGTGAACTATACCACCACTGAAAAGGAACTCTTAGCAGTAGTATTTGCATTTGATAAGTTTAGTCCATATCTAATAGGCACTAAGGTAATTGTACACACATATCACTCAGCTATTAAATATCTTATTAATAAAAAATATGCAAAGCCTAGACTAATTCGGTGGATATTTTTACTACAAGAATTTGATTTAGAGATCAAGGATAGAAAAGGTATAGAAAATCAAGTGGCGGACCATTTTTTTAGGCTAGATAACAAACCTGATTGTCCTGATATCACATATATTAAAGAGGGTTTCCCTGATGAGAAAATATTATTTGTCATGGCTGCACCGTGGTATGGTGACATCGTTAATTTTCTTGTTAGTGGTATTGTTCCTCTTGAATTATATAGCCAGGGCAAATGAAAATTTCGACATGATGTGTGACATTACTACTGGGACAAACCATTTCTATTCAAGCAGTGCGGAGACCAAATAATCCAAAGGTGCATTCCAGATGAACATAAGCAAGATATCCTACTCCAATGCCACTCATCACCATATGGAGGGCATTTTGGTGGGATGAGAACAACAACAAAAGTGCTTCAGTCAGGATTTTATTGGCCAACCCTATTTAAAGACGCGCATGAATTCTACAAGTCATGTGATAGATGTCAACGTACTGGAAACATCTCGAAATGACATGAGATGCCATGGCAAAGCATTATGGAGATCGAACTTTTCGACGTATGGGGCATATATTTCATGGGACCTTTTCCAACATCATTCGGAGATATGTACATTCTATTGCCAGTGGATTACATATCAAAATGGGTTGAAGCCATTGCAACACCTAAGAACGATTCCAAGACGCTATTGAAGTTTTTGCACAAAAATATATTCACCCCCTTTGGAACACCACAAGCTCTCATTAGCATTGAAGGGACACATTTTTACAATAAATTGATTGCCAAGGCACTGAAAAGATATGGAGTACGACATAGAATTGCTATGGCATATCACCCTCAGACGAATGGACAAGCCGAAGTATCTAACCGGGAAATCAAGGAGATCCTCAAAAAAGTGGTCAACCCAAGTCGAAAAGGTTGGTCATCGAAGCTAGATGAAGCACTATGGGCTTATCGTACAACATTCAAGACACCGTTGGGAATGTTCCCGTTCAAGCTAGTCTATGGAAAGGAATGTCATCTACCGGTTGAACACGAACGCAAAGCTTATTGGGTTATCAAAAAGATACACATGGATGCTTATCTTGCTGGAGAAAGAAGACTATTGGAACTAAACGGGATGGATGAATTTAGAGCACATGCATACGAGAATGCCCACCTTTACAAGGAGAAAACAAAATGTTGGCATCACATAAAAATATTGCCGCGGTAATTTTATTATGGACAACAAGTACTGCTCTACAATTCACACCTTAAGTTATTCCTAGGCAAGCTAAAATCACGATGGTCAGGACCATTCATCGTACACAAAGTCCATGAGAATGGAGCAATTGAAATTCAGAACCAAAACAATGGTTCCATCTTCAAAGTGAACGGGCAGAGACTCAAGGAGTACAAAGGAGCCCCAGTCATGTGCGACAAATCGACATCGTTGGAACATGATACCCAAGAGTTTGCTTTTCTTAATTGAGCAAATATTAGTTGCCTAGGCAGCAAAAATATGAATTTTGTACATAAATAAGTTAAGTTATTTTATGCTTTAATCCATTTTATTTTATTATTTTCTTCTTTCATATTGTAGGCAAGCAAGGAACATGTGGCAGCCTGGGGAGTTGAAGCATGCATGAAAAAAATGAAGCCATAGGGTACGTGATTTGGCGGTAGAATAAAGAGGGAAATAAATCATTTCTTCCCCTTTATGTCTGATCAAATATTTCTCATTTAATGAGAAATCTTTTCCCCACCGTCTAAAGACCAAAATGCTCTGAAACCACCTATCACTTTCTAAGAAAAACTACCCACTATTCTTCTTATTTATCGTGTTTCATTATTTATTTACAAACCAAAAAATTTATTTTATTTCTCTCAAAATACCTCCCTATCGCCACCACTAAAATCAGTCAAGAAAAATGGTGAGATCGAGACCGGCCCCAACCCCCAGACAGAGTTTCGAACGTATCTAAACAACCAAAGCAGAGGCACGCTTCAGAACCATTCAGTAATGCCAAGTCTATGTTGAAGATGGATTCGTTTTTCCAGCCGAGAGAGAAGAGCAGTTTGGCCCTAAGGCGATGGACGTCATAAAAAAGCATAACTGGGAGAAATTTGCTCGTAACCCTAATGTCGTAGCACCAACAATGGTGAGGGAGTTTTATGCCCACCTCATAGACACCTCCAACCACATGGTATATGTTCGAGGTAAACTCATTCGTATTTCCCATTCTCACTTAACAAATACTTTAAGTTGGGGAAAGTGGATGACCAATACAAGAGATTTGTGGCCTAGGCATATCAAGAAACGTATAATGGAGTTCTACAGGATTTATGTTTTGGGTGGGCCAAGTTCGAAGGGAATGCCCCCACAAGAAAGTAAGTAGATCGTCGAGCCCTCAAACCACACGTGAAACTGTGGAACCATTTTCTTAAAGAAAAGTTGATGGCAACGTCACACAACACCACTATCCTCGTCAAGTGACTGATGTTGTTATACTCGATTATATACGGTAGGATGATCGGTGTGGGTGAAATCATCTTAGAGCAGATCCATGACTGTGCCAAGAAGAATCGTGGTAACCTACTATTCCCAAACCTTATAACCGCACTGTGAAGAAAGAAAAAGGTTCATGAGGAACCATTAAAAGACTTCATCAAACCCAAGGAGGGTATTGCAAAGAAAATGTTCCTCGAGTTGATGAGCTTCAATGATGGTGACCCAAAGGAGGGTCTAGAGCGAAAAGAAAAATCGGTTACCGTGGTTAGAATGGTCGTTGTGGTCACGCACACGCGTGAGACGTGTGTAAAGATTGGGCACCTGGTGGACCATATGAAAATTTACTTTGAACAAGACAAGGCAAGGGACATGCAACCCAACGTCTTCATCAAGGATTTTCTCCCAACCACAATGATCAGACTTCCAACCTTCCCCAGTGTCATCCTTAACTACATTGCAGGCGGCAGGACATTCCATGCGTTGACATCTTATATCCCTCCAAACGTTCCACCAGAGGTGTCCACAGATGTGCCACCATTGGCAACCCATGTCCCACCCGTACCAGAAGAAAGCCACGGTGACAGCGAGAAGTTTCTCAGTTCCTAATCCTTCTCCACCACCGAAAGCAATATAATACTCCACCCCACTTTTCACTGATGATGATTTCACGCCAGTACCGAAGTAGCCTGAGCAGGATCCTATTCCATCCCCAGTTTGATCAACACCACCAGCCCCAACAGCAGCTCCTAGTCCACCACCAGTTCTAGCATAACCGATTCACGTGATCGAACAGTCCACTCTAGCCCGAGCTTTGACCAGTAGGAAGCGATACAAGAGAACGGTGGGGCTTATACTTCAATAGTCTCTTTCTCAACCAGAAGTAGTAGCCTCAGGATCCGAGAGCCCTTCCCCTCCCAAACGATGCCGCATAAGGGAGTCCAGCCAAGCCACACCACCACAGTGAGTTTTTGTAGTTTTTATTTTTTTTTCATTTGCATATAACAACATTTAGTGTAATTTTCATGCATTGAGGATAATGCATCCCTCAAGTTTGGGGGAGGTGTTGTCCATTTTGCCATACTTTGATAAATACTAATTGATGATTAATTGGTTGAAAATTTTGGTTGTCATGATATAAGCAGTTAGGATTATTGTTAGGAATGAATTAGGGATTCCCAATGATTAATGCCAAATTTTATTACGTATGCTAGAATTATTGTAAAGACTGTCTGAAGAAGAGAACTAACCCGAGGTTTGATCCTTTGAAACTTATAAACACGATTGTAGGCTGTCTTTACTCTAGGTAATCTGTAAAATTTTTAGGAAAGAACTTTCTAATTACTGAGACTTCAAAAATATTCTAAGGGTAAGGTAAAAACTCTATAGTGTTTAAAAACTTGAAAACTCAAAAAATACAAAGGGACACTCCTCTATGGAAAGGCATGAATAATAAAAACTCCAAAAGAATTAAGAGTAGGCAAGGCATATGAGTGAATGAAAGTAGTCACAGGATGACTCTGCCCGACTAGATTGGGGGTGAAAGGTATGCTCCCTTTCACCTAGAGTGTGGAACGGTAGTTGTGATAAGCTGACTTTTTTATAAAAAAAATGTGAATAAAGAGAATAAACGTTGATAAATAACTAGGAGTATAAACTAAGCCTGATGAATAATTTATTGCCTTGACAACCTATAAGTGCTTACTTTAAGTTTTCTAATTACCTCTATGCATAGACTGGTTACAATCACGCACACACAATAGCAAAGGATCCTGACTAGGGAAGGGAATTGACTAATATGACTGTCGAACATGTTGAGGCCACATATTTTTGCTGAGGGTTGAAATCTCAAACCTGATGATGTTCTTGATACTGCTTTGCCATAATAATTTTGATTTTCGTCTAGTTATTATCCATTGCTTGAGGATAAGCAATAGCTTAAGTTTGGGGGTGTGATAACTCCGTAAAAAGACTTAAATTCTAGTCTTTTCACTTAAGTTATTGCTCGTCTAAAAAAAATACACTGCATTTTTAGTTGCATTTAATTACATATAGGTAGTGGTAGATAAGTTTTTCCTATACAAGATTTATTTGGCTTAACTGATGGTGCTGAGGAGAAGGGATTGTTTGAGTTTTGTTTGTGCAGGAATTCTACAGAGGAAAAACATTTCAACCGTGAAAATGAAAAGTTACAAAGGCCAATGGAGCAGATGAGAACGTGAGGAGCAGATAAATCTCACCGAGGCAAGATTTATCTGAAGAAGTATGAAGCAAATGTGGTGAAACCGCCTATGTCACATGCCAGCTGGATAACCTGCTTCACGTACAAGCAAGCCTTGAGTATCCTGACAACCGCCAGCCGCATTTTTCTTTTTAAGTTTGGGAAATTAATAACGGCTAATTAAGGAAACTCCAAAAGCATGCAAAGCCCTAGGAGATTCTCCTTATAATTACCAGTCGTAGTCGCAAAAACAAAGAGGCAAGGAAGAAGAAAGAAGAACTTTACCTTAGGCATGAGCAAGCAACTGCAGTGCTTTCCCTCCGTCTACTCCCAGTCTTCCTTGGTGTCCTCCATAGCCAGACAATAGTAGAGCGGTGATCAAGCCTCAAGAAAGGGTGATCACCAAGGTAAGCGTGATACTGATCAGAATTATCGCGACAGAGCCCCCAGTTTTGGGATTTGTTCTTCCTTTGTTCTTAAACTCTTATTTTATTTGGGGTTGCGTTAAACGGTTTAATCTTGGATGATCTTTGATAACACCATGAATGCTTTACTTGGTGTTAAACTTTATTTTTCCTGAACAATATTTTATGTTTAAGAATGATGAATTATGTTTGCTTATGACTGTTTTGCTCATAGTTTAAATATTTTGCCTTAACACCGTAAGAGCCTCAAGAGATCACCTGAGGTTTCGGTAAAACATGTATGGGCATTGTAAGAGCATCGAGAGATAACCTTTTATCTAGAAAGTGATTCTTGATTTCGAGAGAATTAAGAGAGATCAACGTGAGCAAAGGAATGAATCCAAGATGGTGAAGTTCTAACTTGTCTACCTTAGAGATAAGGAGTTAATTTCAAACAACTAAAAGGGATAAAGGCTAGAGTAGGTTAAGACAATATCTATAGTTAACACCGAGAGGTATTGCCATAGCAACCATCTAAGAATACCTAGTAATCCTGTCGGGCAGTTTAGTGAGTTATAATAATTCATTATGGGCTTAAAATAATTGTTACCGAGACAATGGTTTAGCATCAGTGCTCTGTGACACGTCTGAATATGTGAGGTTGTTTGCATTATATTTAATCCAATTCTTGTTTTGTTTTGTTTTATCTGTCGGCATATTTTCTTTGTCTCGACCACACTTGTCTGAAATCATTGAATCATTATTCTTAGCTCCTTAATATTAGTTCTTAGATTTAATACTTAGTAGGATTAATTCTTGGCATTAGTTCTAGTTGTGGTGAAAAGATAATTCTAATCCAATCCCTGTAGAGACGATACTCACTCACTACTATATTACTTGCATCGATTTTGCATACTTGCACATATTAGCTTGCCTTAGCATATACATTCATAAGCGATCATTTAGTCATTTATGTTCCCCACAGACTAAGTCATAAATGAGTCAAATCTAACCATCAAAAGTGAATAATAACGATACCCTAAGATCAAGTATCAATACCCCTGTGTGTATCGGTACAAAAAATACATTATGCTGCAAAAAGGGGCCTTGGTATTCATACTATCACCCTGAGTATTGCAATATCAATACTCCCTTATGAAATCCCTAATTTTAGCCTCAATTTAACCAGTATCGATACTTGAACCCTAAAATATTTTATTTAGGTTCAAAAATAACTTAAAAATCATCTCAAATGATCTGGTTTGATTTCTAAACTTATTATAAAGCTTTAGTAAGTTGTTTAGGGTCATATGACATCATAAAAATATATTATGAACACCTAAAATATGATTTTTTTGAGAAATCAAAGATAAACCCTAAAATACTTAAATCACCAAATATTAACAAAGTCTACAAATTTATGAAATATTAATACTCCAGAGGATTAGAAATACACTAATTTGATGTTTGAATCTCAAAATTGAGCTCAATTCTTACCCACACTCTTCTCCTTAGTGATTTGGATGAAAACCCCCCACTTTTCTTTAGCTATAAATAAACCAAGAGTTTGGTTCTTTAAAATGATGTTACGAGGGGATAATGAACAGAAATGAAACAATAAAAAGGTTTAAGACCTTACCTTTGAGCTATGACTACTTAAAGAAGCTGAAGGAAGAGTGAGTCAACATGGGCTTAGAGAGAACCGATAGGTTGACGTATCCTCTCTTCAAAGCCTCAAAAGAAATTTGTGGGAGGTGTCGAGTCTATATTAGCCGCTCTCTTGGGCTCATCGATAATGTCGTCATCATGTGCATCATCCACATTCTCGTCTCTATCGTGGTCATCATCTATATGCTTTCCTTGGTGACTATTGACCCAATGCATGGATCCCTCAGGCTCTTTCATGTTTTCGATCTTCACCATAGTGCCGCGACCAATGATCCTGTCATCAGAAAGGATAAGACGAGCTCGTAAGATGTGTTGATTTTGAGAATCTAAAAAAAGAAAATGAGATACATTCCATAGGCATGGTTCAATCAAGCCTTCGATTTGATAACACTCATGATATTGTTGAAGATCACACTAGCAAGGTGAAGCTTGCGACTTTTTTGATGCAAAACATCCACTAATTGTTGCTTTAACAAACGGTGCAAAATTTTGTTCCTTGAGCACAAATGCAATGAGTAATGATAAGATGAAATAAATGATCATGAATGGAGAAAAGGGTGGATCTATTGTTTAAAAGGAACAGACCAGGAGGAAAATTGCCTTTTTCATTATCATCGCAGGTAATAAGAAGGCCAAAGGTTTGGTCGATGAAGTCAACGAAATGGTGACGGTATAACCCATTAGGTAATAAGCAATGGCCTAATAAGTAGTACCATCATAAGAAGCATATGACTCAAAGCATTCGCGTAAAAAGCTCGAATAAAAGTAGAGTAAGTAGGGCCATGAAAGTTAAGAAAAGTTAAAAGCTTTGTGTCTTTTAAATTTTTCTCGTAAGGAAAATATATTTTTTCTAAAAAATTAAATTCAAATTTTCATGTTTATTTAATTTGTATGAAAAAAATTATTTAAAACTCTCACAAGCTTTGATGGATTTAAAACATTGGTCAACCTAAGAACATATATGAGTGTTGCTTGTGGATTGCCCCTTTGAAGCCACGATTTATATTTTTGGCATTTTTAAAATATTTTAAGAAAATGTGTGCTTAAACAAAAAATGATGTTTAAAGGATGTTCAAGAGTACTTTAAGAAGAGTTAAAAACAAATTTTGGTCTTGAAAAAGATTTATGACCGAATGGTTTTGAAGGTGGTTTTGGCTGGGGACTTTTATCGAACACCTTGTGGGTGTAAGATAAAAATTTGGGATTTTAGAAACGTTTTGTTAAATGTAATGCTCCTTGCAACATTGTAATGCCCAATTTTCGGGTTGGTAGTTTTGGGTAAACCCGAGTGAATTCTCTATAGGCCATGAATCCATTTAGACATGTTGACTTAAGTTTGGGTTGTTCAAGTTTAGACTTGAGCCCATTAAGGTATAAAAGGGGTGTTTTTAAGCTATGTATGAAAAATGAGGTATATGAGAAAAATTATCCCCTAAACTATTTTGAAAGCTTATTTTCATTAAAAGAGGATGATGTAAACGTGCAGGCTCCTATTTTTGTTCATCATTCCTCGTGTTCTTCCTACTCATCTTTTTAATTTCCTCTTTTATAAAAGCTAGAAGAGGAAGAATCTTTATAGTCTAAGTGAAGGTAAGTTTGGAAATCATCTTCCCAAGGGCTTTAAATTAAGCTCACAACCTAAGAGTTTGGCCATGGCTGTTATAGTTGGGTTTAAGGAGGGTTATGTGTTTTAGAGTTTGTGGGTGGCTCTAAAACATTCCTACACCTTGAGAATCTTATTCCTAACATTTCTAAGTCCTTAAGTGACTTAATAAATTATTTCCATTGACTGTGATTCGTTCAAGAATTGGGCGAGAGCTCCACGGGAAGAGGAAAGACGAAACTTGCTCTTGGTTAGCTTGAAGGTGTCTTTCGTAATTCCTAGATGAAGGGTAACACACTCCTAACCTTTCTATAGCACTTGTATTTTATCATGTGGGGTATGTTTCTTCTTTTGTAAGTATGATCCTGTTGGGTGTACTTGGGGTTTAAATCATGAAAATTGGAATTTAATGTTATTTATGCATAAAGTAATGACCTTTCATGATCCTTCATCCATAAATAAACTTCAAACACCATTTGGGGGCCTTAGGATAACATTAGAAGTGATTTAGAAGAGTTTACATGAGAGAAAACAAAGTTTTTGGGTTGAGGGTATCGATACTGTAAGAACAATACTGATACTACCTGCTGGGAATGTACAAAATTCAAGGGATTTGTGAGGAGAGTATTGATACCCCCATCAAGTAGTTTCGATATTTCTTACATGGTATCAATACTAAAGAGCTAGTATAGATACTTAAGAACCCAAATCAGATTCTAATAATAAATTTAGTATCGATACCTAGTTTAGAGTATCGATACTGGGTATTTTTTAAACATCAAATTCAATTTTGGTATTGGTACTCATGGGAGTATCGTTACTGAGGAAGATGAGTATCGATACTCCTAGAAGAGAGTATCAATATTATGATTAATTTCTAAACGTCGAAGTAAAATTTGGTACCGATACTAGGGCAGTATTGATACTACTAGAAGAAGAGTATCTATACCATCGTGAATTGTTGGCCAGTAATGCTAGTTTGAGTTAGAAAAAAGATGTTGTGATTTTTTAAGAGGGGACACTCTACCATAAGAATTCAAGTGGAAACCTTAATAGTTGTATGATAACATAAGGTCTTAATGAAGGCAAGATTCTATAAGACTTATGCCTTTTTTGATGCTTAGGAAGTGAAGAGGGTGATGAATAGTAAAATGCTACAACTTAAGTGTAAGCATACACCAATTCCATGTAATAAGTGGTAGCTCAAAGAGCTATGGGTATCGTATCCATAGGTAGCAAAATGTTCTTCATTACTATTTTAAGTATTAATGTAATCATGGGTATGAAAAAAATAGTAATTAAAGGATAAAAATCAAAGTAAGAAAAACCAGGCCACGCTACAGCACTACAGAGAGCATCATGCCAATAACCGAATAGCATGGAATAATATAGTGCATATCATACTTCAAGTAAGTAAAGGATACTATCCCTATGTGATTAAAAATGATTAAAACCCTTTGAACTACTCTAATAAACTTTCATTAACTAAAGGATTCAAAGTATTAATAAAGCTAAGCCATTAGACGCATGCTTTTTAATACACACACTACTACTCAAGAATACCAATGCTATCAAAAGTGCACATCAAATCAATCAAATATATTTCTATAAAATAATTAAAATTATCATACTTTTAATCATAATATTTTTACTAGTAATCATGAAGCGAAAAGCACATAGAAGTAGTAACAATACATACATAAATTAATTAATCCAAAATATCATCCACAAAGTTTAGAAAATATTCAAGTCAATCCCTCTCTCAACAGAAGGCTTCAAATGGTGATTTGATGACTGTCGATGCTACTCAGCGAGCTCTCTTTATGATGTAACAATCTCTGGAAAGGAGCTTAAGCTTCCATGACATACGATGGAATAACATAGAAAATGGGTTCTTTTCTAATGGCTTACAATCTTCCTCATTTTCAATCATGCAAAGTACTCCCATTTATAGTCTTGAGGAATTTTTCATCCTCCAATAGAATGCTTCCACGTTTCAAGTGGTTTATAGCCCATTGATAGATGTCCAAGCCAGTTATCCCATCCACAAAGTTCTCCTAATCATATTGAGATTCATCGATAGCTACAACATCCACTTAGCATTTTTCACAATTCTACAATATTAGTGTAACAGTTTTGGAGCAAAAATATTCAAATTCAGCCCTAGACAACCCAAAAAATTCTCAATATGCAAAATTTGTAAAATTAAACAAATATGATCCTAAAATTCTCAAATTCAAATTAAACCTAGGTGAAACAGGATACTAAAAATAACTCTTTTGGAGAGTTATCACACCCCCAAACCTAGATGCTTGCTTGCCCTCAATAAAAAATGCATGAAATATACTATCTAAAAGAAATGGAACAAAATATTTTCATGAAATTAACTCAGCATATAAGTTTCTTTTTCAGCCCTCAGCCAATGTTGTATAGCATAGATATATTCTTGAATTAGGAAATGCAATTTCATCTCATCAAAATCAGAACCCTCAAAGTCTAGTGTGTGCAATTTTGGTGTATCTAATCAATATTTAGCTAAGTTAGAAAAATTTGCACATACTCTGTTAAAGATGTCACAACAATATTCCTCTTCCAATGTTGGATTTTCCAACTTATTTCTCACACTATGTTGGAACTATTACTATCATTACCAAAATTATTTCCTAAACCATGATAGAGATATTACCAGTATTTCCTAACTTATTTCCTAAACTCTCTCATTTCATCATTAATTTTTTTTGTAATATTGCTATAACATCTAATAAAGATAAGTGTTTTACAACTTAAAATTTTCTAAGTTCTCTAAGTATTGAAAACATACACCAAGAGTACAAAAATAATTCATAAGGATCCTAATTCCAATAAGATTCTAAAACATTTCCTATAGCATTTAATACCAAATAATTATCATCATTGAGCATCACTAAAATTCCCTTAAAAACATCATTGATTTCTACAAAATTGTCATATGGCATTACAAATACAATTCATATATGCAAAATAGACTCCTAAATGCAATATTTAACTAACACGACACCCCCAAACCTAAGAGATGCATTGTCCCTGATGCATGCAACAAACAAAAAACTATAACTATAACAAAAACTAAAATATAAGAAAGGGAAGTAGAACTCCCTTAAGTGGGTTTCATTGGGCTCTTTCGTAGGCTGAGAACATTGGGGTGTAGATTCTTCACTGTTATTGGCCTTCACCGAGCTCTTCCTTTACAGACTGGCTGACGTTGACGAGGCTTTCAGTATAGTAGCATTAGAGACTAAAGTGTAAGATAATGTAGCATCCAACTTTACCTTTTCTTTTTCTTTTTATCTCTTAGCGTCGGCGGCGGTAGCACTTGGATTGCTCTCAGGCATACTCACATTAGTTATTTGTTCAATAGTAGCAATGAACTTACTTATCACCTTCGCTGTGTCCAATTCAGTCACCTCAACAGCTATAGCATCTCCTGCAACTTTGTCTTTCCTCAGATCTAATAATTGCGTATCAGCTTGCTCTACTGGAGCATCATCTCCTTTAATAACTTTATCTTTTAGTTGTTCATTATTTGAAATTTTTCTATTCCTCAACAATATCAACATCGACTGGTAAAACTTTAGTGGATTTGTTCTACCCTACCTCTTGTTCACTCTCTGATTCATTCTAATCACCTTCCACATCTTCTTTAGCTTAAGAAAATTTGGTATCGATAGCCATCACTTCTTCTCCACCACCGGCTACGTAGCTTCATCACTATATGTATTCGCTGAGCTATGGCCAATATCAGGCATGATTGGCTGCATCAGATCCTCTAAGATCTTTGTTGCAAAAGATGGAAACATTCTCTCCACCTCACTAAACAACTTGGTAAACATATTCTTTGATGGTAAATCTCTACTCATGGTATACTTCCAATATTGGACATGTGCATCATGTATTTGAGATTGATTCTAAAGAGTGTTGCTTACGAGTTCCATGATATTATCCTGCTTAGAATTAACAGATGCTATAGCACTATTTGGTTCCTCCAATGTTTGGTCAGCCAAAGGCAAGAATTATGTTATAGTAATCGGAGTAGATGGCTCATCATGAGTAGATTGGGGTAATTGGGCAACGATTCTCTACAATATGTTCAGAAGATAATGAAACTTGTTGTGCTTGATATCACAATGCAGTGATTAAATATGTAAAATATAAATAGCCTAAAGTCATCTGAGCACAAACTAACATTTTAGCAGATATAATCTTCCAAACATTAAATTTTAAACCTGATAAAACAGAATCAAGCATCAATATCTTATCCTTAGTAATGGAAGAAAAGTGCATAGTGGGCATTAAACGAGTGCGGAGAAGAATAAACCATACCCAAGTGTCTCGATGAAGATATAGTCTCTTGATGGAGCGAGCACTTGTAGTTGATCTTGTCCATGATCACCTAGGCAAACACACATCTCGTCTTACATGCTCTAAATCTTTTTCAGTCAAAATTTCAATTAACGTCGAATGCTCGCAAGGTTCATCAACGATACCCAATAGAGCATTAATGGTTTTCTGCTACCAGTAGACCATTTTCTCATGAACGAATAACAATCATTTAGTTTGAATGGTAAGGTTTCCGTAGAACTCCCGAACCACTTGTTGGTTGATATCGCTGGGGTGATTGCAAAATTTTTCCCATCCTTATTTTGTGATCATTTACGAGATATAATAAAAAATTAAGGCTCGTCCTCGGTAGAGAAGTTGAAACCCTACTCAAAGTAAGAATAATACCATAAAACTCTTCTTCATACTACCGCCTCTGCTCATCTTCCAGAAATTTCATCACATCTTCAGGCAGAGCGACTTCGCGCAGCACAGGCACTGACGGGGATAGAGTGGGTGTGATGCCGAATGGCTTTGTGCTTGCTTTCTTCTCTGATACCATTGCTTAGATTGGGTAAAGGTTTAGACGGAGAAGAGAATTATCAAAGAGTCATAGAGAAGGAAATAGAGTGAAAGTAAAAGAGTAAAGTAAATGTGATTCAATGAGTTGCGTGAAAAAAAGATAAAAATTGGTTTTAAAATTCAAAATTCAAGGGTAGAGGGATAAGATTTTTTTTGAATAGACGGTTATGATTGGCTAAAGTGGTCGCTTAAAAATTTAAGGAGGATGAAGTGATTTAAATCTCACAATTACTTTTACTATAGAAGATATATGCTCGTCTGACTACTATATCCGCAATGACAACATTAAACGCTATCCAACTCAACAAATATTGTGCAGCTAAGACCAATTTTCTGACTGTGGATAAGGCTATGAATGGAACAATTAAATTATTTACAAAGAAAACAAAAATAAGAACTGTGAAAAATAAATGTCAAATAAGTTGACTTATTTAAAATGTGAAGAAATTATAAAGGAGGAGGATCGCTTAGGGTGATTGAAGCAATGCTAAGGCTTTGTTACTGGCAATAATGCTTTAAAAGCTTCCATTGACTTTAAATGTTCTTTCGTCCACCAATTTCTTTAGTAACACAACTCTATTGTAACACTCATAACCCTTATACGTCTCAAAAATTGAGTTAAAGATGTTACATTAACATTACAGACATTCTTTGTACATATACCCTTAAAATTCTGCTTCAATATAAAACTTCCATTTAACTATTTTAAATCTATTTAATTAATCGTGTATGTTCATAAAATAATTATTTGTTATCTAAAACAAAAATGATTCTAGGCAGCAATTAAGAAGTTCCATTTTGTTTAATAAACTATATAAAACTACCTAAACACTGCTGAATTTGAAAACAATATAAAACTTGATATATATTCTATTCATTCATTCATAAATTCATATATAACTAAAGATACCCAAAATAAAATGATCCTAGTTTACTATTATAGACTTTTTAAACAAATCCGATAAAGCAAACAAACATATATAATATAAAATCCAATAAAAGTTAAGAGAACATTTGAGATGTATTACTAATACTGATAATAGATATAATCTCCAAAAAGATGCTTGAGAGACTACTCACTTTATGCCCTTTTCATTATCTGAACCTACGCATGAAATTCATATATAACTAAAGATACCCAAAATAAAATGATCCTAGTTTACTATTATAGACTTTTTAAACAAATCCGATAAAGCAAACAAACATATATAATATAAAATCCAATAAAAGTTAAGAGAACATTTGAGATGTATTACTAATACTGATAATAGATATAATCTCCAAAAAGATGCTTGAGAGACTACTCACTTTATGCCCTTTTCATTATCTGAACCTACGCATGAAAATCATCATGCGCTAAGTAAAACTTAGTGAGCCAGTAATCATTCATGGTGAAATAGAACATAAAAATATTATAAATACATCAAAACATTGTAATATAATTCAAATAAAAAATCAAACTTTCAAACCGATTTAATTAAGCCATTTTCTTCATCAGAAACCTAAAAATCATCATCTCACGATTTTATCAAAATCATGATAATCAATATTAAACAGAACAATCATTTCATATTCTTTTCCATTCAAACAAATTTAATAACTTTCATATATTTCACTTTCATAGCCCAAAGTACATTTAAGAGAATGCAAGGTACATGAACGTACCAGATAAAAATCAAAATAATAATTACTCAACTTAATGGCATGCCAATAGTACCTACGACTCTCAATGCAACATACAATGGGCTTTCAGATCATATCATATTCATTTAATAATCAACATTTCCAAATTATAATCATTTCCAAGTCATCATTATCAACACCATTTACTTGGGTAATTTTTTCCCTAAAAACATTTATAAAACCTTTATATAAACATTATGAAAATGTTCCACAACTAGAATTAAATCATACTTTTAAAAATAATATTATGTGAGGTTGACTTATCACAAGGCTTCCCTAATTAGAATAATCAGATAGGTACACTGCACTCACCTTTGTCTCACTACCAAACCTTTTCTAGGATATCTTTTTTACTCAGGTGCTTTGCCTTTCACTTTCTAGTCACTCGAATCACTAGGTTTATTGCAGTATAGGCAACGTCATATAATAGCACAATATTTAACATATATGTTAGTATTATACTAAAATAGTATAATTTCGATAAAATAAATTTTGTAAAACATAATCGATAATAAATTGATATAAAACCAAATCATAATTCCATCATAACTTCAAACTTTATAAAATAACTATTTGATTCTATAAATGTTAATTTTCATCATCGATCATTTCACTTCAAAACCTTTGAACTTAAGTCACCATCTATTAATTCTCTTTAGAATTCATGTCAACTTTTTGATTTAATTCATAATGATCCTTCATCATTTTAATTACTTCAAATCAAATACTAAAATTTGTAGCATATAAATAATTTACTCAATCCGATACTTTAACATTAAAAAATGTGTAATTTCATCCTCAATTTTCCTAGCCTTTTTTGAATTCAAGCATCAACTTTACTAAACTATCAATTTGATCCCAAACATATACTTAAACTTGAAAGTCAACATTGAAGTAATAATAATGTTCAACATTGTAATTTAATACTCAAATAGAGCCATCACATTTACAAACTTGCAATTATGTCCCTAAATCCTATTACTTTTCGAATTCCATTATGAAAGTTCATCAAAATTGCACTTTGGTCCCAATCAACATTATAGCTTAATATTTTAGCATTCCACAATTAAAATTCAACATCGAATACTCATAATTGCATAATTTCTAATCAATATCTTATAATTCCCAAAACTTGCAAAATTGTCCCTTTACTATCTCATGGTTCCAAATTACTTCAAATCAATCTCAAAAGCTTGTATAATACATCTAATATGAATTCTAGACCTTTCAACATTTTTCCTTTATTATTTTCATATGGTCGAATTATCTAAAGCAATTAGGGTAAACTTTTCTTTCAACTTGAAGAATGAATTCAACCTCATAACTTAAAATTCATGTTTTTTAATCATCGTAACATCAAATTCAATCAAAATACAACTAATATCCAAAAACCCTATCATGGTCAAATCTTGTATATGGATTTACACTTGATTTTATCATCACACATGCTTGGAAATTAATCTACAACATCAAAAACATGAAATTAAAAAGTTAAATTTAAATTTCAATTTATGAGAAATCTCAAATTTGCGATTAATGGATAATGATAATTACCATTTGCCATTGCAATATCTTCCATGTAATTCTAAAAAATTACAATTTAGTCACTAAAATTCCCAATTTTTGATAAAATATGAAAAATTGACTTCAATTCCACCGATCCATACTAAATTTCATTGTTTTAAAATATGGAAATAATATTTCTAAATCCTTCAAATTTTCTTAAAATTCAGGTTCGATCCAATTATCCGATTTCATACCAAACTTTATTGCTTTATAGATTCTAGTACAAATCCCGAATCAAAATTCTGATCCCAAAAAAACGTTAATTTCATAATAAACTATTCATTTATGGGTCAAATATATAATTTTAAAAAATATATTTTTGGTACATAAACTTTTACAAAGTTTATGCGTTAGCCATCAAACTTTCAAAACTTACAGTTTAGTCACTAATAAAAATTTGAAGAATTACAATTCTTCCCAATTAAAAAAAACCATCCTTGAATTTTCCATATATATTTACATACCTGAAGTTAAAATATGAGGAAACTATTTTTTTCATATCTTCTTCTCGTTCCAAGGTCGCTTCCTCAACTTTGTTATTCTACCAAAAAAAATTATAAGTGAAATCATCTTATTTCTTAGGTCCATGACTCCATAGACTAATATCTTCAATGGTTATTCCTTGTACCATAAATTTGGTTGAATTTTAATTTCTGCCAGTGTAATTACAGTAGAATAATCCAATCGATACATGAACCATATTATGAATTTTGTCTATCTCCAGAGGTAATGCAAATCGGTAAGCTACTAGACCATCTTTCCTTAAAATCTCATTAGGGCCACTGAATCTTGTACTCAACTTTTTTATGCCATAATCTCATAACCCTTTTCTATTGTGATACTTTGAGAAGTACTTTATCATCGACTTGATAATCAATTTCTTTTCTCTTAAGATCTAAATAAGATTTCAGTCGATCAATAACTATTTTAATATTGTCTTGTGTAACCTTTATTTTTTCTCATATTTATTTGGTTAGATTTTGACCAATTATAACTCGATCTTTCAACTCATACTAATTAACTGAAGTTTGATTTTTCTTCCGTATAATGCTTCAAAAGGAACCATCTGGATACTCGACTAATAACCGTTGTTATAAGTGAACTATGCTAAAGGCAATTACATTTCCATTGATCATTTGAAATAAATAACATTATCCCTTATCATGTCTTCAAGTATCTGAATAGTTCACTGTTGAGTTAATCGATTGACTAAATCGGCCAAGAGGGGGGTGAATTGGCAATAAATATTTTGGTGGAAGCTTTTGCAGAAAATTGAAAGAAATTGCACAGCGCTTTAGAGTGGTTCGACTTTATCAACCAAAGTCTACGTCCACTACCTTAGCTATCCACACTAAAGATTTTCCAACAAATTAACTAATTTGTTCTTTCTTTTGAGGCCAAAGAGATAACCTTACAACTCCCTCAAGAATAGACCCCAATTATTGAAAAACTTACAAGAAAAACCTCACAAGGCAAATATGTTTGCACAATTCTAGAACAAAGAAATAACACTCAAGAATAAATACAACTGAGCACAATAAGTGTTATTGAAAGCAAAATGAGTAATGAATGAAAAATAGGCTTGAAATGCTCAAACTTGAGGTTTGATGCTTTCTCTTTGATTCTCTCTTGATTCTAATTGCTTGATGTTTCTTGTTGTTGATCAATGGCTTCTAAACTTGTTTAAATACTCCTTGAATCAATTCTGAACGTTGGTGATAATTAGTGGAGTCAATAGAGCCGTTATTGTGTGAAAATAATTAATTTCCTGGGTGGGAGCGTCTCATGCATCGATGCATGACCATTATATATCAGTGCATCAATGTAAAATTTCAAATATTTTGACCATTGGACTCATAGTGCATCGGTTCACTAAGAGTGCATCGATGCATGAAGTGCATTCGATGTTTGAAAAATAGCCTGGTGCATCGATGCATGGATTGTGCATCGATGCATCAAATGCATTCGATGTTTTAATTGAATCAGAGTGCATCGATGCATGGAGAGTCCATCGGTGCATGGAATGCCTTCGATGTTTCAATTTATTCATTGATGCATCGATGCATGGTATTGATGCATCGGTGCATGCCTTTGAAAAATTGATATAAGGCTTGATTTTGGTTTAAAATACTTTGAAAAAATTGTTTCAAAAATAGTTTAAGTACAAATCACAATTTTACACATTTAGTAAGGATTAAAATTGATCTTCAAAGACTTGGAGTAATAATTTGATATTCGATAAATTGAATCGAATATAAATTGTAAAATCATTTTTAAAAATCTTAAAATTCATTTAACTTAATTTGTTATATCGAAATATCAAAAATGTTTTTAACAATCTCCCCCTTTTTGATATAACAAAACACTTGGGAAATTTTAAGATTTAGAAAATTATTTTTGAAATCAACTTTTGAAAAATGACTCCCCCTTACTATGACACACATCTTCTCCCCCTTTTTGTTAAATCAAAAAGACTCTATAAAATGTTTTTAACAAGAATATTTTGAAAAACTTAAGCCAATTGATTTATTAATTATAAGCTGCTAAGATCACAATCAAAAGAGAGGTTAGCCATTAGTTTCATAATCAATATTCATAATAAAAATGTGAAATGGTAAATTGGTCATATTGCAACTAAAATAACTAATGCATATGTTGTAACAAACCAAAAAATATATAAAATATCAAACAGTCATCCAATCAAAGAAAGATAACCCAAAATGTTTTAACAATTCAAGTTCATCCCAAAAACAATCAAAGACAGATAAGTCTATTCATCAATTGAAGGATCGGGAGGAGGAGGAGGGTAACGAGCTCTAATCTCAAGTGAGAGTACATCCAGACGATCATTCATATCTTGTTGTCGAGCTCCCAAGGTAGAGAGCTGGGACTCAATGAATGTGAAGCGCGAATCCATGGACACATACCGTAAATCAAATGTCTCCAAAAACGAACGAAAATACGGAGGCATTTGTTCTTCTTGTGGAGCTGGTTCCGGTGCAGGCTCGTCATCGGGTACGTGATCATCTATGTATTGCATAAGCTGTTGGAAATCAAGATCATCGTCATCAGCAGGAGGAGGAGGAGCACGAGAGGAGCTAGGAGCAGCTCAAGAAGAACTAGCTCCCGGAGTTTGCTTGCCGGGTCTAAAAACCCATTGACCGGTTACCTCGTCTTGCTTCCAATCTGCTTTCTTCAATGATGTGATATTGATTTGATTTTGAAGTGGGATAGGATTATCAAGAGAGACGTCTAGACCAAGTTTGATAAAGAGGTTACTAAGAAGACATCCATAAACTAATGTTTCGACATGTTTTGAAGGAACAATGTTTATGACATCAACTAGTTGACTGAAGATAATGTGGGGTAGATTGATTTGGATTTTATTTTTAAGATAATACATCCACCATAAATCCCTAGCACGAAGAGTGGAGTACCTACCTCTGGATGGTCTAAACCACCAAGAGATCATCAAATGGAGAAAACGATCGTGATGAGATCGTAGAGTACTAACACTTGAGTTTGGAACATATCGATATTCCACAATTTCACACTTATTATAAACACCACTATCATCTAGCCCAAAACGGAAAATTATAGTATTAGGGTCAATATTAATATATTGGCCTAAAAGATAGGATCTAATGGCTATAGTTCCACATTGAGTTTCATTTTGAATACACACCGCATTGGAATAAAAAATGCGGACCAGTTGTTGATAGACGATAGGTTTAAGCTTAAACAATTTATCAAACTTCCAAGCTTTAAGAATCGGAAGGTATTCGAAATTGATGTCAACCATAGCTTGAAGCGAAGGAATACGCTCTTCACGAATTCTATAAGTTTGGAAAGAATTTCTGTACCTAGAGTACAATTCATCTCTACGATGCTCAGGCATGTTAAAACAAGAACCTAATAGACTAGTGGATGGTGGAGGAACGGGATTTGGCGGTTGGTTTGAACGAGAAAGACTAGACGAAGTTCTAGGACGTTTTGGATTAGACATGATTAAAGGAAACAAAATAAGGAATATTACCTGCAATTTGAAAACATATGTATGCACAATCAGTCCCAAAACTTATTGAGACCTCAATATTTCAAGGTTCTCTAAATCAATCCTAATGGGCATGTTTTGAAAACTATTAAAAAAATTGATAATCATAATAATATAGTTTTCATGAAAACAAAAACAATTAAATCAAAAATCTTACTTTTTTTTTAATTTTCGAAATCCAATAAATTTTTTTTGAAAAATTGTTTGTTTTGGAAGAAATTGGCAGTAAAATCTTGTTTAGAGCCAACAAACAATCAATGCCTGATATAATGTACATCCTAGAACTAATTAAAACTAGTTCTAAAATCATAAATTTGTAAAATAGAGATTATAGAAAAATACCTTGAAAATTCGAATTGAGAGAGATGAGGAGTTGTTTTGCACGATTTAATGATTGAAGCAGGTTTGGGAGTTGAAAAGCTTGAAAATTCCATCGAAAAATCGTTGATTTAGAGCAAGAATGGAGATTTTAGAGAGAGAGAGAGACGAACGGCTTTGAGAGAGGGGTTTTTAGGTTTTGAGAAAATGAAGAAAATGAGGTATTTTAACCCAAAACCCGAACGATGCATTGATGCATGATCTTGTGCATCGATACACATTCAAGGCATGCATCGGTGCATCATGCGGATGCATCGATGCACATTCAAAGGGATGCATCGATGCATTGTTAAGTGCATCGGTGCATTAAGCACAAAAATGTTAAAAATCCATTTTAAACACTTAAAATGCTAAATTATTTAGCTCTAGTGGGTTTGGCAACTCATATATTGAAAATTAACCATGTTCAATCAATAAAGTTAATCTCTTAAAAAATATTTGAACATAAAATTAATTTTCACCAAATAACATAAACTCCCCCTAACTAATGGCAATGAATGCAATCAAAAATTACTATTATAAGCATTTTTTATTTATTCTTAAAATTGCTAAAAATTATTTTAAACACTGAGTGAAGATAGGTTGGCTAAACCTAATTCTCTCCTAAGTGTCCAAAATCTTTATTTGTCTAAAGGTTTTGTAAAGATATCCGCTAATTGGTGCAAAGTATCAACAAATTCTAGAACTACATCTTCCTTAGTGACATGGTCTCTAATGAAGTGATGTCTTATTTCAATGTGCTTAGTTCTAGAGTGTTGGATGGGATTTTTAGTGAGACAAATAGCACTAGTATTGTCACACTTGATAGGAATGGTACCAACTTCAATTCCATAATCAAAAAGTTGTTGTTTCATCCATAAAACTTATGCACAACAACTACCAGCTGAAATGTATTCTGCTTCAGTAGTAGATAATGCAACACAATTTTGTTTCTTTGAAAACCAAGAAATCATCATATTTCCAAGGAATTGGCAAGTACCGGAGGTGCTTTTCCTATCCAATTTGCATCCTCCATAATCCGCATCAGAAAAAGCATGCAAGCTAAAGCTAGAGTCTCTAGGATACCAAAGTCCTAAACTAGGAGTGTCTTTAAGGTATCTAAAGATTCTCTTAACAGCTAGTAAATGTGATTCCTTAAGGCATGATTGAAATCTAGCACATAAGCAAACACTAAACATAATGTCCGGTCTACTTGCAGTTAGATAAAGTAGAGATCCAATCATTGACCTATATAATTTAACATCTACACATTTACCTCCTTCATCTAAGTCAAGCTTTGTTGAAGAGCTCATTGGAGTGTCATGAGGTTTCTCATTTTCCAGTCCAAACTTCTTGAGCATATATTTGACGTACTTAACTTGATTGATGAAGATGCCATCTTTTCTTTGCTTGATTTGGAGTCCCAAGAAAAATGAGAGCTCCCCCATCATGCTCATCTCAAACTCACTTTGCATTAGCTTAGAAAATTCTTGGCAAGGAACATCATTAGTAGAACCAAATATTATATCATCAACATAAATTTGAACTACTAATAAATCTTTACCTTTATGCTTCAAAAACAATGTAGTGCCAACCTTCCCTTTTGAAAAACCTTTTTCAATTAAAAAATTTGACAATCTTTCATACCAAGCTCTTGGAGCTTGCTTTAAACCATAAAGAGCTTTTGTCAATTTTAAAACATG
Source organism: Hibiscus syriacus (assembly GCF_006381635.1). NCBI lineage: Eukaryota > Viridiplantae > Streptophyta > Magnoliopsida > Malvales > Malvaceae > Hibiscus > Hibiscus syriacus. Next base: position 1,530,727 of record NW_024062296.1, on the reverse strand, counting down.
ATCCGAAAAATTTGAATCTTCAAAACCTGGAGGTTGTTCCACATACACTTCTTCTTTTATAAAACCATTTAAAAATGCACTTTTAACATCCATTTGATATAATTTAAATTCATTGAAACATGCAAATGCTAATAACATTCTAATTGCTTCCATCCTAGCTACGGGAGCGTATGTTTCATCATAGTCTATGCCCTATTCTTGAGTATACCCTTGAGCAACAAGTCTAGCCTTGTTTCTCACTATATTACCACTCTCATCAAGCTTATTCCTAAATACCCATCTAGTACCTACAGTAGATTTATTAATAGGCCTTTCAACTAATGTGCATACTTTACTTCTCTCAAATTGATTTAACTCTTCTTGCATAGCCATAATCCAATGTTCATCATTTAATGCTTCTTTAATATTCTTAGGCTCTATGCATGAGATAAATGCAACATAATTACAAATATTTCTAAGGGAAGATCGAGTTGTTACCCATTTTGATGGATCACATATAATTTCACCATCCTTGACATAGTTGTACTCTCTTGGATAAGATACTTCCCTTTCTTCAATGGTTGGGTTCTCAAGAGGATCATGAGTTTCCTCATTTTTCGTTTCTTCCTTTGATGATGGTTCTCCAACGTCATGTCTAACGTCATTTGTATTTATAACACCTACATCATCATTCACACAAGAATCCTTCCCCAGAAGGGGATTATCATAAAAAATAACATGTATAGACTCTTCTACAACTAAAGTTATTTTATTAAATACAAGATAGGCTTTAGAATTTAAGGAATAACCCAGAAAAATTCCTTCATCACTTTTAGCATCAAATTTGCCAAAGTTTTCTTTACCGTTGTTTAAAACAAAACATTTACATCCAAAAGGATGAAAATAACTAATGTTAGGCTATTTATTTTTTAAAATTTCATATGGAGTTTTCTTTAAAATTGGCCTAATCATTACTCGATTTACAACATAACAAGTGGTATTTGTGGCTTCCGCCCAAAAATATTTTGGCAAATTATTTTCACAAAGCATGGTTCTAGCCATTTCTTCTAAAGTTCAATTTTTCCTCTCAACAACTCCATTTTGTTGAGGGGTTCTATGTGCTGAAAAATTATGGCTAATACCGTTAGAGTTACAAAATTCAGTAAATCCAAGATTTTCAAATTCAGTTCCATGATCACTCCTAACACTAGTTATAGAGTAACCTTTTTCATTTTGGGTTACTTTTGAAAACGTGATGAATTATTCTAATGCTTCATCTTAAGTATTTAAAAATAGAACCCAAGTATATCTAGAATAGTCGTCTACTAAGACAAATGCATATTTTTTCCTCCCAAGCTAGTAGTTATATTTGGCCCAAAAAGATCTAAATGGATCAATTGTAAAACTCTACTAGTTGATACATCATTAATGGATTTAAAAGAAACTCGTTTTTGTTTTCCTTTAGCACAAGCATCACAAATTTTATCATTATCAAATTTAAGCTTAGGCAACCCTCTTACTAGGTCTCCTTGAATTAACCGTTGCAAATCACTCATACTAGCATGTCCTAGTCTCCTATGCCATAACCAACTATCATGTTCATCCTTAGCAACTAGGCATAAATTAGTCATATCAAAAGAATCTAAATGCACCATGTATATGTTTCCTATTCTACGACCAACAAGCATAATCCGATTAGATGCAATGTCAATGACTTTACAACTATTAATTTCAAATAAGACATTGAATCCTTTATCGCATAATTGACTAATACTCAATACATTATGCTTTAATCCATTCACATATAAAACATTTTTAATTTGTATGGAAGAGGTATTACCTATTGTACCAATACCTTCAATGTGACCTTTTAAATTGTCTCCAAAAGTCACTTCTCCTCCATTTTTGGCGTTAAGCTCACTTAACCGACTTTTATCTCCGGTCATGTGTCTTGAGCATCCACTATCAAGGTACCATGAATTTGAATTTGTTTCCTGTGCCTTGTAGAAATGCTCCTTTCCCTACAAACATAGATTAATTTTTGATTTTTGGTACCCAAATTCTTTTGGGTCCATATTCATTAGTTTCCAAAATCCTAGTCCCCTTAGGTATCCATTTGTGTAGGATATTTTTATCTTTAGTAGTAATGAGTTCTTTAGGAACCCATATACTTCTAACGATTTTTCCATTAGAGGTTCTTTGGGGACCTCTATGATTGTAGTTTCTAAAACATTTTCTAACAAAGTTGGATTTTGAATTTCCACCTTTTTCAAAATGTTTTGTTCCAACTTTATCAAAAGAAGTTTTAAGATCATCAATTTTCTTTTGTTGATCATCATTGATCTTTGAAAGTAAATTTTGTAAATCTAAAATTTTCTTTTTAAACTCTTCTAGTTTGATTTGCAAATCTTTGATTTGACTTTCAAGGTCGTTGTTGGTTTTAGATATGAGTTTGTTTTCATTTTTCAATTTTGAAACATCTTTTTTATATTTTAAAAATAATTTCTCATAATCCAAAGCCAACCCATTATATTCCCCTAATAACTCATCATAGGATAAATCATCAAAATCTAATGAGTTAGAGGTTACCTTAGAATCTTCCCCAAATGCCATCAAGCACAAGTTAGCTACTTCTTGTTCCTCTTCATCGGAACTTTCTTCATCGCTCCATGTAGCCACATGAGCCTTGTGCTTATTCTTTGATTGACCCTTTTTCTTCAATTATGGGTAATCATATTTGACATGCCCTGGCTTTTTGCATTCGTAGCAAATGATTGGGTCCTTCTCTTTGGGTTCATTTTTGAGGCCTTCATTTCGTTTCAATTTTCTTCCTCGATAAGGTCTCATCATTTTTCTGAACCGTTTGGCAAACAATGACATTTCCTCGTCATCGTCATCGTTATTCGAATCACTCTCATCTTTTGTGGATTTGAGAGCAACTCCAATGTTTTTCTTCTTCTCCTTCTCCTTTGGTGTCTCGTCAATCTTGTCGAGGTCCACCTCATCTTCGAGCATTATTTCATGAGTGAGGAGTGACCCAATTAGCTCTTCAAGAGTTAAGAACGTTAAGTCCTTAGACTCAATGATTGCCGTCTTCTTTGATTGCCACGATTTTGGGAGGGAGTAGACTAACTTCCTCACAAGCTTTTCATTTGAAATGATCTCTCCATATGATTTGAGACCATTGACAATCGTTGAAAATCTATCCATCATAGCTTTGATATCTTTATTTGTTTTCATTCTGAAATTTTCATAGCTATGCGTTAGAATACTAATTTTAGATTTCTTTACCTCATCGCTACCTTCATGAGTGACTTAAAGTTTGTCCCATGTTTCTTTGGCGGTTGTACACGATGAAACTCTTTCGTATTCATATGGTCCAAGAGCACAAAAAATGATATGGATGGCTTTGGAGTTGAGCTGGAACATTCTTGTCTCTCCTTCACTCCTCAACCTTGGATGAGTGAGAGGTTTGATGTATCCTTCTTCTATAGCATTCCATGCTCCCATGTTACTTGCTTGAATGAAGTAAATCATTCTATTCTTCCAATAGGCATAGTTAGCTCCATTGAAGAAAGGAGGCTTGTTGACGGGCATCGAGTCGAGACCGGAGTCGAAGTTTGAAGCGGAGGCCATTGATGACTTTGATTATCGATATAACTCTTTTTGAATCGACTCAAGAGGTGATTAAACCTTCAAATGAGTTAGGCTCTGATACCAATTGTTGAGTTAATCGATTGACTAAATCGGCCAAGAGGGGGGTGAATTTGTAATAAAAATTTTGGTGGAAGCTTTTGTAGAAAATTGAAAGAAATTGCACAGCGATTTAGAGTGCTTCGACTTTATCAACTAAAGTCTACGACCACTACCTTAGCTATCCACGCTAAGGATTTTCTAACAAATTCACTAATTTGTTCTTTCTTTTGAGGCCAAAGAGATAACCTTATAACTCCCTCAAGAATATACCCCAATTCTTGAGAACACTCTTTTCTCAAAGAGAAATACAAATTTGCAAACTTACAAGAAAAACCTCACAAGGCAAATATGTTTGAAAAATTCTAGAACAAAGAAGGAACACTCAAGAATAAATACAATTGAGCAGAATAAGTGTTCTTGAAAGCAAAATGAATATTGAATGAAAAATAGGCTTGAAATGCTTAAACTTGAGGTTTGATGCTTTCTCTTTGATTCTCTCTTGATTATAATTGCTTGATGTTTCTTGTTGTTGATCAATGGCTTTTAAACTTGATTAAATACTCCTTGAATCAATTCTGAATGTTGGTGATAATTAGTGGAGTCAATAGAGCCGTTATTGTGTGAACACAATTAATTTTCTGGGTGGGAGCGTCTCATGCATCGATGCATGACCATTATGCATCGGTGCATCAGTGTAAAATTTCAAATATTTTGACCGTTAGACTCCTAGTGCATCGGTGCACTAAGAGTGCATCGATGCATGAAGTGCATTCGATGTTTGAAAAATAGCCTAGTGCATCGATGCATGGATTGTGCATCGATGCATCAAATGCATTCGATGTTTTAATTGAATCAGAGTGCATCGATGCATGGAGAATGCATCGGTGCATGGAATGCATTCAATGTTTCAATTTGTTCATTGATGCATCGATGCATGGAATTGATGCATCGGTGCATGCCTTTGAAAAATTGATTTAAGGCTTGATTTTGGTTTAAAATACTTTGAAAAAATTGTTTCAAAAATAGTTTAAGTACAAATCAGAATTTTACACATTTAGTAAGGATTAAAATTGATCTTCAAAACTTGGAGTAATAATTTGATATTCGATAAATTGAATCGAATATAAATTGTAAAATCATTTGTAAAAATCTTAAAATTCATTTAACTTAATTTGTTATATCGAAATATCAAAAATGTTTTTAATATTCACTCTGATTGACCATCAGTATGTGAATCAAAGTAAATCTCGGGTCTTTTCAAAAACTATCGAAACATGTACTCCATGTAGTCACAAAATTTATTTGATATTAACTCATCATACTTATCCATCGAGTAATCTGCTCAAACGAGAATAAAGGGTGTTATTTTAGTCAATCTATCCACAATCACCTAGATTGAGTCTTTCTTACAGGGTGTGAAAGGTAAACCTATCACGAAATCCATAGTAACTCTTTCTCATTGTCACTGAGCAATGGAAATAGGTTACAACAAACTAGATGACACCTGATGCTCTATTTTTACATGCTGACAACTCAAACCTTTAGATACAAGCTCAGTTATAACCCTTTTTATACCTTTTCACCAGTATCGACTATTTAGATCTTGATACATTTTATTTCCTCATGGATGAATTGTCAAATGAATATAATGAGCTTCATAAAGAAGATACGCCTTCAATTCTTCACCATCAAGTATTTAAACTTGTCCCCCTAACATACACATCCATAAGATTTCACCTCAAAGTCCTTAGTTTCGCCTTTCTTCACTTGCTCAATCTTTTCTAAACATTTCTCATCCTTGCTTTGAAGATCTTTTATTCGATCTAAAAAAGGAAGCCTCAACTCTAATTATGCAATGAGTGCATCATTTCTTCCCACAAATAATCGAGTATCCAAAGCACTCAAGCAAAAAACATATTTCAGCTAAGTGCATTAGCCACTATATTTGCCTTCCTAGGGTGATAATCGATAATCACATCATAATCTTTCAGAAGCTCAATCCATCTCTTTTTTCTCACATTTAATTCTTTCTACGTTAATAGATATTTCAAACTTTTATGATTTGTATAGATATAGCACCGCTCATCATAAAGGTAGTGACATCAATTTTTCAAAACAAAAACCACACCTGTTAACTCTAAATCATGAGTCAGATAATTCCTTTCATGGGTCTTTAGCTGTCTCTAAGAATAGGCCACACCCTTGTATTATTGCATAAACACACATTCCAAACTGTCATGAGATGCATCACTATAAATTACATAGTCTTTACTTGACTCTGGTTGCACTAGAACTGATGTTTCTAACAGAATCTTCTTAAGTGTATCAAAGCTTTCTTGGCACTTTTCAGTCCAAATAAATGACACATCTTTTATGAGAAGCTTGGTAAGTGGGGAAGCGATCATCAAAAAATTCCTCATGGATATTTGATAACTCAGCATATAACTTTTTATCCTGGAATGTATGAAGTACAATGGAAAGATGTGCATTTTGTTCCTCTTTAGTCTCAAATAAACCAAAATATCATCAATGAACACGACTATAAATTGATCCAAATACGGTTGAAACACCCAATTCATAAAATCCATGAATATTGCAATAGCATTAGTCAATAAAAATGGCATCACTATAAACTCATAGTGACCATACCGAGTTCTGAAAATCATTTTTGGAGCATATTCCTCTTTAATCTTAAATTGATGATATTCAGATTGAAGATCAATATTTGAAAATTCGGAGGCGCCTTTAATATAATCAAATGGATCATTGATCCTTGGAATGAGGTATTTATTCTTCACCGTCACTTTATTCAGCTGATGGTAATTTAAACATAATCGCAAAAATCCATCATTTTTTAACAAACAATGTTGGTGCACCCTACGGAGACAATCTCAGTCTGATAAAACCCTGATCAAGTAGCTCTTGGAACTATTTTTTTATCTCTCTGAGTTTCATTGGAGCAATTTGGTATGGAGACATAGAGATTGGTGAAGTACCCGTGAAAATATCAATCTTGAATTCTATCTCATGATCTGGAAGTAATCAAGGTAATTCATTAGAAAATACATTTGGATACTTTTAATCTATTAGAATATATTCCAATTTAACCTCATATGCTCAAGTATCAATCAAATTAGTCAGGTAAGCTGAAAAGCCTTTTGACATCAATTTATTCACAACCACTTATGATATAACATTAGGCATTGATTTCGTTTTTCCTATAGTTATTATTATTTCGGAACCCTCCCTATCTTTCAGAAATAAATGTTTCATGAAAAAATATACCCATCCATAATATGTAGATAACTAATCCATGTCCACAATGATCTCTATATTATCAAATGACAATTCCATAAGAGTTTTCGTGAACACAACCCCTTGAATCTTTATCGTGCAATTTATGCTTATTCACTTTATTCTGGAACTATGACCCAACGGATTCATAGCTATCATATCATAATCAATGGATTATAATGGAATACCTCCTCTAACTAATTTTAAACTAGCATAGGAATACACAAAACTCGAATCAATCAGAACAGATGTAGTATCATAATGGAGATGGAAAATACATATTATAATCTGGGATCATCACAGTCCTCCCCAGTCTTGGTATTATATACTCTAGCATGAGCACGTACATCAGGCTGGGAAGTTGACTTTGAATATCCCCTCTCTTTACCTCTGCCTCGACCACCACTCTCAGACACTACTACATACCTCACTTTTTGTACTGATCTTTCTCCTGCCAACAGGCAGTCTCTAATAAAATTACCAGTGTCTCCACATCAGAATTAAACTCCTAAAGTGACTCTACATCCTCAAGAGTGAGTTTAACCACACTACTTATGGTTGTGGCTGAGTAACTGGATGTTGTGCTTGTGGTTACAGCATTGGTTGCTATTGATTATAATGTTGTAAATGATAATGCTACTGCTACGGATTGGTAATGTTTTGGCTTCTTCCAGAAAGATTTGGATGATTCTGGAAATTAGCATTATAAGTGTTGCCAAAAGCATTGACATTACTTTGATAATTCAATATGTAGTAGACGGACTCTAGATTTTGGAAGAATTTTTCAAAGTTGTGATTATCACCACAATAAACCAAAATGATGATTGAAGCAGCTTTGACCTCATACACCCCTTAGTTTTTGCAACTTCTTACCATATATGTTAATACAGAAATCTTAGATGTCATAGAATTGAAAGCTTCAAAATCTACTACTAAAGTGTTGCGGTGGCCGAAAATATCCCTTGTATTAGGGTATTGGTAATCATTGGTTGAGATCCTCTCCAAAATATCATAAGCTTCATTGCACGTCTTATCTAACAAAAATCCATTTATTGAAGCATCAACCACTATACAAGTGTGTATGTTTAACCCGTTATAAAACATCTTCATTTATGTCAAATATGGGAACCCATGCATAAGACACTTCCGCAACAAATCCTTGAATCTTTCCTTATTTCATACAAGTTATCATCATCCATTTGCTTGAATGAAGTTACATAATTTTGAAGTTTGGCATTCATGTTTGGCGGATTAAATTTTAACAAAAATTTATGTGCTAGCTCGTTCCAGGATGCTATAGTACCTGGCGCTAGTGAACTCAACGAAGCCCTTGTTTTATCATGCATCGAATAAGGAAATAAATTCATCTTCAATGCTTCCTCCAGAACACCTTGCCAAATAAACGAATCACAAACCTCCTTGAATGCTCTCAAATTGCTCTAGGATGCTTAAGAACTGACCCTGAATATTATCCCATAGGTTGTAGCATTTGGAATGTGATTTTCTTTAACTCGAAGTTCGAAACATTAATCACTAGCCTCACTATGCCCAAATGCATATCTTCCATCATTAGCACTACATGCTCGTGGATAGGTCGATCACGATCATCCATGTTATAGAAGTGTTGGATCACTTCATTGCCAGTGGGGTAAAACACTATTCTCTTATCCAGTAATGGTTGTTCAATACCTTTTAGTTTCACGGTGACGTCTCTTAAAAGTTCTCTCAATCTATGGATCAAACAAATCTAATTCGTCGTCACTACGGGGCATACACTAGTAAAAATGAAAACTAAAATGTACCTACAAAAGAAAATAACAAAGTGAGCAAATTAAAGAAAGCTTTAAGTCAAACCAATGATTCCCATGTAACAACACCAAAAACTCAATGACTGGTATAATGCTACTACTTAAGTACAAGTGTACACCAATGCCCAAGTAATAAGTGGTAAATCAAAGAGCTACAGGTATCATATCCATGGGGAGAAAATGTTATTAATTAGATTTTTAAGTATTAGAGTAATGATAGGTATGAGAAAGATGCTAATTAAAAGATAAAAATCAAAGTAATAAACACTAGGTCTTGCTACAACACTACAAAGAGCGTCAAGACAATAATCAAATAGCATATAATAATATAATGCATATCATACTTCAAGTAAGTAAAGCACAATATCTGATGTAGAAGCACCGAGCCTACTTGATTGTGGATATAGGAAGGTAGTAAAAAACCTGTGTATTAAGTGAATGTCCGCAAAATAGAGGGTCTAGGATGATTGATGTAGAAAAGTATGGAGGATTGATTTGTTCAAAGAAAAGGATGACTATAATGATATAGGCATGGTTTATGAGTTATGAAAGAAATATAAAGATGATGATGGAGTTACTGTGATAGTATCTTGCATAAAGACTCAAAGAAGATCATACAGTAAAGAGTATAGACCTAGATTTTATATTCTTTCAAAAAGGGGTGTTAAATAAGGACTTTAACCCACTAGATATATAGATATAGAAACCAAAAGTACCAATGGAAATGAAAAGGGATTGAAATCATAAGTAAGAATACTTGATAAGTCGATAGAGTCACAAAATTACTAAGATAATGAGTTAAACTCACAAGGATTTGTATTGATCAAAAAGGTTTTTGTTTACAAAGAAAATGCTTTAGACTATTTATAGGAAATATAAAGGCATGGATGAATAGAAGTCTTCAAAATTGCTTACTTGGGTTGATGGTTGATGATGATCTTGCTTGTGACTTTTGAACCCTTCCTTTGTAATTGTAGTGCTTTATTTTCTTTGAATTTTCTTTCTTTCTTTTTGTACTCCTTTTGATGCTTGGAGTCTTGCTACACTTTTCTTTCTCTCTTTTTTTCTTTTTTTATTCACTTTTTCTTCTCTTTGTTTTCTTTGCAACGATTCACTCTGGCGATATTTGTTTAACCATTTGATTCTTCCACCAGGCTCTAAATACCGCTTGATGTAGTAGCATCGAGGTGACTTGATTATGGATATAGGAATGAAGCAAATAACCTGCATAGTAAGTGAATGGCCACAAATGATAGGGGATAGGATGGTTAATGTAGGATAGTATGGAGGTTTAATTTGTTCAAAGTGAAGGTGATAGGGATACGTCAGCGGATGAGTGAATGTTGCTCGTATGGAAGTAGAATGATTTGAATGGAAGAAGAAGATAATGGGATTGTGGAGATAGAGATAGATGGATAATTGTCCTATCGAGCCTTTCTAGTTACATTGAAAAGGAAAACTCGATAATTGGCTCTAACCAACGCTTTTAATCGTAATGAAGAGGCAAACCGAAGTGTGAATATCTCTCTCACAAAAAACTTGAAAAGAACTTAATGAAAAGAATCTTCGAAGGAATAAGTAATCAATACTTGCAAAGATAAACTCTCAATGTATTGTACTCAAGAAAATATGTACTTGCAATGGTGGGAGGAACCTCGTTTATATAGGGTGAAGGAGTCCTTGTTGTAGTATGCCTAATGCTTGAAAATAATAATATAAATAACAATAACAATACTATCCTAATTCCTAATAACACTAAACTAAAGACAATTGTTTTATTTCTTTCTTAATTTCTAATAAAATAATAAATCTAACCCTAAAATATAATACGTCATCCTATATTAAATTAGTTTACAAATAATCAATAAAAATATTGAAAATGTGTAATATTTATAAAATCACATATTAATCTCGTATAGGAATTTCTACATGTGTTTTTTTCACTCAAATGAGCGTATCTTGAGTTCCCGATATTAGATTGATGTGATTCAAGAACCATTGGAAAGGTAGGAGACAACCAGTCTTAACTCCAAAAGACATGTTCACTAAATAAAACCTGGCTTCCAATCCAAAGGTCGTTGCAAGCCAAATGTTATTTTGGTATTCTTTTCCAAGGCTTCGTGTGGATCAATTTGAAGCTTTAATCCATATTCTCTTGATGTCATCCATGAGGTTCACGTATCAAAAGGCTGGCTATAATGATATGGGTGTAGTTTATGGCTTATGAAAAAAATGGGAAGATGGTGATAGTATATCGAAGAAAGACTCAAAGAATAAACTATACTGAATTGTATAGACCCATACGTAATATGCTTTCAACAAGGGGTGGTAAACAAGGACTTTGACCCACTAGATATAAATATATAGGAACCAAAAGTATCAATGGAAATTAAAAGGGATTGATACCACAAGTAAGAATACTTGATAAGTATATAGATTCATAAATGGACTAATATAAAGGAGTTAAAACTCCGAAGGATATGTATTGATCAAAAGGATTGTTGTTTACAAAGAAAATACCTTAGACTATTTATAGGAAATTTAAATGCATGGCTGAATAGATAGGTGTGTATTCGACCTTACATGTGCCTTTATGAATCTACATAATTAATGGATAAATGCTCATGTCTCTTGCCTAGGTGTTGGTTTGGCTATATCTTCAAATGGTGGTGTTGTTTTAGTTTGAATGAAGAAAGATATTCCTTGGCCGAATGGTGATGGTTGCTTCATGTTGGCGCTAAAATAGAGAGAAAAAATGTTTAGGCAAATAGCGTTTCCCCTTGGAGTTTTGCCTAGTTGAGTGCAGATGTTGTGAACATGCTTGATGAATGCCTAAAAAAACTCGTTGCTTTGCACATGTCTCATGGCCTTCAGATGTATGTTGGGCCCTGTTGCATATGATTATCCACGCCTAATGTAAGTATATGTTGCTACTGTAGTGCTCATTGGTGCTTTAGATTAATTAGGTATTGTCATGTATGTACCTAAGTACACTCAAGCTAGCTAGCTAGTGACACTCCAGCTAATCAACTACCATCTTAGCTTCTCTTCAGTTTCCTTTAGTCCTCAGTTCAACTACCAAGTCCTCAGCTACCCTTCAACTTGTTAGAGTATGCCCAAAGACAAATCATATGATGATTATATTGATATATTTTATTTACCAATTTTATTGAATAAAGACACAGTAACTATTATTTTCAGTTATATATCCGTGTTTAACATAAGCTGAAAGATAATACGGTCCATAAAATAACATTATTATTAGTATTAAAAGATCCCTAGTCAAGTATTATTATGGGCATGGACAATAATAATACGTTTAAGACTAATATGTTATTGATTGATTACAACGAGTTGTCATTGACATCAAGATATCATAATTGATACATGATTATATTGTTAGAGAACAATGTATCAGATTGACCCACCATGAGCATGTGTATTGGATTATTATGTGACGGTCATATCATTGCTCATGGTGATAACTATATGTGCGATTCTCATACTTAAGATCAATTTTATCCCAACATATATTTTTGTATGTTTTGATATAGTTAAACATGCTTCGTAACTAGTTGCACTATAAAAATTGTTATTGAATATATCTCGATATATATAGTGGGGTGTGTATGATTAAAATATGATTTGTCCTTCCTACATAATAAGAATATATCGCAGGCCACTTGATTGAGTGAGACTAGAAATGCATGGCCATGCTCGAATGAGTTGATATGAGATATCACAAATTATTTGTTAATTATAGTCTACTCTATATATCAAGAAACAATAGATGGACAATACAAGTTTGACTATTCCAAGACTCGTACCTATTATAGATATAAAGGACAAAAGAATGTAATATATAAAAGAGTTAATCACGAAGATGATATGTTGAATCATAATTTCTTGTAACTTATGTGACAATGATATATTGGTAGATGTCACTCATTGTATGTAATATTAGAATTGTTCTAATAATTAATACTAACGTTAGAATAACCTACAAGGTCACACCCTATGAATGAAATGAGCAAATATGTACAATTTATTGTACGTTACTAAAATATATCTAGAGTTAATATATGTATATTTGATATTCATATGATTTTAGTTATACTAAATATAGTACGTAAACATTAAAATAGCGTAATTTTGATTAAAACTCTTTCAATGGGTTTTTTAATTCGAATTAATTAAATAAGAGTTTAGATAAACGTTAAAGAGTGTAATTCGGATTATAAGTATTTAATTGATATTTAATTTGAATTAATTAAATAAGAATTTAATTAATTCAAAATAACCAAAAATCCCTAAGATGTAGGAGTAACTCGGATATCTAAAGTTGTGTAAGGTCTAGTAGCCGTATTATCTTTAGTCGTTTCTCAAAACTGTTTTAGGGGAAAAAAGTTTCTCTCAATCAGGTGATATGAGTAGAGGCCGAGACACATTTTCGTAGATGCTTACGATTCAAACCGTTCATGATCTCCATTAACTGCTGCTATCTCTATTGTTTTTCAAGGAACCCACTGTAAGCATTCGCATCATTTCCTCCTAATTTCGGTTTTTGTACTTGGATCGCTGGTGAGATTGACATATTTTTATTTCCACTGCGCCATAGGGTGCGCCGACGATCCCAACAGTGGTATCAGAGCCACTTGTACTTCTGGATTCGGGTTACAATTATTGGTTGATGCGATATGTATGAGATGTATTTTGGTTTTACTATTTTTGATGATTATGTGATATTTTTGCGAAATCAGTGGTCGATTAAATTTACGATTAATATGTTAATTTGTTAATATTTTTTTTACAATTTGTATGTTGCTGCAAGGATTTTACGAAATACAAATGTCAATATTGATATGATGATCGGTGCATATGTGATAGCAGATCGCGTTTGGTAGTGGAACAATGGTTGTTCCGACGCAGAAAAACCTTCAAGATTGAAAATCCCAAAAACACGATTATATTGCTAACTGTTATCAAATCGCGAGGTTTTTCTATAGAAACATAAGTGTTGTTTTTTAAAAATCCCATTGCTCCTAGACTCCACAATGGGCTTTGGCCCTTAACGCTTCATGAGCAATATGGTTTGTAGGCCCATATTAGTTTTTTTCTAACAAAGGCGTAACAACGTGTATATGTATATGTATATGATATGTTTGTTTTGCACAGTGTTTGACAATCATGGTTATAGCCCTTTTCAATTTATATGGTTGAATTTAAAATACGGCTTACATGTTCTGTCTTTCTATATTTCAATTGTATTTATATTCTCATCTTATTCCTTCATATGTAAAATGATTTTCTTTTAAATTGTAATCCTATGAAAATTCAAAAGAAAAAGAAGAATGGACTGGTATAAAGGCGAGAAGATACCTAGAGAGCAGTCTTAGGTTTTAGTGTTTTTGGTTCTCCTATTGGCTTGGGATGGCACCTTAGTTACTATTTTTGGGATATAACCATTGGATCTTATTTATTACTTATATTTGTTATTTATGTAATGTAATAAAATGCTAAAATAAGGGCCTAATATTAAAACAAACAATGATAATATATTTGCGAAAATCCCTCTTTATAATATAAGTTCACTTAACCGTATAATATTTACTCTCGTTAAGGCTTCGATCGATATTGTGTGGGCTTTTCCAAAGCATTGTCACATAAATCTATCTTGGTTAAACATGAAGAATAAGCAAGTCATATTCACTTGTTGAGATATTGGTAACAACTTAGCTAGGTTATTATAATAGGATTAGAAACCTAGAGGTTAAGTATTTTGATAAGTCATGAGATGATTTAAACAAGAGTTGTTCACCAAAAGGATGAATTACATGAGATGTAACTAGTACAGTTTTACTTACCTAAATAATCTCTATCCTAAAAGAAAAGCCAAAGATGATTTAGGAAACTGATGAATTATGGATCCTCACCTACTATAAATATTTTTGTTAATTTTTTTTTGAAATTAAAACGATACGGTTTTTAAATTTTGAATGAAATAGTGGGAGTAATTTTTAAATAAAGACATATTTATAAATTTTTAGTTCGGTAAATTTACTTACTCTAATATTTCCATTGTTGTAGACTTAATGGCAAACAGCATTTTATCATTGCGATCACTCCTTGAGAAGGAGAAGCCTAATGGCATAAACTTCCTTGACTGGTTTCGTAATTTGAGAATTGATCTCAAACAGGAAAGGAAGGAATATGTCATTGAAGAACACGTTCCTGATGAACCGGTAGCTAATTCTTCTAGAGCTGACAAAGACAAATTTAAGAAATATATGGATGATAAGTTAGATGTTGGATATTTAATGCTTGCCACCATGACTCATGAGCTTCAGAAGCAACATGAGGACATGGTTACATATGAGATAATTAAAAAATCTCAAGGAATTATATGAAGGGAAATCATGTCAAGAGATGTATGTGATCTCTAAAACTCTATTTCAATGCAAAATAGTTTCGGGATTTCCTGTAGGAGCTCATGTCATCAAGATGATGGGCTACATCTAACAGTTGGAAAAGTTGGAATTTTCTCTCAAACATTAATTTGCTACCGATATTATCCCACAATCATTTTCAAATTGCTTAAGCAAATTTGTCCTTAGTTTGAACAAGAATGAAATTAAAACGAATTTTCCACGTTTACTTGGCATGTTATTACCTACTGAAAGTAACATGAAAAAGTTGGACCTAAGCTCATTCTTATGGTCTAGAAGGACAAAGGAAAGGGAAAGAAAAAGGTACCAACAAATTCTAAGGGAAATGGTAAGTCCAAGCCGAAAGGAAAAGATGCATTAAAACCAAAAGAGGGAGTTAGCAAGGAAGGAAAATGTTTCCATTGAGGTAGGACCAGACACTAGAAGAGAAACTGCCATGTTTACTTTGAATAGGTCAAGAAGGCAAAAGCAAACAGAACATTTGTTTCAGGTATTTATGTTATTGATGTTAATTTGTCAACATCTACTTTTTAGGTATTAGATATCGGTTGTGGTTCTCACATTTGTACTTCTGTACATGGACTGCAAAAGACAATGAATATGGCTAAAGGAAAGGTAGACCTACGAGTGGGAAATGGAACAAGAGTTGTTGCATTAGCTATAGGGACATATGTTTTATCTTTGCCTACTGAACTTGATTTAAATTTAGAGGATTGTTATTTTGTTCCTAGTTTGACTTAGAACATTAGTTGTATTTCTTGTTTGGACAAGGCTGGTTTTGAGATTACTATTAAGAATAATTGTTGTTTTTTATCTCGATAATGTTTTTTATGGTTCAACACAATTGGTTATTGGTCTCTATATTTTGGATCAAGGAAAAACCATTTATAACATAAATACTAAAAGATAAAAAACAAATGACTCGAATCGAACTTATCTTTGTTATTGTCGTTTAGGCCATATAAGTGAGAAACGTATATAAAAACTTCATTACTTTCACCAATGTATTCAGTCGGTATGGGTATATTAATCTTGTACGCCATAAATTTGAAGCACTTGAAAAGTTTAAGGAATTTAAAAATTAAGTACAAAATAAACTAGGCAAGAGTATTAAGGTACTTTGATCAAATCGAGGTGGAGAATACTTAAGCATAGAGTTTGATAAACTCCTGAAAGAATGTGGGTTGTTTCACAACTTACACAACCTGGTACACTACAATAGAATAGAGTTTCTGAAAGAATGAATTGAATATTGTTAGATATGGTTCAATCGATGATGAGTCATAGTGATCTTCCAACTTTATTTTGGGGACATGCACATAAAACAGTCGTTTTCACACTAAATCGTGTTCAATCTAAATTGTTTCAAAAGATATCAAACATGATATGGATTCAAAAGCGCCCTAGTATGTCTTTTATGAAGATTTGGGGTTTTTAAGCTTATGTAAAACATCATATGTCTATAAAACGTGAAATTTTCATATGTAGGATAGTTCAAGGCAGCACCACTCAAATTTTCAAAAAAGTATGCAACAGGTCGCCCTTATTATCTTAGAACAACACATATTCCAATTCTAGAAGCATCACATTCCACTTTAGAGGTCTTGTCGAAATTGGGAACAATATGTAGAGGAGTCTTTCTTATACATTCATTAATCTTATTATATGCCTCTTCTTGTTCATTTCCCCATGTGAAGTTGGAATTCTTTTTTATAATCTCAAATAAGGGAGCGTCATTTGTGATAAAGTTTTGCATAAATCTTTGATAAAAACTTGTCAATCCATTGAAACTCCTTACTTGGCTGATGTTAGTAAGTCTGGGTCATTTTTTAATCACTTTGGTATTTTCTGGGTCTAATTCCAGTCCCTCTGAACTGACAATGAAGCCTTAGAAGGTTAGTTTTTAGTGCATAAAACGCACTTATTAAGATTCACATATAATTGCTCATTTCTCAATGTTTCAAGGACATACATGAGATGCTATCTTTGTTCCTCCAAATACTTAATATAGATTAAGATGTTATCAAAATACACAACACAAAACTTATTGATAAAGAACCATAGGACATGATTCATCAGAGGTATGAATGTATTAGGTGTGATGGTTAACCCAAAAGGCATGCCCAACTATTCATTCACACCTTCTATGGTTTTAAAGATCATCTTCCACTATTCCTATTCCTTCATCATGATTTTCTGATATCCACTTCTCAAATTGATCTTGGAGAAGATACAAAATCCACTAAGTTCATCAAGCATATCATTTAACCGAGGTATGGGATGTTTATACTTTATAGTGATATGCTTAACTGCTCGGCAATCCACACACATTCTCCAAGTTTCATCCTTCTTTAGAATTAGTACGATTGGAATGATACAAAGACATAAATTTCGCAAATATAACATTTATCTATTAATTCTTTTAGAGAAAATAACCTCAGTGACCAAAAATCCCATATAATATACGATTTTGACCAATTTTTTTGGATTTGCCAAAATGACCAACAAAATCGCAATGTGATTTCTAATTCGCAACGCGATCTCCAGTATCGCAAATTCGCGCTGCATTTTGTGTTGCGATAGTTGAAAATCGCGTTGCGATTTTCCATTTCGCGTTGTGATAGTCTACAGTGTCGTTGCGGTTTTCTATTTTGCGTTGCGCTAGTCTACAGTGTCGTTGCGATTATCCATTTCACGTTGCGATAGTCTACAGTGTTGTTGCGGTTTTCCATTTCGCGTTGCGATAGTCTACAGTGTCGTTTCGATTTTCCATTTTGCGTTGCGATAGTCTACAGTGTCGTTGCGATTTTCCATTTCGCGTTGCGATTTTCCATTTCGCGTTGCGATAGTCTACAGTGTCGTTGTGATTTTCCATTTCGCGTTGCGATAGTTTTAAAAATGGTATTGCATTTGTTTCTTAAGAATTTTCTCTAAAAAGGTAGTATCCGCGCGGACGTGTCGAAGACACGTATTACCACGACCACGACCACGACCACGACCCGAGACGAGACGACGGCGGCGGCGGAGGCGCGCGAGAGTCCCCCTTGTTCTCTTTCACTCAACAAGGAAGTGCAAAATCCAAACCTTAAATACAATTCCCAATATTGTTTCCAAAACTATGTGGGATTGAGCATTCCCAATAGTAATATCACGGATCTTACAGTATCATATCAAACTATATCACATAAGCAAATCTATGAAGAAGAGATATTTATACAATGTTCAACTCATAAATTATTTTATCAATTCATATATAATAGAGTCTCTTTAAATATTTTGAAAGATCATCAAACATAACATTCAGGATCATTAGTCTCACTCAATTACTAATCACTACCTCTCCTTCAAGCACCTCACCATCCTCTCTCCACTCTTAAGTCTAATCATTGTACAACATAATTCATTAAACAAATTATCTCGATCTCGCTATCTTTTTATATATCAACACGTAATTATTTAAGTCGAATAAAATGTAAAGACTAAATATATAGAATTTGGCTTATCTTTGAATGTATAAAAAGCTGAAACTACTATAGGATTCACCATATTAATGAGTTGAACATTGTATAAATATACTCTATTATCTAAGTGTTGGTAATGCTCAATCCCACATAGTTTTGGAAACACTATTGAGAATGGTATTTAAGGTTTGGATTTTGCACTTCCTTGTTGAGTGAAAGAGAACAAGGGAGACTCTCGCGCGCCGCCGGAGCCGCCGTCTCGTCTCGGGTCGTGGTCATGGTCGTGGTCGTGGTCGTGGTAATACGTGTCTTTGAAACGTCCGCGCGGATACTATCTTTTAAGAGAAATTCTTAAGAAACAAATGCAATACCATTTTTAAAACTATCGCAACACGAAATAGAAAATCACAACGACACTGTAGACTATCGCAACGCGAAATGGAAAATCACAACGACACTGTAGACTATCGCAACGCAAAATGGAAAATCGCAACGACACTGTAGACTATCGCAACGCGAAATGGAAAACCGCAACGCGATTTTCAACTATCGCAACGCGAAATGGAAAACCGCAACGCGATTTTCAACTATCACAACGCGAAATAGAAAATCGCAACGCGAAATAGAAAATCGCAACGTGATTTTCAACTATCGCAACGCGAAATGCAGCGCGAATTTGCGATACTAGAGATCGCGTTGCGAATTAGAAATCGCATTGCGATTTTGTTGGTCATTTTGGCAAATCCAAAAAAAATTGGTCAAAATCGTATATTATATGTGATTTTTGGTCACTGAGGTTATTTTCTCATTCTTTTACTTATCCCTACAGTTCTTTTATTTTTTTCCTGGGTTGCTCCTATAAGCTGTCGGTTTCTGATAGTAGTCCGGGGGAAAATCGATATGGTTTTAATTCCTCGTATAGGTGGTAATCCATCTAGAATTACTTCGGGAAATATGAGTTCAAATTTCTGTAAGAGAGAATAAATATTAGAAGGCAAACCTTATTAAGGATTAGTAATAAGGAAATTTTCCTTATACATAAGTACAAGAAGAGTTTTTTTGTATAAATATATTTTCATATTTCCCTTCCGTTGCAATATATGCTTAGTTTCTTGTTCTCTTCTTCCTTTATTTCTCTTTTGGACTTCTTCTATCTATGTGTGACTTAAAAGTATAGTTTGGAATTTATTGACTTGGTTGGGACTCTAGGGAATTAAGGTGATCTTATTTTTTTCATGTTGAAGATAAAGGTGATTGGTGAATCTATCATGATTAGCTCTTTTATCTATTTCCAATGACACCATAGTAGAAGATTACTTGCATTCAATTGAAACTGCATCACAAAGTACTCTCATTTCTCTCACATTGTTCAACCTCTACAATTTATATGGATGGGATGCTTGGTAGTCTTAAGGCCTAACGTTTTAATCATCAATGTGCTGGGCACATTGGTACAACTTCTTCCATCAATGATCGCCTAACAAACATTTTCTTCAATAATGCACTTGGTATGGAATATGTTTTCCCTTTGTTCATGTTTTTGAGTATGAATTTTCAATGTCGATTTGACAACCATGACATTGTATGATGTAAAAGAAATAGACATGTTAGTTGATAACTAGAAGGAATGTGCATAAGGACCTTACCAGGAATACTCTCACAAATCCTCTTGAGTTCACTCCAAAGAAACTTTTATGACACTCCATCCACTCATGTTTTCACTCTTGGACTCTTGGGTTTTAGACGTCTTATTCTAGTCTCACCACTTTCTCAATCCTTTTTCCACTCGAACTCATTTAAGTAAAGCTCTTGTGTAGACTTAATAAAAACATTATCAAATATGATTCTTGTTGTACGTCAACAACAAAGGTTAGTAGGGTAAGGAAAGAAAAATATAATGCAAAGGTGGCTTAGAAATAGAGATAAAAGAGAGAAAGGGGTTACTCACAGAACAAATCACTTACAATCTCACTATCACCACAATCAAGTCTTTAAAATTGATAGTTGAAGATGATGTTGACTGTACATTTTGAACTTTTTCGTTGTTGTTGTAGCACTTTCTATTCTTTGACTTTTATTTTCCTTTCTTTTTATACTATTTTTTCTACTTGGAGTCTTTGCTGTAATTTTCTTTCTATTTTTTTTTCTTGTTACACATTTTCTTCTCTTTGTTTTCGTTGTAGGGTTTCACTTTGTTCATGTTTATTGCACTTTTTGCTTCTTCCAACAAGGATCTAAATACCTCTTGATGTAGTAGAAATGAGGCCATTTGATCGTGGATCTGTGTAGAAAGCAAATAACATGTGTAGTAAGTGAATAGCAACAAAAGAGAAGGGCTAGGATGGTTGATGTAAGGAAGTATAGAGGATTGATTTTCTCGAAGTGAATGATGGATATAATGATATGAGTGTGGTTTATATTTATTAAGGAAATGGGAAGATGGAGATATTGTTATGGTGATAGTATCTTGAAAAAATACTCAAAGAATAACCTATACTAATGAGTATATACCCATACTTTATATTTTTTCAACAAGGGGTAGTAAACAAGGACTTTGACCCACTATATATAGAGATCTAAGAACCAAAAATTTCAATGGAAATGAAAAGTGGTTGATGTCACAAGTAAGAATACTTGATAAGTGGATAGAGTGACAAGAATACTAAGATAAAGGAGATAAAATTCACAAAGATTTGTATTGATCAAAAGGATTGTTGTTTACAAATCATATGCCTTAGACTATATATAGGAAATGTAAAGGGATGGGCAAATAGATAGCTATGTATTCGTCCTTACATGTGACTTTATGAAGCAACATAATTATGGATGAATGCTCATGTCTCTTGCATAGGTGTTAGTTCGATTATCTCTTCAAATG
Source organism: Hibiscus syriacus (assembly GCF_006381635.1). Taxonomy (NCBI): domain Eukaryota; kingdom Viridiplantae; phylum Streptophyta; class Magnoliopsida; order Malvales; family Malvaceae; genus Hibiscus; species Hibiscus syriacus. Next base: position 1,509,165 of record NW_024062296.1, on the reverse strand, counting down.
GTCGTATTGTTTTGGTTTGAATGAAGAAAGATATCCCTTGGTTGAATTGTGATGGCGTTGCTTCAATTTGGTGCCAAGATAGAGGGAATAAATACTTAGTCGAATGGTGTGCACATCTTGGAGTTTAGCACCTAGTTGAGTGCATATGTATTGTGCACATGATTGATGAATTCTTTAAAAATAGCACCGTTGGTTTGCACATGATTCTTCACGCCTAACGTAAGTACATGTTGCTGCCATAGTGCACCAAGTGCTCCTTGGTGCTTTAGGTGACTTAGGTAGTGTTAAGTAGATAGCTAGGTTAGTTAGAGTTAGGTACAGTACAATATTTTAGCTACTCAGCTACCATCTTAGCTCCACTTCAACTTTCTTTAGTCCTCAATTTAGCTACCAAGTCCTCAACTACCCTTTAGTTTATTTCCAACTCCTTTAGCTAGCCTTTAAGCTCCATTTAGCTTTTCTGAGTTGAGTAAGCTATGTATGTATCTTCCTAGCTATCTTTGAGCTGCAACACTTATCTTTAATCTTTACCAAGCTACCATTTGATGTCACCCTAATGTATTCACATATGACAATTAGTAAAATAACCAAATGAATAAAGTGCAAGTTATAAATGAATCAAATACATGCCTTTCACACAACTTGTACCTTTCTCCAAAATTAAGGTCAATATCACATTCTTTAATGAATGAAAATCCAAGGAGTCTAGAATTGAGTGTATTAAGAAGTACATATCTCCTTGATAAAACCTCCACTACGACGTTTTCTTTACCCTTCTTGTAGTGAATGATGTATGAAAATGATTCAAGGAACTCGACCCATTTGGCATGACGTTTGTTTAATTTTTGTTGTCCCTTGATACACTTCAAAGCCTTGTGATTCGTATGTATGACAAACTACTTTAGCCATAGATAATATTTCCATGTTTCGAAAGCCCCGATGAGTGCATACATTTCTTTATCATAGGTTGGATACTTAAAGGTTGCACGAATCAACTTTTCAATAAAGTATGTGATATGTCTCCCTTCTTGGCTTAGAACAACACCTATTCCAATCCCAGAAACATCACATTTCACTTTAAACGTCTTGTCAAAATTGAAAAGTACAAGTAAAGGAGCCTCTCTCAAACATTCCATAATTTCATTAAATGCCTCATGTGTAGTTTAAATTATTCCTTATAATCCCGATTAAGGGAGCCGTAGAGGTGCTAAAGTTGGGCACAAAGCATTGATAAACTGGCCAATTCGTGGAAAATCCTTACTTGGCCGATGTTATTAAGTCTGGGCAATTATTGAATCACATTGATCTTTTCTTGGTCTACTTGCAGTCCTTGTGAACTAAAAATGAAGCTTAAGAAGGTAAGTTTGTTAGTACAAAAAACAAACTTTTTAAGATTGGCATATAATTGCTCATTTCTCAAAGTTTTAAGGACAGACATGAGATGCTCTTTATGTTCCTCCAAAGGCTTATTATAGATTTAAGATGTCATCAAAATAAACAACACAAAACCTATCGATAAAGGGTTGTATGGAATGATTCATCAGTCGTATGAATATAGTAGGTGTGTTGGTTAAGCCAAAGGCATGACCAACCATTCATACAAACCATGTTTGGTTTTAAAGGCCATATTCCACTTTTCAAATCAATCTTGGAGAAGATGCAGGCTCTACTGAGTTCATCAAGCATATCATCTAACTGAGGTAAGGGATGTCTATACATGATGGTGATATGATTAACAGTTCGGTAATCCACACACATTCTATGGGTTTCATCTTTCTTTGTAACTAGTAAGACTTGAATAGCACATGTACTTAAACTTCCACAAATATAACTTTTATCCATTAATTCATTGAATTGTCTCTATAATTCCTTTTCTTATTTTGGGTTCCTCCTATAAGCCAGTCCGTTTGTAATAGTAGCTAAAGGATAAAATTTATCTATTGCTCAATTGCTCGTATGGGTGGCATTTCGTCTGGAACTATTTCGAGAAATATGTCTTTAAATTCATGCAAGAGAGAAGAAATAGTATAAGGAAAGCTTTCTAGGGGATTATTAATAAGGAGATTTTCCTTATACATAAGTAAAAGAAGAGTTTTCTATGCAGAAAGATGTTTTTGGATTTCTCCTTCAATAACATGGCAGCGACTCTAGGGAATTAAGGTGACATTCCTTCATTCGTGTTGAAGAGAAAATTAATTGGTTAATCCATCATCAGTATCTCTTTTATATTATCGACGGGGATGCCCAAGCAGGAGATGACTTGAATTAATTAGAACCGTATCACAAAGTACATTATCCTTGTATTTTTTGTTGGAGAATGGAACTTGTATTTGCTTAGTCACTTTCATTTCTCCAACATTGTTCAACTACTGCAATTTGTATGGATAAGGATGCTTGGTAGTTTTGAGGCCTAACTTTTCAACCATCAATGTACTGGCCACATTGGTACAACTTCTTCCATCAATAATAACCAAACATACATTTCCTTCAGCAATGTACTTGGTATGGAATATGTTTTCCCTTTGTTGATCTTTGCAAGTCTGAATACTCAATGTCCTTTTGACAATTAGGACATTGTATGATGTAGATGACAAATACATGTTACTAGATAATAAGAAGGAATATGTATAAGGACCTTACCATGAATGCTCTCACAACGCCACATGAGTTAACTACAAAATAACTCGAATGACACTTGATCCTCTTCTAGTCTCACCACTCTCTCAAGTCTTTTACCACTCGAACTCCTTTAAGCAAAGTTCTTGTGTAGACTCACTTAAAACTTTCTCAAATAAGCTTATTGTTGTTGTTGTGCGTCGGCTGCAAAGTTTAGTAGGACAGTGAAAGCAAAATATAATGCAAATGGTGGCCTAGAAAAATAGAGAAAGGGATTACTTAAAAAAAACGTCACTTATAACCTCACCGTCACTACAATAAAGTCTTCAAATTTTATTACTTAGCATGATAGTTGAAGATGATGTTGATTCTTCCTTTTGAACCCTTCCTTTATTATTGTAGTGCTTTATTTTCTTTGAATTTTATTTTTCTTTCTTTTTGTACTTCTTTTGTTGCTTGGAGTCTTTGTTGCACTTTTCTTACTCTTTTTTATTTTCTTGTTGCAATTTTTCTTCTCTTTGTTTTCTTTGCAGGGATTCACTTTGTGGATGTTTGTTACACCATTTGCTTCTTCCACCAAGGCTTTGAATGTTGCTTGATGTAGTAGAATATAGGCAACTTGAATTTGGATCTGGGTAGGAAGCACATAATTTGAGTAGTAAGTGAATGGCCACAAAAGAGGGTGGATAGGACGGTTAATGAAAGGAAGTATGGAGTGTTGAATTGTTCAAAGTCAAGGTTGTCTATAATGATATGGTTATGGTTTATGGTTTATAAAATAAATGGGAAGATAGAGATGGAGTTATGATGATAGTATCTAGAGGAAAGACTCAAAGAATAACATATAATAAAGAGTAAATACCCATATTTTATTTTCTTTCAACAAGGGGTGGTATACAAGGACTTTGACCCACTAGATATAAAGATATATAAACCAAAAGTATCAATGGAAATGAAAAAGGGTTGGCACCACACTTAAGAATACTTGATAAGTCAATAGAGTCACAAAAAGATAAAGATAAATGATTTAAATCTCACTAGAATTTGTATTGATAAAAAGGATTGTTGTTTTGAAATCAAATGCCTTAGACAATTTATAGGAAATATAGAGGCATGATAGAATAGATAGGTGTGTATTCAACCTTAAATGTGCCTTTATGAAGCCACATAATTAATGAATGAATGCTCAAATCTCTTACCGAGGTGTTGGTTTGACTATTTCTTCAAAAGGTGATGTTGTTTTGGTTTGAATGAAGAAAGATATCCCTTGGTTGAATGGTGATTGTGTTACTTCGAGTTGCCTCTAAAATAGAGGGAAGAAATGCTTAGCGTAATGGTGTCCACCTCTTGGAGTTTGGCGCCTAGTTGAGTGCACATGCTAGATGAATGCTTTAAAATAGCCCCCTTTGTTTGCACATGATTCTCCAAACTTCAGGCAAGTATAAGTTGATTTCATAGTGCTCCTTAGTGCTTTAGGTGACTTAGGTAGTGTCTAGTAGGTAGCTAGGTGAGTTAGAGCTAGGTACACTCAAGCTAGCTAGCTAGTGATATTCTAGTTACTCAGCTACCACCTTAGATTCACTTCAGCTACCTTTTGTCATCAGTTCAGCTACCTTCAGCTCTTTCCCAGCTCCTTTAGCTACCCTCTAAGCTCCATTTAGCTTAGTTGAGTTAAGTAAGCTTTGCATGTATCTTTCTAGCTGTCTTTGAGTTGTAACACTTAACTTTAAGCTTTAACAAGCTTTCTTTTGATGTCTCCATAATGTACCTACCTATGAGAATAAACAAAACAACAAAATGAATAATGTGCAAGTTAAAAATGAATAAAATACATACTGCCACTTATGTTAATCAAGTGTTTGAGTTTGAATAAGTTATGTATAATTGTAAGGGCTATTGAAATCACAACATAGTCTGTGCATGAACTATGGAATTTCATAAATATTGTGTTTAGACTCAGAATAAAGGTAAATCATGTAATATGCATGGTTAAACCTAAGTATAGAAATGTGGGGCTATAACATGCTATGTTTCAACATGTAAGATGTTACATAATTTATCTTCAGTAAGTGGAAACTTTTGAAAAGTTTCAGAGGAATTAAGACATTTGAGTGAGATGGCTTCCCTGAGTTATTTGTACCTTGAACAAAAGATATGTCTTTGTGGCAATGTCTAAATTCATGTGTGGGCGTGCTCACATCATCCCTATTCTTTTATGTGATTTGTTCTAAAATTGTCGATGTTTTCATAAGGTGGAAGATCTGAAACATTGAATAAAGTGCTTACATTGCTATAGTCTCTGATAAGGTCCTACTTATAGGCTTTGACATTTATTTTTTCTATTATCTGGGAATGACCATCTCCTCTGGCATAAGTTTGGACTTGCGTTGGTTTGGAAACCTTTCCTTTCTAAAATGTACCCGAACCTAATATCACACTTTAAATGCAACATTTTTTCTTCCTTTGTTGGACTGATGTTCATACTGTCGAGTTCTTTTCTCAATGTTGTATAAGACTTGCTAGTGTAGTTTTTTCACATACTAAGCCTTCTTCTTTCCATATTTGCTTATCCCCTTATCATAAGGAAAAGGAAGTATTTCTAAGAGAGTCAAAGTGTTGAAGCCATACACTACCTCAAATGGCAAATGCTTTATGGTAGAGTGCACTAATGTTTTGTAGGCAAATTCCATGTGCGGTAAGTAGTCTTCATATGTCCTGATATTCTTCTAAATGTGTGATCTTAATAATGTAGACAATACTCTATTTACCATATCGATTTGGCCAACAGTCTATGGGTGGAACGTTATAGAGAAAAACAATATTGTTCCCATATTTCTCCAAAGCATCCTCTAGAAATGATTAGGAACTTCACATCTCTATCGAAGACAAAAGTTTGAGGTATTCCATGATATCTTACCATTTCTTGGAAAAATAGATTTGCAACATGTGTAGCACCATATGATTTGTGGTATGGTATGGAATGAGCCTTCTATGAGAATCAATCAACTACCATAAAGATGGAATCTCTCCTTGTTCTTGTTTGGGGTAATCTCAACATGAAGTCCATTGAAATTTCCACATATGGAGCTCTTGGTAAGGGTAAAGGAATGTATAATCCATGGGGCATGACATTTGATTTGGTTCTCTTATACTCTATGCACCTTTCACATATATTTTCAACTTTCCTTTTCATCTTTGGCCAAATGAGATGTTCTTTATTACATATTTATCTATTTGTCTTTAATTATTACATTGTTTTATCTTATCTTTAATTATCTTAATATTATTACCCCAGTTATTATTATCTTAATCTTATATTCTTTTTCTATTTTATAGCAACTAAATTTCCTCTAAAACCCTAATCTTTCCACCCATACCAAAGCACCCAATTAAAGCCATTTATTTCTTCATCGAGTTTAGAACTTTCCTAGGTTTGTTCCCTAGACGAGAGCATAATTAACATCATCCGATGTCGGTTATCTATCAATTGGTATTATATTTGGGATGATTATTGGATTAATCAAAGAGTTTTGACTTGTTCTCCAAGCATCAATCACCGAATTACCTCAACAGTGCTCGTTCGAAAAAAAAAATCATTGTTTCAGGTTCTTTTTGTATTCTTTTAATTTAGTTTTGATTCCTTATTTTTTCTGTTTTATTCATCAAAATACAAATCAAATAAATAAAAATATATCAGAGTTCTAGCAGTCCAAAATTCAGTCAAATCAAAGTTCATCCAACCTTTTCAATTGGACAATTCAAGTTTGTTCGGCAGATTCAAACTCTGTGCACTGTAAATTTTTTCCTGAATTTTCAAGAAGGAATTTCATGCTAAATATTTTATGATTTTAGATAGACTCACTGAGATGTATCCATAAAAAATCAGAATTTTTGGATATAGACAACCCTCTCAAAAATGTTGCACAAGTTGATCCAGTGTTTAGGTTTTGTTCTAGGTTTGGGATATTTCAAAAAAAAAAATCTTTGACTCTTATTGCTTCTAGGGTCTTTTTTTTTACCTTTTCCTTGTTCCTCTACATCATCCAACACATTCTTTTCCTTGTTTTAGTAGGATTAAAAGAGTTACATACTTTTTCTTAATTGCATTCTCGTTCATTTCTAGTATATATTTCTTTGATGTCCTAAATTTCTATGTCAAAATTCAGAATTCCATATTTTAATGGAGAATATGATCTAGACGGCTACTTTGATTGGGAAGGAAAATTTTATCTCTTGTTCTCTTCCATCTCTGAGGTAAGATCTTCTCATGGTTTAATGAGCTTCTATCAACGTTTCATCAAAGATTTTTCTACCATTGCTTCACATTTGACAAAAATCATCAATAAATTGCTTGAATTCAAATGGGGTCCACAACAACAAGAAGCCTCTGACTTGTTAAACGGTAAGTTATGTTCGACACCTAGTCTTCATATTCCCGATTTTTCTAATACTTTCGAGTTAGACTGTGATGCCTCATGAATAGGCATAAGCGCAGTACTCATGTAGGAAAAGCAAACTATCACTTACTTTTGTAAAAAGTTGAAAGGTACACAATTGAATTACCCTACCTATGACAAAGAACTCCATGCTCTTGTTCGTGTACTCGAAGTTTGGCAGTATTATCTTATGCCTAAAGAGTTTTAACATACATATAGACCATGAATCATTGAAGTGGTTAAATGGTCAAGGTAAGTTAAGTAAACAATATGCTTGATGGGTTGAATTTATTAAATATTTTCCTTATTTGATTAAGTACAAAACTAGGGAAAGATAACATTGTAGCCCATGCGATATCCCGAAGGTACAAACTTATTATAGAAATGTATTTTACTAGTTTGGGTTTTGAACATAATAAAGATCTTTATCATTCTGACCCAGATTTCTCTGATATATACAACTATTTTTCTAAAGGTGCTTTTAACAAGTTTTATCTTGTAGATGGCTTTCTTTTTTGAATGAACATGTTGTGCATACCACAAGGATCGTTGAGAGAATTTTTAGTCCATGAGTCTCATCCGGGAAGACTAACGGGAGACTTTGGTGTTAATAAAACACTTTACATGGATTTTATTTTTTCCTTACCTCGAACCAAGAAAGGTCAAGATAGTATATTTTTGGTTGTTGACAGGTTTTCCAAGATGACACATTTCATCCTATGTCACAAAATTGATGATGCAACACACATCACATATTTATTTTTCTGAGAGATAGTATGACTTCATGACATACCTCGTACCGTTGTGTCCAATAGATACAAAAAAATCATAAGCCACTTTTGGAAGGTATTATGGGGTAATATAAGAACGAAACCCCTTTACTGAATTACTTGTCATCCATAAACTGATTGGCAAACTGAGGTAATAAATCGAATTTTATGTTCTCTTCTACGTACCATGGTAGGTAATAACACTTGAAATTGGGAAGAATGTTCACGCTTTGTTGAATTTTCTTAAAAACGATATGTTCATTCCATAAATTGTTATTCTCCCATTGAATTGGTTTATGGATTTAATCCACTTACACATTTGGATCTTATTCCATTTCCATTAGAACAAATCACTAGCTTGGATGGTGAGCAAGAAGAATAATTTGTCAAAGACCTCCACGATAAGGCAAAATAAAGAACGGAGAAAACTTATGAAGGTGTGGAAAATATAGTAAAAAAAAGGCAGGTGACAGCTCACCTTTAAACATTGCGATCGGGTTTGGGTTTATATGCGAAAGTATAATTTCCCAAACAACGAAAGTCAAAGCTGACCCACGAGCCGATGGACCATTCCAAGTGCTAGAATGAATTAATTACAATGCATGTCGCATTGATCTTCCAAGTGAGTATGATGTGAGTGCTTCCTTTAATGTTGTTGATTTGTCTCCTTTTGATGTTTCAGATTCGTGAACGAAGTCTTTTCAAAAGGGGAAATGATACATGCACCACACGTCTATTGTATTGACTTACATTGCCTTCAAGCCTAATTATTAGAAGACGTGATAAACTACTAAAGGATCAACTCCAGACTACGGTTTATGCCTTCATTAGTGAGGGCCTTCAAGCCCATGTGGAATTAGAAGAGCTCAAGGAAGGAAAACCATTTTTCATTTTTCCTTTAACAATGTGGTTTTCAAAGACCCAAGTCATTTACGAGCCCAATTGTGAAGCCCATTTAGATATGCCTGAAACTGAGTTTGAACCACCCTTAGTATGATATTTTGTAAAGTTACCCAATGTTTCATCAAAAAACCTAGGCTAACTTGTAGATTTAGGAATTATTAGTTTGCTTTATTTTATTTAGGATCAAGGCTAATAAGTCATTGAAATGTAACCCTTGATATCTTATCATCATTTCCAAGTAAGCCCATCACACTAAAGCCCTTATTCAAGACCCATTCCCCTTACTTATCACATGCTTGGGAGCCTATCAAGAGCATATATGGCCATTGCCTCCCAACCATTTTCTAGAAGGGAAATCTGGATTGTTTATCAAGTTCAAGAACTTTTTCAAGTCATCTTTCATCTCCACCATAGGATCAAAAGCTTCATCAAAGGTCTCCATTCAATGCAGCCCATATACATGGATTTAGGAGAATTTTATTATTTTTGCTACTGTTTTTATTATTATTTTTATTAGATATTCATGTTGGAACGAGGATTTTCCAAACCCTATATAAGGAGGTCCTCCCTCTAATTGTAATCATAAACTTTTCTTATATTTTATACAATGAAATGAGAGATTGTTTTTCAAGAGCTTATTGCCATGTTCCTTCGAATCATCGTCTTATTTAGTTCTTCTGAGTTCTTGAGAGATAGAGAAATTTTTAAACTTGGCTTTGCCTTTTTATTGTGATTAGGAGGGCTGGTTAGAGTCATATTATTATATTTTTAGTTTCTTCGCGACTAGGAGGGTTCCATAGGATATATCCATATATCTTCCACCATCCAAATGCCATCTACTTCAATTATCATTATTCACACCACCTTTACCATCCGATCTCATACATAGTACCGGGGGTAAATTTATATATGTTTTTCTCTTATTCTGACCATTCGATCTTAATTTTGTTTTCACCATCTTCTTTATCTTCTCATCCTCTTTCCAACGAGCATTCATCCTTCCAAATCCATCACTATAACCTTGGGAACCACCTTTAATAAGGCAATATCCATTATTTCCTTTATTACTTATTTATCTCTTTGTCTTTAATTATTACCTTCTTTTATCTTGTCTTTAATTCTCTCTGTCTTATTACCGTTGTCTAGTTGTTTTAATCTTATATTCTTTGTCTATTTTCTAGCAACTAAAGTTCCTCTAAAACCCTAATCTTGTCGACCATACCAAAGCACCCATTCAAAGCCATTCATTTCTTTATCGAATCTAGAACTTTCATAGGTTTGTTCCCTCGATAAAAGTAACGTTCACATTGTTGGGACCGTTGGCGCACCCCACGGTGCAGCAAAAACAAAACACGACAGTCTCATCGGCGATCCAAGTACGCAAAACTGAAATCAGGAGGAAGGGATGTGAATACTTACAATGGGTTCCTTGAAAAACAGGAAAGACAGTAGCGGCTAGTGGTGATCATGAACGGTTAGAATCGTATGCCTCCATAAAAATATGTCTCGGCCTCTACTTAGTTCACCCGATTGAGAGCAAAATTTTCTTTTTCCAAAATCAGTTTTGACAAAAATAGCTGAAGTAAAATTGCTACTAGACCTAACCTCACTTAAATATATCAATTACCCTAACATCTTAGGGATTTTAATTTAATTGGAATTAATAAATAATCGTATTTAATTAATTCGAATTAAATATACATTAAATACTTATAATCTAAGTTACAATTTTTAATGTTTATTTAAAATCTTATTTAATTATTCCAAATTAAATACTAATTAAAAGTGTTGTAATGAAAATTATATTATTTTAATGTTTACTTACTATAATCGGGATAATTAAAATCATATGTATATCAAATATAAAAATATTAACTCTAGATATATTTTAGTAACATACAACAAATTGTAAATATTTGCTCATTTAAATCATAGGGTGTGACCCTGTAGGTTATTGTAATATTAGTAGTAATTATTAGAACAATTCTAATATTACATACAATGAGTGATATCAAGCAATATATCATTGTCACCAAAGTTACAAGAAATTATGATTCAACATATCATCTTCGTGATTTACACTTTTATGTATTACATCATTTTGTCATTTATATCTAGAATAGACACAAGTCTTGGAATAATCACACTTGTATAGCCATCTATTGTTTCTTGATATCTAGAGTAGACTATAATTAACGAATAATTTATGATATCTCATATCAACTTATTTGAGAATGGCCATGCATTTCTAGTCTCACTCAATCAAGTGGTATGTGATATGTTTCCTATTAGTGCAACCAGTTACGAAGCATGTTTAACTCTATCAAAACATACAACAATATATGTTGGGATGGACATTACTCTCAAGTATGAGGATCATACATAGACATCACAATAAGCAATGTTATGACCGTTACATGATAATCCAAGACATATGTTCATGATGGGTTAATCCAATACATTGTTCTCTAACAATATAATCATGTATCAATTATGACATCTCTATGTCAATAATAACTCGTTGTCATCAATCAATAACATGTTAGTCTTAAGTGTATTATTATTGTCCATGCCCATAATAATACTTGACTAAGGATCTTTTAATAATGTTATTATATGGACTTTATTATCTTTCAGTTTACGTTACACACAAACATATAACTGAAAGTAATAGTGGCAATGCCTTTATTAAATAAAATCGGTAAATAAATATATTATTACAATCATCAAATGATTAGTCTTTGGTCATACCCTAACAATCTCCCACTAGCACTAAGACCAATCACTCACATATATAATACCGAGTGACTCAGTGTGACAATCATGCCTCTTCTATGTAAGAGGCTTTGTCAAGGGATCAACAATGTTGTCATCTGTGTGTACTCTGTATATTTCCACATTTCCTCGATCTATGATCTCTCGAATGAGATGAAAGAGCCTAAGAATATGTTTGGATTATTGATGAGATATGGGTTCCTTTGCTTGTGTAATGGCTATATTATTATCACAACAGAGTTCTAAAACATCTGATATGTTGGGAACAACCCCTAATTCTGATATGAACTTTTTGATCCAAACAACTTCTTTTGCTGCTTCACTAACTGCAATGTATTCAGCCTCTGTTGTAGAATCAGCTATTCCGTCTTGCTTTGAAATTTTGCAGCTCACAACACGTCCATTAAGACAAAACACGAAACCTGATTACGATCGTGAGTCATCCATGTCAGTTTGAAAGATGGCATCAATATAACCTTTTACATTAAGCTCTTCCTCCCTTCGATATACAAGAAATTTATCCTTAGTTATTCTCAAGTACTTAAGGATATTTTTAACCGCAACTCAATGATTTTCACCAGGGTTTTCTTGATACCAATTCATTATGCTTAAAGCATATGATACATTTGGTCGAGTACATATAATTGCATACATGATAGAACCAATAGCTGAAGTATATGGAATCTTATTTATCTGTTATCTTTATTGTGAAGTTGAAGGACACATTTCCTTCGAAAGAGAAATGCCATGTCTCATAGGCAAAAATCCTTTCTTGGATTCTTCTATACTGAACCTTTTCAGCACTTTGTCTATATATGTCTTTTGACTCAGACCTAGAAGTTGTCATGATCTATCTCTATAGATCTTAGCTCCTAAGATATACGCTACCTCACCCAAATCTTTCATAGAAAAATAATTACCTAACCAAGTCTTAACAGACTGTAAAATAGGTATATCATTTCCTATGAAGAGTATGTCGTCTACATACAAGATTAGGAAATAAACAATGCTCCCACTAGCCTTCTTATAATCACAAGGCTCATCTTCATTTCTGATAAAACCAAAATCTTTGATAGCATCATTGAAACGAAGATTTCAGCTTCAAGAAGCTTGCTTTAGTCCATAAATAGACCTTTGTGGCTTACAAACCATTCTAGCATTTACTGGAGCGACAAAACCTTCTGATTATGTCATATACATATCCTCTTCAAATTTTCCACTAAGGAAAGCAGTTTTGATGCCCATTTGCCAGATTTCATAATTGTGGAATACATCTATTGCGAGCAAGATCCTGATTGACTTAAACATAGCTATCGGGGAGAATGTTTCGTCATAGTCTACACTATGAACTTGTCGAAAACCTTTAGCAACTAATCACCCCTTGTGTGTTTGTACATTACCATCCATGTCAGTTTTCTTCTTGAAAACCCATTTACTCAATATAGGTTTGACCCCTTCAGGTGGTTCAACCAAAGTCCACACTTGGTTTACTAACATGGAATCCATCTTAGATCTCATGGTTTCAAGCCATTTCTCAGAGTCTGGGCTAGACATTGCTTGTTGATAAGTTATAGGCTCATCTTGATCCATCATCTCCATAATGAAAAAAATCATCATGTGCATGGAATTCAGTGGTTGTTTCTAAATCTGTTAAATGTTCCTCAATAACTTGTGAAACATGTTCAACTTAAGGTTCACTAATTTTTTGTTCTTGAACTTGGAGAAGTTAAATATTTATACCCATCCCTTTCTTTGAGAGAAATTCTCTTTCGAGAAAAACTCCCGTTCGATAAACAAACACTTTATTCTCGTTAGGGTTGAAGAAATAATATCCCTTAGTTTCTTTAGGATATCTAACAAATATACACTTATGAGATTTAGGTTTGAACATTGTAGACATATGATATTTTACATAAGCTTCACAACCCTAAATCTTCATAAAAGACATACTATGATGTTTCCCAGTCCAGATCTCATATGGTGTCTTTTTAACCGATTTAGATGGAATGCGATTTAGTGTGAAATGGTTATTTCAAGTGCATGTCCCCAAAAATAAGTCAAAAGATAACTATAACTCATCATCGACCGAACCATGTCTAACAGTGTCCAATTCCTTCTTTTAGAAACTTCATTCAACTTCGGTGTATCAGGTGGTGTAAGCTGTGAGAAAATCCCACATTTTACACCTCGATATGATCGAAGTGCCTTAATACTCTTGCCTACTTGATTTTGTACTTCATTTTTAAATTCTTTAAACTTTTCAAGGGCTTCAGATATATGGAGCATAAGATAAATATACCCATAACGACTGAAGTCATCAATGAAAGTAATAAAGTAATGGAATCCACCACTGGCTTGTGTATTCATTGGTCCACATACATCACTAAGTATTAACCCCAATAAATCACTTGCTCGCCCACCTTTACTATTAAAAGGAGATTTAGTCATTTTCCCAACAAGCAAGATTCATAAACATCATATTGTTCGAAAACAAATGAATCTAAGAATCCATCTTTATGGAGTTTTGATTTGCGTTTCACACTTATATGGCCTAAACAACAATGCCAAAGATAAGTTTGATTCGAGTCATTTATTTTTGACATTTTAGTATTTATGTTAAAAATGGTGTTTTCTTGATGCAAAATATAGAGACCATTAATCAATTGTGCCGAACTATAAAAAACATTTTCGAGATAAAAAGAACAACACTTATTCTTAATAATAATCTCAAAACCAATCTTGTCCAAACAAGAAATATAAATAATGTTGTTAGTCAAACTAGGCACAAAATAACAATCTTCTAAATTTAAATCAAGTCCACTACGCAAAGATAAAACATATGTCCCTATAGCTAATGCATCAACTCTTGCTCCATTTCCCACTCCTAGGTATACGTCTTCTTTAGCCAGATTCATTCACTTTTGCAGTCCCTGTACAGAAGTACAAATATGAGAACCTCAACCGATATCTAATACCCAAGAAATAGATGTTGACAAATTAAGATCAATAACATAAATACCTGAAACAAATGTTTCATTTGCTTTGCCTTCTTGACCTCTTCAAGGTAAACAGGGCAATTTCACTTCCAGTGTCAACTCTTATCGCAATGGAATCATTTTCCTTCCATTCTAACTCCCCCTTTGGGTTTCAATGCATTTTTTTCTTTTGGTTTGGCCTTATCATTTCCCTTAGACTTTGCCACTACCTTTTTCTTTCCCTTTCCTTTGTCCTTGTTGACTATCAAAATGGGCTTAGGTCCAACTTTTTTCATGTTACTTTCAACTGTTCCTAATATGCCAAGTAACTGTGGCAAAGTCTTGTTAATTCCATTCGTGATGAAATTAAGGACAATTTGGTTAAAGCTATTTGGAAACGATTGCAGGTTAGCATCGGTAGCCAATTCATCTTTGAGAGGAAATCCCAACTTTTCTAACGTTTGGATGTAGCCCATCATCTTGATGACATGAGCTCCTACAGGAGTTCCCTCTACCATTTTACATTGAAATTGAGCTTTAGAGGCCTCATATCCCTCTTGACGTGCTTGCCCTTCATATATTTCTTTGAGATTTTGAATCATTTCATATGCAACCATGTCCTCATGTTGCTTATGAAGCTCAAGAGTCACGATGGCAAGCATTAGACATTCAATGTCTAACATATCAACCATATGTTTCTTGAATTTTTCTTTGTCGACTCTTGAAGGATTATCTGTCGGTTCATGAAGAATAGGTTCTTCAATGACATATTCCTTCCTTTCCTGTTTGAGAACAATTCTCAAATTACGAAACCAGTCAAGGAAGTTAATGACATTAAGCTTCTCCTTCTCAAGGAGTGATCGGGGTGATAAAGTGTTGTTTGCCATTAAATCTACAATAATGGAAATATTAAATTAAGTAAATTTACCAAATTAAAATTTATAAATAGGTGTTTATTTACAAATTACTCCCACTATTTTATTTAAAATTAAAATCCCTCTCTGTTTTAAATTCGGAAAACAAATTCAACGAAATTTTTTATAATGGGTGAGGATCCATAATACATCAATTTCCTAAATCAACTTTGTATTTTCTTTTAGGACAATGATTATTTAGGTATGTAACACTTTATTTGTTACATTTCATGTAACTCCTTTTGGTGAACAACTCTTGTTCAAGTCATCTCATGCTTATCCAAAGACTTAACCTCTAGGTTTCTAATACTATTAGAATAACCTAGCTAAGTTATTACAGTGGTTAAACTTTTCAAGTCGAAACTTTAATCAGCCACTGATTTCGTACAAAATCACATAATCGTCGAAAATAGTAAAACTAAAACATGCATCTCATACATATCACATCAACCAAGAATTTAACCCGAATTTGGATTGTGCAAGTTGCTTTGACATAACTGTTTAGACCGTCGGTGCACCCCACGACGCAACGAAAACAAAACACAACAGTCTCACCAGCGATCCAAGCACACAAAACCGAAATCAGGTGGAAAAGATGTGAATACTTAGAATGGGTTCCTTGAAAAACAAAAAAGACAACAACGACTAGCGGTGATCACGAACGTTTCTAATCATAAGCTTTCTCAAAAACACGTGTCAGCCTCTACTTAGTTCACCCGATTAAGAGCAAAATTTTCTTTTCCCAAAATCAGTTTTGAGAAAAATAGCTGAAGTAAAACGGCTGTTAGACCTTACCTCACTTAAATATATCAATTACCCTAACGCATTTGGGATTTTAATTTATTTTTAATTAATAAATAATCTTATTTGATTAATTCGAATTAAATATACATTAAATACTTATAATCTCAAATACACTCTTCAATGCTTACTTAAAATCTTATTTAATTATTCCAAATTAAATATTAATTAAAAAATTTGTAATCAAAATTATATACTTTTAATGTGTACTTATTATAACCGGGATAATTAAAATCATATGTATATCAAATATACATATATTATCTCTAGATATATTTTAGTTACATACAACAAATTGACATCTTTGCTCATTTCAATCCTAGGGTGTAACCCTGTAGGTTCTTGTAACATTAGTAGTAATTATTAAAACAATTCTAATATTACATACCATGAGTGACATCTAGCAATATATCATTGTCGCCTAAGTTACAAGAAATTATGATTCGACATATCATCTTCGTGATTAACTCTTTTATGTATTACATCCTTTTGTCCTTTATATGTTGAATAGGTACGAGTCTTGGAATAGTCACACTTGTATAGCCCATCTATTGTTTCTTGATATCTAGAGTAGACTGTAATTAACGAATAATTTATGATATCTCATATCAACTTATTCGAGCATGGCCATGCATTTCCTGTCTCACTCAATCAACTGTCATGTGATATGTTTCCTATTATGAAGGAAGGAAAATTCTATCATAATCATACACACCCCGCTACATATATCGAGATATATATTCAATAACAGTCTTTATACTGCAACCATTTATGGAGTATGTTTCAATGTATCAAAACATCCAACAATATATGTTGGGATAACATTGATCTCAAGTCTGAGGATTACACATATTGTCATCACCATGAGCAATGTTATGAATGTTACATAATAATCCAAGATACATGCTCATGATGGGTCAGTCAAATTCATTGTTCTTTAACAATATAATCATGTATCGATTTTGACATCTCTAGGTCAATGATAACTCGTTGTCATCAATCAATAACATGGTAGTCTTAAGCGTATTATTATTGTCCATGCCCATAATAATACTTGACTAAGGATCTTTGAATAATGTTATTATATGACTTTATTATCTTTCAGTTTACGATAAACAAAAACATATAACTATAAGTAATAGTGGTAATCTCTTTATTCAATAAAATCATTAAATAAATGTATTATTACAATCATCATATGATTGGTCTTTGGGCATACTCTAACACACATCATCTGCTACTGATTATCTATCAGAATTACTGGTCGAATTTATCAGATCATAACTAATGATACTGAGATACTCTTAAAATTATAGCATATACCTTTATCTATTTGATAAACCTATTTTTGTGTTGGTAGATCTTATTCTACTTATTCTTATATTAGTGCAAGGCTGGTTAGAGATAGGAGAATTCCATTAGAACCTATTTCTTTTGATGTTGTGGTAATCAATCCTTTGGGACATAGTGTGAGGCTTAGTCAGATATGTAAAAATTGCCCAATAATGATTTTATTGAGTAGAATTTTCTCCAAATCTGATGGAACTACCTTTCGAGGTGTTTGGAATAATTTTTGCATAGATTGGTTATCTCCCTACTATGGTTGAGTAGATTATCGCATTAAGAGATTATTTTTAAAAGATTTGAAAGGTTCAGAGATAATATTTGTTGGAGAAAGAGTAAATCTCTAATCTAATGTGATTTCAACCTTTTCTGATATGAAATTGGTGTTGCGAGGATGCCAAGCAATTTTAGCAAATTTAGTGGATATACGAGCAACTAAAGTTAAGTTGGAAGATATTCCAACAGTTTAAGAGTATCCATAGGTGTCCCCAGATGAGTTACTTGGATTACCTCCAGATCGAAGAGTGGAGTTTGGCATTGTTGTATTTCCAAGAACAATGCCTATTTCGATGGCTCCTTTTCGGATATTACTGTCTGAATTAAGGGAGTTAAAGGTCCAATTGTAAGAGTTGCTCGATCGAGTATTCATTAGACCAAGTGTTTCAGCTTGGGGTGCACCGGTGTTTTTAGAGAAACAGAAGGATATATCTATGCGATTTTGAAAACTATCGACAGTTGAACAAAGAGACCATAAAGGACAAGTATCCTCTTTTAAGGATTGATAATTTGTTTGATCAACTAAAGGGCAATAATTTTCACTAAGATTAATCTTCGATCGGGATATCACCAGTTAAAGATTAAAGAGGAATATATTCCAATTATAGGAACTCAGTATGAACACTATGAGTTCATGGTGACGCCATTTGGTTTGTCCAATGCCCCAAAAACATTTATGGATTTGATGAACCAAGTATTTCAGCCTTACTTGGACCAATTTTTGGTGGTATTCATTGATGATATTATGGTATAGTCGAAGACGAAGGAAGAGCATGATGCTCATATTCGTACTGTTCTCAAGATTTTTAAAGAGAAAACGTTGTATGCCAAGCTGTCAAAGTGTTAATTTTGGCTACCAAAAGTTGCTTTTTTGGCCATGTGATTTCGATCAAAGGTATAATGGTTGATCCTAAGAAATTTCACGCTATTATGGAGTGGAAAGCCCCAAAGAATGTTGCAGAGGTCTGAAGCTTCTTTGTACTTGCTAGTTTCTATCGAAGGTTCATGAAGAACTTTTCAATGATTACTTCTCCGTTGACCAAGGTCTTAAGGTAAGATGTTCCATTTATTTGGGTAGAGAACTGTAAGAGAGGTTGGAAACTTTAAAGAATATTTTAATAGAAGCCCTTGTTCATGTTCAATCGAAATTCGATAAAGATTATATGGTGTAAAGCAATGCATCTGATAATGGTTTAGGTTGCGTGCTTATGCAAGAAGGTAAGGTTGTGGCCTATGCTTTCCGATAGTTAATGACATGTGAGAGGAATTATCTAACACATGATCTTGATTTGGCAGTAGTTGTGTTTGATCTTAAGATTTGGCACCACTACTTGTATGGTGATCGGTGCTACATTAATACTGATAAAAAAAGTATAATATATGTTGACTCATAAAGAGTTGAATTTGAGATAGAGAAGATGGATGGAACTACTAAAAGAATTTGATGTAGTCATTGGTTATCATTTAGGGAAGGTTAATTTGTTGCTGATGCTCTTAGTTGAAAGACTTTCGCATGCTTGCAAGCTTTGGATGCTCGTTTATCCGTAAAAAAAGAATGGTGCATTGTTGATGAATTAAGTATAAAGCTGAAACTTTTGAAACAGATAAAAGAGCTACAAGAGAAAGATGAAAAGTGATTGGAAAGGGTTGTGAAACTGAAAAAAGGTGAGACTAAAGACTTTGAAGTCAAGTCTGATGGATGATTATTTTACCGAGAAAGAATATTAAAACCATATAATGAAGAATTGAAGAAATATATTCTTTCTGAGGGATATTACAGTATGGTTACTACGCATCTAGGTGGTAACAAGATGTATCAAGATTTAAAGAGTCGGTATTGGTGGCCTGCTATGAAAAGAGCTATCAATGAGTTCGTTGCAACTTCCCGAACATGTGAACAAGTAAAAGTTGAAAATCAAGTGCCTTCAAGTTTACTGCAATGATTTCCATTTCAGAGTGGAATTGGTAATGAGTTACTATGGATTTTTTATAGGGCTAACTTTGACACCCAACGAGAAAGACTCCTTTTGGGTGATAGTTGACAGATTAACCAAGACAACATATTTTATCCCGGTGAGAATGGATTACTTAATGGATAAGTATGGAGAGTTGTATATAAAAGAGATAGTTTAGCTACATAGTGTGCCGATATTGTTAGCATTTGACAGGGAACCAAGATTTATTTTGAGATTTTAGAAGTCCTTAAGTAAAGCTTTAGGCACTCAATTAAATTTTAGCATATCATTTCATCTGCGGACGGACGGACAGTCCAAACAAACTATTCAGATATTGGAAGATATATTGAGGGCATGTGTAATTAAGTTCAAAGGATCATGGGAAAGTATTTGAATTTAGCATAATTTGCCTATAATAAAAACTATCAGTCGAGTATCAAGATGGCTCCGTACGAGACTTTATATGGGAGAAAGTGTCGAACACCGTTGAATTAGTTCGAGTTAAAAGATCGGGATCTAGTTGCACAAATTTATTGAAAGAGGTTGAGAATAAAGTGAAAGTTATCCAAGATAATGTCAAGATAACTTCCAATAGACTTAATTCTTACTAACACTTGAAGTGAAAAAATATTGAATTTCAGGAAGGTGATAAAGTATTTCTTAAAGTATCACCATAGAAAATGATAATGCGATATAGGCGCAAAGGAAAGTTAAGTATGAGGTTCATTGGACCCTATGAGATATTAAAGAGAGTTGGACTGGTGGCTTACCATTTAGCGTTACCTCAATAGATAGACAAAATTAAAAAGTTTTTCACATGTCGATGCTTAGGAAGTATAAATTAGATCCTTCACATGTCATTACACTGGAAGAGATTGAGATTCAACCAGATCTGACTTATGAAGAAAAACCAATAAATATTTTGGCTCGAGGAGTTAAAGAACTACGAAACAAGACGATCCCTATCGTCAAAGTGCATTGGAGGAATCACAAGGTCGAGTAATCTACTTGGGAAAGAGAGGACATGGAAAAGTAATATCCAAACCTTTTTATATCAGGTACGTATTAAAATTCTTCGATGAATTTTCTTAAGGGGATAATTGTAATACCCTAAATTTCATTTAATAATCAAAATATAATTTTTGAAAGTTTAGTGGCCAAAGTATAAAATTGGGAAAACTTAGGGTCCAAAGTGGTAATTTTCCCAAAAATATTTTTTGTTCCATAAATGAATAGTTTACCCCAAGAGTGGAGTTTTGTAGGAATTGGATGGTTGATCTGGAATATTTGTTAGAAACTATAAAGTGTTAAATTTAGGTAAAAATTCAGTAAATCAAATCAAAAAGAAATTTTGAGGAAGTTTGATGGATGATAAATTAAGCTTAAAAATATTATTCTCACATTTTAAAATTATGTAAAATAATATGGATCATTGTATTTGATAGAAATCAATTTGGACCATTGGATTAAAGTGGCAAGATTGAAGTTTTGGGACGTTGCATGGATAAAATGGTAAAGGGTTAATTGTTTTGTTCATCATTGACTTTGGAAAGATGATAATTGTTATATGGCTTGTTATGAAAGTAACTATCAAGTTTCATTAATGGTAAAATTGTCATTTCTAACTTAAATGAATTTAATATTTATTTAAGCTAAATAAGTGACAAATTAACATGAAATTTAGTTAATATTTAATGAAAACGTTTTCTCATATTATCTCCTTTGGTCGTAGGTCTCTTACCTAGGCAAAAGAAAATTTATTTTTCTTTTTAAGCAATTTCCATTGGTTTGGATTAAGCCGTGAAATAGAAAGGTGTTCTATTCGAAAAACACTATCATTTGGTACCATTATTGCATACTAATCTTGCTTGAATGTTAAGTTACCAAATTCTAGGTTTATGTTCATGTTAGGGTTTTATGATGATGGATTTTGAGGTTATTGAGGTTGTAGAATCATTTTTAAGCTTGTTTGATGATCAAACCTCCTAGAAAAGCTAGAATGATTTTCTACCTAACCCTAAAATTAGGTGAAGTTTGTGGTTTGATGAGATTTGATTAAAGGTTTGATTATAGAGGTTTTTAAATATTGAATAGAGGTTAATTTAATGCTCGAATCGAATAAAAAACAAGTGAAACCATGGAACCCTAGACTCGTACCATTCGTCCTATGCATTTGGTAGTGAGAAAAATTATGGAAAAATTATGTATGGGTTGGAAATGATATAGGAAATATTCTACAAGTCTAAACAATTTGGGTCCATTTTGTAACTTTTGGAAAGTTTGGGGACCTATTTAGTAATTATGGAAAAGTTGTTTGTTGATGTGTAACTATTCAAAAGTTGTTTTTACTTTGTTGGAAATTACTGTTTGAGTGTTGAAATTGATGTTAGAATGTGAAATTGGATCAATTTGGAAGTCTGTCATGTTAGGTGACTATAATGGAAATTTCGAATAGTTTAAGGGCCTTAAAGATGATTTTGCAAATTTAAATGGACTTGTTTAGTAATTATTTCAAATATGGAATTTTAGTATTGGAATTTGATTGGTTAAAATGATGAAGGGAACTTTTACATAAATTGGAAAACTTGGTATGAGTTCTAAAAGAATTCATAAATGTTGGAATGACTTTTATCGAATAAGTATCAAATATATTTATGGATTGTTGTTATTGGAATTTATTTATGTTAGTACAATACTAACATATGTTTTCAATATGCATATGTGACGTTGTATAGATCGTGATTTAATTTGTGATCGAAGCGAATCAAGATCAATGAGCAAATCTGAAGATTAGTGAGACTAATATTTTGCTATATATATAAAGTGTCAAGGTGAGTGCAATGCATGCGTGACATTATACATGGATTTTTATAAATCATTAGTAAGACTTGCGATAAGTCTAACTTAATTATATCAACATGATATTTATTTCAATTATCATGTATTGGACATGTTTTGAGTATGTCAGAAGTTAAATATCAAATGCATTGATAACTTGTTGATACATATATATGAATGTATTTTGGGAATTAACTGTCCAATGTTAAATTATATTGGTATACATTGCTGAGGATTAATTAATTAAAGACTGTATGCCCAAGTATGCCATTGAGGGTCGGTGGTATTGATGGCATGCAATAGAGTCTAGCAGTTGTATATTCAAGATTTCCCTAAAGGATAACTAGTGCATATTAGTGGGCACGACCTTATGTGTCATATTTGGGACTGTACTAAAGGATACCTAGTACAGATGTTGCACACAACCTCATGTGTCATATTCGAGCTAGCACTATAGATGGGCTATATTTTATTGATAATATTTTATATTGTATTTTTTCATTGTTATTATGGTAACGCATTGGATATGTAAGTAAGGTGATAGTACTACATTTGATAATGACATTTGGTTACATGCATGAGATGTATTGTACTGTTTACTATTTTAATGCCTCATAAGTATATACTTAGCGTGTGATGATTTTCACACATATGTAAAAAGTAAGAGAAGGAGTAAGGAGTACTGAGAAACCAGAAGGAGTAAGGAGTACTGAGAAACCCCAAGGATCAAGGAGTATATTACAGTATCTGTAAGACATCATTCGGTGCGATTTTGGCTAGTTTAGTGGCATGTACTTATAAATATCCTAGTTGCTCTTTTAAATTATTTGGAACTGGTTTGTAGTTGTTAAACTGTAACTAATTTACTATGGTTTACTATGGTAGTACTACCTACTATTAACATCATGAATGAACATTTTTATATTAAATTATGTTTTAAAAATATTACGTTATCAATTTCTATGATTAATTATTTTATAATAATAGTTATAATATGGAATTGTTTTAATGAAACCAAATTTACTCAGTTTGGTTTACGGAATGTTTTAATTACTTTTTGTGACATCTTTAACTCGTATTAGTACATGTATATGGGTTAAGAGTGTTACATCATCTACACAAATACTTTTCTTACCTAGCTCACTTGTCACCATAAAAGAATACATGCACTCATGCTTATTGAAGCAACATGAAAAACTGCAACCTCTGAAAACATACCTGGTATCTCACTTGCATCATCAACGTCCTGACCTGTGTCTTTACGATCTGAAAAGCGGGATCATGTATTGTCAAACTAAAAATAGGTCGATCTACTTGTCTACTCTCATGCCCAAACATAGAACCAATACCATCCTAATTGGGACAATCCCTCATCACATGCGCCAAAGATCCGTATCTGTGGGACTTTCTAGAAAGCTTGAAGCATATTTCTCAATGATTTTTTCCACAATGCTCGCACTCTGGATACCTCATAAGTCTACAAAATCCTTAAGTGCTTGCCATAGACGGTGAAGTTGGCGGTCTCCTATCAGACCCTACGCCTGAACTCTGACTCGACTGGAGTGACAAAGCTTACGTCACTCTTTTTTGTTCTTGCAATTTTTTTGGTCCTCTCTACCGCTGACCAAGATCGATCCACTGGAACAAAATTACTCATACTTGGGATATCTAATTCACCTAAAAAAATCTTCCTCATTGCTTACACCCCCTCTATTACCTTAGCTCACCTTGCCAACTCTGAAAACACTCTAGGCGGGCCTGCTACCAATTGCTCATGGATAGATATGTGAAGTCCCTCCAGAAACCTCTTGCACTTTAAGGTCACTGTTGTAACTAAGTTTAGAGTGTAACAACTAAATTGGAGGAAATCTCTCTCATACTTGTATACTGAGCGGTCCCCTTGAACTAGCTGGGAGAACTGTGTCTACAAACCATTTTTGTACGGTTCATCGATATGCTTGTCTATAAGCTTATCTAATAACTAATCCCAAGTAGCCACCTTTGGCTATGGAGCCATCTCTATAGTTTCCCACCAATTGATAGCATCATCCTTGAGAAAAGAGGTGATGCACTCTAACTTACCCTCTGGGGTAAGGTGAAGTTGTCTCAAAGTCCTCATGGTATCTCTCAACCTCTGATCGGTTGAAATCGAATCATCATCGCCTGTACCAAAAAAGTCGACAATCTTATACCTCCTCATTCTCTCTACTGGGGGACTCTATTGGCACTGACATACTCTGGGTGGCCAGATGAATAGTCTACACTCTAGCAATAGTGTCTCCTATCTCCCTGAGAATAAAATCAAAACTCTAAAGAATGTCACCTCTGGGACCCCTGCATTTAACGTAATCCCTTGATCGTCTTCCCTAGGTATGAACTCCTCATTAACACTATTTGGATGAGAGGCTCGAATCTCTATATTATCCTTAAAACCATACTCGAAACTATCGGCCATCACAATACTCTACAAAACAGATTAAGAAATGAAGTACCATCAGGATTCCAGACTTATACAAGTACTTTAAGTATCTAGGGGCATGTTTTCACTTACACTTTACTTGAACTGACCACTGGATCCTAGGATTAACTCAGCATGATGCTTTGATACCACTAAATGTAACACCCTAAACCTCGATTGGTTAAAAGTTCCACACTAAGCTACCGAGGCAACCTTTAATTTTCAAAACCTATTTATTTTCCTTTTAAACACACTAAATGATATAATGAATAAAACATAAACAACTATATTAAAATCATTTTGCAAAATTGGAGCTTCGTGACACAAAATTTAAAACTAAAATAATACAAACTTTAAGTTTTATAAAATAGATACATGAGTAAGATTCTATGAATACATATGCCCACTAAAGTTACATTACATTACTCTATTAGAGATGTTGAAAGTTTTACTGCGATGGTGCTATATGAATTATTCAACCTACTAACATGCCAACAAAAAACATCCGAAGGCTGAGCTTACAAAGCCTAACAATATAATTACCAATCTAAAGCATCATAATAATTTCATAAAATAAGCATGTTAAAGACATAGTACTAAGTGGTAGGTACGTGCATGACCTAGATCAAGTGCTACCCACCTAAGGCTTTACTGTTCTATCATTGAAGTAGGGGTCTCACGCTTCCCTTAATCCTCTGTTAAGGGCCTCACCTTAGTACACTAGTAAAGGGTCTCTAACCCTACTGACTATACTGATACGTATTATCTAACTGCAAACCTAAACATACTCTACAATATTTGAATGCAATCCCGACTAGTAGCTGGTCTCACATAGCCATCATACCTAGATATTGAGGGTACCCAATGTCACATAACATCGGTGCAATTGCCACAAAAAATATTGAATGATACATGTTCCTCACATAGCATCAGATAGATCACTGAGGGGATCCCAGTTTCATATAGCATCGATACAATTCCGCCTAACTAAAGAATTGGATCAGCCTTACATAGCCTTAAATCCAAGCTTTAACATATCTAGTATGCCAGACTGATGGGACAATGGATTCATGACTTAAAAAAATAGACTTGAGGTAGGTTTGGTGGTGTGGTCGGAGGAATTTTACGTGCATCTCATAATAACACCTCAGACTACCTTGAATACGAAATAACCTAAGGGTAATAACCAAAATTTATGTGCATCGGAAGCTTACCCGACGGTACTGAACTGGCATAATAACCTATGCCTGTCCTAGGCCCACAAGCCACATAACACTGACATCGTTAACCTACTATTCGTGAGTGTTTGGGCCTCACACCCTATTTAGCCCTTTAAATGGTTCGTGCACTAACAATGCCCCACTATGATAGCTAAGGTAACCTGCGTATACCTTAACATAGCTAGACTCACTAAATTGGTATCATCACCTCAATAGATGATATCTCGCTCGTTCTCTCATCTAGATCGTTATGTAAAGGCTTATTTATTAACTCTAGAACTTGGCTCAATATCTGACTTGAGTTCATTTATGAGTAACAATACTCTATTTGTCTATATTGTACTCCCCTTCAAAATCTCTTGAATTAAAAAGGACAACTTACTCTTTCTGGGTTCACTAACACTCTCGAAGCTCATGCTTTTTGTTACCACTGAATCTGACATATTCATCGTATCACTTAGCATATATCTCCTACAATGATCCTTGTTCTCAAATATCTATATACATCCTCGATGGAAGGTACTTTGGCATATTAAGTTTAATATGGTTACACCTAATATAACCTACCCTACGAGTGTTTCTAGGTATGCTTAGTGATAACTCCTTAAAAATACTTAAATTCTAGTCTTTTCACTTAAGTTATTGCTCATCTAAACAAAGTATGCACTGTGTTTTTAGTTTCCTTTAGTTACATATAGGTTGTTGTGGATAAGTTTTGCATAGGAAAGATTTATTTGGCTTAACTGATGTTGCTGATGAGAAGGGTTTGTTTGAGTTGTGTTTGTGCAGGAATTCTACAGAGGAATAACATTTTAGTCCTGATAATGAAAAGTTGCAAAGGCCAATGGAGCAGATGAGAACGTGAGGAGCATATTTATCTCACTGAGGCAAGATTTATCTGAAGAAGTCTAAAACAAATATGGCGAAACCGCCTATGTCACATGCCAATTGGATGACCTACTTCACGTGCAAGCAAGCCTTGAATATCCTGATAACCGCCAGCCGCCTTTCCTTTTTAAGTTTGGGAAATTAATAACGACTAATTAAGGAAACTCCAAAAGCATGCAAAAGCCCTAAGAGATTCTCCTTATAATTACCAGCCGTAGCCGCAAAAAGAAAGAGGCAAGAAAGAAGAAATAAGAGCTTTACCTTAGGCATGAGCAAGAAACTGTAGTTCTTTCCCTCCATCTACCCCCCAGTGTTCCTTGGTGTCCTCCATAACCAGACGATAGCAGAGCGATGATCAGGCCTCGAGAGAGGGTGATCACCAAGGTAGGCGTGGTGCTGATCATGATTGTCGCAATAGAGCCCCCGGTTTTAGGAGTCGCTATTTCTTTGTTCTTAAACTCTTATTTTATTTGGGGTTTTATTAAATGGTTTAATCTTGGATGATCTTTGATAACACCATGAATGCTTTACTTGGTGTTAAACTTTGTTTCTCCTGAACAATATTTTATGTTTAAGAATGATGAATTATGTTTGCTTATGACTGTTTTGTTCATAGTTTAAATATTTTTCCTTAACACTGTAAGAGCATATAGAGATTGCTTGGGATTTCGATAAAACATGTATTGGCATTGTAAGAGCATCGAGAGATAGCCTTTTGTCTAGAATATGATTATTGAATTTGAGAGAATTAAGAGAGATCAACGTGAGCAAAGGAATGAATCCAGGATGATGAAGTTCTAACTTGTCTACCTTAGAGATAAGGAGTGAGTTTCAAATGACTAAAAGGGATAAAGGCTATAGTAGGTTAAGACAACGTCTATAGTTAACACCGAGAGGTATTGCCATAGCAACTGTCTAAGAATACCTAGTAATCCTGTCGGGCAGTTTAGTGAGTTATAATAATTCATTCTGGGCTTAAAATAATTGTTGCCGAGACAAAAGTTTAGCATCAGTGCTCTGTGACATGTCTGAATATGTGAGGTTGTTTGCATTATATTTAATCCAATACTTGTTTTGTTTTGTTTTATCTATCTGCATATTTTCTTTGTCTTGACCACACTTGTATGAGATCATTGATTCATATTTCTTAGCTCCTTAATATTAGTTCTTAGCTTTAATACTTAGTAGGATTAATTTGTGGCATTAGTTCTAGTTGTGGTGAAAAGATATTTCTAATCCAATCCTTGTGGAGACGATACTCACTCACTACTATATTACTTGCATCGATTGTGTATACTTGCACATATTAGCTTGCCTTAGCATATACATTCACAAGAGAACAAGTTTTTGGCGTAGTTGCCGGGGATTGGTAACTGACGAAATTTCCATCCATAACAAGTTCTTTGTGTCACTTTATAATTATTTAGTCTAACGTAGTTTATTATTTTCTTCTATAGATTTTTATTATCGCATGACCATGAGATCTGCTGGTAAGCCTTTGGAACTATTCAACCCCGAAGTTGAGCAATCGTTCAGACAAAGGTTGCGTGCCCAAAGAACTAGAGAATAATTGATTCAAATGCAAAATGACATTGAGATTTAGGAGATCAAGTTGCAAGACCAAGAGCGATACGAGATCATTTGAACCCAAATCTCGATGACCTCAATCATGGCATAGTGGCACCTGAGATACAAGCCACTCATTTTGAACTCAACCCGGTGATGTTTAATATGATGAACTCAATCATGTGTGTGCTTTCCTTGAAGTATGCGATTCATTTTTACAACAAGAAGTACATGAAGATGTTCTCAAACTGAAGCTTTTTCCTTACTCCTTACGTGATAGAGCAAGAGCTTGGCTCAGTGGAGTTCCTTCCGGATCAATGGAGTCATGGGCAGATTTATGCAAGAGTTTCCTACTCTGATATAATCTACCCAATATGAATACACAGCTTCGGAACGACATTGCAAGTTTTCGCCAAGACGATGATGAATCAATGTACGAATGTTGGGATAGGTATAAAAGTTTACTTCCCTAATGTGTTAATCATGGATTTCATGATTGGACGCAAGTGGTGATGTTTTACAATGGAGTCAACGCACCAACTCGAATGATGTTAGATGCCTATGCAAATGGCACCCTACTAGGCAAATCACCCGAGGAAGCTTTTGACATTCTCGACATGATAGCAAATAATGACTATCAATTTCCAAGTGCAAGATTGGGAACCGGCAGAAAAAACTTTTGGAGCATATGAATTAGAAAGCAAAGATTTAGTAGCATCCCAACTTTCTTCCATAACCAATATGTTGAAAAAATTTCAACGTCCTAATGAGGTAAGAGAAGTCAAGGTGACCAATAATGTGTGTCTATTTTGTCAAGGAAACCATCATGAGAGTGAATGTCCTGAAAACCATGAGTCAACTAATTTTGTGGGTAACTACAATTGGAACAAGAATAATCCCTACTCGAACACGTACAACCCTTGTTGGAAACAAAACCCAAGTATTTTATGGAATAATCAAGGGAACAACAACAATCAAGCCACAAATTACAGGCCACAACAAAATAATTCTGACCATCAGCATATTCAGAATCAGCATCAGCAGCCCTGGCAGAACAACAAAGGTATAGCTTCTTCCTCTAACACTCTTTCCAATACTAAGTCCTTGGAATTATCCTTGCGAGAATTCATGGCCTCGACAAAAGATTTCATGGTGTCTGTAAAAACCTTGATTCATGAACATTCTGCAATAATAAAAAATCAAGGAAATTTTTTACAAAGCCAGACAACACTTTTCCAAAGCCATAGTTCATATCTCATATCATTGGAGAATCAAGTGGGACAGATTGCCACGACATTACATTCTCGCACACATGGAAATCTCCCTAATGATACTGAAGTCACTAAGCATCATGGGAAGGAGCAATACAATGTACTTACACTAAGGAGTGAAAAACAAGTTAATCAATATGACAAGTTTGGGGGAGAACAACTGAAAAGTTCTTGCCAACTCGTAACACAACCGGATGAGGAATATGAGAATGCTGATCATGAGAAAGCGCATAAAGAGAAGGAAAGAAGTGAAGGCTAAGAAAAGCATCAACTGGATAATAAGAAATTCATGGTTAAGGCCAGCGATTTCCCTGCACAATCAGTAGTCCATGTGAGACCTCCTCCACCGTTCCCTCAACGATTGAAGAAACATGATGATGACATACAGTTCAAGAAATTTGTTGATGTTATGGACCAAATGTGTATCAATGTGCCCCTCCTCGAAGCCATCGACTAAATGCCTTCCTATGCCAAGTAACTGAAGGAAATTGTTACAAAGAAAAGGAAGGTAGAACGTGTCGCCATGGCAACAGAAATCTGCTCGGCAGTGAGCAAATTCCCACCAAAGCAAAAAGACCATGGCAGCTTTGTAATACCTTGTTGCATTGGTAATGATTTCATCGGATGAGCTCTCATTGACTTGGGATCAAGTGTAAACTTGATACCAATATTGATATTCATGAAACTACACGGGTATCATGCTCATCCCACCTCAATCATTCTACAGTTGGCTAGTCGGTCTTATGTGCGACCCGATGGCAGAATTGAAGATATCATAGTAAAGGTAGATAAATTCGTATTTCCCATGGATTTTCTCATTATGGATTGCGAAGCTGATGAAAATGCACCAATCATTCTGGGACGCCCATTCTTAGCGACATGCAGAATCCTAATAGACTGTGAAAAGGGAGAATTCACCATGAGAGTTGGTGAGCAAAGTGTCATGATCAATGTATTCAACTCCATGAAATACACATATCATCCAGAGGAATGCCAATGCATTAATAAGATTGAAGAAAATGAAATAATGGGACGAGGTGAATCCCTAAGGCTCGATGAGTACAACAATTTGTACCATGAACCAACAACTGAAATACATGAAGCAGAAAACTTTAGCCCTGACGAAATATTTTTAGAAGAACATTCTGACAATCATGACTACGACAACGAAAATCTGCACATTGAACACCCTGAAAGCGATACCAAGGCAAGATACGAAGGAAAGACAAAGGACCAATTGAGATTTCTTCATAGGTTAGGTATGAAATTCAAACCTTTAGATTATGATGAAGTTAAATATCAAGAGTCATCTTCACAACTTTCACCGAAATTGGAGCTTAAGACTTTACCATCACATTTGAAATATGCCTATCTATTAGTTGATGAAATTTTACCAGTGATAATCTCTGCCAACCTAACCTCCTAACAGGAGAGGAATTTGTTAAATGTTTTGTCACAGCACAAAAAAGCTATAGGATGGATGATGGTATACTTGAAAGGAAACAATCCAACCATATGCATGCACAAAATCAATCTTGAAGATAGCCACAACACCTCAGTGGAATCCCAAAGACGGCTCAACCCGATCATGAAGAAGGTAGTCATGAAGGAAATAATAAAATGGCTAGATGCGGGAGTGATTTATCCTATAGCCGATAGTTCATGGGTTAGCCCAGTCCAATGTGTTCCAAACAAAGGTGGTGTAACCGTGGTTAAAAGCGAGCATGATGAGTTACTCACTATGAGAACATTCACGGGATGATGCATATGCATGGATTATAGGAAACTCAACAAAGGCACAAAGAATGATCATTTTCCCCTCTCTTTCACCGATCAAATGTTGGATAGATTAGCGGGAAAGGTATTTTATTGCTTTTTCAATGGTTAATCAAGGTATAACCAAATTTCCATAGCACCCAAAGACCAAGAGAAAATAACGTTCACATGCTCGTATGGTACCTATGCATTTAGGTGAATGTCGTTTGGACTATGTAACACTCCAACTACATTCCAACGATGCATGATGGCAATCTTTTCAGATATGGTGGAAGAGTGCATGGAAATATTTATGGGCAACTTCTCCATTTCGGGTGATGACTTTGACCGATACCTCAACAATTTATTCAAGTTATTGAGACGTTGTGAAGAAGCCAACCTAGTACTAAATTGAGAAAAATGCCATTTTATGGTAACTGAAGGAATAGTGTTGGGACACAAAATTTCATGCCTTGGCATTGAATTCGACAAAGCCAAGGTGGATGCAATTGCAAATCTTCCCCCACCTACTAATGTGCATGGTGTACACAGTTTCTTGGACATGCAAGATTCTATATGCGGTTCATAAAATACTTTTTTCAATTCCCTAAACCCTTATGTCTTTTGCTTCAACAAAATCATCCATTTGAGTTTACTAATGATTGTTTGAATGCCTTCAAAGATTTGAAGAAAAAGCTTTCAGCAGCGCCAATGGTTATCCCACCAGACTGGAACGAACCATTTGAGCTTATGTGCGACACTAATGACTTCGCAGTCGGAGCAGTGCTAGGGAAATAAAAAGTTAAATTTTTCACGTTATCTACTATGCAAGCCGAACACTTAATGATGCTCAAGTGAACTATACCACCACTGAAAAGGAACTCTTAGCAATAGTATTTGCATTCTATAAGTTTAGGACATATCTAATAGGCATTAAGGTAATTGTACACACAGATCACTCAACTATTAAATATCTTATTAATAAAAAAGATGCAAAGCCTAGACTAATTTGGTGGATATTATTACTACAAGAATTTGATTTAGAGATCAAGGATAGAAAAGGTATAGAAAATCAAGTGGCGGACCATTTGTCTAGGCTAGATAACAAACCTGATTGTCCTGACATCACAGTTATTAAAGTGGATTTCCCTGATGAGAAAATATTATTTGTCATGGCTGCACCGTGGTATGCTCACATTGTTAATTTTCTTGTTAGTGGTATTGTTCCTCTTGATTTATCTAGCCAGGGCAAATGGAAATTTCGACATGATGTGCAACATTACTAATGGGACGAACCATTTCTATTCAAGCAGTGCGGAGACCAAATAATCCAAATGTGCATTCCAGAAGAAGAGAAACAAGATATCCTACTCCAATGCCACTCATCACCATATGGAGGGCATTTTGGTGGGATGAGAACAGCAACAAAAGTGCTTCAGTCGGGATTTTATTAGCCAACCCTATTCAAAGACACTCATGAATTCTACAAGTCATGTGATAGATGTCAACGTACTGGAAACATCTCGGAATGGCATGAGATACCATGGCAAAACATTCTAGAGATCGAACTTTTTGACGTATGGGGCATAGATTTCATGAGACCTTTTCCAACATCATTCGGAGATATATACATTCTCTTGCCAATGGATTACGTATCAAAATAGGTTGAAGCCATTGTAACACCTAAGAACGATTCCAATACGGTGTTGAAGTTTTTGCACAAAATTATATTCACCCGCTTTGGACCTCCACGAGCTCTCATTAGCGATATAGGGAAACATTTTTACAATAAATTGATAGCCAAGGCATTGAAAAGATATGGAGTACGAAATAGAATTGCTATGGCATATCACCCTCAGACGAATGGACAAGCCATAGTATCTAACCAGGAAATCAAGGAGATTCTAAAAAAAGTGGTCAACCCAAGTCGAAAAGATTGGTCGCCGAAGCTAGATGAAGCACTATGGGCTTATCACACAACATTCAATACACCGTTGGGAATGTCCCTGTTCAAGCTAGTCTATGGAAAAGAATGTCATCTACCGGTTGAAGTCGAATACAAAGCTTATTGGGCCATTAAAAAGATAATCATGGATGCTTATCTTGCTAGAGAAAGAAGACTATTGGAACTGAACGGGATGGATGAATTTAGAGCACATGCATACGAGAATGCCCGCCTTTACAATGAGAAAACAAAATGATGGCATGACAGAAAAATATTGCCTAGGTAATTTTATTCTGGACAACAAGTACTGCTCTACAATTCACACCTTAAGTTATTCCTAGGCAAGCTAAAAACACGATGGTCAGGACCATTCATCGTACACCAAGTCCATGAGAATGGAGCAAT
Source organism: Hibiscus syriacus (assembly GCF_006381635.1). Taxonomy (NCBI): domain Eukaryota; kingdom Viridiplantae; phylum Streptophyta; class Magnoliopsida; order Malvales; family Malvaceae; genus Hibiscus; species Hibiscus syriacus. The sequence continues at coordinate 1,475,054 of NW_024062296.1, read as the reverse complement.
TGAAATTCAGAACCAAAACGATGGTTCGATCTTCAAAGTGAACGGGCAGAGACTCAAGGAGTACAAAGGAGCCCCAGTCATGTGCGACAAACCGACATCGTTGGCACATGATACCCAAGAGTTTTCCTTTTTTAATTGAGTAAATATTAGTTTCCTAGGCAGCGAAAATCTGAATTTTGTACATAAATAAGTTAAGTTATTTTATGCTTTAATCCATTTTATTTTATTCTTTTATTCTTTCATATTGTATGCAAGCAAGGAACACGTGGCAGCATGGGGAGTTGAAGCATGCATGAAAAAAAGAAGCCCTAGGGTACGTGATTTGGCGACAGAATAAAGAGGGAAAGCAATCCTTTATTCCCCTTTATGTCTGATCAAATATTTCTCATTTAATGAGAAATCTTTTCCCCACCGTGTAAAGACCAAAATGCTCCGAAACCACCCATCACTTTCTAAGAAAAACTACCCACTCTTCATATTCTTTATCGTGTTTCATTCTTTCTTTACAAACCAGAAAATTTATTTTATTTCTCTCAAAATGCGTCCCCATCGCCACCACTAAAACCAGCCAAGAAAAATGGTGAGATTGAGACCGGCCCCAGCCCCCACACAGAGTTTCGAACGTTTCCAAACAACCGAAGCAGAGGCACACTTCAAAACCATTCAGTAATGCCAAGTCTATTTGGAAGATGGATTCATTTTTCCAGCTGAGGGAGAAGAGCAGTTTGGCCATTAGGTGATGGACGTCATAAAAAAACATAACTGGGAGAAATTTGCTCGTAATCCTAACGCCGTAGCACCAACAATATTGAGGGAGTTCTATGCCCACCTCACAGACACCCCTAACCACATGTTATATGTTTGAGGAAAACTCATTCGCTTTTCCCATTCTCACTTAACAAATACTTTAAGTTGGGGAAAGTGGATGACCAGCACAAGAGATTTATCGCCGAGGTAGATCAAGAAACGTATAGTGGAGTTATACAGGATTTATGTTTTGGTTGGGCCAAGTTCGAAGGGAATGCCCCCATAATAAAGTAAGTAGATCACTGAGCCCTCAAACCACGCGTGAAACTATGGAACCATTTTCTTAAAGGAAAGCTGATGGCAACGTCCCACAACACCACTATCCTCGTCAAGCGACTGATGTTGTTATACTCGATTATATACGGTAGGATGATCGATGTGGGTGAAATCATCTTTTAGCAGATACATGATTGTGCCAAGAAGAATCATGGTAACCTACTGTTCCTAAACCTTATAACCGCATTGTGCAGAAAGAAAAAGGTTCACGAGGAACCATTCGAATACTTCATCAAACCCAAGGAGGGTATTGTAAAGAAAATTTACCCCGAGTTGATGAGCTTCAATGATGGCGACCCAAAGGAGTGTCTGGAGCGAGAAGAAAAATCGGTTGCCACAGTTAGAATGGTCGTTTTGGTCACACACACAAGTTAGATGTGTGAAAAGATCGGGCGCCTGGTGGACCACATGAAAATTTAATTTGAATGAGCCAAAGCAAGGGACATGCAACTCAATGCCTTCATCAAGGAGTTACTCTCAACCATAATGATCAGACTTCCAACTTTCCCCAGTGTCATCCTCAACTATAATGCGGGCGCCAGGACATTCCATGCATTGACATCTTATATCCCTCCAAACGTTTCACCAGAGGTGCCCACCGATGTATCACCATTGGCAACCCATGTCCCACCCGTACCAGAAGAAAGCTACGGTGACACCGAAAAGTTCCTCAGTTCCTAATCCTTCTCCACCACCGAAAGAAGCAGTGATACTCCACCCCACTTTTCACTGATGAAGATTTCATGCCAGCACCGAAGCAGCCTGAGCAGGATCCTATTCCATCCCCAGTTCGATCAACACCACCAGCCCTAACAGCAACTCCTAGTTCACCACCAATTCCAGCACAACCGACTCCCGTGATCGAGCAGTCCACTCCAGCCTGAGCTTCGGCCAGTAGGAAGCGATACAAGAGAACGGTGGGGCGTATACTTCAACCGTCTCCTTCTCAACCATAAGTAGTAGCCTCGGGATCCGAGAGCCCTTCCCCACCCAAACAATGTCGCACGAGGGCGTCCAGTCAAACCACACCACCACAATGAGTTTTTGTAGTTTTTTTTTTTTTTCATTTTCATATAACAACATTTAGTGTAATTTTCATGCATTGAGGACAATGCATCCCTCAAGTTTGGGGGAGGTGTTGTCCATTTTGCCATACTTTGTTAAATACTAATTGATGATTAATTGGTTGAAAATTTTGGTTGTCATGACATAAGCAGGTTAGGATTATTGTTCGGAATGAATAAGGGATGCCCAATGATGAATGCAAAATTTTATTGCCTAGGACAGAATTATTGTAAAGAGTATATGAAGAAGAGAACCAACCCTAGGCTTGATCCTTTGAAACTCATAAACACAATTGTACGTTGCCTTTGCTCTAAGTAATCTGTAAAATTTTTAGGAAATAACTTTCTAATTGCTGAGACTTCAAAAATATTCTAAGGTTAAGGTAAAAACTATATAGTGTTTAAAAACTTGAAAACTCAAAAAATACAGAGGGACACTCCTCTGTGTAAAGGCATGAATAATAAAAACTCCAAAAGAAATTAAGAGTAGCCAAGGCATATGAGTGAATGAAAGTAGTCACAAGATGACTCTGCCCGACTAGATTGGGGGTGGAAGGTATGCTCCCTTTCACCTAGAGTGTGGAACGGTAGCTGTGATGAGCTGACTCATTTATAAAAAAATGTGTATAAATATAATAAAAGTTGATAAATAACTAGGAGTATAAACTAAGCCTGATGAATAATTTGTTGCCTTGACAACCTATAAGTGCTTACTTTAGTTTTCTAATTACCTCTATGCATAGACTGGTTATAATCACGCACACACAATAGCGAAGGATCCTGACTAGGGAAGGGACTTGACTAATATGACTGTCGAACATGTTGAGGCCACATATTTTTGCTGAGGGTTGAAATCTCAAACCTGATGATGTTCTTGATATTGCTTTGCCATAATAATTTTGATTTTATTCTAGCTATTATCCATTGCTTGAGGATAAGCAACAACTTAAGTTTGGGGTGTGATAACTCCCTAAAAAGACTTAAATTCTAGTCTTTTCACTTAAGTTATTGCTCGTCTAAAAAAAGTATGCACTGCATTTTTAGTTACATTTAGGTTGTGGTGGATAAGTTTTGCCTAGGCAAGATTTATTTGGCTTAACTGATGCTGCTGAGGAGAAGGGGTTGTTTGAGTTGTGTTTGTGCAAGAATTCTGCAGAGGAAAAACATTTCAGCCGTGACAATGAAAAGTTGCAAAGTCCAATGGAGCATATGAGAAAGTGAGGAGCAGTTTAATCTCACCGAGGTAAGATTTATCTGAAGAAGTCTGAAGCAAATGTGGCGAAACCGCCTATGTCACATGCCAACTGGATGACCTGCTTCACGTGTAAGCAAGCCTTGAGTATCCTGACAACCGCCAGCCACCTTTCCTTTTTATGTTTGGGAAATTAATAACGGCTAATTAAGGAAACTCCAAAAGCATGAAAAGCCCTAGGAGATTCTCCTTATAATTACCAGCCGTAGCCGCAAAAAGAAATAGGCAAGGAAGAAGAAAGAATAACTTTACCTTAGGCATGAGCAAGCAACTGCAGTGCTTTCCCTCCATCTACCCCAAGTCTTCCTTGGTGTCCTCTATAGCCAGACGATAGCAGAGCATGGTGTTGATCAGAATTATCACGACAGAGCCCCCGATTTTGGGATTCGTTCTTCCTTTGTTCTTAAACTCTTATTTTATTTGGGGTTATATTAAACGGTTTAAACTTGGATGATCTTTGATAACACCATGACTGCTTTACTTGGTGTTAAACTTTGTTTTCCCTGAACAATATTTTATTTTTAAGAATGATGAATTATGTTTGCTTATGACTGTTTTGCTCATAGTTTAAATATTTTGCCTTAACACTGTAAGAGCATCAAGAGATCACCTGAGGTTTTGGTAAAACATGTCTGGTATTGTAAGAGCATTGAGAGATAACCTTTTGTCTAGAAAGTGTTTCTTGATTTTGAGAGAATTAAGAGATATCAACATGAGCAAAGGAATGAATCCAGGATGGTGAAGTTCTAACTTGTCTACCTTAGAGATAAGGAGTGAGTTTCAAACGACTAAAAAGGATAAAGGCTAGAGTAGGTTAAGACAACGTCTATAGTTAACGCCAAGAGGTATTGCTATAGCAACCGTCTAAGAATACCTAATAATCCTATCGGGCAGTTTAATGAGTCATAATAATTCATTCTGGGCTTAAAATAATTGTTACCGAGACAATGGTATATCATTAGTGATCTTTGACACGTCTGAATATGTGAGGTTGTTTGCATTATATTTAATCCAATACTTGTTTTGTTTTGTTTTATATGTCTGCATATTTTCTTTGTCTCGACCACACTTGTCTGAAATCATTGAATCATTAGATCTAATTGTGGTGAAAAGATATTTCTAATCCAATCCCTGTAGAGACGATACTCACTCACTACTATATTACTTGCATCGATTGTGTATAATTGCACAGATTAGTTTGCCTTACCATATACATTCACAAGCGATCACTTAGTCATTTATGTTCCCCACGGACTAAGTATTAAATGAGTCAAATCTAACCATCAAAAGTGAATAATAACGATACCCTAAGATAAAGTATCAATACTCCTTTGTGTATCGGTACAAAAAATACATTATATTGCGAAAAAGGGACTCAGTATCGATACCATCACCCTGAGTATGGCAGTATCAATACTCCCTTATGAAATCCCTAATTTTAGCCTCAATTTAACCAGTATCGATACTGAGAGTATCGATACTCGAACCCTAAAATATTTTATTTAGGTTAAAAATAACTCAAAAATCATCTCAAATGATCTAGTTTTGTTTCTAAACTTATTATAAAGCTTTAGTAAATTGTTTAGGGTTATATGACATCATAAAAATATATTATGAACACGTAAGATGTGATTTGTTTGAGAAATCAAAGATAACCCTAAAATACTCAAATCACCAAATATTAACAAAGTCTACAAATTTGTGAAATCTTAATACTCTAGAGGATTAGAAATACACTAATTTGATGTTTGAATCTCAAAATTGAGCTCAATGCTTAACCACACTCTTCTCCTTAGTGATTTGGATGAAAACCCCCACTTTTCTTTAGCTATAAATAAACCAAGAGTTTGGTTTTTTAAAACGATGTTTCGAGGGGATAATGAACATAAATGAAACAATAAAAAGGTTCAAGACCTTACCTTTGAGCTATGACTACTTAAAGAAAATGAAGGAAGAGGGAGTCAACACGGGCTTAGAGAGAACAGATAGGCTAACGTATCCTCTCTTCAAAGTCTCAAAAGAAATTTATGGGAGGTGTCAGTCTATATTAGCTGCTCTCTTGGGCTCATCGCTAACGTCGTCATTATGTGCATCATCCATATTCTCATCTCCATCGTGGTCATCATCTATATGCTCTCCTTAGTGACTATTAACCCAATGCATGGATCCCTCAGGCTCTTTTATGTTGTCGATTTTTTCCATAGTGTCGCGACCAATGATCCTATCATCAGAAAGGATAAGACGAGCTCGTAAGATGTGTTGATATTGAGAATCTAAAAAAAGTAAATGAGATAAATTCCATAGGCAAGGTTCAATCAAGCCTTCGATCTGATGACACTCATGATATTGTTGAAGCTCACGCTAGCAAGGTGAAGCTTGTGACTTTTTGGATGCAAAACATCCACTAATTGTTGCTTTAGCAAACGGTGCAAAATTTTGTTCCTTGAGCACAAAAGCAATGAGTAATGATAAGATGAAATAAATGATCATGAATGGAGAAAAGGGTGGATCTATTATTTAAAATGCACATACCAGGAGGAAAATGGCCTTTTTTATTATCATCGACGGTAATAAGAAGGCCAAAGGTTTGGTCGATTAAGTCAACGAAATGGTGACGGTATAACCAATAAGGTAATAAGCAATGGCCTGATAAGTAGTACCATCATAAGAAGCAGATGACACAAAGCATTCGAGTAAAAAGCTCGAATAAAAGTAGGGTAAGTAGGGCCATGAAAGTTAAGAAAAGTTAAAATCTTTTTTGTCTTTTAAATTTTTCTCGTAAGGAAAATCTAAATTTTCTAAAAAATTAAAATAAAATTTTCATGTTTATTTAATTTGTATTAAAAAAATGATTCAAAACTCTCACAAGCTTTGATGGATTTAAAACATTGGTCAACCTAAGAACATATATGAGTGTTGCTTGTGGATTGCCCCATTGAAGCCATGGTTTATATTTTTGGCATTTTTGAAATATTTGAAGAAAATGTGTGCTTAAACCAAAAATGATGTTTAAAGGATGTTCAAGAGTACTTTAAGAAGAGTTAAAAATAAATTTTGGTCTTGAAAAAGATTTATGAACGAATGGTTTTGAAGGTGGTTTTGGCTGGGGACTTTTATCGAAAACCGTGTGGGTGTAAGATAAAAATTTGGGATTTTAGAAACGTTTTGTTAAATGTAATGCTCCTTGCAACAATGTAATGCCCAATTTTTGGGTTGGTAGTTTTGGGTAAACTCGAGTGAATTCTCTATAGGCCGTGAATCCATTAAGACATGTTGACTTAAGTTTGGGTTGTTCAAGTTTAGACTTTAGCCCATTAACGCATAAAAGGGGTGTTTTTAAGCTATGTATGAAAAATGAGGTATATGAGAGCAATTAACCCCTAAACTATTTTGAAAGCTTATTTTCATTAAAAGAGGATGATGTAAACATACAGGCTCCTCTTTTTCTTCATCATTCCTTGTGTTCTTCCTACTCCTCTTCATTTTAATTTTCTCTTTTATAAAAGCTATAAGAGGAAGAATCTTTATAGTCTAAGTGAAGGTAAGTTTGGAAATCATCTTCCCAAGGGCTTTAAATTAAGCTCACAACCTAAGAGTTTGGCCATGGCTGCTATAGTTGGGTTTAAGGAGGGTTATGTGTTTTAGAGTTTGTGGGTGGCTATAAAATATTCCTAGACATTAAGAATATTATTCCTAACATTTCTAAGTCCTTAAGTGACTTAATAAATTATTTCCATTGATTGTGATTAGTTCAAGAATTGGGAGAGAGCTCCACGGGAAGAGGAAAGAAGAAACTTGCTCTTGGATAGCTTGAAGGTGTCTTTCGCAATTCCTAGATGAAGGGTAACACACTCCTTACCCTTCTCTAGCACTTGTATTTTGTCATGTGGGGTATGTTTCTTGTTTTGTATGTATGATCTTGTTGGGTGTAATTGGGGTTTAAATCATGAAAATGGGAATTTAATATTATTTATGCATAAAGTAATGACCTTTCATGATCCTTCATCCATAAATTAACTTCAAACACCATTTGGGGGCCTTGGGATAACATTATGAGTGATTTAGAAGAGTTTCCATGAGAGAAAACAAAGTTTTTGGGTTGAGGGTATCGATACTATAAGAACAATACTGATACTACCTGCTGGGAATGTACAAAATTCAAGAGATTTGTGAGGAGAGTATCGATACCCCATCAAGTAGTTTCGATAGTTCTCACATGGTATCAATACTCAAGAGCTAGTATAGATACTTAAGAACCCAAATCGGATTCTAATAATAAATTTAGTATCGATACCCAGTTTAGAGTATCGATATTGGGTATTTTTTAAACATTAAATTCAATTTTGGTATTGGTACTCATGGGAGTATCGTTACTGAAGAAGATGAGTATCGATACTCCTAGATGAGAGTATCAATATTATGATTAATTTCCAATATCGAAGGAAAATTTGGTACCGATACTAGGGGAGTATTGATATGACTAGAAGAAGAGTATCTATACCATTGTGAATTGTTGGCCAGTAATGCTAGTTTGAGTTAGAAAAAAGATGTTGTGATTTTTTAAGAGGGGACACTCTTCCATAAGAATTCAAGTGGAAACCTTAATAGTTGTATGATAACATAAGGTCTTACTGAGGGCAAGATTCTATAAGACTTATTCCTTTGTTTGATGCTTAGGAAGTGACGAGGGTGATGACTGGTAAAATGCTACAACTTAAGTGTAAGCATACACCAATTCCATGTAATAAGTGGTAGCTCAAAGAGCTATGGGTATCATATCCATAGGTAGCAAAATGTTCTTCATTATTGTTTTAAGTATTAAAGTAATCATGGGTATGAAAAAAATAGTAATTAAAGGATAAAACTCAAAGTAAGAAAAACCAGGCCACGCTACAGCACTACAAAGAACATCAAGCCAATAACCGAATAGCATGGAATAATATAGTGCATATCATACTTCAAGTAAGTAAAGGATACTATCCCTATGTGATTATACATGATTAAAACCCTTTGAACTACTCTAATAAACTTTCATTAACTAAAGGATTCAAAGTATTAACAAAGCTAAACCATTAGACGCATGTTTTTCAATACACACACTACTACTCAAGAATACCAATGCTATCAAAAGTGCACATCAAATCAATCAAATATATTTCTATAAAATAATTGAAAATATCATACTTTTAATCATAATATTTTTACTAGTAATCATAAAGCGAAAAGCACATGGAAGTAGTAACAATACAAACTAAATTAAATAGTCCAAAATATCATCCACAAAGTTTAGAAAATATTCAAGTCATTCCCTCTCTCAACAGAAGGCTTCAAATTGTGATTTGTTGACTATCGATGCTACTCAGCGAGCACTCTTTATGATGTAGCAATCTCTGGAAAGGAGCTTAAGCTTCCATGACATACGATGGAATAACATAGAAAATGGGTGCTTTTCTAATGGCTTAGAATCTTCCTCCTTTTCAATCATGCAAAGTACTCCCATTTATAGTATTGAGGAATTTTTCATCCTCCAATAGAATGCTTCCACGTTTCAAGTGGTTTCCAGCCCATTGACATCTGTCCAAGCCAGTTGTCCCATCCAGAAAGTTCTCCTAACCATATTGAGATTCATCGATTGCTGCAACATCCACTTATCATTTCTCACAATTCTACAATATCAGTGTAACGGTTTTGGAGCAAAAAATTCAAATTCATCCCTAGACAACCCAAAACATTCTCAATCTGCAAAATATGTAAACTTAAACAAATATGATCCTAAAATACTCAAATTCAAATTAAACCTAGGTGAAACAGGATACTAAAGATAACTCTCTTGGAGAGTTATCACACCCCCAAACCTAGATGTTTTGCTTGCCATTAATTAAAAATGCATGAAATATACTATCTAAAAGAAATGGAACAAAATATTTTCATGAAATCAACTCAGCATATAAGTTTCTTTTTCAGCCCTCAACCAATGTTGTATAGCATAGATATATTCTTGAATTAGGAAATGCAATTTCATCTCATCAAAATCAGAACCCTCAGAGTCTAGTGTGTGTAATTTTGGTGTATCTAATCAATATTTAGCTAAGTTAGAAAAATTTGCACATACTCTGTTAAAGATGTCACAACAATATTCCTCTTCCATTGTTGGATTTTCCAACTTATTTCTCACACTATGTTGGAACTATTACCGTAATTACCCAAATTATTTCCTAAACCATGATGGAGATATTACCAGTATTTCCTAACTTATTTCCTAAACTCTCTCGTTTCATCATTATTTATTTTTTAACATTGCTATAACATCTAATAAAGATAAGAGTTTTACAACTTAAAATTTTCTAAATTCTCTAAGTATTGAAAACATACACCAAGAGTGCAAAAAAAATTCCTAAGGATCCTAATTCCAATAAGAGTCTAAAACATTTCCTATAGCATTTAATACCAAATAATTATCATCATTGACCATCCCTAAAATTCCCTTAAAAACATCATTGATTTCTACAAATTTATCATATGGAATTACAAATACAATTCCTATATGCAAAATATACTCCTAAATGCAATATTTAACTAACAAGACACCCCCAAACCTAAGAGATGCATTATCCCTAATGCATGCAACAAACAAAAAACACAAAATACTAAAACTAAAACAAAAACTAAAATATAAGAAAGGGAAGTATAACTCCCTTATGTGGGTTTCCTTGGGCTCTTTCGTAGGATGAGAACATTGGGGCGTAGATGCTTCACTGTTATTGGCCTTCACTGAGTTGTTCCTTTACAGACTGGCTGACGTTGACGAGGCTTTCAGTATAGTAGCATTAGAGACTAGAGTGTAAGATACTGTAGCATCCAACTTTACCTTTTCTTTTTCTTTTTGTCTCTTAGCGTCGGTGGCAGTAGCACTATGATTGCTCTCAGGCATACTCACATTAGATATTTATTCAATAGTAGCAATTTACTTATCACCTTCGCTGTGTCCAATTCAGGCACCTCAACAGCTGTAGCATCTCCTGCAACTTTGTCTTTCATATCTAATAATTGTGTATCAGCTTGCTCTACTGGATCATCATCTCCTTCAATGACTTTCTCTTTTAGTTGTTTATTATTTGAAAATTTTATATTCCTCAACAATATCAACATCTACTGGTAAAAATTTAGTGGATTTGTTCTACCCCATCTCTTGTTCACTCTCTAATTCATTCTAATCACCTTCCATATCTTCTTTATCTTAAGAAAATTTGGTATATGTAACCATCACTTCTTCTCCACCACCGGCTACGTAGCTTTAAAACTATATGTACTCTCTGAGCTATGGCCAATATCAGCCATGATTGGCTGCATCAGATCCTCCAAGATCTTTGTTGCAAAAGATGGAAACATTCTCTCCACCTCAGTAAACAACTTGGCAAACATATTCTTTGATGCTAAATCTTTACTCATGGCATACTTCCAATATTGGACTTGTGCATCATGTATTTGAGATTTATTCTGAAGAGTGTGGCTTACGAGTTCCATGATATTATCATGCTTAGCATTAACAGATTCCATAGCACTATTCGATTCCTCTAATGTTTGGTCAGCCAAAGGTAAGAATTATGTTGTAACAATCGGAGTAGATGGCTCCTCATGAGTAAATTGGGGTATAGCCCTTTCTTCATCAATGTTCGATTCACAACAGTTGGGGTAATTGGGCAACGATTATCTACAATATGTTCAGAAGATAATGAAACTTCTTGTACTTGATATCACAATACAGTTATTAAAGATGGAAAATATAAATAGCCTAAAGTCTTCTGAGCACAAACTAACATTTCAGCAGATATAATCTTCCCAATATTAAATTTTCTGCCTGATAAAATAGAATAAAGCAGCAAGATCTTATCCTTAGTAATCGAAGAAAAGTGCATAGTGGGTATTAAAAGAGTGTGGAGAAGAATAAACCATACCCTAACATCTCGATGAAGATATAGTCTCTTGATAGAGTGAGCACTTGTAGTTGATATTGTCCATGATCGCCTAGGCAAACACACATCTCATCTTACATGCTTTAAATATTTTTCAGTCAAAATTTCAATGAACGTCGAATGCTCGCAAGGTTCATCAACGATACCCAACAGAGCATTAATGGTTTTCTCCTACCAATAGACCATTTTCTCATGAACGAATACCAATCATTTAGTTTGAATGGTAAGGTTTCCGTAGAACTCCTGAACCATTTATTGGTTGATATCGCTGGGGTGATTGCAAAATTTTTCCCATCCTCATTTTGTGATCATTTGCTATATATAATAAAAACTTAAGGCTCATCCTCGGTAGAGAAGTCGAAACCCTACTCAAAGTAACAATAATGCCTGAAAACGCTTTTTCATACTACCACCTCTTCTCATTTTCCAGAAACTTCATCACATCTTCAGGTAGAGCGACTTCGCACAGCACATGCACTGACGGGGATAGAGTGGGTGTGCGGCCGAATGGCTTTGTGCTTGCTTTCTTCTTTGATACCATTGCTTAGATTGGGTAAAGGTTTAGATGTTGAAGAGAATTATCAAAGAATCATAGAGAAGGAAATAGAGTAAAAGTAAAAGAGTAAAGTAAATTTGATTCAATGAGTTGTGTGAAAAAGGGATAAAAATTGGTTTTAAAATTCAATATTCAAGGGTGGAGGGATAAGAATTTTTTTGAATAGACGGTTATGATTGGCTAAAGTGGTCGCTTAAAATTTTAAGGAGGATGAAGTGATTTACATCTCACAATTACTTTTACTATAGAAGATATATGCTCGTCCGACTACTATATCCGCAAAGACAACATTAAACTCTATCCAACTAAACAAATATTGTGCAACTAAGACCAATTTTCTGACTGTGGATAAGGCTATAAATGCAACAATAAAATTATTTACAAAGAAAACAAAAATAAGAACTGAGAAAAATAAATGTCAAATAAGCTGACTTATTTAAAATGTGAATAAATTATAAAGGAGGAGGATCGCTTAGGGTGATTGAAGAAATGCTAAGGCTTTGTTACTGGCAATAATGCCTTAAAAGCTTCCATTAACTTTAAATGTTCTTCTGTCCACCAATTTCTTTAGTAACACAACTCTATTGTAACACTCATAACCCTTATACGTCTCAAAATTTGAGTTAAATATGTTACATTAACATTACATACATTCTTTGTATATATACCCTTAAAATTCTGCTTTAATATAAAACTTCCATTTAACAATTTTAAATCTATTTAATTAATCGTGTATGTTCATAAAATAATTATTTGTTATCTAAAACAAAAATGATTCTAGGCAGCAATTAAGAAGTTCCATTTTGTTTCATCAACTATATAAAAACTACCTAAACACTGTTGAATTTGAAAACAATATAAAACTTAATATATATATACTATTCATTCATTCATAAATTCATATATAACTAAAGATATCCAAAATAAAACGATCCTAGTTTACTATTATAGACTTTTTAAACAAACCCGATAAAGCAAACAAACATATATAATATAAAATCCAATAAAAGTTAAGAGAACATTAGAGATGTATTATTACTAATGATATAGGTATAATCTCCAAAAAGATGCTTGAGAGTCTCTCACTTTATGCCCTTTTCATTATTTGAACCTACGCATGAAAATTATCATGCGCTAAGTAAAACTTAGTGAGGCAGTAATCATTCAAGGTGAAATAGAACATAAAAATATTATAAATACATCAAAACATTGTAATATAATTCAAATAAAAAATTAAACTTTCAAACCGATTTAATTAAGCCAGTTTCTTCATCAGAAACCTAAAATCATCATCTCACGATTTTCAAAATCATGATAATCAATATTAAACAGAACAATCATTTCATATTATTTTTCATTCAAACACATTTAAGAACTTTCATATATTTCACTTTCATAGCCCAAAGTACATTTAAGAGAATGCAAGGTACATGAACGTACCAGATCAAAATCAGAATAATAATTACTCAACTTAATGGCATGCCAATGTACCTACGACTCTCATGTAACAACAATGGCTTTCACAGATATCATATTCATTTAATAATCAACATTTCCAAATTAGAATCATTTCCAAGTCATCATTACAACACCATTTACTGGGTAATTTTTTTCCCTAAAAACATTTATAAAACCTTTATATAAACATTATGAAAATGTTCCACAACTAGAATTAATCATACTTTTAAAAATAATATTATGTGAGGTTGACTTAACACAAGGCTTCCCTAATTAGAATAATCATATAGGTAAACTGCACTCACCTTTGTCTCACTACCAAACCTTTTCTATGATCTTTTTTACTCAGTTGCTTTGCCTTTCGCTTTCGAGTCACTCGAATCACTAGGTTTATTGTAGTATAGGCAACTCATATAACACAATATTAACATATATGTTAGTATTATACTAAATAGTTTAATTTCGATAAAATAAATTTGTAAAACATAATCGATAATAATTGATATAAACCAAATCACAATTCCATCATAACTTCAAAATTTAAAATAACTATTTGATTCTATAAATGTTAATTTTCATCATCGATCATTTCACTTCATAACCTTTGCACCATCTATTAATTCTCTTTAGAATTCATGTCAACTTTTTGATTTAATTCATAATAATCCTTCATCATTTTACTTACTTCAAATCAAATACTAAAATTGTAGCATATAAATAATTTACAATCGATACTTTAACATTAAAATATGTGTATTTCATCCTCAATTTTCCTAGCCTTTTTGAATTCAACATCAACTTACTAAACTAACAATTTGATCCCAAACTATACTTAAACTTGAAAGTCAACATTGAAGTAATATAATGTTCAACATTGTAATTCATACTCAAATAGCCATCACATTTACAAACTTGCAATTATGTCCCTAACTCCCATGACTTTTTGAATTCCATTATGGAAGTTCATCAAAATTGCACTTTGGTCCCAATCAACATTCTAGCTTAATATTTCAGCATTCCACAATTAAAATTCAACATTAAATACCCATAATTGCATAATTTCTAATCAATATCTCATAATTCCCAAAACTTGCAAAATTGTCCCGTTACTATCTCAAGGTTCCAAATTACTTCAATTCAATGTCCAAAGCTTGTATAATACATCTAATATGAATTATAGACCTTTCAACATTTTTCCCTTATTATTTTCATATGGTCGAATTATCTAAAGCAATGAGGGTAAACTTTTCTTTAAACTTGAAGCATGAATTCAACCTCATAACTTAAAATTCATGTTTTTTAATCATCATAACATCAAATTCAATCAAAATACAACCAATATCCAAAAACCCTATCATGGTCAAATCTTATCTATAGCTTTACACTTGATTTTATCATCACACATGCTTGGAAATTAATCTACAACATCAAAAACATTAAATTAAATGTGAAATTCAAAATGTCTTTCACAAACCCTAATCACCAATGTCATCATAAGCATGATTTCCATTTCAAGAGGATTAATTATCTATTGAATAGCTTAATCCAAAAATCAACCATGTAACTTAAAAATCAAAACAAAATCCTTACCTTTGGGAGATATGGAGTTCACATCCAAGCTTGAGAAGATGAACAAATTTCTTGATTTTCTAGTAATTGATCATAATACAATTGGCTTTAAACTAATTAAACTGAATTTAAAATTCAATTTATGGAAATCTTAAATTTACGATTAATGGATAATGATAATTACCATTTTCCATTTCAATATCTTCCATTAAAATATTCCATAGACAAAGATGAACCAACTTGAAGTTGACTTTATTCTTTGGCCATGCAATTCTAAAAAATTACAATTTAGTCACTAAAATTCCCAGTTTTTGACAAAATATGAAAAATTGACTTCAATTCCACCGATCCATACTAAATTTCATTGTTTTAAAATATGGAAATAATATTTCCAAATCCTTCAAATTTTCTTAAAATTAAGGTTCGATCCGATTATCCGATTTCATACCAAACTTTATTTACTTTATAGCTTATAGTACAAATCCCGAATCGAAATTCTGATGCCACAAAAATGCTAATTTCATAATAAACTATTCATTTATGGGCCAAATATATAATTTTAAAAATATATTTTTGGTCTCTAAACTTTTACAAAGTTTATTCTTTAGCCATCAAACTTTCAAAACTTATAGTTTAGTCACTAACCAAAATTTGGAGAATTACAATTCTTCCCAATTAAAAAAATCCATCCTCGAATTTTCCATATGTATTTACATACCTGAAGTGAAAATATGAGGAAACTATTTTTTCATATCTTCTTATCGTTCCAAGGTCGCTTCCTCAACTTTGTTATTCTACCAAAAAAAAATTATAAGTGAAATCATCTTATTTCTTAGCTCCATGACTCCATAAACTAATATCTTCAATGGTTATTCCTTGTACCATAAATTTGGTTGAATTTTAATTTCTTCTAGTGTAATTACAGTAGATTTGGTCTCTAACTTTTACAAAGTTTATTCTTTAGCCATCAAACTTTCAAAACTTATAGTTTAGTCACTAACCAAAATTTGGAGAATTACAATTCTTCCCAATTAAAAAAATCCATCCTCGAATTTTCCATATGTATTTACATACCTGAAGTGAAAATATGAGGAAACTATTTTTCATATCTCTTATCGTTCCAAGGTCGCTTCTCAACTTGTTATTCTACCAAAAAAAAATTATAAGTGAAATCATCTTATTTCTTAGCTCCATGACTCCATAACCTAATATCTTCAATGGTTATTCCTTGTACCATAAATTTGGTTGAATTTTAATTTCTTCTAGTGTAATTACAGTAGAATAATCCAATCGATACATGAACCATATTATGAATTTTATCTATCTCCAGAGGTAATGCAAATAGGTAAGCTACTAGACCATCTTTCCTTAAAATCTCATAAGAGCCACTGAATCTTGGACTCAACTTTTCTTTATGCCATAATCTCATAACCCGTTTCTATTGTGATGCTTTGAGAAGTACTTTATCATCGACTTGATAATCAATTTCTTTTCTCTTAAGATCTGAATAAGATTTCAGTCGATCAATAACTATTTTAATATTGTCTTATGTAACCTTTATTTTTTCTTATACTTATTTGGTTAGATTTTGACCAATTATAACTCAATCTTTCAACTCATACCAATTAAATGAAGTTCGATTTTTCTTCCGTATAATGCTTCCTTTGATATTAACTAAGCATACTTATCCATCGACTAATCTACTCAAACGATAATAAAGTGTGTTATTTTAGTCAATCTATCCACAATCACCTAGATTGAGTCTTTATTACAGGGTGTTAAAGGTAAACCTATCACGAAATCCACAGTAACTCTTTCTCATTGTCACTGAGGAATGGAAATAGGTTGCAACAAACTAGATGACACCTGGTGCTCTATTTTTACATGCTGACAGTTCAAACCTTTAGATACAAGCTCAGTTATTGCCCTTTTTATACATTCCCACCAGTATCGACTCTTTAGATATTGATACATTTTATTTCCTCATTGATGCATTGTCAAGAAGGGAATATAATGAGCTTCAGAAAGAAGATACGCCTTCAATTCTTCACCATCGGGTATTTAAACTTGTCCCCCTAACATAAACATTCATAAGATTTCACCTCAAAGTCCTTAGTTTCGCCTTTCTTCAAGTGCTCAATCTTTTCTAAACATTTCTCATCCTTGCTTTGAAGATCTTTTTTTCGATCTAAAAAATGAAGCCTCAACTTTAATTATGCAATGAGTGCATCATTTCTTCCCACATATAATCGAGCATCCAAAGGTCTCAATCAAAAAACATATTTCAGCTAAGTGCATTAGCCACTATATTTGCCTTCCTATGGTGATAATCGATAATCACATCATAATCTTTCAGAAGCTAAATCTATCTCTTTTTTCTCACATTTAATTATTTCTTTGTTAATAGATATTTCAAACTTTTATGATTTGTATAGATATAACACCGCTCATCATAAAGGTAGTGACATCAATTTTTCAAAACAAAAACCACACCTGTTAACTCCAAATCATGAGTCAGATAATTCCTTTCATGGGTCTTTAGCTGTCTCGAAGAATAGGCCACACCTTTGCATTATTGCATAAGCACACATTCCAAACTGTCATGAGATACATCACTATAAATTACATAGTCTTTACTTGACTCTGGTTGCACTAGAACTGATGTTTCTAACAGAATCTTCTTAAGTGTATCGAAGCTTTCTTAGCACTTTTCAGTCCAAATAAATGACACATCTTTTATGAGCAGCTTGGTAAGTGGGGAAGCGATCATCAAAAAATTCTTCATGGATATTTGATAATAGACAGCTAATGCCAAGAAACTTTGAACTTTAGAGATATTTTTTGGAATTTTCCACTCCACTATTGCTTGTGTTTTCTTGAGATCAACTCTGTTTCCCTCTGTTGGAATCATGTGGCCAAGAAAATCAATTTTCAACAACCATAATTCACACTTTGATAACTCAGCATATAACTTTTTATCCCGGAATGTCTGAAGTACTATGCAAAGATGTGCATTGTGTTCCTCTTTAGTCTCAAATAAACCAAAATATCATCAATGAACACGACTACTAATTGATCTAAATACGGTTGAAACACCCAATTCATAAAATCCATGAGTATTGCAAGAGCATTAGTAAATAAAAATGGCATCACTACAAACTCATAGTGACCATACCGAGTTCTGAAAATCATTTTTGATACATATTCCTCTTTAATATTAAATTGATGATATTCAGATTGAATATCAATATTTGAAAATTTCAATGTGCCTTTAAGATAATAAAATAGATCATTGATCCTTGGAATAGGGTATTTATTCTTCACCGTCACTTTATTCAGCTGATGGTAATTTAAACATAATCGCAAAAATTCATCATTTTTTTAACAAACCATGTTGGTGCACCCCACGGAGACAATCTCAGTTTGATAAAACTCTGATCAAGTAGCTCTTGCAACTGTGTTTTTATCTCTTTGAGAGTTTCATTAGAGCCATTTGGTACGGAGACATAGAGATTGGTGAAGTACCCGTGAAAATATCAATCTTGAATTCTATCTCATGATCTGGAAGTAATTCAGGTAATTCATCAGAAAATACATTTGGATACTTTTAATTTATTAGAAATATATTCCAATTTAACCTAATATGCTCAAGTATCAATCAAATTAGTCAGGTAAGCTGAAAAGCCTTTTGACATCAATTTATTCGCAACAACTTATGATATAACATTGGGCATTGATTTCGTTTTTCCTATAGTTATTATTATTTAGGAACCCTCCCTATCTTTCAGAAATAAATGTTTCATGCGAAAATATACCCATCCATAATATGTAGATAACTAATCCATGTCCATAATGATCTCTATGTTATCAAATGACAATTCCATAAGAGTTTTCGTTAACACAATCCCTTGAATCTTTATCGTGCAATTTATGCTTATTCACTTTATTCTGGCACTATAACCCATTGGATTCATAGCTATCATATCATAATCAATGGATTATAATGGAATACCTCCTCTAACTAATTTTGAACTAGTATAGGAATACGCAGAACTAGAATCAATCAGAACAAATGCAGTATCATAATGGTGATGGAAAATACATATTATACTCTGGGATCATCACAGTCCTCCCCAATCTTGGTATTATATACTCTAGCATGAGCACGTACATCAGACTGGGAAGTTGCCTCTGAATATCCCCTCTCTCTACCTCTACCTCGACCACCACTCTTAGACACTACTACATACCTCGCTATTTGTACTAATCTTTCTCCTGCCAACAGACAGTCTCTAATAAAATTACCAGTGTCTCCACGTCAGAAATAAACTCCTAAATCCACTCTACTTGCTCGAGAGTGAGTTTAACCACACTGCTTATAATTGTGGCTGAGTAACTGGATGTTGTGCTTGTGGTTACAACATTGGTTGCTAATGATTATAATGTTGTAAATGATAATGCTACTGCTACAGATTGGTAATGGTTTTGCTTCTTCAAAGAAAGATTTGGATGATTCTGGAAATTAGCATTATAAGTGTTTCCAAAAGCATTATCATTCCTTTGATAATTCCATATGAAGTAGACGGACTCCAGATTTTGGGGGCATTTATCAAAGTTGTGATTATCACCACAATGAACCAAAATGATGATTGAAGTAGCTTTGACCTCATACACCCCTTAGTTTTTGCAACTTATTTACCATATATGTTAATATTGAAATCTTAGATGTCATAGAATTGAAAGCTTCAAATTCTACTACTAAAGCGTTACGGTGGCCGAAAATATCCATTGTATTAGGGTATTGGCAATCATTGGTTGATATCCTCTCCAAAATATCATAAGCTTCATTACACGTCTTATCTAATAAAAATCCAGTTGCTGAAGCATCAACCACCATACGAGTGTGTATGGTTAACCCGTTATAAAACATCTTCATTTGTGTCAAATATGGGAACCCATGCATAAGACACTTCCGCAAAAAATCCTTGAATATTTCCTTGTTTCATACAAGTTATCATCCTCCATTTGCTTAAATGAAGTTATATAATTTTGAAGTTTGGCAGATTAAATTTTAACAAAAATTTATGTGCTAGATCGTTCCAGGATGCTATATTACCTGGCGGTAGTGAACTCAACCAAGCCCTTGCTTTATCACGTATCGAATAAGGAAATAAATTCACCTTAAGTGCTTCCTCCAGAACATCTTGCCAAATAAATGAATCACAAACCTCCTTGAATGCTCTCAAATTGCCATAGGATGCTTAAGAACTGACCCTGGATATTATCCCATAGGTTGTAGCATTTGGAACGTGATTGTCTTTAACTCGAAGTTTGTAACATTAATCACTATCCTCACTATGCCCAAATGCATATCATCCAGCAGTGGCACTGCATGCTCGTGGATAGGTCGATCACGATCATCCATGTTATAGAAGTGTTGGATCACTTCATTGCCAGCAGGGTAAAACACCATTCCCTTTTCCAGTCATGGTTGTTCAATTCCTTTTAGTTTCGCGGTGACGTCTCTTAAAAGTCCTCTCAATCTATGGATCAAACAAATCTAATTCGTTGTCACTATGGGGCTTACACTAGTAAAAATGAAAACTAAAATGTACCTACAAAAGAAAATAACAAAGTGAGCAAATTAAAGAAAACTTTAAGTCAAATCAATGATTCCCATGTAACAACACCAAAAACTCGATGACTGGTATAGTGCTACTACTTAAGTACAAGTGTACACCAATGCCCAAGTAATAAGTGGTAAATCAAATAGCTACGATTATCATATCCACGGGGAGAAAATGTTATTAATTAGATTTTTAAGTATTAGAGTAATGATGGGTATGAGAAAGATGCTAATTAAAAGATAAAAATCAAAGTAAGAAACACTAGGTCTTGCTACAACACTACAAAGAGCGTCAAGCCAACAATCAAATAGCATGTAATAATATAATGCATGTCATACTTAAAGTAAGTAAAGTACACTATCTGATGTAGTAGCACCGAGCCTACTTGATTGTGGATCTAGGAAGGTAGTAAAAAACCTATGTAGTAAGTGAATGGCCATAAAAGAGAGAGGCTAGGATGATTGATGTAGGAAAGTATGGATGACTGATTTGTTCAAAGTAAAGGATGACTATAATGATATAGGCATGGTTTATGAGTTATGAAAGAAATATGAAGATGATAATGGAGTTACTGTGATAGTATCTTGCATAAAGACTCAAAGAAGAACATATACTAAAGAGTATAGACCTAGATTTTATATTATTTCAAAAAGGGGTGTTAAATAAGGACTTTAACCCACTATATATATAGATATAGAAACCAAAAGTATCAATGGAAATGAAAAGGGTTTGAAATCATAAGTAAGAATACTTGATAAGTCGATAGAGTCACAAAATTACTAAGATAATGAGTTAAACTCACAAGGATTTCAATTGATCAAAAAGGTTTTTGTTTACAAAGAAAATGCTTTAGACTATTTATAGGAAATATAAAGGCATGGATGAATAGAAGTCTTCAAAATTGCTTACTTGGGTTGATGGTTAATGATGATCTTGCTTGTGACATTTGAACCCTTCATTTGTTATTGTAGTGCTTTCTTTTCTTTGAATTTTTTTCTTTCTTTTTGTACTCCTTTTGATGCTTGGATTCTTTGTTGCACTTTTCTTTCTCTTTTTTTTTCTTTTCTTGATTCACTTTTTCTTTTATTTGTTTTCTTTGCAACGATTCACTCTGGTGATATTTGTTTCACCATTTGATTATTCCACCAGGCTCTAAATACCGCTTGATGTAGTAGCATCGAGGTGACTTGATTATGGATATAGGAATTAAGCAAATAACCTGCGTATTAAGTGAATGGCCACAAATGATAGGGGATAGGATGTCTAATGTAGGATAGTATGGAGGTTTAATTTGTTCAAAGCGAAGGTGATAGGGATACGTCAACGGAAGAGTGATGTTGCTGGTATGAAAGCGGAATGATTGTACTATCGAAACTTCTAGTTACATTGAAAAAGAAAACTCGATAAATGGCTCTAACCAACCCTTTTAATCATAATGAAGAGGCAAACCGGAGTGTGAATATCTCTCTCACAAAAAACTTGAAAAGAACTTAATGAAAAGAATCTTCGAAGGAACAAGTAATCAATACTTGAAAAGATAAACTCTCAATGTATTGTACTCAAGAAAATATGCACTTGCAATGGTGGGAGGAACCTCGTTTATATAGGGTGAAGGAGTCCTTGTTGTAGTATGCCTAATGCTTGAAAATAATAATATAAATAACAATAACAATACTATCCTAATTCCTAATAACAATAAACTAAAGATAATTGTTTTAATTCTTTCTTAATTTATAATAAAATAATAAATCTAACCCTAAAAGATAATACGTCATCCTATACTAAATTATTTTACAAATAATCAAAAAAAATATTGAAAATTTGTAATATTTATAAAATCACATATTAATCTCGTATAGGAATTTCTTCATGCGTTATTTTCACTCAAATGAGCGTATCTTGAGTTCCCGATATTAGATTGATGTGATTCAAGAACCATTGGAAAGGTAGGAGACAACCAGTCGCAACTCTAAAAGACATGTTCACTAAATAAAATCTGGCTTCTAATCAAAAGGTCATTGCAAGCCTAATGTTATTTTGGTATTCTTTTCCAAGGCTTCGTATGGATCAATTTGAAGCTTTAATCCATATTCTGTTGATGTCAGCCTTGAGGTACACGTATCAAAAGGCTGGCTATAATGATATGGATGTGGTTTATGGCTTATGAAAAAAATGGGAAGATGGTGATAGTATATCGAGGAAAGACTCAAAGAAGAACCTATACTAAATTGTATAGACCCATACTTAATATGCTTTCAACAAGGGGTGGTAAACAAGAACTTTGACCCACTTGATATAAATATCTAGGAACCAAAAGTATCAATGGAAATTAAAAGGGATTGATACCACAAGTAAGAATACTTGATAAGTATATAGAGTCATAAATGGACTAAAATAAAGGAGTTAAAACTCCCAAGGATATGTATTGATCAAAAGGATTGTTGTTTACAAAGAAAATACCTTAGACTATTTATAGGAAATGTAAATGTATGGCTGAATAGATAGGTGTGTATTCGACCTTACATGTGCCTTTATGAAGCTACATAATCATTGGATGAATGCTCATGTCTCTTGCCTAGGTGTTGGTTTGGCTATCTCTTCAAATGGTGGTGTTGTTTCAGTTTGAATGAAGAAAGATATCTCTTGGCTGAATGGTGATGGTTGCTTCATGTTGGCGCTAAGATAGAGAGAATAAATTTTTAGCCAAATAACATTGCCCCTTGGAGTTTTTCGCTAAGATAGAGAGAATAAATTTTTAGCCAAATAACATTGCCCCTTGGAGTTTTTCCTAGTTGAGTGCTCATGTTGTGAATATTCTTGATGAATGCCTAAAAAAAACCCCTTGCTTTGCACATAGTCTCATGGCCTTTGGATGTATGTTGGGCCTTGTTGCACATGATTATCCACGCCTAAGGTAAGTATATGTTGCCACTGTAGTGCTCATTGGTGCGTTAGATTAATTAGGTATTGTCATGTATGTACCTAAGTACACTCAAGCTAGCTAGCTAGTGACACTCCAGCTACTCAGCTACCATCTTAGCTTCACTTCAGTTTCCTTTAGTCCTCAGTTCAACTACAAAGTCCTCAGCTACCCTTTAACTTGTTAGAGTATGCCCAAAGACAAATCATATGATGATTGTATTGATATATTTTATTTACCAATTTTATTGAATAAAGACATTGTAACTATTATTTCCAGTTATATATTCGTGTTTAACATAAGATAAAAGATAATACGGTCCATAAAATAACACTATTATTAGTATTAAAAATCCCTAGTCAAGTATTATTATGGGCATGGACAATAATAATATGTTTAAGACTAATATGTTATTGATTGATTACAACGAGTTGTCATTGACATAAAGATATCAGAATTGATACATGATTATATTATTAGAGAACAATGTATTAGATTGACCCACCATGAGCATATTTATTGGATTATTATATGACGGTCATATCATTGCTCATGGTGATAACTATATGTGCGATCCTCAGACTTGAGATCAATGTTATCCCAACATATAGTTTTGTATGTTTTGATAGAGTTAAACATGCTTTGTAACTAGTTGCACTATAAAAATTGTTATTGAATATATCTCGATATATGTAGTGGGGTATGTATGATTAAGATATGATTTGTCCTTCCTACATAATAAGAATATATCGCATGCCACTTGATTGAGCGAGACTAGAAATGCATGGCCATGCTCGAATGAGTTGATATGAGATATCACAAATTATTTGTTAATTATAGTCAACTCTAGATATCAAGAAACAATAGATCGACAATACAAGTGTGATTATTCCAAGACTCGTACATATTATAGATATAAAGGACAAAAGGATGTAATATGTAAAAGAGTTAATCACGAAGATGATATGTCGAATCATAATTTCTTGTAACTTAGGTGACAATGATATATTAGTAGATGTCACTCATTGTATGTATTATTAGAATTGTTCTAATAATTACTACTGACGTTAGAAGAACCTACAAGGTCACACTCTATGAATGAAATGAGCAAATATGTACAATTTATTGTACGTTACTAAAATATATCTAGAGTTATTATATGTATATTTGATATTCATATGATTTTAGTTATACTAAATATAGTATGTAAACATTAAAATAGCATTCTGATTAAAACTCTTTCAATGGGTTTTTTAATTCAAATTAATTAAATAAGAGTTTAGATAAACGTTAAAGAGTGTAATTCGAATTATAAGTATTTAATGGATATTTAATTTGAATTAATTAAATAAAAATTTAATTGATTCAAAATAACCAAAATTCCCTAAGATGTTAGTGTAACTCGGATATACAAAGTTGTGTAAGGTCTAGTAGCCGCATTATCTTCAGTCGTTTCTCAAAACTGTTTTAGGGGAAAAAAAATTGCTCTCAATCATGTGATATGAGTAGAGGTCGAGACACATTTTCGTAGAGGCTTACGATTCAAACCGTTTATGATCACCATTAGCTGCTACTATCTCTACTGTTTTCCAAGGAACCCACTGTAAGAATTCACGTCATTTCCTCCTAATTTTAGTTTTTGTACTTGTATCGCTGGTGAGATTGACATAATTTTGTTTCCACTGCGCCATAGGGTGCGCCGACGATCCCAACAGTGGTATCAGAGCCACTTGTACCTCTGGATTCAGGTTATAATTCTTGGTTGATACGATATGTATGATATGTATTTTGGTTTTACTATTTTCGATGATTATGTGATATTTTTGCGAAATCAGTGGTCGATTAAATTTACGATTAATATGTTAATTTGTTAATATTTGTTTTTACAATTTGTATGTTGCTGCAAGGATTTTACGAAATACAAATGTCAATCATTGACATGATGATCGGTGCGTATGTGATAGCAGATCGCATTTGGTAGTGGAATAATGGTTGTTCTGACGCAGAAAAACCTTCGAGATTGAAAATCCCAAAAACACGATTCTATTGATAACTGTTATCAAATCGCAAGGTTTTTCTATAGAAACATAAGTGTTGTTTTTTAAAAATCATACCGCTCCTAGACTCCACAATGGGCTTTGGGCCTTAACCATTCATGAGCAATATTGTTTGTAGGCCCATATTAGTTTTTTCTAACAAAGGCTTAACAACGTGTATATGTATGTGTATATGATATGTTTGTTTTGTACAGTGTTTGACAATCATGGTTATAGCCCTTTTCCATTTATAATGGTTGAATTTAAAATAAGGCCTACAAGTTCTTCATTTCTATATTTTAATTGTATTTATATTCTCATCTTATTCCTTCACATGTAAAATAATTTTCTTTTAAATTGTAATCCTATAAAAATTAAAAAGAAAAAGAATAATGGACTGGTATAAATGCGAGAAGATACCTAGAGAGTAATCTTAGGTTTTAGGGTTTTTGGTTCTCCCATTAGCTTGGGATGGCCACCTTAGTTATTGTTTTTGGGGTATAACCATTGGATCTTGTTTATTTCTTATATTTGTTATTTATGTAATGCAATAAAATGCTAAAATAAGGGCCTAATATTAAAACGAACAATGATAATATATTTGCGGAAATCCCTCTTTATAATCTAAGTTAACTTAACCGTCTAATATTTACTCTTGTTAAGGCTTCGATCGATATTGTGTCTATCTTAGTTAAACATGAAGAATAAGCAAGTGATATTCACTTGTTGAGATATTGGTAATAACTTAGCTAGGTTATTATAATAGGATTAGAAACCTAGAGGTTAAGTATTTTGATAAGTCCTGAGATGATTTAAACAAGAGTTGTTCACCAAAAGGATGAATTACATGAGATGTAACTAGTACAGTTTTACTTACCTAAATAATCACTATCCTAAAAGAAAAGCCAAAGATGATTTAGGAAACTGATGAATTATGGATCTTCACCTACTATAAATATTTTTGTTAATTTTTTTTTTTGAAAATAAAACGCTAGGGTTTTTAAATTTTGAATGAAATAGTGGGAGTAATTTTTAAATAAAGACATATTTATAAATTTTTAATTAGGTAAATTTACTTACTCTAATATTTCCATTGTTGTAGACTTAATGGCAAACAACATTTTATCACTGCGATCACTCCTTGAGAAGGAGAAGCCTAATGGCATAAACTTCCTTGACTGGTTTCGTAATTTGAGAATTAATCTCAAACAGGAAAGGAAGTAATATGTCATTGAAGAACACGTTCCTGATGAACCGGTAGATAATGCTTCTAGAGCTGACAAAGACAGATTTAAGAAATATATGGATGATAAGTTAGATGTTGGATGTTTAATGCTTGTCAAGCAACATTAGGACATGGTTACCCTATGAGATAATTAAAAAATCTCAAGGAAATATATGAAGGGAAAGCACGTCAAGAGAGGTATGTGATCTCTAAATCTCTATTTCAATGCAAAATAGTTGAAGGATTTCCTGTAGGAGCTAATGTCATCAAGATGATGGGCTACATCTAACCGTTGGAAAAGTTGGGATTTTCTCTCAAACATGAATTTGCTACCGATATTACCCCACAATCATTTTCAAATTTCTTAAGTGAATTTGTCCTTAGTTTGAACATGAATGAAATTAACAAGGCTTTTCCACGTTTACTTGGCATGTTATTACCTGCTGAAAGTAACATGAAAAAGTTGGACCTAAGCTCATTCTTATGGTCTAGAAGGACAAAGCAAAGGGAAAGAAAAAGGTCAAGAAGGAAAAAGCAAACGGAACATTTGTTTAAAGTATTTATGTTATTGATGTTAATTTGCCAATGTATATCAAAACTTCATTACTTTCACCGATGACTTCAGTCGGTATGGGTATATTTATCTTATACGCCATAAATTTGAAGCACTTGAAAAGTTTAAGGAAATTTAAAATTAAGTACAAAATAAACTAGGCAAGAGTATTAAGGTACTTTGATCAAATCGAGGTGGAGAATACTTAAGCATAGAGTTTGATGAACTCTTGAAAGAATGTGGGATTCTTTCACAAGTTACACCACCTGGTACACCACAATATAATAGAATTTTTGAAAGAATGAATCGAATATTGTTAGATATGGTTTAATTGATGATGAGTCATAGTGATCTTTCGACTTCATTTTTGGGACATGCACTTGAAACAATCGTTTTCACACTAAAATCATGTTCAATCTAAATTGTGTCAAAAGATATCATACATGATATGGATTCGGAAGCGCCCTAGTATGTCTTCTATGAAGATTTGAGGTTTTTAAGCTTATGTAAAACAACAGATGTCTATAAAACGCAAAATTAAATCTCATAAGTGTATATTTGTTGGATATCGTAAAGAAACTAAGGGATACAATTTCTTCAACCTTAACGAGAACAAAGTGTTTCTTGCTCGAGCGTGAGTTTTTCTCGAAAAAGAATTTCTCTCAATGAGAGGGAATGGTAGAAATATTAAACTTGGAGAATTTGAAGAATAACATATCAATGAACTTGAAGTTGAGCATGTTTCACAAGTTGTTGAGGAAAATTCAACAGATTTAGAAATACAACCACATCGTATATCCACAAGAAAATGATATACACCTGAGAGATTTGGATTTCTCATTACCACACTTGGAGATGTTCTTCTTATGGATCAAGATGAGCCTAGAACATATCAAGAGGCAGTGTATAGCCCAGACTTTAAGAAATGGCTTGAAGCCATGAGATCTCAGATGGATTCCATGTCAGTAAACCAAGTGTGGACTTTGGTTGAACCACTTGAAGGGGTCAAACCTATAGGGTGTAAATGGGTTTTAAAGAAGAAAACTGACATGGATGGTAATGTACAAACATACAAAGGGTCGATTAGTTGCCAAAAGTTATCGACAAGTTCATGGTGTGGACTATGATGAAACATTCTCCCCTGTTGTTATGTTTAAGTCCATATAGATCTTGCTCACAATAGGTGCATTCCATGATTATGAAATCTAGAAAATGGACATCAAAACTACTTTCCTTAATGGAAAACTTGAAGAGGATGTGTATATGAAACAAGGTTTGTACACTACAGAGGTCTATTTATGGATTAAAGAAAACTTCATGTAGCTAGAATCTTCATTTTAATGATGCAATCAAAGAATTTGGTTTTATCAAAAATGAGGACCAGCCTTGTGTTTATAAGAAGGCTAGTCGGAGCATTGTTTTTTTCATAATCTTATATATAGACAACATAATCATCACAGGACATGATGTACCTACTTTACAGGACATGATGTACCTACTTTACAGGCTGTTAAGAGATGTTTAGGTAGTTGTTTTTCTATGAAAGAATTGGGTGAGACATCAAATATCTTATGAGTTAAGATCTATAGAGATAGATCAATACGACTTCTAGGTCCGAGTCAAAGCACATATATAGACAAAGTGCTGAAAAGGTTCAGTATGGAAGAATCCAAGAAAGGAGTTTTTCCTATGAGACATGACATTTATCTTTCGAAGAAAATGTGTCCTTCAACTCCACAAGAAAAAGAACGGATGAATAAGATTCCATATGCTTTGGGTATTGGTGCTATCATGTATGCCATGATATGTACTCGACCAGATGTTGTTAGAGTATGCCCAAAGACCAATCATATGATGATTGTAATAATACATTCATTTATCGATTTTATTGAATAAAGGCATTACCACTATTATTTTCAATTATATGTATGTGTTTAAAATAAACGAAAATATAATAAAGTCCATATAGTAACATTATTATTATTAAAATGTCCATAGTCAAATATTATTATGGGCATGGACAATAATAATACACTTAAGACTAACATGTTATTGATTGATGACGACAAGTTGACATTGACATAGAGATGTTAAAATTGATAAATGATTATATTGTTAGAGAACAATGTATTGGATTAGCCCACCATGAGCATATGTATTGGATTATTATGTAAGGGTCATAACATTACTCATGGTGATGACTATATGTATGATCATCATACTTGAGATCAATGTTATCCCAATATATATTGTTGTATGTTTTGTTACAGTTAAACATGCTTCGTAACTGGTTACAGTATAAAGACTGTTATTGAATATGTCTCGATATATGTAGTGGGTGCTATGATTAAGATAGGATTTTTCCTTCGTACATAATAGGAAATATATCACAAACCACTTGATTGAGTGACACTATAAATGCATGGTCATACTCGAATAAGTTAATATGAGATATCACAAATTATTCGTTAATTATAGTCTACTATAGATATCAAGAAACAATAGATGGGCTATACAAGTGTGAATATTCCAAAACTTGTGCATATTCTAGATATAAAGGAAAAAATAATGTAATGCATAAAAGAGTTAATCACGAAGATGATATGTCGAATCATAATTTCTTGTAACTTACGTGACAAAGATATATTGCTAGATGTACAAGAACCTACAGGGTCACACCCTAGGATTGAAATGAGCAAAGATGTACAATTTGTTGTCTGTTAGTAAAATATATATGTAGTTAATATATGTATACTTTATGTACATATGATCTTAATTATTCTGAATATAATAAGTAAACATTAAAAAACAAATGTAATTTTGATTACAACTCTTTTAATCAATATTTTATTCAAAATATTTAAATAAGAGTTTAAATAACGTTAAAGATTATAATTCAGATTATAAGTCTTTAATGGATATTTATTTTGAATTAATTAGATAATATTTTTTATTAATTCGAAATAACTTAAAATCCCTAAGAGGTTAGGGTAACTAACATTTAAAGTGAGGTAAGGTCTGGTAGCCACTTTTCTATTCAGTCATTTTTCACAAAACTATTTTTGAGAAAAGTAAATTTTGCTCACAATCGAGTGAGATAAGTAGAGGTCGAGACGTGTTTTCGTGCGAACCGTTCGTGATCACCATTAGTCGATGCTACCTTTGCTATTTTTTAAGGAACCCATTGTGAGTATTCATATCATTTATTTTGGATTTCAATTTTCCGTAATTGGATCGCTGGTTAGACTTTCCATTTTTGTTTCCGTTGCGCCATGGGGTGCACAGGCAGTCCCAATAGATGTATTGTATGCTTTATGTATGCTGAGTCAGTGTCAGGCAAACCCTGGTGAAAATCACTGGGTTACAGTTAAAAGTATCCTTAAGTACTTAAGAATAAATAAGGATCCATTTCTTGTTTATGGAGGCGAGGAAGAGCGTAGTGTGAAAGGTTATACTGATGTTAGCTTCGAAACTAACAAATATAACTCACGATCATAATCGTATTTTGTGTTTTGTCTTAATGGAGGTGTTGTGAGCTATAAAAGTTTGAAGCATGACACAATTAGTTGATTCTACAATATAGGTGGAATACATTACAACCGATGAAGCAGCAAAAGCGGTTGTTTGGATCAATAAGTTCATATAAAAAATAGGGTTATTTTTAGCATATCAGATGTCATAGAACTCCGTTAAGACAATAATGGAGCCAATGAACAAGCAAAGGAACCCATATTACATCAACGATCTAAACATATTCTTAGGCGCTTTCATCTCATTCGAGAGATCATAGATCAATGAAATGTGGACTTATGCATAATACACACGGATGACAACATTGTTGATCCCTTGACAAAGCCTGTTACACAGCAGAGGCATGAACGTCACACTGAGTCACTCGATATTAGATATGTGAGTGATTGGTCATAGTGATAGTGGGAGATTGTTATAGTATGGCCAAAGACCAATCATATAATGATTGTAATGATACATGTTATTTACCGATTTTAATGAATAAAAGCATTGCCACTATTTTTTTCAGTTATATATCTTTGTTTAACATAAACATAAAGATAATAAAGTCAATATAATACCATTATTATTATTATTATTAAAAGATCCATAGTCAAATTTTATTATGGGCATGAACAATAATAAAATGCTTAAGAATAACATGTTATTGATTGATGATAACGAGTTGTCATTGACATGGAGATGTCAGAAATGATACATGATTATATTGTTAGAGAACAATGTATTTGATTAACCCACCATGAGGATATGTCTTGGATTATTATGTGATGGTCATAACATTGCTCACAGTGATGACTATATGTATGATCCTCATACTTGAGATCAATGTTATCCCAACATATATTGTTGTATGTTTTGAAACAATTAAACATGCTCCATAATTGGTTGTACTATAAAGATTGCTATTGAATATCTCTCGATATATGTAGTGGAGTGTGTATGATTAAGATAGGATTTATCCTTCATACATAATAGGAAATATAGCACATGCCACTTGATTGAGTGAGACTAAAGATGCATGGCCACACTCGAATAAGTTGATAAGAGATATCATAAATTATTCATTAATTATAGTCTACTCTAGATATCAAGAAACAATAGATGGGTTATACAAGTGTAACTACTCCAAGACTTGTGCCTATTCTAGATATAAATGACAAAAGGATGTTATACATAAAAGAGTTAATCATGAAGATGATGTGTCGAATCATAATTTCTTGTAACTTAGGTCACAATGATATATTGGTAGATGTTACTCATTTTATGTAATATTATAATTGTTCTAATAATTACTACTAAAGTTACAATAACCTATAGAGTCACACCCTAGGTTGAAATGATAAAAGATGTAGAATTTGTTGCACATTACTAAAATATATCTAGAGTTAATATATGTATATTTGATACACATAGGATTTTAATTATCTTGAATATAGTAAG
The DNA here is from genome assembly GCF_006381635.1 of Hibiscus syriacus. NCBI lineage: Eukaryota > Viridiplantae > Streptophyta > Magnoliopsida > Malvales > Malvaceae > Hibiscus > Hibiscus syriacus. The sequence continues at coordinate 1,442,767 of NW_024062296.1, read as the reverse complement.
TAAACATTAAAGAATGTAATTCTGATTACAACTCTTTTAATGGGGTTTTAATTTGAAATAATTAAATAAGAATTTAAATAAACATTAAAGAGTGTAATTCGAATTATAATTCTTTAATGGATATTTAATTTGAATTAATTAAATTTAATTTGAATTAATTAAATAAGAATTTAATTAATTCAAAATAATCAAAAATCCCTAAGATGTTAGGGTAACTTAGATATTTAAAGTTATGTAAGGTCTAGCCCCCACATTATTTTTTTTTTGAAATTAAGATTTTACTCTCTACTGGGTGAACTGAGTAGAGGACGAGACTTATTTGGTGGAGACTTATGATTCAAATCATTCATGATCACCATTAGCCGTTGTTATCTTTTTTGTTTTTCAAGGAACCTACTGTAAGTATTCACATCATTTCCACTTGATTTTGGTTTTTTGTAATTGGATCGCTGTTGAGGCCATCATGTTTTTGTTTCCGCTACGCCATTGGGTGCATCGACAATGCTTACAGGAAATCATTTAGCTGATTCCAAACTCCTTTAGCTAGTCTTTAAGTTGAGTAAGTTATACATCTATCTTTCAAGCTATCATTGAGCTGCCATATTTATCTCTAAGCTCCACCAAGCTGCCATTTGACGTATCCCCCAATGTATCTACCTATGAGAATTAACAAAACAACCAAATTAACAATGTGCAAGTTAGAAATGAATAAAATACATGCTTCTATTTAGGTAATCATGTGTTTGAGTTATAATAAGATATGTGTGATTGCAAGTGCTATCAAGATAACAACACAGGTTATGCATGAACTATGGAATGTCATAAATGTTGTGTTTTAAAAGGAATGAGGGTAAATCATGTAACATGCTATGTTTCAGCATGTAACATGTTATATAGTTTATCTTCAGTAGGTGGCAACTTTTGAAAAGTTTCAAAGGCAATACAAAATTTGAGTGAGAGAGCTTACTTGAATTGTTTGGCCCTTGAACGAGTGATAAGTCCTTGTGGATGTGTCTCCGATTTATGTACAGGAGTGCTCACATTGTCCCCCTTATTTGTATGATTTGTTCTCAAATCATCGTGTTCTTCATAGGGTGAGATATCTTAAACATTGAATAAAGCCTTTACATTGCTATAGTCTCTAGTAAGGTCCAACTTATTGTCTTTTTCATTCATTTTCAGTACGATTTAGAAAGGATCATTTCCTCTGGGCATAAGTTTGTACTTGTGTTGGTTTGGAAACCTTTGCTTTCTGGAATGAACCCAAACTCAATCTCTCACTTTAAACACAATATTTATTCTTTATTTGTTAGCATGGTGTTCATACTGTTGAGTTTTTTTCTCAAAGTTTTATCGGACTTGCTGGTGTAGTTTCTTCACATACTCTACCTTCTCCTTTCCATATTTGCTTATCACTTAATTATAAGGAAAAGGAAGTAATTCTATGGGAGTCAAAGGGTTGAACCCTTGCACTAACTTAAATTGAGAATGCTTTATGGCAGAGTGCATTGATCGGTTGTAGGAAAATTCCACTTTTGATAAGCACTCTTTCCATATCATGATAATATTTTGAATGAATAATATTAATAATGTAGACAATACTCTATTTACCTTCTCAGTTTGGCTATCAGTCTATAGGGGGCACATTCTAAAGAAAAGTAATCTTTTTCCCACATTGCTCCAAAGCATCTTCCAGAAATGGCTCAAAAACTTTACATAATTATTGGAGATAATAGTTCAAGGTATTCTATGATATATTACCACTTCTTTGAAGAATATATTTGCAACATGCCTAACATCATCTGATTTGTGGAATGGTATGAAATGAGTCATCTTTGAGAATCGATCAACTATCACAATGATGAAATCTCTCCCTGTTCTTGTTTGGGGTATTCATAGCATGAAGTGTATAGAAATTTCAATCCATAGAGCACCTGGTATGGGAGAAGGCACGTATAATCCATGGGGCAAGACCTTTGATTTGTCTCTATTGCACAGAATGAACATTTTACATACCTTTTTAATGTCCCCTTTCATCTTTGGCCAAAAGAGATGTTCTCTCAAAGTGCTTAGTGTCTTCTCAACGTAAAAGTGCCCCATAAGTCCTCCTTCATGTGCTTCCTTGGGCAAAACCTCTTGAATATATCATTGGGGAATACAAAGTCTTCATTTTTTAAAATGGAAACCATAATGTATGTAATATTTATCATGAGCCCCTGTTTCACACAACTTATACATTTCTCCAAAATAAAGGTTAGTAGTATATTGTTCTTTAATGAACGAAAATCCAAGGAGTTTAGAATTCAAATTATTAAGAAGTATGTACCTCCTTGACAGAGGATTGACCATAACGTTTTCTTTACCCTTCTTTTACTGAATGACGTAGGGAAAATATTCAAGGAATTCAATCCATTTGACATGATGTTTGTTCAATTTTTGTTGTCCCTTGATATTATTCAAAGCATCATGATCAGTATGTATAAAAACTCCTTTGGCCACATATAATGTTGTTATTTTTCTAATGCTCGGATGAGTGAATACATTTATTTATCATATGTAGGATAGTTCAAGGCAGCACCACTCAAATTTTCAATAAAGTATGCAACATGTCACCCTTATTAGCTTAGAACAACACATATTCCAATTCCAGAAGCATCACATTCCACTTCAAAGGTCTTGTCAAAATTGGGAATTGTATGTAGAGGAGCCTTTCTTATACATTCTTTAATCTTATTATATGCCTCTTCTTGTTCATTGCCCCATGTGAAGTTGGAATTCTTCTTTATAATCTCGATTAAGGGAGCGTCATTTGTGATAAAGTTTTGCATAAATATTTGATAAAACTTGTCAATCCATTAAAACTCCTTACTTGGCTGATGTTAGTAAGTTTGGGTCATTCTTGTATCACTTTGGTCTTTTATGGGTCTAATTCCAGTCACTCTGAACTGATAATGAAGCCTAAGAATGTTAGTTGTTAGTGCATAAAACAAACTTATTAAGATTCACATATAATTGCTCATTTCTCAATGTTTCAAGGACATACACGAGATGCTATCTTTGTTCCTCCAAATACTTAATATAGATTAAGATGTTATCAAAATACACAACACAAAACTTATTGATAAAGGACCATAGGGCATGATTCATCAGTGGTATGAATGTATTAGGTGCGATTGTTAACCCAAAAGGCATGTCCAACTATTCATTCAAACCTTGTATGGTTTTAAAGATCATCTTCCACTATTCCCCTTCCTTTATCATGATTTGTTGATATCCACTTTTCAAATTGATCTTGGAGAAGATACAAAATCCACTAAGTTCATCAAGCATATCATTTAACTGAGGTATGGGATGTGTATACTTTATAGTGATATGCTTAACTTCTCGGCAATCCACACACATTTTCCTAGTTTCATTCTTCTTTAGAATTAGTACGACTGGAACGATACACAGACATAAATTTTGCAAATATAACATTTATCTAGTAATTCTTTTACTTATCCCTATAGTTCTTTTATTTTTTCATGGGTTCCTCCTATAAGCTGTCGGTTTGTGATAGTAGTCCGGGGGAAAATCGATATGGTTTTAATTCCACGTATGGGTAGTAATCCATCTAGAATTACTTCGGGAAATATGAGTTTAAATTTCTGTAAGAGAGAATAAATATTAGAAGGCAAACCTTATTAAGGATAAGTAATAAGGAAATTTTCCTTATACATAAGTACAAGAAGAGCTTTTTTGTATAAATATATTTTCAGATTTCCCTTCCGTTGCAATATATGCTTAGTTTCTTGTTCTCTTCCTCCTTGGTCTATTTTTGGACTTCTTTTATACCTCTATGTGTGACTTGAGAGTATAGTTTGGTATTTATTGACTTGGTTGGGACTCTAGGGAATTAAGGTGATCTTATTTCCTTCATGTTGAAGAAAAAAGTGATTGGTGAATCTATCATGAGTAGCTCTTTTATCTATTTCCAATGACACCATAGTAGAAGATTACTTGCATTCATTTGAAACTGCATCACAGAGTACTTTCACTTCTCTCACATTGTTCAACCACTACAATTTGTATGGATAGGGATGCTTGGTAGTCTTAAGGCATTACATTTTAATCATCAATGTGCTGGGCACATTGGTACAACTTCTTCCATCAATTATCGCCTAACACACATTTTCTTCAACAATGCACTTGGTATGGAATATGTTTTCCCTTTGTTCATCTTTTTGAGTATGAATTTTCAATGTCGATTTGATAACTATGACATTGTATGATGTAAAAGAAAAAGACATGTTAGTTGATAACAAGAAGGAATGTGCATAAGGACCTTACCTGGAATACTCTCACAAATCCTCATGAGTTCACTCCAAAGAAACTTTAATTACACTCAATCCACTCATGTTTTCACTCTTGAACTCTTGGGTTTTAGACGTCTTCTTCTAGTCTCACCAATTTCTCAATCATTTTTCCACTCGAACTCATTTAAGTAAAGTTCTTGTGTAGACTTAATAAAAACATTATCAAATATGATTCTTGTTGTACGTCAGTTGCAAAGGTTAGTAGGGTAAGGAAAGAAAAATATAATGCAAAGGTGTCTTAGAAATAGAGAGAAAGGGGTTACTTACAGAACAAGTCACTTACAATCTCACTATCACCACAATCAAGTCTTCAAAATTGATTGTTGAAGATGATGTTGATTGTACATTTTGAACCTTTTCTTTGTTGTTATAGCACTTTCTATTCTTTGAGTTTTATTTTCCTTTCTTTTTATACTCCTTTTTCTACTTGGAGTCTTTGTTGTATTTTTTTTTCTTTTTTTTTCTTTTCTTGTTGCACGTTTTATACCCATACTTTATATTCTTTCAACAAGGGGTGGTAAACAAGTACTTTGACCCACTATATATATAGATTTAAGAACCAAAAATTTTAATGGAAATGAAAAGTGGTTGATGTCACAAGTAAGAATACTTTATAAGTCGATAGAGTGACAAAAAGACTAAGATAAAGGAGCTAAAATTCATAAGGATTTGTATTGATCAAAAGGATTGTTGTTCACAAATCATATGCCTTAGACTATATATAGGAAATGTAAAGGGATGGGCAAATAGATAGCTATGTATTCGGCCTTACATGTGACTTTATGAAGCTACATAATTAATGGATAATGCTCATGTCTCTTGCATAGGTGTTAGTTCGATTATCTCTTCAAATGGTCGTATTGTTTTGGTTTGAATGAAGAAATATATCCCTTGGTTGAATTGTGTTGGTGTTGCTTCAATATGGTTCCAAGATTGAGGGAAGAAATACTTAGTTGAATGGTGGGCACATCTTGGAGTTTAGCACCTAGTTAAGTGCATATGTGTTGTGCACATGATTGATGAATTATTTAAAAATAGCACCGTTGGTTTGCACATGATTCTTCACGCCTAAGGTAAGTATGTGTTGCTGCCATAGTGGACCAAGTGCTCCTTGGTTCTTTAGGTGACTTCGGTAGTGTTAAGTAGATAGCTAGGTGAGTTAGAGTTAGGTACAGTACAACATTTAAGCTACTCAGCTACCATCTTAGCTCCACTTAGCTTCCTTTAGTCCTCAATTTAGCTACCAAGCCCTCAACTACCCTTTAGTTTATTCCCAACTCCTTAAGCTAGCCTTTAAGCTCCATTTAGCTTTTCTGAGTTGAGTAAGCTATGCATGTATCTTCCTAGCTATCTTTTAGCTGCCACACTTATCTTTAATCCTTACCAAAATGCCATTTGATATCACCCTAATGTATTCACCTATGAGAATTAGCAAAATAATCAAATGAATAAAGTGTGAGTTATAAATTAATCAAATACATGCCTTTCAAACAACTTGTACCTTTCTCCAAAATTAAGGTCAATATCACATTGGTCTTTAATGAATGAAAATCCAAGGAGTCTAGATTTGAATGTATTAAGAAGTACGTATCTCCTTGATATAACCTCCCCTACGACGTTTTCTTTACCCTTCTTGTAGTGAATGGTGTAGGGAAATGATTCAAGGAACTCAACCCATTTGGCATGACGTTTGTTTAATTTTTGTTGTCCCTTGATACACTTCAAAGCCTTGTGATTCGTATGTATGAAAAACTTCTTTGGCCATAGATAATATTGCCATGTTTAGAAAGCCCCCATGAGTAAATACATTTCTTTATCATAGGTTTGATACTTCAAGGCTGCACGACTCAACTTTTCAATAAAGTATGCAATATGTCTCCCTTCTTGGCATGGAACGACACCTATTCCAATCCCAGAAGCACCACATTTCACTTTAAACGTCTTGTCAAAATTGAAAAGTACAAGTAGAGGAGACTCTCTCAAACATTCCCTAATTTCATTAAATTCCTCTTCTTTTTCATTGCCTCATGTGTAGTTTAAATTATTCTTTATAATCCCGATTAAGGGAGCCGCAATGGTGTTAAAGTTGGGCACAAAGCTTTGATAAACTGGGCAATCCGTGGAAAATCCTTACTTGGCCGATGTTATTAAGTTTGGGCCATTATTGAATCACATTGATCTTTTCTTGGTCTACTTCAAGTCCCTGTGAACTAAAAATGAAGCCTAAGAAGGTAAGTTTATTAGTACAGAAAACAAACTTTTTAAGATTGATATATAATTGCTCATTTCTCAAAGTTTTAAGGACAGACCTGAGATGCTCTTTATGTTCCTCCAAAGACTTATTATAGATTTAAGATGTCATCAAAATAAACAACACAAAACCTATCGATAAAGGGTTGCATGGCATGATTCATCAGTCGTATGAATGTAGTAGGTGTGTTGGTTAAGCCAAAGGCATGACCAACAATTCATACAAACCATGTTTCGTTTTAAAGACCATATTCCACTTTTCAAATCAATCCTGGAGAAGATGCAGGCTCTACTGAGTTCATCAAGCATATCATCTAACTGAGGTAAGGGATGTCTATACATGATGGTGATCTGATTAACAGTTCGGTAATCCACACACATTTTATAGGTTTCATCTTTCTTTGTAACTAGTAAGACTTGATTAGCACATGGACTTAAACATCCACAAATATAACTTTTATCCATTAATAAATTGACTTGTCTCTATAATTCCTTTGTTTATTTTGGGTTGCTCCTATAAGTCAGTCAGTTTGTAATAGTAGCCCAGGAATAAAATTTATCTATTGCTCAATTCCTCGTATGGGTGGCATTTCGTCTGGAACTACTTCGAGAAATATGTCTTTAAATTCATGCAAGAGAGAAGAAATAGTATAAGGAAAACCTTATAGGGGATTAGTAAGAAGGAGATTTTCCTTATACATAAGTAAAAGAAGAGTTTTCTATACAGAAAGATGTTTTTGGATTTCTCCTCCAATAACATGGCAGTGACTCTAGGGAATTAAGGTGATATTCCTTCATTCGTGTTGAAGAGAAAATTAATTGGTTAATCCATCATCAGTATATCTTTTATATTATTGTCTGGGATTCCCAAATAGGAGATGGCTTGAATTAATTGGAACCACATCACAAAGTACATTATCCTTGTATTTTTTGTTGGAGAATGGAACTTGTACTTGGTTATTCACTTTCATTTCTCCCACATTGTTCAACTACTGCAATTTGTATGGATAAGGATTTTTGGTAGTTTTGAGGCCTAACTTTTCAACCATCAATGTGCTGTCCACATTAGTACAACTTCTTCCATCAATAATAACCAAACATACATTTCCTTCAGCAATGTACTTGGTATGGAATATGCTTTCCCCTTGTTCATCTTCCCGAGTCTGAATACACAATGTCCTTTTGACAACTAGGACATTGTATGATGTAGAGGACAAATACATGTTACTAGATAATAAGAAGGAATATGTATAAGGACCTTACCAGGAATTCTGTCACAAAGCCACACGAGTTAACTTCAAAATAACTTGAATGACACTTGATCCTCTTCTAGTCTCACCACTCTCTCTCAAGTCTTTTACCACTCGAACTCCATTAAGTAAAGTTCTTGTGTAGACTCACTCAAAACTTTCTCAAATAAGCTTATTGTTGTGTTTCGGTTGCAAAGGTTAGTAGGATAGGGAAAGCAAAATATAATGCAAAGGGTGGCCTAGAAATATAGAGAAATGGATTATTTACCAAAAAGTCACTTATAACCTCACCATCACTACAATAAAGTCTTCAAATTTTCTTACTTGGCTTGATGGTTGAAGATGATGTTGATTCTTCCTTTTGAACCCTTCCTTTATTATTGTAGTACTTTATTTTCTTTGAATTTTATTTTTCTTTCTTTTTGTACTTCTTTTGTTGCTTGGAGTCTTTGTTGCACTTTTCTTACTCTTTTTTTATTTTCTTGTTGCACTTTTTCTTCTCCTTGTTTTCTTTGCAGGGATTCACTTTGTGGATGTTTGTTACACCATTTGCTTCTTCCACCAAGGATTTGAATGTTTCTTGATGTAGTAGAACATAGGCCACTTGAATTTGGATATGGGTAGGTAACACATAATTAGAGTAGTAAGTGAATGGCCACAAAAGAGAGTAGCTAGGACGGTTATTGAAAGGAAGTATGGAGTGTTGATTTGTTCAAAGTTAAGTTTGTCTATAATTATATGGTTGTGGTGTATGGTTTATAAAAGAAATGGGAAGATAAAGATGGAGTTATGATGATAGTATCTCGAGGAAAGACTCAAAGAATAACATATACTAAAGAGTAAATACCCATATTTTATGTTCTTTCAACAAGGGGAGGTGTACAAGGACTTTGACCCACTAGATATAAAGATATATATATACCAAAAGTATCAATGGAAATGAAAAGGGGTTGGTGCTACACTTAAAAATACTTGATAAGTCAACATAGTCACAAAAAGACAAATATAAATTATTTAAATCTCACTAGAATTTGTATTGATAAAAAGGATTGTTGTTTTGAAATCAAATGCCTTAGATCATTTATAGAAAATATAGAGGCATGATAAAATAGATAGGTGTGTATTTGACCTTATATGTGCCTTTATGAAGCCACATAATTAATGAATGAATGCTCATATCTCTTACCGAGGTGTTGGTTCGACTATTTCTTCAAAAGGTGGTGTTGTTTTGGTTTGAATGAAGAAATATATCCCTTGGCTGAATGGTGATTGTGTTACTTCGAGTTGCCTCTAAAATAAAGGGAAGAAATGCTTAGCCAAATGATGTCCACCTCTTGAAGTTTGGCGCCTAGTTCAGTGCACATGCTAGATGAATGCTTTGAAATAGCCCCCTTTGTTTGCACATGATTCTCAAAACTTCAGGCATGTATAAGTTGATTTCATAGTGCTCCTTAGTGCTTTAGGTGACTTAGGTAGTGTCAAGTAGGTAGCTAGGTGAGTTAGAGCTAGGTACACTCAAGCTAGCTAGCTAGTGATATTCCAGTTACTCAGCTACCATCTTAGTTTCACTTCAGCTACCTTTATTCCTCAGTTCAGCTACCCTTCAACTCTTTCTCAGCTCCTTTAGCTAGCCTTTAAGCTCCATTTAGCTTATTTGAGTTGAGTAAGCTTTGCGTGTATCTTCCTAGCTATCTTTGAGTTGCAACACTTAACTTTAAGCTTTAACAAGCTTCCATTTCATGTCTCCCCCAATGTACCTACCTATGAGAATTAACAAAACAACAAAATGAATAATGTGCAAGTTAAAAATGAATAAAATACATGCTGCCACTTATGTTAATCATGTGTTTGAGTTGGAATAAGTTATGTATAATTGTAAGGGCTATTGAAATCACAACATAGGCTATGCATGAACTATGGAATTTCATAAATGTTGTGTTTAGACTCGGAATAAAGGTAAATCATGTAATATGCATGGTTAAACCTAAGTATAGAAATGTGGGGCTATAAAATGCTATGTTTCAACATGTAAGATGTTACATAATTTATCTTTAGTATGTGGAAACTTTTGAAAAGTTTAAAAGGCATTAAGACATTTGAGTGAGATGGCTTCCCTGAGTTGTTTGGACCTTGAACAAAAGATATGTCCTTGTGGCAGTGTCTAAATTCCAGTGTGGGTGTGCTCACATCATCCCCTTCTTTTATTGATTTGTTCTAAAATTATCGATGTTTTCATTAGGTGAAAGATCAAAAACATTGAATAAAGCGCTTACATTGCTATAGTCTCCAATAAGTTCCTACTTATAGGCTTTGACATTCATTTCCTCCATTATCTGCGAATGACTATCTCCTCTGGCATAGGTTTGGAAACCTTTCCTTTCTAAAATGTACCCAAACCCAATATCGCACTTTAAATGTAACATGTTTTATTCCTTTGTTGGCCTGATGTTCATACTATCCAGTTCTTTTCTCAATGCTGTATCAGACTTGCTAGAGTAGTTTCTTCACATACTAGGCCTTGTTCTTTCCATATTTGCTTATCCCCTTATCATAAGGAAAAGGAAGAAATTCTAAGAGAGTCAAAGTGTTAAAGCCATACACTACCTCAAATGGAAAATGCTTTATGGTAGAGTGCACTAATGTTTTGTAGGCAAATTCCATGTGCGGTAAGTAGTCTTCCTATGTCCTGATATTCTTCTAAATGTGTGATCTTAATAATGTAGACAATACTCTATTTACCATATCGATTTGGCCATCAGTCTATGGGTGGAACGTTGTAGAGAAAAGCAATATTGTTCCCATATTGCTCCAAAGCATCCTCTAGAAATGATTAGGAACTTGACATCTCTATCGAAGACAAAAGTTCGAGGTATTCCATGCAATCTTAACATTTCTTTGAAGAATAGATTTGCAACATGTATAGCACCATATGATTTATGGTATGGTATGAAATGAGCCTTCTATAAGAATCAATCAACTACTATAAAGATGGAATCTCTCCTTGTTCTTGTTTGGGGCTATCTCAACACGAAGTCCATGGAAATTTCCACATATGGATCTCTTGGTAAGGGTAAAGGCATGTATAATCCATGGGGCATGACCTTTGATTTGGTTCTCTTATACTCTAGGCACCTTTCACATATATTTTCAACTTTTCTTTTCATCTTTGGCCAAATGAGATGTTCTTTTAAAGTGGTTATTGTCTTTTCAATGCCAAAGTGGCCCATAAGTCCTCCTTCATGTGCTTGTTGTTCGAGTATGCCCAAAGAACAATCATAAGATGATTGTAATGATGCATTTTATTTACCGTTTTTATTGAATAAAGGGATTGCCACTATTACTTTTAGTTCTATTTACGTGTCTATCATAAAATGAAAGATAATAAAGTCCATATAATAATTTGATTAGTATTAAAGATCATTAGTTAAGTATAATTATGGCCATGGAACTAATTGATGATAATGAGTTGTCTTTAACATTAAGATGTCAATATCGATACATGAACATGTTGTTAGAGAACAATTTATTGGATTGACCTGCTATGGGCATGTGTATTGGATTATTATGTTTGTCACATCATTGCTTATGGTGATGACTATATGTATAATTCTCAAACTTGAGATCATCACTATCTCAACATATATTATTGTATGTTTTGATACAATTAAACATGCTCTATAACTGGTTGCACTATGAAGATTGATATTGAATATATCACAATCTGTATAGTGAGATATGAATGATCAAGATAGGATTTGTCCTTCTAACATAATAGGGAACATATCAAAGGCCACTTGATTCTGTGAGACTAGAAATGCATGACCATGCTCGAATAAATTGATTTAAGATATAAAAAAATATTCATATATTATAGTCTACTCTATATATCAAGAAATAATAGATGGGCTATAAAAGTGTGACTATTCAATGACTTGTGCCTATTCTAGATATAAAGGACAAAAGGATATAATACATAAAAGAGCTAGTCACGAATATGTTATCGAATCATGACTACTTGTAACTTAGGTGATACTAATATATTGCTAGGTGTCACTCATTGTTTATAATATTAGAATAATTATAATAATTACTACTAATGTTACTGGAACCTATAAGGTCACACCCCATGGTTGAAATGAGCAGAAATTCAACTAATTGTATTTGTACAATTTAATTATGCATTAATGTAAATGTCTATAATTAAAGTTAATATATACTTAAAATATATGTAACTTTAATAATCTCGAATATATATATGGATATTAAAGAAAATATAATAATGATTATATTTCTTTTAATAAATATAAAATTCAGAATAATCATTTAATACATAATAAACCTAAGGGTTATGGTTTCATCACCGTATAAAAGGATCATAATGGTTTAGCAGTCGTTTTTCTCTCTTTGATATTTTTCCCAAAATAGTTTTAGGAAAAAAATAAAAATTGTTCACAATCGGGTGAACTGCGTAGAGGCCGAAACGATTTTGTGAAGGCTTTGGATTCGACTTGTTCATGTTTGCAAAGACAAATTGTTGTTTTTCCAGGAACCCGATGTTAATTTTGTATATCTTCCTCCTGAATATGATTTTTTTCATATTTGGATCGCTGGTGAGACCGTTGAGTTTGTTTCTACTAAGTCGTAGGGTGCACCAATGGTCTTAACACTTCGTTGATCAAAACCTCTCGAATGGATCCTTCAGGAATATAAAGTCAACCTTCTTTAAAAGGGAAATCATCATGTCGGTAGTATTTATCATGAGTTCCTATTTTACACAACTTATACCTTTCTCCAAAATCAAGATTTATAGCATATTGTTATTTAATGAACTAAAATCCAAGGCGTTTATAATTGAAATTTTTAAGAATTACGTACCTCGTTGGCAAATCATCGACGATGACATTTTCTTTACCCTTCTTGTAGTGAATAACGTAGGGAAAGGATTCAAATAACCCAACCCATTTGGCATGATGTTTGTTCAATTTCTCTTGTCCCTTGTTACACTTCAAAGCCACGTGATCAGTATGTATGACAAACTCGTTTGAGCATAGATAATGTTTCCATGTTTCCAAAGCCTAGATGAGTGCATATATTTATTTATCGTAGGTAGAATAGTTCAAGGTTGTACCACTAAATTTTTCAATAAAGTATGCAACATGTCACCCTTCTTGGCTTAGAACAACACCAATTTAAATCCCAGAAGCAAGACATTCCACTTTAAAGGTCTTGTCAAAATTGGGAAGTGCAACTAGAAGAGCCTTTCTCAAACATTTCTTAATTTCATTAAATGACTCTTCTTGCTCATTGCCCTATGTGAAGTTTGAATTCTTCTTTATAATACTCGTTAAGGAGGCTGTAATGATGCTAAAATTTGGCACAAATATTCGGTAAAAACTTGTCAATCTATGGAAACTCCTTACTTGGGTGATGTTAGTAAGTCTGGGCCCTTCTTCAATCACCTTGATCTTTTCTATGTCTACTTCTAGTCCCAGTGAACTAACAATAAAGCCTAATAAAGTGAGTTTGCTAGTGCAGAAAAACACTTTTAATATTGTCATATAATTTCTCATTTCTCAAAGTTTCAAGGACAAACCTGAGATGCTCTTTATGTTCCTTCAAGGACTTACTATATATTAAGATGTCATTAAAATAAACAACAACAAACTTACCGATAAAGGGTCGTAGGATGTGATTCATCAGTCACATGAATGTACTAGGTGAGTTGGTTAAGCCAAAAGGCATGACCAACCATTGATACAAACCTTGTCTAGTTTTATAGGACATTTTGCACTTGTGCTCTTCCTTCTCCTGATTTGATGATATCCACTTTTCAATTCGATCTTGGAGAAGATGCGGGCACTACTAAGTTCATCAAGCATATCATCTATTTAAGATATAGGTTGTTTATACTTGATAGTGATTTGATTAACTGCTTGGCAATCCATACATATTCTCTAGGTTCAATCCTTCATTGGAACTTGTAAGACTATAAGGACATACGGACTTAAACTTTATCAAATATAAGCTTTATCCATTAATTCCATGGTTTGTCTCGACAATTCCTTTATTTCTTATTGGTTGCTCATATAAGTCAGTCGATTTATGACAGTAGCCCTGGAATAAAATTGATCTAGTTCTCAATTTCTAGTATGGATGGTAATCCATCTGGAATTACTTCAGGAAATATTTCCTCAAATTCTTGTAAGAGTGCATAAATATTATAAGGCAAGCCTTGTGGGGGATTAGTAATAAGGAAATTTTCCTTGTACATAAGTACAAAAAAAAAAGATTTCTTTGCAGAATAATGTTTCTGGTTTTCTCCTCCGTTGACTTGGTTGGGACTCTAGGGAGTTAAGGTTATATTTCATCCTCCATGTTGAAGAGAAAATTCATTAGTGAATCCATCATGAGTAGCTCTTTTATTGTATTTCCAAGGATTCTAAAATAGGGTATGACTTATATTCGTTAGAACCACATCACAAAGTACTTCATCCTTGTATTTTTCGATAGAGAATAGAACTTGTACTTGCTTAGACATTTTCACTTCTCCCACATTGTTCAACCACGATAGTTTGTATGGATGATACTGCTTGGTAGTCTTGAGGCCTAACTTTTCAACCATCAATGAACTAACCACATTGGTATAACTTCTTCCATTAATGATCACCTAATGCACATTCCTTCAACAAGGCACTTGGTATGGAATATGATTTCCCTTTGTTCATCTTCTCGAGTCTAAATGTTCAATGTCCTTTTGAGAACTTGGAAATTGTATGATGTATAAGGACCTTACCAAGAATGCTCTCATAAAGCCTCGTGAGTTCACTCTAAAGAAACTTGAATAACACTCAATCCACTAGTGTTTGCACTCTAGGACCCTTGGCTTGTATGCGTCCTCTTCTAGTCTCACAACTCTCTCAAGCCTTTTTCAACTCAATCTCCTTTAAGCAAAGTTATTGTTTAGACTTACTCAAAACTTTCTCAAATATACTTCTTGTTATGCGTTAGAAGCAAAGGTTAGTATGATAGACAAATCAAAATGTAATGTAAATGGTGAATTATAAATACAGAGAAAAGAGAGAAACATATTACTTACAAGAGAAGTCACTTACAACCTCACTATCACCACAATCAAGTCTTCGAAATTGTTTACTTGGCTTAATGGGTGAATATAATGCTGATTGTGCCTTTTGAACCCTTTCTTTGTTGTTGAAGGGCTTTCTTTCTTTGAATTTTTGTTTTCTTACTTTTTGTACTCATTTTGTTGCTTGAAGTCTTTACTGCACTTTTTTTCTCTTTTTTTTATTTTGTTGTTGAACTTTTTCTTCTCTTTTTTTTCCTTTATAGGGATTCTTTTTGTTGATGTTTGTTGCACCTTTTGTTTCTTCCAATGTGGCTCTCGATAACGCTTGATGTAGTAGCACAAAGGCCATTTTATTGTAGGTTTATATAAGAAGAAAATAACATTCGTAGCAAGTGAACGACCACAAAAGTGAGGGGCTAAGATGGTTGATGCAGGGAAGTATGAAGGGTTGATTTATTCAAAGTGAAATCTGGATATAATGATATGAGTGTGGTTTATTCTTTATGAAATAAATGGGAAGATGGTGTAGTTCTGGTGATAGTATCTTGAGGAAAGACTCAAAGAAGAACTTATACTAAAGAGTATAGACCCATACTTTATATGCTTTCAACAATGTGTGGTAAACAAAGACCTTGACCCATTAGATATAAAGATCTAGGAACCAAAGGTATCAAAGGAATTGAAAAGGGATTGACGCCACAAGTAAGAATACTTGATAAGTCGATATTGTCATAAGAAGACTAAGATAATGAGTTGAAACTCACAAGGATTTTTGTTGATCAAAATGATTATTATCTACAAAGAAAATACCTTAGACTATTTATAGAAAATAAGAAGGCATAGTCGAATAGATAGGTCAGTTTTCGATATTACATGTACCTTTACGAAGCTACATAATTAATGGATGAATTCTCATGTATCTTGCCTAGGTGTTGGTTCGTCTATCTCATCAAATGGTGTGGTTTTTTTTTTTTTTGAATGAAGAAAGTTGTCCCTTAGACGATTGGAGATGGTGTTGCTTCAAGTTGGCACCAAAATGGATGGAAGAAATGCTTATCCAAATGGTGTGCACCTCTTGGAGTTTGTCTCTTAGTTGAGTGCACATGATTGATTAATGCTTTAAAAACAAGCCCCTCAATTTTTACATGATTCTCCAAGCCTAAGGTAAGTATAGGTTGCTGTTGTAGTGCTCCTTGGTGCTTTAGGTGAATAGGTATTGTTAAGCAGGTAACTTGGTGAGTTAGAGTTTTATACACCCAAGGTAGCTAGTTGGTGAGACTTCAGCTACTCAGCTACCATCTTAGCATCACTTCACCTACCAAGTCCTCAGCTACCCACTCAATTCTCAACATGCAAAATATGTAAAATTAAACAATTATGATCCTAAACTGCTCAGGTACTAAGTCATCAGCTAGCCACTAAGTCTTCAGCTACCTTTTATATATTTCCTATGATGCCCAAGTATAAGAGGACTTGTATTCATTAGAACCACATTACAACGAAGTTCATCCTTGTAGTTTCCTGGGGAGAATGGAAATTGTAATTGCTTAGTCACTTTCACTTCTTCCACATTGTTCAACCACTACAATTTTTATGGAAAAAGATGCTTGGAAGACTAGAGGCCTAACTTTTTAACCATTAATGTGCTGGCCACATTGTTACAACTTCCTCCGTTAATTATCACCAAACACTCCTTTCTTTCAACAAGGTACATGGTATTGAATATTTTTCCCTTTGGTTATCTTATCGAGTCTGAATGTTCAATATCCTTTTGAAAACTAGGACATTGTATGATGTGAAGGAAAGAGATGTGTTAGTTGATAATAAGAATTAATATGTATAAGGGCCTTATTAGGAATGCTCTCACAAAGCCTCACGAGTTTACTTCAAAGAAAGTTGAATGACACTCAATCCACTCATTTTTTGCGCTATAGGACTCTTGGCTTTTACACGTCCTGTTCTAGTCTCACCACTCTCACGAGCCTTTTTCCACTCAAACTCTTTTAAGGAAAGTTCTTATGTAGACTCACTCAAAACTTTCTCAAATATACATTTTATTGTGCATCAACTGCAATGGTTAAAAGGGTAGGGAAAGAAAAATATAATGTAAAGGGTGGCTTAGAAATAGAGAGAAAAAGAGTGAATGGGTTACATACAGAAAAAGTAACTTGGAACCTAGCTATCATCACAATCAAATCTTCAAAATTTCTTACTTCGCTTGATGGTTGAAGATGGTGTTAATTGTGCCTTTTGAACCCTTTTCTTACTTATAGTCTTTATTGTACTTTTTTTTCTTGTTGCACTTTTTCTTCTCTTTTTTTTTCTTTCCAAGGCTTTAATTTTTTGTTGTTTGTGCACGTTTTGCATCATCCACCAAGGCTCTTAATATCCCTTGATGTAGTAGAACTGAGGCCACTTGATTGTGGATCTGGGTAGGAAGCAAATAACAAGCGTAGTAAGTGAATGGCCATAAAATAAAGGGCTTAGGGTGGTTGATGTATGGAAGTATAGAGGGCTACTTTTTACAAAGTGAAGATTGATTATAATGATTTGGGCAAGTTTATGGTTTATGTAAGAAATGATAAGATGGTGATCGAGTTATGGTGATAATATCATGAGGAAATACTCAAAAATGAACTTATACTAAAGAGTATAGACCCGCAGTTTATATGATTTCAATAAGGGGTGGTAAATAAGAACTTTGACCCACTAAATATAGACAAGGATTTGTGTTGATGGGAAATGAAAGGGTTGACGCCACAAGGATTGTTGTTTACAAAGAAAATACCTTAAAGTATTTATAGGAAATATGAAGGCATGGTTGAATACATAGGTGCGTATTTGTCCTTTAACGTGCCTTTATGAATCTGTATAATTAATGGATGAATGCTCATGTCTCTTTCCTAGGTGTTGGTTCGACTATCTCTTCAAATGGTGGTGTTGTATTGGTTTGAATGAAGAAACATATCCCTTGGCCGAATAGTAATGGTGTTGCTTCAAGTTGGTGTCAGATAATGGGTAGAAATCCTTATCCAAATTGTGTGCACGTATTAGATTTGGCTCCTAGGTGAGTGCACATGTTGTGCACATGCTTGATGAATGCTTTAAAAATAACCCCCGTGGTTTGGACATGATTCTCCATGCCTAAGGTAAGGATAGGTTGCTACCATAGTGCTCCTTGGTGCTTTAGGTGAGTTAGGCAGTGTCAAGTAGGTAGCTACGTGAGTTAGAGATTTGTGCACTCAAGCTAGCTAGCTAGTGAGACTTCAGTTACTCAGCTACTATCTTAGCCTGACTTCAGCTACCTTTGGTCCTCAGTTCAGCTACCAAGTCCTCATCTACCCACTAAATTCTCAATATACAAAATTAAACAAATATGATCTTAAAATGCTCCAAAAAATGCTAAAGTTCAAACTAAACCTAGGTGAAAAAGGTTACAAAGATAGCTATTTTAGAGAGTGATGATAATAAAATGCCATAGCATACAACGCAAGTGAATGTATCGTAAATCAAGTAATAAATGGAAACTATAAGAGTTTTGGATGTCGAACCAACGGGGAGCAATCATTACAGTGGAAACAATAATAAGTATCAAAGAGATGAGAGGATAGAGAAAAAAAGTAATGAAATCAATAATTCGTTTATTTAGTAATTCTTTTGCTTGTCTCTGTAGTTTCTTTATTTTTTCTGGGTTGCTCTTATAGGCCAATCAGATTGTGATTGTAGCCCCGGGAATAAAATCTTTTTGGTGCTCAATTCCTTATTTTGCTGGTAATCATATGTAATTTCTTCAAGAAATGTGTCTTCAAATAGTATATGGAAAGCCTTCTGGGGATTAGTAATAAGGAAATTTCCATTGTACATAAGTACAAGAAGAGTTTTCTTTATAAAAGATGTTTTCAGATTTATCCTCTAGTGGCATATACTCTCAGTTTCTTGTTGCCTTCTGTGTGGATTTATTCTTTGGACTTCTTCCATTCCTTTATGATAGTACTTGCTTAGTCACTTTCAATTCTCTCTTATTGTTCAACCACTATAATTTTTATGGATGAAGATGCTTGGTACTCTTGAGGCCTAACTTTTCAACCATTAATGTGCTGCCCATAATGGTACATCTTCCTCCGTTAATGATCACCAAACACTCATTTCTTTCAACAAGGTACATGGTATTGAATATGTTTTCCCTTTTTTTATCTTCTTGAGTCTGAATGTTCAATATCCTTTTGATAACTAGGATATTGTATGATGTAAAGGAAAGAGGTGTTTTAGCTGATAATAAGAATGAATGTGTATAAGGACCTTACCAGGAATTCTTTCATAAAGCCTCATGGTTTACTTTAAAGAAACCTGAATGACCCTCAATCAACTCGTTTTTTGCACTATAGGACACTTGGCTTTTACACGTCTTCTTCTAATCTCAATACTCTCTCAAGCCTTTTTCAACTCGAACTCCTTTAAGCAAAGTTCTTGTGTAGGCTCACTCAAAACTTTCTCAAATATGCTTTTTATTGTCCTTCGACTAAAAAGGTTAGAATGGTAGGGAAAGAAAAATATAATGTAAAGGGTTGCTTAGAAATAGAAAGAAAAGAGTGAAAGGGGTTATATACAGAAAAATTAACTTACAACCCAACTATCATCACAATCAAGTCTTTAAATTTGCTTACTTGGCTTGATGGTTGAAGATGATATTGATTGTGCCTTTTGAACCCTTTCTTTGTTGCTGTAGTGCTTTCTTTTCTTTGAATTTTCTTTTTCTTTCTTTTTATACTTCTTTTCTTACTTGGAGTCTTTGCTGCACTTTTTTTTTCTTGTTGCACTTTTTCTTCTCTTTGTTTTCTTTACGGGGCTTTAATTTTTTGATGTTTGTTGCACGTTTTGCTTCTTTCACCAAGGCTCTGAATATCGCTTGATGTAGTAGAACTGAGGCCACTTGATTGTGGATCTCGGTAGGAAGCAAATAACATGCGTAGTAAGTGAATGGCCACAAAATAATGGGCCTAAGACGGTTGATGTAGGGAAGTATGGAGGGCTAATATGTTCAAAGGGAAGACTGACTATAATGATATGGCGTGGTTTATGGTTTATGAAATAAATGAGAAGATGGTGATGGAATTATGTTGATAGTATCTTGATGAAAGACTCAAAAATGAACTTATACTAAAGAGTATGGACCCGCAGTTTATATGATTTCAATAAGGGGTGGTAAATAAGAACTTTGACCCACTAAATATAGAGATCTAGGAATCAAAAGTGTCAATGGAAATGAAAAGGGGTTAATGCCACAAGTAATAATACTTGATAAGTCTATAGAGTCACAGAAAGACTAAGATCAAAGAGTTAAAATTCAGAACGATTTGTGTTGATAGGAAATGAGAAGGGGTTGACACCACAAGGATTGTTGTTTACAAAGAAAATGCCCTAAAGTATTTATAGGAAATATTAAGGCATGGTTGAATAGATAGATGTGTATTTTGCCTTACATGTACCTTTACGAACTACATAAGTAATGGATGAATGCTCATGTCTCTTGCCTAGGTGTTGGTTTGGCTATCTCTTCAAATGGTGATATTGTATTGGTTTGAATGAAGAAACATATCCCTTGGCCGAATGGTGATGGTTTTGCTTCAAGTTGGTGCCAGATAGTGGGTAGCAATGCATATTCGAATTGTGTGCACCTCTTAGATTTTGGCACCTAGGTGAGTGCACATGCTTGATGAAAGCTTTAAAAATAGCCCCCTTGGTTTGGACATGATTCTCCACGCCTAAGGTAAGTATAGGTTGCTACCATAGTTCTCCTTGGTGCTTTTGGTGAGTTAGGCAATGTCATGTAGGTAGTTAGGTGAGTTAGATATTTGTACACTGAAGCTAACTCGAAAGTGAGACTCCAGCTACTTAGCTACTATCTTAGCTTCACTTCAGCTACCATTGGTCCTCAGTTCAGCTACCAAGTCCTCATCTACCCACTAAATTCTCAATATGCAAAATATGTAAAATTAAACAAATATGATCCTAAAATACTCCAAACAATGCTAAAGTTCAAACTAAACCTATGTGGAAAAGGCTACAAAGATAAATCTTTTGGAGAGTGATGCTAAGAAAATGCCATAGCATACAACGCAAGTGAACGTATAGCAAATCAAGTAATAAAATGGAAACTATAAGAGTTTTGGATGTCGAACCCACGAGGAGCAACTTGTTTTCATTACAGTGGTAACAGTAATAAGTATCAAATAGATGAGAGGATAGAGAAAAAAGTAATGAAATCTATAATTCGTTTATTTAATAATTCTTTTGCTTGTCTTTGAAGTTTCTTTGTTTTTTCTGGGTTGCCCTTTTAGGCCAATCGGATTGTGATTGTAGCCTTGGGAATAAAATTTTTTTGGTGCTCAATTTCTTATTTGGGTGGTAATCATATGTAATTTCTTCAGGAAATGTGTCTTCAAATAGTAGAAGGCAAGCGTTCTCGGGATTAGTAATAAGGAAATTTTACTTGTACATAAGTACAAGAAGAGTTTTATTTATTGAAAGATGTTTTCAGATTTATCCTCCACTGGCATATACTCTTAGTTTCTTGTAATCTTCTGCGTTGATTTCTTTTTTCGACTTATTCCATTCCTTTATGAGAGTACAGTTTGGCATTCGTTGGATTGGCTAGGACTCAAAGGAATTATGGTGACCTTATTTCCTTCATGTTGAAGAGAAAATTGATTGGTGAATCCATCATGAGTAGCTTTTTTATATATTTCCTATGATGCCCAAGTAGAAGATGACTTGCATTCATTAGAACCACATCACAACATAGTTCATCTTTGTATTTTCCTAGGGAGAATGGAATTTGTACTTTCTTAGTCACTTTCACTTCTCTCACATTGTTCAACCACCGCAATTTTTATGGATGAAGATGTTTGGTACTCTTGAGGCCTAACTTTTCAACCATTAATGTTCTTGCCATATTTGTACAACTTCCTCCGTTAATGATCACCAAACACTCATTTCTTTCAACAAGGTACATAGTATTGAATATGTTTTCCCTTTGTTTATCTTCTCGAATCTGAATGTTGAGTATCCTTTTGATAACTAGGACTTTGTATGATGTAAAGGAAAGAGATGTATTAGTTGATAATAAGAATAATTGTGTATAAGGACCTTACCAGGAATGCTCTCACAAAGCCTCATGAGTTTACTTCAAAGAAACTTGAATGACACTCAATCAACTCATTTTTTGCACTCTAGGACACTTGCCTTTTACACGTCCTATTGTAATCTCACCACTCTCTCAAGCATTTTTCAACTCGAACTCCTTTAAGGAAAGTTCTTGTGTACACTCACTCAAAACTTTCTCAAATATGCTTTTTATTGTGCTTCGGCTGAAAAGGTTAGAAGGGTATGGAAAGAAAAATATAATGTAAATGGTGGCTTATAAATAGAGAGAAAAGAGTGAAAGGGGTTACATACAGAACAATTAACTTACAACCTAACTATCATCATAATCAAGTCTTCAAAATTGCTTACTTGGCTTGATGGTTGAAGATAATGTTGATTGTGCCTTTTGAACCCTTTCTTTATTGCTGCAGTGCTTTCTTTTCTTTGAATTTTCTTTTTCTTTCTTTTTGTACTTATTTTCTTACCTGCAGTTTTTTTTTCTTGTTGCACTTTTTCTTCTCTTTGTTTTCTTTGTAGGGATTTCATTTTTTGATGTTTGTTGCAAGTTTTTCTTCTTTCACCAAGGCCCTGAATATCGCTTGATGTCGTAGAACTGAGGCCACTTAATTGTGGATCTCGGTAGAAAGCAAATAACATGAGTAGTAAGTGAATGGCCACAAAATAAAGGGCCTAAGACGGTTGATGTAGGGAAGTATGGAGGGTAATTTGTTCAAAGGGAAGACTGACAATAATGATATGGCGTGGTTTATGGTTTATGAAAGAAATGAGAAGATGGTGATGGAATTATGGTGATAGTATCTTGAGGAAAGACTCAAAAATGAACTTATACTAAAGAGTATGGACATGTAGTTTATATGCTTTCAATAAGGGGTGGTAAATAAGAACTTTGACCCACTAAATATAAAGATTTATGAACCAAAATTGTTAATGGAAATGAAAAGGGGTTGATGCCACATGTAATAATACTTGATAAGTCTATAGAGTCACAAAAAGACTAAGATCAAAGAGTTAAAATTAACGAGGATTTGTGTTGATAGGAAATGAAAAGGGGTTGACGCCACAAGGATTATTGTTTATAAAGAAAATGCCTTAAAGTATTTATAGGAAATGTGAAGGCATGGTTGAATAGATAGATGTTTATTTTGCCTTACATGTGCCTTTATGAAGCTACATAATTAATGGATGAATGCTCATGTCTCTTGCCTAGGTGTTGACTCGGTTATCTCTTCAAATGGTGATGTTGTATTGGTTTGAATGAAGAAACATATCCCTTGGCCGATTGGTGATGGTGTTGCTTCAAGTTGGTGCCAGATAGTGGGTAGCAATGCATATTCAAATTGTGTGCACCTCTTGGATTTTGGGACCTATGTGAGTGAACATGCTTTATGAAAGCTTTAAAAATAGCCCCCTTGGTTTGGACATGATTCTCCACTCCTAAGGTAAGTATAGGTTGTTACCATAGTACTCCTTGGTGCTTTTGGTGAGTTAGGCAATGTCATGTAAGTAGTTAGGTAAGTTAGATATTTGTGCACTGAAGCTAACTCGCAAGTGAGACTCCAGCTACTCAGCTACTATCTTAGCTTCACTTCAGCTACCATTGGTCCTCAGTTCAGCTACCAAGTCCTCATCTACCCACTAAATTCTCAATATGCAAAATATGTAAAATTAAATAAATATGATCCTAAAATGCTCCAATCAATGCTAAAGTTCAAACTAAACATATGTGAAAAAGGCTACAAAGATAACTCTTTTGGAGAGTGATGCTAAGAAAATGTCATAGCATACAACACAAGTGAACATATCGCAAATCAAGTAATAAAATGGAAACTATAAGAGTTTTAGATGTCAAACCCACGAGGAGCAACTTGTTTTCATTACAGTGGTAATAGTAATAAGTATCAAATTGATGAGAGGATAGAGAAAAAAGTAATGAAATCAATAATTCGTTTATTTAATAATTCTTTTGCTTGTCTCTGAAGTTTCTTTGTTTTTTCTGGGTTGCTCTTTTAGGCCAATCGGATTGTGATTGTAGCCCCGGGAATAAAATCTTTTTGGTGCTCAATTTCTTATTTGGGTGGTAATCATATGTAATTTCTTCAGGAAATATGCCTTAAAATAGTAAAAGGCAAGCCTTCTGGGGATTAGTTATAAGGAAATTTTCCTTGCACATAACTGCAAGAAGAGTTTTCTTTATAGAAAGATGTTTTCAGATTTATCCTCCACTGGCATATACTCTTAGTTTCTTGTTATATTATGCGTTTATTTTTTCTTTGGACTTCTTCTATTCCTTTATGAGAGTACAGTTTGGCATTCGTTGGATTGGCTAGGACTCAAAGTAATTAAGGTGACCTTCTTTCCTTCATGTTGAAGAGAAAATTGATTGGTGAATCCATCAAGAGTATCTCTTTTATATATTTCCTATGATGCCCAAGTAGAAGAGGACTTGCATTCATTGGAACCACATTACAACATAGTTCATCCTTGTATTTTCCTAGGGTGAATGGAATTTGTACCTGCTTAGTCACTTTCACTTCTCTCACATTATTCAACCACTACAACTTTTATGGATGAAGATGCTTGGTACTCTTTAGGCCTAACTTTTCAACCATTAATGTGCTGGCCATATTGGTACAACTTCCTCTGTTAATGATCACAAAACACTCATTTAATTCAACAATGTACATGGTATTGAATATGTTTTCCCTTTGTTTATCTTCTCGAGTCTGAATGTTAAATATCCTTTTGAACCCTTTCTTTATTGCTGTAGTGCTTTCTTTTATCTGAAATTTATTTTTCTTTCTTTTTGTACTTCTTTTCTTTCTTGGAGTCTTTGCTGCACTTTTTTTTCTTGTTGCACTTTTTCTTCTATTTGTTTTCTTTGTGTTTAATTTTTTGATGTTTGTTGCACGTTTTGCTTATTTCACCAAGGCTCTGAATATCGCTTGATGTAATAGAACTGAGGCCACTTTATTGTGGATCTCGGTAGGAAGAAAATTATATGCGTAGTAAGTGAATGGCCACAAAATAACGGGCCTAGGACGATTGATGTAAGGAAGTATGGAGGTTTAATTTGTTCAAAGGGAAGACTGACTATAATGATATGGTGTGGTTTATGGTTTATGAAAGAAATGAGACGACGATGATGGAATTATGGTGATAGTATCTTGAGGAAAGACTCAAAAATGAACTTATACTATAGAGTATGGACCCGTAGTTTATATGCTTTTAATAAGGGGTGGTAAATAAGAACTTTGACCCACTAAATATAAAGATTTGTGAACCAAAATTGTCAATGGAAATGAAAAGGGGTTGATGCCACAAGTAATAATACTTGATAAGTCTATAAGGTCATAAAAAGACTAAGATCAATGAGTTAAAATTCACAAGGATTTGTGTTGGATAGGAAATGAAAAGGGGTTGACGCCACAAGGATTGTTGTTTACAATGAAAATGCCTTAAAGTATTTATAGGAAATGTGAAGGCATGGTTGAATAGATAGATATGTATTTTGCTTTACGTGTGCCTTTATGAAGCTACATATTTAATGGATGAATGCTCATGTCTCTTTCCTAGGTGTTGTTTTGGATATCTCTTTAAATGGTGATGTTGTATTGGTTTGAATGAAGAAACTTATCCCTTGGCCGAATGGTGATGGTGTTGCTTCAAGTTGGTGCCAGATAGTGGGTAGCAATGCTTATTCAAATTATGTGCACCTCTTGGATTTAGGCACTTAGGTGAGTGCACATGTTGTACACATGCTTGATGAAAGCTTTAAAAATATCCCCCTTGGTTTGGACATGATTCTCCACACCTAAGGTAAGTATAGGTTGCTACCATAGTGCTCCTTGGTGCTTTTGGTGAGTTAGGTAGTTTCAAGTAGGTAGTTAGGTGAGTTAGAGATTTGTACACTCAGGCTAGCTAGCAAGTGAGACTCCAGCTACTCAGCTACTATCTTAGCTTCACTTTAGTTACCTTTGGTCCTCATCTACCCACTAAATTCTCAATATGCAAAATATGTAAAATTAAACAAATATGATCCTAAAATGGTCCCAAAAATGCTCAAGTTCAAACTAAACCTATGTGAAAAAGGCTACAAAGATAACTCTTTTGGAGAGTGATGCTACGAAAATGCTATACATGTATCACAAATCAAGTAATAGAATAAAAACTATAAGATTTTTGGATGTCGAACCCACAGGGAGCTACTTGTTTTCATTAGAGTGGTAACAATGATAAGCATCAAAGAGATGAGAGGATAGAGAACTACTTTAATAATTTTCATTAATTAAAGGTTCAAACATTTAACAATATTAATCTATGGTTGAACACATTTTAGTGTACCTATGCTACTCAGCACCACCATCTTACAAATGTACACATCAATTCGAATAAATGTATTTCTAGATTTAAACAAAAATATTATATATTTAATTACACATATTTCTACTTATAATCATGAAGTTCAAAGCTCATAAGCTAAATACCGAAATAGACATAAAATATTAAGTTCATAATAAACATCTAACAAAAGTTAATTGTTCAAGTCACTCTATCTCTCAATAGAAGGTGTTGAACGTGATCCGCTGAGTACTGAAGCTCCTCTTGCAAGCTTATTTCTTACTTTAACAATCCCTGGCAGAGGATTTAGGCATCCATGGCTTGAATATAAATAATGTGGAATTGATAGGTTGGATCTCTCTCAATCATCACACTTTTTGTACCCAAGTACTCCCCTTTTATAGCTTGAATAAAATCTCCCAATAAGATAAATCCATGTTTCAGGTGTTATCCAGCCACATGACAGCTATCAGCGCTACTGTCCCAACCCAGAAGGTTCTTCCAACAGTCTGGAGTTTAGATGACCACTACGACATTGAATCAGTATTTACTACATCACTACAGTATCAATGCAATAGTTTGTAGTATTAAAATTCAATTTTAACCTTTAACAACATACGATGCTCCTATCATGCAAAATATACAAAATTAAGTAAAGTTAATCCTAAAATTATCATAAATGTGCTTAATTTCAAACTAAACCTAGGTAATTAAGGCTACCAAAGATAATTCTTTTGAAGAATTATCAGACTTAGCAAAGGAAAATTGAGTTACTTAAATGACGATAGTTTGATAATATAAGGATTATCCAGATATAACCAATCAAGTGTTGGTGCACTTTAAACACTAGTTGGATATTGCATTGATTCTATGTGACCCACACAAATCCCAAGTACTCTCGAGGAGCATACTAGCCAAGTGAAGTTTTTGATGCTACGTCACTCAAACAAAACTCGATTATAGGGAGACGCTGATTCTTTGTGACATATGTCTTGTCTAAGGTTCATACGTAAGCAAGAAGGGGTACGAGCTTCGTGATGCTAAGTGACCCCGAGCTACACCATGATGCTTACTTTGGTAACTGTATTAGTGTATGCCAATGTTCATAACCATACTTGTAGCATGCTTATATGTTGAATGCATATAATATAGTAGGGTTATTTCTGTGGCACTTAGCTTGTGAGCTCAGTGCATCTAATGTATTTCTGTGCATAGGTTCATAGGCACCAACTGAAGAGCTCAACGTTAGTCTTGGATTTCCAATCTCATCCTTCTTCAGAGTATGTCTCAAGTATTTAGTGGAAATGTATTGTTATAAACATTTATTATATATTTGAATCATAAACTCTATATATTTTTATTTACATATTTTGGAGACCGATGTTGGGTGCTTATAAGTTTAAAAGTGTTATGTTTTAAAGTTCTTTTACTTAGGTTGAAGCTTGAACTTTTGAATTATTAGGATCATTTTAGGAACATTTTTTTGCATATTTATATCTTTTGCATCATGAGAGAATTTGCCTTGATTTTTTTGTTTTTATGTTGGAATTCGATACGATCATGTTGGGGCATTGATTAAAACCGCATGTGATGTTGTGCTAGATTACTGAAGGGATACTGTAATAATCAGTGACTCATTAGGTGGTTCAAATAATTTTTTGAAAGGGACAATTGGCAAAGGACAATTGTAAATGGGTCTAGAATCACTTGAAATGTGGAGAAGAATTATTGGTTGTGGAGTACATTCCCTTAAACTATAAATAGGAGTGCATTCTACACTATTTCATAATCAATCATTCACCTCCAAAACTTCCCTCCACCACACTCAATCTGTGATGATAGTTTAGTCATATCGCTGAGGACTACACCAGCAACAGTAGAGCATTAGTGTAGTAATGGTAGTCGATTAGGGTTCAACCTTTTTTTCGTGTTATTAATTTGAGAAAGGAAAAAACATTTTATGACGTTGGACGTATAAATTTACTGTTTTTATTTAGAATCCAACATAAGGTGTTCGATGAATTGCTTGAACTATGTTTTTGTTTTAAACTATTTGCTTATGAGTTGCGTTTCAATTGGATATTTATTTATAGATAATAACATCTTAATGCATGTTTATCTTTATTGTTTTTAAAGATAAAAATATTAAGATTTGCATGCTATCTTTGCTCCAACATTAGTGTTCTATGAAATAGACTAAATTGTATAGAGATGTATAATACCAATCGTTATGCTTGTTAACTGCTAGTCTATGTCATAAATGAGAATTAAGCCTATAGTTCTACAACATAATCATTCTTTCAGCAGCCAAGTATAACATCATTGTAGGTCCATCGGTCTATTCGTTCTACTGTATGCTACAATATTCCCCTTCTTTCATCATCCTGATTTCTTTTATTTTGATACTTGTTTGTCAATTATTAAATCAACTTATCTTTTATACTTATACTCTTTTGCAACAAGTTTTTATCCTGTGGGATTCAACACTCGTAATTTTATTGTTACCTTGGCACCAAGTTCTGGCACTGTTGTCAGGGAGCAATAGTTTTGCATTAGAGTTTATTTTAGTTACTTATTTTTTTCTTTTCTATTTATTGGTACTTATTAATTTTATTAGTTTCATTGGTTTATACCCCGTTGTGACAACGACCTAAAGCCTTTCGATCATGAAATAAAGAGAAGATTCAGACGTTGAAGAGAAATTGCGAAACATCAAACGAATATGAATGTTGGAAATAGCAACAATGCTCTACTTATGATACAGCATGGATAATATGTTGAATTTGTTTTGATGGAAATGAATATAGATAGCAATAATTTTATAATATGGATGACTGAAATCGACCTATTAAAGAGCACATGGTACCAACACTCTATGATTTACATCCTAGCGTAGTTCAACCAACAATTCATACTATAAATTTTGAATTGAAGCCTATCATGTTTCAAATACTATAGTCCTTGGGGATGTAACACCCCAAAATTTTGGTTAATGACCAAAATATAAATTTTGAAAGTTTTTTGTCCAAAGTATAAAGTTTGAGAGTTTAATAAAAATCGGTAAATTTGATTAAATATAAATTTTGAAAAAATAAAGGATATTAAATTTAGATTAATAATATTTTTCCATATTTTAAAATGATGGAAAATAATATGGATCATTGGATTTGAGAATCTATTTGCACGTTCAATTTGGACATTTCGATGAAAATGTCAAGACTGAAATTTTTGGAAAGTATCATGGATAAAGTTTTCAAGGGTATAATATTTTGTTCATATTTGATTTTGGAAGATGATAAGCAATATGTGGCTTGGTATGGATGTAATTATCAAGTTTCATTAATGGTAAAATTGTTATTTCCCTTTAAATTAATTTAAATTTCATTTAAGCATAATAAATGGCAAATGTACATGAAATTAACTAAAAATTTATTGAAAAAATCATATTCAAAATCAACTATTGGTGAAAGCTTCACAAGGTATGAGAAAAATTTTATTTTTCATTTTCAAGCATTTTCCTTTGGTTTTTGGATTAAGACGTGGAATAGAAAATTGTTCTATTCAAATAGCTCTATCATTTGGCACCATTATTGTACGTTAATCTTACTAGAATGTTAAATTTCAAAATTTTAGAGTTTTGTGAATTGATGATGGATTTTTAGTTTATTGATGTTCTAGAATCATTTCCAAGCTTGATTGATGTTTTAAATCACCTATAATTTGGTATATTGAAATTTGCCCTAACCACAGATTTTGAGGAAATTGGTGATTTGATTAAATTAAGATATGGGTTTGATTATAGAAACCTTGAAATTTTGTTTAGAGGTATAATCCATGCTTGATTCAAGTGAAAATTAATGAATCCCTAACTTTAAAGTTTTTGCCCTAAGGGAATAATTAGGGTAAATTTGTGAAAATTTTCCCTTGGCTTAGAAATGATCTTTTAAATGTTCTACAAGCTTTAGAATTTTGTTTGGACCAATTTGTAATTTTTTGAAAGTTAGGGAACTTATTTGATAATTATAGAAAATTATGTGATCAATGTGTTATTGTTCAATAGTTGATGGACTATATTTAAATTAATGTTAGAGTGTTGAAATTGATGTTACGATGTGAACTTGGATTATTTTTTAAAGTTGGTAAAAGTTGAGGTTCAAATCACAAATATGGCGAATTTGGGAACTTAAGTGAAAATGTTATGTGAAATTTGGATAAAAAGGAACTCGAATGGTCAAATAGAGATGTTAACGTCAACATTTATATTGTGACATGGAATTTGTATCGAATGAGCATCAGAATTTATTTCCTAATGTGTTCATATGTTAGTAAGATTCTAACACGTGGTTTGAATTGCAATTGTTTTGCAAATGATATTCATTTAGATTATGATGGAAATCAAGATCAAACAATATTAAATCTAAGGAGAAGCTTAAGTATGAAATGTGAATTTCTAAGGAAGGTTGCAAGCTAAGAATACTAGGTGAGTGCATATTTAATTTGTATTTATGTTATCGAACAAACATTGGCTTGCATTGAGCCAGTGATAGAGTTACTATGGTAAGAAGTGAATCCTAATGTTGTGTGACTTTATAATTCATGCATATATGTTCATGTGGTAAGCTAATTGAATTAGTGAATAAGCTAAAAGTCTAAGCTAAAAGTCCAAGCTAAGGAAAATATGCGTATAATTTATGGTCTAAACAGTAAATTTAAAAATCACCATAAATTATACAGAAACAATTAGTGAATGGTTTTTATACCATTGAATTTTTATATTAGTATAGTTTTGTGTAAAATGAACGAATATTTATTTTGAGGAGTATAAAAATATATATGAATTTTTAATCAAGGATAGGACACAAAACAGGGCAGCATATTTTGCTAAAAAAGCAGCTTCTGTAAGTCAACTTTGAAATTTCACCATAAATTGTACATATTGAATTATAAGAACTTACTTATATGGTTAGATTCATATTTGAGTCTAGTTTCTAGTGGTATAAATGGAATAATTTTTCAGTGAGTATATAATACATAAGAATATTTCTTTGAAGGTAGTGCAAACTGCCATGATATGAAATTGTTTTAAATTTTGGAATCGAACTAAATGGGAATTAAAGGATCAAGTTAAATCTTAGAGAGGCTTATATTTTGACTTGTATATAATGTGTCAAAGTTAGTGCAAAGTATGCATGCCATTATACATGGATGCTTTATACATCATTAGGAAGCCTCACGATGAGTCTACCTTATTCGTATTGGCATGATATTTTTGTCATTTATCATATGATTGACATATTCTAAATATGGCAACAATTTAATATAAAATGCATTGATCACTGGTTTTTATATATGATGTTTATCATGAATAAATATAATGTTTATTATGAGTGTTATTTCGGGTATGAACTTCCTGATTTTAGATTATATTAATATATATTGTCATGGATGGAATAAAAATATAATATACGCCGAAGCAAGTCATTGAGGGACAGGGTATAGTTGACATGCCATAGAGTCCAGCAGTATGCCACATGCTCGGGATAGCACTATAGTGTGTAAGGACACTTAGTGCATGTGGTGCACAACTTTATGTTCCAAATTTGAGATAGAACTATAGTGTGTAAGGACACTTAGTGCATATGGTGCGCACGACCTTTTGTGCAAGCACTTCGATGCATATTTGACTCGTATACCCTGGGTCCTCAAGGTTTAAAATGGGTTATGGTTTATTTGTTATTAATTGATATACAAGTGAATAAGCTTATAAGCTTATGGAACAAGTGGCAAGTATATTGGTAAAAAAATATATGTGGCTCATATCATGTTAATATTAGTAGCATGATTGAGAGTACAAGTAAAGTGATCATAATGCATTGAATATTCTTATCGTTTACATTTATGTGTTCCATTTCCTTGAATATTTCTTTTATTGCCTCACTAAGTGTATACTTAGCGTGTGATGATTTTCACATGTAGGTAAAAGAAAGCTATAAGGGAAAGGAGCTGAGCTTGGCATCATCACCAAAGAATATTTTCAAGTAAGAGTGATGACATCATATTGTGTTCTAAATTTTATTGATGGCATGTATAGGAGTATGAAATGTCCTAAAATTATTAATATAGTTGGTATTAAATATGGTTAATAGTATGAATAACTATTATTATGATATCCAACTATATTTTAAATATTAATTAACTGGATTTTTTTTAAATCATACAATCTTTATACAGTTTATCTATTATATGAAACATAGCAGAATTGTTTGTTGATGCTTAAAACCAGATTTGAAATAGAAGTTGGAATATTATATTTTGATTTTCTCTGATTAAAAATTTTATAATAAATGTTAAATTTGTAAATTTTAAGGAATCAAAAGTTTACCCATTTTGGGTTAAGAAATGTTTTTGAATAATTGATGTGACATCTTTAACGTGTAATAGTACATGTTTATAGGTTAAGGGTGTTACATTTATTGGTATTAGTGCTACAGGTTTACACAATTCTAGTACTAAACCGAGCTTGTTTTGAGTCAAAAAGTGTATACATGCCACTAGGATGTCGTTATTACTGATATGGTGTTTGTAAGGTTCAATTGATGCCACTCCTTACCCATGAAGGTAAATAAGTATAGTGTATGTATATGATATGTGTAATCGAGGATTTCAAGTAAGTGAATGAGCAAGAGATTCAAAAATAAGCTACTAGTGATAGTAATGCTATTAGCCATAATTCTCTTATTTAGTCTAATAATGATGACGCATCGACACAATAGGAAGTGCCAATGTAAGTTTAAGTAAACCCTCGTTCATACATATGTATACTATATATTAAAGAATGGAACATTCTGATAGAATTGATCCTAACTGGCATGTTTGTGACTAACCCTTTAGCCTAGAGTGCGATGGTGAATCGTATTTGTAGACAATAACTTTCTAGTAAAGATTCAAAATGTTGAGTTTTATTAGACATTAAAGAATTACCTTGCGAAGGTAAATTTTTGGAATGGATTAATTACCCCTACCATGCAACAATGAAATATCGCTTAGAGCGATTGCATTTTAAAAAACTCAAAAAGTTTTGAAATATTAGTGACAGAAAAAAGAGAGTAAATTTGTTTCCTAATATGATTTTAGTAGTAACTATTATGAAGTTATAGCTATAAGGTAGCCAATTGTCTTAGTAAATGAGGTGGATAATAAAATTTTCATAGTTAAGATATAAGATATTCCAATTGTTTGAGAGTATCTAGATGTGTATCCGCAAAAGTTACCTGGATTTTTTCTAGGATGAGATGTTGAAAAGAAAAAATGCTACTACCAGGTATTGGTTTTATTTCTATAACCTCGTATTGAATGGCTTTGATTGAGCCCAGAGGCTTAAAGGCATAGTTATTAGAATTGTTAAGATACAATATTTACATGACCAAGAGTGTCATCGGGGACGCACTAGTGTTATTTGTGGAAAGAAAGACAAGTCTATGCAATTATACATGGTTTATCGTCAGTCAAAATAAGGTAACAGTGAAGAATAAGTATCCTATTATAAGGATTGATGATCTTTTGATCAGTTAAAAGCTATATTGATGTTTTCCAAGACTGATGTACTATCTATATATTAATAGTTAAAGATAAGGAAGAAGATATTCCTAAGACAGTTTTAAAAATTTTGTATTGACACTACGGGTTTGTGATAATGTCATTTGGTTTAACAAATGTTCTTGCGACATTTATAGATTTGATTAACTAAGTATCTTAGTTACACTAGATTAATTGGTGGTAGTGTTCATTGTTAATATCTTGATCTATTGTAAGACCAGGGAAGAAACGATGCATAACTTTGTATAACTCTTCAGGAGAAAAGTTGTATGCTCAGTTGACAAAGTGTAAATACTGGTTGTATAAGGTTGTACTCCTGGTCTATATGGTATCAGTTGAGGGGATAAAAATAGTCTACACGAAAGTACAAGCCATAGTCGAATGATAAATTCCAAATAGTGTTTCTGAAATTTGAAGTTTCTTGGGATTTGTTGGTTACTATCAAAGGTTCATAAAGAATTTTTTTTATAATTGTTTTCCCTCTAACCAAGCTATTGATGAAATATGTCATTCATTTGGACTGATAAGTAATAATGAAATTTTAAGTTGTAAAAAAAAAATACTGACAAAAGCTCCAAGGTCAGTAAAATTAGAATCTGAAAAAGATTATATGATTTATAGTCATGCATCCCGTAATAGTTTGGGATATGTACTCATGCAAGAGGAAATTTTAGGGCTTATGCTTTAAAGCAACTAAAGAATCATGAAAGAAATTATTTGATTCATGTTCTCGAGTTAACAATAGTTGTGTTTACTTCATTGGTATAACACCAATATCTATATGGTGAGTGACGTTGTATCTATATGGATCTAAAAAGTCAAGAGTATGAGTTAACTCGAAGGAGTGAAAATAAAGAAAATGGATTGAATTCCTAAAAACAATGATGATGTGATTATCAGCTACTACCATGAAATGCTAATGTGGTGGTTGATACGAAAAAATTGAAAGACATTTATGCTTTGAGAGTTTTGAATACGTGATTTATCTTTAAAGAAATATGGTGCTTTGATTGTAGAATTGAATTTAAAGCCTATGTTACTAGATCGAGTAAAAGGATTTTCAAATAAAAGATGAAAATTGTTGTGCTTGACAAAGATAAAACGATTGAAAACAGTTGAAACCAAATACCTGGAAGTTAAGTATGATGGATGTTTATTTTATCGAGGAAATAGTAAATATAAGTGGAATGTATGAAATAAGCTATTACAAAGTTGGTTTCTAAATGTTTGATATGTCAGCAGTTTAAAATAGGGCATCAAGTGCCTTCTGAATTATTGTAACCGATTTTCATCCATTAGTAGGAATGGGAACGAGTTACAATGGACTTTATGATAGGTAAAGATTATTTAAGATAATCTCAAGATAGTTCCAATCAATAAATGTTTTATTCAGATTTAAAGAGAAAAGAGATATTCTATTAAAGTGGTGATCAACTATTTTTAATGTATCTATCAAATCCTTCTCATGTTATTAGACCGGAGGATATTACGATTCAGTCAGAATTTGACATATGAATGAATCATTACTTATTACAATTTGTTAGAGAAATTAAAAGTTGAAAGAAAACAATATCCTTATATTTTTACATTTGGTACCATTTGAAAATTCGAGGATGAAATTTCTTAAAGGGGAATAATTGTAACACCCATAAATTTTGGATAGTGACCAAAATTTAAATTGTGAAAGTTTAGTGGCCAAACTATAAAGTTTAAAAACGTTTAGAGACCAAAAGGTTAGTTTTCAAAAGTTCAAGGACCAAAAGTGCAATTTCTAAGAGTTAGGTGTTTTAATCCCATAAATGAATAGTTCACCCCCAAAAATAACATTTGGTGGGAATTAGATTTTTGATCCGGAATTTATGTTAAAAGCTGGAAACTGTTAAAGTTCAATAAAATTCAGTAAATCGGAGCAAATAAAAATTTTGAGAAATTTGAATGATAATAAATTAAGATTATAAATATTATTTCCACATTTTAAAATGATGGAAAATAATATGGATAATTGGATTTGAGAATTTATTTCCATGTTCAATTTGACCTTTGGATGAAAATGTTAAGATTGAAAGTTTTCGAAAGTTGTATGGATAAAGTTCTCAAGGGCATAATATTTTGTTCATCATTGACTTTGGAAGATAATAACTAATATGTGGCTTAGTATGGATGCAATTATCAAGTTTCATTAGTAGTAAAGTTGTCATTTCCCATTAAATGAATTTTAATCTTAATAAATGGCAAATGTAAGTGAAATTAACTAAAAATCTCATGAGAAATTCATCTTCATAATCAACCATGGACGAGAGCTTCACAGGGTATGTAGAAAACTTTTTATTTTTATTTTTCAAGCAATTTCCTTTGGTTTTTGGATTAAGACGTGAAATAGAAAATTGTTCTCTTGGAAGAGCTCTATCATTTGGTTCCAATATTGCATGATAATCTTGCTTGAATATTAAGTTCCCAAATTTTAGGGTTTATGAACATGTTAGTTTTTATGAATTGATGATGAATTTTGAGGTTAATTATGTTATAGAATCATTCCAATCTTGATTGATGTTTTAAATACCTATAAATTGATATATTGAATTCGATCTAACACTAGGTTTTGTGGAAATTGGTGATTTGGTTAAATTAATTATGGGTTTAATTCTAGAAGCCTTGAAATATTGTTTAGAGGTGGATTCAATGCTTGAATCAAGTGAAAATCAAGGAAACCCTAACCCTAAAGTTTTGGGCCTAATGAAATAATTAGAGAAAATTTATGAAAATTTTCCTATGGCTTAGAAATGATATTTGTAAGGTTCTACAAGATTTATTATGTTATTTGGAACAATTTGTAATTTTGTGAGAGTTAGGGGACCTATTCAATAATTATGGAAAATTATGGGTACAGTGTGTAATTGTTCAATAGTTGATGGACTCTACTGGAAAATTTATGTTTTGACATGGAATTTGTATCAAATGAGCATCAAAAGATTTGTTAGGAATTTATTTCCTAATGTGTGCCTATGTTAGTAATATTCTAACATGTGGTTTGAATTGCATATGTTTTGTAAATGATGTTCATTTAGATTATGATGGAAATAAAGATCAAACAATATTAAAGCTAAGAAAGAAGCTTAAGGATGAAATGTGAATTTCTAAGGAATGTTGAAAACATTGAATTGTGATGAGTCGTGATGCAGTTACTATGGCCAGTGATGCGAACAATATTTAATTTCTATTTATGTTATCGAACAAACATTTACTTGCGATGAGCCAGTGATTCAATTACTATGGCATGAATTGACTCATAATGTTGTGTGACTTTGTTATTCATTCATATATGTTCACGTGGTAAGCTAATCGAATTAGTGAATACGAAAAAGGTGCATGGTAAGGAAAATCTACCTAGAATTTATGGTCTAAACAATAAGTTTAGAAAATCACAATAAATTATACATAAGTGATTAGAGGATGGTTTTTGTACCATTAGATTTTTATATCAGTCTAGTTTTGTATAAAACGAACAAATATTGGTTTCAAGGAGTATATAAAAAGATATGAATTTTTAATCGATGATAGGATAGAAAATAAGGTAGAAGAGTTTGCTAAAAAAAAAAACTTTTGTAAGTCAACTTTGAAAATTCACTATAAATTGTAAAAATTGAATTAGAAGATGTTTCTTATATGACTAGATTTGAGACTAGTTTCTACTGGTACAAATGGAATATTTTTTGAGTTAGTATAATAATATGTAATAATATTTATTTAAAGGTAGTGCAAACTGCCATGATAGGAAATTTTGTTAAATTTTTTAATTGAACTAAATAGATAGCAAAGAATCAAGTTAAAGCTTATCGAGGATTATATTTTGACTTGTATATAAAGTGTAAAAGCGAGTGCAGTGCATGCATGAAATTATATATGGATGTTTTATACATCATTATGAAGACTCGCGATGAGTCAACCTTGTTCGTATTGGCATGATATTTATGTCATTTATCATATGATTAACATATTATAAATATGACAAAGGTTTAATATAAAATTGATTGATCACTATTATTATATATGATGTTTATCATGAATATATATGATGTTTATTATAAATGTTATTTTGGGTATGAACTGCCCAATGTTAGATTATATTAATATACATTGCCATGGTGGAATAAAAATATACTATATTTCCAAGTAATTCATTGAGGGACATGGTATAGCTGGCATGCCATAGAGTCCAGTAGCAAGTTGCATACTCGAGATAGCTGATCGCTTGTGAATGTATATGCTAAGGCAAGCTAATCTGTGTAAGTATACACAATCGATGCAAGTAATATAGTAGTGAGTGAGTATCGTCTCCACAGGCATTGGATTAGAAATATCTTTTCACCACAACTAGAACTAATGCCACAAATTAATCCAACTAAGTATTAAAGCTAAGAACTAATATTAAGGAGCTAAGAATAATGATTCAATGATTTTAGACAAGTGTGGTCGAGACAAAGAAAATATGCAAACAGATAAAACAAAACAAAACGAAAAAATTTCATTTCGATTTTTACCCAAATTTCAATTAAATCTCTTACTTTTATCACCAACTATAACATTAAACTCATCCTCACTTAACCCAACTAACTTTAATCCGTTAATCTCTCTATAAGATCAAAAATCTCTAAAGAACATTCCCAACCAATAATCACATTTGTTTTTCATACATGTTTTTAATCACATCCAAGGTTTCTAATCTCTCAATTACTTTTTTAACAAGTAAATTTAACTTGCAAACCACAATAAAAATTCATATATCAACATATCACTCAAAAACCCATTTTTCTTAAAACTAAAATACATCTTTCATCTTTTAGTTTTAATCATCCTTGAACTTTCCTTGAGCCTCTATAACAGTTACGGTTTCAAAACCAACCCAAAAATGAAAAGAAACACCAACATTGAAGAATCCTTACATTGGTTGTGGAGGGCACGAGACTACGGGGAAGAAGAAGAGAACCACTTTGAGTTATCCCCCTTATTTTCCTTATTCAATATCCTTAATAATAATGAATACTAAATTCATTTCCATGCAAATGACCATAATATCATTTCATTCATACTAATTAGTCTTAAACACAATTTCCTAAATACTTTCACTATGGTCATTGACATGATATTTGGGGTATTACACGACATTACTATGGTTACAAATGACAAGAATGAGTTAGTACCAAGGAGACCCTCCACAAGCTGGATAATATGCATGGACTATAGGAAGCTTAACAAGGCTACGAGGTAAGACCATTTTTCGTTTCCCTTTATCGACCGCATGTTGAATCGTTGAGCCATCAAAACCTTCTACTATTTTTTGGATGGATTGCTCTAGCAACATTCCAACATTGTGTGATGGTCATGTTATCCTATATGATTAAAGATTGCCTATAGGTATTTTTGGATGATTTTCAGTCTTTGGGAAAGGTTTTGATCAATGTTTAGCAAAATTAACCACTGTGATAAGGTGGTATGAAAACCTAATTTGGTTTTGAATTGGGAGAATTGTCATTTCATGGTAACCGAGGGTATATTGCAAGGACATCACATTTCATGCCGCGACATTGAGGTGGACAAAGCTAAAGTGGAAGTCATTGAGAAATTACCATCTCCAACTGCTGTGAAAGCTAATAGAAGTTTCTTTGGACATACCAAATTTTATCAAAGATTCATCAAGGATTTTTCCCAAATTGTTAAACCATTGTGTTCATTGCTGGAACAAAATAGGAAATTTGTTGTTGATGAATAAGTTCTCAAATCCTTTGAAACAACCAAATTGAAGCTAGTCAATGCCCCTATTGAAGTAGCACCAGATTAGAATTCACCCTTTGAGCTGATGTGTGATGCTAGTGACTATGTTGTTGGTGCAGTACTGGGAGAAAGGAAAGAAAAAGTGTTTCATGCTATTCATTATGCTAGCCGAACACTGAATGATGCCTAAGTAAATTACACCACAACCGAAAAAGAGTTGCTTGTTGTGGTGTTTGCTTTTGATAAGTTCAGATCTTACTTGGTTAGGACTAAGGTCATTGTTTACAGTGATTGTTCAACTTTGAATCATATGTTTGCAAAGAAGGATACTAAACCGATGTTAATAAGATGGGTGATGTTACTTTAAGAATTTGAATTGAAGTAAGGGATAAGAAAAGATCCGAGAATCAAGTGGTTGATCACTATTACGATTGGAAGCTAGTAATAAAGATAGAAAAATACTAGCAATTCAAAATACCTTTATCGAAATGAAAGGTTACTTGTTACTAAAGCATTACCATGGTATGTCGATTTTGTCAATTATTTGGTGAGCAGGTTACTGCCACCATATCTCAATTATCAAAGACGAAAGAAGTTCATAAGAGATGTCATGGCATACCATTAGAAAGAGCCATACCTTTTCAAGAAATAAAATTGTCAATTTCTAAAGAGATGTGTCCCTGAATGTTAGTAGCAAAGCATTCTACAACATTGGCTTAACACTTCATATGGAGGCCACTTTGGTGGCATGCTTACAACAATGAAAGTTTTACTATGTGGTTATTATTGGCCTTCGTTGTTCAAGGATGTTAATGATTATGTCATGCAATGTGATCACTACCAGCAAACAAGTATCATTTCTTGACGCAATGAAATGCCAATGCGACTTATTTTAGAGATTGAACTTATTGATGTCTAGGGGTTAGACTTTATGGGACCATATCCTTCATCATGTGGGAATCTTTTTATCTTGGTTGATTATGTTTCTAAATGAGTGGAAGTTGTAGCACAACCAACCAACAATACTAAAGTGGTGTTAATGTTTCTTCACAAGAATGTTTTCACTAATTTTGGAATGCCCCGAGCATTTATCAGTGATGAGTTTCTCAATTCATTGGTACACAAATTGCTTGAGAATTAAATCTTTATGGAGTAAAACATCATATTTCTACATCATATCATCAGCAGACCAACAACCAAGCTGAAGTTTCAAATCGTGAGATAAAGAAAATTGTAGAGAAGATTGTAAACCCTTTGAGGAAGGATTGGTCTTTATGTTTAGATGATGCTTTATGGGATTATAGGATAACTTACAAAACTACTATTTAGTATATCGCCCTATCGCCATGTTTATGGAAAAACTTGTCATTTTCCCGTAAAGCTAAAGCATAAAGCTATGTGGGCCTTAAATAAGTTGAATTTGATCATGATAATGCTGATGAAAAATGGATATTGGACATCGATGAGCTAGAGGACCTAAGGAACAACGCTTACGAGAATGCCTGAATTTACAAAGACAATAGGAAGAAGTGGCATGACAAATACATGTTTCCACAACAATTTCATGTTGGACAATAGTCTTTTTATTTAACTCTTGATGAAAGCTATTTCCTTGGAAGCTACGATCTCAATGGTATGGTCCATTTAAAGTTATTAAAGTTTTTTCTCATTGTGTTGTGTAGATTTTTATCTTAGTGGATGGAAATACATTCAAAGTTATTGGGCAACAATTGAAGCCTTATTTTCAACAACAAAGCCTACACATTTCTTACATCACACTAAGTGAACCTCGTGACCCTTGCTTTTTTTATCATTAAATAAGTCATCTATGACATTTAATTTAGTTTTAGTTTATTATATTCCTTGTGAATTTTTGTTTGTTTTCTATAAAGGTCTT
Organism: Hibiscus syriacus; assembly: GCF_006381635.1. Taxonomy (NCBI): domain Eukaryota; kingdom Viridiplantae; phylum Streptophyta; class Magnoliopsida; order Malvales; family Malvaceae; genus Hibiscus; species Hibiscus syriacus. Next base: position 1,401,064 of record NW_024062296.1, on the reverse strand, counting down.
CACTGTAGCTAGATGTAGAGTTTTTGTGTTTTTTCTGGAAATTTTTTGTTAAGCAATTGGTTCAATTTTGGGCAATAGATGTTGTGAGCATTGATAGCTGGCTAGAGTAAATTTTGGGCACTTAAATTCTTTGCCAAGTGAGTTTGACCATCCACCTTTAGCCTGAAAAAAACCAAAGAAAGCTAACCTAGGGGAGTTTCGTTCTCCCTATCTTATGCATTTCTTTTTCTTTTACTTGCATTAAGGGAAATTCATCCCCTAGGTTTGGAGATGTCTTGTCCAGATTATTTTAGTTACATTTTGTTTGTTGTGTTGTGTTTTGTTTCTTGTTGTAATTAGGAATGCATATTTAGAAGTGAATGCATGATTTGTTTTAGCATACAGGAAATGTGTTAGTAATGTCACAGGATTAGTATTAGGAAACCAATGAAGTATATTTTCTTTTAGGAAATTCTAATGATGCTTAATGATGAAAATTTTATAGTGTGAGATGCTAGGGGAATGCTGTAGAGACTTAGTAGAATTAGAATTTATAGAAACTCTTTGACACCATAGGTGTATGTTCTCAATAATTAGAAAGGTTATAAAATTTTGAACTATTAGTCTCATATCCTTAATAGATGCATCAATTAATTTTAGTAAGAAATAAAAATTAGGAAATAAGTTGGAAAAGCTTGTAATAGATCCAACATTATCTTAGGAAATAAGTTGGAAAAGTTAGTAATAGCTCAAACATAGAATTAGACATATTGTTATAGCATTGAAAATCCTTAACTAAGTAGAAACATTTATTCTTTCCTAGTTAAGTATTGATTGAATACATTTAGCATGCACGCTACTACACAATGTGAATTATAAATTTGATTAGTTGAAACTGCATTCCTTGTTATATGCATGGCAGTAGCAGTATTCTGAGGGCCAAAAAATGAAATGGAAGAAAATTTTTGTAGGGTTTCATGATATTTTTTGTAATACCCCAAATAATAGGTCAGTGATTTATTTGAAATGAATTAAAAATTTGGAGGACTAAATTAAGTAATTGGTAAAGTATAAGAAATTACTTAGGTAAGACCAATTAGTAAGAGATAGTTTATTTAAAGGGCATTTCGGTCTTTTAGGTGAAATGAATTTAAAACCCATTTAAATTAGGGATTTAAGAAAAAGAGGAAAATGAAAAACTTATTTCTCTTATTATTTCTTTCCATGGATGAGAATATCCTCAATAGCTTAAGGTAAGCTTCATATAGCTTATGTTTTTGGTTGATTTTAGTTGGTTATTTTAACCTTAAGTAATAGGTAAGCTTAAGGAAAAGTTATATGAGATTAAAACTATGAAATAGAGGAAATAAAGAAGATTTTGGAAAATGGGTTTTATAATGATATTTTAATATATTAGTGTTTATTGATGTTTATTGGTAGAATTGATTTGTCAAAGAGGTAAATGATAGATTAGAAGCATTGGATGAGTTTAAAAACAAGTTAGAAATTTTGGTGTGATTAGTAGAATCAAATGCTCTTGAGGGATACTAGATGTTTTAAGTATCTAAATGAAGGAAAGTTAGTACAGATAAGTATAGAAGAGTTACATAATATTGTTAGGGGTAAACATGAGGAAACTTGACCAAATTTGGGTATGTCTTGTGTTGAAAATTGGTATCGATAGTGCTTCAATCAATATCGATACGGAAGGGGGAGTATCGATACCAGAGGGAAGGTATTGACACCAATCAAAACATAATGCAAAAATGGTATCGATACCAAGTATGGTATCGATAATATAATATGGTAGTATCGATACCAAGGTAAGGGCATCGATACTAAAGAACCAAAAATTATGGGATAGGCTGATATTATTATAGAAAAATTAATAATACGTACTCTTGAGTAATTTTAAGTGTAATTGTTAGGAAATATACCAACAATTTATATTCTACATGTATTTAATGGATATTGAATATATCAAAATCAAGCTCCTGACTCAAGCAAATCAAAAGGAAAAAGGCCATGTTCTGGAGTAGTCAGGTTTACGTTTGGAACCTAAGCGAGGCAAGTGAGGTGAGTTTATCTAATTATGTACGTATATGCTATGATAGTCATAGTTGTAGGAATTATTGATGCGTGTATGATGATTACCAAATGGAACTCAGTGTGGCAAAAGTTAAGAAATTCATACCAAGTGTATGAATTTCCGTATTGGGCACTTTGTGTGCAAAAAGTTAAGAAATTCATACTATGTGTATCAATTTCCATATTGGGCACTTTGCGTGCAAAAAGGTTAAGAGATTCATACTAAGTGTATGAATTTCTGTATGGGAAATATGTGTATGGACATAAGAAATTTATAATAAGGAGGTGAATTTTTATATTGGTAATGGATATGAAACCCACATAGATTATAGTAATGGTTGAGAAATGACGGTATTAGCAGTAACGATGTAAATCATAGAGTGTTTAATAATTTGAAAGAATCCCTTGAAATGTGAATTGTAATAAAATAAATTGTGTTTAGAATTTTACTTATGATTGTTTATGACTCGCTAAGAAATCTCTTAACGTGTGTTAATTTCACGCGTATGTTTTACTAGCAGCAGAGTAAAGAGATCTTTGGACGTCATCAAGCATGTGTCGCCACATCTGTACCAGTACGAAACTCATGTCTACTTTTGATGTATTTAGCTAGCACATATTAGATTCAGTAAACAAGCTCTGAAAAGCATTTTATTTAAACTGATGCACCATGATGAATTGTGAACATTTATTTTTGTTATGTAATTAAATTTAATGTATGTTTTATATTAATTTTAATTGAAATGTTTTATAAAAAAATATTTTTTTATAGATTTTCAAAGGAAAATTTGTTTTAAAAGTGATGTGGCATACATATCTCGTGTACGGAAAGGTATACGAGAGATGGGTGTTATATTTATTGGAATCAATGCTATAGGTTTAGCCGATTCTCGGCCGAAATCTAGTGTATTTTGATGTAAAAAGAGTTTACATGCCACTAAGATGTTAATATTACTGATATGGTATAAAAAGAATATGATAGATGTCTCTCCTTAATAACTTAAGTATTATTTTATGAATGTTGTACTATATGTCAGATTATATGAATTGGAGAAGAGCGGTTGGGCGTGAGAGTATGAAGGGATCATGTAGTGAATGTTACGAAGAGAATAGTGAACATCCGTTTCCGTCGGAGAACGTCAATGCACCAATACCTCAGGGTATTTATGTTCTGCAGTTTTGAGCTTTTATGTAAGCTCTAGATGATGATTTATGATTGAATGATGTTATGGCAATGTTGGAAAGTTTGTTGTGTTCGGATCATAAATAATTGAGCAGAGCGGTATCATTACTCCGAGGATCAGCTCAGGTGTAGTGGATAAATACGACAATGTATGCATCTCCGAAACAAGTGAGTTGGTAATTTTTCCAAGATGAGTTCAAGAACAAGTATATCGGGGAACAGTTTATGAGATCCATGCTGTTGAAATTTCTGAACTTGAAGCAAGGTGATTGAGCAGTGCATGAGTATGAGGCTGAATACAACAAATTTAGTTGATATGCTACCGAGGTAGTTCCTAATGAAAAAGCTTGTCATGATTGGTTTATTGAGGGTTTGAGGCCTAAATTGAAAGAAATGATGTTGGCCTTAAATTTGTCTAGTCTACAAGAAGTTATAAACAGAGCGAATGCTATTAAAATAGCTCAAAAGAAGATGTTAGCAGATGAACAGAGTATTTAGACGGGAAAAATGATTGGAATGTCTTCATATATACATTATGCAAAAAGGGGATAGGGATCAGGTTCTCGATTCAGTGACAGAGTTGATTATTCTAAAGCTTCATGGAAAACAAAGTAGTCCTATTCCTATACGGCTAGTTCGGGTGGAGCTCATGGAGAGAAACCTCTTTGTCATACATGCTACAAGTCACACGGGGGAGTATGTAGGTTGCTTTCTGGTGCTTGTTTCCACTGTGGTGAATCTAGTCACTTTTCTCGGAGTTACCTGAAGAATTCAGGAGATAGATTATTACAATCAGAGAGATCAACACAATCAGAGAGATCAATCGCTGCAACAAGTAGAGGAAGAGGAAGAGGACGATCATGTGATCAATATGAGTTTAGCTAGAGACAATAGACTGGAGGTGTGGCCCGAGTTTATAATAAAAAGACCAGTGAAGATAGGGATGATCCACAGATCATAACAAGTACATTTCACCTTTTGATGAGCCTATTTTTGTTCTAGTTGATCCTGGCTTTATTCACTCATATATTAGTACAAAGTTGGTTAGAACTAGAGGAATTCCTTTAGAACCAATTTCTAGTGAAATGATAGTATTGAACCCTATAGGTCATAGTGCAAGGGTAGCATGGTTTAGTAGAAAATGTCCAATTAAGATTCAAGGGATTGTGTTTTCGGCAAACGTGATGGAGTTGCCCTTTGATGAGTTTAAAATCATTTTGGACATGGATTATTTATCTCCACATCATGGATGGGTATATTTTCGTCGGAAACGATTATTTCTTAAGGATACGGATGACTTCGAAATTATAGTGATAGGTGAGAAAGAAAAGTCCTTGTCCAATGTGATATCAGTCATGACGGCAAAGAAAGTGATTTCAAAAGGATGCGTAGCTTTTCTAGCTAGTGTGATTACATGATATCCCAACAGTAAGGGAGTTTCCAAAAGTTTTTCCTAGAGAGTTACCGGGTTTACCTCCAGCTCGCGATGTAGAATTTAAAATTTTGGTTTATCTGGGTACCAAACTTGCTTCTATGGCTCTGTATCGGATGGTTCCAATGGAGTTAAGGGAATTAAAGGCTCAATTGCATGAACTACTCAACAAAGGATTTATCAGACCCATTGTTTCTCCTTGGGGAGCTCCTGTATTATTTGTGAAAAAGAATGACGGGTCTATGGGGTTATGTATTGACTCTCGTAAACTAAATAAGGTAACAATAAAGAACAAGTATCCTCTTTCAAGGATTGATGACTTGTTTAATCAATTGAAAGGTGAAACAATGTTCTTTAATATAGATATGAGGTCGGGTACCGTTAGTTAAAGATCGAATGGGTGGATATCTCCAAGATGGCTTTTCGGAATCGGTACGGACATTATGGATTTGTGGTAATGTCGTTTGGATTGACAAATGCTCCTGAAACATTTATGAATTTAATTGACAAAGTATTCTAACTGTATTTGGATCAGTTCGTTGTAGTGTTTATAGATGATATCCAGGTATATTCCAAGTCAAAGGAGGATCATGATGCTCATCTTCGAGTGGCCCTTCAGATACTTCGTGATAAGAAGTTGTACACGAAATTGTCCAAATGTGAATTTTGGTTATCTAAGATTTCTTTCCTTTGTCATATAGTTTTGACATAAGGCATTAGAGTGGATCCAAAGAAGATTCAAGCCATAGTAAATTGGCAATCCCAAAGAATATTATGGAAGTTCAGAGTTTCTTGGGGTTTGCTGGTTATTATAGGCGATTTGTGAATAACTTTAAAATGTTAGCTTTGCCGCTAAGTAAGTTGTTGCAAAAGGATGTGCCTTTTGTAAGGATAGAAAAGTGCCAAGAAAGTTTTGAAATTCTATAGAAGATTGTGACTGAGGCTCCAGTGCTCGTGCAACCTAAGTCGGGTAAAGATTATGTTGTTTACAATTATGCATCCCATAATGGGTTAGGATGTGTACTGATGCAAGAAGGGAAAGTTGTGGCTTATGCCTCAAGACAATTAAAGAATCACGAGAGAAATTACCCGACGCATGATTTAGAATCATACACAGTGGTGTTTGCTTTAAAAATCTAGTTCCATTATTTGTACGGTGAGCGTTGCCATGTTTACACAGATCATAAAAGTCTAAAGTACTTGTTGACTCAAAAAGAGCTGAACTTAAGGCAGAGAGGATGGATTGAGATCTTAAAAGATTATGATTTGGTTATTTAATATCATCTAGTAAAGTATAATGTGGTAGCGGATGCACTAAGTCGAAAAATGTTTGCAGCTTTAAGTGCTTTAGACGCACGTATTTCTTTGAATAAAGATGGTGTTTTGATTGCCGAATTAAAGTGAAAACCAATGCTTTTGGATCGTGTAAAAGAGTTGCAAGGTCGAGATAATAAATGTTTCATGAGATTGGCACAGGTTGAAAAAAACTCGATTTGGATAATAATATACATATTGACCAGGACGGCTCATTTTATCCTGGTTCGAGTAGACTACTCGATGAATAAGTTTGCGGAGTTGTATAGAAAAGAAATAGTGAGGTTGCATGGAGTACCGATATCGATAGTGTTCGATCGGGACCAAAGGTTTACCTCAAGGTTTTGGAAGTCTTTACATGAGTCATTGAGTTCTCGATTGAACTTCAGTACAACTTTTCATCCGCAAACAGATGGGCAATCAAAATGAACTATTCAGATATTGGAAGATATGCTAAGGGCGTGTGTAATTGAATTTAAAGGATCATGGGATAAGTATTTTCCTTTAGCGAAATTCGCGTATAATAACAGTTATCAATCCAGTATTAAGATGGCCCCGTATGAAGCTTTGTATGGGAGAAAATATGGAACACCATTAAATTGGTTTGAACTAAAAGATCGAGACTTGGTCGGCCTGGATTTGATGAAAGATATGGAGGATAAAGTGAAAATTATGCAGAGCAATCAAAAGATAGCCTCAGGTTTCCAGAAGTCCTATGCAGATTTGAAAAGAAAAAAATAGAATATCAAGTGGGAGACAAAGTATTTTTGAAAGTATCTCATTGTAAGAAGGTATTACGTTTTGGGCGAAAAGGAAAATTGAGTCCGTGATTTTTTGGGTCGTATATGATATTAAAAAGGGTTGGACCTGCGGCTTATCAGTTAGCTTTACCTCCAGATTTGGAAAATATCCACAATGTTTTTCACGTATCCATGCTTATAAGGTACAAATCAAATCCATCCTATATTATTACTCCGGAAGAAATAAAGATCCGACTAGATTTAAAATATGAGGAGGAACTAGTGCGGATCTTGGCTAAGGAAACCAAGGAATTACGTAACAAAAGGGTTCTGTTGGTTAATGTGTTTTGGCGTAATCATAAGGATGGGGAAGCAACTTGGGAACGAGAGGATGATATGAGAGAGCACTTTCCACACCTCTTCGTTCATGGTACTTCTTTTAAATTTGAGGATGATTTTTCTAAAGGGGGAGAATTGTAATACCCCAAATAATAGGTCATGGATTTATTTGAAAGGAATTAAAAATTTGGAGGACTAAATTGAGTAATTAGTAAAGTATAAGAAATGACTTAGGTAAGACAAATTTGTAAGAGATAGTTTATTGAAAAGGCATTTTGGTCTTTTAGGTTAAATGGATTTAAAACCAATTTAAATTAGGGATTTAAGAAAAAAATGAAAGTGAAAAACATATTTCTCTTATTCTTCTTCTTCCCGTGGGTAAGAGTGTCCCTCTATAGCTTAAGGTAAGTTTCATCTAGCTCATGATTTCAGTTGATTTTGGTAAGTTATTGTAAACTTAAGTAATAGGTAAGCTTAAGGAAATGTTATGTGAGATTAAAACTATGAAATAGAGGAAATAAAGGAGATTTTAGAAAATGGGTTTTTATAATGATATGTTAATATATGAGATTGATATTTATTAGTAGAATTGACTTGTCAAAGAGGTAAATGAAAGATTAGAAGCATTGAATGAGTTTAAAAACAAGTTAGAAATTTTGGTGTGATTCTTATAATCAAATGCTCTTGAGAGATACTAGATGTTTTAAGTATCTAAATGATGGAAAGCTAGTATGGATAAGTAGAGAAGAGTTACATTATATTGTTAGGGGTAAACATGAAGAAAATTAAACAAATTTGGGTATGTCTTGAGTTGAAAACTAGAAAATATGGGCACGGGTATCGGTAATGATATAACAATACCGATACTATAGGCTAAAATAAGATGAATTAGCAGAGTAGTATCGATACTTCTTCAATCAGTATCGATACCGAATGGGGAGTATCGATACCAAAGGGAAGGTATCGATACCATTCAAAACAGAATGAAAAAATGGTATTGATGCCATAGTAGGGTATCGATACCGTAGTATGATACTATCAATACCATGGTAAGGGTATCGATACTAAAGAACCATAAATTATGAGATAGGCTGATATTGTTATAGAAAAATTAATAATAGGTACTCTTGATATTGTTAGGAAATATACTAACAATTGATATTGTTAGGAAATATACTAATAATTGATATTGTACATGTATGTAATGGATATTGAATAGACAGGAATCAAGCTCCCGAATCAAGAAAAGAAAAAGGCAAAGGCCAAGTTCTGGAGTAATCAACTTTACGTTTGGATACCTAAGCGAGGCAAGCCAGGTCAGTGCATTTAATTATGTACGTATATGCTATGATAGTCATAGTTGTAGGAATTACTGATGTATGTATGGTGATTATCAAATGACACTAAGTGCGCAAAAAGTTAAGAAATTCATACTAAGTGTATGAATTTCCGTATTGGGCACTTCGTGTGAAAAAAGTTAAGAAATTCATACTAAGTGTATGAATTTCTGTATTGGGCACTTTGTGTACAAAAAGGTTAAGAGATTCATACTAAGTGTATGAATTTCCTTATGGGAAATATGTGTATAGACATATGAAATTTATAATAAGAAGGTGGATTTTTGTATTGGTAATGGGTTTGAAAACCACATAGATTGTAGTAATGGTTGTGAAATGACGGTATTAACACTACTGATGTAAACGATAGAGTGTTTAATGAATTGAAAGAGTCCATTGAAATGTGAATTGTAATAAAATAAATTGTGTTTAGAATTTTAGTTATGATTGTTTATGACTCACTAAGAAATCTCTTAACGTGTGTTAATTTCAAGTGTAGGTTTTACTAGCAGCGGAGTAAGGAGATCTTTGGACATCATCAAGTGAGTGTCACCTCATCAGTAACAGTATGATACTCATGTATACTTTTGATGTATTTAGCTGGCTAGTTTTAGATTCAGTAAACACGCTCTGAAAAGCCTTTTATTTAAACTGATGCACCATGATGAAGTGAGAACATTTCTTTTTTTTTTATGTAATTAAATTTAATGCATGTTTTATATTAGTTTTAATTAAAATGTTTTATAAAAATAAACAAATTTTTACGGATTTTCAAAGGAAGAATTTTTTTTAAAGTGATGTGACATCTATATCTCGTGTAGGGAACGTTATACGGGAGATGGGTGTTACATTTTTCATGCTGTATAGTTTTTAGTTTTTAGTTTTCATGCAAGTAGTTTCTTGCGGACAAGTAAATAATTAGGTTTTGGGATGTGATAACTCCCCCAAAAGAGTTATCTCTTAAAGGTTGTTTACCTAGGCTAAAGAATTAACTTTACCATTATAAGGATCATTTTAGGAACATTTTTTACATATTTTATATCATTTGCACCATGAGAGAAGTTGGCTTGAGTTTTGTGTTTTTAATGCCATAATTTGCTACGTTGATGCTACGACATTGTTTGAAGTCATAGGTGATGTTGTGTTGTGATACTGTGCCAGATTATTAAATAGATTCTGCAGCAATCGATGACTCATCAAGTGGTTCAATGAATTTTTGAGAGGAACAACTGGTAAAATAAAGTTGTAAATGGGTCTAGAATCACCTAGAATATGGACAAAAATTATTGGTTAAGGGTTCATTCCCTTAACCTGTAAATAAGAGTGCTTTTTACACCATTTCATAATCAATCATTCACCTCCAAAACTTCTCTCCACCACACTCAATCTGCGATGGTAGCTTAGTCTTATCGTCGGGGACTACACCAGCAGGAGAGTAGCCCTGTAGCAGTTATGGTCGATCGGGGTTTAACCTTATTTTTAGTTCTTGAATTAAGAAAGGAAAAGCACTTTGCGTTGTTGGATGTTTAAATTTATTTATTTTTATTTGGGATTGAGCATAAGGTACTCGATGGATTGCTTGAACTATGATTTTTCTTTAAACTATTTTCTTATGAGTTGCGTTTTTAATTGGATGTTTATTTATAGGTAATAGAATCTTAATATATGTTTATCTTAATTACTTTTAGAGATAGAAATAATTAGATTTTCATTCTATCTTTGATCCATGATTGGTGTTCTATGAAAATAGGTTAAATTGTATAGAGACGTATAATGCCAATTGTTGTGCTTGTTAACTCTTAGTCTAGGGCTTAAATGAGAAATAAGCATTTATGTTAAAAATGTTAATCATTGTATAACTCATAATTATAATGCTACAACATAAATATTCTTTCAAAAGCCAAGTAAAACATCATTATATGTCCATTGGTTTGTTTGTTCTATTGTATGTTGTAGTATTCCCCGACTTTCATCATCTTCATTTCTTTATTTTGCTACTTATTTGCCAACTATCAAATCAACTTATCCTTTATACTTACAATCTTTTGCAGCAAGTTGTTCTCCCTTTAGGATTTGACACCCGTAACTTTATTGTTACCACTTTATTACTTCAACAATATGTATACTTGCGTGTTTGCTATAACATCTTACATTGCATCAGGAGCTCCCCCATATTTAAAATACTATATTTTGTAAACATATTATATTTTGGTTTTATGTCATGTGTGTATGTTAAAATTTGGTCAATAATTTTAAAAAAATGGTAGCCACTTAGGTGGTTCCATATGACATTTTAATCCATCGAGTTTCAGGTTGGATTAGATTAGGGTGTTAAAAAAATCAGTGATATACAATTCAAAATTTGTTCTCTAACTACCTAATTCAACCCAATTCAACCGTATTTGAAAAATTAAAAAGTTAGGGTTTTTATGAATCTTACCAAGATATGATGATTCCTCTAAAAATGTGTTAAGAATCGTTGAAAGGAAGTTTGAAGTAGTAATTTCGCACAAAACCCAATAGTAATCGATTTGAGTTGAAGAAATTTAGAAAATATGGAGTTTGGGATATTTTGGATGTTTGGGTTTAAAATATGGCCTGAAATGAGCTGATATACGGCTTCATAAAGTTAAAATGGGTTTTCTCCTCACATTTGACCTAAAGGGATTGATCCTTTTTGCAAGGTGATTGATAATTTCTCTAGGAAATGCAAGGGATCGATCCTTTACTCAAAGGAATTGATCCTTTTTCTAGAAAATTTCATTTTTATTCCAATGACCAAATTGGATGACACTAGGCTCGAATTTGATGCAATCTAAGTCATATTATTGATAAAAATAATAATTTTAATGAATTAGGGATACTAAATGTACATGAATGTCTACTTGAAAGATCAAGTTATGAAAATTTTTATTATTGATCAATTTATTCCATAATTTGCACAAATAAAGTACAAATCAGGTCACATAAACATGCAATGGTTCTAAAGATCCTAAACATCCATATTTTCAGGTTTTGCTACATTTAAATATCATATTCTCAAAATCAATATATATGATCAATAAAAAGTATGGAGAACATAATTTCACAAAAACAATCAACATTGCAAATTTAAGGCCAACAAAACATCAACATAAGCATATTAGGCCATAAATATGCAACTCATACAAGAATTTCTCCTCTAACTAATTGCAATTAAGCACTACTTGGGGATATTCAATCATACATATAAACATTTAAAATAATATAAAACACAAAATTGCATGAAATTAAAACATATAATCACTTGAATTAAGGTTGATTTCTTAGGTCTCCCTTTTTTCAAGTGTCATTTCTTTGTGTGTTTTACAGCCTCCAACTAGCTTGACATTGCTCATCATTGTTCCAACTCACCAACAAGAGACACTTTATTTTTGGTACCCAAATTGTCTTGGTTTCTTGATTTTTAGTTTCAATGCCTCTAGTTCCCTTAGGAAGCCATACTTGCCTTGTTTTTTGACAAGTATTAGAATTATGACCATGATAATGGCAATATGAACATTCTTCCATTATTGACTTTGATGAATTGTGGCAAATTTTTTTTCTTTGATTAAGTTATCAAGCTTAATTTTCAAATCAAAAAATTAATTTTCAAAATTTTCAATTTTCAATTTTGAAAGCTTTAAATCCTTTTTCAAAATTTCATTTTTCTTTCAAAATCCAATTTAATTTTCAAAATAGAATCATTTTCATTTTTTAATTTATAAATTATTTTCTTATATTTGGTATTCGTGTTCTAAAATTCCAAAATCAATTCATTGTAAGCATCTTGTAACTCATCAAAAGAATATAAATTTAATTCATTTGAGTTAAAAGATACATTTGAATCTTCTTGGATGACCATAAGGCAAAAATTAGCTATTTCATCCTCTTCATCATCGGTGATGTCCTCATCACTCCAAGTAGCAACAAAAGCCTTCTTCTTTGGCTTACTAGATCTCTTATTCTTCAATCGAGGACAACTATTCTTTACATGTCCCCAGTTTTTCGCAATTGTAGCATATAATGGGTCCTTCTCTTTCTTTGATTCATGCTTTGTGTCTTTATCTTTGGATGATTGAATCGTTTGAATCTCTTGAAGATCTTGGCCATCTTTTCATCTTCTTCATTGTCCTCTTTATTGGAATTATATTCTTTGTGTTTAGAGGATCTTAAAGAAACTCCAACTTGCTTTTTGTTTTCTTTCTTCTCTTCTTTCTTTTCGTATTCTTGCTCCCCCTATTTTACCATCAACTCATGAGTAAGTATGGAACCAATAAGCTAATCAAGATTGAATGATTATAGGTTATTTGCTTCGATTCATCATCTCCCTCGATTGCTAAGATATTGAAAGAGAGTAAATCACCTTCCTCACAAGCTTTTCATTAGGGATAATTTATCCATGTCCCTTGAAACCATTAACAATCACATAAAATTTATCTGTTATATCTTTGATGTCTTCATCCAACTTCATCTTGAAATTTTCATAGCTATGGCTGAGAAGACCGATTTGTGTCTCCCTTCCTTCATCGGTTCCTTTGCGGTTGACTTGGAGCTTGTCCCAAATCTACTTGGCATTTGAACAAGATGATACTCTTCCATATTCATATGAGCTTAATGCACAAAATAGAATGTGCATGGCCTTGGCATTTTGTTGGAACTTCTTCTTATCTTCTTTACTCTAATCTTTCATCTCATTGGTTGAAGTAGTGTGACCTTCATTATTGAGTTCAAAGCTCCTAGATCATTTTCTTGAATGAAGAGCGTCATCCTATTCTTCCAATAAACATAATTTGCTCCATTGAAATATGGTGGCTTGTTAACCGATTGTGAATCTTCAATGTGGTAGGAGCCGAAGGTTGAATCCATTTTTTATCGGTTGATCGTAGAAGTTGATAGAGCTCTACTAGGACATTTTCAAGGTAGTTAAACAATCAATATAGACCTACTCTGATACCAGTTGTTAGCTCTTACAAACAATCAAAATAAACCAAGAAGGGGTGAATTGGCCTTTTAAGAAATTTTGTGGAAGCTATTAAAAAAAATAAAAATTTGCACAACGATATAAGTGGTTTGACTTCTAAAGCAAGTTTACATCCATTACCTTAGCATTCACATTAAGGATTTCTTAAATCTACTAGACTTGCTTATCTTTAACAATAAGGTATAACCTTGCAAATATTTCAAGGTTTATACCCCAAAACCTTAAATACACACTCTCCCAAAGAGTAAATACGAATAAGGAAAACAAAGATAAATCCTCACAAGGAAAATATGTTTGTACAAATTTAGCACTCACCCAATACACACTTGAGCAAAATAAATAATGTAGATCACAAGTGTGTTGATAACAAAGAAATTGACAAATTAAGCACAAATAAATACTTTGATGTTGGTTGGTTCAATATAGTTCTTGTTGACCATGTGAAGCTTTGATCTTCAATTTATTCATTCTCCATCAATTATAGCAGTTTGGAGACATGGGGGGATAAATATAATCGTTACCTGCAACTAAAAACATCATTTAATGCATAAGGGAATGATCATTTTTCAAATATTTCGATCATTGCAAGAAAGGGGTCGATCATTTAGAGGAAGATATAGATCATTTTCATCGAGGGATTGATGTTTTAGGGGAATAGATATATCCTTTTCATCGAGGGATCGATACTTTGGTGAAATGATCGATCCAAAACCTACTGAAATCCAAGAGATCAATCCTTTTTCTAGGGGATCGATCCTTTGAGCAAAAAGTCCTTCGAAAAACTTTAAACCACAAAAATGATCGAGTAAGTTTTTGAAAATGTTCGACTAAGTTGGAAAACATTTAAAACATATTATTTCTGGTTAATTTGGACTTTGAATTATTTTTAATAAATTTTTTATGATTTTGATTAATTTCAAAATCAATTTTATATCAAAATTTCAATTCAACATTTTTACGCAATATAATTTTATCTTCTGGGAAGATCAACCCCAAAGAAAGACTTAAAGAGTTCAACCTATCAATTTATGCAGGTACGCTTCCGCAAATCTAGTATTTCTTGTTCTTAAGGATTTGACTTGATTTAATCCTGGTTTGATTTCATATTTATTATGGTTTGATTCTAACAAATTGAACCGAAAAACTATGGTTTTTATGTCATTCAATTTTGGTTTAAGTTTCAATATTTTAAAAATCCGCAAAGTGTGCTTCAATTAATATTTATTGAAAAACTGAATTGAACCGAATACACCCCTAGTATTTGGAATTGATGGAATCACCGACCCTTTGAATTTTATTTAAAAAAAATAAAGACCTTTAATTTAAAAATATTAATTGAACATGAATTAAACGTATTCAGTGATTCAAGAGATTGTTGTTATCACTTGAAGTTTCGAGTTATAGTATTGCGTGTGCAGCCATGTATGAGCGTTCATTGCCAAATAATTAAAAGTCTTTAATGTTGGTAATGTATAAACTGAAAAATAAAAATTACTACCATTGTCTATACAATTATAAAAATAAATAAATAAGTAATTGAATAACAATGTCGTGGTATGAACCACTGCCTTAGAAATGAATCCACCTCGATGTGTGTAACCGCTATAGTAAGCATCCATCCCTTGAAATTAACACAATCTCTTCGATGATTCGTACACCTGAAAACTAGAGCAGACAATAGGTGGCATTGTTCTTCTCTATCACCGGAGGAAACATAAAGCTTTTGTAGTTGAAAGGAGAGGAAAGAACTTTCTTTGTTTTTCTAGACGATTTTGAAAGTGGAAAATAGTCTGCTATTTATAGGCATGACGTCAGGTTTTAAATTGTCCACAAAAATTCATCATAAATTCTGGTTATAAATTTTAGAAAATAACAGCTGATAAATTGTTATTATTAATTTGTCTTAATTGGTTAAATTTTGGCCTCAAACTTGTCTAGATTCGTATAATAATATAACTATCATATTATGCCAGATTAATCCCAATGAATAAGTTGTAGTAAAATCTACCAATAACTACTTAATATGAACACAGAACAATAGAAAGGCAGATTCTAAAGTAGTGAACACAGATCAACAATCAAGAAACAAAGCAGTAACCAAGAACACCAAAGCTTTACGTGGTTAGGTCAATGAGACCTACATCCACGGGAGGGAATCAAAAGAATTCACTAAGTGATATGATCTCGACTATATGTTTCGAGTCATATATGAGAATGTCTGATCATGATTCTAGTAAGAAACCTTGTAATGATAGCTTAAACTCTAAAATTACATAAATATAAACATACGAAGGAAATGATATGAAATATTAATTGAAATGAAAAGAATGAGGAGGTTTTTTGAAGGTGATGGAAGAGTGATGGTTGTTGTGGTTTAATGATAACGAAAACAGATGGTGAAGTATGAATGTTGTTGTCGTGGCAAATGGTGTTGTCGTGGTAAGTGTTGTAAGGTTAAAGAGGATTGTGACCCGTTAGCTATTTGGAGCAAAGAACCAACAATATAAAAAGATGGAATCGAAATGGTAGGGTATGGAACGTGACCCACTAGTAATAAATGAGCTAGGAACCAACACTATAACAAAAGGAAATAGATGAAGACTACAAGACTATCTTGAAGCCAATAAAGTTCTACAAGAAAACAAGAATGAAAGAAACCTCTCAAATATGTTTTATATATTCAATTGTGTGTTTACAAATGATCCCAAAGGTTCCTATTTATAGCATTTCTAAGAAGCATATGAAAAGACTGAAAAGTTGAAAACATTCTCATCAATTTAGCAATAAAATGCACTTGAATGCTTTGTCTTCTTATCTTCAAAGTTGGATGAATTTTCTAGATCATTTTGGGGATGCATTTAGACAATTTGAAGCTGAATGTGGCCTTAATTTCGTCCAAGGAGTGGAAGACTCTTGCTATTCCATGCTGAAAATTGTCTTGATAAGTGAATTAAATCACCCTTCATTGCATGGTCCCTTGAAGAATATGAACAGCCCTTGAACTTAGATGATAACAATCAGCTTTGAATGCCTTTAATGGGTGAACTAAGAGTCCTTCAATGGCTTGTCACTTGGCTGAAGTTGAAAAGACTCTCCCTTGGCTCAAACTCATCCAAATCATCCATGCATAAAATTCCCGTAACAAAATTCTAGCCTGCACTATCTTCAATAAATAGATCATATCTCAAGCTCCCGATATCGGATTAAGGTGATTCAAAAGGAATTGGAAAGCTAAGAGATAGAGGAATAATGTTCAATTGATTTATAGAACCAAACAAATCTGTATCGTATCCAGAATTGGAAGACATTCTGACTGACATTCTTCCATATGATGAAACCATTCAACTTCTCTCATGCACCTAGACACAAAGGTGAACTTTATTCAATATTTAATTGAAAACATGCATGAAACAATTAAGAGTTAATTTAATAAATGAACTAGTTTGGTGAATGAACTACTTCCCTAAATGAACTAGATGATTTAAATATAATGCATGCTTGAATGAACCGTACACTTATTAAAATGCAATGAATGTTATGCAAACTTTAAATTCTAATGCAAATTCATGCATAAGAAAAGTAGAGTGTTCCTCCCTTATTATTCCTTCTTCATCACGTTCTAAATGTGATGTAAACATACTCTCCATGGCTGCTTGAAATTCCTTAGCCCTTGCTCGTGTGATGGGGCCACTTGGGTACTTCTTCGGGTCTTTGCTATTGGCGATCATATCAGTCCCTCCCTCTTTAAGGTGATTTGTCCCCAAATCATCACCTATATCATAAGGAGACAAGTCAGCAACATTGAAGGTTGCACTGACATTAAACTTACCTGGAAGATCTAATTTATATGCATTGTCATTGATCTTCTTGACTATTTGGAATGGTCCATCTACCCGATGCATTAATTTGGAATTTCGTTGAGCCAAAAACCTTTCTTTCCTCATGTGCAGCCACACCCAATCCCCTGGCTCAAAAGTAATTCGCTTACGACCCTTATTTTCTTGCTGCTCATATTTCTTAGTTTGCTAGTCAATGTTCTCCCTCACTTGTTGATGAAGCTTTCTTAACAAACTCAGCTTTGTTAAGACCATCTTTATTCACAATTTGATCAGCAGGTAATGATAACATGTCTATCGGTGTTAATGGATTTAACCCATACACCACTTCGAATGGCGTACGCCTCGTAGTAGTATGGATTGAACGGTTGTATGCAAACTCCACAAGTGGTAAACTCTCCTCCCATGTTCTAAAATTCTTCTGAATGATATATCGAAGTAACATATAAAGTACTCGATTCACCACTTCAGTTTGACCATCCGTTTGAGGGTGGCAAGTGGTCGAGAATATTAGCTTAGTACCAATCTTACTCCATAGGGCTCTCCAAAAGTGGCTTAAGAACTTCACATCCCGATCAGACACAATAGTTCTTGGTATACCATGTAGCCTTAAAATTTCCCTGAAAACAAACTAGCAATATGTGAGGCATCATTAGTTTTGTCACAGGAATAAAATGAGCTATTTTGGAAAATCTATCAACAACTACAAAATGGAGTATTTTTTGCTCTTTGTGCGTGGAAGCCCTAGCACAAAATCCATTGAAATATCCATCCATGGTGCTTCTGGTATGGGTAGTGGTGTGTAAAGTCCATGTGGCATGACTTTAGATTTGACCTTCTTGCAAGTGATGCAACACACACATAACCTTTTCACATCTCGTTTTATTTTAGGCCAATATAGATGTTCTTGAAGTATAGCTAAAGTCCTTGCTATCCTAAAATGTCCCATTAACCATCATACTTAAAGTATTTATCAATCGTTCCTTTCTCACAAGCTTTGTAAATTTCTCCAAAATCAGATTCAGAAACATATAAGTCTTTAATAAAAGTAAAACCCAACAACTTAGATTCCAAACTGTTTAAAAGAACATACCTTCTTGACAATGCATCGACAACTATATTCTCCATACCTTTCTTTTACTTGATAACATATGGAAAAGTTTCAAGAAACTCTACCCATTTGGCATGCCTTTTATTGAGTTTATGCTGCCCTCAAATATGTTTCAATGCCTCGTGATCAGTGTAAATGATGAAATCCTTAGGCCAAAGGTATTGTTGCCATGATTCCATTGCCACCATAAGAGCATACATCTCTTTGTCGTAGGTAGGATAGTTAAGTGTAGCTCCACTTAATTTCTCACTAAAATATGTTATAGGACGTCCACCTTGAGACAAGACTGCTCCAATTCCTACACCTGATGCATCACTTCTCTTGATCTTCCCCCAAAACGAATTTATAATTCTTCTTAATAACACTTGTTAGTGGAGCGGCTATGGTGAAGAAGTTTGGGATGAATCTTCCATAAAAACTTGCAAGTCCATGGAAACTCCTACCTTGAGAAATGCTTGTTGGTCGTGGCCACTCTTCAATGGCTTTTAACTTCTCTTTGTCAACCTCCAAACCTTCATAACTCACAACGAAACCTATGAAAACAACTTTTTCAGTACAAAACGTACATTTTTGTATATTAGCAAACATTTTTTCCTTCCTCAAAACAAGTAAAACTGGCCTCAAATGTTGAACATGTTCTTCCACGATTTTGCTATATATTAGAATGTCATCAAAATAAACCACACAAAACATACCCAAGAATGGCCTAAGAACATGATTTATTAACCTCATAAATGTTATTGGTGCATTAGTTAAGCCAAAAAGGCATAACCAACCACTCATAAAGACCTTGCTTCGTTTTGAATGTTGTTTTCCACTCATCACCTTCTCGCATTCGTATTTGGTGGTAACCACTCTTAAGATCAATCTTGGAAAAGAGATTAGAACCGCTAAGCTCATCTAACATGTCATCTAAGCGAGGAATAGGGTGACAATACTTTACCGTAATTTTGTTTACTGCTCGATAATCCACACACATGCGCCAAGTTCCATCCTTCTTTAGCACAAGTAGAACCGACACGACACATGGGCTAAGGCTTTCCCTTATGTAGCCTTTTTCCATCAACTCAGATACTTGCCTTTGCAATTCCTTAGTTTCTTCGAGGTTGCTTCTGTATACTGGTCGGTTTGGAATGACGGCACCAGGAACAAAGTCTATTTGATGTTCTATGCCACGAATAGGTGGCAACCAACTTGGTATTTCTTCTAGAAATAGGTCATCAAACTCCTCCAATAAAGACACAACAAAAGTAGGCAAAATTTGATCAAGGTAGATAGTGTTAAAAAAATGTTCCTTGTACATCAGCACAAGTGCTTCCATTGCCGTCATTAAACACTTTTTCAACTCTCTCTCTTTAGAAAGAATGATGATTTTACTTCCCTTATTTTGATCACACTCTTTTGCTTTTACCTCCATTTTGGTCTCTCTCTCTTTGGCTCTTTCAAATTTTCCTCTCAATTGAATTTGGTGTTCATGTATTTGCTCTGGTGAAAGTGGAACTAAAGTGATATTCCTTACCTCATGGGTGAATGTATATCGGTTGGTATAACAGTCATGGATCACCTGCCTATCAAATTGCCAAGGCCTTCCAAGTAGTAAATGGCTTGCGTGCATTGGAACGACATCACATAACACCTCGTCTTTGTACTTCCCAATGGAAAAAACAATTCAAACTTGCTTGGTCACCTTGATTTCTCCTCAATCTTTGAGCCATTGTAGTTTATAAGGTTATGAATGCTTTGTTATTGCCAAGCCAAGTGTATCTACCATTAAGGTACTAGCAACATTAGTGCAACTACCTTCGTCACTAATAACAAAACATACCTTTCCTCCAACGTGGCAGCGAGTATGGAAGATATTTTCAAGTTGTTCATCTCCTCCATTTGATTGCACGATTAGGCTCCCTTTGACAACAAGAACCTTTTCTTCCACGGCATGCTCTAATTCTTCCATATCAATTGTAACATATTCATTCTCATCCTCTTCTTATTCCAATTCAACTTCTCCATCATCTTGAAGAAGCATGGTATTGCAATTTGGACATTGGCTTGCAATGTGTCCACGCCCCAAACACTTAAATCATTGTATGTCACGAGAATGATTTGGAGTGGCGGTAGTCTTACCCTTGCTGGTTTCGACAATGAGCTTACTTCCTTTGGGCGGTCATCCTCTTTCGTGGGATGACAATAGAGGATTCTTATTGTATGAACTTTTCCCCCATTTTGAAGTTGCACTCCCATAAGATTGTGTGACACATTTCCTTTTGATTTGCTTTTCCACTTTTATGGCCATATGCACCATATCTTTCATCTCCACATAATGCTTAAACTCAACCACAATCGCAATGTTCGGATTAAGTCCTGCTAGGAATCTTTCCATTGTGGCTTCTTGATCCTCATCGATGTTGGCTAGAATCATGGCCACTTTCATCTCTTTGTGATAATCTTCAACACTTTGATTACATTGTGAAAGGTTTTGAAGATGGTTGAATAACTCCCGATGGTAGTGGGATGGAATGAATCGTCTTCGCATCACTGCTTTGATTTGATCTCATGTAGTGTTAGGATGTTCTCCATTGCGTCTCCTACTTGATGTCAATTGATCCCACCATATTAGTGCATAATCCATAAACTCAAGGGCAACGAGTTTTACCTTATTGAGTTCAGAATAATCATGGCACCCGAAGATGTGCTTTACCTTCTTTTCCCATACTAGGTAAGCCTCGGGATCAGTCTTGCCTTGGAATGGTGGAATGGAAATCTTGATATTAACAAGATTATCATCCATTAATGGACGAAACCTTTGGGGCCTTATACCTCGATTTCCCATTCTTTGTTGTGATGCACGATCTTCTTGTGGTCTTTTCACTTCTTCATTTCCTCCTCGATTCACATCTTCTTGCTCTCGAAATCCTTGAGTATGTTCCTCTTCAATACGATGAATATGTTCATGGAGAGGTTCCAACTCTTCCCTCAAAATCCTAGTCAATTCATGTACCATGGCTTGCATTTGTAGGTTTGGTTCAACGGTATTTGTAACTTGAGAATTGTCTCCCGAATGATGAGACATAATTAGTAATAAAAAATTAACCTCACAAAACAAAAAAACCTCACCACACTCCAAGAAAAGTCACTTCCACTCGTGTTTCACTCGAGATGGATTTTACCCTTAATGATCACTCTTGCCTTTTACCACTCGTGCTTTGATTTCAAGTCCTTTTGGGAACTTGCTCACGGCTTACAAGGTCTAGTGGACTTCGACTGAAACAATTGTGCTTTGGTAGTAATGATAGTGAAAAGAAATTCGCTACAATGAAATGAGATAGTAAGTAAAGGTAACAAAATTGAAAATTTAATATAAAGATGAAAATATTTTTTTTCTTTAAAGATGAAAAGAATTACTCCCTCCCTCTTTAAACTTTTTTCCTTTCTTTTTTTTTGGCGTTTTTATTTTTTTACTAACCCGGGAGAGAGACAATGAAATGATACGCTTACTGAATCGGCTAGCTATGATACCAAATTATATTATCTCAACTACATGTTTCGTGTCATATATGAGAATGCCCGATCGTGATTCTAGTAATAAACCCCATAATGATAGCTAGAACTCTGATACGAAGGAAATGATATGAAATATTAATTGGAAAGAAAAGAATAAGGAAGTTGTTTGAAGGTGATGGAAGAGTGATGGTTGTTGTAGTTTAATGATAACGAAAACAGATGGTGAAGTATGAATGGTATTGTCGTGGCAAATGGTGTTGTCGTGGTAAGTGTTGTAAGGTTAAAGAGGATTATGACCCGTTAGCTATTTGGAGCTAAGAACCAACAATATAAAAAGATGGAATCGAAATGGTAGGGTATGGAACGTGACCGACTAGCTATAGATGAGCTAGGAACTAACGCTATAAAAAAGGAAATGGATGAAGACTACAAGACTATCTTGAAGCCGATAAAGTTCTACAAGAGAACAATAATGAAAGAAACCTCTCAAATATGCTTTATATATTCAATTGTGTGTCTACAAATGAACCCAAATGTGTCTATTTATAGTATTTCTAAGAAGCATATGAAAAGACTGAAAATATGAAAAGATTCTCATCAATTTAGAAATAAAATGCACATGAATGCTTTGTCTTCTTATCTTCAAAGGTGGATGAATATTCTAGATCATTTTGTGGATGAATCTAGACAATTTGAAGCTGAATCTGGCCTTAATTTCGTCCAAGGGGTGGAAGACTCTTGTTATTCCAAGCTGAAAATTGTCTTGATAGGTGAATTAAATCACCCTTCATTACATGGTCCCTTGAAGAATATGAACAGCCCTTGAACTTAGATGATAACAATCAGCTTTGAGTGCCTTTAATGGGTGAATTAAGAGTCCTTCAATGGCTTGTCACTTGGCTGAAGTTGAAAAGACTCTCCCTTGGCTCAAACTCATCCAAATCATCAATGCATAAAATTCCCGTAACAAAATTCCAGCCTGCACTATCTTCAATAAATCAATCATATCTCAAGCTCCCGATATCGGATTAAGGTGATTCAAAAGGCGTTGGAAAGATAAGAGATAGAGGAATAATGTCCAATTCATTTAATAAACAAAACACATCTGTATCGCATCCAGAATTGGAAAACATTCTGACTCACATTCTTGCATATGACGAAACCATTCAACTTCTCTCAAGCACACAAAGATGAACTTTATTCAATATTTAATTGAAAACATGCCCGAAACAATTAAGAGTTAATTTAATAAATGAACTAGTTTGATGAATGAACTACTTCCCTAAATAAACTAGATGATTTAAATGCAATGCACGCTTGAAAGAACCACACACTTATTAAATGCAATGAATGTTATGCAAACTTTAAATTCTCATGCAAATTCATGCATAAGCAAAGTAAAGTGTTCCTCCCTTATTTTTCATTCTTCATAACGTTCCAAATGTGATGTAAACATACTCTCCATGGCTGCTTGAAATTCCTTAGCCCTTGCTCGTGTGATGGGGCCACTTGGGTACTTCTCCGGGTGTTTACTATTGGTGATCATATCATTAAGGCAATCAACATACAAGGTTACACGGCTTCAAACCATATATGAACTCTGTTTCAAACTCTCTCTCTCTAACCCGATACAAGTTATGCAAATTCCCCCATTTTGTTTCCAAAAGCCTCTCAACCTCTCAATACAATCTGTTTATTTTTCCCTTGACTCCCAATTACAAACCTCCAAAAATGATTCCCTCCTCTCAGCCCCAAAGGGATTTTACTTCTCATTTGAGTTCACTATGTCCAGATAGTGTCTGAACTTAGCTGCAGGTACTGCCTTTGTAAGTATGTCAGCTGGATTTTCTTCAGTAGGTAACTTCTTCACTATTATCGAACCCTTAGCAATAACATCCCTCACAAAATGAAATTTCACTTCTATATGCTTAGACCTCTCATGAAAGACCTGGTTCCTGGTCAAGTGAATTATGCTTTGATTATCACAAAAAACTGTTACAACCTTCTGCTATATGCTAAGCTCTTCAATCATGCCCTTTAGCCACATAGTCTCCTTAATTACTTCTGTCACAACAATGTATTCAGCCTCTGTTGTTGAAAGGGCCACAATAGATTAGAGATTGGACTTCCAGCTGACTGCAGTACGAAAGACTGTGAAAATTAATCCGGTCAGTGACTTCCTAGTATCAATGCTCCCTGTATAATTAGAGTCTACATAGCCAACCACCTTCTCCCTTTCATTCTCTTTCGTCTTAAACAATAACCCCAACTCAGTAGTACCCCTTATGTATCTCAGGGTCCACTTCAAAGTTTCCCAGTGAGCTTGTCCAGGATTTACCATGAACCTGCTTATGATGCTGACAACATAAGCCAAGTTTGGCCTACTGCAAACCATCCCATACATAATGCTACCAACCCCACTAGTATAAGGGACACTCTCCATGTATCTTTTCTCATCTTCACTGCCAGGTACTTGAGAGTTTGACAATCTCAAGTGTTGTCTAATTGGTGTCGTAACCTACTTGTCCTCATTCATATTGAACCTTACTAATACTTTCTGAATATATGACTTCTGAGGCAAGAATAAGTTGCTCTTCTTTCTATCTCATGTGATCTCCATCCCTAAGATATTTATGGCAGGCCCCAAGTCCTTTATATCAAATTCTGAGTTGAGGATACATTTAATCATCTGGACTTCCTCCTTGCTCCTGCTAGCTACTAGCATATCATCCATATATAGGAGCAGATAAGTACTTATTTCACCATCTTGCTTCTTCATGTGTACACAGCTATCGTAACTATTTCTAATAAAACCAATCCTCAACATAAACTCATCAAATCTTTTATACCATTGTCTTGGGCTTTGTTTAATTCCATACAATGATTTTCCTTAGAAAGCAGATTTTGTCCCTATTTTCAAGAGTGCAATACCCATCTGGTTGATCCATATAGATGATTTCTTCAAACTCTCCATGTAAGAAAGCATTTTTAACATCTAACTGCTCCATTTCCAATTCATATTGAGCCACTAGTGCTAAAATCAGTTTGATTGAGCAATATTTTACGACAGGTGAAAATATTTCATTAAAATCAATCCCTTCAACCTGTGTAAATCCCTTTGCAACAAGCCTGGCTTTATACCTGGCCTTTTCAACACTTGGTATGCCCTCATTCTTCTTGAATATCCACATACAACCTACTACTCATTGGTTCTTTGGTCTATCCACAAGCTCCCAGGTTTTGTTTTTCATCAGAGAAGTTATTTCCTCATCCATTGCATCAGCCCACTTGTGCCTCTCCTTACTCTTCAAAGCTTACTTGTGTTTGTTTGGTTCAGCCTCTTTCATCTCTTCTGCAACGTTCAATGAATAGGAGATAAAGTCTGCATGGCCATATCTCTCTGGTGGTCTGATGGTTCTTCTTTGTCTATATCTCACCAGATTGTAGTCATCCAATCTGGTTTCTGGTTCAGTTTCTTTCTGGTATTATACCTCTCCATCATGGTCATTCACTCCAGTTCTTTGGTCAGCTACTGTTTGTTGTTGTTATGACTCCACCTCAATTGGAATACCCTCATTTGTAACAATTTTCTTAGTAACATAACTTTGCAGGTTTGCCATTTTGGACTCATCAAATACCACATCTGTACTAATCATACATTTCTGTTGGCCAGGCTCCATACACCACAGTTTATAACCCTTGGTTTTGAGTGGATAGCCAATCAAAATACACCTCAAAGCTCATGCCTCCAGTTTATCTTGTCTGCTGTGAGCATATGCTAAACATCCAAAAACTTTGAGGTTGTTATAGTTAGTTGGTTTCCCATACCACATCTCCAAAGGAGTCTTCATTCCAATAGCTGTTGATGGCCACCTGTTAATAAGATAACAGGAAGTTGACACAGCTTCACCCAAAAGTTTTTGGGTAGACCAACATTCAGCAGCATACACCTAACTCTCTCTAGGAGAGTTTTATTCATCCTCTCAACTAATCCATTCTACTGAGGGGTATTTCAAACTGTCTTGTGCTTTGTAATACCATTTTTTCTCCAAAACTCAATAAACTACTCTGAAAAATATTCCAGGCCATTGTCAGTTCCCAAATGCTTCAGTTTTGTTTCCATTTTGTTTTCAATGAGAGTTAACCAGTCCTTGAACCGTTTAAAGGCTTTATCTTTTGTTTTTAGAATGAAAACCCATACTCTCCAAGTGTAATAATCTATAACAGACAAAAAAATACCTCAACCCTCCATGTGTTTGAGTTATAGCATGACCCCAAAGATCGTTATGTACATAATTCAATGGTTTATTTGTTGTGTGAGTTCCAGTAGAGAACTTTACTCTAGTTGCCTTCCCCAACACACATTGTTCACAAAACCCCAATTTACTAATTTGTTCATCACCTAACAGGTTCTATTTAGAAAATTCTTGTAAGCCCCTTTCACTTACATGCCCTAACCTCATGTGCCATAGTCTAGTTTTGTCAGTTTCAGATTTAACTACATTAGAGGAGTTACCAATCATAGTTCTCTCGATTAATGAATATAGGTCATTTTTTCTAACTCCTATCATGGAAATTAAAGAGCCTTTAGTTACTCTAATATAACTATTTTCAACATTAAAAGAATAACCACTTGATTTCAACATTCATAAAGAAATCAGATTCCTTTTGAGTTCTGGCATGTACCTGACATGTTGTAATATTCGTTCAGCTCCATCAAACATCCTTATCATGATTGTCCCACTACCAACCACCCTGCATGCTTTGTTGTCTCCAAGCAGTACAGATCCACCATTGACCAGTTGGAGTGTCTCAAACCAATCTTTATGAGGACACATATAGGAGGAGCAGCCTGAGTCAAGAATCCACTCTTTGCTTGATTATGACTCAGTAATTACCAAAGCTTCAGCCGAGTCATAGCCATCAGAGACTACACTTGCTTCTCCTGAATCTTTTGGCTTTTCTTGATACTTTTTCTTTCTATCAGGAAAGTTCTTCTTGAAGTGGCATTCATTGTGGCAATGGTAACACTTGAACGATCCCTTTGATGACTGATTTCCACTTTTTTTTTCCTTGTCTCGAACTTGATATGTTCTAATTATTCCTCGAGTCTCTTCCGTCTGATCTTCCTCTAATAGTAAGACCATCTCCATTGTTCCCCTCATTCATATCATGTTTCTTTTAAAGCTCTAATCAGTGATTGAACTTCTTCCATCGAAATTGTCTGCACCCTTCCATAAAGCATTGCAGCTTTGAAATGCTCATAACTCTTGGGAATAGAGTTTAGAAACAACAAAGCCTTATCCTCGTCCTCCATCTTTACATCAATGTTTTCAAGATCATCTATGATCTTATTAAACTCATCAATCTGCTCTGAGATTGATTTCTCTTCATGAATCTTGAAGGAGTACAAACGTTGCTTCAAGAAAAGTCTGTTGGCCAGGGATTTCGTCATATAGAGTAATTAAAGTTGAGCCTAGAGTGCTTGCGTCGTTGTCTCCCTTGACACTTACCTCAAAACTTTATCACCTAGGCACAAAATTATTGCGCTGAGAGCTTTATCCCAGTCATTGTTCCTTTATTTTTCGGGCATCTCAGCAGGCAAAGCCGTTAGTCCTTGCAGTGCTTCCACAATGCCCTGTTGTACTAGTAGGGATCTCATCTTTACTCTCCATAGGCTAAAGATATTCTTTCTGGTGAATTTTTTGATGTCAAACTTGGTAGATCCCATCATCATGGTCTGAGTGCCCCATAGACGGCGCCACTTGTATTGAAATCTACCAATAACTACTGAATATGAATACAGAACAACACAAAGCCAGATTCTAAACTAGCGAACACATATCAACAATCAAGAAACAAAGCAATAACTAATAACACTAAAGCTTTACGTGGTTCGGTCAATGTGACCTATATCCATGGGAGGGAATCAAAAGAATTCACTAAGGAAATCAACAAACAAGGTTACACGGCTTCAAACTGGATATGAACTCTGTTTCAAACTCTCACTCTATAACCCTATACAAGTTTCCCAAACTCCCTAATTTTGTTTCCAAAAGTCTATCAACCTCTTAATATAATCTGTTTGTTTTTCCCTTGAACCCTCTCAACTCACTTACATCATTATTTATAACTAAATACTTTTCCCAAGTTGACCGGTCCACCAATCAGAAGCTTTTCTTCACTTTCCACCAACTGTCAAAGTCAATGAAAGTATAATCCAGTTAGTTATGATAGTTTTGGCCCCTAACTGTCATAATCACCTTCTAATTCGAGGCATTGCCATGTTTCAATAATTGTGAGTCATTAAAACATAAATAAACAAATTTTAATATTGGTCCCGAACTAAGCCAGACAGACAACGATAATGTAAATGCAAGAGAATTATTTCCCAAGTTCATTAAGGAATGGAAAAATACCCCTTTAAATACCTTCCCACATTTTCCTTCCCAATGTAGGATGTGTACTCTTACTTCCTTTGAACACAAACAACATTTAATCGAGAGTCTTTAACGGATATTTCCTTGAATAAAACTACAACGGTAATAATGGAAAATGTGAAGTGCCTAAGCTTGCTTTGCAGCACCTTGTAATGCAGATTCTATCATTTTCAATTGCATCCTCACCTTCATGCATATAAATGAGACGGGTATTATAATTGAAGAATTCAAGTGTAGTTCTTCTTTAATATGAGTTTTACTATCATTAGTCTGCTCAATCACTTCAACTATTTGACTCATTTTCAAGAAATAACTGATTCATAAACTATCCCTTCAGCTTCATATGAAGATGGAAATTCAGGAACACTCTAAGTCTTATCAATAGAGATAGAATGTGAACTCGAAAGCAAAAGACTCGTCAGAGCAACCAGCAAAATGTCACTTGGTTCCTCTGATTTAACTCAAGAATGTTTTTCTTAAATCTATTTTGTTTGTTACTTTTGTTTATATTTACTTTCATGAATGTTTACAACATCGGTCAAATTTGTCGGCACAGGCTAAGAATTGTCAAATGGTCTACTTTTGCACTATCTAATTTCACTTACTTAGAGTCAGAGCCTTTAGAAATATTACATATCAATGGTTTCTTTTTGTTTCCCTGTCAAGGAAATCTGATGAGTCAGCATTTTGAAGGGTAGTTCGAAGAAACTAGGCATAAACTGATTGTGTTTCCTAATTCGGCCTTTTGTGATTAGGTAAAGACTATTAACAGTTGAGTAACCGATTTATTATGAAATGATAATGTTAGTAATCGTTTCATTGTGTTTTAAACTCCAGTGCTGAAAAAAGAAATGTTCTCATATTTGAATGACTATTAATGTAGTTTACCCAAAAAATATATTAGTCAAGATGTTTCTTCTATGCGTGCCTCGTCTGTAGCTCTCATGCAACTCTTTAGTGGCATAATAAAATCAAAAGTATACATATTTGTCAAACAATTACTGATGAGGCAATCCTGGATTGATAATATCAGTTGCACTCCTTACTCCGCTCGTACCAATGCCTACGTATGAAACCAACACACGTTAAGCTTTCACTTAGTGAGGCATAATAACACAAATGAGATACAACCTAAACATAAGTATATCATAAAATATCAAAATATGAATTTAAATCGTATAAATCATAATAATAAATAAATTGGCTTGGTAAACCAAATTCAGTCCCATAACCTGCAAAATAATATTTAGTATGCCCAGCACACCTACAATTCAATATATTTCCAAATTATCGTTTTATTTTCCCAATGTATGTTTAATGAGAATGCAAGGTACATGCGTTGTACCTAAGTGCTGAAATGGAAATTCACAAACTTATTATGAATTCCATGGATGCACACATAGTGCCAAAAGTACATATAGTACTAATACGAAAATGAAACATATGCATTGAACAAAATCGATCGATAACCTTCAGACACAAATGTATGTCGAAATGGTAATTTACAAACTCATTATGAATACCATGGTTGCACATCTAGTGCCAAAAGTACACATAGTACTATTACGAAAATCCAACATATGCATTAAACAAAATCGATCGATAACCATCTTATACATTATTTCTGAAACATTTATGAAATTAGTCAAATTCATCAATAACTGTTAAAAACCATATAAAAGTTCATCCATTCATTTTAGAGTAGTTCATACACTAAAATTAGTTGTAAAATCATTTCCATAACCATTATGAAATTATATCAAAATACTGTAAAATCATACTTTTATAAAAAAATTTAAGGTTGACTCATCGCAAGTCATACTCATCTCATATAAGTACATAAAAATGCACTCACCCAGTATGCCTCACTATTATTCCTAAATGATGTCCAACTATTCAACAACTTTATCCTTGCCATTTTCTTGCTTGACTCAAGAGCTTGATTACGATCTACACGAGCATCCATAATCATACATATAAATATGATGTTAGTATACTCACTAACTCTTATCCAAAGTAATAATACTCAAAAGTACTATAAATTTCAAATTATATTAAAATTCATCCTAACTTAACATTTCAGACTGAAAAATGTCGGTATCTATGCTACAATATCAATACTTCTCTTATATGGTACTGATACCCACTTCGGTATCGATACCATTCTAGCATTCTAGAATTTCATTTTTGATTACACTAACGGTACCTTCCTATTGGTATCAATACCTACACCTCAGTATCGAAACTTCTTTAAATCGGTATCAATATAGTTCATTATAAACCTCTAATTTAACCTTATAGATTTTACCTCTTTTAATTCGAATTTTACACATTTTTCACCTAAATCTCTTACTTTTATCTCCAACCATACCATTAAACGCATTATCACTTATACAAGCTAACTTACATCCAAAAGTCACCTTATAACATCCAAAATCTCCAAAGAACACTCAAAACTAAGAATCACACCAAATCTTCAAACATGTTATTAAACACTTCTAAGGCTTCCAATCTCTTATTTATTTCTTTGACAAGTCAAATATGCTTTTAAACTCCAATGACTAACCATATTCCATCAAATCACTTAAAAACTCATTTTATTAAATCCCTAATAAAACACTAATCTTTTAGTTTTAATCATCTTGAACTTTCCTTAAGTCTTTATATCACTTAAGGTTTTAAAACCAACCTATAAACAAAGGGAAAAACCAACTTGATGAATTCTTACCTTAGCTATAGAGGGTACGGGGAAGAAGAATAAGAGTAGAGAACTATTTTTAGACTTATGCTCTTATTCCCCTATTCAACACTTAAATATCTTTAAAAGAAATAAATATTAAATTCATTTCCTTCTAAAGGACCATGATGCCCCTCCATTCTTCCATTCTTAATAATAACTCATAAATAAAATTTCCCATATCAATCCATGTAGTTTTCAATTTATTCAAATTAACCCACCAAATTTTAAATCCTTTCACTTTAATCGCTGACCCGATATTTAGGGTATTACAATTCTCCCCCTTAAAAAATTCATCCTCGAATTTAATACGTACCTAAGGCGAATAGGTGTGAAAACTGATTCCACGTGTCTTTATCTCTTTCCCAAGTAGCTTCTTTGACTTTATGATTTTTCCAAAGCACTTTAACTAAAGGAATCTTCTTGTTACTCAAATTTTTTTCTCGAGCCAAGATCCGCATTGGTTCTTCATAAGTAAAATATGGTCAGATCTCTATTTCATCAGGTGTGATAATATGCGATGGATCTGATCGATACTTCCTAAGGATCGAGACATGAAAAACATTGTGGATCTTGTCCATATCCGAAGGTAAAGCTAACTGATAAGCTATTGGTCTGACCCTTTTTAAAATGTCATAAGGTCCAATAAATCTCAAACTCATCTTTCCTTTGTGCCCAAACTGCAATGCTTTCTTCCAAGGCGATACTTTCAAAAATACATTATCTCCCACTTAATATTAAATCTCATTTCTCTTTAGATCAGCATAAGACATCTGTCGATCGGAACCTATCTTAAGATTATCTTGGATAACTTTCACTTTATCTTCCATTTCCTTTATTAAATCTAGGCCAACCATATCATGTTCTTTTAGCTCAAACCAAGTCAACGGTGTTCGACACCTCCTCCCATACAAGGCTTCATATGGAGCCATCTTAATACTCTATTGGTAATTGTTATTATAGTTAAATTATGCTAAAGGCAAATATCTTTACCATAATCTCTTAAACTCAAACACGCATGCCCTCAGCATATCCTCCAATACCTAAATAGTTTACTCTGACTGACCTTCTGTCTGCGGAAGAAAAGTCGTACTGAAATTCAATCGAGTACCTAATGCCTCATGCAAAGAATTCCAGAATCTTGATGTAAACCTTGGGTCTCGGTCGGATACTATCGATACTGGTTGTAGCAATATGGAAGGCACTTGATGTTCAGCTTCCACTTGCTGACATGTCAGGCATTTTGCAACAAACTCTGCTATAGCTTTTTCATGCCATACCTCTAATAATGACTCTTTATATCTCGATACATCTTATTCTTGCCTGGATGCATAGTCAAATGACTATAGTGTGCCTTAGAGAGAATATATTTCCTCAGTTCTTCATTATCTGGAATGCAAAGTATTCCACGATAATATAAAAATCTATCAGTCTTGGTTTCGATGTCTTTGCTCTCACCTTTTCTACTTGTGCAAATCTTGCCAAACATTTCCCATCTTTTCCTTGTAACTCTTTTATTCGATCCAATAGCATTGACTTTAATTTAAGCTCAGAAATCAAGGCGCCATCTTCCTTTACAAACATACGTACATCCAAAGCCAGTAAAGTTGTAAAAGTCTTTCGGCTAAGTGCATCAGCTACCTCATTAGCCTTCCCTGGATGATAATCGGTGATCACATCATAATCTTTTAAAAGCTTGATCCATATTCTATGCCTCAAGTTCAATTCTTTTTGAATCAACAAGTACTTTAGACTTCTGTGATATGTAAAAATATGGCACCGCTCACCGTATAGATAATGACGCTAAATCTTCAAAGCAAACATGACCGCTGCTAATTGTAAGTCATGTGTCGGGGCTTGAATCTTTTTAGGATATACGTTTATGCCTTCAGCGGAGACTATATGGCCAAGGAAAGCAACCTCAGCTAACCATAATTCCCACTTGGATAGTTTGGCATATAACTTCTTTTCACGAATAGTCTGAAGAACAACACGAAGATGAGCATTATGCTCCTCTCTTGACTTTGAATATACCAAAATATCATCCATAAATACCACCACAAAATGATCTAGGTAAGGTTGTAACATGATTCATCAAATCCATAAATACTGCAAGAGCATTTTTCAATCCTAATGGCATCACCATAAATTCTTAATGTCCATACCGAGTCTGAAAAGCTTTTTTTGAAATATCCTCCTCTTTAATCTTTAATTGGTGGTATCTTGACCGATGATTTATCTTAGAGAACACTGTTGCACCCTTCAGTTGATTGAACATATCATCAATATTCGGAAGAGGATACTTATTCTTAATTGTTACTAAATTTAACTAACGAAAATCTATGCATAATCACATAAACCAGTCCTTTTTTCCCCAAAAAGTACAGGTTCCCTTAAGGAGAAACACTAGGTCTAATAAATCTCTTATCGAGCAGCTCCTGTAATTGGGCTTTTAATTCTCTTAACTTAGTTGGAGCCATAGAAAAAACTTCAGTACACGAATAAACATCAATCTGGAGTTCCACCTCACGGTCTAAAGGTAAGCCCGATAATTATTTTTAGAAAATATGGAAACTCTCTAACTATTGGAATATCATCTAATATCGCTTATGATATTCTAGTGTCTATCACGTTCGCCAGAAAAGCTATACACCCTTTCGACATCATTTTCCATGCAGTCAATGCTAATATCACATTGGATGGTGATTTCGCTTTTTCACCAATTATTATGATTTCTGAGCCTTCAGCATCCTTAAAAAATCACTTCTTGCGACAATCAACCCATCTATGACGTAAATACAACCAATCCATGTTCAATATAATTTCAAACTCATCGAAAGGTAATTTCATCAAGTTTGTCAGGAACATAACCCTTGAATCTTTATCGGGCATTTCCTACATACATGCGTTACTCTTACGCTATGACCCATAGGGTTTACCGCTATCATCTCACTAAATATTGGTTTTAAAGGAATTCCTCTAGTTCTAATCAACTTTGTACTAATATTAGAGTGTGTATAACCAATGTCAATTAAAATAAATACAGGTTCATAAAAATATGGAATGTACCTGTTAAAATCTCTGGGTCACCCCGATCTTCATTAGTCTTAATATTATAAATTCTGGCTACTCCCCGAGTCTCTTGTCACAAAATTGAATCATATTGTCGTTTGGATTTACCTTTTCATCTACTTCTATTAGATGTTGCTATTGATCTCTCATTTTGCACTCAATTATCCTCGAATCTCTTAGGACAATTTCGAGTATAGTGACCAGTTTCACCACACTGGAAACAAGCTCAATTGATCATTCTACATACTCCACGGTGAAATTTACCACACATCTGGCATGGAGTTGTTATTTCTCCATACGCTCAACCCGAACTAGCAGCAAAAGACTGTGATTGTTTATTCTTATGTGAAGATACAATAGGTCAATCTCTATTATTATATTGAGTGCCCGAACCCTTGTCTCTCTTAGCATGATAGGAAGTTGATGATGTTATATCTATTTTTTCCGTCTACATACCCTGCTCCCCTGCTAGAGTCTCCTATTGATCTCTTTCAATGGTCTTAGCTCATTTTATGACTTCTTGTAAGCTAGACAAATTTAAAG
This sequence comes from Hibiscus syriacus, assembly GCF_006381635.1. Lineage (NCBI taxonomy): Eukaryota > Viridiplantae > Streptophyta > Magnoliopsida > Malvales > Malvaceae > Hibiscus > Hibiscus syriacus. The sequence continues at coordinate 1,366,410 of NW_024062296.1, read as the reverse complement.
CCAACATTATCTCTTTTAACTTAGGCTTTAAACCCTCGATGAACTAATCACATCGAGATTTTTCATTGGGAACTACCTTAGTAGCGAAATAGCTTAGCTTGTTATACTGAGCCTCGTACCCATGTACTACTTGATCAACTTGTTACAGATTAAGAAACTTCAGCAGCATCGCTCTTCTAAATTGATCAATGATATACTTGTTCTTAATTTTATCCTAAAAGAACTGCCACGTTACTTGGTCAGGTGGTGCATACATCATAGTATTTGTCCACTACACTCGAACTGATCCTCTAAGAAAAGAAATAACTCCTCCCAGCCTTTTAGAATCTGAGCAGTGAAGACTTTTCAGCATCACCTTAATGTCATTTAACCATAAATCAACATCTATAGGACTTTTATACGTTTCTCCTCGGAACTTAAGAGCTCCCAAACTCTTCAGATCTTTTAGGATTAACATCCGAGTTCTGGAGGAGTAGGGAGTGGAGGAGGCTGAAATCAAGTCAAGATTGCATCGAGAGCCTACATAAAAGCTTTAAACTCTGGCACTGGCATACCCTGATGTACTAGTGCACTAGCATTTTCCGACGGGATCTGATGCTCACTATTAGCTTCATTGCTCTCACTACCCGACCTTTCTCTAACTTCTTGATCAGTCGCTCTCCGTAAATTCGTAGATTTTGACATCTTATAGAACATACATAAAGATAACACTCAACTTAGTTAGAAATGACATCAATCATATTCTAATTACACCATATTAGTAACCTTGACATTTTAGTGGCATGTAAACCATTTTGAAAGTAAAATACACCCAGTTTTGGTACACAAGTAAAAGGTGTCACATGAACTTTTAAAACCTGTAGCTCTGATACCAATAAATTTAAAACCCATTTTCTGTATTCGTTTCCGTACACAAGTAAAAGGTGTCACATGAACTTTTAAAAATATGTTCTTATTTGTAAACCCAAAAAAATATTTTCTATAAATCAAACAATTTAATATAATAATAATAAAATATTTGTTAACTTCTAGTACGTAAAATAGTCATAAAGTTATAACATATTAAATATTACAATCATAATAAGTCAAATACATTTTAGAACATTCTCATACATCTATTACATGTCATCTAATAATATCAAAAGTACACATATTTGTCATACAGTTATTGATGAGGCAACCTTGGATTGATGATATCAACTGCACTCCTTACTCTGCTCGTACTAATACCTACACGTGAAACCAACACATGTTAAGCTTTCACTTAGTGGGGCATAATAATACAAATGAGATATAACCTAAACATAAGTGTATCATAAAATATCAAAATATGAATTTAAATTGTATAAATCATAATTATACATAAATTGGCTTGGTAAACCAAATTCATTACCATAACCTGAAAAATAATATTTAGTATGCCCAACATACCTACAATTCAGTATATTTCCAAATTATCATTTTATTTGCCTAATGTACGTTGAATGAGAATGCAAGGTATATGTGTTGCACCTAAGTGCCGAAATGGAAATTCACAAACCTATTATGAATTCAATTGATGCACACATAGTGCCGAAAGTAAATATAGTACTAATACAAAAATGCAACATATGCATTAAACAAAATCAATCGATAACCTTCATACACAAATGTATGTCGAAATGGCAATTCACAAACTCATTATGAATACCATGGTTGCACATCTAGTGTCGAAAGTACACATAGTACTGATACGAAAATGCAACATACGCATTAAACAAAATCGATCGATAACCATCGTATACATTGTATATCGTAATGCACCTATAACTCTCAATGTGCATACAATCAGCCTTTATGTCAAATTCACAGATTAAACATTTATTTCTGAAACATAAATAACTGTTTAAAACCATATTAAAGTTTATCTATTTATTTTAGAACAGTTCATACTCTAACATTTGTGCTAAAATCATTTCCATAACCATTATGAAATTATATCAAAATACAGTAAATCATACTTTTATCAAAACACTTAAGGTTGACTCATCGCAAGTCATCCTCATCTCATATTAGTACAAAAAAATGCACTTACCTTGTATGCCTCAGTATTATACCTTAATGATGTCCAACTATTCGGCAACTTTATCCCTTCACTTTTTCTTGCTTGACTCAGGAGCTTGATTATGATCTAGACAAGCATCCATAATCATACATACAAATATGATGTTAGTATACTTACTAACACTTATCCAAAGTAATAATACTTAAAAGTACTATAAATTTCAAATTCTATTAAAATTCATCCTAAGTTAACATTTCATACTAAATAATATCAATACCCATCCTACAGTATCAATATTTCTCTTCTATGGTACCGATACCCGCTTCAGTATCAAAACCATTCTAGCATTTTAGAATTTCATTTTTGATTAAAGTATCGATACCTTACTTGGTATCGATTCTTGCACCTCAGTATCGATACTTCTTTAAATCAGTATCGATATTGTTCATCTGATTCCTCTAATTTAACCTTATAGTATATGTATTGTTCTTCTAGTACTGATACCCTTACCCAAATTTTACCTCTTTTACTTCGAATTTTACACAATTTTCACCTAAATCTCTTACTTTTAACTTTAACCATACGATTAAACTCATTATCACTTATCCAAGCTAACTTACATCCAAAAATCTCCTTATAACATCTAAAATCTCCAAAGAACACTAAAAAATAAGAATCACACCAAATTTTCAAACATGTTATTAAACATTTCTAAGGCTTCCAATCTCTTATTTACTTATTTGACAAGTCAAATATGCTTTTAAACTCCAATATCTTACCACAATTCATCTAATCACTTAAAAATCCATTTTATGAAATCTCTAATAAATCACTAATCTTTTAGTTTTAATCATCCTTTATATTTCCTTAAGCCTCTATATCATTCAAGGTTTCAAAACCAACCCATAAACAAAAGGAAAAACCAACTTGAAGAATTCTTACCTTAGTTGTGGAGGGTATGGGGAAGAGAATAAAACAAGAAGAGTAGAGAACTATTTTCAGACTTATCCTCTTATTTCCCTATTCAACACTTAAATATCTCTAAAAGAAATGAATATTAAATTCATTTCCTTCTAAAGGACCGTAATGCCCCTTCATTCCTCCATTCTTAAAAATAAGTCATAAACACAATTTTCTAGATCAATCCATGTAGTTTTCAATTTATTCAAATTAACCCACAAAATTTTAAATCATTTTACTATAATCACTGACCCGATATTTAGGGTATTACAATATAAGTACATAATAAATGCACTCACCTGGTATGCCTCACAATTATGTCTTACTGACGAATTCCAACTATTCTTGAACTTTTTCCTTTTCTTTTGGTTTACTTGTATCACGAATTATATCACTCTCTACACAAGCATCTATAATCACATATAAAAAGATAAAATACAATGTTAGTATCATTAGTAACATTTTTACAAAATGATAATACTCAAAAGTACTATTATTTTTTAATTCTTTTAATTTTCATCTTAACTTTTCCTTTTATTTATAATGGGTCATTGTCATAAATTCTTTAATTCAAGCCCAAATAATGCTAATAAATTCCCAACATTTAATTCCCATCCTAATACCTCAACAATTCCATATTTACCACTTAAGTTACTAACTTTTCCAATATTTGCCATTTTGTACTTAAACTTTACCAAATTTACAAAATGGCTAGATTTCATATTCTAACTTCAATTTCAGCCCTCAAACAGTAATTTCCAACAATGTATATCAATTATTCAGTAATTACACATTTAGCTCATAACTTTTTCCATAATTTTTCCCAACCTATTTTCTCAAGGTCGAATGGTATGTAGTTTAGGTTCAAGATTTTTGCTAGGTTCAAACATGAAATCAACCTCGATTCAATATTTCAAGATCACTAGAATCAAATCCCTAATCAAATTTCATCAAAACACTTATTGCCCCTAAAGTTAGGGTTTGGTTAAATTCAACATGTGCTTATGTAGCCATGTACAAGTGATTTTAATCATCAATCACGCTTGTATATGATTCTACAACATCAGAAACATCAAAATCCTTCATCAGTTCCATAAACCATAATCTGAACATGAACCCTAAATTTTGGGATTTTCGACACAAAACAAATTAACAAACAATAATGGTACCAAATGATAGTGTTTTTCGAATAGAACAATTTTCTATTTCACAATATGATCTAAAATCCAAAGGAAATTGCTCAAAAATTGAAAAGAAAAATTTTATTACCTTAGGACGAGGCTCACGACAATGGTGGTTGAAAATTACCCAACATCATGATAATTTCCTTTAATTTGATGTTAATTTAACTTTTATTTAAGCTTAAATGAATAAAATAGTCATTTAAAGGGAAATGTCCATTTTTTCAGTAATGAAACTTTATATTTACAATAATACCAAGCCACGTAACCTTATCATCTTTCCAAGGTCAAAGATGAACAAAATATTTTTACCCTTTTCCAATTTTACTAAGTAACTTTCCAAAAATTAAAATCTTGCCACTTTGATCCAACGGTCCAAATTAAGCATAAAAATAAATCTTCAAATTCAATGATCCATATTATTTCCATCATTTTCACATGTGGAAATAATATTTTTACCGATTTCTTACCGGACTTTAATCGTTTCTAGTTTTCAACATAAATTTTGGATCAATAATCTGATTTCAATAAAACCCCACTCTCAAGAGTAAACTGTCTATTTATGGAATAAATAATTTTGGGAAAATTATCGCTTAGGTCCCTAAACTTTTCCCACTATTATACTTTGGCTACTAAACTTTCAAAACTTACATTTTGGTTACTAACCAAAATTTAGGGTATTAAACTTCCTATGGAACAAATGTTTTGTAACCAATGAAATAATCACTCTCATTCTTCCGGTTGTGAGAATATTGTAAATTGTATTTGATGACAACAATGCATTGCTCAATCTATTGGAAAAAGAGGAAATTTCGTTGATTGATTTAATATTTAAATTAAATTTATATTCCTTTTGAATTTTAAAAATTAAAAGATATTTTTAATTTGAATATTAGTAGGATAATTATTCTTTAAATATGTCAAATTAAAAAAAATACTATTTTATTATCTATTTAACTTTGCATTTTAAAAGATAATTATATCATTTTAAATATTTCAAATTAAAATAATATATTTTTAAGTTTGAATACTAAAAGATATTTATATCTTTTGAATATTTTAAATTAAAATATATTATTATATGTTTAAATTTGAATATTAAAAGATATATGATTTTAGTAAATCTATCTTGGAAATCCCATTAAATGATGTGGTTACCTTTTAGGTTTAACACAAGTTGTGATCACTCAAATATCTTTCAGAATTCAAGAACCTCTAATTTTACTTGATCATCTAGTTGTATCCTAGGAGACAGACGATGAAAAGATCATCAACACCAAAGGAGTGGCTGGAAATATGTCTTAACGAAACTAAGTAGCGACATGCCTCAGTTGTTTTTGATCAAAAGTTTAAAATAAATTTTTTTTTATTTCTATTTATTTTACTTTAATTTTAAAGAAGTTTAATTTACTCTATTTATTTCATTAGGTTCAATCTTCGTATCGGATTGTTATTTTGCAGAACAATCTTTAGAGAAATTATTATCTCATTCTTCTACCTTTCTTAGTCCGAGATGATTAAGAAATTGTGAGAAAATCAAGATAGCAAACAAATTTGCTTCATGATTTATCCTGTCGTCTTAACGGATTTGCTAAAATATCAAAGTGGACAAATCTATTTAGTAGAAATAATCACGAAAGTAATTTATGTTACTGATTTTGTTTCAAAACCTTGATTTTATCAAATAACAAAATAAAAAATAAATGAGAATTAATTTTATACTTATTAAATTTTTTTTTATTTCGTATTTGAAATCAATTGGAATTTTAATTCTTTCACTTAACATAATTATTTGATTAATATTTTATAATAGAAATGTTTTGAAAGTAATGATTTTGCTACAAATTTAGTTTCTAACTATTTTTTGGTAGAATAAATCAGAATTTATTTTTGATTTATTGTTGGAATTATTATTAGTTCTTATTTCGAGTGTTAAATGGAATCTTGATCGCTGGTGGTCATGAGACACAATGAGAAACTAGTAAAACGCTATGGATAAAATTTTAAGATGTAATACCCAAAATTTTGGCTAGTGATAAAAATATAAGTTTTGAAAGTTTGGTTGCTAAAGTTTAAACTTTGTAAAAGTTTAGGGACCAAAAAAATAATTTTGAAAAGTTATATATTTTAGCTCGTAAATGAATAGTTTGGCCTAAAACAAGAATTTTTGTGGCAATCATATTTTCAGTTCGGGATTTGTGTTAAAAGTTATAAAGCGACAAAGTTCGGTACAAAAATCGGATAATCATACCAAACCAAAATTTTACGAAAATTTGAAGGATGTTAGATAAGGGTTAAAAATTTTATCTCTATAATTTAGACCATATAAATTTAGCGCATATTAGTGTTGTTTTTCAGATTTAGCCTAACAGTGAAAAAGTTAGTGATTAAAATGTAATTTTCAAAAATTGCATGGCCAAAGTAGAAATTCAAAGGCAAGTTGATTCATCTTTGACTATGGAATATTTTAATGGAAGATATGCAATGGCATTTAGTAATTATCAAATTTCATCAATGGCAATTTTGGAATTTCTCATTAATTAAATTTTAAATTCAATTATATTGATTTTTAAGCCAATTGTATGATTAAATAATACTAGATTATTAAAGAAAAAGAAATTTTCAGCTTCAAACTCTCTCCTGGCTGAATCCACCATAGCTTCCCAAGGTAAATATTTTTTTTATTTTTTGAAGCCATATACTTGATTTATGGATAAGAACTTTTGGTATTAAAGAGTAAATACACTCGATGACAATGAATTAACCAGTCGACAAGCATAAATTCTGGAAGTTGTTCGATAGTCTAATTAATGGACATAGATTGAATCTTCGTTTCTTCCATAGCAGCTGAAACCACATTATGCATAACTGATGATTTTTTCAGTTAATGAATTCTTTCAATATCGATTTTAACTTTCGGCATTCTATCGGTACACGAAAGATCCTTGTTTCTCTACCTGATAAGATTATCCAGTATCTCTGAATAATATTTGTAAACACTAGTGTGTTCCTTAATCGCATAAATATTTTATCTGATTTTCGACTTGAATTATGTTCTGATACATGACCTGAATTCTATTCTGATGCATAACCTGAATTTTGTTCTGATTTCTGATATGGATTCTATTCCGATATCTTATTTGAATTCTGTTTTGATTTCTAATATCTCCGTTTACTGACGGAGAAATGTTTTATATGGGGGTTTATTGTTAGAGGAAGTACATCTGTAGGCTTCTAGGTTATGCGGGGTGTATGGTTCTGGGGAACCTACACAAACAGATTGTGAAATGATAGGGGCAGTGTTCATGTTTTAAAAATATATATGTTTTAAAGGATCTGTATTTTTTTACTGGTTTTACGGGAACACACTAGATAACCTATTATGGTCTCCTGAACTTAGTCATCCGAAATATTTCTCTGAACTGAAAGCTCATTGTCTGTTACTACCTCAAATACCAATAAGATCTCTGCTCAACATAAAGATTTGTAGATTTCTGAACCGATAAGGAAATATATGTTTATCTTTATCTGCATGTTCTTCAGCATCATCTGGTAGTTCTGTATTATTGAGCTTTCCAAAGCTCACTCTATTTCTCAGCATTGCAGTGTAAAAAAATTGTACCAGTGCAGTTATCGACTTCAGTAAGGGAGTTCTTCCGGCATTGTTTGCAGAGTATGGTACATTTGATTAAGAGGAATGTAATTTTATTTTATTTTATATAAACGAGTATGAAAATCTGTTTTATTTCAGAATACTAATAAATGATTTTATGAGTTTATATTTTATGATAAAAAGTTTTAAATTTTCTGCTATTTTTACAGTGGGTCAATCGGTGGCCCTAAAGTGACAACCCATATTGGATCGAGTTACCCGCATCGGTCTGAGGGGGTTACATTTTGAGGTATCAGAGTCAGGTTTGAGTCAATTTTTTTCCAAATAGACTGGCCGATCAAATTTCAAAAAGATGTCTGATCAGTACATGCCCATAGACTACAATCGTACTTCTCTAAACTTGAACTCCAAGGTTGAGTTCCTATCTGTAATGAGCAAACCTAAGTTTTCATCGTTAGGACTCTATCATTTTATAAAGGAATACCAATAACGTCTGTCTAAATTCTGTAAAGTACCACACAAGCCATGTGAGAGTTACTCATATGAGAAATTCTGACTCGACTCTGGAAATAAAATTGGGATATGCTAATTCTCTATGAGCCTATTCTCATGACCAATACTGAATTGATTTCTCAAGCAAATTTTCATTTGGATTCTTTTATTAAAATGAGGAAAAGTTCTGATAAGAATGTATGCTCAACGGGTTAAGGATTAATAGAGTATCAATACTTCTGTAAAAGCCACTGAAAGATATGAAAGAACTGATGAAAGTTTCATTTCTGCAATTATGTGACATGAATGAATTTCGAGGATGAAATTCTTTTAAGGATGGGAGAATTGTAACACCCCAATTTAGGGGATAAATTTTAGAAATTAGAAAGTGGTGAATTTAATTAGTATTTTGAAAGAAATTGAGGATTAAATTATAAAATTTCAAAGTTGACAGACCATTATAAGAAGTGTAGAAATTCAGTGACTAAACTCATAGTTTAACCATTTTTTATATGATGAATTATACACCCGCATTTCTCGTATGTTTCTGCATAATCATTACCCATTTTCCTCCCCCATTGACCCTCCTTTCCACTCTGATCTACTCACAGTTCGACCACCGTTTGACGAACCGAAACTTCCATCGTGTTTGCTATCGATGGAAGAACAAAACCTCTCGTCGTGAATCGGCGTCTTTTGTCATAAATTTCAACTGACATTATCATCGGTTTTAACTCAATCTCCGTTGGTTTTTTGTCGATTCACATCGATCCTGTCACTCATTTTTTACAGCTCCCGCACCATCGTTTTCCTTGTATAGTTCCGAGTCCACCGGTGTCCTCCGTGTCTCCGTCGTCGCCAGAAAGTGGAGGGGTGAGGAAGTTAAAGTTTTCGATGTTTCAGAATCGAGCTCTCCACCGTTCAAAATTTTGAACCGAGCTTGGTAAGTCTCTCAAAATGCCTTAAAATAAATGTTAGAATTTCTTTCGAGACTTTTTTCGGACACCATAACACTGTTCACGCGCCACTCCCTAAGAGTGGGCATCGTCTGGCAGCAAAAAAAAGAAAGAAAACCAGTTTGAACTGGTTTGACCGCTCTGACCCGACCGACCCTACTGATCGATCGATCCCGTTGACCGTTGACCGCCGTTGATCACCGTTGACCAGAACTTTGCCCGACATTGACCGGCCGTTGAACGACCGTTGATTTTTTCCAAATATACCTATTCTAACGTTTTTTGTCGTCCTGAGTTCATTTTTGGGTTCCGTTTCACCAAATTCAAACCCGATAAGCTGATTTTCATTGATTTATCATCTAATTCGATCCGTTTTTCGAAATTAAGCCCCGTTTTTTATGAAATTTTCATTGTTATGTATTTGAAGAATTATGGGAAGTTGAATTAAAGATCGAGAGCATTCGAATGGAATTTATTTGGTCGATCAATATGGCACAAAAATCGAGGTAATACTTTACAACCTCTTTATGCTTATTAGAATATTTTGATATTGGTAAATACATGAATAAGATGATATTGGTCGCATAAGTCTAGTTAATTAATTTCTACACTCGATCCGAATACGATAAAAATTCGGTAACTGATTATGGTTCAGATGTCTTTTATTAGAAATTGAGGGATTGTCAGAATTAAAATTACAATTTTTGTGTTTAGTGATGAAGGAATCAGCTTGGATCTATAACATATAATTTATTTCATCACATGTACTTGGATAATAACTCTAAAATGACATTAATCCGGTAAAATTACAGATGTGCATAAGAAATGCTAGTTTTGGTTAGAAGATTTGGATAACTGGTTTTTAACACCATAAGGGTTTATGCAAGATACTAGAAGTCTGTTAAGGGAATCATTTCAATATCATAGAAAGTTCGAGAAAGCAATTAACCATAGGATCTGTAAATTATAATTATTTTCGTTAAGAGTTAATACCGAAGTTATATGGTTAAGAAATTTGAAAATGCCCTTAAGAGGTAAAAATTATCCTAGTTGACCCTGAATGAGAAAGTAATTTGAGGATTTGTACTTAACTCGATAAATTACGGATTTAATTGTTAAGATCATGTCTTTGTACAGAAAATTACTGATAACATACTGGTAACTTCTGAGAAGACAATTGACCTAAAAATCTTTGAGTTAAGAATAAATTATCGAGGGTACTCTTTTCTCATAATTGTTCGAAAGGTCTGGAAAAGATGATACATTTGAATTAAATAATAAGATCATATGGAAGGAAAGGACTGAAATGCACAAGATCTGTAAAATGACCAAAATAGCCCTATAATGGAAATGACCCAAGAATATCACCAAGCTAAGGAGTGATGGGATATCCTCGAGCTCGATAATGAATGGAATAAAATTGAACACCAAAATGACCAAAATACCCTTATGGCCTATACTAAGTAAATGTCTTGGATTAATTAAGGAATCCAAATAAGTATAGGTGTTGCACTACCTTTAAAAGTTATGGAACACAACTTAAGTGAGCCGATCAACCTTAATGATATATTAGTACCTGAATGGCATAGATATTACTTGAATGTGTGTTAGTCTTCTCAAGTTTGGCTCAATGATAATTTTGGAAGTATTCAACTCATCTCAACTCTAGATCGCATTCAGTACTAAGAATTTGATATTTGTTTGATAAATCAATAACGAATACCGAACTAAACTGAACGGAAGTTTATTATGTATCCGAAATTCAGAAAACAGTCGAACTACTCTGGAAAACTCTAAAGTAACCGGGATAGACTTGACTGTTAAATAAAATAAGTAACCTCAATGACTGAGGATTAAATAAGTGATTTGGATGAGTTTGGAAACGTTAATGAACATTCATGATGTAATGTTCTTATGGGTCATGAACTACAAATCAAGCATGCTAGCATTTCATGATATCGTGGAAGCATGGAAATGAAATATAGAGCATTAGAATATCTGTTAGTTTCCTTAAGATCTATTCAGTGATGATTACGAAGATGATCTATGGATAAAAATTTTGGTATTAAAGAGTAAATACCTTGGAAGGACAATGAATTAACCAGTCGATAAGAATAAGTTATGGGAGTTGTTCGATAATCCGATCAATAAACATAGATTGAATCTTCTTTTCTTCCGTGTCAGCTGAAATCACATTTTGCATAACTGATGATTTTTTCAGTTAATGAACTCTTCCAATAATGATTCTAACTTCCGACATTCTATCGGTACACGAAAGATCTTTGTTTATCCGCCTTATAAGATTATCCAGTATCTCTGAATAATATCTGTAAACACTAGTGTGTTCCCTAATCACATAAAATTTTTATCTCATTTCCGACTTGAATTCTGTTCTGATACATCACCTGAATTCTGTTCTGATTTCTGATATTGATTTTATTCCTATTTTTGATCTGAATTCTGTTTTGATTTTTGATAACTCCGTTTACTGACGGAGAAATGTTTTATATGGGGGGTTTATAGTTGGAGGAAGTATATCTGCAGGCTTCTCAGCTGTGTGCTTAGGGCCTTACTGGTTGTGTTGGGTGTATGGTTCTGGGGAACCTACACAAACAAATTGTGAAAGGATGGGGGTAGTTTTCATGTTTTGAATATATATGTATGTTTTAAAATATATGTATCTTTTTACTGGTTTTACGGGAACATACTAGATAACCTATTCTTATTTCATGAACTAAGTCATCTGAAATATTTGTCTAAACTGAAAGCTCACTGTCTGTTTCTACCCGAAATACCAGTAGGATCTCTGCTCAACATAAAGTTTTGTAGATGTTTGGACCGCTAAGGAAGTATATGTTTATCTATATCTGCACGTTCTTTAGCTTCATCTGGTAGTTCTGTACTACTGATCTTTCTAAAGCTCAATCTATTACTCACCATTGCAAGGTAAAATAATTGTACCAGTGCAATTATCGACTTCAATAAGGGAGTTCTTTCGGCATTGTTTGCAGAGTATGGTACATATGATTAGGGGGCATGTAATTGTATTTTGTTTTATATATACGAGTCTGAAATTTTTTTTTATTTATGAACACTAATAAATGATTTTATGAGTTTACATGTAATGATAAAAAGTTTTAAATTTTCCGCTATTTTTATAGTGGGTCGCTCTGGTGGCCCTAATATGGAAACCTAGATCGGATCGGGTTACCTGCATCAGCTTGAGGGGGTTACATGGATTATGTTATTTCGATACTAACATTTAGTTTAAATATTTAATGCTATTGTATGGCGTCATCAGACCACGATAAATATAGTAATCCAAGTAGCTCAAAAGCGAAAACAAGTGCGGGGTTGAGAAGGTTACCGTGGAGATGGTTCGATAATAAGACAAAGTTGAGTGCACATTTAATTTGTACTTATATTATCGAATGAACATTGGCTTGGGATGAGCCAGCGACAAAGTTACTATGGTAGGAAGTAACTCCTAAATATTATGTGACTTGTGATTTATGCATATATGTTCATTTGATAGGCTAATAGAATTATAGAATTAACTAAGGATGTTTAGTAGGGAAAGATGCCTATAAATTATAATTCGAACAATAAGTTTATAAAATTACGATAAATTATATATATGTGATTTGAGGATGATCTCTATACCATTAGATTTGTATATCAGTCTAGTTTCAATTAAAACAAACTTCTAATAATTTTGACGGGTGTACAAAAATATATGAATTTTTAATCGAGGATACATCAGAAAACATGAATGCAGATTCTGCTAAAAATAGTTTATGTAAGTCACCTTTGAAAATTCGCTATAAATTGTACAAATTGAACAAGAAGATATGCATTATATGGTTAAATTCGTATTCAAGAATAGTTTCCAGTGGTACAAACTGCTGGAGTATGAAATTTTGATAAATCGTGTAATTAAAACAATTAAAAGCGAATGATTAATTTAAAGCTTAGTGAGGCTTATATTTTGATTTATAAATAAAGTATCAAAGTTAGTACATATTATTATTTTAAACATTATGATCGAGGATGACTTGCGATATGTCAACATCATATTATTTTGAAGTACGATTTATGATTTATAATTTTGGATTATTTCTATAGATGTTTTATCAAGTTTTACGATTGATTTAGGATATGAACTGCCCAAGTACAATTTTTATGATAATGAATATTAAATGTTTCTGATTTTAAGACGTTGAATAATAAATGATTATATTATGATTGGTAAGGTATGTTGCATTGAGAGTTGTAGGTACATTTGGCATGCCATTAAGTTGAGTACTTCCAAGTTAAGTTATGGTACATTCGTTTACATTATGATTAGCATCGGTGGTGCTCTCATGTTATGATATGTACACGGAGTGCAACTTATGATAAGCTATTATTTGGCACTGTGATATGCCCAGTGCGCACCTTATGTTCTACTCAGGTACCTTGTATTCTATTACATATACATTGGGCTAAAAAAGTAAATGTGAAAGTTATGAAAAGTATATGAAAGAAAAGAATATGAAAATGAAATGAAAGTTCTGAAATATGTACGAATGAAAGAATATGAATTGTTTATAATAGTTGATGTTGATTTACATGATTTTTGATAAAATCATGAGATGATGATTTTCAGGTTTTCAAGAGGAAAACAACTTGAATAGCTCATTTAGAAGTTTTAATATTTTTATTTAAATTACAATTTTATGTTACAATACTTTATGAAATTTATGGTTTATATTACTTTAGCTATGTATTGTCTCACTAAGTTTTACTTAGCATGTGATGATTTTCACGCGTAGGTTCAGATAGAGAAAGGAACATGAAGTGACGAGCCTCCTGAGCACCTTTTTCGAAAATTGTACTGCATACCAATATTAGTAAGACATTTCACTTTTTGACTTATTCGTAGCATGTATATTATATCTGTATATTGCTTTACTGAATTAAATTTTAAATAGTCTGTATTAGGAAACTAGGATCGTTTTATTTTATCTAGTTTAGTTTTATCAATATTTATGAATGAGTATAATATATATATAATTATGTTTTAAATGGTTTGAAAATTTAATAGAGTTAAGGCAGTTCTAAATAGTTTATAAAATGTCACTAAACTATCTAATTGCTGCTTCAAAATAGGTTTGTTTTCGATGTTAAAATATTAATTTATGATTTTATGTGAAATAGAAAATAGTTTCAAAGTTGAAATATGAATGTTTTAAAACGAAACAAAATTTAAGCATTTATGTTCAGTGAATGTTTGTGAACTTAATGTGACGTCTTTAGCTAATATTTTGAGACATATACGGGCTATGCATGTTACATTTATTGGTATCAGTTGTGTAGTTCTAGTCGATTATCTGCCTAAACTGACCCTATGTTATGTTGGAAATACGCACATGCTACTAGGATGTCAAAATTTCTAATATGGTATGCCTTTATTATTTTATTGATGATGTAACTCCTTATTAACATGACTTTGACATGTATTTGTTAGATGTCAAAAGTTATGAACTAGGGTATGAAAATAGATAATGATAAAAAGGGAATCGAGACTAAAATTAATCTAAATGGACCTGGGAGGACTTTAGTATCTCACCCTAAAAGGGTTGAAGTTGTAAGGGATTTTCCTCCATTCTATGGAAGAAATGTCCCAAATTTTAATGAGGTTATTGAATTAGAGGAATCTATCAGAAGGTTTAAAAGGATTACAAAAGAAGTTGAGACCGATGAGAATCTATCAAATGGTTGAAGCTGTAAGGGATTTTCCTCCATTATGTGGATGAAATGTTCGAAAGTTTAATGAGGTTAATGAATTAGAGGAATCTATCAGAAGTTTTAAAAGGATTACAAGAGAAGTTGAGACCGTTGGAATCCATATATTATTGTATTTACTGATGATTCTAGAATATCTACATATAAGTAAAATGTATGCTAAAGTTTAAAGAAAGTTAAGTTTTTAGTGAATCAGATGACAAATATGTTATATTTTGAAAGGATTTAAAATGATATTTAATGAGAGTAGTTGTGATCTAAAAGACTTGAAGGGTTTCACGATTATAGTAATTGAAGTAAGATTATAGAAATGATAAAGTATATGAAGAATAATTTCAGGTGGTAAAGTAGAATTTACCATTAAGAGTAGGTTATGTTAATAAAAGATTGTTGTAAATAGGCATTTTTTTATAATTTATTTATTGTAGTAAACAGTTGGGTTTTATCGTCAGTGTAAAGTAAATAAATAGAACTTGTTTGATAAAGATTCTAGGGGTAACATTCCCAAAAAATCATATGGAATTACTATTTGATGTGAGGGTTTTGAAATAATAGTAATTAGAGAAAAAGTAAAATAATTGCTTATTGTTACATTAATAGTGACAGCATTAAAATTTATGAAAAAAGGGTTGTTCAGCTTTTATGGTAAATGTAGTTCATAGTCGAATGTCTGAATTTAGATTGGATAATATTCCGACAGTTTGGAAATTTCTAGATGTATTCTGAAAAATTGCCTGGGTTATCTCCTAATCGAGAAGTGGAGTTTAAGATTGATATTTTCGGGTATAGTACCCATCTTAATGGCCTCGTACCGAATGGTTTTAACTAAACTCATAGAGCTAAAGGCACAATTAAATGAGTTATTTGATTGGATTTGTTTTAGACTGAGTGTGTTTTCATGGGGTGCACCGATATTCTTAGTTATAAAGAAAGATGGATCGAATCAATTATGTATAGATTACACTTAGCTAAATAAAGATATAGTGAAGAATGAAATCTCTTTTCTAATGATTGATTATCTATTTGATCAACTTAAAGGTACTTTAGTAATTTTGAAGATTAATCTTCGATTTGGATAATATCAGTTGATGATTAAAGAGGAATATGTTTCGAAGACAACTTTCGGAACTGATATGGTCACCATGAGTTCGTAATGATGCCATTTTAGTCGACTAACATCCCTGCAACATTCATAGAATTGATGAATTAATGTTTTACTCATTATTGGATTAATTTGTGATCGTGTGTAGTGATGATATTTTGGGTTTATTTCTAAGACTAAATATGAACACAACAAACATCTTTACATTATACTTTAGACACTACAGAATAAAAGTTATATGCAAAGTTGTCAAAATATGAATTTTGGTTGCCGTAATTTGTTCTCTTGGCCATGTGATTACAATAGAAAGAATCAAATTATATTCCAAGAAACTACAAATTATAGTAGAATCAAAATTTTGAAGAATGTTATGAAGTTTGAAATTTCTTAGGATTTAATGGTTCTTATCAAAGATTTATGAAGAATTTTTTTTTGTAATTTCTCCACTTACTGAGTTGTGTAGAAATGATGTATTATTCGTTTAGACTGAAAAAGTGCCAACAAAGTTTCGATATGAAGATTCTAATAGAAACGTCGGTTTTAGTGCAACCAGAATCAAGTAAAGATTATGTAATTTACAATGATGCATCTTATCATGGATTGGGATGAGTATTAATATAATAAGATAAAGTGATATCTTATGATTCAATATAATTAAAGATGCATGAACGAAATTATCCAATCCATAATTTGGAGTTAGCAGTTATATAGTATTTGTTTTAAAAAGTTGGCACCACTGTTTCTAAATAGTGATATTATATTTATACAAGTTATAAACGTTTGAAGTATCTGCTAACTTATAAGGAATTGAATTTAAGGTAAAATATATTTAAGAGATTTTGATGTGATTAATGACTATCATCTTGGAAAAGCTAATACGGTAGCTGATGTATTTGTCAAAAGATCTTGTTTACTTTTAAAGCTTTAGATAATTAATTGTTAATGAAGAACGATGGTGCACTTGTTACAAACTAAGGTTGAGACTTGCATTATCAGATTAGATTAAAGAGCTTTAAATCCAATATAATAAGTATTTAGAATGGATCAAATATCAAGAATATGATAAAGTATTTCATAAATTTTCATCTTAAAAAAGGGTATGAAATTATAGCATAAATGAAAGTTAATTCTAAAATTTATTGACCCATATGAGTTTATAAAGAGAGTTGGACTGATAGCTTACTATTAACATTACCTCCAGAAATGGATAAGATTCATATTGTGTTTCATGTATCAATGCTTCGGAAATATCGATCAGATCCATCACAAGTAATTACACCGAAGTAAATTGAAATTCAGCCAGATTTATCTTATGAAGAACCTATAAAGATTATAGCACATGGGGTTGAAGAACTGAGAAATAAGACGATTCCACAGGTAAAAGTTCGTTGGTGAATCATAGAGTTTAGGAAGCGACTTGGGAATGATAAGAAGATATGAGAAAGCAGTTTCCTCATCTATTATACTTCAATTACGTAAATATGTATAGAAAATTTGAGGAAAAATTTTCTTTATAGGGGAAGAATTGTAATACCCCAAATTTTTACTACTGACTAAAATGTAAGTTTTGAATGTTTGATGGCTAAAGTTTAAATAATCTAAAAGTTTAGAGACTAAAAATGTAATTTTGAAAAGTTATATATTTTAACCCATCAATGAACAATTTGGCCTAAAACAAGAATTTTTGTGGTAATCAAATTTTCGGTATTAGATTTGTGTTAAAAGATATAAAACAATAAAGTTTAATACAGAAATCAGATAATCATATCAAACCGAAATTTTACTAAAATTTTTAGGATGTTAGATAAAGTTTGGAAATATTATTTCTATATTTTAAATCATAGAAATTTAGAACATATTAGTGTAATTTTTTAGATATGTCCGAACAGTGAAAAATTTAGTGACTAAAATGTATTTTTTAAAAATTACACGATCAAAGTATAAAGCTTAAGGAAATTTGATTCATCTTTGACTATTGAATATTTTAATGGAAGATAATGTAATGTCATTTGGAAATTATCAAGTTTCATTAATGGCAATGTTTGGATTTCTCATTAATTGAATTTTAAATTCACTTATATTGATTTTAAGCCAAGTGTATGATTAAATAATACTAGATTATTCAAGAAAAAGAAATCTTCAGCTTCAAACTCTCTCATGGTTGAATCCGCCACAGCTTCCCAAGATAAATTTTATTTTTTTCATTTTTGAAGCCATATACTTGATTTTTGGATTAAACTATTAAATAGAGAATTAATCTACATGAAATTCTCTATCATTTGTTATAAATATTACATGGTGAACATGCCTATTTCATGAGATTGAAAAATGGGGTTTATGTAGGGTTCATGGATTTTGAAAGATTCATGAAAGATTATTATGGTTTTGATGTTGGAGATTAATTCTAAGGAATGTGTGATAATTAAAATGATGCGTAGAATCTTATACACCATTTGACCATGCTGTGGTTTTTGAGAATGTTGGGATTTTGATGTAGTTTGATGTTGTAATGATTAGAATAACTTGAAATTGATGTAATGAAGTTGAATTCATGCTTGAAATTGAATAGAAATCAAGCCATAAAGGACTTATAGTATTCCGTCATAAGGGAATAATTTGGGGGAAAATGTTGAGAAATTTCCTATGGTCTAGAATTTATATTAGAAGTTTTCTATATGATTTGGAGATCAATTTGGAACCTGAGATAGTAAAAGGTTTAATTTACAATTTTTTAGAATTTTAGGACATTATTACGTGAATGTGATAATTGAGGTTTTTAATGTTGAACTTTATTATTGAAATGTTGGAACTTTAAGTTAGGAAGTTGATTGGAACCAAATTTCAAATTTGGTAAAATTCAAAGGTGAAATTCGAAAAGTAATTATACTTAGGGGACATGATTGCGAGTTTATTAAATGTGAAAGTATCATTTAGGTATAATATTACATTGCTTGAAATTTTATTTATATGCTGATTTTTGAGTTTAAATATTGAGTTGGGATCAAATTATAAGTTTATAAAGATGGGTGGTTGAATTCAAAAAGTCTAAGAAAATTTATGATGGAATTTCAAGTTTTTGGACGTTAAAGTATTGATTTGAGTATTTTATTAAGGCGCTGGAAATATTAGTAATTATTGTGCAATGATCATAATGATGAAGAATCATTATGAAATTAATGGAAAAGTTAAGATGAATTTTAGAAAGAAATTATATATAGTGGCTTGATTATGCAATTTGCAAAGTTGAAGGTTTATTATGAAAATAAATATTTTTAGAAGCTTGAAATTTTGATGGAAAATACGATTTAGTTTTATATCAGTTCAAGTGTCGATTTTATCTCTATTGGAATTTATATTTAAAGATTAGATTATGTTAGTTCAATACTAACATATAGTTTAAATATTTTATGTTATTATATGACTTCGTTAGACCATGATAAACCTAGTGATCCAAGTAACTCGAAAGTAAAGTAAAAAGTGTGGGATTGAGAAGACTATCGCGAAGAAGGTTCGATAGTAAAGCAAAGGTGAGTGCACATTTAATTTGTACTTTTGTTATCGAACGAACATTGGCTTGCGATGAATCAGTGACAGAATTACTATGGTAAGAAGTAACTTCTAAATATCATGTGATTTGTGATTTATGCGTATATGTTCATTTGATAAGCTAATAAAATTATAGAAGGAACTAAGGATGTTAAGTAAGAAAAGCTACCTATAAATTATGTTTCGAATAGTAAGTTCAGAAAATACCATAAATTATATATGTTTAAAGGATGATATCTATTCCATTGGATTCAAATATCAATATAGTTTCGTTTAAAATAATTGGCTATAGATTTTGTGAAGTGTATAGAAAGATATGATTTTTTAATCGATGATACGTCAGAAAATAGGAAAGTAGATTATGCTCGAAACAGTTTCTGTAAGTCAACTTTGAAAATTCGCTATAAATTATACAAGTTGAACTAGGATAAATGCCTTATATGGTTAGATTTTTATTTGAGTTTAGTTTTCCATTTGTATAAGTGGAATAATTTTTGAGTATAAGTGGAATAAATTTTGAGTATGTATATTAACACAGAATAATACTTATTTGAAGCTAGTGCAAACTGCTGGAGTATGAAATTTCAATAAATCATGTAGTTCAAACAATCGAAAGCAAAGGATTAATTTAAAGCTTAGTGAAGATTATATTTTGGTTTATAAATGAAGTATCAAAGTTAGTGCAATTTATTATTTTAAATATTATGATCAAGGATGACTTGCGATAAGTCAACCTCATATTGTTTTAAATTATGTTTTATGATTTTTAATTATGGATTATTTCTATAAATGTTTTATCAAATTTTATGAATGATTTAGGGTAAGAACTGCCCAAGTCATCCTCGTATAATTGTTTTATGAATGATTTAGGATATAAAACATAGCCCAAGTCAAATTTTATAAATGTTTTATCAAATTTTATGAATTATTTAGGGCATGTCAAATGTACCTAAGACTCTCAGTGTAACATACAATGAATATTAAATGTTTCTGATTTTAGGACATTGAATAATAATGATTATATTATGATTTATAGGTCCACTGTATGTTGTATTGAGAGTCGTAGGTACATTTGACATGTCATTAAGTTGTGTACTTTCAATTTAAGTTATGGTACATTCGTGTACATTATGATCAACATAGTTGGTTCTCATGTTACGATATGCACTTGGAGTCCATCTTATGATAAGTTATGATTTGGCTCCATGATGTGCCCAGTGCACACGTTATGTTCTACTCAAGGACCTTGTATTCTCTTACATATACATCGGGATATAAAAGTAAATGTGAAAGTTATGACAAGTATATGAAAGAAAAGAATATAAAAATGAAATGAAAGTTTTGAAATATATATGAATGAAAAAAATATGAATTGTTTATAATATTTGATATTGATTTACATGATTTTTGATAAAATAATGAGATGATGATTTTCAGGTTTTTAGAGAGGAAAACAACTTGAGTAGCTCAGTTTGAACATATTAATGTTTTTATTTAAATTACAATTTTATGTTATAATACTTTATGGAATTTATGTTTCATATTACTTTAGCTATGTACTGTATGACTAAGTTTTACTTATTTCGTGATGATTTTCATGCGTAGGTTCATATAGAGAAAGGAATGTGATGTGAGGAGTCGTTGTTCATATAGAGAAAGGAACGTGACGTAAGGAGTCGCTTGAGCACCTTTTCTGAAATCGTACTTAATACCAGTATCAGTATGACATCTCACTTTGACTTATGAGTGGCATGTATATTATATTTGTATGTCACTTTATCATATTTAATTTTAAATAGTTTGTAATAGTAAACTAGGACTGTTTTATTTTATATAGTTTAGTTTTATCAGTATTTATAAATTAGTAGAATCTATACATAATTATATTTTAAATGTTTTGAAAATTTAACAGAGTTTAGGCAGTTCTAAATAGTTTATGAAACATCACTAAACCGTCTAATCACCACTTGAAAATTGGTTTTTATCGATGTTAAAATATTAATATATGATTTTATGTGAAATATAAATTATATTTTTAAAGTTGAAATATGAATGTATTAAAAAGAAATAAAATTTTAAGCATTTATGTTTAGTGAATAGTTGTCATGTTGATGTGACATCTTTAGCTCGTATTTTGAGACGTATATGGGCTATGGATGTTACACATAATATGTTGTTCTATTTTACCATGTTAAATTTAGCCAAATATCGGATGATTCTCATATAACTAAAGAGGATAAGGTAAACGTTGTTACCACAATCACTACTATTAAAGTTTGGATGTATTATGACTTCCTATATTGGAAATACATCATGAATGTATTATCAAGTACATTATATAAGGTGTATAGTATCTGTAAAGTGGATAAAAGAATTATGGATAACATTGGACATGGATATAAAATGAAAGATGTTGGTACTAATGAATTGTTAGTGATCAAGTTCTTAAAATTCATAATAATGACACAAACGAGGGAGAATAAATATTTTATTACCTTCATTGATAATAGGAAAAGTATTGCTATGTATTTGCTAAAAGAGCAAAAGCGAAGTTATAGGGAATTGTTTTTCTATAAACATGAAGTTGAAAATTGTAACACCCAAATCTGGTCTAGCCTGAAGTCCAGAAGATTTGGATATTACACGAAACCACCAGAGTGGCCAAAATCTTTTTTTCATTTAAACATGAGTTTTATCCATAAATAAGAAAAACGTAAGCATTGCAATTTTACAAAGGGGATTTCCCATAGTAACATTTCAAATATGTCAAATTTATCAAAATAGTTACGACTCAATATACAAAAAGGGTCTATGAGATACATGCCCACTAAAATAACCGAGATGTACTATATAGCTTGTTGAAATCTAGAATCCACAACCCGACGATAATCTCCTCAATGGAAACTTACTAACTTGCAAATGAAAACAAATTTCGAACAAATAGCTACAAGCTCAGTGCCACATATAATTTTTTATTCAACATGCATCCATTAAAGATGAATGCTAACAAGCACAACCATGAGGTAACGGAATTAATCAAGCAAAAGTCATAAAAATAATATTGAACACAATCACAAAGTATGTGCAACACCCTTATCCCGTATAGTATACTATTACGAGTTAAAGATATCAGACCAACTATTAAAAACATTTCATAAAACAAATGTGTAAAAATTTGATTCTTTTAAAAAAATTCGAATTTTAACATTTATTATAAAATAATTTATCATATAAAATCAAAATATAATATTATTTTGATTTCTATTTCAAATCCAGTTTCTGATAGCAACTAGGTAGTTCTATTTTTTCATATCATAAATAAAATTTTCTAAAAACGGTATAATTTAAAATCTAATTAATTAATATTTAAGTATTAATAAAATAATGCTAATTTATATTATTAATTATATTTAATATTAACCATATTTATAATTTGCAAACATTTCTTACTCGTGTAAATGCCAACAAGAAATTTAGAACACAATAGAATGACATTATTATTACATGTAAATATTCTTTGATGATTGAACCCGTTAGTCCTCATACATTCTCTTAACTACGCATGAAAATCATCACACAGTAAGTACTTAGTGAGGTAATCGTAGTAATAGTCAATGTAATACAACACATAAATATAAATAAATAATATTACTCAATGCATTATGATCACTTTACCTATAGTTCAACCGTGTTACCATATATTAATATGATATAAACCATATATAATATTTCTTACCAATATACTTTCCATTCATTCCAAAAGCTCATAAGCTTATTAACATGTTTATCATTTATTAACAAATAAACCATAACCCAAAATATAAACATATGAGGACCATGGGTACACGAGTCAAATATGCACCGAAGTGCCAATACACATAAGGTCGTGCCCACCATATGCACTAAGTACCCTTTATATACACTATAGTGTTAAACCGGATATGCAGCCTGCTGCTGGGCTCTATGGCTACCAAGTATACCACTGTCCCTCAATGACTTACTTGGGCTTATAGTCTATTTTTTATTCCATCAGTGTCAATATATATCAATATAATTTAATATTGGGTAGTTCATATTCAAAATAATATTCATGATAAACATCATATATATCAGTGTCAATATATATCAGTGCATTTTATATTCAACTCTTTACATATTTAAAATATGTCAAATATATGATAAATGAAATAATTATCATGTCAATTTAAATAAGGTAGACTCATCGCATGTCTTCCTGATGATGTATAAAACATCCATGTATAATGTTATGTATGCATTGCACTCACCTTGACACTTTATATATATATCATGATCATCATCAATTATTTTTTCTTTTTAAAATATACACATCATATAATAAATATCATAACTATCATGCCAATTGTAATGAAGTTGATTGATTTTACACATTTAAGATAACATATAACATAAGAGTCCCACAAAATACACGATTTACCATAATTTCATATTTTTGCAGTTTTCACTACCCTTAAAGATATTATTTTGTATTAATCTATGCACTTAAAAATTATTATGTTTATACCAATAAAAACTAGACTCGAATATGAATCTAACCATATAATACACTTCTTCTAGTCAACTTGTACAATTTATAGTGAATTTTAAAAGCTTACTTACAAAAGCTGTTTTGAGCAGAATCTGCTGCCCTATTTTCTAACCAATCCTCGATTAAAATTTCATCTTTTAATCACTTCTGTATAATTTATGGTGATTTTCTAAACTCAATATTCAAATCATAATTTTTAGACATCTTTCACTAATTAGCATCCTTGGCTTATTCCCTAATTCTATTAGCTTACCAAATGAACATATATGCATGAATCACAAATCACATAACATTTAGGAGTCACTTCTTACCATAGTAACTCCGTCACTTACTCATCGCAAGCCAATTTTTGCTCGATAACATAAATACAAATTAAATATGCACTCACATGGTGTCTTTAACTAGTAAACCTTCCTTAGAAATTCACATATAATCCTTAAGCTTATCCTTATATTTAATAAAGTTTTATATTTCAATCATAATCTAAATGAACACAATTTACAAAACATATACAATTTAACCACATGTTAGAATCGTAATAACATAGGCACGCAATAGAAAATAATTTCCTAAAAATATTTTGATCTTCATTCGATACTAATTTCATGTCATAAAATCTATGTTGACCTTAATACTTCAAGTTGACCACTCAAGTCCCTTTTCATCCAAATTCCTAAAAACTTCACATAACATTTTCTACTTTACATTTTAGGCATTAATTATGAATTATTTTAGAATTCATCTCAACTTTTCCATTTATTCATAATGGTCCTTTATCATTTAACTTCAATTCAAGCTTCAATTGACATAATAATAAACTCTAGCATTCAATTCCAGCATAATGCATCATCTAATTAAAATAGCACATCAACCCCTTAATTTCTAAACTAGTGCAAATTTGTGAATTGGTCTAAATAACATTCTAAAGCTTGTAGAACCTTTCAAATATCATTCTAAGCATAGTGAAAATTTTCATAATTTTCCCTAACTTCTTCATGTAGGCTGAATTTTTAAGGTTTCCAAATCCATGATTTTTACTTTGACTCAAGCATGAATTAAACCTCTAAACAACATTTCAAAGTTTATACAATCAAACCTCTAACATAATTTAACCAAATCACAAATTTTTCAAAACCCTAAGTATGGCGAAATGTTATTTCATCTAATTTCAATTAGTTTTAATCATCATACAAGATTGAAAAAAACTCTATAACATCAACAACATCAAAATCTATTATCAATTCATAAAACCATAACGTCTCCTTCATCCACCTTATTCATGAACTCATGATTTCAAGCATGATTAGCATGTATAATTGGCACCAAATGATAGATCATTTCGAATAGATCAATTTTCTATTTCACGCTTTAATCCAAAAACCTAAAGAAATTGCTTGAAAATGAAAATAAAAATTTTCCTCCATACCTTGTGAAGCTTATGTCCACGGTTGATTTTAAATATAATTCCCATCAAATTTATAGTTAATTTAATGTCATTTAATTGGATATGACAATGTTACCCTTATTGAAACTTGATAATTACTAAAAAAAACCCACCATGGACACCATAACCAAAGCTTCAGATGGTGGGCTTAAAATTGAGCTCTAAAGGAGGAGATTGTAGTTCTTACCATTACAAATCTAGACTAAGGATATTGAACAATAAAGTTACTACCTTTGGGAGATTTTAAAAGAGGGAAGAAGAGAAAGATGAAGAAGAAGAAGACAAGGGAATGAATTTTTCCCCCAACATGTGACATATGAACAACTAAAGGGAATTAGCTTTTGATTCAAACAATTGATAAATTATTCCCTTGGTCCTCCTTATTCTGACTCGAAAACAAAAAGATGATTTTTAAAATCTTGTGGGCCTAAGGTCAAGCTTAAACCAACCCTGTAACACCCATTTCTAGTATACATTTCCGTACACGAGTTACAGATGTCACATGACTTTTGAAACACTCTCGATACTTGAAAATCAGTAAAATTTTTGTTTTCTTTAGATAAAACAATTTAATAATATATATTATAAGACATTATTCAATTATATATATATTAAACATGTCTACTCCAATTATCACTAGTTCATGTTTCCATATTTAAAATCAATATAAGACTATCCAATTAATCTATTACAAACCAATTTCCAAAAAATTTAAATAGAGATAATAGGACATTCATAAGTACATGCCACTAAACTAAGTCAAAATTTCATCATAGGATGTCTTACTGATATTGCAATATATTTCTCGATGCTTGGAGTTGTTCAGTACTCTTTACTTCTAATCTCAACTTTTACCTACGCGTGAAATCAACACACATTAATTATTTACTTAGTGAGGCATAATAATGTAATTGAACTGAAATTCATACATAATCATATCATAGCTATTGAAATATGAAATAATTTGTACACATCATAAAAATTAGTTAATCATCTCAATTAAACCTAGTTTCTTTCATATAGTCATTAAAACCATTCTTAGTATGCCAAACTTACATATCTTTCTGTATTTTGTTCCGAATTATACTTTTTTTTACCCAATATATGTTAAATAAGAATTTAAGGTACATATATTGCACCGAAACGATCATTCACCTTTTATGAATACCATGAGTGACACATTTTCTGCCAATAATGTATTGTTATGCATTTTCATTTATGGCACCTTTCTTCCAATAATGCATCGTTATGCATTTTCATTTATGGAACTTTTCTTCCAATAATGCACTTTTATGCATTTTCATTTATGGCACCTTTATGCCAATAATGCACCGTTATGCATTTTCATTTATGGCACGTTTCTGCCAATAATGCACTGTAATGCATTATCATTTATGACATCTTTCTGCCAATAATGCACCGTTATGCATTTTTATTTATGGACATTTATGCCAATAATGCATTGTTATTTATTCCATTTATGGCACCTTTATGCCAATAATGCACTGTTATGTATTTTCATTTATGGCACCTTTATGCCAATAATGCATTTTCATTTATTTTAGAGCAGTTCATACTCTAAAACTTATTCCTAATATCATTTCCATACACATTTATGAAAGTATATTAAATATTATAAAACATACATTAAATCAAAACATTCTAAGTTAACTCATTGCGAGTCTTCCTCATCACATATATATACATTAAATGCACTCACCTGATAAGCCTCGCTAATAAGCTGTAATGATGCCCGACTATTCGTCAACTTTATCTTTGCCCTTTTTCTTGCTTGACTCATGAGCTTGGTTATGATCTACACAAGCATCCATTAAAGGCATATACCATACCAATGTTAGTATATTCCCTAACATTTATACTTTAATAATACTCAAACGTACTATTATTTTCAATTTCTATTACAATTTCAGCCTTTCTTACAATTCTAGGCTCAATGGTATCGGTACCCCTACCATTGTATCAATACTTCTATACTATGGTACCTATACTCCCTTTCAGTATCAATACCATTTCTGCGTTCTGGAATCCATGGTATCGATACCTTTCTCTTTGTATTGATACTAATTGCATCAGTATTGATACTATTCATCGTAATTCTTCAAATTTAAACCTATAGTATCGGATTGTTCTTCCAGTACTAATACCCCTACCCATATTTTCCATTTTTCAGCTCAATATTTACCAAATTTTTGTTTAAATATCTTACTTTTACCTCAAACAATACCCTTAAACTTAATCAATTAACCCAACTAACTTTCCTCCATTTAGCTTCTTATAACATCTAAATTTTCCAAAGAACTTCTCAAACTAAGAATCATACTACTTTTATAACATGTTTTAAATCACATCCAAGGTTTTTAATCTCTTATTTACTTATTTGACAAGTCAAATCTACTAATAAACCTCAATAAAACTCATATTTTAACATACCATTCAAAAACCCATTTTCTTTAATCTCAAATAAATTATCCATTTCTTAGTTTTAATTCTCTATAACCCTTCCTTAAGCTTCCAAAACACTTAAGGTTTCAAGAACAAACCAAAAACGAAAGGAAATACTAGCTACCTGAAACCTTACCTTTGGTTATGGATGAGAGCACAATCACGGGGAAAGAAGAAGAGTAGATCACTTAGTTTAGTTTTCAACTTTCCTCATTTTCCCTTTCTTAAATCCCTAATAAAATAAATTTTAAATTCATTCCACTCTAAAAGAGTAAAATGCATTTTCATTCTTCCATTCTTACCAATTGCTCTGGATCAAATCATTTCTTATACTTTACCATTTATTCAATTTAATCCTTAAAATTTTAAATCATTTCAATATAATCACTGGCCTAATATTTGGGGTATTAAATTCTCCCTCTTAAGAAAATTCATCCTCGAATTTAAAGAAGTACCTGATACGAAGAGGTGTAGAAAATTACTTCCTCATGTCCTCCTCTCTCTCCAAAGTAGCTTTTTCCACCTAATGGTTTTGCCAAAGTACTTTAACTAGAGGAATCTTCTTGTTACAAATTTTTTTCTTTCTCGAGCCAAGATCCGCACTGATTCATCCTCGTAAGTCAGATTTAGTCGAATCTCTATTTCCTCTAATGTGATAATATGGAATGGATCTAATCGATACCTTCTAAGCATCGACATGTGAAAAACATTGTGGATCTTGTCCATATCAGGAGGCAAATCTAATTGATAAGCTACTGGTTCGACCCTTTTCAAATCTCATAAGGTCCAATGAATCTCGAACCCAATTTTCCTTTGCGTCCAAACCGCAATATTTTCTTCCAAGGTAAAACCTTTAGAAATACTTTATCTCCCACTTGAAATTCAATTTCTTTTCTTTTCAATTCAACATAATATTTTTGTCGATAAGAGGATATCTTAATATTATCTTGGAAAATTTTCATATTTTCCTCCATTTCTTTAATCAAATTCGGGCTAACCAGTTCTCGATCTTTTAGTTCAAACCAATTTAAAGGTGTTATGCACTTTTTCCTATACAAGGTTTAATACGGAGCCATCTTAAACCTAGATTGGTAACTATTGGCAAAAGCAAATTCCACTAAAGGCATTTACCTTTCCCACGATCCTTTGAACTCAATCACACATGCCCTTAACATATACTCTAATACCTGATAGTTCGTTCTGACTGCCCATCTGTTTGTGGATGAAAAGTTGTGTTGAAATTCAATCGAGTACCGAATGCTTCGTGCAAGGACTTCCAGAATCTTGAAATAAACTTTGGGTCTCGATCAGAAACTATTGACATAGGCATTCCATGCAGCCGAACTATCTCCCATATACATAACTCATCACATTTATCCATCGAATAATATGTTTGTACCAATATGAATTGAGTTGTCTTGGTAAATCTATCAACAATCACCCATAATAAGTCTTTCTTGCTAGGTATCAAAGGTAGCCTTGTAATAAAGCCCACAGTGGCTCGTTTCCCCCTTCCATTCATAAATCGAGATTGTTTGAAACAATTCAAAAAATACTTGATGTTTAGCTTTTCCTCTATTGGTACGTCAGATACTTTGCCACAATTTTTGTGATGGCTCTTTTCAAACCATGTCACCAAAACGACTCTTTAAATCTTGGTGCCTCTTGTTTCCACCTGAATGCATAGTCAACAGACTTAATGCCCCAAAAAGAATATCTTTCTTAAATTCTTCATCGTCGGGAATACAAAGTCTCACATGATATTACAAACATCCGTTGGACCTGACCTCAAAAGTCCTCAATCTCTTCATTTTCTACTTATACCATTCTTATCATGAATTTTTTTGCTTTCTTATCTCAGGGTCAACTCTTTTTGAGTCCACAAGTACTTTAGGCTTTTGTAATTAACATAAATATAGCATCGCTTACCATTCAGTTAATGACGTCAAATCTTTAAAATAAACTCGACCGCTGCCAATTCTAAATCATGCGTAGGATACTTCCTCTTGTGAGTCTTTAACTTTATCAAGGCATATGCCACAACTTTATATGTTTGCATAAGCACCCTTCCTAAGCCGTTAGAAGATGAATCACTAAAAACCACATAATCTTTACCCAACTCAAGTTATATAAACACTGGTGCCTCTATTAAAATCATCTTTAGTATATCAAAACTCTCTTCTATTAATACCACCACAAATTCATAAGGTCCATACCAAGTCCGAAGAGCTGTCTTTGATATGTCATCCACTTTAATCTTTAATTGGTGGTATCCTGACTTGAGGTATATCTTAAAGAACACTGTTGTTCCTTTATGTTGATCAAACAAATCATAAATTCTCGGAAGAGGAAACTTATTCTTTAATGTTACCTTATTTAAATGTTGATAATCTATGCATAACCACATATATTCTTCTTTTTTTTCGT
Source organism: Hibiscus syriacus (assembly GCF_006381635.1). NCBI lineage: Eukaryota > Viridiplantae > Streptophyta > Magnoliopsida > Malvales > Malvaceae > Hibiscus > Hibiscus syriacus. The sequence goes on along the minus strand of NW_024062296.1, from coordinate 1,335,828 downwards.
TAATAACGCAAATACTCCCCAAGATGAAACATTCGATCTGATGAAACCTTGATCATTCAACTCTTTTAATTGAGCCTCTAATTCTCTTAACTCACCTAAGTCATTCGACACGAAATCATAGAAACATGCTCAATACCTTGATAACCATCAAACTTGGATTCCGCCTCTCGATTGGAGGAAATCTATGTAATTCATCTGAAAAGACATCTACAAATTCCCGAGTTGTAGAAATATCATACAATTCTACTTTAATTATTTTAGTATCTATCACATTAACCAGAAAAGCTATACCTCTTTCTGACATCATTTTATTCATAATCATTGTCGATATCACCTTGAGTGATGATTTTGCTTTCTCTCCAATAACTATAATTTCCATATTCTCTGCATCTTTCTGAAATAATTGTTTCTTGAGACAAACAACCTATACCCAACATGATCTTAACTCATCAAATGATAATTCCATCAGATTCACCGGGAACATAGCCCCTGGAATCTTTATCGACAATTTATTACCTATCCAACTCACACTTGCACCATGAACCATAGGGTTTACCGCTATCATCTCACTCGAGATTAAGTTGAATAAAATACTTTTTTCTATCATTACAAACTTGACACTTTTCAAGTTCTCGAGAATTTTTCTAAATTCTAAATAATAATTCATTGTAGCATGGAATGGGTAGACAATCCATTTTCACAAATTACTTTTTAAAATTAACTATATCAAGTCCATAAAACTTAACATTTATTCTCAAATAAATTCATAATCATTTGATTCACTAATAACTCAGCTTTCTATAAACTTTTAGTGAAAAACTTATTTATCGCTTACTCACTTCCTCTTACTCAAATTAACAATTCTTTAAACAATTTAATGTTTCACTTAAATATTTCTCAATTGTTTAAGCTTACCTGAAGAAACCTCAGAATCATCACTAGATTAAAAAATTTCCTCTTGATCCTCATCTGATTCAACTTCTCTTGTAAACTGTTCAAACTTTTTATGGACTCCTCAAATTCAGAAACATCGTTAAACGTTGGGGCATTCCTTCCACATAAGGGAGGAAAATCCCTAGCAGCTTCTACCCTTCTAAGGCGTGATACTGAAGTTATATCGGATTCTCTTGGGTCGATTTTGATCTCGACCTTATTTTCAATATTTTCAACTTTATTACCTTTTAACTTTAGTTTCTGACATCTAACCACAAAGCAAAATCATCATACATTAATAAAAAGTAACTTTACTCCCTTATAAGCATCATCACAATATATACAACTATCAGTAAACTTTTGACATCCTAGTGGCATTTATACATTCTTAACAAAATTAATACTTGTTTCATGTCCATAAATGACTAAACTTGTAGCTCTGATACCAATAAATATAACACTAATTTCTCGTATACGTTTCTATACACGAGTTACATATATCACATAACTTTTGAAACATGCTAGATACTTGAAAATCAATAAAATTTTCATTTTCTTTAGATAAAACCATTTAATAATGTAAATTATAAGACATTCTTCAATTATATATATTAAACATGTATAATCCAATTATTAACCATATTTAAAATGAATATAAGACAATCCCATTAATATATTACAAACCAATTTCCAAAATATTTAAATAGAGCTAATAGGACATTCATAAGTACATGCCACTAAACTAAGTCAAAAATTTCATCATAGGATGTCTTACTGATATTGCAATATATTCCTCGATGCATAGAGTTGCTCAGTACTCTTTACTTCTAATCTCGGCTTTTCCCTACACGTGAAATCAACACACATTATGTATTTACTTAGTGAGGCATAATAATGTAATTGAACTAAAATTCATACATAATCATATCCTAGCTATTGAAATACGAACTAATTCTTATACTTTATAAAATTCAATTAATCATCTTAATTAAACCCAAGTTTCTTTCATATAGTCATCCAAACCATTCTTAGTATGCTCAGCATACTTAATTTTCTCTATTTTATTCCCAATTATACTTTATTTTGCCCAATATATGTTAAATAAGAATTTAAGGTACATACATTGAACCGAAGTGTCGAAATGGTCATTCACCATTTATGAATACAATGATTGGCACATTTCTGCCAATAATGTATCGTTATGCATTTTCATTTATGGAACATTTCTGCCAATGTAACACCCAAGTTCTATATACAGTTATGTATACAAATACGAATGTCACATTACTTAAAATACGATATACTTGTTTTGAAAATCCTTTAAAATTTTCTTGCAAACTTAGTTTCACATAATTAAGATCATAAATACAGGTTCATTTAAAACATAATACAAGAAAATATTTTGGTTATATTTGATTACATGCCAATTAGATTCCCAAAAGGGGTCATTAAAGTCCTAATTTTTCTGGCGAGTCCACCTTAGTAGATGATGTCTGCAGTTCTAGCTTCACTCATTTCTTGATGAATATCAGATGTTACCTACACGTGGAAATACACATGATACATATAACTTAGTGAGTCATGTTATAATAAATAACCTTTGGTGTTCCAATATATTTCATATCCTTTTCTTCAAAACCATATTCCATGATTCTTTCTTTTAGTTTGTAACCTCCATTTATGTTTATAATAATTCATTATACATTTTAAGTTTTAACATCTTTTCTGTTGATAATGCACCCATATGCATTTCAACTATAGTATACTTTTATGTTGATAATCTACCCATATACATTTCAACTATAGTATACTTTTCTGTTGATAATGTACCCATATACATTTCAACTCTAGTATACCGTTCTGTTGATAATGCACCCATATGCATTTCAACTCTAGTATACTTTTCTGTTGATAATGCACCCATATGCATTTCAACAATGGCATCTTTTCAAGCCAATAATGCACTAATATGAATTATTCTTTTATGCTTACAATGTACCCATATACACTCTAGCTATGGCATCCTTTCATGCCAATAATGCACCCATATGCATTATTCTTTTACATTTGTTTTAGAGCAGTTCATACTCTAAAACCTCATTCACAACATCAATTTTATATATTCCATAACACAATAATTTTAGAAAAATATACATGAACATATAAATATTACATTCTAAATAATTTCTAATCATATTCAATAAATGTACTCACCTGGCTCGCCTTCCTTAACTATCCAAAATGAGAAAATAATTATTCTGAAACTTGGTCCTTGCCTTTTGACTTACTCGACTCAAGAGCTTGTTTACTATCTACTCCACATTCATTAGAGACATGTATAATATCAATTGTTAGTATGTTTCCAAACAATTGTTACTTAACATCAATCAAAATATTTATTATTAATTTCTGACAAAATTTTCAGCCCCAATTTAACATTTCTGACCATTAGGTATCGATACCCCTGCTTATGGAATCGATACTACCCTATTAGGGTATCGATACCCCCTTAATGTATCGATACCTAAATTCGCTTCGCTTTAACCTGGTATCGGTACCCTCACCATCGTATCGATACCCTATGCTATGGTACCGATACCCCTCTAGGTATTGATTCCTAATTTAGATTCGATGTTTACTGGTATCGATACCCTTGCCATGGTATTGGTACCCCATTGCTTGGTTACCGAAACTGGTTGAATTAGTATCGATACCTCTTATATAATTTAGCCTAATTCTTGCGTAGGGTATTTGTATTTTTCCATATGGTACCGATACCCCTACCCTGATTTTTTAATTTTTCATTCGAATTTTACCCAACTTTGTGTAATTTTCATCTTCTTTACCCCTAACAATATTATATAACACTTCTCTACTTAACCTTACTAACTTTCCTTCATTTAACCACTCAAAACATCTAATATTCCTCAAGAGCATTCAATTTTAAGAATCAAACTATAATTTCTAACTTGTTATTTCACTCAACGAATGCTTCTAATCTTTCATTTACCTTCTTGACAAGTCAATTTTACCAACAAACATTACTAAACCTTCATATATAAACATATCATTATAAAACCCATATTCTTTAATCATTAATATCTCATTCTTAACTTACTTTTAATCCCCTCTAAACCTTTATTAAGTTTCCCTTATAGGCAAGGATTTTATAACTAACAACAATTGAAATAATAAATCAAGAATTTGTAAACTTACCTTTAGCTAGGGTTGAATGCTTTTTATGTGAAAGAGGAAGAAGAAGAGAGTGTGTTTTACTTTCCTTTCATCCTCTCTTATTTCTCTAATATATATATACATACCATTATAAATGAATTTTAAATTCATTTTTTTCAAATACCGATAAATGCCCTTTTAAATCTTTCATCACTACAATTGAGTCTATTCTACTATTCTCACTCATTCTCATCTTTATCAATTAATCAATTTAGTCCTCCATATTTTAATTCCTTTCAATTCAAAAACTATCCTATTATTTGGGTATTATAAATATTTTCCCTTAAGAAAATTTGTCCTCATATTTTAAAGAAGTATCTGAAGCAAAGAGATGTGGAAACTGCTTCTTCATATCCTTTTATCTTTCCTAGGTAACCTCTTCCACTTTTCTCATGATCCCATAAATTCAATCACATATTCCCTAAGCATATCCCCCAGTATTCGAATAACTCGCTCCGATTACCCATCTATCTGGGGATAAAAGGTTGTACTAAAATTTAATCGAGTACCCAATGCCTCTTGCAAAGTTTTCCAAAATCTTGAAGTAAACCTGGGGTCTCGATCGGACACCATCGATATCGGCACTCCATGCAGTCTGACTATCTCTTTGATATACAACTCCGCAAGCTTATTCATCGAGTAGTCTACTCGAACCGGAATGAAATGAGTTATCTTAGTTAATCTGTCCACTATAACCCATATCGAGACCTTTTTTCCTGGTGACAACGGTAACTCTAAAACAAAGTCCATTGTTAACTGTTCCCACTTCCATTCAGGAATAGATATAAGTTGTAGTAATCTGGATGACACCTGATGTTCATCTTTCACTTGCTGACATGATAAACATTCAGCTACAAATTTCGTTACTGCTATTTTCATTCCAGGCCACCAATAACGACTCTTCAAGTCTTGATACATGTTATTTATGCCTGGATGCATAGTCAAAGGACTATAAAGGGCTTTGTAAAGAATATATTTCCTCATATAATCATCATAGGGAATATAAAGCCTTCCCTGATAATATAGGCATCTATCTTCTTTTATTTTAAAATCTTTGTTCTCTTCTCTTTCAATTAACGCCAATTTCATCAAACACTTTTTATCTCTCCCTTGCAATTATTTTACTCAGTCCAACGTCATCATATTTAACTTTAATTCAAAAATCACTAAAGCATCTCCATCCACAGACATATGTGCGTCTAATGCCCTTAAAGCTATAAAAGTTTTTTGACTGAGTGCACCTGCTACCATATTAGCTTTTCCCGAATGGTAGTCGATAATCAAATCGTAATCTTTCAAAACCTCTATCAATCTTATCCGCCTTAAATTCAGTTCTTTTTGAGTCATCAGATATTTTATGCTTTTATGATATGTGAAAACACAACAACGCTTGCCATAGAAATAATGCGTCGGGTTTTTAAAGTAAAAAATACTGCAGCCAATTCTATGTCATGGGTCGGGTAATTTCGCTCGTGATTCTTCAATTTTCGGGAGGCATGAGCCATAACCTTGCCTTCTTGCATCAACCTACAACCCAACCCATTATGGGATGCATCACTATACACAATATATTCTTTACCTGACTCAGGTTGCACAAGCACGGGGGGCTCTGTTAAAATTCTCTTTAACATCTCAAAATTTTCTTGGCACTTTCCTAACCACACAAACAACACATCTTTTCGCAAAAGCTTAGTTAGTGGCAGAGATATCATGGAAAAATTATTCATAAATCGTCTATAATAGCCTGCCAGCCCAAGGAATTTTGAACTTCTGCTATATTTTTGGAGATTTCCATTTTACTATAGATTGGATCTTCTTGGGGTCGACTCTAATGCCTTATGCCGACACTATATGACCAAGAAAGGAAATTTTACACAACCAAGACTCACATTTGGACAATTTAGCATATATCGTCTTATCACGAAGTATTTGAATGACCACTCTAAGATGAGTATCATGATCCACCTTTGACATGGAATATACCAGGATATCATCTATTAATACTATCACGAACTGGTCCAAGCATGGTTGGAAAACTCGATTCATCAAATCCATTAATGCCGCTGGTGCATTTTTCAAACCAAATGCCATTACTACAAATTCATAATGTCCATACCAGGTACGAAAAGCTATCTTTGAAATATCATTTTCTTTGATCTTCAACTGATGATACCTATATCGTAAGTCTATCTTAGAAAACACCGATGCTCCTTTCAACTGGTCAAACAAATAATCAATCCTCGGAAGAGGATATTTTTTTCTTTATGGTGACCTTATTCAACTGAGTAATTGATACATAATCGCATAGTTTTGTCTTTCCTTTACACAAATAAATCAGGTGCTCCCCAAGGAGAAACACTAGGTCTTACAAACCTCTTATCAATTAATTCTTACAGTTGGGCTTTCAACTCTTGTAATTCTATTAGAGGCATTTTATATGGAGCCATAGACACCGGTTTAGTACCGGATAAATCTCAATTCTAAATTCTAGGCAGTCCCAGTAAATCCTCAGGAAATATATCCACAAATTCTGTAGACGTAGTAATATCATTTAATCTAGCTTATGGAATTCTGGTATCTATCATATTGGCTAGAAAAGATATACATCCCTTCGACATCATCCTCTTCACAGTCCTAGCAGATATAACATTCGAGGGTAACTTCAATTTTTCCCCGATTACTACTATTTTTGCACCTTCAGCATTCTTTAAAAACAATATTTTCTTACGACAATCAACCCATCCATAATATGAGGACAACAAATCCATACCTAGAATAATTTCAAATTCATTGAAGGGTAATTCCCTTAAGTTATCCAAAAACACAATCCCTTGAATCTTTATAGGACATTTGTTACATACTCTAGATACTCTCGTACTGTGACCCATAGGATTTATCACTATCATCTCACTCACTATTGGTTCTAAACAGACACAATGCCTATTGGGTCATCTCGATCCTTAATGGTCTTAAGATTGTAAATTCTAGCCACTCCTTGAGTCTCTTGTCTAGGTATCGTGTCTGTTTGTCCCTTGGACCTACCCCTTCCTCTGCTTCTATTTGGAGCTGCGCCACTGATATTTTAGACTGTGCTGAATTATCACCAGACTTGTTAGGGCAGTTTCGAGAAAAGTGACCCATATCACCACATAAAAATCAAGCTCCACTGAAAAATCTACAAACTCCTCGGTGCAATTTGCCACAAGTTTGACATGGATTTCTTTCCCCATAAGCTCTACTCGAGCTAGCACCAAAAGACTGGAATTGTCTACTCTTCTATGATATGGCTACAAAACTATCTCTATCGGAGACTCTGAAACTCGAGCCTTTTCCTCTTTTAGCATAATGGGGAGTGGAAAAAATTCCCACTCTTTTCTCCGCTTGAACACTCTGCTCTACTACTAAGGTTTTCTCCTGAGCTCTTTCAATAGCTTTGGCTCTGTTTATAACTTCTTGTAGGCTCAAAAAGTTAAGGCCATCATTATTTCTTTCAACTTAGGCCTCAAACCTTCTATGAACCAATCACGCTTGGCCTTATCATTTGGCACAATCTTAGTGGCTAAACGACTCAAGTTTTTGTATTCTGCCTCAAATTCACGGACAGCTTGGTCACCTTGCTTTAAATTAAGAAACTTCATCAAAATTGCTCGTTTGAACTACTCACCGACATGTTTGTTTCTGAATTCTTCCTGGAAAAATTATCAGGTGACTTGCTCTTATGGTGCATATATCATAGTATTGAACCACTATATTCAAGATGATCCTCTCAACAAAGATACAATTATTCCAACTTCTCCTAATCCAAACATTACAGACTTTTAAGCATTATCATCACATCATTTAACCACATAACAACCTCCATCCGACCCTCACCCTCATCTCCTCTGAATTATGGAGCTCCTAAACTCTTCAACTCCTTTGGAATCAACATTCGAGGTACTAGAGGAGCATGGGAGGTTGAAATCAAGTCATCATCGCATCAAGGTCTTGCATGAAAGTTCCAAAGTCAGGTGCTGGAATCCCTTGAGGTGCAGATGCACTTGCATTTTTAGAATGAATAGGTTGTGCACTATTATCCTCATAACTTTCACTTCTCGTTCCCTCTTGTATTTCTTGTTCCCCCCGCTCTTCGCGAATTCAAGGATTCGTACATCTAATAAAACATACATACTGTTAACATTATCGTTATTAACATTTAACACCATCTTAGTAACATTATCATCAGTAAGGAGTGTTATCAACCATCCACTAATGACATCATCTCAGTAACATTGACTCCCTTATTGGCAAGTAATTTCTTTTTCTATTTTAAAACATAACTAATTTTGGCTGAGAATCAGCTAAACCAATAGCTCTAATACCAATAAATGTAAAACCCATATTCTATATACAGTTATGTATACGAATATGAATGTCACAATACTTAAAATACGATGTACTTTTTTTTGAAAATCCTTTAAAATTTTCTTACAAACTAAATTTTGCATAATTAAGATCGTAAATATATGTTCATTTAAAAATATAATACAAGAATATATTTTGGTTATATTTGATTACATGCCAAACAGATTCCAAAAAGGTGTCATTAAAGTCCTAATGTTACTGGCGAGTCCACCTTAGTAGATGATGTATGCAGTTACAGCTTCACTCTTTACTTGATGAATATCTATTGTTACCTACACGTGGAAATAAAAAAGATAAGTATAACTTAGTTAGTCATTTTATAATAAATAACCTTTGGTGTTTCCAATATATTTCATGTCATTTTTTTCCAAAACCATTTGCCATGATTTTTTATTTTAGTTTGTAACCTCTATTTATGTTTATAATACTTCATTATACATTTTAAGTTTTAACATCTTTTTTGTTGATAATTCACCCATATGCATTTCAACTATAATATACTTTTATGTTGATAATATACCCATATACATTTCAACTATAATATACTTTTCTGTTGATAATGTACACATATACATTTCAACTCTAGTATATTGTTATGTTGATAATGCACCCATATGCATTTCAACGCTAGTATACTTTTCTGTTGATAATGCACCCATATGCATTTCAACTATGGCATCCTTTCATGCCAATAATGTACCCATATGCATTATTCTTTTATGTTGACAATATACCCATATACATTCTAGCTATGGCATCCTTTCATGCCAATAATACACCCATATGCATTATTCTTTTACATTTGTTTTAGAGCAGTTCATACTCTAAAACCTCATTCACAACATCAATTTTATATATTCCATAACACATAATAATTTCAATAAAATATACATGAACATATAAATATTACATTCTAAATAATTTCTAATCATATTCAATAAATGTACTCACCTGGCTCGCCTTCCTTACATATCCAAAATGAGAAGATAATTATTTCGGAACTTGGCCCTTGCCTTCCGACTTACTCGACTCAGGAGCTTATTTGCGATCTATTCCACATTCATTAGAGACATGTATAATATCGATTGTTAGTATGTTTCCTAGCAATTATTACTTAACATCAATCAAGATATTTATTATTAATTTCCTACAATAATTTCAGCCCCAATTTAATATTTCTGGCCCTTAGGTATCGATACCCCTGCTTATGGTACCAATACTACCCTATTAGGGTATCGATACCCTCTTAATGTATCGATACCTAAATTAACTTCGATTTAACTTGGTATTGATACCCTCACTATGGTATTGATAACCCTATGCTATGGTACTGATGCCCCCTCTAGGTATCGATACCCAATTTAGAATCGATGTTTACTGGTATCGATAACCTTGCCATGGTATTGATATCCAATTACTTGGGTAACGATACTAGCTGAATCAGTATCGATACATCTTATATGATTTAGCCTAATTCTTGTGTAGGGTATCGGTACTGTTCCGTAGGGTACTGAAACCCCTACCCAGATTTTCCAATTTTCCATTCGAATTTCACCCAACTTTGGGTGATTTTCATCTCTTTTACCCATAACAATACTATATAACACTTATCTACTTAACCTTACTAACTTTCCTTCATTTAACCACTCAAAACATCTAATATTCATCATGAGCATTCGATTTTAAGAATCTAACCATAATTTTTAACATGTTATTTCACTCGACAAATGCTTCTAATATTTCATTTACCTTCTTGACAAGTCAATTTTACCAACAAACATTTCTAAACTTTCATATAAAAACATATCATTATAAAACCCATTTTCTTTAATCTTTAATATCTCATTCTTAACTTAGTTTTAATCCCCTCTAAACCTTTATTAAGTTTCCCTCATAGGCAAGGATTTGATAACTAACAACAATCGAAGGAATAATTCATGAATTTGGAAACTTACCTTTTGCTAGGGTTGAATGCTTTTCCCATGAAAGAGGAAGAAGAGAGTGTGTTTTACTTTCCTTTCATCATCTCTTATTTCTCTAACATATATATACCATTATAAATGAATTTTAAATTCATTTATTTCCAAATACCCATAAATTCCCTTTTAAATCTTTCCTCACTACAATTTAGTCTAGCCTACTATTCTCACTCATTCTCATCTTTATCAATTAATCAATTTAGTCCTACAAATTTTAATTCCTTTAAATTCAATCATTATCCTATTATTTGGGGTATTACAGCTAATAATGTACAGTTATGCATTTTCATTTATGGCACCTTTCTTCGAATAATGCACTGTTTTGCATTTTCATTTATGGAACCTTTCTGCTAATAATGCATTTTCTTTTATGGCACGTTTCTGCCAATAATGAACCATTATACATTTTCAATTATGGCACTTTTCTGCCAATAATGCACCATTATGCATTTTCATTTATGACAACTTTCTACCAATAATGTACCATTATGCATTTTCATTTATGCACCTTTCTACCAATAATGCATCGTTATGCATTTTCATTTATGGTATCTTTCTACCAATAATGCACCGTTATGCATTTTCATTTATGGCACATTTCTACCAATAATGCACCGTTATGCATTTTTATTTATGGAAGATTTCTGCCAATAATGCACCGTTATCGATTTTCATTTATGACACCTTTCTTAGAATAATGCATCGTTATACATTTTCATTTATGTATAAAGGCAAAGGGAAAGTTCTAAGTTGTCTTGTTCATAATATCATTTGCATACATATTTATGAAAGTATATTAAATATTGTAAAACATACATTAAATCAAAACATTCTGAGTTGACTTACTCATCTCATATAAATACAATAAATGCACTCACCTGATAAGCCTTGCAAATAAGCTGTAATGATGTTTGGCTATTCGACAACTTTATCTTTGCCCTTTTTCTTGCTTGACTGAAGAGCTTGTTTACGATCTACACATGCATCCATTAGAGACACATACCATACCAATGTTTAGTATATTCTATACTATGGTACTGATACTCCCTTTCAGTATCGATACAATTTCTGCATTTAGAATCCATGGTATCGATACCTTTCTCTTACTATCGATACCCACATCAATATCGATACTAATTGCATCAGTATCGATATTGTTCATCAGAATTCTTCAAATTTAAACCTATAGTATCGGTATTGTTCTTCCAGTACCGATACCCCTACCTAGATTTTCCATTTTTTGCTCAATTTTTACCAAATTTCCGTTTAAATCTATTACTTTTACCTTAAACAATACCCTTAAACTTAACATCAATTAACCCAACGGACTTTCCTCCATTTAGCTTCTTATAACATCTAAATTTTTCAAATAACATCTCAAACTAAAAATCATTCTACATTTTCTAAAATGTTTTTAATCACACCCAAGGCCTCTAATCTCTTATTTACTTCTTTGACAAGTTAAATCTACTAATAAACCTCAATAAAAAGTCATATTTCAACATACCATTCAAGAACCCATTTTCTTAAATCTTAAATAAATCATAAATTTCATAGTTTTAATCCTTTATAACCATTCCTTAAGCTTCCACATCACATAAGGTTTCAAGAACAAACAAAAAATGAAAGCAAAAACTAGCTAGATAAAGCCTTACCTTTGGCTGTGGAGGAGAGCACGATCACGGGGGAAAAAGAATTGTAGATGACTTAGTTTAGTTTTCAAGTTTCCCTTTTTTCCCTTTGTTAAATCCCTAATAAAATGACTTTTAATTTCATTCCACTCTAAAAGACCAAAATGCCCTTTCCTTCTTCCATTCTTACTAATTGGTCTTAATCAAATCATTTCTTATACTTTACCATTTATTAAATTTAATCCTCTATTTTATCCTAAGCTAATATTTGGGGTATTACAAACCCACACTTGACCCAATTGTACCTCAAGATCCTATCATCTATTTTAAGCCAAAAAAGGATTACCCGTAACTACTAACTTGGTTTTTGAGGTGTTACAACTCTCCCTTCCTAAAAGTAATTTCATCCTCGAAATTTACCTGAATGAAATAAGTAAGGATATTAAAGTTATATATCTTCTTTTGTTTCCCACGTCGCTTTCTCGACACTGTGGTTCCTCCAAAAGACCTTTACCAATGAAATCCTCTTGTTTCATATTTATTTTGCCTATTGTGCCAAAATCTTCAACGGTTACTCAATATAAGACATATCCTGACTCAGTTCGATATGTTTTAGCGGAATGATATGAGAAAAGTCAAAGCGATATCTCCTATATATGAACACATATAATATGTTATGGATGCATTCTATCTCACACAATAGGGTTAGTTGATAAACTATGGGACCAACTCTCTTGAGAATTTTATATGATCTAATGAAGTGCAAAGTCAATTTTTTTTTGACCAAAATCAGAGAAACTTATTCCAAGATGATAACCTAAGAAACATCTTGTTACCTGATAAGCCCGTAAAAAGTCTATATTTTTAGTATTTTTACTTAAGTTATTGTTTGTCTAAACATTTTTATCATAGCATATTAGTTGCATTTAGGTTATAATTGCACGTGGTGGATAAGTTTTTCCTAGGCAATATTTATTTAGCTTAACTGATACTACTGAGGATAAAGGGCTTTTGTGGGTTGTGTGTGTGTGTGCAAGAATTGACTTATGAGGAATATTTAAGCTGTGACAAAATATTTCATGGGCCGTTGGAACACAGAAGACAACGATAGTGAGGAACAGATTTTTCTTGCCTAGGCAAGATTTATCTTTCAAGTCTGAAGCGGATCTGATGAATTGTTGATATTACCTGCCAACTGTACGAATGACCTCACGTGCAATCAAGCCCTCAATATTATGACCATATATAGCTGCCTTTACATATAGAGCATGGATAAGTTAACACATGTATTTATGGAATATTTAATTACGTAAAACCCTAGGAAAAGTCCCTTAATAAATACCAGTCACGACCGTAAAAAAAGGGAGGAAAAGAAGAATAAAATTTACCTGAGGCGTAGAGTAAGCAACTGCAGTACCTTACATTCCATTTTTCTCCAACCCAACCATCCTTGGTGCCCTCCATAGCCAGGCTATAACAGAGCAGCGGTTATGCCTTAAGAGATGCAGGCCGCTAGAGAAGGCGTAGTGCTGGTCAGAGTTATCACGACAGATCCACCTGTTTTGGCAGTCGTTCTTCATTTATTTTTAATTTCTTTAATTTGTTTTGTGGTTTGTATTAAATGATGATACTCTTGGATGATACTTTGGCAACACCATGAATTGCTTTACTTGGTGTTGGTTTTTGTTTTATCTAGACAATTATTTTATGGTTCATGAATGATGCATTATGATTTTGCTTACTTCTGTTTTGTTCATTGTTTTAATAATTTGCCTTGTCATTGTAAGAGCTTTTGAGAGATGGCATGATGCCTAGGCAAAACACTTCTAGACCTCGTAAGAGCTTTCGAGAGATTGTCGTTTTTCTAGAAACTAATTCTTAAATTTGAGATAATTAAGATAGATCTACGTAAACAATGGAATAGATCCGGGATGGTGATGTTCTAAACTTCTTAACTTAGATATAAGGAGATGGTTTTAATCGACTAAAAGGGATAGACGCTTGAGTAGGATAGATAACGACTATAGTTCACATTGAGGGTTATTGCTACAACAATAGTGTGACAAACCAAGGGTTGTAGTTAACGCTAAGTAGTATTGCCATAGTAACCGTCTTAGAATACTCAGTAATCTTGTCAGGCAACATAAGCATATCATAACAAATCCTTCTGACTTAGAATAATTTCTCAGCATATCAAAAGACAATCATGAGTGCTTTGTGAAAAGTCTGAATATGTGAGGTTATTCTGAATATATTTGAGTCAACGTTTTTCTTTGTCTTGGTCATTTTTATTTGTTATTTTTGCATATTTTCTTTTCCTCGAATAAACTTTTCTACAATCATACTTTACAATATTCTCTTGCTTTATCAACACTTTGACACTTGTTTGTATAATCCATTGCTAATTGTTTTTATGTTTTGACAAGAATTCAGGAACTAGCTTGTGACACCTAGTTCTAGTTGTTGTGAAACATCGAAACCCCTACCAATCATTGAGGAGATGATAACTCACTTACCCTTTATTACTTGATTTAACTGTGTATACTTGTACATATTTGCTTGCCTTATAAAATATGTTTACAAGTGATCATCACCCAAAATGAAATATATTTCTTTCCGCTTCAGATTAACATAATACCTTTTTTTATCAAACTCTTCCCTTAGCTGACCTTGAATCAAGTAAAACTTTTATTCCGTTTCGTGGGTCAAATCTTGTCGAACTAACTTAGTCTCGCTATGTTTCATCTAACATGAGGGAGTTTTACATTTTCGTCTATACAATGCCTCATAGAAAGCCATCTGAATGTTGGTTTGGTAGTTTTTGTTTTAAGCAAATTTGAGCAATAGGATATGATCCTCTTAAATACCCATGAAGTTCATAATACAACAATGAAGCATATGCTCTAGAATCTGGATCACTCTATCGGACTGATTATTTGTCTACAAATGAAAGATTGTACTAAAATGTAACGGTGTACCTGAAGCTTCATGTAGCGCTTTCCAAAATCTCAAAGTGAAACATCTCTATCATAAATGATTTACCATGAAGCCTCAAAATATCCTTGATGTAAAATTGAGCTAACCTTGCTAAGGTGTAATCCATTGGCACATGCAAGAAGTAGGCTATTTTGGTTAGCCCATCTACTACTACCTAAACAATATCATGCCTCTAGCAGTAATTAATAAACTGATAATGAAGTCCATGGTCACCCTATCCTATTTCCATTGCAATATCTGAATTGATGCAAACCCGAGGGAACCTGATGCTCTGAATTAAGTTGTTAGAAAACTAAACACTTAGGTACAAACTCGGATACCACTCTCTTCATGTCTAGCCACCAATATAACTATCAAAGTTCTCGGTATATCTTGTCACTCCTGGCGTGCACTTAGAGTAGACTACAATGAGTCTTACCAAGTATTCTTTCTCTTAAATACTCATTAGCTAGCACACACAATTGGTTTCAAAAGTACAACACACTTTCATCCTTTAACTTAAACTCATGTAACTTACCTTGGCGGATTTGCTTTACTCTAACCATCAAGCGGCCATCAATCCCTTGTAACTCTTTTACTTCCCTGACTAACTATGGCTCAACTTGTAACTCCGCTACCAGTCCTTCATCTAAAGTCATACTCATCCCTACAAATGGTGCTTAAAGGTCTATTATCGATTTACGACTCAAAACTCCGACCACTAAAATAACTTTACCCGGATGATGGTCTTTAACATAGTTATAATCCTTTAATAGCTTGACCCAGTGTAGCTATCATAGGTTCAATTCCTTATGAGTAAGAAAATACTTAAAGACTTTTATGGTTGGTGAAACCTTGTTACTTCTCTCCAAAGAGGTAATGTCTCCAAATCTTTAGGGTAAAGACCTCGAGTACAAGTACCAAATCATGAGTGGGGTAGTTACACTCGTGTAGTTTATGTTGTCGGGACGCATAGGCTACTACCCATCATTGTTGCATAAGGATGCATCCTAACATGTTTAAGAAAATGTCATTGAACATGGTTTAGTTCTTATTGGATTTTGGTTGGATCAAAAGTGATGCATGGGTCAAGACCTCTTTTAACTTCTCAAAACTCCGCAAACTTTTTTTCATCTCAAACAAAATGTACATCATTTTGAAGAAACTTAATCATAAGGGCGATGATCGTAAAGAATACCTTGACAAAGTGATGGTAATAACCATCAAGCCTAAGAAAGCTACGTACTTCAAATACATTTTACGATGGTTCCCACTTAACCACAACATGAATATCTATTTGAATGCCTTTCGCGGCTATTACATAACCTAATAAAGACACTTTCGATAACCAAAACTCGTATTTATTAAACTCCACATACAATTGGTTCTCTTTAAGGGTCTAGAGAATAATACAGAGATGACAGTCATGATTCTCCTCCGATTGAGATTACACCAAGATGTCATAAATGAACACGACTATGAATTGATCCAAGTAAGGGTGGAAAACTCGATTCATCAGACCCATGAACTCTCTTGGTGCATTTATAAGTCCAAACATCATTACTAAAAGTTTATAGTGACCGTACAGAGTCCTAAACCCAATCTTTACTATATCAGTCTCTTTCATCTTTAACTAATAATAATCTGACATTAAATCTAACTTTGGGAATACCCTCCCTTCTATGAGTTGGTCAAATAAATCGTCGATCCTCGGTAATCAATATCGATTTTTTATTGTTAACTAATTCAGTTACCTATAGTTCATAAATAACTTCATCGACCTATCTTTCTTCTTTACAAAAACACTATTGCTCCCCACGATGATAAACTCAGAAAAATAAACATTTGATCCAAAAATTCCTTAATTTGGGCCTTAAGCTCTTTTAACACCGTTGGTGCCATATGATAGGGAGCGATAGACACCGGTGTCAATCCTGACAATACTTCGATGCCAAATTCTAACTCACAATCTAGTGGAAGCCCTAGATATTCCTCTAAAAATACCTCGAGAAAGGCCCTCACATTATGAATATCCTCAAGCGTTGAGCTCAAAACTCTATTGTCTACCACGAGAGTTATGATTCTTTACAACCCTGTCTAATCAATGTCTGAGCAGCTAAGGTTGAGATAATCCTAAAAGTACCATGAAAATCATCACTATCCATTATGATTTAGGTACTATCTTAACGCCTAAGCTTGAGTTTCCTAGCCTTATATATTAAAATTGAGTTGCGCTCTAATAAGCAATTCATTTCTATGATGAAATCAACCTATCAGAAGGGAAATACCATTAAGCCGACAGAAAAGATTAGACCCCGGGCTTCTATTAGGAATTTATGGTGGACCTTGTCCACGAGTACGTCTAGCTCTAAAACACTTGAGACCCTAGCCTTAATATCAAGGTGTTCGATTAGAATATCCCACTCTTGAACAAGGTCACGACACAAATATGAATGGGTAAAATCTGGATTAATCAAAGTAGTAATATAAATGTCATAAATTGTAAAGATATATGAGATGGTGTACGTTGGCTCACACTCCTATTGGGCCCTCATCGTATATTATATCAAGGTAACCCTAGCACCAGGTCTGGTTGTAGATCTGGTAGTACCCTTTCTCTGCTATATTGACAATAAGCTATTACCCATATGAATAAATCCTCGGCCTCTCTGAATTGACTAAACTCATATCTAAACAATCGGTGGTGTTGCATTCACTGCCTCAAGACAGTATCGAATATAATGCTTTATTAAAACAGAACTGAAGTATACATTCAAAAGTTGGTGGCACTCCTTAGTGTGCCACTTACTGCAATTCACACATAGAGAATGTTGTAACACATTAATAGAATCTTGATTGTTTACTACCAGGGTCGAAGTAAAAGGCCTCATACGGTGCTTTGACCTTTAATAGTGTCTCGAACTCTACCCTGTCCTATAAGACTGTGATGGTGGTTTGAGAGTCTCTGGACCTCATGGTCGAAGGCTATGATAGATTAGTAAAATTTGGTACCCTTCAAGTTTGGCCTCCTAAACTGCCACTGAGACGAGCTCTCATTGATTGTACTCTATTAATCACCTTAGATTGGTGAGTCGATTCTGAAAAGACCCTAGGGATCAATAACCAGGTGGGTAAGGATACGAATGTGTAGCCTCTGTCTAAACCTTCTGCAGCAAAGGTCCTCGGTAGCTACCAATTCAGGCGCTTATCGGTTCAGGAAAAGAAAGTCATGTTCATACTCCATCAAAGACCAATCACCTTATACTAGGTGTTTGAACTGACCCCTCAAATTGTCAGTGTGGGCTTCTCCTATGTATTTATTTCTGAACTCATCCAGAAAGTACTCCCAAGTCAGCCTCCCCAACTCTAAAGCTAACTCGATTACCACCCACCAAACAATGAAATCAGCCATAAGTAGCACAATGATGAACTTCATCTTACCGTCTTGAGTAAGGTACAATTATCAAATAATACGAAGAGTTTCATAAAGCCCCTGATCGGTGATAATGGGATCATCATTCCTTGAACCCATGAAATTAATAGTCTTGTAGAATCGAATTTTTTCTACTAGTGATTCTTAGAGTGCTACTGATGGTGGAGCTGGTGAGACATGTATAGCTGGTACCCTCATAATGAATCTAATAATGTGTCTAAGGGAAGTTGTGAGGTCTAAGAAAAAGATAGCGCTATCTACTCTTGCGTGCTCCGGGTTACCAATTCTTTGAAGTTTGAAATAAATCCATTGTCGGTATCTCCGGCAGTAAAACATGACAGTTATTGTGTCCCTTCTGAATGGGTGTAGGATCGTCGGACATATTCTATATAATTCAAAGAAAAGATGAGTAATTATTGTCATTCTAGAGAATCAAGTACTCTTTTCGCTTTAAGGACATGCACATCATTGAATCTTATCGACTTTAACCCGTGGGACATAGAAATGGCCAAACTTGAAGCTCTAATACCACTAAATGTAACACCAAATCTGATCTGACCCAAAGTCTAAAAAATTTGGATATTATACAGAACCACCGGAGTGGCTAACCTTTTTCTAAAAGCATTTCACAAAACATTAGTTTTATCCATAAATAAAAAAATGTAGGCATTGTCGTTTTACAAAAGGGAACTCCTATAGTAACATTTCAAATATATGTAGTTTATCAAAAGAGTTGCAACTCAATATAGGTCTATGAGATACATGCCCACTAAAATAATAGAGATTTACTCTATAGATTGCTAAAATCTAGAATCCATAACTTGACAATAAGCTTCTCAAACGACACCTAGTAAAGTTAAAACGAAAACAAATTTCGAGTTACAGTCGCCGTACTCACTAGGTGGAGTGGAGTAACCCTTCATGATTGAGTTCAAAGCTTCTAGATCGTTGGCTTGAATAAAGAACATCATCTTATTCTTCCAATATATATAATTTACTCCATTGAAGAATGGTGGCTTGTTGAACGGTTGTGAATCTTGAATGTGTGAATCTTCAATGTAATAGGCACCAGATGTTGAAGCCATTTATTTATCGGTTATATCTGGAATCGGTAAAGCTTCTTTGAGGATCGTCTCAAGGATGTGAAGCCTTCTAACAAGTTAAGATCTGATACTAATTATTGGGATTTGTGGACACTCGAATCAATAATTGAAAGAGTTTACAAAGAGGGTTGGGATTGATCTTTTTGTTTATGGAGTAAAGAGATTAAAATATAGAGAATTGCACAATGATTTATAGTGGTTTGACTTCTCAACCAAGTCTACATCCACTACCTTGGCTCCTCACCAAGGATTTTATAACAAATTCACTAATTTGTTCTTTCTTTTTATGGGACAAAGCGATAACCTTTACAAACTCCCTAGTTTTTCACGGGCTAAACTAGAACATTTCCCTAGCTTTTAGCAGGCTAAGCTAGCCCTTTACAATGAAAGGAAATGTAAATAAGAAAACATCTCCAAGGTAGGTGTTTATAATAATTAAGCTCACAAGAACAACTATTTACAAGAGAAAGATAAACTAAGAATGAAAAACTTCTTCTCTTATGTTTGATTACTTGGATAGGTGTTCTCTCTTACTTCTTCAAGTGTCCTCTGCTTGTTTTTATAGCTTGAAATGAGTTTGAAGTCGTATCTAGCCGTTGGGGATGTTTTGGAGCCCCTGGGGATTAATTTTCTGCAAAATAAGGTTGTCCAGAACTAGAAGTAACATTACTCCACTAAGAGGTATCAATACTACCTTTTTTGAATTCAAATTAACTAGCCGTTGAAGCCTTGTAGTATCGATAGTGTCTCAGGAGTATTTTTACTACTTTACACTATGGTATAGATACATTTGCATTGTATCGGTACCATTTTTCCATTATGGAATATGAGCCTTCATGGTAGTATCGATACTACCTTGATGGTATTTGTACTTCCTTTGCTTATGGTATCGATACCAGAAGAATATTATCGGTATCGTCCATGTGGTATCGATACTGCAAAGAACAGTATCAGTACTACTTGTACAAAAATCAGTTTTTACTCAATTTCAATTTAAAATGGACTTTGAATTATTTTTGAAATCTTTGAAAAACTTTGAATAAATTCAATTCAAGTCCAAAAACATTTTGCCTTAATTTGTTATATAGAAACATAGTTTTACAGGTACTGATATTGTGTTCTTTAGTATCAATACCTACCCTAGTATTGATACAAAAAATGTCTACTGGAATCTGAGAAGATTGGCACTATCGATACCCTTAGTTAGAGTATCGATACTTCTAAATTGGGTATTTATATCATCCTAAGTATCAATACCAAAATTTATTTCGATGTTTTTAGAAAATTAATTCAATATTGATACCCATATTGAGAGTATCAATACTCTACCCTCAGTATCGATACTCCCATAAGTACCGATAATAAAATATACTATAGGAATCTAAAGTGTGATGCTAGTATCGATGCTAAGCCCATTGTATCGATACTCGCTGAACAATTTCAATATTCTCAGCCCAAAATGCTCTTTTTCTTAGGCTACACGAAGAACAATATCGGTATTGTCCATTCAATGCCCAAATTCTCCCACAAGTCCCTATATGAATTATTATAGGCCATTTTAGATCAATAAATAACCAAATATCCCATTTTCTTTCATAAATCATAACCACCTATTTTTGTACCCATGTACACAACAAGAATGGAAATTAGTACTTATCGATCTACAAGTGGTATAGATGAGTTAGGAATGTGTTACCTCTGTGTTAGGTGTTGGAAAATAGTTCACAAGGTCACCTAATCACCAACTTCTCCGTGTTATTGCTTTTAGAGATTTCTCTAACTTCTCTCACTAACCAAAGATAATTAAAAGGATTACTAACTTTCTTAAAGACTCTAAATGAGTAGAAATGTGATTCTAACCAGTTATGAACAGATTATGAACACCCTAATGCCCTAAAACTAAAACCTTTATAAAACCCCCACCATGGTTACCATAGCCAAAGCTTGAGATGGTGGGCTAAAAATGGAGCTCTATATGAGGGGATTGTAGTTTTTACATTCACAAATCCACACTAAGGTTGTTGAGCAATAAAGTTACTACCTTTAAGATATCTAGTAGGGAATAAGAAGAGAATAAATGATGAAGGAGAAGAAAAGGGAAGAACTTTCTCTTCCCAATGTGTGGCATATTCACAATTAAGATGACTCATCTTTTGATTCAAACAATAGGTAAATTGTTAGTTTGGTATTCTTTATTTAGACCCTAAACAAAAAAATACCATTTTAAACATCTTACAGGTCTAGGTTCAAGCCCAAACCAACCTAAACTTGACCCAATTTCACCTCAAGAGTATATCATGTATTCTAAGCCCAAAAAGGTTTACTTTAAACTACTAACCCGATTTTCGAGGTGTTACAAAAAACAACTTAATAAATAGATTAATATGGTAAAAAGTGATAGTAGTAGTGAATATGTTAAACCATTATGCACAACATGATATTATTCATGAAGTGATATCACTATATTCTCCTAAAATAAATGGAGTAGCAAAACAAAAGAATTAAATCTTATAGAAAATAATGAACACAATGCTAAGAAGTTATGGGTTGTCACAAAACATGTGGGGGAGAGAGAAGTCTAGTTTTTCTATCAACTAATTACCTTTTAAATAAATTTCCCAAGAAATAAAATAGAAAGACACTATATGAGTTATGGAAATGTTAAAATCCAACAAATACTTGAAAATATGGGGGTGTCTTGAGAAGACAATGGTTATATTACTAAAACACATTAATATAGGTCTTAATCGATGAATTGTATTTTCATTGACAATCCTACTATATGAGAAGGATAAATCGATGCTAGTTCGAATTTTATATTCAAGATTTTAACGAAACAAATGAATATATTTCACATTGGTATGAGAAAGTCGTGTCATGAAAATCCTTAAGAAAACAATCATAACCAGATTTATAATGGAGTCTAAGTTTGTAGCTCTAATAAGTTGAGTGACTTTGGAATTTCTTTGAGAATATTTTTGAGTGAATGAAACTTGTGCCCACAATATGCATATATTGTGTCCATCACATAATTTCAAGTATAATGGTAATTTGAGACATATGTATCGTTAACATAATAATATACAACTGATCTCAAATGGATTTATCTCTGTTGAATTTTGTAATATAAAAGGAAGACACTAGGGATCTACTAACTAAAGGGTTAAATCGAGATCAAGTTGAGAAAACATCTAAATGAATGAGAATAAACCCATGAAATTTAAAGGCATTACATGTAAAGAAAAATCCTATCTAGTTGATTGAGGATCCCAAGATATAGGTTCCAAAGGATAACCTAATTGCATAAATCGAGTATAGTCACTATATGGGGTCTCTCATCCGATGTTCGTTCCTATGACATAAATAGTGATGAAATTGGTATAGACTAGGTAAAGCTTTTAATGACCATTATGTGCTTCATTGATCCAAACAACGTAAGTCACATATAAGAGAGTGAAGTAAGGCCACTTTAATGAGACTATTGGGCATAACTCTTTCAAACTCTTGCTAAACCAGGCGATGTTCATGGCTTTAAAGACATACCTATGAGAACTAAAATTATTGTGAGAATGATAGTTATGTGAAGTTGGTTCATCGTTTATAAAAATGCTAGAATAGTTCAAGGACATCACATCTACTATTTAGTCAGTAATGTAAATATATTGTCACAAGGGAAGTTTCTAAGGAGGACACCTACCTATTATATGCAACTATCAATCGTAGAGCCTATCATCACATCGTGTCAAAAATGTTTTTCATAAAATCTTTAATTTCATTCATGTGGGGTATAGTTGGAAAATAGTGAATTTCACTAATGGATTTAAATATTTAAATTAAATCTGTATTCCTCTTGAATATTACAAATTAAAGATATTGTTAATTTAAATATTAGTATGATAATTATTCTTTAAATATGTTAAATTTAAATGTATTTATTATCTACTTAACTTTGAATATTAAAAGATAATTATGCCTTTTTGAATATTTCAAATTAAAATAATATATATTTAAGTTTGAATAGTAAAAGGTTTCTATATCTTTTGAATATTTCAAATTAAAAGACATTATTATCTATTTAAATGTGAATATTAAAAGATATCTGATTTGAGTAAATGTCTCTTGGAAATGTCATATAAATATTATGCTAACCTTCTAGGTTAAACACAAGTTGAGATCACACAAAGATCTCTCAGAATTGGAGAAGTTCTAATTTTCTCAAAAAATATTTTTTATCCTTCTCTAGTTTTCCGGTGATAAGCAAAGTCAAGAAAGAGTTCTTGATCTCGAAAGTTTGTGCTACTATTCGTTACCCATCTAGATGTTGTATCATGGGAGATAAGCAACGAAAAGATCTCAAGCACCAAAGGAGTGACCAAAAATTTATCTTAAAGAAACTATGTAACAGCAGGCTTCAACAGTTTCTGATAAAATGATCAAAATAAAAAGAGTATTTTTCTTTCTTTCTATTTATTTTTATTTATTTAAAAAAAAAGCTTTAATTTCTTATATTTATTTTCTCATGTTCAATTTTTGTCTCGGATTGTTATTTTATGTAACACCGACTGCTTCCTTTTGTGCCATTGAGATTCTGTATCGATTAGATCATTCTCTAACATATTATGTAAAATGGTCTCGACCGATCTATTATTTTTTAATGTTCAATTGGAAAACTAAAACTTACTTAAATATTAATGACTATTTGTGTAGTTTTCCTTTTTAAAATTTAATATATTCACTCTGCCACATCAATACTTTGTTAAAAGTTTGACGACAATTAGTATTGATTACATCTTAATCAAATAAAAATGAAAGTGACCTAAAATTACATTTTTTTTTTAAATTTTATGAGAAAAAGTAGACAAAATGTAAATAAAAATGATCAATCTTATAGTTTTACCCAATTATTTTCTATATATTTTGATAAAAAAAATATTAAATTCATTTAACATCTGATTAACACTTTAAAGTAGGGGCATTTTTATCCGAAAATGAAACATTGAGGCGAAAAAGAATAAGGTTTTAATATTCTATTAAATTGTAGGATTCTTTTTGCCTTAAAATAAAACGTTGGGGGCCAAAATGCTCCAAAAAAATAATAGATGCCAAAATGACAATTTTAGTAAACGTTGGGAGGCAAATTTTGGTATTATGCTTATTTTATTTTTCTAAAGTGTTATGGATAGTCCTTACTAAAATTATTAAAATGATTTAACTAGATACTAATACTACAACTTTATTCAACATTTTTGTTAAGTCATTATACATCTAAGTCTACAATTATTGTGAGACACTTAAAAATTTCATTTAATTAAAATTTTGATTAATTTTCTAGTTAAAAAATTATTTTAAGCATTATAAATAAATTATAAAGTTTTATTATTAAATAATTTATGCAATAATTTTTTTTCATGTGAATAATTTCTAAATTATATATGTATAATAACCAAATAATTCACATATAATAATAAATAATCCATATAAATAAAAAAAATAAATAAAATAAAAATTTACACTAAATTATAAGATAAAATTTAGAACTTTTCTCTAAAAAGAATTAATAATTATGCATAAAATTTTACAACAAAAAATTGTCATGAGATATCAAATGTTATCAACATAATAATGGAAATATCGAAAATAAATAACTCTAACCATTAACTATACCTAAAGCTAATATCGATATGTTATTATAATACTATTGGACATTAAATTTCATTACATGAGAAATTAAAAATCTTCAAATTTTGTTATGTACCCAAACGTTTTAGTTGATGGTATGAAATTTAATAAAAATAAAATTATATTTGTGTTTAAAGACATGTTGATTACATATATTAATATTATGTGGTTGATTCATACATATTTTTGAAGATTAATTATAAACATTAATAATAGAAATTTTCCGTATGAAGGATACATAAATGATTTTTTAAGATAAGAACCATCAATAAAATAAACAAATAATATATAGAAATTCGCCCACCCTAAATCTCATATACATTCACTATTGCTTATAAATGGTTTTCCATAAAAAAATCTTTAATCTTATTGCATAAATGGAGATTATGAACCAATTTTGATAAAAAAAAACAAATTATGAACATGTACCAAAAAGTAATATCATATTATCATGATGCAATAAAACCACCATTACATATTTGTTTGGTTCAGTAATGTAAAATTTCCATTGAGGAAAATGTCATATAAAATTACCTTATGCCTCATTAAAAAATCCCTCTAGATAGAAGGGAAAAATAATACATAATAGTAATCAAGGTGTAATACCCCAAAATTTTAGTATGTGACCAAAATACACAATTTTAAAAGTTTAGTGGCTAAAGTAGAAACTTGGAAAATGTTTAGGGACCAAAGTAATAATTTTCCTAAAAAGAAATTTTATTACATAAATGAATATTTAATTCTTAAGAATGGAGTCTCTTTGGAATTTAGATTTTGATCCTGAGTTTGTATAAAAAAATTTGAACCGTTAAAGTCTGTTAAAATATTCAGATAACCGAATCGAATATGAAAATTAGGAATTTTTGAAGGATGATAGTATGGGGTTAATAATGTTATTTCCATATTTTATTAAAGTATAATTTAACATGGATCATTGGATTTAAGTTGAATTTCCATGTTTAATATGGAATGTTGAATTAAAGTGACCAAATTGGATTGTTTGGAAAAGTGCAAGGGTTAAGATGGAAATTAATAAAATAATTGCTGATATGTTTTTATGATTATGTAAGATTTGTGATGGAAGCATGGTACGGTGGTAATTATCATAAATTTTAAAGGGTAGAGATGACTTTTGGACTAAAATGAATTTTAAATTCATTTTTATTAGTTTTCAAACAAGTATCCAAAGATATTTATAAGCAAAAATCAAGAAAACTTGCTAATTTTCTTCCTCCAAACCGTGGGTGTTCTTAAGGTAAGAAAAAATTTTATTTTTTAATTTTCAAGCTTATTTAGTTGATTTTTGGACTAAAGTGTGAAATAGAAGAATTATCTACATCAAATTCTCTACACGTTGGTGTAAATATATCATGTATTCATGCTTGAAGCGGTGATTTCATGAATATGGTGGAAGAAGGGGAAGTTGAAATATGATGATTTAAAGGTTTATATTGATGATGTTGTTGTTGTGGAGTTGTTTCCAATCTTATGTGATGCATAAAAACCATTAGAAATGGTTATGTTAGACTTGGCCATCTTAGGGTTTCATGACGAATTGTTGAATTTGGATTGAAATTGATTAGAATTGCATGGAATGGATGTAAGAAGGTTGAATTCATGCTTGAATCAAGTTGGAAATCATTGAATTCCTATTTTGAAGTATTTGGTAATGATGAAATAAATTTGGAAAAATTATAGAAGGGTTAGGAATGATATATGGATAATTCTACATGTTGTGAAAATTGGATTGGACCAATTTGGAAATTTATTAAAATATATAGACTATTTTGTACATTTTGATAATTTTAGGGATGAAAGTGCAATTGTTTAATAGTTTATGTACTATGTTGGAATTTAATATTGGAATGTTGTTTTAAGGTTCAAATGTTGTTTTAGATTAAATTGTAAGTTTTTTAAAGTTTGGGGATTAAATTATGCATATTAGAAAGTGTGGCAGTTAAATGGCAATTATGCAAGTCTGAAGGTACTAGCTTGAATACAATGTTAAAGTGATGGAAATTTAATGTCTGGAATTCAATTGAAATGAAATGAAAAAAGACTAGTTTGAATGAATCGGAAAAGTTAGGATGGGTTCTAAAAGAATTCATAAATGGTGTAAAAAATGTAAAGTTTAAGGTGTGGATTAGTGATGAATATGAATATTAAAGGAATTAAAGTGTCATTTTGGAATGTTAAGGTTGATATTGAGTTGTTAAATGATATTCATATAGAAAAAAATATTGAAAGATTTTTATGGATTTATTTATTAGATTTTGCTTATGTTAGTACGATACTAATATATGCTTTGAATATATATATATATGTGTGTGTGTGTGTGTGATTTTTAATAGACCGTGATAAATCCCGTGATAAAAATAGTTGAGCCAATCAAGTGGATGAAATAGCCAAGGGAGTGAATTGTCAATTAAAATTTGGCGGAAGCTTAAAGGAAAATAAGAAATTGAATACAATAATTTTAGACTGGTTCGACTTTTAATCCAAAGTCTACATCTACAACCTTAGCTATCCACACTAAGGATTTTCACAAGTTTACTAATTTGTATCAACCTTTGAGGACAAGGTGTAACCTTACAACTCCCTCAAGAATTATACCTTAAATTCTTGACAACACTCTCTCAAAGAGAAAATTACGAATTTGCAAACATATAAACACCTCACAAGGAAATTGTTTGCACAATTAAAGAACAAATAATAACACTTACCAAATTAAACAAATTAGTACAAAAGTGTTGTTTCAAATCAAAAAGAATATTCAAGAATGTTGACTTTGATTTTAACTCAATGTGATTGTTTTGGCTTTCTTTTTGATATCTTGTCTTCACATATGGCTTGGAATCTTGTTTTTATACCTCTTCATTTAACTATAATCGTTTTGGTTATTGTGGGAGTTTATAGAGCCGTTGGGATGAAAATTCTAGCAACAAATGCTGCCCAAACCCCTTGAGTACCGGTACTCATACCAAATAGTATCGATACTGCTTGCATTAAAAACACAAAATTTGACCATTAGTAAAGGGGAGTATTGGTACTCTAGCCTGAGTAACAATACCACTATCGATACTTGCACATTATTGATACAAAAATGGCTAATGGAATTCATTTTTGTCAAAAACCACAAAGGGGGTATCAATACTCCCATCCCAAGTATCAGTACTACTGCCTATTTTAGCACAATAGTATCGATAATAGTATCGGTACTGCATGAACAATATCGATAATGTTATTGCAGTATCGGTACTGTACAGTTTAAAATCATTTTTTGATTCGATTAAAATCCAAAACCCTTTGTAAAATTGTTTAAAAATTATTTTCAGTATGTGAGTTTAATTTTCAAATAGTATAAGGATTTAAAAATTGAGTTTTTGACCTTAAAAATTTTCAATATTCGAACGATTTAATCAAATATAAACTTGAAAATCGAATTGAAAATAATATTAAAATTTCTTTAAAAATATTCATTTTTGGTATCTCAAAATACAAAGCATGGTTCAACAATCTCCTTCTTTTGAAATAACAAAACATTTAAGATTTTTTAAGATTTACTCCCCCTTACTATTCTCCCCTTTTTGTTAAATAAAAAAATAAAGACAATACATTTATATATATATATATATGTATGTATGTACGTATGTATTTACGTGTGTGTGCGCATATATAGATATTGAATTTTCCAAAAAGGATTAGTCAACATAAAGTCTATCTTTAAGCAATAAACATGGTCATAACTTAAAAAAATAAGCATGTCTCAAATAGCAAATACCATAAATCATAATAATCATCAAAATGACATAAAACTCCATAGTATCATCCAAATAAGAAAATATCCATAAAAAGAATCCAAATCCACAATCAAAATATGAAAAAAACTATCCACATATCCAAGTATCCAAACCGAAAATAAAAATATCCAATTATTCAACCTTGTCACAATGTAATACCAAACATGAGCAAAATAATAAGTAATGCATATGAAGAATGATCAAGCATCCGATGGGGGAGGATCATGATCCAAAGATAGAGAATAGAAAGAATCGAAGTTGCGAGAAATCATCAATATTATCCGTCACGGTGTCAAATTGAGCATGTAAGTCACGTCGAGAATGCACATACATCGTCTCTAATGAATACTGATAAGCCACAATCTCATAAACCTGAGTCCCCAAGACTATGAAGTGGGACTCAATGGTAGCAAATCACATGTCCATCGTCTCCATTAAATTATGGAAGTAAGGATGAATCACATCCTCACCACCAACTCGAGGGGGATCATCAGGGAAGCGATTCACTAGATCATCGATATCGTGTATGACATCATCATCCTGAGGCTGTGCCACATTGGATGAAGAGTAGAAAACTTTCCTCCCTTTTCTTTTCCAAGATTTACCAATCTTTTTGTAACACCCATACCCCATATACCTTTTCATACACGAGATACATATGTCACATAACTTTATAAAACTTTTTGTTATTTGAAAACCCGTAAAATTTTGTTTCAATTTGAGCAACTACAAAATATGACATTCACAGAAGCAACATACTAAAACTATCACTTAAGTACATTACAAAATTTTTACCATAGTTTAAATACATCCCAACTAAGTTCTCAAAATGAATAAGATTGTCATAATGTTACTGATGATTCAACCATTAATTGATGAAAGTTGCTGCTACTACTGCACTCCTTACGCAACTAATCTTTTCCTTTACCTACGCGTGAAATCAACCCACGTTAAGTATTTACTTATTGAGACATAATACTATAAAGATATTCCAATTATACGGCAGTATCTTTGAATACTGAATGAAGAATTTAATTGCATTATTCATAAGGATGAGTTAACCCTTTCTCAGTTAAACCATAATTATTTCATACAATCATGGAAATTATTCATAGTATGCCCATCATACCTATCCTTCTGTATATTTTATCCATTACTCTTTATTTTCCATTAGTACATTAAATGTAAAAGTACTATACATGTATTTGCACTAAGGTGCCAAAAGATCATGTAATCATTATGGCAGCACCTTAAATATTGTTAATACACCGTTTTGTAATTTCATTTGGGCATCCTTTCATGTCCATTATGTTCTGTTTATGTTTTCTTTTATAACATACATTCATACTAATTATGCATTGTACATATATATATATATCATCATTTCATATCACTTTTGCACCATTCATATCACAATACATTTTAATTCCTTTATTCTTTTACCCAAAGGTATCTAGCCTTTCTTCTAACTTGCATATTTGACACTTTTCTGTCAAATGCACAACTAGTCCATTCATCTTTCACTCAACGATATTTAACCGTTCACCTAACTGGCATAATTGACACCTTTATGCCAAATGCATAGGTAGTCCATTCATCTTTTACCCAATAGTATTTAACTGTTAATCTAATTGGCATAATTAACACATTTATACCAGATGCATAGCTAAGCCATTCATCTTTTACCCAACGGTATTTAACCGTTCATCTAACTGACCTAATTGACACCTTTCTACCAAATGCACAACTAGGCCATTATTCTTTTACTCAACGGTATTTAAACGTTCATCTAACTGGCATAATTGACACCTTTCTTTCCAATGCACAGCTAGGCCATTCATCTTTTACCCAACGGTATTTAACCGTTCATCTAACTGGCATAATTGACACCTTTCTACCAAATGCACAGCTAGGCCATTATTCTTTTACTCAATGATATTTAAATGTTCATCTAACTGATATAATTGACACCTTTCTGTCAAATGTATAGCTAGGTCATTCATATTTTACCCATCGATATTTAACTGGCATAATTGACACCTTTCTATCAAATACACAATTAGGCCTCAAAGGCTCTTAGCCTTTCATATAACTGGCATAAATGACACATTTCTGTCAAATGCACAGTTAGGCCTTAAAGGCACTTAGCCTTTCATCTAACTGGCATAAATGACACATTTCTGTCAAATACATAGTTATGTATCAAAGGCACTTAGCATTTCATCTAACTAGCATAAAATGAAACATTTTTGTCAAATGCACAATTAGGCCTCAAAGGCACTTAGCCTTTCATCTAACTGGCATAAATGACACATTTCTATCAAATGCATAATTAGGCCTCAAAGGCACTTAGCCTTTCATCTAACTGACATAAATGACACCTTTATGTCATTAAACATTTTATGGTTTATACCAATATTGTCCATGAAATAATCCCACAATTTTTCTATAATTTACATGGATTACTCACACACAACCAATACGACAATTCACCTTCTTATTATGAACTTCTGACAATTTCACATATATTTCCCATATGGAAATTCATACACTTGATATGAATTTCCTAGTTCACACGCATAGTGCCCGTACGTAAATTCACACACTTAGTATGAATTTATTAGTTTTGTATACAAAGTGCCCATACAGAAATTCATACACTTAATGTGAATTTCTTAAGTTTTTTCACACTTAGTGCCATTTGGTAATCACCATACTTACATTAATAAATGATACAACTATAACTATCATAACATATACATACATAATTAAATGTACTCACCTGACTTTCCTCACTATGTATCCAAAACGTAAGGCTGATTACTCCGGTACTTTTCCCTTGCCCTTAGTTTTACTTTTCTCGGCAACGTGGTTTCAATCTACTCAAGCATCCATTAAAACATGTACCATACCTAATGTTAGTATATTTCCTAACCATTATACTTAAACAATACTCAAAAGGACATATCATTAACTTTCTACAACAATATCAGCCTATTTTTAAAAATTTTGGCTACATAGTATCGATGCTACTATACTATACTATGGTATCGATATCATTTTTGTATTCTATTTTGAAATGGTATTGATACATTCCCTTCGGTATCGATACTCCCTCTTTGGTATCGATACCTATTGAATCGATATCGATACTACATAGCATGTTTATCCAATTTTAGCCTATAGTATAAGAACTGTTCTATCAGTACTGATACTTGTACCCATTATTTCCAGTTTTCAATTCGAATATCACCCTAATGGGGTCAAATTTCGTCATGCTTGCACACTACAATCCTGTTAAACTCTTCTTTATTATCTAAACTAATTTTCCTTCATTTTGTTTCTTAAAACATCTAACATCTTCCAAGAACATTCAATTCTAATAATGAAACCACTTTTCCTAATGTGTTCTTATTCCTATCCAATATTTCTAATCTCTCATTTACCTATTTGACAAGTCAAATCTACCAGTAAACATCCATAGACACTCTTATTTTAACATATCACTCAAAAACCCATTTTCTTCAATCTCTAATATCTCATTCATAACTTAGTTTTGATCCCCTTTAGTCCTTCCTTAAGTTTCTAGTATACTCAAAGCTTCAAACCCCGTCAAAAAATGAAAGAATAAACTAGTAAATTGAAAACTCACCTTTAGCTATGGATGAGGGCTTTTTCTACGGGAATAAGAAGAATGAAAGGAAGATAGCTTTTTGAATCCCTTAATTTCCCTTTTTCCTTTCTTTTATATACACAAAAGAAAATGAATTTAAAATTAATTCTCCTATAAAAGACTAAAATGCCCTCTTTTCTTATCCTTTGTTATAGTTTAATCTAAACCACTCATCTAAATCATTTCTCATCTTTTCTCAATTTATCAAATAGATTCTCACATTTTAAATCTTTTCAATAATGTCCCTAGTTCGATATTTGGGGTATTACACTTTTCCCATCCCAATTTTCATAGGGATTTAAGATAAATATAGGAGGAGAAGAGAATGACGGGATCTTGTTCGACATTAATATCGACTTTTGAAAAACAATTGGCTAAAGAGACAACCATAAAATAAAGTATCATATTTCTTATATTGAAAGTTGTTTATGGTGTCGACAAGTGCACTGAATACAATTTGGGGAAAGTTAATTTGTTTGTTACTTTGAAAGCCATGAATCCACCCAACGTCTACGGTAGGGAGGGAAGAGAATTTACCTACTGATGATTGAAACCGTCAATAGATAGTAAGGTGTAGGAACCGATAATGAATATTTAGGGTATTTGTACTCTTGCCTACCATATAAGGAGAATATATGTGACCTTTCTCATTTTCTATACCTTCAAATTCTAGATCTAAGTCTCGAGCTATGTAACGGGCATCGATGTGAATTTATTTCAACATTAGATATGAGTGAATACTCTTTTTGTGGGTTTTAGCCTCATTTTGAACATAACCGTATTGGAATAGAAAATACATACCAACCGGTGAGAGACAATGGGTATGATTTTGAAAAAGTAGTCGAGTTTCCATGTACTAATTTGTAGAAGATATTTAAATTTAAGCTTGTTCATAGCGGTAAGGGAGGGCATGTAATACCCTAAACCCTATTAGGCCTAAAGTTCCACATTAGGCTATGGAGGTAACCTCTGATTTTCTAAAATTGTTTGGGTTTTTTAAAACATACTCAATGGTATCATACATCATACAAAAGAATTATTAAATCATTTTATAAACCAAATCTCCGTGACACATAATTTAAAAACTAAAATAATACATCTCAATGTTTGATAAAATAAATACATAATTAAGGTTCTCTGAATAAACATGCCCACTGAAACTATAGTACGATGCTCTGAATGAGGGGCTGGAAGTCCTGCTATAACGGTGTCCCATGAATTGCCCAAACTACTGATATACCAACGAAAACCATCCAAAGGTCGAGCTTACAAAGCCCAACAGTATAATCGCTAATCTAGAGTAGCATTAAGAGTTTCATAAACATATGCGTGCTAAAGATATGGTATTGAGCAGTAGGTACATGTACGATCTAGATAAAGTGCTACCTAATTAAGGCTTATATGGGTTATCATTGGTAGGGGTCTCATTCTTTCCTAAATCCTATGCTAAGGGCTTAGCCATGAGTTTACATCTAAAAGGTCTCTAACCCCCAATCACTATATCTGTTGCGCATTATTTAAATCTGATGTTGATGCTCATGTGCATTACCTAAATGTAACACTAACTATGCTATACATTATCTAAATACAACACTGACTCTGATATGTATTATCTAAATGCAATACTGATGTTTCTATGTAACACACAAGCTGTGGTAAGCATCATGGTGCGATTGAGGGGCTAAATCTCAAAGTTCACACACCCCTCTAGCTTACATATAATACTATGCAACACATAAGTTGAGTTAGGCATCATGGGGTAGTTGTGGAGATACATCTCAAAACTCACACACCCACTAGCCTACCTATACTACTATGCAACGTACAAGCTAAGGTTGGCATCATGGCGCACTAAGGGGGTACATCTCAGATCTCTCACACCCCTCTAGCCTACTTAAGATACTCGTGGGTTTTTGGGTGAGATTTATAACTACATCATAAATGCACACTCTGCCAACTTACTCCGTCGAGTCTTGAGGAAACTATTCCCAGCTGGAAAAAGAAGTTTCGTATAACTGACTGGTATATACTCGGATAACTAAAAAATAAGACAATCATCCTACTACTAAAGTAACTCGAGTGTCCTGGCTGTTAGGCTAATTTTAAGATACTTGTCTCTTTAGATATTTTAAGGGATTACTGTTCTTGTTTACTATTCTTCCTTGCTGGAATCTCACTCATTCTCTTATCTATAATGTGGTGCGAAGGTTTATTAGTCTATTACTGTTATTCCTTATTAGGTTGTTCTATGTTGGTCGTTATATATATATATGGGTGTTTTAGTCAGTCTCTACCTCTGGCGAAGTCTTTATGTGTTCTTAGGATTTTACGATGATTTCTGTGTTTGCTGATCACTGACTGTACTATTCACTAGCCTAATACCTAATTCGAGTTCAACTCTGAGTAACGACACTCTAGTCACTCCTTTTATGTTTCCCTTTAATTCACTTCTAAATTAGAAGGGTGACTACATATCCACTATTTGCTGACATTTCTACATTTTACGATTCTACTGACTTATAATCTGGTGACATCATCTGTCGATATATCCTCAATAATGATGCATCATTCTTTGATGCTCGCTACATGTTCGGTTGAAGGAACTTAAATACGTTACACCGACTATGGTTATCTTAGTTGTAAGCCACTCCTAATAGTGTAAATTGGGCCCTTTTGGCCATTTATGTCCCTCACGGACTAAGGTCTACCCTTACGAGCCTTAAAGAGGCCAGAACTAACCTTCCAAAATGAGTAGTATTGATACTCTACTTGAAGTATCAAAACCCTAGGGTCAAGTATCAATACCACTATAGGTATTGGTATAAAAATTGCATTATGTTGCTGAAAAATAGGCCTGGTTTCGAGCCCAACACTCTGAGTCTCAAAAATGAAGGGACAATATTGATACTCTCATAGCAGTATCGATAGTCACATCCTGAAATCCCTAATATTTACCCCAATTCATTCGGTATCGATATTGTTCATCCCAATATCAATAGTCAAACACTAACATGGTTATTTAGGCTCGGGAAATCACCAAAAAATATCCTAGAGACCATAGTTTGGTTTATAATGAAGTGATAAAGCATTAGGAGTTAATTAGGGTCCTAAAGTAGCATAAAAATGTCTCTTTAACCTGTAATATCAAATATAAACTCTAAAATACTTAAATACTCCAATCTTTGCAATTTCTCTAAATTTATTAAAACTTAACATTCCAAAGGATTAGAAATACACTATATTGGTGTTAAAAACCTGAAATGAAGCTCCTTGCTTAGCCACACTCCTTATCTTGATGACTTGGTTGAAAACTCCCAGTTTTCTCTTTAACTATAAAAACCCAAGGCTTGTTTACGAACAAAAATGAAGCATGAA
Source organism: Hibiscus syriacus (assembly GCF_006381635.1). Taxonomy (NCBI): domain Eukaryota; kingdom Viridiplantae; phylum Streptophyta; class Magnoliopsida; order Malvales; family Malvaceae; genus Hibiscus; species Hibiscus syriacus. Next base: position 1,299,608 of record NW_024062296.1, on the reverse strand, counting down.
AAAGGCTCAAAAACTTACCTTTAGCTTGGCCTTTGAAGAATAAAAGAAGAAGGAAAATGAGGGAAATGATGAGAAGAAAATGAAAGCATATTTAAAGGTTTTAATCATTTGAAAATAGGGTAATAATGTTTTTGGTACTTCTTCAATTTTATGCTAATTAAAAAATTCCTTTTTATGACTACTTAGGCCCGATCCCGACCTAATTAAATTTAACTAATCAAATTATCTAATCCATGGGAGTCCACTTACCTCTCGTGTAGACCTAAAACTTCTAGCCTAAAATTTTGGGTGTTACAGGGCATACGATTACCTCTAAGAGGGGAGGTCTCGAAGGTAGACGTATATCACTCAAGAAGGTTTATACGATTGGTTCATTAAAACAAGAGTTGAAAATAGTAAGATCATTTGAGTCTTGTTAGGAATAGGATATAGTGGTGAATTTTGAGGTGGTGGTGCTTGGGAAGTACGAGGACATAGACATTGGAATAGAAATCAAAATATGCAAACCTACAAAATAAAACAATATATATGTATGTTAATCATCAATTCCAAACCTCAAAATGAGTCTGCAGTATTCAAGGTATTGAAAAATAAATGAACTAAAGGGCTCTACCATTTGTATATACACATATAGAGAAAAAATAATGGAATATATTTATAATATATATGTATCAGTAAAAATATATATCATATATACATATATATATATATATATATATATATACACACACACATAATGAAAAAATAATGGAATATACAATTATATATATATATAATTGAAAAGAATTTTGATATCTAGATTGAAGTATATACATATTAAACAAACAATAATATGAGTATACTATAGTATGATAACACAAAAATAAGTTCAAATAAAGAAAAATTCCAAATATAAAATTTTAATAGAAATAAAATTTGAACGAAATTACAACTATATATGAACTAATTCGTATATAAAATCACTTAAAAAATAAAGCCCAGTAGTTATTTTGTATCAATTTAATATATAATTGATGGAAAAAATAAAAATAAAAGTTTAGGGTTAAAGATAATTACCTTGAATCATGAAAATGAGATGGAAATGAAGACATCGACACTAATACAATGATATTTACAGGAATCTAGCTTTAAAAATGATATGATTTCGACCCAAAACGAGTGATTTGATGAATTTTTGAGAGATGAGCGAGGGTTGTTAGACGACATCAAAGTGTTAGGGTTTGGTGGCTTTGAAAAAATGGGAAACTTTTGAAAGATATAACCTTTACACGACCTTGAGTATGAGTACTCATTAATAGATATTGATACTCCTACGTCTAAGAGGTTTGTAGCGATACAAGGTATCAATACAACTAACGATGCTATAATAACAATATTTGTACTTTATTATCAATATTGATACTGAGGAAGAACAATATTGGTACTGCATAAACAATATCAATACTAAATCCACGAAATGGTAAAAATTAAGCATTTAAGTACTAAGGTGTCATTTTTATCACAAATTAAGCACCCACATGACCATATGAGACACAAAATTATGATCAAGATACAAGAATTCATTCATTTGTATAAGGTTTACTAACAAAAACACCTATGAATGCTAAAGTAGCATGAATTTCTAGTTAAAGTGCACCAAAAGGTGAAAAGTCATAATGCATACTATAGGGCATCAAAACTCGTACATGCAACTCTAAATTGACAAGGAAAACATGTTCAAACAAACAAATACACATTCAAATATACTTTGAACCATATCAATTTTAATGAAAAATCATAAACCCCCTAACTAACTGCATAATAGGCATCAAAGAAGTCGTTTAGCATGCTCATTCATAAAATGATAAAGGTGCGTAAAATATTTAAACAAAAAGTCAATGCTGGTTTGTTAAATCTAATTCTCTTCTAAGTGCCCAAAATCTTTCCTTATCTAAAGGTTTTGTAAAAATATTCGCTACTTGTTGCAAAGTGTCAACATACTATAGAAATATATCTTCCTTTGAGACATGATCTCTAATGAAATGATATATAATTTCAAAATGCTTAGTTCTAGAATGTTGGATGCGCTTTTTGACGAGATAAATAGCACTAGTATTGTCACAATTAACATGAATAGTACCTACATCAATTCCATAGTCTATGAGTTGTTGTTTCGTCCATAAAACTTGAGCACAACAACAACATGCTGAAATGTATTTTGATTCGGTGGTTGATAATGCTACACTATTTTGTTCCTTTAAAAACCATGAAATCAACATAAGACATAGGAATTGGCAAGTACCTGAGGTGCTTTTCATATCTAATTTACAACCTCCAGAATCTGCATCGACAAGGCATGCTAGCTAAAGTTAGAGTGTATAGGATACCAAAGTCCTATTGTAACATCCTAAATTCCTAATCTAGAAGAAATACACTAATTTACCTAAGATAAAATTTAATAAAGAATTAAATCAATTAAATTAATAAAGGCATAATCAAAAGATTAAGAAGAATGGTGATCAAATTAAAGTGACATAATTAAAATAAATAACAAACATTAAGTTTGCATGCTAAATATCATCATTACTACATCACACTTTGATGATTAATTGAATTAAAATTTAAGTGATGGCTAAAATGGACATTTCCATGCCCACTAACAATTAGATTTGATATCATCTTCCTCCATTAACCTCTATTACAGAAAATGAGAGATAAACTTGAGAGAAAAATCTCTTTAGTGAGAGGAGGAAATCAATCATGGAAGATTGGAATCAAGCTTAAATTAACTATATATATATATAAGAAATCATCTAGCATCAATGTAATTTTCTCTTCTTATTCTTTAATTCGATTTACTAAGAATTTAATTGAATAAATTATAAAAAAAATTGATTAGTGTTAATTGTTTGATTAATTCATGATTATTAGTTTTCATGTTGTTATAAATGCATACTAATCATGTTGGGTTAAGTTTGAATGACTAAGGATATGATGAAAATGAACAAAATGTGGATTAATTCAAAATTAATAACCGAGAAAATCATAATTGTGCATTCGACTAAATTGTAAAAAAATTGAAAGATGGGAACTAAATTGGAAAGATATATATAGACTAAAGTTTCTGAAAATTGAAATTTAATGAAGATTTAAGCTTTAAACAAGAGCAAATGCTGTAAAATTTTATGAAATTGGCCTTAGAGTGAAACTAGTCACAATTGTTTCTATAGATTGATTAAGGATTGTTTTGAACAAGTTAAGGAAATTTAGGATCAAATTGGATAGAATTAATGATTGTTAATGCCAACTGAAAATAATGTAAAATAAATTGTAAGGCTTAAATTATAGAGGAAGTGGTAGATTGTAAATGATACATTCGTAAAATAGGTAAAATTGTACTGTTCTATAAAATTTGTTAAATTGAAGACTTTATTGGAATATTAAAGGCTAAAGTTGTTATGAAAATAAATAGGAAAGAAAAATTAAATGATGGTAAGAAGAGATAAAACAAATTAATAAGGGTTCTAGGTGAATTAGTTAACCAAAGTGCATTTAATTACAAGAGTGACAAATTGGTCACTGGAAAATCGTCTAACTTCAAATGCAAAACTGTAATTTTTTTTATAAGAAATGAAAATACAAGACAACATTTTTGGAAACATAATTTAATTATCTTTGTATTGGTATAAAGAAATCGAAAATTTGATGAGTAATTTAAAAGTTATGATTAGAATACTACAAGGTATTCAATTTGCCATAACAGAATCTGCTTAGTGCCAAATAGCGTAAGTGAGCTTGAATTACTATTTTATTGATTATAGTAACTTCCCTATGCTGTGTATATATTGATAGATCAAAGAACTAAGGGATAATCCATCAAAGATAAGAAAAAATGAATAGTAATTCAAGGATGATTGGAGTATTGTGAGTGTAACTATGCTAGGGTTGGGAATTAGTTCCCAACCACCCTTTATTTTTTATTGCTATATTTAATTTCTCATGAAATCAGTATGCTAATAATGAAATTAAGTCATATAGAAACTTAAATTAAAGGAAAGAATGATTAATTAAAGAGTTTAAAACTATTGAGTGTCATGATTGAATTGAATTGTGAATTATTGCATGTTGTCATTATCGAATTAAGTTGAATCGTGAATTATTGCACGCTGCCATGATTGAATTGAATTAAATTTTGAATTATTGCATGCTTCCATGATTGAATTAAGTTTAATTGTGAATTATTACATGTTGTCATGATTGTATTGAATCGAATTGTAGATTATTGCATGCTTCCATGATTGAATTTAGTCGAATGGTGAATTATTGCATGTTGCCATGATTGAACTGAATCGAATTGTGAAATAGTGCATGATGCCAAGATCAAACTTGATTGAATTTAAATCTTAAAGGAACAAATTGTTGCTTGCTGCCATGATCAATTTTGAATTGAATGTATAATATTGACATGGAATGATCCTTGATGGATATGTTATGGAAAAAATGATTTATTGGCAAATAAAATTCAAGTCTTTGGTTAATAGTTAGCACACGATATAATGGCATGCCATAGAGTTTAGAGCTAAATTGTGCATGGGGGACAATGATCTTGCACTATGGTGCTTGTTAGTGATAGACGGAGGGTACATTATGTGGTCTTGGTGATAGTAGGAGGGTTGACCAGCACTACGGTGCAATTAATGTGTATGGGGACAATTAGTTGAAGACTTGCTTATCTAGACTAAACTAGAAACCAAGGCTTAAATTATTTGACAAGTTTAAATCAGAAGAATGTTTGTATATGCATGAATTGTTCGAATCGAATTGCTATATATATTGAATTGCATAATTTGAAATGCTACGTAGATTGTGTGTTGCATATATGGTTAATTATGTATTGTTCGTGTGGAAGAAGGATTTAAATGTTAATTGGTCAGTTGAATTGATTGCTAATTTGAAAGTGTATGGTTACGCTATTTTTCTTGTTCGATTGAAGAAAATTAAATTTTAATTGGACTGATTGTAAAGATAATTACATGGTAAAATTTAATATGGTTTAATGTTACCTCAGTAAGTACTTTAAGTACTTATTCCTAGTTGTTTAAATTGAAGGAATATTACATATATGGCTTTTTTTATCTTTAAACTCCTAATCAGTGTCTTAGCTTTGATTATAGTGGTTCAAATCTCATGCATATGGTGCCTAATTAAGTTATTTATGAAATGTATCTAAGAACTTAATGAAATAGTGTCAATGGCTGTTTTGGAATGTATATAGCTTACTAGTATGTCATTTGGTATAAGCCATTAAGGGTCTATTTTTTAATGTAAATATATAACTTAGTTATGAAAATATGTTATAGCATGTTAAGTTCATAAACTTCCTGAGATATGCAAGTGGTTTATAATAGTAATCGACCTAATGAATTACATATTGAAATTAAATGAAACTACCTTAATTAAATTATAATTCATGGTCTATCGAATTAATTGATAAGTAAATTGACTGAGATTTGATTAATATTGTATTCGGAAAAAATGGCTCTTCAATTGTAATGTCTGGTGTGCATATCTAATTTAACATTTATTAATCTTGAACTTGTTTAATGGTCTCAATAATGCTCCTAATCCTTGATTCAGGTTGGGGCTGTTACAATTAAATAGTATCAAAGTATTTTTTTGTCGAGTCTCTTGCATCATATAGGATTGCATTGAGCCACCTAGGAGTTGTATTTAAGGATACTTATATTCTTGTCCAACCTAAAAAAATTCCTTTTATTTTGTAACCCCCTAGACCCGGCCTATGCGTTTCGACTAAGTCTAGTGGATCACATTATGATTATTAAAGACATTTTTCGAAACCGTTATTCCATCAATATAAAATCACTTTATAAATAACATGAAATTATAAACAAATTATACTATCAAAATCCAACTCGTAAATATAGTACCAATAAGCAATAAATTAATTTAAAACTTGTCTTCAAATTCAAAATCACAATAAACCGAACAGTAATAGCAAAAGAGTCATCATTATAAAATCCGATATTTTAAAATAAGGTCCATGTCACCAAAATAAAGTCAACTTGCAAAATAAAAACATTACAATCTGATTTACTTCAAGAGATATGTTGATCCTTCAAGTGCTCGAACCGAGGTATCTAACCAACAGTATCTGAAAGGGGAAAAACATTCTCGAAAGGTGAGTTAGGCTCAGTGTGTCCCAATATTTCCATAAAATCACAATAGGTACAAATCATAGTCCAATAAATCTCACAAATTCATAAAAGAGTTTAACTTTTGAAAATCATAGTTTAAACCCTTTTCTGGTACACCATCAGTAGTTCCCAAAATTATTTTCCATATAGCTTACTTTATGCACATAGCAAAAAGAAAGCCGACTTAAGGATAGGCTATGAAGCTTGTATCCTTAAGCCCAAGTCAATAAGTCCATATAGCTTACCCTAAGCACACAGCAAAGGAAAGTCGACCTAATGAAACATCTTGGGGCCCTCAAGAGTCACATTAGGCCCATTTAGCTTGATCAGAGCTATTCCATCGTAATTCAATTCCAAAATTCAATTGCATCGTGACATAAATTCCATATATCCAAAAACATGGTAATCATATACCATTTCAAAACAAAAATTAGATAGAAGCCATATTCCATAAATTGTCACATTAAATTGGTGCATCCATAAAACAATAACCAATGAATTCGATGTACCACATATTAAAACCAATAAAACAGTTCAGTAATAAGTAGGGAACACACCTTGACAATAGGTTCAAATAGAAAATCTACTGATTGCTTGTTTCACCACACTATGCTACAGTTTTCGAACCTAATTTACAATAACACTATATTACTTATGAGTTATATAAATATATCTATAAAATCATAAAATTTACGGGTCTTACGGGTGAATACTGGCACACGTGGTTTAACTGATCTAGAAGAGCTGGGTCGAGCTGTCGAACGATCCGAAGAGTCTCTTGTACCTTCAAATAATAATTATTTATCAGTCCCAAATCCTATTTAATTGTTCAAAGCTAAACTTCTTAAGTATATAAGCATTTTTCGGGTTTGACTATCAATTTGGGGTATTTCAAGTCTGAATTTGGCAAAATAGATTGCGGAATCGGAATCAGGACGTTGAAAAACATAAAGTATGACTTTCCAAAAATTCAAATTCTTGGTCAAAGTCAAAGTCAACCACTTTGACCGTCGATTTGGAGGCCTTCGAGTTCGAATTTGACAAAACGGACAGCGGAAACAGATTCGACATGTCGAAAACTATCAGTATAGGTATACTTGGAAAAAATTAACGGTCATTTAATGCTCGGTCAAAGCCATTTTAAGTTTTGCTCAAACGAAGTCAACGGTCAATGGTCAACGATCAACGGTCAACGGTCGGGTCGGGTCGGTCGGGTCGGGTCAAACCGGTCAAACCGGTTCAGACCGAACAAAACGGTTCGAACCGGTCAAAACCGGTCGAAACCGGTCAAACCGATCAAAACCGGTTGAAAACCGGTCAAACCGGTTTCCACCAACGTCCACTCTCCCTGCGACGGCGCGTGAGGCCTCCTCTGGGGCCCTAAAAATCCCGAAAAAATTTCTAAAAATTATTTTGAGCGATTTCGAGATACTTACAACGATCGGTTCAAATTTTTGAACGGCGGAGAGCTCGATTTCAACTCGGCCGAATCTTTGACTGCTCCACCTCCTCACGCGCCGTTGTCTACGGCGAACAAGGTTGACTCCGGCGGACTCGCAACAACACAAGGAACACGATGGTGCTGGAGGTGTCGTAAACGGAGCAACGATCGGCGGTGAATTTAAGATTTTCCCGGCGATAGAACTAAAAAAAGTGTCGATACTTTGACTGGAAATTCCCGACGTTTGGCCGCGTTTCACTTCAATTAATTTGAAGGGTTTGTTCCTCGCTCGATGATAAACACAACGGTGGTTTCAAAACAACGATCGGAATTCAGACGGCGTCTAGATCGGGGTCGGAAACGGCGTAGGGGAAAGGGAATTTGGGAGCATTTTGGTTCTGATTTTCAGAACCAAATGCATGATTATATTCACCCAAATACCTAACTTTCTTGGGTAAATTCAGGGCTTGGTCCCTGAATTTTCTTTAACTTTAAAACAAGCTCCAAGTTTTAAAATCTTTCAATTTAGTCTGGAATTTTCGTAAATTTTCACAATTAATCTCAAGTTTCAATTAACTATTATTTTATAAATATTCGGGTTGTTACAATTCTCCCCTTCTACAAGAAATTTCGTCCTCAAAATTTACCTTATGAGAATAGTTGAGGAAACTGAGCCTCCATTGACTCCAATGTCTCCCAAGTAGCTTCTGAGGGGCCTCAATTACTCGATTGAACTTTGACCATTGGAATTCGCCTATTCCGAAGAACTCGTTCATCTCTCTCTAAGATCTGAATGGGCTCCTCTTCATATGACAAATCAGTTCTCAGCTCTATTTCTTCAACCTGAATAATGTGACCTGGATCTGGACGGTATCTCCTCAACATTGATACATGAAAGACATCATGAATACGACTTAGCTCAGAAGGCAACTCAAGCTGATATGCAACAGGTCCTACCCTTTTCAAGATACCAAATGGTCCAATAAATCTTTGACTCAATTTACCCTTACGCCCGAATCTCAATACTTTCTTACAGGGTGAAACTTTCAAAAAGACCTGATCTCCAACCTCAAACTGTATATCCTTCCTCCTTTGATCTGCATAAGATTTTTGCCTATCAAATGCCTCTTTCAAACAGTCACGGATTAATCTGACTGTGTCCTCCGTCTCACGCACTAACTCAGGCCCCAACATTTTCCTATCACGTAACTCAATCCAACAGATCGGAGTGCGACATTTACGCCCATAGAGTGCTTCATAGGGTGCCATACGAATGCTGGTCTGATAACTGTTATTGTAAGTAAATTCAGCCAACGGCAAAAAGTTCTCCCAACTACCATGAAAATCGATTACGCAACCCCACAACCTATCCTCCAGACTCTATATTACTCTCTCAGATTGACCATCAGTTTGTGGATGAAAGGATGTACTATAATCCAATCTTGTTCCCAAAGTCGTATGTAACGCCTTCCAAAATCTCGAAGTAAATCTCGGATCTCGATCAGAAATAATTGACAATGGAACACCATGCAATCTGACAATCTCTGAAATATACAATCTTGCCAGCTTGTCCAAAGTATAATTTACTCGCACAGGAATGAAGTGAGCTGCCTTTGTAAGTCTGTCAACAATCACCCAAACTGAATCTTTTTTCGAAGGAGTCATAGGCAAGCCAGTAACAAAATCCATAGTAATACACTCCCATTTCCATTCAGGAATCTTGATAGGCTGTAACAAACCTGATGGATGTTGATGTTCTGCTTTAACTTGTTGACAAGTCAAACACCTAGCCACAAAATTAGATATGTCTTTCTTCATCCCAATCCAATGATACCTCTCTCTCAAATTTCGATACATCTTATCTCCTCCGGGGTGCATATCATATGGACTATTATGAGCCACAGTAAGGATAGTCTGCCTCAACTCAGCATCATCAGGCACACAATATCTACCTTTAAAGCATAAAACTTCATCCTGATCAATTGCGTAATCTGAGTTTGTCCCCTGTTCTACTTGCTCAAAGATGGAAAGCAAGGAGCTATCAAGGGGCTGCTTAGCCTTGATCTCATCAACCAAGGTCGGCTTAACTTGCAATTCTGCTAACAAAGTGCCATCGTCATATAAATTCATCTTGGCCATTAAAGACCTCAACTCCGATACCGTCTTTCGACTCAAAGCATCCGCTACAATGTTAGCTTTACCAGGGTGATAATCAATCACGCAATCATAATCCTTTAGAAGCTCTAACCAGCGACGCTGTCTCAAATTAAGCTCCTTATGGGTCAGAAGATACTTTAAGCTCTTATGATCCGTGAAAATGTAACACTTCTCTCTCTAAATCGTGAGTAGGATAGTTAACTCATGCGGCCATAGCTGACGGGATGCATAAGCCACCACCTTACTTTTCTACATTAAAACACAACCAAGTCCTGAATGTGAAGCATCACTATACACTGTAAAATCCTTACCGGACTCTGGTTGAATCAACACCGGTGCTTGAGTCAAAATCGCCTTTAATTTCTCAAAGCTCTCATGTTGTGCCTCGCCCTAGTCAAACGGCACATTATTCCTTAACAACTTTGTCAAAGGAGAAGCAATGATCGAGAAGCCCTCAACAAAACGTCGATAATAACCAGCCAAGTCCAAGAAACTGCGTATCTCAGATACGTTCTTAGGTCGTTTCCAATTCATAATAGCCTCTATCTTACTGGATCGATCTGAATACCTCGCGTAGAAATAATATGCCCCATAAACGATACTTCTTGAAGCCAAAACTCACACTTGCTTAGTTTGGCATATAGACGATGCTCTCTCAAAGTCCGCAGAACGATCTTCAAATACTCGTCATGCTCTGCCTCAGTACGAGAATAGATCAAAATATCGTCAATGAAGACCACCACAAATTGATCCAAATATGGTCGGAACAGCCGATTCATCAAATCCATGAAAGCTGCAGGAGCGTTCGTCAAACCAAAAGGCATCACTAAAAATTCATAATGACCATATCTAGTGCGAATGGCCGTTTTTGCAACATCAGATCCTTTAACTTTCAATTTATAATACCCCGAACGAAGATCAATCTTAGAGAATACTGTAGCTCCTCGCAATTGATCAAATAAGTCATCAATCCTGGGTAGTGGGTATTTATTCTTGACCGTCATCTTGTTCAATTTCCGATAGTCAATACATAATCTTAGCGACCCATCCTTCTTTTTCACGAACAGAACTAGAGCTCCCCATGGTGAAGTACTATGTCAGATAAATCATCGATCGAATAATTCTTGCAATTGGACTTTCAACTCCTTAAGTTCCTTTGGATCCATACGATAAGGTGCCATAGAAATAGGTGAAAATCCCAGATAAGTCTCAATCTCAAACTCTACCTCTCTATCAGGAGGTAACGCAGGCAACTCCTCCGGAAAAACATCAGGAAACTCGCTAACTGTACGAATCTCCTTGATCGTGGACAATGCACCTTTGGTGTTCAAAATACAAGCAATGAAGGTCTCATATCCCTTCCGGATCATACGATCAATTTCCATCGCTTAAACTATATTGGAGAGATAACCACGCCGTTCACCAATTAACACAACAGTCCGACCATCTGAAGTCTTCAGAGTAGCCCGCTTGTATTCGCAATCCAGCTTTACCTTGTGTTTATTCAACCAATCCATTCCAAAAATTAGATCGAACTCATTTAAAGGAAGCTCCATAAGATCAGCGAGAAAAATTTCTCCCTGAACCTCGAGATGACAACACCAGAATAATTTATTCACTAATACCGCTTGTCCTACTGGACTTGTAACTGTAACAATATTTTTAGTGTTCTCGATCGGAATCTGAAGGTTTCGAGATACTGAGCTCGATACATAGGAGTGGGTGGATCCATTGTCCAATAGTGCAAAGTATGGAATGGAATAAATAGTAAATGTACCTGCAATAACCTCAGGCTCATCTCTGTCATCACGACGTCTAGTGGCATAAACCAAGGCTGGTTGTCTAGCCTCAGAAACTGTTGGGCCTCTACTTTGCTGAGGACGGGCTCTACTGTCTGTCTTGGACGTTGATCCTTGAGTCTTTCCTTGACTATGATCTCTAATTGGAGTCTGTACTGTAGTCTGTGAATGCACAGGAGTCTGGGTAGCGGTCTGCTCAAACGAAGCTAGCTGAGGACAATCCCTCCGAAAATGACCACTAGATTCACACTGATAGCAAAGACCCATCTTCTTACGACAGTTTCCTATGTGTTGTTTACCATAAAACTCACAGAGGAACCCATGATAATACGACGAGGAACCGCCTCGACTACCAACTAACGGTGAGGATGCTGCAGGCCTGAAATGTTTATTGCTTCTCTGAGGGGCTGAAGTACGAGTCCTCTTCCCGGACTGTGCTGATAACTCCATCAGGCCTGAAAATTTCTTAGATCGTTCCTGATCAACTTGTTCTCTACCAGAAACTAAAACCTCCACCTCTTCAGCATCTTTGGCTCTGCCCACCAGCACATCAAATATTTCATCCTTATGGGTTACAACTTGCCTACGCATCTCGTATCTGAGTACAAGGGCAAATTTACGACATCGATCTCTCTCAGTAGGTACCATACTGAATCCATACTTCAGCAACTTCAAGAACTCGATCTCATACTCAGAAATAGTCATGTCTCCCTGAACCAAGTCTTGAAACTGTTGTCGTCTCTGAGCTAAGTAGCGCTCTCCCAGAAAACGACTCCGAAAGCGATCCTTAAAGAAATTCCAGGTCAAACGATCGGTAGGAACACTACTGGTCACTGACTCCCACCAAGTGTAGGCATTACCATCTAACATTGTTACAGCACCCAGATATCTCTTAGTTGAGTCCAAACCCAACTAATCCATGCGTCTCTCTGTATCCTGGAGCCAATCCTCAGCTTCAGTAGGAGCTCCACCAATCTGTCCCCCAAAAGTTCTAACTCCATTAGCAATCAACGTCTGTGAAATAGGAACCTCAGATACAACACCAATAGCTCTGACTGCTCCCTGTATTAACTACAGAAACTGTACTAAAATTCTCATCAAATGCAACTCCAGTAGACTCTGACTCAATATTGGTCACTCCTATGATCGGTGTAGTCATGCCAATACCATCGGTAGGTGGCATATTCGTTGGGGTCGTAGGAGCAGGATCACCTATCGAAGGTGGGGGATCTACTCGTATCTCATCAATCGGATCTGCAAATCTAGCCACTCGACCTCGTCCACGGCTAGTTCGACGACCACGTCTAGCACTCATTTTGGTGGATCTCGAGATTACTACAAAAGATAAACTTAAGGTTAGATAAGCACTTGGAGTCTCGAACATAGTTAAAATCTTAATAACTTTGTGACATGGCCTTAGTAACTCGTTTTGTAAAATATTTCAAAACCGTATTTTCAATGTGGACTCATACACAGTCCGAGGGTTAAAAACCAAAAGCTCTGATACCAATAAATGTAACCCCCTAGACCCGACCTATGCGTTTCGACTAAGTCTAGTGGATCACATTATGATTATTAAAGACATTTTCCGAAACCGTTATTCGATCAATATAAAATCACATTATAAATAACATGAAATTATAAACAAATTATACTATCAAAATCCAACTCGTAAATATAGTACCAATAAGTAATAAATTAATTTAAAACATGTCTTTAAATTCAAAATCACAATAAACCGAACAGTAATAGCAAAAGAGTCATCATTATAAAATCTGATATTTTAAAATAAGGTTCATGTCACCAAAATAAAGTCAACTTGCAAAATAAAAACATTACAATCTGATTTACTTCAAGAGATATGTTGATCCTCCAAGTGCTCGAACCGAGGTATCTAACCAACAGTCTCTGAAAGGGGAAAAACATTTTCGAATGGTGAGCTAGGCTCAGTGTGTCCCAACATTTCCATAAAATCACAATAGGTACAAATCATAGTCCAGTAAATCTCACAAATTCATAAAAGAGTTTAACTTTTGAAAATCATAGTTTAAACCCTTTTCTGGTACATCATCAGTAGTTCCCAAAATTATTTTCCATATAGCTAACTTTATGCACATAGCAAAAAGAAAGCCGACTTAAGGATAGGCTATGGAGCTTGTATACTTAAGCCCAAGTCAATAAGTCCATATAGCTTACCCTAAGCACACAGCAAAGGAAAGCCGACCTAATGAAACATCTTGGGGCCCTCAAGAGTCACATTAGGCCCATTTAGCTTGATCAGAGCTATTCCATCGTAATTCAATTCCAAAATTCAATTGCACCGTGACATAAATTCCATAAATCAAAAAACATGGTAATCATATACCATTTCAAAACAAAAATTAGATAGCAGCCATATTCCATAAATTGTCACATTAAATTGGTGCATCCATAAAACAATAACCAATGAATTCGGTGTACCACATATTAAAACCAATAAAACAGTTCAGTAATAAGTAGGGAACAAACCTCGACAATAGGTTCAAATAGCAAATCTACTGATTGTTGGTTGCACCACGCTCTGCTACAGTATTCGAACCTATTTTACAATAACACTATATTACTTATGAGTAATATAAATAGATCTCTAAAATCATAAAATTTACGGGTCTTACGGGTGAATACTGGCACACGTGGTTTAACTGATCTAGAAGAGCTGGGTCAAGCTGTCGAACGATCCAGAGAGTCTCTTGTACCTTCAAACAATAATAATTTATCAGTCTCAAATCCTATTTAATTGTTCAAAGCTAAACTTCTTAAGTATATAAGCATTTTTTGGGTTTGACTATCAATTTGGGGTATTTTGAGTCTTAATTTGGCCAAACGGACTGCAGAATCGGAATCAAGACGTCGAAAAACATAAAGTATGACTTTCCAAAAATTCAAATTCTTGGTCAAAGTCAAAGTCAACCACTTTGACCATCGATTTGGAGGCCTTCGGGTTCGAATTTGATGAAACAGACAGCGTAAACGGATTCGGCACGTCGAAAACTATCAGGATAGGTATACACAGAAAAAATTATCGGTCGTTTAATGCTCGGTCAAAGCCATTTTAAGTTTTGGTCAAAGGAAGTCAACGGTCAACGGTCGGGTCGGGTCGGATCAACGGTCGGGTCGGGTCAGACCGGTCAAAACCGTTCGAAACCGGTCAAACTGGTCAAAACCGGTTGAAAACCGGTTTCCAACAGCGTCTACTCTCCCTGAGGCGGCGCGTGTGGCGCGTGAGGCCTCCTCCAGGGCCCTAAAAATCCTGGAAAAATTTCTAAAAATTATTTTGAGCGATTTCGAGATACTTACAATGATCGGTTCAAAGTTTTGAACGGTGGAGAGCTCGATTTCAACTCGGCCGAATCTTTGACTGCTCCACCTCCTCACGCGCCGTCGTCTACGACGAACAAGGTTGACACCGGTGAACAAGGTTGACACCGGTGAACTCGCAACGACACAAGGAACACGATGGTGCTGGAGGTGTCGTAAACAGAGCAACGATCGGCGGTGAATTTAAGATTTTTCCCGGCGATAGAGCTAAAAAAAAAAGTCGATACTTTGACTGGAAATTCCCGACGTTTGGTCGCGTTTCGCTTCAATTAATTTGAAGAGTTTGTTCCTCGCTCGATGATAAACACAACGGTGGTTTCAAAACAACGATCGAAATTCGAACGACGTCTGGATCGGGGTCGGAAACGGCGTAGGGGAAAGGGAATTTGGGAGCATTTTGGTTCTGATTTTCAGAACCAAATGCACGATTATATTCACCCAAATACCTAACTTTCCTGGGTAAATTCAGGGCTTGGTCCCTGAATTTTCTTTAACTCTAAAACAAGCTCCAAGTTTAAAAAATTTTGAATTTAGTTCCGAATTTTCGTAAAATTTCACAATTAATCTCAAATTTCAATTAACTATTATTTTGTAAATATTCAGGTTGTTACATATTTTTTCATATAATATCGGACATAAGAATAGCTTGGGATAGTGAAAGTCCTGAGGGATCCTCAAATGAAGGAGACAATGTAGGGATGGATCAGAATCCTACACAACAAGCTCAACAACGAGCCCAAGATCTTGATCAACAGGGAAATCCTACTGTAAATTCAATCCAACAAGAATGTCTCCTTAGCATGAAGGAGATGTTAAATTAAATTCTAGCCAACCTTATACATGATCAGTCTGTTACTTCCTATGTTGTACCTAACAAGGCTCATATCGACAAGATGGACCAACATCGGGCATATACTTTCACAGGTGCCAAAAAAGATTATCCCAAAGCGGTTGAGTATTGGCTTGATAACACCACCCAAATTCTAACCAAGCAATTGCAATGCTCGAATGAGCATAAACTCGAGTGTGTTTTGGCCTTGTTGGAAGATGAAGCTCTGAGTTAGTGGGAAACCACTATTCTGACTACTTTTGATGAATTCATTACTTGGAAGTTCTTTATAGAAGAGTTCAACAAGAAGTATATTAGTGAGTAGTATTTAGCTGAACATAGGAAGCGTTTTTTGTACCTTAAACAAGGTGGTCGACCCATCGAGCAATATGTGAGCGGTTATACAAATATTGCAAGTACGATTAGAATACATCAAAGAGGAGAGAGACAATTGTCGAATATTTATCGATGCATTGAATGATTAGCTAAGTCCTATATTCATTACCCTGGATATCACTGACTTCCAAATTTTGGTGAACTGGGGTATAGCTACTGAGGCAAAGATGAAACTTTAAGTAACGCAAGAGGGGCAGTTCATAGAAAGATAAATGACCCAAGAGTGACAACAAGCCCCATTGGTAGTCCAACAAGTCAAAACAAAGTCGTGAAAACTCGTTCAATCGCATTACTGCTTAGAAGAGCAACTATATTCTGAAGCCTTAATTAGTTTCTAAGCATGCAATCCCGATTGTCTCTATGGATAGTACGGGGAATTATGGAAGGTTGTTCAACATCCTAGCTGTAATTTTTCCAAAAACATAATCTCGGTCAATGTAGGACTTAGCAAAACTTATACTACTTATGTGGAGCCTTATACCACTATATCTGAGATTTTCCATAGAATCCAAATAAGTTTTGAACATAAATTTTGTTATTTCATGTTCTAATCCTATAAAACACAAGGCCCTAATAGAGCCCAATCGAGCCACCATGGCAAAGGAAAGGCAAATCATTTAAATGCCCCTAGTCATACTAACCAAGAATCTTTAACCCCTTCTCGTATCGATATTAATTAGGGTATGAAGGATGAAGAAGCTCTCGATGTTTCACATGTACCATCGAGTTAAACTCAATACTTGTTTATGCTATAATAGACTCAGGATCTAGTCATTCATTTGTATGATCAAACTTGATAGAAAAATTGAAATTAATGTCTGAACTTGTTAAAACCAATCTTGTAGTCTATAATCCGTTAGGCGGAATTTCGAACATTAACTTGATTTATAGAGATGGTATCTTGACTATTCGAAATGTGCCATTATTTACCAACCTATTCCTTCTGCCATCATGTGAGGATGATTTAATACTGGGCTTAGATTGGTTAAGCAAACACGAAGCTTGTGCATATTTCCAAAATAAAAGCTTATATCTCTAAGTTTTAGAGAAATAATCTATACTCCTAATTGACAAAAAGACTACTTTTTTTTTGCTTCTATGGTCTTAATTGATACACTTGTTGTTTCTAAATTTGTCGATGTTTTTTCCCGAGGAACTTCCTGGCTTAGTTTCAACCCTTGAAGTACAGTTAAGACTTGAAGTCTGATATAAAATGAATCCGGTGTGCATTACACTAAATTGAATGGTGCTACTTGAACTGAAAGAGCTACAGAAGATGTAATACCCCTAATTTTGGTTAGTGACCAAAACATAAAATTTGAAAGTCTAGTGACTAAAATATAAAGATGGAAAGGTTTATGGACTAATAAAGTAATTCTCACAAAATTAGGTAATTTGACCTAGTAAATAAATTGTTCACTATTAAGTGTAGGGTTTTATAGAAATCAAGTTTTGGATCCAGATTTTGTGTTTAAAACTATAAACTGTTAAAGTCTGGTGAAATTTTGATAAATCAAATCGAATAAAATTTTGGAAAATTTGATGGTTTTGAAATCAAGCTTAAAAATGTTATTTCCACTTGTTAAAATGATGGAAAACAATATGGATCATTATATTTGAGAAATTAATGCCATGTTTAGTTTGGACAATTGGATAAAAAAATGACAAGATTAATAATTTTGGAAAAGTTGGAATGGGTGAAATAATTTGGTCATGTTTGACTTTTGAAAGATGATAAGGGTTATGTGGCTTGGTATTAAAGTAAATATCTTGTTTCACTAAGGGCAAGATGAAAATTTCACATTATATGAATAATTTAATCATTTAAGCTTAAATTAAGATTAAATTAACATGAAATTACTTAAAAGTTTTATGTAAACTTAGCAAAAATCAGCTCTATAGACGTTAGGTCAAGACCAAGGTAAAAGAATCTCTTTTCTTCATTGTTGAGCAATTTTCTTTGGATTTTAGATTAAAACATGAAATACAAAATTGTTCAATTAAAAAAATGCTATCATTTGGTACCATTATTGCATACTATTTTAGGTTGTGTTCAAAGATCCTAAATTATTATAGGGTTTATGTTCATATTAGGGTTTGAACAAGTGATGTTGGATTTACATGTTTTAAGGTTGTAGAATTGTTTCCAATCAGGATTAGTGGTTAAAATCAACTACACATGGCTATATAAGTTATTGGTAGGTTCGATCAAACCCTAATCTTGGGAGAAATATTGATTTCATGAAATTAAGTTAGGGGTTTGATTGTAGAGCTCTTAAAAATGATGAATAGATGTTGATTTCATGATCGAATCAAATGAAATCATGAGATGTACACGCCTAAAGAATTCAACCTTGAATGAAATATTGGGAAAAAATTGTGAAAAAATTCATGTGGCTTAGAAATGATATTTGGAAAGTTTTATGAGGCCTAAAAATTTTTGGGCTATTTTATAATTTTTCAAAAGTTAAATGGCATATTCGATATTTTTTTAAATTATGGGCTGTTTGTTTAATTACAAAATACTTTTTTACATTGCTAGAAATTACTGTTTGAGGGCTGAAATTAAAGTTGGAATGTGAAAATTATGGTAAATATTGGAAAATTAGTGGCTTAATTGATAATTGTGGTATTGTTAAGGTATTGGGTTGCAAATTAAAGGCTCGAAATTTATAGGGCTTATTTGGGCTTTGAATTGAAGAATTAATGACAAGGGTCAATTATGAGTAAAAAGGAAAAGTTAAGATGAATTTTAGTAGATTTCGAAAAGAATAGTACTTTTGATTATTATTATTTTGTATAAATGTTAGTAGGAATACTAACATGTATTTTATATTTTTATATGCTTTGTATGGATGATTCTGTAGATCGTGATCAAACTCGTTATATGAGCAAAGTCAAAGGCAAGGAAAAGGTACAAGAATAATCGGATATCGATAGTAAGGTATAATAGTGAGGCATAACAGGGGAGTTCATTTATTATGTACTTTTATGATATGAGGACGATTTGCGATGAGTCAACCTCGAGTATTTTTATTTAAATATGTTTTAACACTTTTTTAAATATTTTCATAAAGTTTATGAAAAAATATTTTACGGATGATTTTACGGTACGAACTGTCCTAAAACGAATGGACGTGTTTCACACAAATTATTATTTATTGATGGTTTGGAATAATTGTTTAACATGTGATTTGGATTTTAAAGCCTATTGTATGTACATGGAGAGTCATAGGTGCAAAAGTAATACCATAAATAAGCTGGTATTGTAGTAGTACTTTATGTACTGTAGCACAATGTATGTAATTGGCATACTTTGTGTACGATGGATATCTATTGATTTTGTTTAATGCATTATTTCATTTTCGTACCAGTACTGGAAGTAGTAATTTGTGTACTATGGAACATGATGTGCAAGGATGGTAGTCGGACGAGATTACTACTCCAGAAATGGTTAGTGTAATGTTGTTGTGTATCATAGTACCTATATGTTATTATGGCACTTAGGTGCTTATTGGGTACCTTGCATTCTCATTTGTCACAAATTGGGTTGTGAATGGATTTTTTGTGAATACATCGATTGATAGTGTGCTATGCATATGGAAGTAATATTTTGTAGGATATTTGACGGAAATTCACTAATCAAGTCAGTTTTGAGTGTCTATATATATTAGATGGTTTCAAATCGTATTTAATGTTTATCGATATACCTATGTCTTTAAATACCTTAATTTATTATGCCACACTAATTGAATACTTAGCGTCTGATTGTTTCACGCGTAGGTAATAGCGTACGATCGAAGTAAGTAGTGTAGTTGATATCAACTATCAAGGGTTGCATCCTCATTAACATTATGACATCTCTATATGTTTAATTTGATATTACTAGTTGCCATGTATTAGTTATATTATGATGCCCTGGTATGATATTTGATAAATGGTTGTAGCTTTATATTATATTTGAACTTAAACTACTATGATGGACTTAAACGCTATTTTATATAGTAGTAGTTCATAGATTTTTTAATATTACAAGATTAAATTGTTTTATTTATATAAACAAAATGTTTACTTATTTTTAAGTATGGAAATGTTTTAAAAGTTATGTGACATATATGACTCTTGTACGGGGACGTATAAGGGAAATGGGTGTTATATTTATTGGTACCAGAGCTACAGGTTTAGCTGATTCTCAATCGTAATTGAGTATATTTTATGTTAAAATCGTGTACATGCCACTAGGATGTCAAAGTTACTGATATGGGTTGATATGATATAATTAATGTCACTCCTTATTAACATAAGTTGTTGTTATTATGTGTTTTATGTTAGATGTCGAAATCCACGAATTCATGAAAAGCAATTGAACAAGAAGTCCGAGAAGGGTTAGACAGTGAGAGTAACGAAGTGAACAATGAGCATATGGCTCAATCTGGACATACTAGTGCACCAGCATATTAGGAAGTGACAGTGCAAGGTCATAGAGTGTTTATGCAGGCTCTTGATGTGATATTAGCTCGATATCATCCTCTTCCACCCCCTATTCCTCCAACACCTCGGATGTAAATTTCAAAGGAATTGAAAAGCATAGGAGCACCTGAGTTAAGGGGAGAAGAATATGAAGGTTTAATTGATGCATATTTGGGGTTAATGACATCAAAGTGATGTTAGACAATCTTCATTGCTCAAACTCTCAAAAACTAGATAGAGATGTATCTTTACTTTGAGGATCAACCCGAGTATGGTAGATGAACAACACGATGTATGCAGCGCCTGAGAAAATGACTTCGTAATTCATCTATGATGATTTCAAGAACAAATAAATTGGTGAACAATTCATGAGAGCAATGTCACTAAAATTTCTCAAATTGAAACAGGGCGATCGAGCCATACATCAGTATGAGGGTAAGTATAACAAGTTAATTCATTTTACTACTAAAGTGGTTCCATAAGGCTCGATGTGACTGGTTAATCGAATGATTAAGGCCTAAGATGAAAGAGATAATATTAGCATTGAACTTTCCTACCTTGTAAGAACTGATAAAGTAAACAAAGGCAATTGAAATAGCTTAAGAGGAAACTTTAGCAACAGAGCAGGGCTTGTAGTCTGGGAAAAGATCCAGAGCATCCTCAACTTCCTATTATACTAAGGGACGTAAGGGTTCAGGTTCCCGATATAACAATAGATCCGTCTCTACTGCAACTTCCCATAAGGGTAAACAATCTCAATGTTTTGTTATTAGATTGGGCAAGACACTTTGAGATTTATCTTTTCCATGTCAGATTTGTAGAAAATTACATGGTGGAGTATGCAGATTTGACAGTGTTGCCTATTACCACTGTGGAGATAATAGTCATTATGTTTGAAATTGTTCTATGAGATCTGGGGATAAATTAGTACAAACTGAGGGATCTGTAATAGTTTCCCAGAGATGCAGAGGATGAGGTAGAATCATATGATAATATGAGTCAACTCAGCGACTAGACACTCTTGGAATAGCCAGAATCTATAAAATCAAGACTAATGAGGATCGGGATAACCTGAAGACTATAACAGGTACATTTTATCTTTTTGAGGAACCTATATTTGTTTTGGTTAACCATGGTTCTATGCATTCTTATATTAGTACAAAGTTGATTATAGCTAGAGGAATTCCATTATAACCGATCTCTAGTGAGATGATAGAAATAAACCCTATGGATCATAATGCAAGGGTGACTCGGGTGCGTAGAAATCACCCGATAAAGATTCAAGGATCTATTTTTCTTGTAGATCTAATGGAATTATCTTTAGATGAATTTCAGATCATATTGGGTATGGATTGTTTGTCTCCGCACCATGGATGGGTTGATTGTTGAAGGAAATAATTATTTTTTAAAGAACACGAAGGGTTCGAAAATTATAATGATTGGTGAAAAAGTAAAATCACCACCCAATGTGATATTAGCAGTGACTACGAAGAAAATTATGTCAGAAGGGTGTACAACTTTTCTGGCTAATGTGATTGATACTTAAATGTTTGAAATGAGGTTGGATGATATTTCAACAATTTGAAAATTTCCAGATTAATTACATGGTTTACCTCTATTTCGTAAGGTGGAATTTATGATTGATTTTTATCCAGGTACTATGCCTATTTCTATGGCTTTGTATCAAATGACTTATACCAAGTTAAAAGAACTAAAAGTCTAATTACAAGAGTTGCTTGACTGAGGATTCATTAGATGAGTGTTTCACCTTGGGGAGCTCCTGTGATGTTTGTGAAAGAGAAAGATGGATCTATGTGGTTATGCATAGATTATCTACAGTTGAATAAGGTAACGTTAAAGAACAAGTATCCTCTAAGGAGGGTTGATGATTTGTTTCATTAGTTGAAAGGTGAAACGATGTTCTCTAAGATTGATATTCAATCTGGGTATCATCAGTTGAAGCTTGAAGAGGAGGATATTCCTAAGACAACTTTACATACTCAGTATGGGCACTAAGAGTTTGTGGTGATGACATTCAGTTTAACTAATGCTCATACAACATTTATGGATTCGATGAACTGGATTTTTCAGTCTTTTTAGGATCAATTTGTGGTAGTATTTATCAAAGACATTTTGGTGTACTCAAAGACGAGGGATGAGCATGATGTTCATCTTCTATTATTCTTCAGACTTAGAGAGAAAAGGTTGTACGCCAAGCTTTCAAAGTGTAAATTTTGGTTAACAGAGGTTGTTTTCCTTGGCCATGTTTTCTAAGCCAAAGGCATAAGATTAGATCCCAAGAAGATTAGAGCTATAGTGGATTGGAAACCCCCAAAGAATGTTACTGAGGTTCGAAGTTTCTTGGGACTTGCTGGTTACTATCAAAGGTTAGTGAAGATCTTTACAATGATAACTTCATTGTTAACCAAGCTATTAAGGAAATATGTTTCTTTTGTATGGACATAGAAATTCTAGGAGAGTTTTGAAATGGTAAAGAAGATCTTAATAGAAGAACTCGTGCGAGTGCTGTTGGAATCTGGTAAAGATTATGTGCTTTTTAACGATGCAGTTCATAGTGGTTTGGTATGTGCACTTATGCAAGATGAAAAGGTTGTGGCCTGTGTTTCGAGACAATCAAAGACCCATGAGAGGAATTATCTGATTCATGATCTCGACTTGGCAGTTGTCGTGTTTGCACTAAAGATTTGGTGTCATTATATATATGGTGAGAGGATGCTACTTTTACACAGATCACAAAAGTGTACTTGTTAATTCAAAACAATTTAAACCTGAGATAGAGAAGATGGATAACTTTTAAAGGATTATGTTGTGATCACTGACAATCACCCAGGAAAGGCTAATGTGGTGGTTGATGCATGTAGCCAAAAAACATTTGAAGCTTTGCAAGCTTTGGATGCATGTTTATCTTTAAAGGAATACGACCCCTTGATTGCTAAGTTATAGTTAATTTCGATGTTTTTGGACTGGATAAAAGAGCATCAAGAGAAAGATGAAAAGTGTTTGGCAAGAATTGTCGAAGTAGAAAAAGGTGAGACAAAGGACTTTGAAGTCAAGACTGATGGGTATTTGTACCATCGTGGGAGAGTTTGCATCCTCGATGATGACAAATTAAATAAAGGTATTCTTTATGATGCAAACTATAGTCCTTTGACTATACAACTAGGTGAAAACAAGATGTATCAATACTTAAAGAGTCGGTATTGGTGGCCTGGCATGAGACGAGTTATCACAAAATTTGTGGCAAAGTGACTGACGTGTCAATAGTTGAAAGTTGAACATCAAGTGCCATCTAAATTGGTATAATCGGTCTTGATTCCTGAATTGAAATGGGAACGATTCACTATGGATTTTGTTATAGGGCTACCATTTACACACCTCAATAAATCTTCAATATGGGTGATTGTTGATAGATTGACCAAGATATCTCACTTTCTTTTAGTTCAGACAGATTACTCGATGGATAATTATTATGAGTTATACATAAAGAAGATAGGTCAGCTTCATGGAATGCTTTTATCGATAGTGTTAGAAAGAGATCTAAGTTTTACTTCGAAATTTTGGAATTCCTTCCATGAGGCTTTGGGTACCCGACTAAACTTCTAAACGGCTTTTCATCCGCACACTGATGGTCAATCAGAGTGGACTATTTAGGTATTGGCGGATATGCTTAGGGCATTTGTGATTGAATTCAAGGGATCATGAGAAAAGTATTTGCCTCAGGCATCAAGATGGCTCCGTATGAAGCCTTATATGGGAGAAAGTGTCGAACACCATTAAATTGGTTTGAGCTAAAAAATCCATATCTAGTTGGCCCATATTTTATGAAATAAATGGAAGATAAATTAAAGATTAATCAGGATAATCTCAATATATATTATGATCGATAGAAATATTATGCATACTTAAAGAGAGAAAAGATTGAATATCAAGAGGGTGATATATATTTCTCAAGGTGTCGTATTTCAAAAAATATTGTGGTTTTGATTTAAAGGAAAGTTGTGTCCAAGATTTATTGGTCCTTGTGATATTTTAAAGAGAGTTGGACCAGTGGCTTATATGCTATCTTTACTTACGGAAATGGACAAGGCCTATAATGTTTTTTATGTGTCGATGCTCAAGAAGTTTTTATCAGATCCTTCGTATGTTATCACCGCAGATAAAATTGAGATTTGACCAGATTTAACTTACGAAGAAGAATTAGTAGAGATTTTTCCCTCGAGGAGTCAATGAAGTATGGAATAAGACAATTACATTGGTCAAAGTCCTTTGGCGGGATCACAAAGTTGAGGAAACTACATGGGAAAGAGAAGAGGAAATGAAAACGCAATATCCACACCTCTTCAATCAGGTACATACTAAAAATTGAGGATGAATTTTTCTTAAGGGTGAATTATAATACCCCAAATTTCGGTTAGTAACCAAAATTTATTTTTTTAAAGTTTTGTGACCAAAGTATAAAGTTTGAAAATTTAAGGGACTAAAAAGGTAATTTTAAAAAAGTTAGGTAATCTGACACCATAAATAAATAGTTTACCCTTAAGTGTGGGGCTTTATGAAAATTAGATTTTGGATCTGAAATTTATTTTAAAAACTATAATGTGTTAAAGTCTGGTGAAAATTTGGTAAATTAAATCGAATATTTATTTTGGACAATTTGAAGGTTATTAAATCATGCTTAAAAACATTATTTCTACATGTTAAAATGATGGGATATAGTATAGACTATTGGATTTTAGAAATTAACGCCATGTTTAATTTGGACCGTTGGATGAAAAATGATAAGATTGAAATTTTTGGAAAATGCCATGGGCAAAGCTGGAAAGGGTGAAATAATTTGTTTATCTTTGACTTTAGAAAGATTATAAGGGTTATGCGTCTTTGTATTAAGGTAAATATCAAGTTTCATTAAGGGTAAGATGGTTATTTCACATTAAATGAATATTTTATTCATTTAACCTTAAATTAAGATTAAATTAACACGAAATGACTTAAAATTTTCATGTAAACTTAGCCAAAATCCTCTCCATAGCTGTGAGGTCCCAACCAAGGTAAGAGAAACACTATTTTTTTTGAGCAATTTCCTTTGGATTTTGGATTAAGACATGAAATAGAAAATTGTTCTATTTGAAAAATGCTATCATTTGGTACCATTATTTTATGTTGTTTTTGGTTGTGTTCAAAGATCCCAAAACCTAGGGTTTATGTTCATATTAGGGTTTGAAAAAATAATGTTGAATTTAGATTTTTTGAGGTTGTAAAATCGTTCATAAGCATGATTAGTGTATATGCCTATATAAGTTATTGGTAGGTTGGATCAAACCCTAATATTGGGAGAAAGATATGATTTCATGATATTAAGTTATAGGTTTGATTGTAGATGTTGATTTCATGACCAAATCAAGTGAAAATCATTAGATGTACACCCCTAAAACTTCGACCTTTAAGGAATTATTGGGGAAAATTGTGAAAAAATTCATGTTTCTTAGAACTAATATTTGGAAGGTTCTACAACCCTTAGAATTTTTTTGGACATTGTGTAATTTTTCAAAAGTTAAGGTTCTTATTCGATAATTTATTAAAAATTATGTGTTGATTGTGTAATTATTAAATATATGTTGTATATTGCTAGAAATTACTGCTTAAGGGCAGAAATTAGAATTGGAATGTGAAAATTAGTCATTTTGGAATTTTGGCAAAGTTTAAATACTAAATAGTAAATATTGGAAATATTAGTGGCTTAATTGATAATTATCGTATTGGGTTGGAAATTAAATGTTTGAAATTTATTGGGCTTATTTGGGCTTTGAATTGAATAATTAACGACAAGGGCATATTATGAGTAAAAATGAAAAGTTAAGATGAATTTAGAAGTATTCAAAAATAATAGTATTTTTTAGTAGTATTATTTTGTATAAATGTTAGTAGGATTACTAACATGTATTTTATATTTGTATATGCTTTGTATGGATGATTGCATAGATCGTGATCAAACATGTGATACGAGAAAAGCGATAAAAATGAAAAAATACAAGAATAATCAGATATCGATAATAAGGCATAATAGTGAGGCACACCAAGTGAGTGCATTTGTTATGTACTCATAGAATATGAGTATGACTTGTGATGAGTCAATTTATGAAATAATTTTATTTAAATGTGTTTTAACTCATTTTGAAATATTTTCATAAAGTTCATGAAAATGATATTAAGAATGATTTTAGGGTATAATATGAGGCATTTATTATGTACTACAACAAATTTATTAATTTGTGACGAAATTTCTATATGACATTGCATATAACGTCACAAAATATACTATAATCGTGATGTTCTTTTTTTCGTCACATTAGGTGATTTATGCCATACCTTTTATGACATTTTTTAAATTGTCACAAGTTTTTGTCACTATATGTTTGGAGCCAAAATTTGCCTCCAGAAATTTTGATGGGGAACTTTCCTATGACGTTTAGATAAAATGTGACATTGAAAATTGTCTTTCATGAAATGATAGTATCAATGACGATTTATTAAAATGACATTCTTATTTGAATCAGTGGCATTCTAAATTTGTCATGAAAAGTTTTATTCATGACAATTTAATTCTTCATATTTTATTAGATATAAAAGATGACGTATTATTAGTGCCACAAAAATAAATTTAACGTGACGAAAACAATTATTTGTCATAATCACTTATGTTTTATATGATTATTTTAAAAGGCATCATGAGTTTGTGTCACTTAATGCTTAGCACAAATAAATAACATAAAAAATTGCGAGAAATTTTTTATTGGCATCTTAGTTGCCCACTATTCAAAATCTTATTTGTGATTTTTTCAAATATATTTATTTGAGAAAAATGATTTCTTTGTCGATCATGTCAAAGTTTAGTACTAACAAGATAATCATATATGTTGTGCCCCAAAATTAGGATTAAAATAATTTTTGGAGTTTAAATTTTATTTTCTTAACATATTAATTCTAAAATTTGGATCAAATTATAAATTTTAGAAAGTTTCAATGTTCAATTCATAATTTGTAAATTTATGTGATCAATTCATAATTTTTAGAAGAATCGTGCCATTAGTGTGTTGTACACTACTCAAGGACTGAAGCTCAAAATTTTCCATTTTCGTTAATATTTCAAAAAATTTAAATATTACGCCTGGCAAAACTCGAAATGGTATAACAAGGATAAAACGTTGTGTTCCCAACCATCAATATGATTTTACTTTAAATGATTCACAATCTTAATTAAATTAGTGTATTAGTTAACAAACCTATTTATATATATTGTAGGAACTGGCTTGTTTTTCAAATAGAAAACCCTAGAAGTCAACCTCATTTTTATCCTATTACACTGCGCACCTCCATTAACTAGAACGAGCATCTACTGTTTGCCTTGTCGTCGTTCATCTATTGTGCTCCTCTTATCCAAAGCAATTATCATCCACTACTCGACCAACCACCGTCTAGTACGCATCCACCAGCCCTGGTGAGGAACCTGCAGGATATATGAACCTTTTCCGGTTATTTTAGTCATCTATATTGTTTGGGTTTCTCCATTTGAGTTTGGTTTCCCTAAAATAAATATGTGCAAACTGATTTGCAAGACCAGTATATACGAGTTTCATCTTGAGGAAAATTCTACTTTTTAGCTCTCTCGGTACATGTTCGATGAAGTTTTGGATATAGTAAATCTAAGCAAACTTGCATCCTATGAAATATTAATTTTTAATTGGTTTAGAAGTGTGAAACAATTTTGGTCATGGATTTGCTTCACATGTTAAACAATAGTATAAATTGAATCTTTTGGACTCGTGTTTGATATCAAACTTAAGATATCTTTTTACCATACTGTGATATCGTCTGTCAACAATGAAATAGTTATAACTTGTTACAAAAATTAGCAATGCGCAGGGTTAGAATTCCTTATCCCTTTTAATGGGGAGAACCAGGTACAAGGGTTGTTTTGCCTTCATTCACTTTGGATATTTGTTGAAATTTGTTGGCTGATGCCTATGTTACTCGGATCAGCGCCTGTGCAGCCCACTTCCAGCATTTGTGCAGCCTACTTCCAACATTCGTGTAGCCTACTTCCAGCATTCGTACAACCTTCTTCTACCATCCGTATGCCCTGCTTGCCCAGATGCTCAACCCCACGTCACTGAACAACACGCATTCCACATCTCTGCCTCTTCTACCTCTATTTTGGGACTTAATTATAAATTGTAAAAACATGGGTTGTTCTTGTAATTCGTAAAAAATGATATTATTATTGTAATTTATGAGAAGTTTTCCTTTATTGTATTTTATAAAAATATTTGTCCTTTATCATAATTTATAAAAAAGTATACTTTGTTTTATAAAAAGTTTTACACTTTATTATAATTTATAAACAATTTTGTACTTTATTATAATTTATAAAAACTTTTGTCCTTCACTTTAATTGTCAAAAAGTTTTTCCTTTTAATATAATTTCTGAATAGTTTAGACCTTTATTATAATTTCATGTTTTTTATTAATAAAAATTATGACGATTTTTGCCATTATTACAATAAAATTATAATATTATTACTGACGATACAAAAAATTAATTACAAAATTTTATATTATTTGATGACTTAATTAATTGTCACTGAATATAAATTATAAGATGACGTTATACATTAATGTCACTACATGTTTAAGAATACGTGACTACAACATATATATCGTCACATTTGACATTTAGTGACACACCTAGCGTGACGTTCTACGCGACGTCAATATTTACGTCACAAAATACAAATAGTGATCTAAATATAATTTAATGACAATATTTTAGATGCCACAAATAAAAAAATTTGTTGTAGTGTACTTATATAATATGAGGCACACAAATTATTATTTGTTGATGGTTTAAAATAAATGTTTAACATGCGATTTGGATTTTAAAGCCTATTAATTATTTGTAAATAGAGAGTCATAGGTGTAATAATAATACCATAAATAAGGTGGTATTGTAGTTGTACTTTGTGTACTTTAGCACTATGTATGTAATTGGCATACTTGATGTGTGATGGATATCTATCGATTTTGTTTAATACAATATTGCATTTTCGTACCAGCGCTTCTTGTACTTGAAGTAGTATTTTGTCTATGGCACTTTGTGTGCAAGGATGTTAATCGTACGAGATTACTACTCTGAAAATAGTTAGTATAGTGTTGCAGTGTACCACAATACCTATACGTTATTGTGGCACTTAGGTGCTTATTGGGTAACTTGCATTCTCATTTGTCATACATTTGGTTGTGAATGGATTTTTTTGAATACATTGATTGTATGTATGCTATGCATATGGAAATAATATTTCATTGCCATACAAAGCAAAGGTTTGGTTGAGTTCACTACCACAGGTGCTATAGCATCCTTGAATTAGTTAGCACAAAAAATATTTGTTGTGATTCAATCCACCGAACATGAATTTGAAACTACGAAATGACTTAAATTCACTAAAAATATGGAGGATTAAATCTTGTGTGAAGCATGAGAGTGATTCAATGAACTTTTTCGAAAGTGACATTTGCATTGGTTTTCACATTGGACCCAAATGGAGATGTTTTATAATGTGTTAAACATACACACTCATATGGTGGTTGATGCTTCAGCAAATGGAGCCTTGCTACATAAGACATACAATGATGCATATGATATCTTGGAGATGATATCAACTAATGATTTCCAATACCCAACTACGAAAAATATGTTTGGTCGATGAAATGCTATACCAGTAGATTATGAATCATTCAACACTGTGGCATCTCAGATTTTAGCATTGACAGAAATGGTGAAAAAATTGCAAAAGCCATGAGGAATGTATGAAGTCAAAACTACATTTCTCACAACTTGTGTTTATTGTGGCGATAGTCACAATTTCGATGAATGCCCCCAAAATCTGGAGCCTATCTACTATGTGTGGAATTAATAAATGAATGATAATACTTTTGGAAACAAATACATTGCAAATTTTAGGAATCATCCCAATCTCTCTTGGAGAATTAAGAATGTTGCCAATCCGTAGTAGGAACAGTATCAGCAACAACATTATAATCAACAGAACCCAATACCACAGCCATAAGCACAACATCATGTTGCTCTACCACAAGAAAGACAAAATTATCAAGGTCAATCTTCAACCCAAACTTCAACTTTATAATCTCTTAAAGCTCTAATGAAATAATATATGGCGATCCAATCATCCTCATTAAGGGCTTTAGAAAATCAGATAAGGGAAATGGCTAATATTCTTAATAATTGGTTGCAAGGAATGTTGCCTAGTGACACTAAAAATCCAAAGCAAAACGGTAAAGAGTATTGGAAGGCCATTACTATAAGAAGTGGGGAGCCAGCTGAATAACCTATGAAAAATGATGAGGAAGTTCCTAAGAATGGTAAAGGAAATATCAAAGAAGCTGAGCTTGAGTCACTTGTGAGTTATTATACAACATTAGATTCAGGATAATGTAGTCATTCAGAGTCATTCTCGATAGCAACATCGATAATATCTAACGCTCTGCCGACTTCAATGCCTCAGTAATAACAACCAAAATGCCTCCACCCTTTCCACAGCGCTTCAAAAAGACAAAGGAATATCAATATTACAAAGCTTTCATTTACATGCTTCTCCAACTCACAATTAACATATCGTTGAATGATGCTTCAGAGAGAAACCCAAACTACAATAAATTCCTGAAGGAAGTGTTTTCGTATAAATTAAAACTTGGTTAGTTTGAGATTTTCGCTCTTACTGAAGGCTTTAGCACTATGGCTACTAGTCAATTGCCACCAAAACTAAAAGATCCAAGGAGTATTATTATTCCTTGCAACATTGGTGATACATTTTTCGGTAAATATTTATGTGATTTGGGTGCTAGCATAAATCTAATACCATTTTCAATATTTTAGGAAATTTGGGAATAGCGAAGCAAAACCCACTATGGTCACTTTGCAACTTACTGATCACTCTACTATGCATCCCTAGTGGTATTGTGGAAAACATGCTTATGAGAGTAGAGAAGTTCATTTTTTCCATAAATTTCATTATTTTGGATTGTGAACCAGACAAAGATGTTCCAAATATTCTTGGTCGCCCATTTCTTTTTACTGGTCGAGCTTTAATTTATGTGGAAAAAGGAGAATTGACTATGTGTTTGAACGATTAGCATATTACTTTTAATGTTTCGAATAATATTTCTATATAATGACAATGTTGATTGTTTTTCACTTGATGTGATTGATATTTTTTCACAAGAGCATTGGGAATAATGTTACAACACAAATAGGGCCATTAGTGATTCAATATGAATCAATGAATTCTTGACGATGTAAAAGATAAATGATGTAGCAACTATCTGCATAACTTCGAACCTCTAGAAATGCATGATCATGTTATTCAAGCACCGAAGCCATCCATTGAGGAACTACCAAAGCTTGAATTGAAACCTTTGTCAGAGCATTTGAAATATGCTTACCTTGGAGAAAATGAGACATTGTCAGTCATTGTGGCAACACAACATACAGCGTCATCGGAAGCTCAATTAATTGATGTGCTGAAACAACATAAGAATGTTATTACCTGGAGCATTGCTGATATAAAAGGCATTAGTCCATCATTTTACATGCATAAAATTCTTTGGATGACTCTAATAGTAGCTCGATTAAACATCAGTGAATGTTAAATCCAATAATAAAGGAATTAGTTAGAAGATAGATTATCAAATGATAGGATGATGGCATTATACATTTGATTTCTGACAGAAATTGGGGCAATCATGTGCAATTCATTCCAAAGAAAGGACATTAGTGTGGTAAAAATGATAAAAATGAATTAGTGCCGAGAAAAATCATTATTTGTTAGAGAATATGTATGAACTATAGGCAGCTTAACAAAGCGACAAGGAAAAACCACTTTCCATTACCATTAATAGACCAAATGCTTAATAGTCTTGCAGGCAATGCTTTTTACTATTTCTTGGATGGATATACTGGTTATAACCTGATTGCTATAACACCAGAGGACTGGGAGAAAATAACTTTCACATGTCCGTGTGGTACCTTTTATTTCCGTAGAATGCCATTTGGGTTATGTAATGCATTAGTGACATTTCAGCGTTGCATGATGGCAATCTTTTTTGACAATATTGAAGGTTACATTGAGGTATTTATGGATGATTTTTTTGTATTTGGACATGATTTTAAGAACAGTTTAAACATTTTGGTTGAAGTTTTGAGAACATACGAGGAGACCAACTTAGTTTTGAATTGGGAAAAATGCAATTTTATGATCACGGAGGATATAGTGCTCAAGCACTGAATTTCCTTCCGCGACATTGAAGTAGGTAAGGTAAGAATTTAAGGTTATTGAGAAATTGATGCCTCCAACTAATGTGAAGGTAGTTCGAAGCTTTTTGATCATGTTGGTTTCTATAGAATGTAAATTAAAGATTTCTCTCAAATCGTTTAGCCATTCTGTTCATTGCTGGAGCAAAATAGGAGTTTCTTGTTGATGCTGAAGTGCTTAAATCCTTTGAGACAATCAAGATGAATCAATTAAATGCACCTATTATTATAACATCAGATTGGAATTTACCCTTCGAATTAATGTGTGATGCTAGTTATTTTGTTGTAGGTGCGATGCAGGTGCAGCGAAAAGATAAAATATTTCACGCGATACATTATGTGAGTAAAACGTTGAATAATGCTTAGATTAATTACACCACAACTAAAAAGGAATTGCTTGTTGTAGTGTTTGCCTTTGAAAAATTTCGTTCATACTTGGTGGGCAACAAAGTCATTGTATATATTGACCACTGGAAACTAAAGCATTTATTTTCCAAGAAGGATACAAAGCCTTGTTTGATTCGATGGGTGCTTTTACTCCAAGAATTTGAAATTGAGATTCGAGATAAGAAGGAATATGAGAATCCAGTGGCTGATTACTTATCTAGGTTAGAATCTGGAAGCATTTTAGTAATTCCATATGACTTTCCTGATGAAATATTATTAGCTGCTACAACATTACCATGGTATGCAGATTTTGCAAACTATCTCATTAGTGGGATGATGTCACCTCATATGAATTATCAAGATCGAAGATTTTTTTGAGGGACATGAAGCAATAGCATTGGAAGGGGCCATATTTATTTAAAAAATGTAATGATCAACTTGTTCGACGAGCACAACAATTTCCATATTTTCTTTGAAGATATTTTACTCGGTCTAGTAAAATTGGCTTTAATGTTAATTCTATAATAAAAACACCATTTCCCCCCAAAAAATCACATATTCAAAACTCTTAGAACATAAATGTCTTTCAGCTTTATCGTATTACACCACATTAGCCTTTCAGGATTGTAATCAGTAAATGCATCATCATTCTTTAATGAATTTAGTCCACTTTCTTTATTTTTTTACTTCTTTGATTTAACACATAATTTTGACTATTAAGATCCGTATAAATAAAACATTACTAACCATATAGATAGTAGCGTTATATCAATGAAGTAAACACAACCATTACCAACTCGAGATCATGAGTCAAAAAATTTCTTTCATGATTCTCTATTTGCTTTGATGCATACGCCCTAACCTTTCTTATTCAATGAGCACGCATCCCAAACTATTATGAGACTCATCACTATAAATCACATAATCTTTTCTAGATTCTAATTACATTGACCATAGTTATGTTAATATTCTTTTTTTTTACATCTCAGTTTTCTTGGCAATTATTAGTCCAAAAGAATGACATGTCTTTACTAATTGCTTGGTCAGAGGGAAGACAATCATCGAAAATTTCTTTATGAACCTTCGATAGTAACCAACAAATCCCAAGAAACTTCAAAATTTTAGAAACCTTCTTTGGACTTTATCATTGGACTACGACTTGTACTTTCTTGAGATATATTCTTATCCCTTCAATTGGGACCACATGACCAAGGAATACAACTTAGACAACCGACATTTACACTTGTCAACTTAGCATACAACTAAAATACCACTTTTCTCCCTTAAAGTTGAGAGAGATGTACTAAGATATGCATCGTGTTCTTCCTAGGTCTTACAATTGATCAAAATGCCATTAATGAACATTACCACTAATTAATCCAAATATAACTAAATTACTCATTTTCTCAAATCCACAAATTTCACAGGTACACTCGTTAAACCAAACGACATTACCAAAAACTCGTGGTGTCCATACTGAATTCTGAAAATTGTCTAAGGAATATCTTTTTTTCCTTATCATTAACTAATACTTTCCAGATATGAGATAAATATTTGAGAACATCAATGTAGCTTTTAACTGATCAAATATCATCAATCCTCAAAATATGATACTTATTCTTCATAGTTATCTTATTTAACTAATGATAATCCATGCATTATTGCATAGGCATATCTTTCTTTTTCACATTTAACATTGGTTTGTCCCATATGACAAGCTCAGTCTTGTAAATACCAATCTTAACAATTCTAATAACCATGCCTTTAGTCCTCTAGGCTCAATCGGATCCATTCAATATGAGGTTATAGAAAAAAATGCAATACCTGGTAGCACAATTTTTCTTTTTAACATCTCATATTGGAAATAATCTAGGTAACTTTTGTAGTTACACATCTGGATACTCTCCAATAGTTGAAATTTCCTTCAACTTAACTATGAAAGTTTGAGTATCCACCTCATTTACTATGAAGGCTTGATAACCTTATAACAATAACTTCATAACATTTACTACCAAATTCACATTAGGGAACAAATTTACACTTCTTCCCTACCACTAATATCTTAAAACCTTTCAAATTCTTTAAAATCAAACGCTTTAAGCGATGATTCATTGTAACATGGTAGGGGTAATCAATCCATTCCAAAATTACCTTCGAAAGATAATTCCATCAAGTCCATTAAAACTCAACACTTGAATCATTAACAAACAATTATTGTCTACAAATATGACTCACCCTCGCACACATACCTAAAGGGTTAGTCACAAACATGTCACTTATGATAAATTCTATCAGAATGTTCCTTTCTTTAATCAATGCTATACTTGCATATGAACGAGGGTTGTTTTAAACTTACATTGGCATATCTTATTGTGTCGATACATCATCATTATTAGACTAAACAGGAGAATTGCGGTTAACTACATTACTACCACTACTCTTGAACCTCCTACTCGGTTACTTAACATCAAACCCTCGATTGCACACATCTTATGCATACCCTACATTTATTCACCTTCATGAGTAAGGAGTGGTATCAATTAAACTTTACAAACACCAAATCAGTAATAATGACACCCTAGTGTCATATACGATTTTTAACTCAAAACAAGCTCGGTCTAGTCCTAGAATCGGCTAAACATGGCCCTGATACCAATAAATATAACACCCTTAACCCGTATATGTGTACTATCACGATTCAAAGATATTATATAAACTATTCGAAACATTTATTAACCCAAATTGGTAAAATTTGTTTCCTTCACAAGTTTCCAAAATTTAACATTTATTATAAAATAATTAATATGAGAAAAATCAAAATATAATATTTGGACTTTTGTTTCACATCTGGTTCAGGTAATAAACGGGGTTCTACTCTGTTTCATATAATAAATGAAACTATCTAGTTAAAAATCCCATTTAAATTAATATTTAAAACATAGTTTAGTATCATAATATCTATAAATAGAAAATTATATTTGATACTAACAATATTAATAGTTTGCAGACATTTTTATTCGTATATATGCCAGCTAGAAACTTTAGAATATGATAGGAGTCATCACAGTTACCTGAAAATATTCCTTGGTGATTGATGCCAAGCTCAACTCCTTACTCCTCTTGCTTTCTTTTACCTAAGCGTAACAATCATCACACGTTAAGTATATATTTAGTGAGGCAATCAAAAAACATTCAAGGCAATGAAACAAATAAATGTAAACAAAAATAATATTGAATGAATGATGATCACTTTACCTATATTCCAACCATGTTACCCTATATTAACATGATATAAACCATATATAATTTTTCTTACCAATATACTTACCTTGTATTCCATAAGCTCATAAGCTTATTCACCTGTTTATCATTTATTAACCCATAACCATAGCCCAAAATATAAACTATGATGACCATTGTATTTGAATCAAATATTTCACCATAGTGTTTGCACATAAGGTCGTGCCCACTATATATACTAAGTGTCTTGGGTATACACTCTAATGTTATGCACTAAGTGTCTTGGGTATACACTTTAGTGCTATGACACATAAGGTCATGCCCACCTCTTGCAATAAGTGTCTTGGATATACACTCTAGTGCTAATATAAACATGCAACTATTGGACTCTATGACATGCCATCAATACCATGAACCCTTAATGACATACTTGGGCATATAGTCTATATTTATTTAATCCATCCATGGTAAAGTATATAAATATAATTTCACATTAGGCAATTAAAACCAAAAATAACATCATACATATATATATATGCATGCTAAACATCATATTTAATAACCCGTGATCAATGCATTTTATATTCAACCTTTGACATATTTATAATACGTAAAATATATGATAAATGACATAAATATCATGCCAAGATGAACAAGGTAGACTCATCACGAGTCTTCCTAATTATGTATAAAACATCCATGTATAATGGCATACATGCATTCCACTGACTTTGACATTACGTACACGTCAAAGTATAAGCCTCACTAATCTTTAACATAATCATTTGCTTTCAATTTGGTTAATTCCCAATTTTTATCACAGTTAATTTTTAGGCAGTTTGTACTACCTTCAAAGAAATATTATTTTGTGTTAATCCAAACACTAAAAATTTATTTTGTTTATAACAAAAAAAAATATACTCGAATACGAATCCAACCATATGAGACAACTCTTATAGTTCATATGAGAAAATTTATTTTGACTTACATAAGCTTTTTAAGCAGAATTTGCTGCCCTTTTTTTCTGACTTATCCTCGATTAAAAATTCATATCTTTTTATATAAACCTGAAAATCAGTAGCCATTTTTTTAACTAGACTGACATAAAAATACAACGGTATAAAAATAATCCTATAATCATTTATGTAGAATTTATGGTGATTTTCTAAACTTACTGTTTAGATCACAATTCCAGACATATTTCACCAATTTGCATTTTCAAGTTATCCACTAATTCTATTAGCTCACCAAATGAACATATATGCATAAGCCACTAATCACATGGAAATTAGGAGTCACTTCTTGCCATAGTAAATCCATCACTGGATCTTCACAAGCCATTGTTTGTTCGGTAATATAAGTACAAATTAGATTTGCACTCATCTGATGTCCTTAGCAACCTTATTTAGAAATTCACATTTCATCCTTAAGCTTCTCCTTAGCTTTGATAATGTTTGATGTTGATTTCAAGAACACAATCTAAATGAACATTATTACGAAACATATACAAATTGAAACCAGATGTTAGAATCTGACTAATGTAAGCACACATTAGAAAATAAATTCCTAAACAACTTTCGATGCTCATTCTATACTAGTTTCATGTCACAATATAAATGTTGACTCTAACACTTTTAATTGACCATTCAAGTTCCTTTTTATCAAAAATTCACGATACAATTTCACTTAAGTTCCCAACTATTCCATACTTGTGATTTTGTCCTCAACTTTTACCAACTTTCCATAATGAACCAATTTCACACTCTAACATAACTTTCAACATTCCAACATTAATTTCCATCACAATATAACAACTATTAAACAATTGCACCTTAATCCTATAACTTTTCATAATTGTCAAATATGTCTCCTAATTTCACAAAATGACATATTGGCCCAAAAAATTTCTAAATCTTTTAAAACCTTCCAAATATCATTTCTAAGCTAATGGAAAGTTTTACAATTTTTCCCAATTAATTTCCTTAGGGTCGAAACATAGAGGGCATGTAATCAACCTCCATTCATTATTTCAAAACCTCTATAATTAAACACCTAACTTAATTTCATGAAATCACAAACTTTCTCCAATCTAGGGTTTAGGTGGAAACTTATATATGCATATCTTGGAAGTATGATCAAGTTCTAGTCATCAAACAAGCTTGGAAAAGATTCTACAACCTTAATGACATCTAAATCCTTCATTTTTTCATAAGACCCTAATATGAACATAAACCCTAAAATTTAGGATCTTTGAAATCAAGCAAGCATTAGCATGCATATTTGGTACCAAATGATATAGGTCTTCGAATAGAACAATTTTCTATTTCATGGTTCTATCCAAAATCCAAAGAAAACTACTAAAAATGAAAAATATAAATTTTCTTACATAGGGTTTATGGGGAGCACGAAATGGAGGATGAATATGGCCTTATTTTCATGAAATTTATTATAAATTTCATGTGCATTTGTCATTTATTATGCTTAAATGAATTTAAAATTCATTTAATGAGAAATGAAAAATTAACCATTAATGAAACTTTATGATTACATCCATACCAAGCCACATAACCCTTATCATCTTTCCAAAGTCAAATATTAATAATATATTATTCCCTTTACAACTTTACCCATGCTTTTTTCACAGAATTTCAATATTGCCATTTTCATCCAACGGTCCAAATTGAACACGAAAATTAATTCTCAAATCCAATGATGCATATTATTTTCCATCATTTTAATATTTTGAAATAATACTTCTAAGCTTAATTTAATATCCTTCAAATTTTTCTCAAATTTCTATTCGATTCGATTTACCGAACTTTAACAATTTTTAGCTTTCAACTCAATTTTCGGATCAAGAATATGATTCCCACCAAAACATCATATTGAGGGTGAACTATTCATTTTTGGGGGTCAAAACACCTAACTTTTAGGAATTATACTTTTGGCCCCTAAACTTTTATAAATTAGTTTTATAGTCCTTTAACTTTTTTAAACTTTATACTTTGGCAACTATTTTTTTCAAAATTTACATTTTGGTCACTAACTAAAATTTTGGGGCATTACATTACACAACTGAGCGTTGAAGATGAAGCAATGGCCATGAATACCAAGTCGTTAGAAAAACATAGAGCACTCCTATTACATAAGTTTTCGTCACTAAGAGACCAGAAGTTGAAGTGAAGAAAATGTTTGATGTTGCAACGTCTACAACTCCAGTCTTTCATGTTGCTGTGGCAAAATCCACGTCAATGTTGACAAGTCAAAAGAGGAAGATCTCAGTGTAGGCTAAAAACAACAATAAAGCGTCTCTGTCCAAGTGTTCCTAGCCCTCGCAAAAGCCTAAGGAAACCCACTTAGGGGAGTGTTGCTTCCTTTTTTCATGTTTTAGTTTGTTTAGCTTGTTTTTGTGCTATGTTTTTTTTTGTTGTGTTTTTAATGCTTCATGCATTATGGACAATGAATCCCTTAGGTTTAGGTGTAACACCCATCTCCTGTATAACTTTCCGTACATGAGATACAAATTTCACATCACTTGAAAAATATTTCCTCAATTGAAAACTTGTAAAATTTTGTTTCCAGATTTCTTAAAACATAACATTTGTTTTATCCACAATAAAACATTAATTGGAATATGTTACGAGGTTCTATTTAAATACAATTTAGAGCATTTTTCATAGTTTAATTACATGCCAACTAAGTTTTTTCAAAATAAATCTGGTTGTCCTATTGTTATTGATGAGTCAACCTTAATTGATGATAGGTTCTGCTACTGTTGCACTCCTTACTTGGCTAATCTCTACCTTTAACTACGCGTGAGATCAACACACGTTAAATAATTACTTAGTGAGACATATTATTGTAAAGAAACATTACTGTATACATAAGTATATAATGATTATTTGGTTTCAAAATAATTCATGTCATTCATAAGGATTATATAAGTTCTTAATATATATACCATATTCCTTTCATACTATCATCATAAACATTCTAAGTATGTCCATCATACATTTCTTTCTGTAAATTTTTCTTATTATTCTTTAGTAATAATGCATTATTTCAATTTATGGCATCCTTTCATGCCTTTCTTGCACCGCTATGCATTTCATTTTTGACATACTTTCATGCCTTTAATGCACCGTTATACATTTCATTTATGATATCGTTTCATCAATTTAATGCACTGTTATGCATTTCATTTATGGCATCTTTTCATGCCTTTAATGCACAGTTATGCATTTCATATATGGCATCCTTTCATGCCTTCAATGTACTGCTATGCATTTCATTTATGGCATCCTTTCATGCCTTTAATGCACCGTTATACTTTTCTTTTATGGCATCCTTTCATGCCTTTAATGCACCATTATGCATTTCATTTATGTAATGAATACATATTGAATACCATAAAACATACATTAAATTAAAACATTCTAATTAGAATCATTACAAATCTCTTTCATCTCATATAAATACAATAAATATACTCACTTGATATTCCCGCTAACAAAATGTATTGATGTCTGGCTACTCAGCCACTTTAAATTTACCCTTGTTCTTGCTAGATTCTAAAGCTTGATTATGTTCTACACAAGTATCCATTAAAGACACATACCATACCAAATGTTAGTATATTCCCTGACATTTATACATTAAAAATACTCAAAAGTATTATTATTTCAATTTCTATAACAATTTCAACCTATCTTATAATTACAAGCTCAATAGTATCAGTACCCCTATCATAGTATCCATACTATTTTGGCATTCTATAATCCATGGTATCGATACTTTCCTTTTAGTATTGATAGACCATCAGTATCGATACTGATTGCATCAGTAGCGATATTGTTCATCACATTTCTACCGATTTAAACTTATATTATCGATACTATTTTCCCTGTACCGAGACCCCTACCCAAATTTACCAAATTTCAGCCCAATTTTTACTATCTTTTCCCTTAAATCACTCACTTTTACCTCCAACAGTACCATTAAACTCTTATTTACTTAATCCAAATAACTTTCCTTCATATAGCTTCTTATAACATCTAAAATCTCCAAAGAACATCTCAAACTAAGAATCATACTACTTTTTCTAACATGTTTTTAATCATATCCAATGCTTCTAATCTCGTATTCACTCTTTTTACAAGTCAAATATACTAATAAACCTCAATAAAAACTAATATATCAACATATCATTCAAAAACCCATTTCCCTAATTCTCAAATAAAACTTCCACCTCTTAGTTTTAATATTCTTTAACCCATCCTTAGACTTACATATCACTTAATGTTACAAGAGCAAACCAGAATTCTGTGGAAGAACTAGCTGAAGGAAATTTACTTTTTCTATGCAGGAGAGCACAACTCACAGGAGGGAGAAGAGGAGTAAGTAAGTAACTTAGCTAATCTTTTACTTTCCCCTTTTTCTTAAATCCTATTCTTTAAAAAAAATAATTTTTAATTTCATTTTCTTCGAAAAGACTAAAATGCCCTTTCAATTATCCTTTTCTTACTAATTGGTCTTACTCAAATCATTCCTTATACTTTAACATTTATTAAATTAAACCCTTAAATTTTTAAATTATTTCAAAATAGTCATTGACCTACCATTTGTGGTATTACAATTCTCCCCCTTAGGAAAATTCGTCCTTACAGAAGTATTTGAAATGAATATGTGTCAAAATTGCTTCCTCATGTCCTCCTCTCTTTCCCAAGTAGCTTATTCTACCTTGTGATTATTCCAGAGCTCTTTAACTAACGAAATACTCTTGTTGCGCAATTCCTTGTTTTCCTTAGGTAAGATCTGTACTGGTTCCTCCTCATAGTTAAATCTGGTCGGATTTATATCAATTCATGCGTGATAATATGGGATAGATCTGATCTATACCTTTTAAGCATCGATACATGGAAAATATTGTGGATCATGTCCATATCCTGAGGTAGCACTTTTATTTTCACCCAAATCGTATTACCTTCTTCTAAGAAGACAATTTCATAAACACATTATCTCCCACTTGAAATTCAATTTATTTTTCTTCTCAAATCGACGTAAGACTTTTGTCGATTGGAGGCTATCTGTAGATTGCCCTGGATAATTTTCACTTTCTCCTTTATTTCTTTAATCGACTCCGGGCCAACCAGGTCTAGATCTTTTAGTTTAAACAAATTTAATGGTGTTCTGCACTTTCTCCCATACAAAGCTTCATACGGGGCCATCCTAATACTCGATTGGTAACTGTTGTTGTACGTAAATTTTGCTAAAGGAAAATACCTTTCCCATGATCCATTAAACTCAATCACACATTCCCTTAGCATATCTTCTAGTATATGGATAGCTCATTCTTACTGCCCATCTATCTGCGGATGAAAAGCTATGCTGAAGTTCAATCGACTACCCAATGCCTCATGTAACGACTTCCATAATCTTGAAGTAAACCTTGGGTCTGGATAAGACTATCTCTTTTATATACAACTCCACATACTTATCCATCGAGTAATCTACTCAAACTGGAATAAAATGAGCTATCTTGGTCAGTCGATCTACAATTACCCATATGAAGTACTTTTTACTTGGTGACAAAGATAACCCCAAAATAAAATCCATTATAACTTGTTCCCATTTCTATTCAGGAATAGATATCGGTTGTAATAATCCAGATGGCACTTGATGTTTAGTTTTCACCTACTGACATGTCAAACATTTTTCCACAAACTCTGATACAACTCTTTTTCATACCAAGCCACCAATAACGACTTTTAAATCCTGATACATCTTATTCCCACCTGGGTGTACCGTTAAAGGACTACAATGTTCTTCGATAAGAATATCTTTTTTCAATTCCTTATTATCGAGAATGTAAAATTGTCCCCCTATAATATAAACATCTATCAACCCTCATTTCAAAAATTATGGTTTCTTCTTTTTCTATATGTGCCATCCTCGCCAAGCAGTTCTCATCTTGACCTTGCAGCTCTTTTACCAGATCCAAAAGTATCGACTTTCAATTAAGTTCATCAAACAAGGCACCGTCTTCCTTTAAAGACATATGTGTATCCAATGCCCGTAGAGCGGCAAAAGTATTTCGGCTAAGTGCATCTACTACCACAGTCGCCTTTCCAGGATGATAATCAATAATTAAATCATAATCCTTTAAAATCTTAATCCATCTTTTTTGCCTCAAGTTCAGTTCTCTTTGAGTCAACATATACTTTAAGCTCTTGTGATCCGTATAAATATGGCACCGCTCACCATACAAATAGTGTCGTCAGATTTTCAAGGCAAACACAACTGCTTCCAATTCCAAATCGTGTGTCAGGTAATTTTTCTCATGATTCTTCAACTGTCTTGAGATATAAAGCACAACGTTTCCATCTTGCATCAGCACACACCACAGTCCATTATGGGATGCATCACTGAAAACTACATAATCTTTACCTGACGCCGGTTGTACAAGCCCATGGGCGTCTATTACTATTATCTTGAGCCTTTCAAAACATTATTGGCATTTTTCTGTTCAAACAAAAGGAACATCCTTTCGTAACAACTTAATTAGTGACAAAACTAACAATGAAAAGTTCTACACGAACTGTCTATAATAACCAGCAAGCCCCAAGAAAAACTTCAAAATTTAGAAACATTATTTGGGGTTTGCCAATCAATTATAGCTTGAATCTTCTTAGGATCTACTTTAATGACTTCTTTGGAGACTATATGATGAAGGAAAGAAATCTCAGCTAACCAAAATTTAGACTTGGATAATTTGGCATACAACTTATTCTCGCGAAGCGTCTCAAAAACAACTTGATGAT
This sequence comes from Hibiscus syriacus, assembly GCF_006381635.1. Classification (NCBI taxonomy): domain Eukaryota; kingdom Viridiplantae; phylum Streptophyta; class Magnoliopsida; order Malvales; family Malvaceae; genus Hibiscus; species Hibiscus syriacus. Next base: position 1,255,115 of record NW_024062296.1, on the reverse strand, counting down.
GAGCATTATGTTCTTATATTAACTTGGAATACACAAAAATATTGTCTATAAATATCACCACGAATTGATCCAAATGAGGTTGAAATACTCAGTTCATCACGTCCATAAATACTACAGGAGCCTTAGCCAATCCAAATGACATCACTACAAATTCATAGTGCCCATGACGAGTCTAAAAACTGTCTTTGAAATCTCATCCTCTTTGATCTTTAATTGATGGTACCCCATCCTTAGATCTATCTTAGAAAACACCGATGTTCCTTCCAGTTGATCGAACAGGTCCTCAATCCTCAGAAGAGGATACTTGTTCTTTATTGTTACTTTATTTAACTGTCAATAATTGATTCATAATCGAATAAACGCATCATTCTTTTTCACAAACAACACATGTACTCCCCAAGGAGAAACATTGGGTCTTACAAATCCCTTATCAAGTAACTCTTATAGTTGGGCTTTTGATTCACTCAATTCAGTCAGATCCATCCGATATGGAGCCATAAAAACATGTTTGGTGCCGGATAAACCTCAATCCTGAATTATACTTCACAATCTGGAGGTAATCCTGGTAACTCTTTAGGAAAAACATCATGAAATTCCCTAACTGTGGGGATATCATTTACTCCAACTTCCATTATTCGAGTGTCTATCAAATTGTCTAGAAAAGCTATACATCCTTTTGACACCATTTTCTTAGCAGTCATGGTTGATATCAAATTTGATAGTGATTTTGTTTTTTCGCCAATCACTACGATTTCTGAGCCTTCTGCATCTTTTACAAACAGTCGTTTCCTGCAAAAATTGACCCATCCATAATGTGAAGACAACCAATCCATTCCCAAAATAATTTCAAATTCATCAGTTGGCCTTTTAAATCTCTCAATTCAATCAGAGCCATCCGATATGGAGCCATAGAAATAGGTTTGGTTCCCGGGGAAACCTCAATCCTGATTTCTACTTCACGATCTAGAGGTAATCCCGGTAACTCCTTTGGAAAAACATCTAAAACTTCCTTAGCTATGGGGATATCATTTACTCCAACTTCCATTATTCTAGTGTCTATCACATTGGCTAGAAAAGCTATACATCCTTTTAACACAATTTTCCTAGCAGTCATGGCTGATATCAAATTTTATAGTGATTTTGTTTTTTCGCCAATCACTACGATTTCTGAACCTTATTCATATTTTATAAACAATATTTTTTTGTGACAATCGACTCATCCATAATGTGAAAACAACCAATCCATTCAAAAAATAATTTCAAATTTATCGAAGGGCAAATCCATCAAGTTTGTCAGAAACACAATCCCTTGGATCTTTATAGGGCATTTTCTACATATCCGAGTTACTCTCGCACTGTGACCCATAGGGTTTACCACTATTATCTCACTAACAATTGGTTCTAAAGGAATTCCTCTAGCTCTAACCAACTTTGTACTAATGTATAAGTGTGTAGAATCAAGGTCAACTAAAACAAATACAGACTCATCAAAAAGATGGAAAGTACCTGTTATAATTTTGAAGTCATCCTAATCCTCATTGGTCTTAATGTTGTTAATTCTAGCAACTCCCCTAGTCTTTTGTCTCTTTATTGAATCATATTGTCCCCTAGATCTACCCATTTCTCTGCTTCTATTAGAGATTACCACCGATCTTTCAAATTGAGCCAAATTGTCCCTAATTTTCTTAGGACAATTTTGGGGAAAGTGACCCGTCTCGCCACATTGGAAACAAGCTCCACTGAGAAGTCGGCATGCTCCATGGTGTAATTTGCCACATGTTTGACATGGAGTCCTTTTCCCCGATGTTATACCCGAGCTAACAACAAAAGACTGGGATTGTTTATTTTTCTATGAATCTGCCGTATAACTATCTCTATCAGTATATCTGGAACTCGAGCCCTTGCCTCTTTTAACATGATGGGGAGTTGAAGGCATTCCCACTCTTTTTACCATTTAAAACTTTGTTCTGCAGCTAAAGTCTCTTTTTGAGCTATTTCAATAACCTTGGCTTGATTTATGACTTCTTGCAAACGTGGCAAGGTCAAAGTCAATATCATCTCTTTTAACTTTGGCCTCAAACCCTCTATAAACCAATCACGTCGTGCTTTATCATTTAAAACTACTTTAGTAGAAAAATAGCTCAACTTGTTGTACTCAGCCTCGAACTGATGTACGACTCGATCACCATGCTTCAAATTAAGAAACTTTAACAGCATTGCTCGTCTGAACTGCTCCATACATACTTGTTCTTGAGTTCTTCCTAGAAGAATTGCTAGGTCACTTGCTCCGGTGGTGCATACATCATAGCAGGTTACCACTATACTCGAGCTGATCCTCTAATTAAAGATACAACTCCTCCCAACTTTTATGGATCTGAGCATTGAAGACTTTTGAGGATTATTATAACATCATTTAGCCATAAGTCGGCCTCCATAGGACCCTCACCCTCCTCTCCCCGGAACTCTAAAGCTCCCAAGCTCTTCACCTCTTTTAGAATCAATATCCTTTGTGCTGGAGGAGCAAGGGGAGGTTGAAATCGATTCATTATAGCGTAAAGAACTTTCATAAAAGTTCTAAACTCAGGCAGTGGAATCCTTTGATGCGCAGGTGCACTAGTGTCTTCAAAGGGGATCGGCTGTTAACTATTAGCCTTGTAACTTTCGTTATCAGACCATTCTCTTATCTCTTGTTCCCTTGCTCATCGCGAGTTCAAAGATTTTGACATCTACTAATACATAAATAATAATAACACTTCAAATAGTAAAGAGTGTCATCAATCATACTCTAATGACACCATATAAATAACATTGACAATCATACTGGCATGTAATTCCTTTTCATTTTCAAAAAAAACTGGTTTCAGTCGACAATTAGCTAAACTTGTAGCTTTGATACCAATAAATGTAACACCCATCTCCCGTATACCTTTTCGTACACGAGATACATATGTCACATCACTTGAAAAATATTTCCTCAATTAAAAACTCATAAAATTTTGTTTCCATATTTCTTAAAACAAAACACTTGTTTTATCTACAGCAAAACATTAATTGGAATATGTTATGAGGTTCTACTTAAATACAATTCAGAGCATTCTTCGTACTTTAATTACATGCCAACTAAGTTTTTCAAAATAAACTGGATTGTCCTATTGTTACTGACGAGTCAACCATAATTGGTGATAGTTTCTGCTACTGCTGCACTCCTTACTTGGCTAATATATGCCTTTACCTACGCGTGAAATCAACATACGTTAAATAGTTATTCTGTGAGACATAATATTGTAAAAAACATTATTGTAGACATAAGTATATCATGATTATTTGGTTTCAAAATAATTAGTGTAATCCATTCTTAGTATGTCCATCATACCTTTCTTTTTGTACATTTTTCCTATTACTCTTTAGTATTTATACTTTATTTCCATTCATGGCATCCTTTCATGCCTTTAATGCACCGTTATGCATTTCATTTATGGCATCCTTTCATGCCTTTAATGCACCGTTATTGCATTTCATTTATGTAATGAAACATAATGAATACCATAAAACATACTTTAAATTAAAACATTCTAATTTGAATCATTGCAAATCTCTATCATCTCAAATAAATACAATAAATGTACTCACCTGATAATCCTTGCTAACAAAATGTAATGATGTCTAACTACTCAGCAACATTATCTTTACCCTTGTTCTTGCTAGATTCAGGAGCTTGGTTATGATCTACACAAGTATCCATTAAAGACACATATCATACCAAATTTTAGAATATTCCCTAACATTTATTCTTTAATAATACTCAAAAGTACTATTATTTCAATTTCTATAACAATTTCAGTTTATCTTATAATTCCAGGCTCAATAGTATCGGTACCCCTATCTTAGTATCGATACTACTATACTATCGTACCGATACTCCCTATCAGTATCGATACCATTTTGGCATTTTGTAATCCATGATATTGATATTTTCCTTTTATTATCGATACCCCATCAGTATCAATACTAATTGCATCAGTATCATACTGTTCTTCGCATTTATACCCATTTAGACCTATAGTATCGGTATTGTTATTCTAGTACCGATACCCCTACCCAGATTTACCATTTTTCAGCCCGATCTTTACTAACGTTTCCCTTAAATCGCTTACTTTTACCTTCAACAGTATTATTAAACTTTTTTTACTTAATCTAACTAACTTTCCTTCATTTAGCTTCTTATAACATCTAAAATCTCCAAATAACACCTCAAACTAAGAATCATACCACTGTTTCTAACATATTTTTAATCATATCCAATGTTTCTAATCTCTTATTCACTCCTTTTACAAGTCAAATATACTAATAAACCTCAATAAAAACTAATATATCAACATATCGTTCAAAAAACCTTTTCCCTAAATCTCAAATAAAACTTCCAGCTCTTAGTTTTAATATTCTTTAACCCATCCTTAGGCTTACATATCACTTAATGTTACAAGAGAAAACCAAAATCGGAAGGAAGAACTAGCTGAAGGAAGTTTACCTTTTTTATGGATGAGAGCACAACTTAAGGGAGGAAAAAGAAGAGTAAGTAAGTAACTTAGCTAATCTTTTAGTTTCCCCTTTTTCTTAAATCTCTATTCTTCTAAAAAAATAAGTTTTAATTTCATTTTCTTTCAAAGAACGAAAATTCCCTTTCAATTATATTTTTCTTACCAATTGGTCTTACTCAAATCATTCCTTATACTTTAACATTAATTAAATTGAAACCTTGAATTTTTAAATTCTTTCAAAATAGTCACTGAGATACAATTTGGGGTATTACATTAGGGGTGTGTTGTTAGTTGAATGTTGCATTTAGGAAGGTTGTTTTGCGTATAGAATTGCATTGGTAGTGCCATAGGATAATTTTGTAGAAATTAATAATGTCGTTAAGGGAATTTTAGTGATGCCCAATGATGAATATTAATTGATATAAAATACTATAGTGAATGCTGTAGAATTTTTTTAAAACTAGAATCTTTAGAAAAAAAGTTACACTTAGGCATAAGTTTTCAATACTTATAGAATTTAGAAATTTTAAGTTGTAAATCTCTTATCATTATTAGATGTTATAGTAGTGTTCTGAAATAAAAAAAATGAGAGATCTTAGGAAATAAGTTGGGTAATGCTAGTAATAACTCCAACATAATCTTAGGAAATAATTTGGGTAATGCTAGTAATTGCTCAAACATAGTGAGAGAAATAAATGGAACCCCAACATTAGTGAGGGAATATTGTTGTAGCATTGGATATCTTTAATAGATTAGGTGTGAATTTTTCTAACTTAGCTAAGTAGTGAATAGATCCACCTAAATTACACACACTGCACTATGAGGACTTTGATTTTGAAGAGACGAAATTGTATTTCGTTCTTCAATAATACATTTATGCTTTACACCACTGGTTGAGGGCTGAAAAAGAAACTTATATGCTTGGTTAATTTCTTAAAGTTATTATGTGGCATTGTTGTTAGTTTAGATATTTCATGCATGTTTTGCTTGAGGATAAGCAAACACTTAGGTTTGGGGGTGTGATATCTCACTAAAAGAGTTATCTTTAGTAACCTTTTCACATAGGTCTAGTTTGAACTTAAGCATTTTTAAGAGCATTTTAGGATTATTTTTTTCTTAATTTTGTACATTTTGCACATTAGGACCTTTGTGGGTTACCAACGGCTAAATTTCATTTTTACTACTGTAACACTATTACACTTATGTCGTAGCATTATAAGAAATGCTGAGTGGATGATACAGCAGTTGATGAAGCTTTGAGAAATTAAGAAAACTTTCTAGAGTGGATAACTAGTTTGGGCAGCTATCAATGGGTTGAATATCACCTAAAAATGGAAGCTTTTCACTGGAAGATGAAAATTTTATCCAAGGTATAAATGGAAGTACTTGAAAGCCAAAAAAATGGGATGATTACTAGCACCGAAAATTAGCATATCACCATTCGAGGCCTTATATTAAGAGAGGGATGACTTGAATGTTTCAAAATCTTTATGGATGATGTTATAGACTTCTTATTTTATGTTTATTTTGATACTTCTTTTATGATCTTTCACTTTATGATAATGAGTAGAAATACTTATGATTAAATATATGATAATTTTAATTTTTTTCTAGAAATAGATTGGTTAATATGTTATACACATTTGTTAACGTTTGTATTACTGAGTAACAATTTGTGTGTTGAAAAGTATGTGACCAATCGATTGGTGTTGTTAATATTTTGAACCCTTAATTAATGAAATTAGTCAAGGAAGTTCAAAAGGTCTTAATGTTGATTGCGTAAATTTGGTATTATTTGTTTGCATAAGATATGATGTTCAAAATATTCTCTCCATCGATTTGATAGGTGACTTAGTGCTCTATAAAATGTTGTAGCATGAATTGTCATATCCTTTATTGATTTTACTATCTTTTACTTAGCATATTTTCATAATCAACACTCTTTATGCTTACAAACTCTAATGAAAGAACCATACTCCCTGTGGGTTCAACATCCGTAGAATTCATTTGCTACCACTTTATTACTTGATACTGATACATGCAACTACGTAATTGCTATAGCATTTTGGTAGCATCAATAACATAAATTTTGATTCTATTCGTCCCATGGTCTGAGCCAGTTGACTTATTTGTTTCACAAGCACTTGAAAGAGAGCCTTAATTTTATTCTAAAATTGTTCTCGAGATAGTGCTAACTGTTCGACGATGAACTCCATTGATGATTTGACAGTTGAAACTATTGAGGTGGAGGTGACCTTGGTTGATACGCTTGATTTGGCCTTGGGATTTGTACATAGTTGAAGTTTGTATGGTGCCTCCACCCTCGATTATAAGTATCTACATTCGGGTTGTATTGTCTCTTGGGAGGTCCAATAAAATTTACAAATGCGTTGACTTGTGCGATACAATCTTCTTGTAACATTGGACAACAATCCGTAAATATTTGTTATTGTACATCTTCCGCAAAGTCTAGTTGTAGTCATTTTTCTGCAATAAGAGTTTGAACAATATCAGTTTATTTATCAAGTTTATTTTATAAAGAAATTGAACTTATCTCATGAACCCGTCGAGTGGGTTCCCGATCAGAGCCAAATTGTTGAGAGTTAACATGCATAGTTGAAAATAGATTTTTGGTCGCATCTGGAGTTATATTAACAAGTTCTTCTTCACTAGTTGGGTCAATCATTTTCATCTCCAAATGATGTAATCCTTCGTAAAAGTATATAAAAAGTGTTTGCTCTGACAGTTCATGTCGTGTCCACCTAGAGTAGAGTTTCTTAAACCATTCCCAAAAAGCATATAATGATTCTCCATTTATTTTTCGTACTCCTAAGATTTTTCTTCTTAATTCACTCGCTTTCACTGCAGGGAATAACCTATCAAGAAAACGACTAGTCATATCTGCCCATGTATTAATAGATTTAGGATGTAAATAAAATTACTAATATTTAGTCATATCAGCCCATGTATATGATGGATCAAATTGGTTTTCAAGTCAAATGGTGTTTCTTCATGAGGGAACTCGATGCTTAATCGTTGTTGTATGGTAGGTTCCATAACGAATTCTTGGATTGTCTGTTGATCCAATTGAATTAGTTTCTCAAAGTATTGTGTGACGTTAGAGAATTTTTTGACGTCCAAATGTGTCTTCAGATTAAATTCTGAATGGATTTTGATAGGTTTGATTGTTGTTGTTTTTGTCCCCTTTCTTGTAGTGTACATGAGCGTATTATATGGGTTAGTACTTCGATCTCATGTACCCAATCTGTTAGTTTGCCTAGATTTTTCCTGGTCAAAATTCAAAACAAATTATAATCAGTAATTTTGTCGTGATCCCCGATAATGGCGCCAATATGGTAAGCATCGTAATTGTCAAATAATTATTCCTTTTTCTCATATAATTATACCAAGAACGTAACTTAGAGAAGAAGGATGTCGATCGAAAGGGATTCTAAATTTTCTAATATCAATCTGAATTGATCTTTAACCAAGAAATCTATAAAACCAAAAAAATTAAAAAGAGGGGGTTTATAATAAGCAATTAAACTAAATAAATAAAATGAAACTAAAGTTCAAGCAGTACAAAATTAAGAAAAGTAAATTGTAAAGGAATGATTAAGATGAGAAATAGCCTCTATCTTTACTTCGCCTCAATTCATCTTGAACACTAAAATAGATTTTACTTCGGATACTTGTTAGTTACAGTCTACAAGGCCCAACCCTTGTAACTTGTTCTTCTCTCTTGTGAACTGATTTGCAAAGCCAATCTTTGAAAAGTAGCTCTTGTTTGGATTAATATTGGCTACCAATATTAACGTCAATGTTGGTTTAGGAACTGAAAAAGCCTGTGCTCATATTATGGTTTCTTGATGAGAATTGAACCCGATCTTGATTTCCCTTAGTAGACTAAACTTGTACATCTATCAAACTTTACCCTGATGGGTACTTATAGCTTGAGAAAACCTAAAGAAAATAAATTACTAATTTTTTAAAGTATTCAAACTCTTAGTTCTAACAAACTAAAAATCCTAATTAATAAATATTAAAAATCATAAATAATAATAAACTAATAATTCTATGCAAACTAAATTCCTAATAAAACAATACAATCTCAAATGTTTAAATTCAACTACAACTTTTAATTCTTAAAGAATTGTGCTTCGCCTAGCTTTCGACCTTGATCTTGCTACATGGATTATTTAATCAAAGTTTGCGCCTAGATCGATCTTTGAACCTAAGTTGGAGATGACTTCTCCAAAAACAAATTGGAAAATCATTTTAATTTGCCTTTTAATTTTTATTTCTTGGAAAATAGAGTCCTGCACAGATTCGAACATAGATAACCTATATTAGAACTATAAAAAGAGGTAACAAAGATTAATAACAAAATATTAACCAAATTCATCAAATAGCAAGCTATAGGAGTTTGTTTTAAACCATATAATGTATACAAAAAATCAACCAAACAATACAATATTAAAATATTAAATTAATAATTTATAAAATAGATATAATATAGAAATAAATTAAATATAATATTCAATATATTAATAATTAAACCGTTGTCAATTAAAACATGATTTGGAAATTTTGAATCCTTAAAACTGAGATGTTGTTCCACCAACCCTTATTCTTTTATAAAACCATTTAGAAAAGCACTTTTAACATCCATTTGACATAAATTAAAACCATTGTAACATTAAAATGCTAATAACATTCTAATTTCCTCCAGCCTAACTATGGGAGCATAAGTTTCATCAAAAACTATTCGTTATTCTTAAGCATAGCCTTCATCAACAAATATAGCCTTGTTCTTCACTATGTTACCAATTTCATCTAATTTATTCCTAGATACCCATTTAGTAGCTATATTAGATTTATCATTAGGCATTTCAACTAATGTCCATACTTGATTCCTGTCAAATTGATTTAAATCATCTTGTATAGCTAATATCCAAAATTCATCATTTAATGTTTCTTTGATATTCTTAGGCGCTATGCATGAGATAAATGCAACATAATTACAAATATTTCTAAAAGAGAATCTAGTAGTTACCCCTTTCGATGGATTACCCAAAATCTCACCATCCTTTACATAGTTGTATTCCCTTGGGTAGGAGACATCCCTCTCTTTTAGAGTTAGTTCCTCAAGAGCATCTTGTGTTTGTTCTTGCATATCCTCTTTTGATGATAATTCACCAAATTCAATTGATGTCATAATACCTACATCACCTTCAACACAATAATCATTTTTTTGAAGGAGGTTATGATAAAAAAAAAACAACATGAATAGACTCTTCTACAACTAGAGTTCTTTTATTAAAGACTCAAAAAGCTTTAGAATTCATGGAATATCCAACGAATGTTCCTTCATCACTTTTTACATCAAATTTTCCAAGATTATCTTTTTCATTATTTAAAAAAACACTTTCACCTAAAAGAATGAAAATAGCTTAGGTTAGGTTTTTTTTTTTTAAAAAGATCGTATGGAGTTTTTTTAAAAATATGCCTAATTATTCTCTATTTACAATATAACAAGCGATGTTTGTGGCTTCCGTCCAAACATATTTTGGTAAATTATTTTCAAAAAACATGGTTCTAGTCATTTCCTCTAAAGTTATATTTTTCCTCTCAACAACTCCATTTTGTTGAGGGGGTATAGGAGATGAAAAATTATGGCTAATTCCATTGGAGTTAAAAAATTCAACAAAACCAAGATTTTCAGATTCAGTTCCATGGTTACTCCTAACACTTGAAATTGAGTAACCTTTTTCATTTTGGTTTATTTTTGAAAATGTGATGAATTTTCCTAAAGCTTCATCTTTAGTACTTAAAATAGAACTCACGTGTATCTAGAATAATCATCAACATGTACAAAAGCATATTGTTTTCTACCAAAACCAGTAGTTTTAATAAGCCCAAATCAATCAGTATGAATCAATTGCAACACCCTATTAGAGGAAATATCATTAATGGATTTGAAGGAAACTCTTTTATGCGTAACCTTAGCGTATACATCACAAATTTTGTCTAAATTAAATTTTATCTTTGGTAAACCTTTAACTATATCACATTAAAAAGGTTATCTATTATGCTCATGCTAGCATGTCCAAGTTTTCTCTGCCATAACCATGAATCATTTTCATCTTTAGCTACTAGGCATACATTCAAGGAAACAATATAATTTAAATGCACCATGTAAATGTTTCATATTCTATTACCAACAAGTATAATCGTGTTTGATGCAATGTCAACTATTTTACAATTGTTATACTCAAAATCTGCACTGTATCTTTTATCATACAATTGACTTATACTAAGTAGATTATGCTTCAAACATTGACATATAACACATTTTTAATTAAAATGGAAGAATTGTTACCAGTTGAATCAATTCCTTCTATGTGACATTTGGAGTTGTCAGCAAAAGTTACTACTCCTCCATTTTTAGGCTTGAGCACTTTGAAACAGTTATTGTCACCGATCATATATCTTGAGGATCCACTATCACAATACCATGAATTTGCGCTTATTTTTTGTGTCTTGTAGCTATGCTCTTCCACATACAAACATAGATTAATTTTTGATTTTTTGTACCCAATTTCTTTTGGGTCTAAAGGAATTAGTTCCTAATAATCTAGTCCCTTTAAGTATCCATTTTTCTAGTGTATCATTGTCTTTAGTAGCAATGAGTCCCAATAAGCTACTAACAGCTTTCCCATTTGATGTTCTTTGCGGACCTCCATGTTTGTATTATCTAAAGATACTTTAAACATAATCGAATCTTGAAGTTTAACCCTTTTGATGATGAATTGATCCAACTTTGTTAAAAGAAGCTTGGAGATCATCATGTTTCTTTTGATGGTCATCATGAACTTTAGAAAGTAAATTATGCAAATCTTGATTTTTATTTTCAAACTAATTAAGTTAGGCTTGCATATCTTTAATCTTACATTCAAGTTCACTATTGGTCTTAGCTAAGAGATCATTTTCATTTTTTATTTCTAAAATATTTTTCTTATTCTTTGAAATCATGATCTTATATTCTAAGGGCAATTCATCACATAGCTCTTTTAGTTCATCGAAAGAATTTTATTTAAATTAGATGAGCTAGAAATTACCTTAATTTCTTCCTCGATGGTCATAAGACACAAGTTGGCTACTTCTTGATCTTCTTCATTATAAAATTATTTATCACTCCATGTAGCTACATGTACCTTTTCTGCCTTCTTAGATGACCCATTCTTTTTCAATTGAGTACACTCAAACTTGATGTGTATGTGTTTCTTGCACTCATAACAGATAATGGGGTCATTTTCCTTATATTCATTCTTGAAGATATATTTTCTTTGAAATATTCTTCCATTGTTGGAATTCATGAATCTTCTAAATCTTTTGGGAAAGATTTCTATTTCCTCATCTTCTTCATTGCTAGAATTACTCACTTCTTTGTTGCACTTAAGAACAATTCATACTTTTTCCTCTTCACCATGTTTGGTTTCTATTCCTTTTTCTTTTGGAGTCTCACCTCATGAGTGAGTAATGATCTGATGAGCTTATCAAGGGTATAAAACTCCAAATCTTTGGCCTCTTCGATGGAAGTTACTTTGCCTTCCCAAGATGTAGGCAATGAGAAAAACATCTTCATTGCAAATTCTTCATTGGGATAGACCTTCCTAAAGTTCTTCAAATCGTTGATTATGTCGATAAAATGATTCGACATGGTTTTAATGTCTTCGTCAACCTTTATTTTGAAATTCTCATAATTGAGAGTCAGAATTCCAGTCATTGATTTCTTCACTTGAGTTGTACCCTCATGCGTGACTTCTAGCTTGTCCCATATTTATTTTGCATCTTAGCAAGAAGACACCATACTATATTCATCAAGGCCTAATGCACAAAATATAATATGTATGGCCTCAGCGTTGAGTTGAATGAGTCTTCGATCTTTATCGTTCCATTCTGACTTGACTTTTCGGTACCGCAAGCTCCCTTTTCATATTGGAATAAATGTATGTTTCGTCGGTAATAACATCCCACACAGACTAACCAGTAGCTTGAATAAATAAGGTCATTATATTCATCCACTAAGATTAGTTTGCACTATTAAAATATAAAAGCTTTGAGATGGATTGAGACTTGCCAAAAATATTGGAAGTATATGGAGTGGTCATTGAAGATGATATGATTGAATTCTTCTTATGATCTTCCCAAGAGGATATTAAACCTTCTAGTCAGATTAGCAATAATACCAATTATTGAGTCAATCAAGAGGAAGAAATAGCCAAGAGGGCATGAATTGGCAATTAAAAATTTGGTGGAAGCTTAAAGGAAAAATAAGAAATTTAACACAAGAATTATAGAGTGGTTTGAGTTTCTAATTGAAAGTCTACATTGACTACCTTAGCTATCCACACTAAAAATTTTCACAAATTTACTAGTTTGTATTAACCTTTAAGGACATGGTGTAACCTTAGAACTCCCTTGAGAATTACACCCCAAAATTTTTAGAACACTCTCTAAAATAGAAAATTACAAATATTGAAACTTAAAAAAACCTTAGTAGAAAATTGTTTGCACAATTCAAGAAAAAATAGAACACTTGACAAATAAAACAAATTATAACAAAAGTATTCTTTGAAAGCAAAAAAAATATTCAAGAATATTAACTTTGATTTTGACTCAATGTGATTTCTTTGGCTTTCTTTTTGATCGCTTGTATTCACATATGGCTTTAAATCTTGTTTATACATATCCATTCAATTCTAGTCGTTTGGGTTGTTATGGTAATTATTAGAGCCGTTGGGATGAAATTATTACAATAAGTACTGCATGAACACCTGGAGTATTGGTACTCGTACCAAGAGTATCGGTACTGCCTGCATTAAATACAGGAAATTTTACTGTCGGTAGTGGGAGCATTAACACACTAGCTTGAGTATCAATACCGATATCGATAATTGCACAATATCAGTACTAAAAATGGATATTGGAATTCATTTTTGTCAAAACCAAGAATAGAGTATCGATACTCCCATCTCGAGTATCGGTACCAGTTCCTATTTTAACACAATAGTATCGATATTGATATCAGTACTGCATGAAGAATATCAATATTATCCTTGCAGTATTAATACTGTAGAGTCTAAAATTGATTTTGGCTCGATTAAAATCAGAAGCCCTTTGTAAATGTGTTTGACAATTATTCCCAGTATATGACTTGAATTTTTAAAAGAATTTCAAAGGAGTAAAAATAGAGTTTTTGACTTTAAAAAGAATTTCAATATTTGAATGATTTAATCGAATATAAACTTGAAAATTGAAACGAAAATAATCTTAAAATTTCTTTTAAAATTTTTATTTTTGGTATGTAAAATATAATACCCAAAAATTGATTTAATGTCTAAATCGAAATGATTTTAAAATATGAGGATTAATTAAATTAAATAATGAAAGAGGAGGATAAATAGGATTCATGTTTAAATTAGATGGTAGGAAATGATGATAAAAATGATATTTTGGTCATTTGAATTAAATTAAATTTAATATTCAATTAATGGGGTCAGTAAATAGATAAAATGAAGAAGGGAATAGGAAGTCAACCCTTTCATCTTCATCTCTTCTTGCCGTGGAAATCTCTTCCCTTTAGCTCAAAGGTAAGTTTCCAATTTAATGGTTATTTCTTCGATTTTTTATAGGGATAGAAGCTTTGTTTATTATGGAAGCAAAAGGAAGGTTTAAATAAGATTAAAACTAAGTAATTGATGAGATATTAGAGATTAAAGATAATGGGGTTTTGAGTGACATGATGAAATATGAAGGTTTATGTATGTTTTATTATAGATTTGACTTGTCATCAACTTAATTAAGAGATATGAGGTGTTATAACTGGATTTAAAACATGTTGAAAATTGAGTATGATTCTTAAATCTCATGTAGAAGATAGGATTTTGAGGTTAAGGATGGGATAAATGAATATTAACGAGTTTAAGCATGTGTATGTGACTTAGGAACATGACAGAAAAAGAAACATGGAATATTGAAACTTAAAGGAGTGAAATTTCGTGCTTGAAATGAGATTTCTGGGCAAAGTGCATCGGTACACTGGAAGTATGTATCGATGCACTCCTAAATAAATAAATGTCGAATACACTGAGTGTATCGATACACAGGTAGTGTATCGATGCACCCCCTCAAGATGGAAACATGGAATGTAATTTGTGTACCGATGCATAGGTAATGTATCGATGCACACGTTAAGGAATGTACCGATGCACTGTGCACTGTACCGATACATACCTTGAATAATAAATGAAAATATCCTTTCTTTTAGTTTAAGAAATGAAAGATTTCCATATATTAATAAGTGATATTGAATGTGTCTTTAATGGATGCTTGAGTAGATCAAAATCAAGCTCCCAAGTATAGCAAATCGAAAGGCAAAGACAAAGTAGCTGCGTAATCAGAATTGCGTATTGGAAATAATAGTAAGGCGGACTAGGTGAGTGCATTTAATTATGTACGTATATGTGGTAATAGTTAAAATCATATAATTTATTGATGTATGTATAGTGATTACCAAATGGTACTTTGGGTGCTAAAATGATAAGGAAATCATACTGAGTGTATAGATTTCAATATGGAGCACTGAGTGTGCTAAATGATAAGGAAATCATATTGAAAATATGGATTTCCTGATAGGGCATTTTATGTGCTAAAATGGTAGGGAATCATACTGAGTGTATGGATTTCTAGATACAACACTAAGGGTTCTACAAAGATAAGGAAATAATACTAATGGTATGGATTTTCATATAGGACATTTCATGTGCTAAAATGGTAACAAAATCATATTATTGGTATGAATTTTTTAATAGGGCACTTCTTGTGCTAAAATGAAAGGGGAAGCATACTAAGCGTATGATTTTCCAGATAGAGCACTGAGAGTGCTAATATTAAAGGAAATTACTTAAATTGTATGAATTCCTATGGAATGTATGGATTCCAATAATGATTGATAAATGAGGTTAATAGCATCAATAATACAGATAATAGTATATGCATTGGAATTAAAGATTCCTTGGAGATTAAATATCAAAATATAACTTGTACGTAGAAATGTTATTTTTGATTAATTTTGCCTCACTAAGTAATACTTAACGTGTGTTTATTTCACGCGTAGGTTGAATACAACTTGTAAGGGGATACTGGGACATTCAGTCAAGGTCGACTCATCAGTAACCGTATGACATAATAGACTGTTTTAGGTATATTTTAGTTGGCACGTAATAGATTTTAATAAAAATGTTTTAAATAAATTTAAATGTATTTATGTAAATGGTAACTGGATAGTGATGAACGGTTAAATTTTTATGAGTTTTATACTTGTTTTGCCGAAGTTACTGTAGCACTAGTGTAGCAGTGCATCGATGCACTGTAACAGTTCATCCATACACATTTTTTATTCGAATATTTTGTGCATCGGTACACTGTTCACTTATTGTAGTAGTACATCGATACACTGTTCATAACTGTTCACAGTATTATTCATCACTGTTCACGATATTGTTCATACCGTATAGTACTGTTCATGAAAACGTATTTTTTTAAAAATTTGTTATAATGAACATAATTCAACAATATATGATCGTATCTTATTAATATAAGTTCAAATGTGTTGTTATTTTGTAAGAACATCGTTTTAAAAAGTCAATGTGATATCTTGAACTCGTATCCAGGTCGGGTACGGGTTGGGGTGTTACATCAAAACACAAAGCATGATTTAATAGAAACTAGTTGAAAATAAAGGATCAAGGTTAAAGATTAGTGAGGCTTATATTTTGATTTGTATAAAAAGTGTAGAGTTGAATGCAATGCAGGCATAACATGATACATGAAAGTTTTATACATCACTAGGAAGACTTGTGATGAATCTCCCTTGTTTATATTGGCATTATATTTATTCCATATATCATATTTTTGACATATTCTAAATATGTAAAAAATTGAATATAAATACATCTATCGATAGTTTGTATATGATGTTAATCATTAATGTTATATGAATTGCCCAATGTTGATTTATATTGATATACAATACTATGGATGAAATAAATATAGACTCTATATCCATGTATGTCATTGAGGGACAGTGGTCTAGTTGGCATGCTATATAGTCTAACAGCAAGGCTACATATTTGATTTAGCATTGTAGTGTATATAAAGGACATTAAGTGCATATGATGGGCACAACCTTTTGTCTATTAGCACTTTGGTGCATATTTGACTCGTGTACCCAAGGCCCTCATAGGTCTATACTTGGGCTATGGTTTATTAGTTAATAAATGATAAACAAGTGAATAATCTTATGAGCTTATAGAATGAATGGCAAGTATATTGGTAAGAAAATATATATGTGGTTTATATCATGTTAATATACAGTAACATGATAATACATGTAAGTGATCATAATGCATTGTGAAATGTTATTTATTTGTATTTATGTGTTGAATTACATTGACTATTACTATGATTGCCTAACTAAGTGCAAACTTAGAGTGTGATTATTTCACATGTGTGCACTAGTAAGCGAGAAGAGTAAGAAGCGTAGTGGGTATCTCTTTTTGTGGATCATACCTGATCAGTATCAGTAAGAACATTCCTTTGATGTTATTTATATTAATTTAGTGGCATGCATACTATAGAGGTTTAACTGCTCTGATATTGTAATTATAAAATGGTTTGTAATATTCAACTAATACTATCTTATTATGGATAGAATTAGATATATAACTGTGAGGATAAATGAATAGTATATTATTAAATTATGTTTTAAATATTAATTGGTTGATTTTCATTAGGCAATTTATAGGCAATTTTTTATGATATTAAATAGTATCAATTTGTCTAGTTGTTTCCCAAATTCAATTTCAAATTGAAAATCAAATATGGTTATGTACGATTAAATGGCTTGTGATAAATATTAAATTAAAAATTTTTAAAAGAAATAATATTTTATCAAATTTCAAATAGAAAATGTTTTATATGGTTGATGTGACATATATGACTTATATACAGGGGCATATATGGGTTAAGGGTGTTACAAAAGTTTATAAAAGAGTCGTCTACCTAGACAAAAACTCATAACACCTACTAATAACAAAGTACATTACATAATTCTTAAACTTCTATTAAGCAAAACAACATTACAAAAGAACATAAATTTTAGCTCTTTATATTACTAGCGGGTACCTTTTGAGATCCACTTGTCCAAATATTCAGAATGAAACAATCATCCTATTAGTGTTAATACATTCGATAAACCATATTCTCAGAACTTCTCCTTTTTCCCTTTCTTAAATCCCTAATACAATGAATTTTAAATTCATTCCACTCTAAAGGACCAAAATATGATATCATTATTTCATTCTTACTAATTGGTCTTAATAAAATCATTTCTTATACTTTACAATTTATTCAATTTAATCCACCAAATTTTAAATCATTTCAATATAATCACTGACCCGATATTTGGGGTATTACATGGAATAATCCTTGATGGCTATGTTATGAAAAAATAATTATTTCTCGGCTAATAAGATTCAATGTTCTTGGTTAATACTTAGTCCAAGAAATAAGGGCATGCCTTAGAGTCTAGAGCTTTATTATGTACCAGGGACTATGGTCCAGCACTACGATGCTTATTGGCGACAGAAAGAGGGTACATTATCTGGTCTTTGGAAAGAGTAGGAGGGTTGACAAGCACTACGATACAATTAAAGTGTAAGGCGACAGTTGGTTGGAGACCTGATTATTTAGATTGAATTAGAAACTAAGGCTTAAATTGAATGATAAGATTAAATCAGAAGAACTATTATAATTACATGAATTGCATAGTTCGATTATACATACGTATTTGCGTATGTGGTAAAATGTTCATGTTCGAATAGAGGGAAGAATATTATACATATTAAATTTTTTTTAATACGATTTCCATATAAATTGCAGGAATACATATGTGGTGAATTGTTTCTAGTTCAAATGGAGGAAATATTGGAATGTATGATTAAATGGTTAGAGTGATTGATAAATTACATGTATATGATTATGATTTTTTCTTCTTGTTCGAAATTGATGCAAGATTCATTTGGAATTTTTTAAATTGAATGTGAATCTAGTATATTGTATAGTGACTCATGAAACCAAAATGTTAATTGAATTTTAAAGATAAATTAAATTGAAAAGGTCTAATAAAATTAAGTGTTACCTCACTAAGTACTTTAAGTACTTATCACTATTGTTCCTTTCTTTCCCAAACTACATGTTCTAGAGTATTTGAAGCTCCACCTCCACACCTAATCAATCCAAAGGAAGAATTCAAGTATGACTTGTTTCGTTATCCTTATACTCCTAGATGGTGGTTTAGTTTTATGTATAATGATTCAAATTTCATGCTTATGGTGGGTGATTAAGTTTTATATAAAATGTACCTAAGAAGCTAATTAAATAGTATGGTCTATGGAGTTAAATTTACCCTAATGTCTATATCGTTAATGGCTCTTTTGGAATATATATAGCTTACTAGTATGTCATTTGGTATAATCCATTAAGGGTCTCATTTGTAATGTAAATATATAAGTTGATTATGAAATGATGATGTAGTATGCTAAGTTCATTAATTCCTGGATATGCATGTAGTTTTATATTAATAATCAACATAATGAGTTGCATATTGGAATTAAATGAAACTACTTTACCTAAATTGGTATTCATGTCTTAATCGAATTAATTGATAATTAAATTGATTTAGATTTGTTAATCTTGTATTCAAATAAAAATATGGCTCTTCAATTGTACTGTCCGCTGCGTATGTCTGATTCAATGTTAAATGATATTGTTCTTGCTTATGGTTAATGATGCCAATCATGGATTTGAGTTTGGGGTGTTACAGTAACGATACCCAAGTATTTTTCAAAACATCGAAGCAAATTCTGGTATCGATACTAAGGTGAGTATCGATACCCAATGGGTGAGTACCGATACTACTGGCCCAATATCGATACCCACAAAGATTTTTGGACAATTTTGGTTAAATTATTTATTTAGTGTGTTATGGTTGGGTGTTTTGAGTCCACATAAGCTACAAGTATCCAATACAAGTGAAAATAATTAAGATCACTAATTTCTCAACTAGAAAACAAGCAAGTTATGATGTTATAAGATTTGAATGATGTGACATTCGGTGTTGAGTGTTCTAAAACGATATTATTTTCTTGTTAAATCTTCGATCTTATGGATCTATTGCTAATGATTTGGTTGTGTTACGCTTATTTTCATGTAGGATCTTTCTAGTATTATAAGCAAAAAGGGCCCATTTTGCATTTTTTATTATTATTTGGTCATAGATGGAGACCTGGGAAACTTTGGGTTTGACACGGTCTGACGTGGCAGCTTCTAGAAGGTCCAGTCATTAACAGTTTTCTAGAAGATATGGTCAACACCTTCTGGAAGGTGGATGGACAAAGATATCTTAGGAGATTTATTTTTAAATTTTTAAGTTTGAATTTAGAAAACATTTGGAATTATATTTAGGATTATTTTTATTTCTATGTTTATCTCTAGGGTTTTAGAGGCTATAAATTCCCTCTGGTGGTAAGCCTAAAGAAAACTCGATTTCAATATTCTTTTTACTTCTAGTTTTATAAAGTTTTTTCTTTTCTATTCTTTTCAAATTTTCATTTTTTTTAAAATGCTAAGTATGATTCCGATCATACTTAGCTACTTTTCCATAGCCAAAGGCTAAATCGACTCGATTTTGAATCGTGAGAATCGAAAAGCAGCTCATACCCTCTCAGGTTAAATTCTCAGTTTTTTGGAAACTAGATTGGTAGCTAGTCTTTCTTAAAATCAAAACACTTTCACTTCAAAAATATATTTTGGCTTGGATGACATTATGGTTTACCGTTGGGATTATAGAATCAATTGATTTGAATTCCCTTGAACACACTTAGTGAATGGTACACTAAGGGAAATTGAGATCGAGTTCGACTTTCATAGAGAAAGCATAATTCAAAACTAAAATTGAAAAATTAACTGACGTAGTTAATTCTCTTATTGAAGGAATAATTGGAGCAGTGAGGCTATACGAAATATGCACGATGCCAGATCATTCGACGGACTACTTCCCCATGCTACAAAGAGATGTTGACGCACAAGTAAATACAATGGATAATTATTTGAGACCTCTCCAAAGGCCTTACAACCCATACAACAATACTTATAATCCAAGATGGACAGATAATCTGAATTTGAGATATGGACCAAATCCCAAACCAAATAACGCTTATCAATCGAGGCCACCCCTACAACAACCTTATCAGCCACAGAAATCATAGATTGAATCAAAAGTCGAGTGGCTGACCCTTTCATAAGAGAAATTTTAAAATAATATTGAAGCTCACTTTCAAGAGCTCAAGAAGAAAATGAGCCAACTGACTCAAATCGTGGGTATATTAGAGTCACAAGGGAGGCTATCATCACAAACTGAGCCGAATCCAAGAGAGAATGTTAGCGCCATCACACTCCAAAGCAATACAATTGATGAACAACCAGTCGCAAAGGAAGTAAGTGCAAGATCCCAGAATAAAGAAGAAAAGCCGAACTCCCAAAGGGAATAAGAAGTAGTTGACGTATAAAATAAGAAATGAATCACTAACTAATTCAACGCCATATCCCTATGTCATTCTGCCTCCCTTTCCTAAAAGATTCTTAAAAATATACAACCAATATGAGGAGAAAGAGATCTTGGATGTATTACAGAAAGTAGAAATAAATATTTTGCTCTTTGAGGTGATCCGGAAAGTACCGAGGTATGTCATATACCATAAAGATCTCTGCACTAATAAAAGATGACTTAGCGGAAATGAGAAGGTGAATTTTTGTGAGAACGTCTTCGTAGTTTTCCAACGACCGCTTTCACCGAAGTATAAGGACAATGTATGTTTGCAATACCTTGTAAAATTGGTGAGGATAAAATCAAGTGAGCTATGTGCGATATAGGTGCCTCTATCAATGTAATGTTTCTATCCGTCTATAATTTAATTTCATATGAGCCTTTGAAGGAGACGAGAGTTACACTTCAACTCGCAGACAAATCAATTATATATCCTAAAGGACTCATAAAAAAATGTTCTGGTACAGGTAAATGACTTAATTTTCCCTTCTGATTTTTATGTAATTTATATGGCAAATGATCGTAGCAACGTTGGTTCTGAAATCCTCCTCGGTCATCCATTTCTGAGCACGACAAATGCAAAAATTGATGTTCGAAGTGGTATTCCTACTATGGAGTTCAACGGTGAGATTGTAAAATTTGATGTTTATAAATCAATGAGATATTCAAATAATATGCATAATATTAAATTTATTGGTGTTATTGAAATTTTTGATGATGAATCTAACTCTTTTGATGATTTATATAGGAAACGAATGATAAAAAATATGACATAAGGGAGGTGAAAATATTTTAGTTGTTGATTCAGATTTGATCTTAAATCCCTTAAAAACTAAAGATTTATTTTCCCTTTTGCATGCACCAAAAATTAAGTCGAAACCATCAAGGAATCATTTGAAGAAATCATTTTTTGGTATAAAAGATGATTTGATGGCCATTCTTTTCGATAAGATTTTAAAATTGGGAAATATCTGAAGAAATCTTTTTGAGAATTTTTTAATTTCTCATAAGGAATTTCTCAGTTGGAAAAACCGAATGAAGTGGAAGTGTTTTGTCATGGAACCTGTAGTCTGAACCAGGTCGTCGAGCTAATGACGTTAAAAAAGTGGTTCATGGGAGGCAACCCATTTTTTAATTTCGTTGCATTTTTATTTTATTTTATTTTATTTTGGCTAAGAAAATTGCATTTTTTTTAGGAACCAAATGTTTTTACTCAAGCTTAAACGATGAAGATTCGCGAAATTTATATTCAAAAAATATCTACTTTTGAACCATGAAGCAGTAGCAATAACACAATAAAGTGAAAAAATTTGTTCCAGACCATATGTGTCATTTCATTAAACATCGCACGTTAGCAAATCCCTTTAGAGGCCGACACATTTTAGCAAAACCTAAATCACCTTTTGCCCCCATTTTTCAGCATGTTTGTCGCCGCTCACCACACTTTTTCCCTTATTTCGCTTATTTCACGTGGACCCCTATCTCTTCCTTATCTTCAAATTTCAATTTAAAACCCTTTTTATGTTCTTTTAATTAAAACACCTACACCCTATCTTATCCCATATCTATTATCATGTTTTTAAAACCAACTCAATTTTATCCAAATTAAAACTTTTCCCCAACAAGTTTTTGCAACCAAACCAAAACAATTAAAATCCTAACATCTTGCATATTTTCTTCCCCAACCCATAAACCCCACCCCAAAAATCATCCAGTGTTTCTTCCTCTCTACTGCGCTCACCATCGTCGACTTTAACACGTCATTCCATTCATGTCACTGACCTCCTACCCGTCCACTGATACTCGTAATGGTTCACACAAGAAACCAACAATGCCATGACGCCACACCATCAACCGTTCTCGATGGGTGTCGTCGACTCAACGCTCCAGCTTTCCTTGAAGTACCCATTGATTCCGACCCACCACCATCACAATCTACTCCTCGCCCGACGTGAGTCTGAGGCCACGCACCCAACTCTTCACCCGTGCCATATCATTCGGCGTTCGTACTCACCGCCTCTCTCCGAACCAAGCATTGTTCATCGTCCATACTCCGATGCGATCTCCATCACTATCTTCTAGTCCATACTAACTATGGCCTCTTCTTCCTCACGTCCATTCCCATCAAATTTCTCATTATGTTCAATGCATTCGGTAGCATCCGAAAATACTCATGAGGTAAATTTCAATCCTATTTTCGTTCAACCATTACCAATGTACTATATCGTTTATGGTTTGATAAGGGATTTAGATGTTGGGTTTCCACCTACCACACACATGATGATGTTTCTAGTTCATGGCATCAACCCAGACAACACATTTTTCCATCCTAGCGCCTCCCGCCATGGTCGTGGTCGACAATAAATCTAGGGAGTTCTCTATTGCTTCTCTTGTACTTTAATTTTACGTTTTGGGGGAAAACGCTTTAAGTGAGGGGGAGTATAGTCTAAGTTGAATTTCCCTTTGCTTATCTCTATGTTTTGATGATAGTATGTGTTGATTGGATTTGCAGAAAGTTCCTTTGAATTTCTTTACAGTGTTGAATGTTTTTGGAATGCCATGCTTGTTTGGGAACACATAATTATTTAGGTTAAGATATTCTTGATAGGGGATAGCATGAATTGTGATCAAGTTAGATTTCTTTTGATATTCAATGATGTTTTTGGTTTAAAAGTACTTAGCTCAATCATGAAAACAATTTGGTGAGAATTGAGCCTTTACAAGCATGTCATTTTGCTCTCATTTTGTTGGATTATGTGTGTCAAATTTAGGCACCTTAGGATTAACCATTCCATTTTCCGTACTAAATTGCCTGCCCATGCTTTTTCCTTAGTTAACCACTCTTGAGTCTATTCCCACTTCATTGTTTTCACCACATTTATACACCCGAGCCCTTTTATTTTATCCCTCTTTCCTACCATTTTCAGGACAAGTGAACAATTTATCTGGTGTATGCTCCATGAACATAAATGTTTTTGTATGGTGTGATGTGCAAAAGAAAAAAAAAGGTTATTATTTCATTTTCGAAAAAAGCAACAGTTTCAAAAAAGAAAAAAAGGAAACAAAAAAATACATGGGAAAAAGTGGAAAAACAAAACAACAACAAAAGTGTGGAAAGGTCAAATTCATTTCGAAAGGAAAGGAGTTGTTTGATGGTATTGTGTCTTTAATTTTGTTGTACTTAGTCGATTGATGGAGTTGTACTTATTTGTAGTTCCTTGTCATGAATTTTTAGCCAAATCATTAGCCTTTTCCCCACCTTTACCTAATCATCGTTACAATCAATAAAATACCCTTTGATTTATTCATCTTGTTCTTATTAGTATTGGAGATTTGATTTACTTGCAGGCTTATGGTAATGTCGTGTCGGTTCTGACACTGAGCGTTTCTATACCCAAACACATTTTGTGATTTAAGTGAATCCCGGTAAGGTGTTGTAATGCCCCAAATATCTTATCAAGGACTTTATTGAAAAGATTTATAAATTAGAGGATTTATTTGAATAAATGATAAAAGATGAGAAAATTATTTGGAATAGTGTTTTAGACTGATTTGTAATAATAAATGAATAAAGAGGACATTTTGGTCCTTTAAAGGGAAATAAATTTAATTTTTTTAGTAAGGTATTAAAGTAAAGGAAAAGGGGAAAGCAAGTCAACCAAAAACCATCTCTTTTCTTCTTCTTTCCCGTGGAATAGCTCTCTTCCATAGCCAAAGGTAAGGTTTCATTTGGCTAGCTTATCCTTTCATTTTTAGTTGGTTTTTTAATCATTGAGTATTATAGAGGCTTAAGGAAGGGTCAAATATGATTAAAACTAAGAGATAGATGAAATATTTGTGATTTAAGAAAATGGGTTTTTGAATTAAATATTAAGATATGAGTTTTTATTGATGTTTACTAGTATATTTGACTTGTCAAAAAAGTAAATAAGAGATTAGAAGCATTGGATGGGTGTAAAATCATGTTATAAAAAGTAGTATGATTATTGGATTGAAATGTTCTTTGGAGATTGTAGATGTTATAAGTAGCTAAATGAAGGAATGTTAGTTGGGATAAGTAAAGAAGAGTTTGATAGTATTGTTGGAGTTAAAAATAAGGGAAATTGGCCAAATGTGGGTAAATATAGGGCTGGAAATGGAAAATCTTGGTAAGGGTATCGGTACTGGAAGAACAGTATCGGTACTATAGGATTAAATTACAAGAAATCAGTTGAACAATATCGATATTGATGCAATTAGTGACGATAATTAGGTGGGTCTCGATACTATAAGGAATGTATCGATACCATGGATTACAGAATGCTGAAATGGTATCAATACCGTATTAGAGTATCGATACCATAGCATAGAAGTATCGGTACTAAGAGACAGATTCCAATACCATGGATCCAGAATGTAGAAATGGTACCGATACTAAAAGGGATTATCGGTACCACAATATAGAAGTATCGATACCATGGTAGGGGTATCGATACTATTGAGTCATAAATTTTAAGATAGACTGAGATTGTTATAGAAAATTTAATAATAGTACTTTTGAGAATTGTTTAAGTATAAATATTAGGGAATATACTAACATTTGATATTGTACATGTCTTTGATGGATTCTTGAGTAGATCGAAATCAAGCTCCCTAGTTAAGCAGAATGAAAGGTAAAGACAAAGTAGCTGAGTAATCAGATTTGCATTTTGGAAATAATAGCGAGGCAAGCCAGGTGAGTGCATTTTTATGTACTTATATGTTATGATAGTCGTAGATGCATGTTGCTTAATATATATATGGTGATTATCGAAATATGCATGCAAACTAAGAAATTCATACTAAGTTTATGAATTTGTGTATTGGCATTGTGTGTGCAAACTAAAAAATTTGTAATAAGTTTATGAATTTCCGTATGGGCACTGTGTGTGTAAACTAAGAAATTCCTAATAAGTTTATGAATTTCCATATGGGCACTGTGTTTGTAAACTAAGAAATTCCTAATAAGTTTATGAATTTTTGTATGGGCACTGTGTGTACAAACTAAGAAATTCATAATAAGTTTATGAATTTATGTATGGGCATTGTGTGTGCAAACTAAGAAATTCATAATAAGTTTGTGAATTTCTGTATGGGTATTGTGTGTGCAAACAAAGAAATTCATAATAAGTTTATGAATTTTCGCATGGGCACTGTGTGTACAAACTAAGAAATTCATAATAAGTTTATGAATTTATGTATGGCCATTGTGTGTGCAAACTAAGAAATTCATAATAAGTTTGTGAATTTCTGTATGGGTACTGTGTGTGCAAACAAAGAAATTCATAATAAGTTTATGAATTTTCGCATGGGCAATGTGTGTGCAAACTAAGAAATTCATAATAAGTTTATGAATTTTCGTATTGGTAGTGGGTGTGTAACCCACATAAATTATAGTAAGTTTGGGGAATTATTGTATTGGGACTACAGGTGTAAACTACAGAGTGTATAAGGAATTGAAAGAGTTATTGGATATTTGAATTGTCATGATATATTTGAGTTTAGAATTTTGCTTATGATTATTTATGCCTCGCTAAGAAAATTCTTAGCGTGTGTTAATTTCACACGTATGTTTTAATACAAGTTGAGTAAGGAGATCATCTAACATTACAAAATAAGGGTTCCCTTATCAGTAACTGTACGACATTGATGTCTACTTTTGATGTTATTAGTTGGCATGTAATATACTTAGTAAAAACGCTTTGAAAAGTATTTGATTTACTATGATGTAAAATGATGAACTGTTTGAACATTACTTTTTGTTTACCTACGTATGTTTAATGAATGTTTATTTATCACTAAATTAAAATCATTTATAAAAAGAAACAAAATTTTACAGATATTTATCAACCAAAGTCTACGTCCACTGCCTTAGCTATCCGCACTAAGGATTTTCCAACAAATTCACTAATTTTTTCTTTCTTTTGAGGACAAAGAGTAACCTTACAACTCCCTCAAGCATTATACTCCAAATTCTTGAGAAACCTCTCTCCCAAAGAGAAAAACACAAATTTGCAAACTTACAAGAAAACCTCACAAGGTAAGATGTTTGTACAATTCTAGAAGAAACAAAGAACACTAAAAAATAAATACAATTGAACACAATAAGTGTTCTTGAAAGCAAAATGAATATTGAATGAAGAATAGGCTTGAAATGATCAAACTTGAGGTTTGATGCTTTCTCTTTGATTCTTTTGCTTCTATTCTTAATTGTTGTTGATTAATGGCTCCTAAGCTTGTTTAAATACTCCTTGGATCACTTCTTAACTTTGGGGATCATTAGTGGAGTCAATAGAGTGATTATGGTGTGAAAACAATTAATAAAATAGTTGGGAACGTATGATGCATCGATGCATAGCCATGGTGCATCGATGCATAGCCAAGGTGCATCGATACACTATGTGTAGAATTCAAATATTTCGACCATTGGAAGACTTAGTACATCAGTACACTAGGGGTGCATCGGTCCTCTAAATACATTCGATGTTTCAAATGAGCCTGGAGTGCATCGATGCATGGTCTATGCATCGGTACACAAAATGCATTCGATGTTCAAAATATTCAAGAGTGCATCGATGCATGGCTTGTGCTTCGGTACACAAAATACATTCGAAATGGGTGTGCATTGAGACATCAATGTAGTGCATCGGTACATCACTTTGTAAATTTAATTTTTTGCTTGATTTTGGTTCGAAATACTTTGTGAAAATTGTTTCAAAATAATTTAAACTTAATTTGTTATATCGAAACATCAAAATGTTTTCAACAATCTCCCTCTTTTTGATATAACGAAACACTTGATTAATTTTAAGACTTTCTTTGAAAATAATTTTTCAAATCAATTTTGAAAACTTACTCCCTCTGACAATAACACATCTTTCTACCCCATTTTGTTAAATCAAAAAGACTCTATAAAACGTTTAGTTCAGAACAATACTCTAAAAATTTTAGCCAATTGATTTTAAATAAATATAGCTTAATCTGATAAGATCAAAATCAAGAGAAAGGTTAGCCATTAGTTTCATAATTCAATATTCATAATCAAATGTGTAATGGTAAATTGGTCATATTGCAACTAATATGTAAATGATGCAAAAACTAATAATTATTAAGCTCAAAATGAAAATTCAAACTAAACCAAATATATATATTATTAATTTCAATCATCCAAAACATTCAAGTTTAATCAACCAACATCCATAATAAATTCAAACAATCCAAAACATCAAAATGTTCAAACCAAGCAAAAAACAAAACAGGGCAAGGTAAGGTAAGGCTTAATCAATAGAAGGATCGGGAGGAGAGGATAACATGTTCGCATCTCGAGTGTGAGCGCATCTAAACATTCGTTCATCTCCCATTGTTGAGCCCCTATAGCAGTGAGATGGGACTCAATGGATGCAAACCTAAGATCAAATGTCTCAAAAAATGATCGAAAATATAGAGGCACCTAATCCTCTTACAGTACTGGTGGTGGCTCATCCTCGGGAACATGTTCATCAATGTCGCGTATAAGAGCTTCAAGCTCTGGATCATCGTTCGTTGCCGGTGGAGGTGGAGGTGGAGCTCGTGACGAACTAGCTCCCGGTGTTAGTTTAGTTGATCTAACCCATTGGCCAGTTTCCTTATCTTTTTTCTAGCCCGATTTCTTTAAGGAAGTGAGATTGATTTGGTTCTAAAGAGGGATGGGAATATCAACTGAAACCTTAAGCCCAAGTTTGATACATAGGTTAGAAAAGAGACACCCGTAAACTAGCGTTTCTACATTTTTGGATGGTACAACGTTTACCGTATCTACTAGTTCAGCAAAAATAATTTGTGGCAAATTAATTTTCTTATTATGCTGGATACAATGTATCCACCATAAATCTATGGCTTTGAGAGTGGATACCTACCTCCGGATGGTCAAAACCTCTAAGACATCATCAAATGAAGGAATCACTCATGATGAGTACGTAAGGTACTTACACTATCCTTAGACTTATAAGGTGTATCCATAATATCTCTTTCATTATCTAGACCGGCATTATCTAAACCAAAGGCATTATCTATTGTGTCCAAGTCGATATAAATGGTTTGACCTAAAAGATAGGATCGAATTCCTAAGGTCTCAGTTCAACGAGCATTTGGACACATACCGTATTAGAGTAGAAAATGCGGACTAATTGATGATAAGCAATGGGGTGAATTTGATATAATTTATCAAACTTCCAAATGCGAAGGATAGGAAGATATCGGAAGTTCATATCCACCATTGCTTGAATGGAAGGGATACGTTCTTCCCAAATTCTATACGATTGGAAGGAATTAACGAACATATCATATAATTCATCTTAACGACGACTAGGTTGGTTGAAGCAAGAATTAAGAATGGTTAATTCGGGTTCAATTGGATTTGGATTTTGTGGTGGAGGAAGAATGGGAGGTTGATTTTGACTCGAAAGACTCGATGAAGACCTAGGACGTTTAGGATTTGACATGGTTTAAGAAATCCGAATATGATGGATATCTGTAATTTTTAAAACACATGTATGCAATTTCAATCAATCCTAAAACTCAATTGAGTCTGCAATATTCAAGGTTCTCTAAACCGAATCCTAATGGGCAAAGTTTTGTAAACTATTTGGAAAACAATGTTTAAAAATTATAATACGTATAGTTTTCATGAAAATAACAAAATATAATAAAAAACATCAATTAAAACAATAGTTTTTGAAAGATTTTTTTTATTTCGAAATTTTGGAAAATTCTGAAAAATTATGTGTTTTGACGAAATTTGTTGTAGAATCTAGTTTCTAATCATTATACAATCAATGGCCGATATTTATTTCAAACTAGAACTAATCAAAACTAGTTATAAGTTCAAAATCAATAAAACAAGGGTTTTAGAAAATATTACTTTGAAAATTTGGATTGAGTGGATTTTGTTGCTGATTGCACTAGATTAATGATAATCACAGGATTTGAAGTTGATATGTAATAGGATTCCGATGAAAAATAGTTGTTTTGAAGCAATGAGAAGTTTTGGAGAGGAAAGGGGCGAACGACGACAAGGGTTTTGAAAATTAAGAAGATTTTAGGGATTTAGTACCCAAAACCTGACGGGTGTATCGATGCACAACAGGGTGTATCGATGCACAGCACAGTGCATCGATGCACATTCAAGGAGTGCATTAGTGCATCTTTGTAATACCCAAAAAATTCTGATAATGACCAAAATGAAAATTTTGAAAGTTTGTTGGTCAAAGTAGAAAATTTGAAAAAATTTAGGGAATTAAGTGATAAATTTCCTAAAAATGATTCTATTCCACAAAGAGATAGTTTACTCTTGAGAGTGGGGTTTTATATAAATAATATTTTTGGATTTGTAATTTTAGTAAAGAAAAATTAGAAAGAGCTAAAGCCGATAAGGAATCGGTAAATTCATATCGAATTGGAATTTTACAAAAATTTGAAGGATATTATAAAATGGTTGGAAATATGATTTTAATATTTTAGATCAAACAAATTTGGTTTGGAATTGTGCAATTTTTTAGATTTAACCGAAATAGTGGAATTTAGTGACTAAAACACAATTTTTAAAAAATTCATGGGAAATTTCGTAAATAAAAGTCAAATTAATTATGTTTTGACTTTTAAAGATGATAAGGATGAGGTGTCTTGGTTTTATGGTGAATAAAAAGGTTCAGTAAGGGTGATTTGGTCTTATCTAAATTAAATGAATATTTTAATCGTTTATACTGGAATTTATTGTAAACTAAGATGAAATGCACCCAACATTTCATCCAAATTTCATCTTCTTCTCTAAGTTGTGTGGGTTTCTCCAAATATGATATAAAGTTTCAATTCAAATTTTAAGCAATTCCCTTAGGATTTTGAGTATGCCATAAATAGAAAATTGTTATACGTGAAAAACGCAATCATTTGGTACCAATATTGCATGATAATCTTACTGGATTTCAAAGATCCCAAATCTAAGGGTTTATGTTCATGATAATTTTTATGAAATTGATAATAAATCTTGATATTTGTGAGGTAGTATATTCATATTCAAGCATGTATGATAATTAAAGCATGTTTAATCTTTCTAGAACTTGTTCTTTAAGTTTCGGCCATGGATTGTTTGAGTGAGAAAAATTATGGAAAAATTATATATGGGTTGGAAATGATAAATGAAGTATTCTGCAAGCCCTAGAAAATTAAGGGACCATTTCGTAATATTTGAAAAGTTAGGGTTATTAATTCGACAATTTTGGAAAATTGATGGGTTGTTGCGTAAGTGTTATATAATTGATGTATTGTGCTGGAAATTGTTGTTTGGGAATTAAAATGAGTGTTAGAATGTGAAATATGACAATTTTGGAAGTTTGAAAAGATTTGCGATTTAAGTACAAATTTGCATAGTTGGGGCACTTAAATGTAATTATGCTTTTGTAAAAGCATTTGAATGATAATAATTTCAATGCTGGAATTATTGGTATTAAGAATCTAAGTGATAAAACGGTGAAGGATCATTTTGTGTAAATTGGAAAAGTTGGTTCTAATGCTAAAAAGAAATTATTAAGTGTTATGTATTTTGATCGAAAATGAATTTCAAGTATATTATGGAGTTATTTTGGGATATGTTTATGTTAGTACAATACAAACATATGTATCGTTATAAATTTTTTATTTATACAGATCGTGATTGATTTGCGATTGAAGCAAGTCAAGTATAAAAAGGGTTTATTGTGTACAATAGTGAGGCACATATTTTGAAAGATATAAAGTGTCAAGGTTAGTGCAATACATGCATGAAATTATACATGGATGTTTTATACATCATCAGGAAGACTTGTGATAAGTCGACCTTATTTATATCAATATGATATTATGAATTATTTTTATAAATTTACATGATATTGATATGTCAGAGTATGAAATTATAATGCATTGATTTTGGAAAATGTAATATTTTACCATGAATGTTACTTTGTGTATGAACTGCCCATTGTTAAATTATGATAATATACTTTGCCATAGATGGATCAAATAAAATTGACTATTTGCCCAAGTATGTTATTGAGGTTCAGTGGTATTATTGGCATGCCATAAAGTCTAGCAGCTGTATATTAGGTAGCACTAGAGTGTCTAGAGAAGGCACATAGTGCAGGCCTCAAAGTGTCTAGCAAAGACACAGTACAAAACACTACGGTGCACCAGGTGGGTAAAGCCCGACCTCAGCACTACGGTGCATTATTAGGTGAGCAAAGCTCGACCTCAGCACTTCGATGTAATATTTGACTCCTATACCAGGTTCCTCATACAATTATACTTTGGGTTAGGTTTATTGGTTTATAAATGGTAAACATGAAAATAAGCTTACGAGCTTATGGAGTAAATGGTAAGTATATTGGTAAACTAAGCTTCTGAGCTTATGGTATTAGATGGTAAGTATATTGCTAAAATAAGCTTACGAGATTATAGGTTAAATGGTAAGAAATTTTATATTATTTTGATCATGGTAAAATATTGGATATGTTGGTAACATGATTTTATGGCATTTTAAATTTGACATGGAAATTCATGCATGAATTGTATTGCACTGTTTATTGTCTTAATTGCCTCACTAAGTATATACTTAGTGTGTGATGATTTTCATGCGTAGGTAAAAAGCCAGTATTGGAATAAAGATTTCAAAGTGATATCAAACATCGAGGAGTATATTTCAATATCAGTAAGGCATCCTATGATGTAATGTTGACTTTGTTAGTGGCATATACTTATTAATGTTTTATTTTTTTTGTTGAACAAATTTGGAAAAAAATGAACTTATTAACGTTTAAAATTTTCTATAATGCTATACGGGTAGCGATACCATGCTACGGGTATCGATACCCTCATTGTTCACGGTACTATTCATTAAAAAATCTTTTGAAATAAATTGGTTATAAAGAAACATAATTCGTATGATATGATATTTTTATAATATCAGTTACAATTTTAAGTAAATAAATTTTAAATCACTTTTGAATTGAGAAATGGTTTTAGAAATTCGGGTGACATCTATAATTTGCATATGTATAATTATACGGGTTATGGGTGTTACATTTACTGGCATCAGAGCTACAGGCTTAGTCGATTCTAGGACTAAACCGATTTTGTTTTGAGTTAAAAGTGTATACATGCCACTAGGATGTCAAAAGTTACTGATAGTTGTATATATATTGTAATGATGCTTATTGAGAGTAAAGTTACTCCTTAATAATGTATGATGATTCTGACTATGTTCAGATGTCGGAATTAAAAGATAAAGGTAGAAAGTTGAAAATGTTGAAAAGAAGGTTGAGATTGAAATCGACCAAAAAGGGACCCGACACGACTTATGTAAACACCTTAGAAAGGTGGATGTTGTTAGGAATTTTCCCTATTTTTTGGAAGAAATACCTAGTTTTTAATGAAGATTCTGAATTGGAAGAATCGATTAAAATGTTTGAATGGATTACAAGAAAAGTTGAATCGGATGAGGATCCATAGGAGATTTCTGAATCTAGTGATGATTCTGAGGTTCCTCTAGGTAAACTTAAATTATTGAGAAATATTTAAGCTAAGCATTAAATTGTTTAAATCATTGTTGATTTGAGTAACAGGAAATAAATAAACGGCAATGAGTTGTCCACTCAAGGTTTACATAAAGTTGAGTTAATTAGTGAATCAAATGATTATGAGTTGGATTGAGAATAGATATCAAGTCCATGAAATTGGATATAGTTACCTTCTAAAGGTAAATTTATGAAATGGATTGTCTAATCATTCCATGCTACAATGAATTATTGTTTAGATTGAGATGGATTCTCAAGAACATGAAAACTGTCAAGTTCGTAATTAAAAGAAAAAGAGTGAATTTATTTACTAGTGTGATTTAGCATTAACTGCTATAAGTTAATGCTACAGATTTATCAAGTTTTCTTATTGAACGATGTGAACATTGAGATTTTCATTTAAGATGGAAAATATTTCAATTATTCGAAAATATTATCTATGGATCTGGAAAAAGTTATATAGATTTCCTTAAGAATGAAATAAGGAATTCCAAAGTAGAAATATTCAATTCAACTTGATAAAAAAAATGTTATTATGGGAAAGACCTATGGGTCATGATACAAGTGTTAGATGGACAAATATTAAATATCCGATAAAGATTCAAGAGTTTATGTTAATGGTGAATCTGATAGGATTATCATTAACGAGTTTAAGATCATTTTGATCATGAGTTGGTTATCTTTTCATTAAGGTTGGGTTAATGGTTGCAAAAAAATGATTAATTTAGAAAAAATGCGGAGAAATTAAAAATTTGAATGATTTATGAACAATTTGAAATCATCAATAAGTGATATCAACAATGGTTACGATTAAGATGATGTATGAAGAATGCATAGCTTTTGTAACTAAAGTGATATATACTTAAGTATCTGAAGTAAGATCATATGATATTTCCATAACTTGGGAATTTTCATATGCCTTTTTAGATTTATTAATTGAGTTACATCTAGATTGAGAGGTGGAATTCAATATTAATGGTTATCAAGGCCTTAATCATGTATCTATGGGTTCATATTGAGAGTGGGGTTTTATAGAAAACATATTTTTGGATTTGAAATTTTACTAAAGAAAATTTAGAAAGAGTTAAAGCCAGTAAGGAATCGATAAATTCAGATCGAATTGGAATTTTACAAAAATTTGAAGCATGTTATAAAATGGTTGGAAATATTATTTTAATAGTTTAGATAAGAGAAATTTTGTTTGGAATTGTGCAATTTTTCAGATTTAACTAAAACAGTGGAATTTAGTGACTAAAACATAATTTTTTAAAAATTCATGGGAAATTTCGTAAATAAAAGTCAAATTAATTCAGCTTTGACTTTGAAAGATGATAAGGATGAGGTGTCTTGGTTTTATGGTGAATAGTAAGATTCATTAAGGGTGACTTGGTCTTATCTCTATTAAATGAATATTTTATTAATTTATAGTGGAATTTATTGTAAACTAAGATGAAATGCACCCAATATTTCATCCAAATTGCTCATCTTATTCTCCAAGTTGTGTGGGTTTCTCTAAAGGTGAGATAAAGCTTCAATTCAATTTTTAAGCAATTCCCTTAGGATTTTGAGTATACCGTAAATAGAAAATTGTTATACGCGAAAAACGCTATCATTTGGTACTAATATTGCATGATAATCTTATTGGATTTCAAAGACCCCAAATCTAAGGGTTTATGTTCATGATAAGGTTTATGAAATTGATGATGAATATTGATGCTTGTGAGGTAGTAGATTGATATTCAACCATGTTTGATGATTAGAACATGTTTAATCTTTCTACAATTTGTTCTTTAAGATTCAGCCATGGATTGTTTGAGTAAGAAAAATTATCGAAAAATTATTTATGGGTTGGAAATGATGAAGTAAGTATTCTACAAGCCTTAGAAAATTTAGGGATCATTTCTTAACATTTGAAAAGTTGGGGTTATCAATTCGACAATTTTGGAAAATTGATGGGTTGTTGTGTAAGTGTTATATAATTGATGTACCATGTTGGAAATTGATGTTTGGGAATTAAAATGAGTGTTAGAATGTGAAATATGACTATTTTGGAAGTTTGAAAAGATTTGTGATTGAAGTACAACATTTGCATAGTTGGGGTACATAAATGTAATTATGCTTTTGTAAAAGCATTTGAATGATAATAATTTCATTGCTTGAATTATTGGTATTAAGAATCTAAGTGATAAAATGGTGAAGGGCCATTTTGTGTAAATTGGAAAAGTTGGTTCCAATGTTAAAAATGAATTATTAAGTGTTAAGTATTTTGATAGAAAATGAATTTCAAGTATATTATGGAGTTATTTTGTGATATGTTTATGTTAGTACAATACTAACATATGTACCGTTATAAATTTTTGATTTATACAGATCGTGATTGATTTACGATTGAAGCAAGTCAATTATAAAAAGAGTTTATTCTGGACAATAGTGAGGCACATATTTTGAAAGATATAAAGTATCAAGGTGAGTGCAATACATGCATGAAATTATACATGGATGTTTTAAACATCATCAGGAACACTTGTGATAAGTCGATCTTATTTATATCAACATGATATTATGTTATATTTTTATAAATTGACATGATATTGATATGTCAGAGTATGAAATTATAATGCATTGATTTTGGAAAATGTGATATTTTACCATGAATGTTATTTTGGGTATGAACTGCCCATTGTTAAATTATGATAATATACTTTTCCATGGATGGATCAAATAAAATTGACTATATGCCCAAGTATGTTATTGAGGTTCAGTGGTATTAATGGCATGCCATAGAGTCTAGTAGATGCATATTAGGTAGCACTAGAGTGTCTAGATAAGGCACATAGTACAGGCCTCAAAGTGTCTAGCGAAGACACGATACAAAACACTATGGTGTACCAGGTGGGTAAAGCCCGACCTCAGCACTACGGTTCATTATTAGGTGAGCAAAGCTCGAACTCAACACTTCGGTGCAATATTTGACTCCTATATCGGGTTCCTTATACAGTTATACTTTGGGTTATGGTTTATTGGTTAATAAATGGTAAACATGAAAATAAGCTTACGAGCTTATGGAGTAAATGGTAAGTATATTGGTAAACTAACCAAAATCAATGTATTATAATTTCAATGGTATATGATAAATGGTAAGAACTTTTATATTATTTTGATCATGGTAAAATATTGGATACGCTGGTAACATGATTTTATGGCATTTTGAATTTGACATGGAAATTCATGCATAAATTGTATTGCACTGTTTATTGTCTTACTTGCCTCACTAAGTATGTACTTAGCGTGTGATGATTTTCATGCGTATTTAAAAAGCCAGTAGTGGAACAAAGATTTCAAAGTGACATCAAGCATCGGGGAGTATATTTCAATATCTGTAAGACATCCTATGATGTAATGTTAACTTTGTTAGTGGCATGTACTTATTAATGTTTTATTTGTTTTGTTGGACAAATTTGGAAAAAAATGGAAATTATATAGTGAAGAAAGGTTAAGTTTTTATGAGTTTTATATATATTTTGCTGAAATTACTGTAGCAATTACTGTAGCAGTGAACAGTACCGACGTTTACAAATTTCCAGAATGCAATAGGAGTACCGATACCATGCTACAGGTACTGATACCCTCACTGTACTATTCATAAAAAATATTTTGAAATAAATTGGTTATAAAGAAACATAATTCATATGATATGATATTTTTATAATATCAATTATCATTTTAAGAAAATAAATTTTAAATCACTTTTTAATTGAGAAATGGTTTTAGAAATTCATGTGACATCTATAATCTGTATAGGAATAATTATACGGGTTATGGGTGTTATAATCTTCATGATGTATCAATGCACATTCAAGGGATGCATCGATGTACTATCTAGTGTATCGATGTATTATGCACAAAAAAGTCAAAAATCTGTTTTAAGCATTCAAAATGCTAAATTAATTAGCTCTAGTGGTATTGGTAACTCATGTATTGAAAATTAACTATGTTCAATCAATCAGATCTATCCTTAAACATTATTTGAACATATAATTAATTTTCACTAAAAATCATAAACTCCCCCTCACTAATAGCAAATAATGCAATCAAAAATATTATTTTTATAAGGATTTTTCAAAACTAATTAAAAGTGCTAAACTTATTTTAAACACTAAGTCAAGATAGGTTAGTTAAACCTAATTCTCTCCTAAGTGTCCAAAATCTTTCTTTATATAAAGGTTTTGTAAAAATGTCTGCTAATTGGTGCAAAGTATCAACAAATTCTAAAATTACATCTTCTTTAGTGACATGATCTCTAATGAAATGATGTCTAATTTCAATGTGTTTAGTTCTGGAGTGTTGGATGGGATTTTTAGTGAGACAAATAGAACTAGTATTGTCACTCTTGATAGGTATGGTACTAACTTCAATTCCATATTCTAAAAGATATTGTTTCATCCATAAAACTTGTGCACAACAACTACCCGCTGAAATGTATTCCGCTTCAGTGGTAGATAATGCAACACAATTTTAATTATTTGAAAACCAAGAAATCAACATATTTCCTAGGAATTGGTAAGTATCGGAGGTGTTTTTCCTATTTATTTTGCATCCTCCATAATCAGCATCAGAGAAGGCATGCAAGCTAAAGCTAGAGTCTCTAAGATACCAAAGTCCTAAACTAGGAGTGTCCTTAAGGTATCTAAAGATTCTCTTAACATCTAGTAAATGTGATTCTTTAGGACATGATTGAAATCTAGCACATAAGCAAACACTAAACATAATGTCCGGTCTACTTGCGGTTAGATAAAACAAAGAGCCAATCATTTACCTATATAATTTAACATCCACACATTTACCTCCTTCATCTTTGTCAAGCTTTGTAGAAGAGCTCATTGGAGTGGCATGAGGTTTTCTATTTTCCAGTCCAAACTTATTAAGCATATCCTTGACGTACATAGCTTGATTGATGAAGATGCCATCTTTTTTTTGCTTGATTTGGAGTCCT
Source organism: Hibiscus syriacus (assembly GCF_006381635.1). Taxonomy (NCBI): domain Eukaryota; kingdom Viridiplantae; phylum Streptophyta; class Magnoliopsida; order Malvales; family Malvaceae; genus Hibiscus; species Hibiscus syriacus. Next base: position 1,216,253 of record NW_024062296.1, on the reverse strand, counting down.
AAGAAATATGAGAGCTCCCCCATCATGCTCATCTCGAATTCACTATGCATTAGCTTAGAAACTTCTTGGCAAAGAACATCATTAATAGAAATAAATATTATATCATCAACATAAATTTGAACTACTAATAAATCTTTACCTTTATGCTTTAAAAAAAATGTAGTGTCAACCTTCCCTTTTTTAAAACCTTTTTCAATTAAAAAATTTGACAATCTTTCATACCAAGCTCCAGGAGCTTATTTTAAACCATAAAGTGCTTTTGTCATTTTAAAAACTTGATCCATAAATTTTGAATCTTCAAAACCAGGAGGTTGTTCCACATACACTTCTTCTTTTATAAAACCATTTAAAAATGAACTTTCAACATCCATTTGATATAATTTAAATTCATTGAAACATGCAAATTCTAATAACATTATAATTGCTTCCATCCTAGCTACGGGAGCGTATGTTTCATCATAGTCTATTCTCTTTTTGAGTTTAGCCTTGAGCAACAAGTCTAGCCTTGTTTCTTACTATATTACCATTTTCATCAAGCTTATTCCTAAATACCCATCTAGTACCTACAATAGATTTATTACTAGGCCTTTCAAATAATGTCCATACTTTACTTCTCTCAAATTGATTAAACTCTTCTTGCATAACCATAATCCAATGTTCATCATCTAATGCTTCTTTAATATTCTTAGGCTCTATGCATGAGATAAATATAACATAATTACATATATTTATAAGAGAATATCGAGTTGTTACCCCATTGGATGGATCACCTATTATCTCACCATCCTTGACATAGTGATATTCTCTTGGGTAAGAGATTTCCCTTTCTTCAATGGTTGGATTCTCAAGAACATCATGAGTTTCCTCATCTTTTGTTTCTTCCTTTGATGATGGTTCTACAATGTCATGTTTGACGTCATTTGTGTTTACAATACCTATATCATCATTCACACAAGAATCCTTCCTTGTAAGGGGTTTATCATCGAAAACAACATGTATATACTCTTCTACAACCAAAGGTAATTTATTAAATACCATATTAACTTTAGAATTTAATGAATAACCCAGAAAAATTTCTTCATCACTTTTAGCATGAAATTTTCCAAGATTTTATTTACCGTTGTTTAAAACAAAACATTTACATCCAAAAGGATGAAAATAGCTAATGTTAGGCTTTTTATTTTTAAAAAGTTCATATGGAGTTTTCTTTAAAATTGGCCTAATCATTACTCGATTAATAACATAACCAGCGGTATTCGTGGCTTCCGTCCAAAAATATTTAGGCAAATTGTTTTCACAAAACATGGTTCTAGCCATTTCTTCTAAAGTTCGATTTGTTCTCTCAACAACTCCATTTTGTTGATGGGTTATAGGTGCTGAAATATTATGGCTAATACCATTAGAATTACAAAACTCAGTAAATCCAAGATTTTCAAATTCAGTTCCATAATCACTCCTAACACTAGTTATGGCGTAACCTTTTTCGTTTTGGATTATTTTTGAAAATGTGATGAATTTTTCTAATGCTTCATCTTTAGTACTTAAGAATAGAACCCAAGTATATCTAGATTAGTCATCTACCAAGACAAAAATATATTGTTTTCCACCTAAGCTAGTAGTCCTAGTTGGCCCAAAAAGTTCTATATGGATCAATTGTATTACTCTACTACTTGATACATCATTAATGGGGTTAAAGGAAGCTTTTCTATGTTTTCCTTTAGCACAAGCATCACAGATTTTATCATTATCAAATTTTAGCTTTGGCAACCCTCGAACTAAATCTCCCTGAATTAGTCGTTATAAAAAACTCATGCTAGCATGTCCTAGTCTCCTATGCCATAACCAACTATCATGTTCATCCTTAGCAACTAGGCATAAATTAGTCATACTTATAGAATCTAAATGCACCATGTATATGTTCCCTATTCTATGACCAACAAACATAATCCGATTAGATGCAATGTCAATGACTTTACAACCATTAGTATCAAACATGACATTGTATCTCTTATAGCATAATTGACTAATACTCAATATATTATGCTTTAACGCATTCACATATAAAACATTTTTAATTTGTATGGAAGAGGTATTACCTATAGTACCTATACCTTCAATGTGACATTTTGAATTATCACCAAAAGTCACCTATCCTCCATTTTTGGCGTTATGTTCTATAAACCGACTCTTGTATCCGGTCATGTGTCTTGAGCATCCACTATCAAGGTACCATGAGTTTGAATTTGTTTCTCGTGCCTTGTAGCAATACTCATTTCCGTACAAACATATATTAATTTTGTTTGTTGGTAACCAAATTCTTTTGGGTCCATTTATGTAGGATATCCTTATCTTTAGTAGTAATGAGTTTTTTAGGAATCCATATATTTTTAATGTTTTTTCATTAGAGGTTCTTCGGGGACCTCTATGATTTTAGTTTTTAAACTTTTTATAACAAAGTTGATTTTTGAACTTTATCTTTTTTCAAAACGTTTTAGATCAACTTTATTAAAAGAAGCTTTAAGATCATTAATTTTCTTTTGATGATCGTCATTTATTCTAGAAAGTAAGTTATGCAAATCGGTATTTTTCTTTTCAAATTCATCTAATTTGATTTGTAATTCTTTAATCTTACTTTTAAGATCATTATTGGTTTTGGACAAAAAACAATTTTTATTTTTCAATTTTGAAATATCATTTTTGTATTTGGAAAATAAAGTCTTATAATCCAAAGCCAACCCATTATAATCATCTAATAACTCATCATAAGATAAATCATCTGAATTAAATGAGTTAGAGGTTACCTGAGAGTTTTCCCGATGACCATCAACCACGAGTTTGTAACTTCTTATTCCTATTCATCATAACCTTCTTCATCGCTCTATTTAGCCACATGATCCTTGTGTTTATTCTTTGATTGACCCTTTTTCTTCAATTGTGGGCAATCATATTTGACATGCCCTGGCTTTTTGCATTCATAAAAAAGATAGGGTCTTTCTCCTTCGGTTAATTTTTGAAGGCTTTGTTTCATTTGAATTTTCTACCTCGGTTTGGCCTCATTAACTTATTGAATCATTTGGCAAATAATGTCATTTCCTCATCATCTTTATCTGAATCACTTTTATCTCTTGTGGATTTGATAGCAACTCCCACGTTCTTCTTTTTCTCCATCTTCTTCTTTGGCTCGTTAATCTTCTTGAGGTCTACCTCATCTCGAAGCATCATTTCATGAGTGAGGAGTGAACCAATTAACTCTTCGAGAGTTAAAGAATTTAGGTTCTTAGCCTCGATGATTGTCTTCTTATTTGATTGGCAATATTTTGGAAGAGAGTAAACTAACTTCCTCACAAACTTTTCATTTAGAATGATCTCTCCATATGATTTGAGACCATTGACAATCGTGGAAAATCTATCTGTCATAGCTTTGATATCTTCATCCGGTTTCATCCTGAAATTTTCATAGTTATGAGTTAGAAGACTGATTTTAGATTATTTTACCTCGTATGTGCCTTCACGAGTGACTTGAAGTTTATCCCATATCTCCTTGGCGGTAAGATGAAACTCTCCCGTATTCATCTGGTCCAAGAGAACAAAAAATAATGTGGATAGCCTTTGAGTTGAGCTGAAACATTCTTGTCTCTGTTTCACTCCACAATCTTGAATGAGTGGAAGGAATGAAGTATCCATCTTTCTATGATATTACATGGTCCCATGTCACTTGCTTGAATGAAGTACCTCATTCTATTCTTCCAATAAGCATAATTAGCTTCATTGAAGAAATGAGGCTTATTGATAGGCATAGAATCAAGACCGAAGTTGAAGTTTGAAGTGTAGGCCATTGATGACTTAAATATCGATATAAGTCTTCCCGAATCGACTCAAGAGGTAATTAAACCTTAAAATGATTGAGGATCTGATACCAATTGTTGAGTTAATCGATCGACGAATGGGCCAATAGGGGGTGAATTGGCAATAAAAATTTTGGTTGAAGCTTTTGCAGAAAATTGAAAATAATTACACATCGATTTAGAGTGGTTCAACTTTCTTAATTAAAGTCTACGTCCACTACCTTAGCTATCCAGACTAAGGATTTTCTAACAAATTCACTAATTTGTTCTTTCTTTTGAGGACAAAGTGTAACCTTACAACTCCCTCAAGAATTATACCCCAAATTCTTTAGAATACTCTCTCCCAAAGAGAAATACACAAATTTGCAAACTTACAAGAAAAACTCACAAGGTAAGATGTTTGTACAATTCTAGAACAAAGAAAGAACACTAAAAAATAAATACAATTGGGCATAATAAGTTTTCTTGAAAGCAAAATGAATATTGAATGAAAATAGGCTTGAACTGCTTAAACTTGAGGTTTGATGTTTTCTCTTTGATTATTTTGCTTCTCTTCTTAATTGTTGTTGATCAATGGCTCCTAAGCTTGTTTAAATACTCCTTGGATCAAATTTGAACGTTAGGGATCATTAGTGGAGTTAATAGAGCCGTTATGGTGTGAAAACAATTAATAAAACAGTTGGAAGCGTATGGTGCATCGATGCATAGCCAAGGTGCATCGGTACACTATGTGTAGAATTATAACATTTCAATCGTTAGAAGACTTAGTGCATCGGTAAACTAGGGGTGCATCAGTGCGCTAATTACACTTGATGTTTCAAATGAGCCTGGAGTGCATCGATGCATGGTCTGTGCATCGGTACACAAAATGCATTTGAGGTTTAAAATATTCAAGAGTGCATCGATGCATGGTTTGTGCATTGGTACACAAAATGCATTCGAAATGGGTGTGCATCGATGCATCAATGTGGGGCATTGGTATATCACTTTGTAAATTTAATTTTTTGCTTGATTTTGGTTCGAAATACTTTGTGAAAATTGTTTCAAAAATATTTTAAGTTTAAAACACAATTTTACACTTTAGTAAGTATTGAAATGATCTTTTAAAGACTTTGAGTAATATTTGGATATTCGAATAATTTAATTGAATAAACTTTAAAAATGATTTGTAAAAGATTAAAATTCATTTAAACTTAATTTGTTATATCGAAACATCAAAATGTTTTCAACAATACCCATGCATGCTTTCCACCTACTCCATGGAAGAACATGGTAGTACGATAAGTGCACCATTCATGTGTTGGGACCATCGGTGCACCCCACGGTGCAACGGAAACAAAACTCGACGGTCTCACCAGCGATCCAAGTACGTAAAACCAAAATAAGGAGGAATTGATGTGAATACTTACAATGAGTTCCTTGAAAACAGTAAAGACAGCCGCGAGAAGTGGTGATCACGAACGGTTTGAATTGTAAGCCTCCATGAAAACACTTCTCATCCTCTACTTAGTTCACCCGATTGAGAGCAAAATTTTCTTTTCTCAAAATCAGTTTTTGAGAAAAACAGCTGAAGTAGTCTACTGCTAAACCTTACCTCACATAAATATATCAGTTACCCTAACACTCAGGGTTTTTAATTTATTTCGAATTAATAAACTTCTTATTTAATTAATTCAAATTATATATACATTAAAGACTTATAATATGAATTACAATCTTTAATGTTTATTTAAAATCTTATTTAATTATTCTGAATTAAATATCCATTAAAAGAGTTGTAATCAAAATTACATTATTTTAATGTTTACTTACTATATTCGGGATAATTAAAATCATATGCATATCAAATATACATATATTAACTCTAGATATATTTTAGTAACATAAAACAAATTGTACATCTTTGCTCATTTCAATCCTAGGGTGTGACCCGTAGGTTCTTGTAACATTAGAAGAAATTATTATAACAATTCTAATATTACATACAATGAGTGACATCTAGCAATATATCGTTGTCACCTAAGTTACAATAAATTATGATTCGACATTTCATCTTCGTGATTAACTCGTTTATGTATTACACCCTTTTGTTCTTTATATCTAGAATAGGCACAAGTCTTAGAATAGTCACACTTGTATAACCCATCTATTGTTTCTTGATATCTAGAGTAGACTGTAATTAACAAATAATTTGTGAAATCACATATCAACTTATTCGAGCATGGCCATGCATTTCTAGTCTCACTCAATCAAGTGGCCTGTGATATATTTCCTATTATGTAGGAAGGACAAATCATATATTAATCATACACTCCACTACATATATTGAGATATATTCAATAACAGTCTTTATAGTGCAACCAGATACGGAGCATGTTTAAATGTATCAAAACATACAACAATATATATTGGGATGACATTGATCTCAAGTCTGAGGATCATACATATAGTCATTACCATGACCAATGTTATGATCGTTACATAATAATGAAAGACATACACTCATTATGGGTCAATTCAATACATTGTTCTCTAACAATATAATCATGTATCAATTCTGACATCTATATGTCAATTACAACTCCTTGTCATCAATCAATAGCATGTTAGTCTTAAGCATATTATTATTTTTCATGCCCATAATAATACTTGACTATGAATTTTTAATGATGTTATAATATGGACTTTATTATCTTTCAGTTTATGTTAAACAACATACATATAACTGAAAATAATAGTGGGAATGCCTTTATTAAATAAAATCGGTAAATAAATGAATTATTACAATCATCATATGATTGGTGTTTAGGCATACTCCAACAATCTCCCACTAGCACTAAGACCAATCACTCACATATCTAATACCGAGTGACTTAGTGTGACGATCATGCCTCTGTTGTGTAAGAGGTTTCGTCAAGGGATCAACAATGTTATGATTTGTGTTTACTCTGCATATTTCCACGTCTCCTCAATCTATGATCTCTCGAATGAGTTGAAAGCGCCTAAGAATATGTTTGGACCATTGACGAGATTTGGGTTCCTTTGCCTTTGTAATGGCTCCATTATTGTCACAACGGAGTTCTACAACATCTGATATACTAGGAACAACCCCTAATTCCAATATGAACTTCTTGATCTAGATAACCTCTTTTGTTGTTTCACTGGTTGCAATGTATTCAGCCTTTGTTTTAGAATCATCTACTGTGTCTTGCTTCGAGCTTTTCTAGCTCATAGCACAACCATTAAGACAAAACAAAAACCCGATTGCAATCGTGAGTCATCGTTGTCAGTTTGGAAGCTGGCATCAGTATAACCTTTTACACTAAGCTCTTCCTCTCCTCCATAGACAATAAATTTATCCTTAGTTCTTCTTAGGTACTTAAGGATATTTTTAACCGCAACCTAGTGATTTTCACCAGGGTTTGCTTCATATTGACTCGTCATATTTAAAGCATACGATACATCTAGTCGAGTATATATCATGTCATACAAGATAGAACCAACAGCCGAAGTATATGGAATCTTATTTATCCGTTCTCTTTCTTGTGGAGTTGAAGGACACATTTCCTTCGAAAGAGAAATTCCATGTCTCATAGGCAAAAATCCTTTTTTGGATTATTCCATACTGAACCTTTTCAGCACATTATCTATATATGTACTTTGACTCAGACCTAGAAGTCGTCTTGATCTATCTCTATAGATCTTAACTCATAAGATATATGTTGCCTCACCCAAATCTTTCATAGAAAAATAACTACCTAACCAAGTCTTAACAAAATGTAAAGTATGTATATCATTTCCTAGGATGAGTATGTCGTCTACATACAATATTAGGAAAGAAACAATGCTCCCACTAGCCTTCTTATAAACACAAGGCTCATCTACATTTATGATAAAACCAAACTCTTTGATTGCATCATTGAAACGATGATTCCAGCTTCGAAAAGCTTGCTTTAGTCCATAAATAGATCTCTATAGCTTACAAACCTTTCCAACATTTCCTGTAATGACAAAACCTTTTGGTTGTTTCATATACCCATCCTCTTCAAGTTTTCCATTAAAGAAAGTGGTTTTAACGTCCATTTGCAAGATTTCATAATCACAGAATGCAACAATTGCGAGCAAGATTTGGATGGACTAAAATATAGCTACAGGGGAGAATGTTTTGTCATAGTCTACACCATGAACTTGTCGAAAACCTTTAACGACTAATTACCTCTTGTAAATTTGTACATTATCATCCATGCTGGTTTTCTTCTTGAAAACCCATTTACACCCTATAGGTTTGACCCCTTTAGGTGGTTCAACCAAAGTCCATACTTGGTTTACTGACATGGAATCCATCTCAGATCTCATGGATTCAAGCCATTTCTCATAGTCTGGGCTAGACAATGCCTCTTCATAAGTCCTAGGCTCATATTGATCTATAAGAATAACATCTCCATGAGTACTAATGAGAAATCTAAATCTCTATGGTGCACGTCGTTTTCTTGTGGATTTGCGTAGTGGTTGTGTTTCTAAATCTGTTGAATGTTCCTTAACAACTTATGAAACATGCTCAACTTCAGGTTCATTGATATGTTATTCTTGAACTTCTCCAAGTTCAATATTTCTACCATTCCCTTCCTTTGATAGAAATTCTCTTTTGAGAAAAACTTATGTTCGAGCAACAAACACTTTGTTCTCATTAAGGTTGAAGAAATAGTATCCCATGGTTTTTTTAGGATATCCAACAAATATACACTAATGAGATTTAGGTTCAAGCTTTGTAGACATTTGATGTTTTGCATAAGTTTTAAAACCCTAAATCTTTATAAAAGACATACAAGGATGCTTCCCAGCCCATATCTCGTATGGTGTCTTTTAAATCGATTTAGATGGAACACGATTTAGATGGTGTCTTTTGAACTGATTTAGATGGAACACTATGACTCATCATTGATCGAACCATGTCTAACAGTGTTCGATTATTTCTTTTAGAAACTTATTACACTGTGTTATACCAGGTGGTGTAAGTTGTAAGATAATCCCACATTCTTTCAGAAGTTCATCAAAGTCTATGCTTAAGTATTCTCCACCTCAATGTGATCGAAGTCCCTTAATACTCTTGCCTATTTGATTTTGTACTTCATTTCTAAATTCCTTAAACTTTTGAAGGGCTTCAGATTTATGGCATATAAGATAAATATACCCATACCGACTGAAGTCATCGATGAAAGTAATGAAGTAATGGAATCCACCTCTGGCTTGTGTATTCATCGGTCTATAAATATCTCTATGTATTAACCATAATAAATCACTTGCTCGCTCATATTTACTATTAAAATGAGCCTTAGTCATTTTTTCCCAACAAGAAAGATTTGCATACATTATATTGTTCGAAAATAAATGAATCTAAGAATCCATCTTTATGGAGTTTTCATATGCATTTCTCACTTATATGGCCTAAACGAAAATGCCAAAGATAAGTTTGATTCGAGTCATTTGTTTTTGATCTCGTAGAATTTATGTTATAAATGGTGCTTTCTTGATCCAAAATATAGAGACCATTAACCAATTACGCCAAACCATAAAAACATTATCGAGATAAAAGAACAACAATTATTCTTAATAAGAATCTCAAAACCAATCTTGTCCAAACAAAAAATAGATATAATGTTCTTAGTCAAACTAGGCACAAAATAATAATCCTCTAAATTTAAATTAAGTCCACTAGGCAAAGATAAAACATATGTCCCTATAGCTAATGTAACAACTCTTGCTCTATTTCCCACTCGTAGGTCTATGTCCCCTTTAGCCAAACTCATTCTTCTTTGCAGTCCTTGTACGAATGTACAAATATGAGAACCAAAACTGGTATCTAATACCCAAGAAGTAGATGTTGACAAATTAACATCAATAACATAAATACTTGAAACAAACGTTCAATTTTCTTTTGCCTTATCGACCTCTTCAAGGTAAACAAGACAGTTTCTCTTCTAGTGTCTGGTCTTATCGCAATGGAAACATTTTCATTCATTGCTAACTCCCCCTTTGGGATTCAATGCATTTTTTCCTTTTGGTTTGGTCTTACCATTGCCCTTAGACTTTGCCGCTACCTTTTTCTTTCTCCTTCCTTTGTCTTTGTGGGCTTAGGACCAAGCTTTCTCATGTTACTTTCAGCAGTTAGGAACATGTCAAGTAACTGTGGTAAAGTCTTGTTAATTTCATTCATGTTGAAATTAAGGAAAAATTGGCTAAAGCTATCTGGAAACGATTATAGGATAACATCGGTAGCCAATTCATCTTTGTTAGGAAATCCCAACTTTTCCAAAATTTGGATGTAGCCCATCATCTTGATGACATGAGCTCCTACAGGAGTTCCATATACCATTTTGCATTGAAATAAAGCTTTAGAGGTCTCATATATCTCTTGACGTGCTTGCCCTTCATATATTTCTTTGAGATTTTGAATCATCTCATATACAACCGTGTCTTCATGTTTCTTCTAAAGCTCAAGAGTCATGGTGGCTAGCATTAGACATCCAACATCTAACATATCATCCATATGTTTCTTAAATTTATCTTTGTCAGCTCTTGAAGCATTAGTAGTCGGTTAATCAGGAATAGGTTCTTCAATGACATATTCTTTCCTTTACTATTTGAGAATAATTCTTAAATTACGAAACTAGTCAAGGAAGTTTATGCCATTAAGCTTATCCTTTTCAAGGAGTTATCCTAGTGATAAAGTGTTGTTTGCCATTAAATCTACAACAATGGAAATATTAAAGTAAGTAAATTTACCAAATTAAAATTTAATAATAGGTCTTTATTTACAAATTACTCCCACTATTTTATTCAAAATTTAAAACTCTCTCTGTTTTAATTTCAAAAAATATCAATGGAAATTTTTCTAGTTTGTGAGGATCCATAATACATCAATTTCCTAAATCAACTTTGGATTTTCTTTCAGGATAGTGATTATTTAGGTAAGTAACACTTTACTAGTTACATCTCATGTAACTCCTCCTTTTCGTGAACAACTCTTATTCAAGTTATCTCATGACTTATCCAATATCCAAATATTTAACCTCTAGGTTTCTAATCCTATTAGAATAACCTAGCTAAGTTATTACCAATATCTCAACCGGTTAATAGCACTTTCTTATTCTTCGTGTTTAAGCAAGATAGATTTATGTCCCAATGCTTTGGGAAAACCCACACAATACCGATCGAAGCCTTAACGAGGGTAAATATTGGACGGTTAAGTTAGCTTAGATTATAAAGAGGGATTTGCGTAATTATCTCATCATTATTCGTTTCAATATTAGGCCCTTATTGATCTCATCAATATTCATTCTTATTTTATCATTTGATGCATTCCATACATAACATATATAGCAATAAATAAGATGCAATGGTTATAGCCCAAAAACAATGACTAAGGTAGCCCATCCCAAGCCAATGGGAGAACCAAAAACCCCTAAAGCCTAAGATTGCTCTCTAGGCATCTTCTCGTCATTCTTATGCTCCTTGTGATTCTTCATAGGATTAAAATTTTTAATGAAACTCGTTTTAAATATGAGGGAGTAATATGAGAAGAGAAATACAACTGATATATAGAAAGGCACGGGTCGCAGACAATATTTCAAATTAAACCATTGTAAATTGAACAAGGGCTATAACCATGCACGTAAAACACTATGCAAAACAAACATATCATATATATACACGTTGTTACACCTTTCTTAAAAATATTAATATGGGCCTTCAATCCCGAAGGTTTTCTGTATCTGAACAACCATTGTTCCACTGCCAAACACAATCTGCTATCGCACTCCCACAGATCATCATGTCAACAATTGACATGTGGATTTCGTAAATTCTTACTGAAAAAAATATATTGAAAAACATATTAACAAATTAACATATTAATTGTTGCGGTTATCGATTCGAACAATGATATCATGCATATTTGTCGAAAACAATAAAGCTAGAACATGCATCTCATTCATATCGCATCAACCAAGAATTTAACCCGAATTCGGCGTACCACATGACGCAGCGAAAATAAAACTCGACGGTCTCACTAGCATTCCAAGTAAGTAAAACCGAACTCGGGAGGAAAGGATGTGAATGCTTACATTGGGTTCCATAAAAAACAGCAAAGACAATATCCAAAAATGGTGATCACGAACGGTTTGAATCATAAGCCTCCACGAAAACACATCTCAACCTATACTTAGTTCACAGGATTAAGAGCAAAATTTCATTTTCCCAAAATTGGTTTGAGAAAAATGGATGAAGTAGTCATGTGGTAGACCTTACCTCACTTAAATATATCAATTACCTTAACACATAGGGTTTTTAATTTATTTTGAATTACAATCTTTAATAATTATTTAAAATCTTATTTAATTATTCCGAATTAAATATTAATTAAAAGAGGTGTAATCAAAATTACATTCTTTTAATGTTTACTTACTATATTCAGGATAATTAAAATCATATTGTTAGAGTATGCACAAAGACTAATCATATGATGATTGTAATAATATATTTATTTACCGATTTTATTAAATAAAGGTATTGCCACTATTATTTTCAGTTATGTGTTCGTGTTTAACATAAACTGAAAGATAATAAAGTTCATATAATAACATTATTAAAAGATCCATAGTCAAGTATTATTATGGGCATGAACAATAATAATATGCTTAAGACTAACATGGTATTGATTGATGACAAGGAGTTGTCATTGACATAGAGATGTCAGAATTAATACATGATTATATTGTTAGAGAACAATGTATTGGATTGACCTATCATGAGCATATGACTTGGATTATTATGTAACGGTCATAACATTTCTCATAGTGATGACTACTATATGTATTGTCCTCAAACTTGAGATCAATGTCATCCCAACATATATTGTTGTATATTTTGATACAGTTAAACATGCTCCGTAACTGGTTGCACTATAAAGACTGTTATTGAATATATTTCGGTATATGTAGTGGGGTGTATATGGTTAAGATAGGATTTGTCCTTTTGACATAATTGAAAATATATCACAAGCCACTTGATTAAGTGAGACTAGAAATGCATGGTCATGCTCAAATAAGTTGATAGGTGATATCATATTCGTTAATTATAGTATACTCTAGATATAAAAAAAATAGATGGGCTATACAAGTGTGATTATTCTAAGACTTGTGCCTATTCTAGATATAAAGGACAAAAGGATGTAATACATAAAAGAGTTAATCACGAAGATGATATGTCGAATCATAATTTCTTGTAACTTAGGTGACAATGATATATTGCTATATGTCACTCATTGTATGTAATATTAGAATTGTTCTAATAATTACTACTAACATTACAAGAACCTACAGGGTCACACCCTAGGATTGAAATGAGCAAAAATGTACAATTTGTTGTATGTTACTAAAATATATCTAGAGTTATGATATGTATATTTGATATACATATGATTTTAATTTTCCTGAATATAGTAAGTAAACATTAAAAGAATGTAATTTAGATTAGAACTCTTTTAATTTGTATATATAATTCAGAATAATTAAATAAGTTTTTAAATAAACATTAAAGATTATAATTCATATTATAAGTCTTTGATGTATATTTAAATTGAATTAATTAAATAATATTTTATTGTTAATTTGGAATAACTTTGAAAATCCTAAGATGTTAGGGTAATGGATATAAAAGGGTGTGTAGGTCTAGCAACCGTTTTTAACACACACACCTAAACATTCAACCATTTTTCTCTCAAAATAGTTTTGGGGAAAACAAGTATTACTCTCAATCGAGTAAACTGAGTAGAGGCCGAGACATGATTTCGTGGAGGCTTATGATTCGAACCGATATACACCACCAATATTCATTGTTGTTTTCAAGGAACCCATTGTAAGTATTCGTATCCCTTCATCCCGATTTTGATTTTACGTACATGGATCATTGGCGAGACCATCGATTTTTGTTTCCGCTGCGCCGTGGGGTGCGCCGACGGTCCCAACACATATGTATATCAAATATACATATATTAACTCTAGATATATTTTAGTAACATACAACAAATTGTACATCTTTGCTCATTTCAATCCTAGGGTGTGATCCTATAGGTTCTTGTAATGTTAGTAGTAATTATTATAACAATTTTAATATTACATACAATGAGTGACATTTAACAATATATCATTGTTACCTAAGTTACAAGAAATTATGATTCGACATATCATCTTCAAGATTAAATCTTTTATGTATTACATATTTTTATCCTTTATATCTAGAATAGGCACATCTCTTAGAATAATCACACATGTATAGCCCATCTATTGTTTCTTGATATCTAGAGTAGACTGTAATTAAGGAATAATTTGGGATATCACATAACAATTTATTCAAGCATGGCCATGCATTTCTAGTCTCACTCAATCAAGTGACCTGTGATATATTTCATATTATGTAGGAAGGATAAATCATATCAGAGCCACTTGTACGATCCAAAATCAGGTTAAATTATTGGATGATACGATATGTATGAGATGCATGTTCTAGTTTTATCGATTTCAATAAATATGTTGATATCATTGTTTGAATCGATAACCACAACGATTAATATGTTAATTTGCTAATATGTTTTTCAATCGATTTGTTGTTGTAAGGATTTTACGAAATCCATATGTCAATCATTGACATGATGATTCGTGGGAGTTCGATAGCAGATCGCGTTTGGCAGTGGAACAAAGGTTGTTCCGATGCAGAAAACCTTATGGATTGAAAATCCCAAAAACACGATTCTGTTGATAAATGTTATCAAATTATGAGGTTTTTTCTATAGAAACGTAATTACTATTTTTCAAAAAAAATCCCACCGACCTTCGCAAGGGGCTTCACCCTTTGACTCCTCATCAACAGTACAAATTGAAGGCCTATATTAATTTTTTTTACAAAGGCATAATAACGTGTATATATATATGATATGTTTGTTTTGCATGGTGTTTGACATGCATGGTTATAACTCTTGTTCACTTTATAATGGTTTAATTTGAAATACGGTTTGCGAGTCGTGCCTTTCTATATCACTGTTGTATTTCTCTTCTCATCTTACTCCCTCGTATTTAAAAACGAGTTTCTTTTAAAATTGTAAACCTATGAAGATTCACAAGGAGCAGAAGAATGGCGAGAAGATACCTAGAAAATAGTCTTAGGCTTTAGGGTTCTTGGTTCTCCCATTGGCATGGGATGGGCCACCTTAGTCATTATTTTGGGCTATAGCCATTGCATCTTATTTATTGTTATATTTGTTATGTATGCAATGTATCAAATGATAAAATAAGAATGAATATTGATAAGATCATTGAGGGCCTAACCTTCAAACGAACAATGATGAGATAATTACGTAAATCCCTCTTTATAATCTAAATTAACTTAACCGTCCATTATTTACCCTCGTTAAGGCTTCGATCGATATTGTGTGGGCTTTGCCAAAGCATTGGCACATAAATCTATCTTGGTTAAACACATAGAATAAGCAAGTGATATTCACCGATTGAAATATTGGTAATAACTTAGCTAGGTTAGTCTAATAGGATTAGAAACCTAGAGGTTAAATATTTGGATAAGTCTTGAGATGACTTGAACAAAAGTTGTTCACCAAAATGAGGAGTTACATGAGATGTAACTAGTAAAGTGTTACTTACCTAAATAATCAATATCCTAAAAGAAAAGCCAAAGTTGATTTAGTAAATTGATGTATTTTGGATCCTCACCCACTAGAAAAAGTTTCGTTGAATTTTTCTGAAATTAAAACAGAGAGGGTTTTTTTAATTTTGAATAAAATAGTGGGAGTAATTTGTAAATAAAGTCCTATTTATAAATTTTAATTTGGTAAATTTACTTACTTTAATATTTTCATTGTTGTAGATTTAATGGAAAACAACACTTTATCACTACGATCACTCCTTGAGAAAGATAAACTTAATGGCATAAACTTCCTTTACTGGTTTCCTAATTTGAGAATTGTTCTCAAACAGGAATGAAAGGAATATGTCATTGAGGAACCTGTTCATGATGAACCGACAACTAATGCTTCAAGAGCTGACAAAGACAAATTCAAGAAACATGTGGATGATATGTTAGATGTTGGATGTCTAATGCTTGCTACCATGACTCCTGAGCTTCAGAAGCAACATGAGGACATTGTTGCCTATGAGATGATTCAAAATCTCAAAGAAATATATGAAGGGAAACCACGTTAAGAAAGATACGAGACCTTTAAAGCTCTATTTCAATTCAAAATGACAGAGGGAACTCTTGTAGGAGCTCATGTCATCAAGATGATGGGCTACATCCAAACGTTGGAAAAGCTGGGATTTCCTCTCAAAGATGAATTGGCTACCGATGTTATCCTGCAATCGTTGCTAGATAGCTTTAGACAATTTGTCCTTAATTTCAACTTGAATGAAATTAACAAGACTTTGCCACAGTTACTTGGCATGTTACGAACTGCTGAAAGTAACATGAAAAAGGTTGGACCTAAACCCATTCTGATGGTCTACAATAACAAAGGAAATGGAAACAAAAAGGTAGCGGAAAAGTCTAAGGGAAATGGTAAGACCAAACCAAAAGGAAAAAATCCATTGAAACCCAAAGGGAGAGTTAGTAACGAAGGAAAATGTTTCCATTGTGATAAGACCAGACACTGGAAGAGAAATTGCCCTGTTTACCTTGAAGAGGTCAAGAAGGAAAAGCAAACGGAACATTTGTTTCAGGTATTTATGTTATTGATGTTAATTTGTCAACATCTACTTCTTGGGTATTAGCTACCGGTTGTGATTCTCATATTTGTACTTCTGTATAGGGACTACAAAAGAAAAGGAATCTAGCTAAAGGAGACATGGACCTGCGAGTGGGAAATGGAGCAAGAGTTGTTATATTAGCTATCTTTTCCTAATGGACTTGATTTAAATTTATAGGATAGTTATTATGTGCCTAGTTTTACTAAGAACATTATTTATATTTATTGTTTGGACAAGATTGGTTTTGAGATTATTATTAAGAATAATTGTTGTTCTTTTTATCTCAATAATGTTTTTATGGTTCCGCATAATTGGTTAATGGTCTCTATATTTTGGATCAAGAAAACACCATTTATAACATAAATACTAATAGATCAAAAACAAATGACTCGAATCAAACTTATCTTTAGCATTGTCGTTTAGGCCATATAAGTGAGAAATGCATATGAAAACTCCATAAAGATGGATTCTTAGATTCATTTATTTTCGAACAATATGATGTATGCAAATCTTGATTGTTGGGAAAAAATGACTAAGGCTCATTTTAATAGTAAAGATGAGCGAGCAAGTGATTTATTAGGGTTAATACATAATGATATATGTAGACCGATGAATACACAAGCCAGAGGTGGATTCCATTACTTCATTACTTTCACCGATGACTTCAGTCGGTATGGGTATATTTATCTTATGTGCCATAAATCTGAATCCCTTCAAAAGTTTTAAGGAATTTAAAAATGAAGTACAAAATCAACTAGGCAAGTGTATTAAGGCATTTCGATCAAATCGAGGTGGGGAATACTTAAGCATAGAGTTTGATGAACTCCTAAAAGAATGTGGGATTGTCTCACACCTTACACCTTACACCACCTAGTACACCATAGTGGAATGGAGTTTCTGAAAGAAGGAATCGAACAATGTTAGACATGGTTCGATTGATGATGAGTCATAGTGATATTTCGACTTCTTTCTGGGGACATGCACTTAAAACAGCCGCTTTCACACTAAATCATGTTCCATCTAAATCGGTTCAAAAGACACCATACGAGATATAGACTGGGAAATGTCCTAGCATGTCTTTTATAAATATTTAGGGTTATGAAGCTTATGTAAAACATCAGATGTCTACAAATCATGAACCTAAATCTCATAAGTGTATATTTGTTGGATATCCTAAAGAAACTAAGGGATACTATTTCTTCAACCCTAACGAGAACAAAGTGTTTATTGCTCGAGCATGAGTTTTTCTTGAAAGAGAATTTCTCTAAAAGAAAGTGAAGGGTAGATATATTGAACTTGGAGAAGTTCAAGAACAACAAATAAATGAGCCTAAAGTTGAGCATGTTTCAAAAGTTGTTGAGGAACCTTCAACAGATTTAGAAACACAACCACTGCGTAGATCCACAAGAGAATATCGTGCACCTGAGAGATTTAGATTTCTTATTGCGACACATGGAGATGTTCTTCTTATAGATCAAGATGAGCCTATGACTTATCAAGAGGTAGTGTCTAGCCCAGAATTTGAGAAATGGCTTGAATCCATGAGATCTAAGATAGATTCCATGTCAGTAAACCAAGTATAGACTTTGGTTGAACCACCAGAAGGGGTCAAACCTATAGGGTGTAAATGGGTTTTCAAGAAGAAAAACGACATGGATTGTAATGTACAAACATACAAGGGGCGATTAGTTGCTAAAGCGTTTTAACAAGTTCATGTTGTACACTATGACGAAACATTCTCCCCTGTAGCTATGTTTAAGTCCATCCGGATCTTGCTCGCAATAGTTGCATTCCATGATTATGAAATCTGGAAAATGGATGTCAAAATCACTTTCCTTGATGGAAAACTTGAAAAGGATGTGTATATGACTCAACCAAAAGTTTTTTTCATTCCAAGAAATACTGGAAAGGTTTATAAGCTACAGAGGTCCATTTATGGACTAAAGAAAGCTTCTCGAATATAGAATCTTCGTTTCAATTATGCAATCAAAGAGTTTGGTTTTATCAGAACTGAAGATGAGCCTTGTGTTTATAAGATGGCTAGTGGGAGCATTGTTTCTTTCCTAATCTTGTATGTAGACGACATACTCATCATAGGAAATGACATACCTACTTTACAGTCTGTTAAGACTTGGTTAGGAAATTGTTTTTCTATGAAAGATTTGGGTGAGGCAGCATATATCTTAGGAGTTAAGATCTATAGATATATATCAAGACGACTTCTAGGTTTGAGTCAAAGTACATATATAGACAAAGTTCTGAAAAGGTTCAATATTAAAGAATCCAAGAAAGGATTTTTGCCTATGAGACATGGCATTTCTCTTTCGAAGGAAATGTGTCCTTCAACTCCACAAGATAGAGAACAGATGAATAAGATTCCATATGCTTCGGCTATTAGTTCTATCATGTATGCCATGATATGTACTCGACCAGATATATCGTATGCTTTAAGCAACCCTGGTGAAATTAATTGGGTTGCGATTAAAAATATCCTTAAGTACTTAAGAAGAACTAAGGATAAATTTCTTCTATGGAGGGGAGGAAGAGCTTAGTATAAAAGGTTATATTGATGCCAGCTTCCAAACTGACAAGGATGACTCACGATCACAATCGGCTTTTGTGTTTTGTCTTAATGGAGGTATTACGAGATGGAAAATTTTAAAGCAAGACACAGTATCTGATACTACAATAGAGGCTGAATACATTGCAGCCAGTGAAGTAGAAAAAGAGGTTTTTTGAATTAAGAAGTTCATATTTGAATTAGGGGTTATTCCCAGCATATCAGATGTTGTAGAACTCCGTTGTGACAATAATGGAGCCATTGCACAACCAAAGAAACCCATATCTCATCAAAGATCCAAACATATTCTTAGGCACTTTCATCTTATTCGAGAGATCATAGATCAAGGAGACGCGGAAATATGCAGAGGACACACGGATGAAAACATTGTTGATCCCTTGACTAAGCCTCTTACACAGCAGAGGCATGATCGTCACACTGAGTCACTCGATTTCGATTTTACATACATGGATCACTGGTGAGACCTTCGATTTTTGTTTCCGCTGCATCGTGGGGTAACCCGACGGTCCCAACACATATGTATATCAAATATACATATATTAACTCTAGATATATTTTAGTAACATACAACAAATTGTACATCTTTTCTCAATTCAATCCTAGGGTGTGACCCTATAGGTTCTTTAGAATAATTCTAATATTATATAAAATGAGCGACATCTAACAATATATCATTGTCACCTAAGTTACAAGAAATTATGATTCAACATATCATCTTCGTGATTAACTCTTTTATCTATTACATATTTTTGTCCTTTATATCTAGAATAGGCACAAGTCTTAGAATAGTCACACTTGTATAGTAGATATATTGTTTCTTGATATCTAGAGTAGACTGTAATTAACGAATAATTTGTGATATCACATATCAACGTATTTGAGCATGGCCATGCATTTCTAGTCTCACTCAATCAAGTGACCTGTGATATATTTCCTATTATGTAGGAACGACAAATCCTATCTTAATCATACACCTCTCTACATATATTGAGATATATTCAAGAATAGTCTTTATAGTGCAACCAGTTACGGAGCATGTTTAATTGTATCAAAACATACAACAATATATGTTTGGGTGACATTGATCTCAAGTCTGAGAACCATACATATAGTCATCACCATGAGCAATGTTATGACCGTTACATAATAATCCAAGACATATACTTATGATGGGTCAATCCAATACATTATTCTCTAACAATATAATCATGTATCAATTTTGACATCTCTATCTCAATGACAACTCCTTGTCATCAATCAATAACATGTTAGTCTTAAGCGTATTACTATTGTTCATGCCCATAAAAAACTTGAGTATGGATCTTTTAATAATGTTTTTATATGGACTTTATTATCTTTCAGTTTATGTTAAACACAAACATATAATTGAAAATAATAGTGGCAATGCTTTTATTCAATAAAATCGGTAAATAAATGTATTATTACAATTATCATATGATTGGTCTTTGGGCATACTCTAACAACATGACTGTTTCACAAACCAATTTACTTTTGACCATGGAGGTAAGAAGATTATCCTCACTTCTCAATCTCCAAAAAAAGTTCAAGAAAATCAAATCAAAATGAAGGAGAGTGTTGGAGCTACTAGAAAAATGAAGGGATTAAATGAATAAAAAGATGATTGACTTCTTCAACAAAAGATTACTCCATGAATAACTGTTATCCAAAAAGAATATTGGAGATAGTTCTTCTGACAAATCAAAAGAAACAAATAAGGAGTACTCTTTGAACTCATCTCTTTTGAGGTCTGAAAATGAAATTTCTGACAAAACTATTTTCAAGAATTAGCCCAATTCTTGTGGGGAAATAGAAGTGAAGACCACTCCTATTCTAGAAGCCTTGAAAGAGGCCCTACAACTTGTCGATTTGCAGACAAATCACTCCAAATAAGGGGAGGATGATGTGATCATCTCAAGTCCTCAAGATCCAGAAGTCATGACACAATGACCCATTACTCGTTCTAAGGCCAAATTATTCAATGAAGTTATTTCTTCTAAGTGTAATCAAATTCTTAGTTCTTTTGAATAAGAAGTCCCTTTAAACAATAGGTTATATAATGGGTTACATGTTGACAAATAATATAATCTAACCACATCTTTGCCTCTAGAATATTATATATATACTCTGTTATTTCTATATTTCATTTGTAAAGTTCTATATATGTTGCTTAGTTCTACATCTCCTTATGAAGTTCTACAAGTATTCTTTTATAGTTCCTTTTACTCAACTTATTGCTTTCTGTTTTGTAGGGAAGATATCGGCCAACATATATTTATACTCCTCCAAAAGGTATTTGATTGGCCAAGGTGCATTACTTCCTTCGTAAATGGCGTAAATGGCATGTACATTTATCAAAGGGGGCTAATGGATTCATTCATAATCAAGGGAGATGGATGCATTGATTTCAAGTACATTCACCAAATCCAAGTGCATGTCAGAAGCTGAATGGTTGATACATGAAGGAGAGGAACTTGTGACATTCATGCATGAAAAGTGGAATGCATCTAAACCTCTTCATTTCATTCACTTATGCATGTCCATCAAGCTACTAAATGAGTTGAACAATCCTTCTCCTAGGGGATGCATTGGCGTGTATTTGAAGGCACCAAGAGAGATGTATTTGCATGAAACATGAAGCCACCAAGGTAGATATATTCATCTAGGAAATGAGCCATCATTATTACATAAACATACAATAACTTCAAAACTTAAAGAAAGGTTCATGTAGGTGTGTAGTGTACCTAAATGAATGAACATTCATTTATTTCAATCTTTTGTATTCATCCTGAGTACTTAGGCTTATAAATAGTTTAGTTTCCTTAACTTGTAATCAATCAAACTTTTAATCAAACAAAAATATTGTATGTTTATCTCTCTTCCAAGTTATTTTTTAGAACTTTATCATTTAAGCTAGTTTCCATATTTGTGGCATCATTCTATCGACCCTGATACTTCTGGTTCTTATCTCTTTATAGATAGTGGGTTAAAGTCCTTTCTACCATCCCTCAAACAGGTTTTTAGAGAATATGGTTATGCTCATATAGCATAGTTTCTTCTTTGGTGAGTTTAAGATAATATCTTCATCAACTCCATCATCCATCTTCACTAACATCCATCTACCATCATCTTCGACAACAATACTTTAATTATCTATCATTTCATTTCCATTACTTATTACCTATCTCGTTTCATTATTAACTATACTAATCCATGTCATTTCCCTTTGTTGTATCCATACTTCAATTTTGGGTTATATTTGTTGTCTCTCCTAGATCGGGCAAACAACAAGGTTATATATCCTTCTTCAATAGAGCTACATCAAGTGGCATCAATGGAGGAGTGTATTTAATCTTACATCAATTATTGTCACTTTATTTAGCTGGTGGTAATTTATACATAATCGCATAGACCCATCATTTTACCACAAACAATGTTGGTGTGCCTCAAATGACACACTCAGTCCTATAAAATCTCAATCTAACAATTATTGTTATTGAGCCTTTAAATTTTTAGCTCAAGTTCAACTGGATGATAACTCCGTAAAAAGACTACTTTTAAGGCCTTTTTCGCTTAAGTTATTATTTGTTTAAGGGTACATATAGGTCATTTTAGATGTATGTAGCCGCATATAATTGTATTTTTTGTGGTTGTGTTATTTTATTTTATTAAGGTGTTGTACGAGAAAGAAGGTGTGGTTTTTAGTGATGTGCAGGAAATAACAAGAAAAATAGGCAAGCTGGGAAGGAATGCCATGAAACCACACATTGTTGAAGCATATTGAAACGCCTTGGCATTTATGGCGCAGAAAAGGACAAAAATATATTTTCAGAAAAGGACAACTGTCAAATCACGTGTCTGCTTCTTGTAACCGCCTGCTAGGGTACCACTGCCACTTGGAGGATAAGGTTCACGTACAATGAATTACGCTAGGGGTATAAGGGGTATTTTGAGTGTAACAACCTCATCATTACCCTTAGATATTTTTATTATATATTACACCTCACAAGGGAGAGTGTGGGTAGAAGAAAGAAAAGAGGTTTACAACCCAGAAAATTATCATATTCTCCACCGTTTGTCTTCCTCCATTTTTCTTGGTGTTCTTCCATTGGTGAAGATCGAGGGAGTGGCGACCTAGGCATCCAAGAGGATCTAGTGATCTAAGACAGTTCGTGGTGGCCGATGGAAGCTCCGATAGTGCACGTCAAAGGCTTTTTCCTCCATCTCTTTGTTGTTTTCTTTCATTTATTTTATTTGGGTTGTTTGGCACAAATGATTTTCATGTTTTATTTCATGGAATACTTGAGCCCCACCATGAACTAACCTTATTTGGTGGGGTTGTTTTCATGGATGTTTAATTTTATTTTAATGGTATATTTATGTTTAGCTTTGGTATTTGTTTGTTTTGCTTATGCTTCATCGGCTAAGCTTGTAAGAGGAATGAGAGTGTTCATTTCTTAGATGAAGGTTAGGTGTTCGAGAGAAACCTAACTAAAAATACTTGCAGTATTCAAGAGAAACACAAGACAACATCCACATAAGGAATGGGCTATAGTATTTTCTTAAGCTTTGAAGTTTCATAGGAATACTATATCCTAATCCCTTATTACTCGAGAGAGACTAAGATAGGATTTCAACGACTAAAAAGGGTATTTTCTATTAATAGTGTAGCCTTCCATAACTGAGAATGAGAGGAGATGTCATGGCATTCTATTCTGTTAGGTTTCTTTGACTAGAGATTTCGACAACATTTTCAGCAAACCCTATCGAGCAAGTGAAGTTAGATAGATTAAATCTTCTAGAGAGATAAGTTTTAGCATTCTTAAATCATTCCACATCACTCATTCCCGAAGTAGTTTCCCGTGTGAGGATTATCAAGTTATTTCATTTATTTCCTATCTTTACCATTTTTCTTTGCCATAACATTTCCTTTTGTTACTCATACACATTTCATTTTCCTCAACATAATCATTTGTGAATATCATTAGCTATACTTAATTACTTTAGAGTAGTGCATAAACTTTACTCAATATCCTTCCAATCCATGTGGAGACGATACTCACTCATCACTTTATTACATGAGCAATTGTGTATACTTGCACATTATTTGCATATAATTTTATATTACTCATAATAAGCAACAAGTTTTTGGCGCCATTGTCGAGGATTGGCAATTGATGATGTTAAGTTTAGTTGTTGCACCATTTTATTTATTTTCTTTGTACACAGTAACTTGTTTTTGTGTTTACCTTTTTTAGGTGTTACGTTATCGTATGACACGTAAAATATCCAAAGAACCATTATTTTATATTAAACCTGAGGCTCATGTTGTTCAAAATCAGGTAAAGGATCTTGTAGTTCTAAATGCCACGACAATTCCAAATGCTGGGAATGCTGCTCCACCACAAACTATTAGAGATCACTTAGCTCCCACCTTGGATGACCTAAAACATGTTATTATAGCTCCCAAGATTCAAGCAACTCAATTCGAGCTCAAAACGATTATGATCGACAAGTTGGACTTGATTGGAAAGTTTAGTGGTTCTCCTCATGAGGATGCAAGACAACATATTCGACGACATGATTGCTTGTCAAAGTATGAGTGTTAGGAGTGCTACAAAGAATTGATTCTCGAATGTACCAACCATGGATTCCATGACAGGACTCAAGTCGTGATGTTCTACAATGGAGCCAATGCACCCACGAGGATGATGTTAGATTCCTTGACAAATGGAACTTTGCTTGACAATTCACCTGAATAGACTTTTTACATTCTTGATCAAATTGCTAACCATGATTACCAATTTCCCTCTTCAAGGTTTGAAACTAAAAGGAAAGCATTTGGAACATTCAAGTTAGAAACTGAAGATTCAGTGTTGTCCCAACTCTCTGTTGGGAACGTCGACGCACCCCACGGCGCAGCGGAAGAAAAACTCGATGGTCACAACAGCGATCCAAGTATGAAAAACTGAAATTGGGAGGAAGGGATGTGAATACTTACAGTGGGTTCCTTGAAAAACAACAAGGACAGCAGCGGATGATGGTGGTGTCGATCGGTTCGAATGTAAGCCTCCACGAAATCACGTTTCTGCCTCTACTCAGTTAACCCAATTAAGAGCAATATTTGTTTTCCCCAAAACTATTTTTGAGAAAAAATGACAAAAGATTATGTGTGTACTATCGGCTGCTAGACCTAACACATACATTTATATCCGAGTTACCCTAATCATATTAGGGATTTTTATTATTTTAAATTAATTAAATAATTATTTAATTAATTGAAATTAAATATTCGAGATTATTAACATATGTATATCAAACATATATATATTAACTCTAGATATATTTCAATAACGTACAACAATTGTACATCATTGCTCGTTTCAATCCTAGGGTATGACCCTGTACGTTCTTGTAACGTTAGTAGTAATTATTAGAACAATTCTAATATTACATACAATGAGTGACATCCAGCGATATATCATTGTCACCTAAGTTACAAGAAAATATGATTCGACATATCATCTTGGTGATTAACTCTTTTATGTATTACATTTTTATGTCCTTTATATCTAGAATCGACACAAGTCTTGGAATAGTCACACTTGTATATCCCATCTATTGTTTCTTGATATCTAGAGTAAACTTTAATTAACGAATAGTGTGTGATATCTCATATCAACTTATTTGAGCATGGCCATGCGCTTCTAGTCTCACTCAATCAAGAGGCTTGTTTAACTGGATCAAAACATACAACAATATATGTTGGGATAGTATTGATCTCAAGTCTGAAGATCATACATATAGTCATCACCATGAGCAATGTTATGTCACATAATAATCCAAGAAATATGCTCATGGTGGGACAATCCAATACATTGTTCTCTAACAATGTAATCATGTATCAATTCTGACATCTCTATGTCAATGACAACTTGTTGTCATCAATCAATAACATGTTAGTCTTAAGCGTATTATTATTGTCAATGCCCATAATAATACTTGACTAGGTATATTTTAATAATAATAATTATGCCATTATATGGGCTTTATTATCTTCCAGTTTATGTTAAACACATATATATAACTGAAAATAATAACGAAAGTGCCTTTATTCAATAAAATTGATAAATAAAAGTATTATTACAATCATCGTATGATTGATCTTTGGGCATACTCTAACACTCTCTACCATCACCAATATGTTGAAGGATTTGCAACGTTCTAATGAGGTGAAAGAAGTAAAGGTTGCTACCTAAGCATGTCTATTATGATGTGGCAATCACCATGAATGTGAATGCCCGAACAATCAGAAGTCCATCAACTATGTAGCAAGCTTCAATGGATGCAATAACTACCCTTACTACAACACTTACAACCAAGGATGGAGTCAACATCCAATTTCTCATGGGAAAATCAAGGAGCTCGTAATTTTTGTCATCTCGCTCAGCAGAAGTATATGGATGAGGCCCTATCCATTCAAACGATTATGCCATGACATACTTTTAATAAAGGGACAACATATTCACTTAATACAAGCTCTCTAGAGGCCACTATGCAAGACTTTATGGCAACTATAAAGGCTCTATTACAAGATCACAACACATCTATTAAGAGTCAATAAGAATTATTACAAAGTAAAGGGGCATGGTTCCGATATCATAATTTGTCCTTGAGAACTTTGGAAATGCAAGTAGGTCAAATTGCCAAGGCATTACAAGAATACCAACCAGACAAATTTTTTAGTGACACTAAGTCACTAAGGCTAAAGGCAAGGAGTAATTCAGTACATTCACCTAAGAGAGTGGCACCCAGATCTACAAATATGCTATGATTGGGGGGAAAACACTCGAAGAACCTAAATATGAGATTGTGCATGAAGAATCTCAATTGCTAGAGGACTCATATTCGTTGGAGAACAAAGTTGAAGGTTCAAAGAGTAAACCCAATGATGGCATGCAAAATAATGCCAAGGCAAAAGAAAAACCCCTACTAGTAGGAGTTGATGACCAAAGAGAAGCTATAAAAATACGCCACGATAATTTGAACCTTTGGATTACTTGAAGCTCGATGAAGAAGACAAATATGAGCTTAAGTATATTCCAAATGAGATGAGCCAGTCTAGCGTACTCATAACTAGACCATGTATAAAATTTGAACCTTTGGATTTTATTGAATTTATTCATCCTAAACCCCAAGTAGATGCTCATGTTTCTAGGCTCACATTGTCGTGGTATGCTCACATTGCCAATTTTCTCGTTAGTGGTGTTTTGCTTCCGTACTTGAATAGTCAGGGCAAGAACAAGTTGATGCAGGATGATGTCCCCTACTTCTTCAAAGACTTTACTGCCCAAGCAATTAGATTATTCCCCGATAACGGGGAACGAAAAGAGACCCTATTCCACTACCAATTAGCTTTATGTTGAGAACACTTAAAAAGAGAGAGGACTATTTCAAAGGTCCTACAAATCGGGTTCTATTGACTTACACAGAAGGTGGCACTGTTATATGTGTGGAGCATTTTAGTCTATATTGGTGTTCCAATCAAACGTGATAAAAATGCCATAACAATTCAGATGTTTTAGATGTTGCATCTCTTCTACCCTCTATAATTTATGTTTTAGAAGTTTTGTTTTTTTTGTGTGAGTGTTTGTTTGTTTTTCTTTGTTTTATTTCTTTATTTTTAATTTTAATATTAGTTCTTTTTAGTAAAACAAAGTCTCACGAATGTTTGCCAAGGGTAAATCCCACTTGGGACGAAGGGTGTTTTGGAGGATGAATGATGAAATATCACCTGGGTTGAAAGGCAATACTAATGCAAAGCTTCCCGTGATATTGGTATTAAACAAGGAAAAAACCAAGGAAAATGACGAGGACGAGGGAACTTCACAGGCTGTTGCAAACCAATATGCCATGGCAAAGCTAGATGTAATCGATGAATCAAAAAAGCAGATGATGGAACAAATAGGGGCTCTAATTAATGATGGAACAATTTTCTTTGCATGTTTCAAGCAACAAGATGCAATCATGGCATCTGTTCACAAGGAGATGCTCCCACAGTTGGCTCATAATCTTCCAGTCATTCTGGACGCGATCGTGCCAACATTTGAGGATGACACGATATTTTCAAATTCCACTCAGCAAGATAGTACACCAAAGATAAGGATGTTAACCCAATCAGCACGGTATGGTGCCCGAACAAGTACCTAATTCTCAGCCTCAATCCCAAAATGAGCCCGAAAAGTCAAGAAGATCCATAATGTTGATGGGCACTCAAGTGAGATACCCGGCCATATAGAAATGCCACTGCAACCTTTGCCAACATGACTAGATGATGTCTAAAGACATATGTTGGGTGTGTGGAGACCCTAATATCCAAGAACACTAAAGGTCATAGCACACCACCTGCTAAACCCAATTTTGACCTGGACGTAAGGCCCACCTCACTAAAGAAGTGCACCAGGTGCAATACTACTAGCACTTCCAAAGCGACTCCACCACCATCTTAGGAAGACAAGGTACCTTGCATTGCATTACATCGCATAGCATGTAGTCTAGTTTTAACTTAGTTTTTATTCAGCATTGACGATAATGCTTCTCTCAAGTTTGGGGGAAGTATTGTTCTTTGTAGAACATGTGCATGATAGTATTAGCATAACGTTATGCCACGACATCAGTAAATGGTAGGACATTTAGATAAAATGTATTGAGGATACCCGATGATGATGAACTTTTTAGGCAATAAATTGAATGTAAATGACTGTTGAGAATGATAGAACTGACTCTAGGGCTTGATGCTTTGTGAATTATTCTTACACGATTTGTATGTTCTATATACTTAAGGAACTTAAGAAGTTTTTACGAAAGAACTCTGATTAGCCTTGGCATTAAAATATGGTACTATGCTTAAATGATAAATCACTGTTTAAGAACTCACTTATGTCTGAATTTGTTTAATCATGAATAAATACTTCGGCATAGCTGTAGAGAGACACTCTTCTTTACGGTGGCATTGCCTGGAACTCTCTTTAATAAGTGGAAGCCACGCACATACGAGTGAATGAAGGTAGTCACAATATCACTCTACCTAACTAGATTGGGGTGGAAGGTATGCTCCCTTTCACCTAGAGTGTGGGATGGTATGTGTGATGAGCTGACTCCTTTCGTAGCAGCGTAAAAAGAAAAAGAAAATGAGATGTGTATTAAACGAAAAGGGAGTCTAAATATGCTTAATGAATGAGTAAATGCCATGGCGAAACTAGGGAACTCAATTAGAAATTGCCTAAATTCATTAAGTATATATTAGATACAATCACGCACACACACAACCATAACGAATCTTGACTTAAGGAAAAGTACTTGAATTCTTGATATGTCTAGCACGTTGAAGCCAATTTTTCTGAGGGGTTGAAATTCAATTTTTTTCTTGTTGTCCTATTGTTGAAAATTGCCATGACATTTTGATTGTGTTAATTACTAACCATTGTTTGAGGACAAGAAATAGCTTAAGTTAGGGGTGTGATAACTCCGTAAAAATACTACTTTCAAGGCCTTTTTCACTTAAGTTATTGTTTGTTTAAGGGTACATATAGGTCATTTTAGATGTATGTAGCTGCATATAATTACATTTTTTGTGGTTGTGTTATTTTATTTTATTTTATTAAGGTATTGTATGAGGAGGAAGGTGTGGTTTTTAGTGATGTGCAGGAAATAACAAGAAAAATAGGTGAGCTAGGAATGAATGCCATGACATCACACATTGCTAAAGCATATTGAGATGCCTTGGCATTTCTGGCACAGAAAATGAAAAAAATATTTTTCATAAAAGGACAGCTGTCAAATCACGTGTCTGGTTCTTGTAACCACCTGCTGGGGGGACAACTGCCACCTGGAGGATAAGGTTCATGCATAAGGAATGACCCTAGGGGTATGAGGGGTATTTTTAGTGCAACAACCTCATCATTGCCCTTAGATATTTTTATTATATATATTACACCTCATAAGAGAGAGTGTGGGTGGAAGAAATAAAGTAGGTTACCAACCTAGAAAATTATCATCTTCTCCACTATTTTTCTTTCTCCATTTTTCTTGGTGTTCCTCCATTGGTGAAGCTCAAGGGAGTGGCGAGCTAGGCATCCGAGAGGAGCTAGCGAGCTAAGGCAGTTTGAGGTGGCCGAGGAGAGCTCCAATAACGTGTGTCGATGGCTTTTTTCTCCATCCCTTTGTTGTTTTCTTTCATTTATTTTATTTGGGTTGTTTGGCACGAATGATTTTCATGTTTTATTTCATGGAATATTTGTGCCCCACCATAAACTAACCTTATTTGTTGGGTTTGTTTTGATGGATATTTAACTTTATTTTAATGGTAGATTTATGTTTGTCTTCTGTATTTGTTTTCTTTGCTTATGTATGATTCATCGTCTAAGCTTGTAAAAGGCATGATAGTGTCCCTTTCTTGGATGAAGGTTAGGTGTTCGAGAGAAACCTAGCTAAAAATACTTGTAGTATTAGAGAGAAACACAAGACAATATCCTCATAAGCAATGGGCTATAGTGTTTTCATAAGCTTTGAACCGGTCTAGGAATACTATATCCTAATCCCTTAGTACTCGAGAGAGACTAAGATAGGATTTCAATGACTAAAAAATGTAGTTTCTATCAATAGTATAGGCTGCGATAGTTGAGACTGAGAGGAGATGTCGTGGCATTTTATTCTGTTAGGTTCCTTTGACTAGAGATAGCAGGAGCACTTTCAGCAAACCCTGTTAAGCATGTGAAGTTAGATAGATTAAATCTGCTAGAGAGATAAGTTTTAGTATTCTTAAATCATTCCATACCACTCATTCCCGAAGTAGTTTCCCGTGTGAGGATTATCAAGTTATTTCATTTATTTGCTATCTTTACCATTTTCCTTTTCCATAACATTTCCTTTTGTTACTCATACACATTTCATTTTCCTCAACATAATCATTTCGGAATACCATTCACTATACTTAATTACTTTAGAGTAGTGCATAAACTTTACTCAAGATCCTTCCAATCCCTGTGGAGACGATACTCACTCATCACTTTATTACTTGAGTGATTGTGTATAGTTGCACATTATTTGCGTATACTTTTATAGTACTCACAATACGGAACACTGGAGCCATAAGAATAGGCACCGTACCCGACAAGACTTATATTTGAAATTATATTTCTCAATTGGGAAATAATCCTAATAATTTATCTAGAACTCATCTAGACATTCTCGAATAGTCAAAATATCTTCTAACATAACTTTTGGATTGGAGTATCCATCAAATTAATTAATAAAACTTAACAACCTTATAATAATAACTTCTTGACAGTTACTATTAAAAATAATCTGAAATGTTTGATTTACCCTTTTTTCAACTACTATGATCTCAAAACCTTTAGAGTTTTTCGATATCAATCACTCTAAGAGACAATTTATTATGACATGGTAGGGGAAATAATTTACCCATGCTCATAATTATCTCTATTTCTTTAAAATGAAATTCCATTATATTTGCTGAAAACTCAAATCTTTAAATCTTTAACAAACATTATTTTCATATTCGACTCACCCTTGCACTCTAACTTAAAGGGTTTGTCACACATATGTCATTTAACTTTAGTTCTATCCAAATATTCTTTTGTTTAATCAACTCAATACTTGTGTATGAATGAAGTTTTCTTAATATTATACTGGCTTTTCTTACTGTTCCGGTTTACCACCTTGATCTGACTGAGCAAGAGGATTAAGATTAATTTCAATACTATCACTACTCATTTATTCTCAAACCTCTTGTTTGGTCATTTATCTTAAACCCTCTATTTCACATCTCGATTTAGGAGTAACATCAATCCATAAAGATCAATAACAATGACATTCCATTGGCATGTATACACTTTTCGACTCAAAACAAGCTCAATTTAGGACTAGAATCAGCTAAACTTACACTTTTGATACCAATAAATGTAACACCCCTTTCCCATTACCATACCTGAATGCAAGTCAGAGATATCACATGATACTTTCAAAATAGTATTTATGCAAAAAAATTGATAACATTTTATTTCTTTAAAAATTTATTCAATTTAACATTTTTCACCAAAATTCCTTATTCGTATAAAACCGAAAGATAATATTTTAACATTAAAATCGAATTCAATTTTAAGCAACAATATATTAGTTCAACACTATTTCATATTAAAAATCAAACTGCCTAAGGACTATTTAATTTAAAAGTTCATTCTTATATTCATAAAAAATGAACTTTACTATAATATATATTAAAATTCATATTTTTAATTATATATTTTGCTCACAAAAATCCATGTATATAAATTTCTACGAATCATTTTGACCTTATAATCGTAATAGAGATTTTCTAACTCAACTTAAAAAATGACCATATTAATAATTTACAGATATTTCTTATTCGTATACATGTCAGCTAGAAAATCAAAACAACAGTAGTATGTCATTACTTATACCCGTAATTATTCTTTGATGGTTGATGTCAAGCTCAGCTTGTTACTCCACTTGCTCTCTTTTTCCTACGCGTGAAAACCATCACACGCTAAATATACACTTAGTGAGGCATTAATAATAATATAATAAAATATCGATAAAAATAACTTTTCATTTAGAGCATAATACAGTAGTGTCATGTAATAGTATAAAGAACATGTAAAATAGACTTATTAAAGTCTCTTCCTTTATTGTAAAATACATTTCACATATGTACCTCATTTAATCAGATCCAAAAATCACAATAGATAGGCTTTCAATTAAAGCAATCAACATGCACTTTTCAGTTTCACATAATTATAGCCTAATGTATAATAAATGAGAATGCATGGTATGTGAGTCATATAAACGAGTGTATTGCATATGCACTTTTCAGTTTCACATAATTATAGCCTAATGTATAATAAATGAGAATGCATGGTATGTGAGTCATATAAACGAGTGTATTGCATGTAGTATAACGACATGTGAATAAATTGTACATTTAGTGCACTCTAAGTCAATATGACCATGTCATATAACCAGTTTGCACATATAGTGCCATATAATACCAATATATGTATTATAGAACACATGAACACTATATGTATAACCATGAATGCATTGCACTAGCATATTATATGTATAGACAACATATTACATGTGTCATAAAATGTATCATGTCCTCTTTATAATGTACACGAATCTAATTATATAAGCTCGATCGATAAACACTCCACCTCATGGCATGCAATTGTACCAACAAATCTCAATGCACGTACAATGCGCTTTTAACAAATTCATATATTATGCACTTATCAATGTGTCATACATCGATACATTGGGTAGTTCATACCCGAAATCATCCATACGCATTAAATAAGTATCATATTGAAATATGCTTGGGAAATCATATCCCAAAATCATTTAAAAAACATTCCTGATACTATTAGGAAAATATATCATAATATATTTTAAATGTTTTGTTTTCAGTCATTTGAGGTTGACTCGTCACAAGTCATCCTCATATCATATATATAAAACATGTAAAAATGTACTCACTTGGTATTGCCTCACTAGCAAATCGTACTTTTGATATAACCTTACTTTTGTGCCTTTCCCTTAGGTTTTGGTTCGATTCTATCTCAGTTTTGATCATGATCTATATATGCGTCATTAACAAAACATATACAATTTCAAATTATATGTTAGTATCATACTAACATAAGCATATACTAGAAATAAGTTCATCAAAATTCTTTCAATACTAATTTCATTTTATTCGATCAATGTTAAGTTAAAAAAATCCCAAAATAACACTTCAAGTAGTTTACTATTATATTCATCCGTAATTAATATGACATTTTTA
This sequence comes from Hibiscus syriacus, assembly GCF_006381635.1. Classification (NCBI taxonomy): domain Eukaryota; kingdom Viridiplantae; phylum Streptophyta; class Magnoliopsida; order Malvales; family Malvaceae; genus Hibiscus; species Hibiscus syriacus. Next base: position 1,182,113 of record NW_024062296.1, on the reverse strand, counting down.
AAATTAACATTTCGATCACTAAAATGAATTCTTTTAGAATTCATCTCAACTTTTATAAGTTATTCAAAATGGTCCTTTTACCATTTTAACTTAAATTCAAGCTTCCAAAACAATATTTAAACATTCCAACATTTAATTTAAATGTAGTACAACAACTATGACACAATTGGCATTTCAACCTCTATTTTCCATAATCTATGATTTGGTCCCTATACTTGTACTAACTTCCAAGTCAATCCAAATTAACATTCTAACATCAAAATCATCATTATAAAATTTAATTTCAGAATAGTACATCAACTTTTAAACAATTGCATCTCAATCCATCAATTTTCTAAAATATACAAAAAAGTCCCTATAACTTTATAAAGTTCCAAATTGGTTCAAACAACTTTCCAAAGCATGTAGAATCATTCATACATCATTTCTAACCCTTGTATAACTTTTCCTTATTCTTTTCCTTTAGGTCAAACATAAAAAAGTACCTTTGGCTTGATTTTCAACTTGATTCAAGCTTGAATTCAATATCTAATCATCATCCCATGTAATCTCAATTATTTCCATATCAAATTAAATCCATAATAAAAACTTTACATAAGCTCGAGCTCTTAGATGAAACATATATAAGCATTTCTACATGATTTTAATTATCAAACGTGCTTGGAAACAATTCTATAACATCTACTATATCAAAAATCCATTGTTAAATCTTCATAATTCAATTTCCTCTTCATCCACCCAACTCATGAAATAAAGCATTCATGCAAGGAAAACATGAAATAATTAAACCAAATGATAGTGAATTCCATGTAGATTGTTTCTCTATTTCACACTTTAATCCAAAAAGAATAAGAATTTTCTTGAAAATGAAAAATAAATATTTTCTTACCTTGTTATGAAACTCACATCCATGGAGAAGATGGGAAAAAGAGTTCGTGAAATTTCCTTCAAAATATCTACTAACACTTGTCTTATAACTAATTAAATGAATTAAAAATTCATTAATTAGAAATTACCAATTTGCCATTAGTAAATGATAATAATTACTACCATGCCATTGCCATGAAATCATCCTTATTACATTTTCCTCCTTACATCATCCAAGTCAAACGTGAACAAATATCTTTATCTTTCAAATTTTGTCCTTATAGTTTACAAAAAAATACAAACTTGTGATTTTAATTCAACAGTCCCAATTTAACATAAAAAATAAATATCAGATATCATGATCCGTATTATATTCTGTCATTTTAAAACATGGAAATAACATTATTAACCTTATACTTTCATCCTTCAAATGTTATTGAATTTCCGGTTCAATCTAATTATCCTAATATTTTAGCGAACTCCTTATAGCTTTTAATACAAATCCCATATCAACAATCTGATTCCCACAAAAACTTCATTCTTAGGGATAAACTATTCATTTACAGTATAGAGGTTTTGGAAAATTACCACTTTAGTCCCTACACTTTTCCCAAATTTATACTTTGGCCACTATCCACAATTTTGGGATATTACAAATGTAATTATCCCGACCCTGACCCAACATGACACGACATGGCCAGACAACGGGGACGCGCGTGTGCGAGGGAGTTATCTAGCCACATTCAATATAAAGGGGAATGGGTGTTCCATTAAATACATTCCCAAAGGTATATTCCTAACAACATTACTAACAAGTTTTCTGTGAATCATTGGTATAATGTTCGTTCATGTTCATTTGCTAAACTAAATAAACGAGTATGAACAAAAACTTCATGTTCGTTTAATAAATGAATGAACACTAACAGAGGTGTGTTCGATTCGTTAATGTTCACGAACAAACTCATTTATGAACTTGTTTATGAGATCATTTATCAACTCGTTTATTTATTTCATGAACAAGCTCGTTTACATAGTTCTCCTTTTCATTTTATTTTTTAAATATTAGTGAAAGTAAGGACTGAATTGAACATATGGTAAAAGTTGAAATTTAAAATATAAATTTTAAGGACTTTAAGCACTAATGACATAGTTTTATCATTTTCCTTTAGCTTGCAAATAAAAGAGAAACTAAAAATTTAAATTATAAACAAACGATAAAGGAACGCTAAACTAACATGTTCACTGTAACACCCCGATTTAAGGGCTAAATTTAAGAAAATATAAATTGGTGGATTTAATTGGTATTTTTGAAAGAAATTGGGGATTAAATTATAAGATTTCAAAGTTGGCAGACCGTTTTAAGAAGTGTAGGAAATTCAGTGGCTAAACCCATGATTTAGCCATTTTTGTTTTAGAGATAATTATAAATCTCTCCTCCCGTATGTTTTCTGGAAATTTTTCCAGATTTTCCTCTTCATCAACCCCTCTTTGAACTCCGATCTACTCGTCGTTCGACCTCCGATCGATGAGCCGACACCACCATCGTGTTCTTTTTCAACTGAGGAACAAAACCCCCAAACCTTTCATCGTGAATCATCGCCGTTCGTCGTGAATTTCAGTCGGAAGTATCATCGGTAAGAACTCGGTTTTAGTTGGTTTTTCATCGATTCACGACGATCGGGTCATCCGTTTACGACACCTCCCTCACCATCGTGTTCCTTGTGACGTTTCGAGTCCATCGGTGTCCTCCCTTTTCTCCGGCGACGGCGGCGCGTGTGGAGGTGAAGCGGTCAAAGTTTCAGATTTGTTGAAATTGAGATCTTCGCCGTTCAAAATTGTGAACAGAGCTTTGTAAGTATCTCGAAATCGCTAAAAATAATTTTTAGAAAATTTTCCGGGATTTTAGAACTGTTCACGCGCCCCCACGCGCCGCCACTGCGCGTGGGGAAGGAAAAAGTGACCGGTTTGACCAGTTTTGGAACTGTTTGACCGGTTTGACCGGTCACAACCCGACCCGACCCGTTGACCCGTTGACCCGTTGATCGTTGACCACTGTTGACCAAAACTTTGACGGGCTTTGACCGGGCATTAAACGACCTTTGTTTTTGACCGAGCATACCTATCCTGACATTTTTCGACGTTCCAAATCCGATTCCGCAATTCGTTTTTCAAAATTCAGACCCGAAGGCCTCGAAATTTCTGGTCAAACCCGTTGACTTTGATTTTGACCAAAAATTCAAAATTTCTGAAAAGTCATATTTTATGATTTCGACGTACTGAATCTGAATCCGAAGTCCGTTTCGCCAAATTCGAACCCGGTAAGCTGTCTTTCACTGATTTATCACCCGATTCGATCCGTTTATCGCAATTAAGCTCCGTTTCTGATATAATTTATGTTGATATGTATCTGAGGAATTATTGGAAGTTGAATTGAAGATCAAAGGCATTCGAATGGAATTTTTATGGTCGATCAGTAGTGCACAAAAATCGAGGTAATACTTTACTACCTCTTTATGCTTTATGGAACATGTGAATATTGGTAAATGCATGATTAAGATAATGTTGGTCTCATTTGTGTAGTTAATTAGTTTCTACACTCGATCTGAATACGGTAAAAGGTTCAGTAATTGATTATGGTTCAGATGATTTTTATAAGAAATTGAGGGATTGTTAGAATTAAATTACAAGTTATGTACTTAGTGATAAAGAAATCAACATGGGTTTGTAACTTATAGTTTATTTCATCAAAGGTTAAATGTTAAAGGTACTTGGATGGGAAATTATGATAATACTCCGGTAGGGTAAAATTACGAAAATACCCTTAAGTTGGAAAATGACAAGAATTGTCTCTGGAAGTGGATTAATAAATATGAAAAGAATTATTGATCTACTAAAACTATTGATGTACATAAGAAATGTTAGTTTTACTTGGAAATTATGGATAACTGGTTTTTAACCCCAAGAAGGTTTATGCTAGATACTAGAAGTCTTTTAAGGAATCATTTCAAGATCAAAGAATGTTCGAGAAAGCAATTAATCATAGGATCTCTATATTATATTATTTTCGTTAAGAGCTAATATCGAATTTATCTGGTTAAGAAATTACGAAAATGCCCTTGAGAGATAAAATAGTCTGAATTGACCCTGAATGAGAAAGTACTTTAAGGATTTGTACTTAACTCGATTAAGTACGAATTTAATTGTTAAGATCCTGTCTTTGTACAGAAAAATTTATGATATTCCGTTTGTAAAATCTGAGAAGACACTTGACCCGAAAATATTCGAATAATGAGTAAATACTTGAAGAGTAATTTATCGGGGTATTATGCTGTTAGAATTGTTCGAAAGGACTGAAGTAAATGATAAGATTGAATTAAATAATAAGATCGGATGGCAGAAAAATATTGAAATACCGTAGATCTATAAAATGACCAAAATACCCCTGTAATGGAAATGACCCAAGAATATCACCAAGCTCAGGAATGATTGGATATCCTCGAGCTCTGAAATGAATGGAATAAAACTGAACACCAAAATTACCAAAATACCCTCATGACCTATACCAAGTAAATGCCTTGGATTAATTAAGGAATCCAAATAAGCATATGTATTAGCCTACCTTTAAAAGTAATCGAACACAATTTAAGTGAGTAGATCAACCCTAAAGCTATGTCAATACCTGAATGGCATAGATATTACTGGAATGCGTGTTCGTCTTCTTAAGTTTGACTCGATGATAAATTTTGGAAGTATTCAACTTAGTTCAACTCTGGATCGTATTCAGTACTAAGAATTGGACGCTTGCTCGACAAAACAACCACAAAGACCAAATTGAATGGAACGGAAGTGCAACATGTGTCTGAAAATCAGGAACGCTTGAATTACTCTGGAAAATCCCGAAGTATCTGGAATGGACTTGAATGCTAAATAAATTAAGTAACCACAAGGATTGAGGATTTAATAAGTGAGTTGGATGAATCTGGAAATGTTAATGAACATATATGATGTAATGTTCTTATGGATTATGAATTACAAAATCAAGTACGTCAGTATTTCATGATATGGTGAAAGCGTGAACATGAAATAAAGACATTGGAAGATTTATTCAACGTTAATTTCGAAAATGATATATGAACAAGAATTTGTGGTATTAAAGAGTAAATACCCTGGAAGGAAAATGAATTGACCAGTCGACATAGATTATTAAGGTTCTGAATCTTCGTTCTCAAGTTGTTCGATTATCCGATCAATTGACATGGATGCAAAGGATTCTTAATACCCTTCAGATTACGTACAGCTTCTGAAAACTGTCCGAATAAGATATGATCCTGATAATTCACATTCTGAATAACTGATGATTCTGTCAGTTAATGAACTCTTTCAATAGTGATTCTAAATTCTGATATCCTATCGGTATACTGAAGATTCATGTTTCTCTACCTGTTAAGATTATCCAATACCTCTGAATAATATCTGTAAACTCTGGGGTGTTCCCTAATCATATAAATATTTTATCTGATTTCCGACTTGAATTATGTTCTGATACATTACCTGAATTCTGTTTTGATTTCTGATCTGGATTCTGTTCTGATATCTGATCTGAATTCTGTTTTGATTTCTGATATCTCAGTTTACCAACGGAGAAATGTTTTATCTGGGGGGGTTTATTGTTGGAGGAAGATTATCTGCAGACTCCTCGGCTTTGTGTTCATGGTCTAAATGGCATGTGCGGTTGGGTGTATGGTTCTGGGGAATCTACACATTTATGATGTGAACGGATGGGGGAATATATATATGTTTTAAAAAAAAGATCTGAAAAGTTACATGGTTTTTGGGAACACACTAGAAAACCTATTATGATCTCCTGAACTCAGTCATCCGAAATATTTTTCTGAACTGAAAGCTCATTGCCCGTTACCATCTGAAATATCAGTAGGATCTCTGCTCAGCATAAAAATCTGTAAATGTTTGGAAATAATAAGGATATGTATGTTTATCTGTATATGCATGTTCTTCAGCATCATCTGGTAGTTCTGTATTACTGAGCTTTTCGAAGCTCACTCTATTACTCACCTTTTTCAGGTTAAAAGAATTGTACCAGTGCATCTATCGACTTCAGGGAGTTCTTCCGGCGTTGTTGCAGAGAATGGTACATGTGATTAGGGGCATGTAATTGTATTTTGATTTATATACGAGTCTGAAAATCTGTTTTATTTTTAAATAGTGACAACTGATATTATAAGTTACATGTTTCAATAAAAGTTTTAAATTTTCCGCTATTTTTACAGTAGGTCACTCCGGTGGCCCTAATGTGACTTCTCGGATCGGATCGGATCCTCCGTATCGGTCTGGGTGGTTACATTCACTAACACTAAATGAACATGTTCGCGAACATTAAACAAACATGTTTGTGAACAATAAATAAACGAACACAAACACTTTCAAAAATAAATAAAAGAACATGAATGTGATATTAAAAATTTAATCGAACAAGAACCAAAAACAAACTTCTTCAAAAATAAACAAATGAACACCAACATAACCTTGTTCATTCAAGATCGGTTCATTTACACCCCTAAAAGTGATTGATGTTGAGAGTGTGACTTAGATGATGGCATACACCCATCTCTTTCTATGTTTGATATTTATAATTCCATAAATGATATATTTATATATATATATATATATATATATATATAAGAAGTAAAATGGAAGTTACCCTCTTTTAAAAGAAAATTATAATCCGTGAAGGTTAAAACTATAATTTTTTCACTTTTGCTATTGGGTTGAAAAATATTTAAACACAATGCTAATCAAAATAAACTCGTTACTTCATAATGAAAAATATTTTTCAACAAGTGAAGGTTAAAACTATAACTTTTTTCCACTTTTTCTATTGAATTGAAAAAAAAAATTGAAACGTATTTTTCTCTAAAAATTATCTTTTTGACATTGTTTATGGCTCCAAAAGTTCTTTAGGCTTCTAGAGTTATTTTTTAAACGCAATGTTAAATGTGACATGAATCAACTAAGTTATCGAATGTGAAAACTGAATCAGTTATTTTTTTTATCAATTTTAATCGTTCACATTAATATTCTTTAGATATTATCTTCACGTTCAAATTAAATCTTAAAAAGTTATTAAATCTCTAAAGAGTTATTAAATATAATATATCAATAATATGACGTGGTATGTGATATCAACTTTATAAGCTTTTTTAAAGAACAATTATAAAAATGTTATTAAATCTCTAAAAATATTGTTAAAAATAAAAAGTTATAATATCATGTATCAATACTATGATGCGGTATATGATATCAATTAATTAAAAATGCTAAATGTATCCGTCAACGATGCTTTCAGGGTAAATTGATGAAATTTCAAAACAAATGAGCTTAATGGATGTTAAAAATAATTCAAGATATTAAATATTTTTTAAAAAGTTAAAAAGCTTTTAAACTCCTTTAGGGTGGGGGGAATGTCAAATATTGTCTAATTTGAAGGGTTCTTTTACAAGGAAAAAAGAAGAGTTGAGATTCCTACTTTTGTAAGTTTAGAGAGTGAGGAACTTGAGGGTTCTTAAGCAATGTTTCAGAATTAAGCCTTTTGAATATATATAAAAAAAAGTTTTGGAAGACTTACCATCCTTTAAGGGTATAATTTAATTCGACTGGAGTATAAATGAAACTCAATATAATCTACCGGACACCGAGGGTCTTACAAGACAAAAATGGGAAAGTTAATCATTATCATAAAGGAAGCTAAGAGAAAAAAAGGGTTTGAATGGAGGATTTCTTCTTATGACTAACCATTTTCGGAAGTTAAAAAAGATTGCCCAAGGTAGGAGCAGAAAAAGTATGTAGGAGATGCACATTCATTTAATAAGTAGGTATATAATGAAGAAATTGTTTTAAAAAAATTTGATAATTTTGGAGTTTTGAATGAAAAATTGATCCAAACGTTGTTGAAGAAAATGTGGACTCAATTGTTGGTTCGTAAATGTGCATATGTGCACGATGTGGGTAACGTAAATTTTCAAACCGGTCTAGCTCTTTCTGGGCATAGGGATATTTAACTCAAATTTGAGATATTTGCCTCAAATAAAGCATATCTTTTGAAAATTTGTTTTGGAATTAAAACGATAAATATTAAAGGTTTCTTTAATCAAAACATGAATTTTTGAATTTGTTTGATTCTCATTAATGATTCACTAGGTAAAAAATTTCCAATTGTTCAGAATGTGAACTCCCTATAAATATCATCTTAACCTACTAGGTTAAAAAAATTGAAAACAACTCAAAAACTATTCAAAAGGTTTTGCTCTCCTCTAGTTTTTTTCTAGTGATATGCGAAGACAAGGAATACTTCGTGATCTCGATAGTTTTGCTACTTTGTGCTGATCATCTCGTTGATGTATCTTGGCACACAAACGACCAAAGATCTCAAGCACCAAGGACTGTCCGAAAATTTGTCTTAAGGAAACTGCGTAATTGTAGATCTCAACATATATCTATTCATATATGTATGGTTTTATATTCATATTATTTAATCAAATATTTTCCATCTTATTAATTGTGTTAGTTTTATTCTTGATTCATGTACACGAATTTTACGACTAGCTCCTGTCGAGGAATTGAATGTCAATTTCAGCAACTTTTATGAATCACCATGGAATTAAATTGTGGACCTATAAAATATTTGACTTTTATTTTCTTTTCATATCGGATTGTTATGCCTATAACAATCTTGAGACATATTTTATTTTTTACATTTCTGGAAAAAAATAAATATGAGACGATTCAAAAATCTTGGAAAATTGAGAAAAGAAAATAAATTCAATTTCAGGATTTGTCATGTAGTTTTAACGGGTTTGTCAAATGTGGACAAATCTATTTAAATAGAAATTGTCGTTAAAATAACATTGTTTACTAAGTTTGAAACGTTGTTTCTGTTTGATAATAAAAATTGAAAACAAGCTAGACTGATTTGAATCTGCGCAATTTCATGATGATTAACGCATGGTGATTTGCCTTTTTCACAAATAAAAGAATAAATGTGATTCATTGGTTATTAAAAAAATTCATATATGGTTATTACCTATAAATGTAGAGCAATTAAAGAATCAATGTGATTATTTATATATTATGGTATTATTGGATAATCTCATTATGCTAAGATTTCACCCATAAAAGTGCACATGAGCATTAATCATGATATTATCGTTATGATATTATTACCATAAAACCTTTGGCCTATTAATATGGAATATTAAATATGGCATGAATAAAGAATACATGTAGTATTTATAATTATTATTAAATGTTATTATCTTTTGTGTTTTTTGGAAACACTATAAATTTTATTATCGTACTAAAAATTTATTTTGAGAAATTTTATAGATACAAACAAATTTAAGGTTTAATCCAAGGCTTTTTGATTATTGTGTTATCAAAAGTAAAATCAAAGGATTAGTTCCTTTTGATTATTGTGTTGTTAAAAGTAAAATCAAAGGTTTAGTTCCTTTTGATTATTGTGTTGCCAAAAGTAAAATCAAAGGATTAGCTCCTTTCTATTACTGATTGTGAAAATTAAAATTAAAGGACTAGTTCCTTCTGATTATTGGGTTGGTAACATTAAAGGGTTAATTCCTTTTGATTTATGTTTGTTAAACAAAATCGAGTTGTTGTGATATATCTATTTAAAGTTTTAGTGTTACTAATCTCGTTGGTTAACAGATTATAAAGGAAATAAATCACCATAATTATTTTATCATTAGAATCTTGTGTTTATTATATCTTTGCAAGTAAAAATAAATTCAACAATTTATTTTCCAATTTTGTAAAAGAAAATAAATTGTTGAATTTAATTTTCCTGCGAATCTCGCATGATTTTGACATGTAAAAGGAAATAAATCGTAGAATTTATTTTTCTATTTTGAAAAAAGAAATAAATTGATAATTTTTTGTTTTTCCAAATAATCTTGTATGATTCTGATATGTAAAAGGAAATAAATCCTTGGATTTATTTTCTTATTTTTTAAAAGGAAATAAATCATAGAATTTAGTTTCTTAGTTTGTAAAAGGAAATAAATCGTTAGCTTTATTTTCTTATTTTGTAAAAAGAAAATAAATCGAAACAACTCGTTCGATTTATTTTCCTATTTTATAAAAGGGAATAAATTGTTGGATTTATTTTCCTATTTTGTAAAAGGAAATAAATCATTAGATTTTTTTGTAAAAAGAAATAAATCGTTGGATTTATTTTCCTATTTTTGTAAAAGGAATAAAATCATTGGATTTATTTTTCTATTTATAAAAGGAAATAAATCGTTTGATTTATTTTCCTCTTTTGTAAAAGGAATTAAATCACTATATTTATTTTTTGGGAATCTTATATGATTCTTGTTTGTAAAAGGAAATAAATTGTTGGATTTATTTACATGATTTGTAAAAGAAAATAAATCGGTGGATTGAATTTTTTTTCTCTTGTGAATCAAGTATGATTCTATTTTGAAAGAAAGAAAGAAATCATTAAATTTATTTCTTTAAAATCTCAGTATGTTTGTAAAGTGAGATCTTGAAAGTAAATTTATTTTGGAAATTGAATTTCGTCGCAATAATGGGTTTACCTTATCTACTTTTACAAACAAGAAGTAATAAACATTTTATTACCTTCATTGGTGATAGAAAAAACTATTGCTATATATTTGCTGAAGAGAAAAGGTAAAGCTATAAATTCAAAGTTGAAAAATCAACTTAATAAAATCATTAAGATGGTAAGAAGTGATTATGATGGTGAATAAATTGAACCATTAATTGGTTAATACTGTGCACAACATGATATTATTCATGAAGTGACACCATCATGGGGGTAGCAAAGAGGAAGAATTATTTCTTAAAAAGGAAATGATAAACGCAATGCTAAGAAGTTATGGGTTATCATAGAACATGTAGGGGAAATTGTTATTTTTTTCAGCTAATTACCTTTTAAATAAGGTTATCCGGAGAAACATTGACAAGACACCATATGAGTTATGGACACATATGAAATCTTTCTACAATTACTTGAAAATGTGGGGGTGTCTTGTAAACATAATGATCTCATTATCGAAGGAAATGAAAATAAACCCTAAAACAATGGATTGTATTTTCATTGGTTATATAGATTATATAAAAACATATCGATATCTTGTGTATGAATCAAAGAACCCTGAGATTCACAAGAACACAATAATGAAATCAAAGAATATCTCATTCTTAGAAAATTTATTCCTTTATAAAATTAAGGAAGATGATCAAAGACTATGAATAAATATAAGTCTATATGTTTAACAAAAGATTGAAACAATGATGTTGTCATTATGGAAAACCTCTGAAAAACAATTATGAGAACTGAGATGTCTCAGATATATTCAATATTATGGATTGTAGGTATATAATAAAGAAATTGTTGAAGATGCTCATTCATTTAAAAAGATAGCCCAAGTTAGGATGAGAAAGAGTATGTAGGATATGCACATTCATTTATAAATAGGTATATAATTAAGAAATTGTTGGGAAAAAATCGATAATTTTGGGGATTTGAATAAGAAACTTATCCAAACGTTGTTGAATAAAATGTGGACCCAATTATTGGTTCGTAAATGTGCAGACGTGCACGATGTGGGTAACGTGAATGTCCAAACCAGTCTAGCTCTTTGTGGGATTGCGGATATTTTAACCCAAATGTGAGATGTTTTCCTCAAATAGAGAAAATATTTCCAAAATTGGTTTTGGAATTAAAAGGATAAATATTAAAGGTTCCTTTAATCAAAACAGTAATTTTGGAAATTGCTTGCTTGATTGATTCTCATTAATGCTTCACTAGGTCAAAAATTTCCAATTGTTCACAATATGAACTCCCTATAAATACAGTGTTAACCTACTAGGTTAAAAAATTGAAAACAACTCAAAAACTATTCGAAATGTTGTACTCTCCTCTAGATTTTTCAGTTATAGACAAAGACAAGGAATACTTCGTGATCTTAGCAGTTGTGCTACTGTGTGTTGATCATCTTGTTGTTGTATCCAGGGAGACAGACAACCAAAGATCTTAAGCACCAAAGAGTGGTAGAAAATCTGGCTTAAGGAAATTGCGTAATTGCATACCTCAACATATTTTTTATTCATATATTTATGGTTTTTATTTAATTTAATCAAATATTTTCTATGTTATTAATTATGTTTGTTTTGGTCTTGATTCATGTACACGAATTTTTCGACGAGATATTACCGAGGAATTGAATGTCGTTTGTCGCGACTTGTATGAATCACCGTAGAGGCAAATTGTGGATCTATAAATATTTTATTTTTATTTTCTTTTCGTCTCGGATTGTTATACCTATAACAGAAATTAATATATTTTATTTGCAATCTGATCATTAAGAAAAACATTGCAATCTGATCATTAAGAAAAACATTAAGCTCACATGTTTTTTTCCTGATACAACAAAAAGAATAGGCAGCATTGTGCTGTTCCTTCAAGACCATAAAAACAATTGTGTATATGAAAAATAAATGCAAATGAAGCTCTATGTACATCAAGACGGAAACTTTCAATATGATTGTTCAAGTATCACCGGGCAAATTATGATCTTAAAATACACTTGAGTCCTTTGCCTACCATAGATTTTCTTCCCGATCGAGTAGTTGATCCCTGCTTAAAAAACAAAAAAAAATTTGCTAATTTGATTCCATACAAATCCTTATCAAATGCCAATGAAGAGCTTATGTAGGCATGACAAAGTAATACCTTGCGACTGACAGCATCCCCTTCGTGTTTGACCATCATGTTATTTGCGTTACAATCGCCTGTAGAACAAAAATGACGTTAATGCCTTTGGCAACCATAATAATAATAATAATAATAATGAAGGCTCACCATGGGTGTTGTCATCGAAAGATGAATTGCAATATACCCTGAAACTTAGCGAGTGAGGTATTTCTGTTCCATCTTCCTCCTCATTCTCGTCCTTGTGGTAATCTATCCCTCTCTCGTCGGACCTCCACTTACCCTTCGAATCGTTGTCTCCATCTCCGTCTACCGACAATGGCTTCGGTATCACCACAGAGGCACTGTTCTTTCTATGAACAACTCTTAATTGACGCCTTTGACTGTCCTCTCCTCCTACTGTGTTGTCAAATTTTGTAACGCCACAACCCATCGTTGGAGAGTCATGCACCGGGGACACCTCAAGCAATATTATCTCATGTTTTCTTTTTTCTTTTGTCAAAAGAAAAAAAAAAGTAGAAGAAACAGAGTCAGAGATCAAACGTGAATTGTGGGATTTAGCTAGTTAATTATGTTATTGATTGGAACCTTCCTTTTATTTCTTTTTTCCTCCTTTGCTTGTGTGGTATAACAAATTTTGGCATTTTATATAAATGAAAATAAATTTATGTTAATTTTTCATTGTTTGATTAGAGATCTCCTAATGGATACGACATCTAATTGCCACTTATATAAGTAAAGATAATAATTATCATTTTTTTAATTGAATTATCATGTTATTATTCATTTACTTTGTAATTAGGTGTTATACTTGAAAAAGGGAGGGTAAACTGTATTAATTACGGTAATATCATATTTAACAAAATATTTTCCAATTAAACTTGTTAGTTTGGATCTAAAAATTGCTTCAAGCTAAATTATGAATTAAAAATTTTATAAGCGGGAAAGTAAATAATATGAGATTGGAAATAAATAGATGATATATAAATGATGAGATTTAATGTGGTTTAGTTTTGTCAAATTAAATGAAAGAAATTAATAGTCAATTGAGGTTTGTGGTTTAGGGTTCATAGTTTGAAATTTTGAGATTTTAGGTTTGCATTTAGAGTTTTAGGATTTAGTGTTTGGGATGTAAGATTGAGGTAAAAAAATTATTGTTTTACTGTGCGTTAAAAAATATTTATTTATGGATTATAAATTTAAATTAAATCCAAGCAATTTATTTATTTAATTCTAATGGTTATAATTAGTGTAAAACTTTTTAGTTTTACATAGCGTAAGTGTAACACCTATAACTCGTATACGTCTCAAAATACGAGTTAAAAATGTCATATTAACATTTCAAACATTCTTTGTACATAAACCCTTAATTTTGTTTCATTTAAAGACTTTTGTTCAACCAGTTAACACTATTTAATGAATCGCATAAAATAATAAATTAATAATTTGTCATTCAAAACAAAATCGATTTAAGCAACAACTAGACAGTTCAATGTTGTTTCATTAACTATATAAAACTGCCTAAATACTGCTTAATTTAAAATCCATTTAAAGCATTATATATATACTATTCATTTATACTTTTAGATATAATTAAGGCTATAAAAAATAAAATGGTCCTAATTTACTATTACAAACTATCAAAATAAATTCGATGAAGAAACATACAGATATAATATACATGCCACTAAAAGTAAATTAAAATATGCTCGGGAGGCTCCTCACTTCACGTTCTTTTCTTTATCTGAACCTACACATGAAAATCATCATGCATTAAGTAAAATTTAGTGAGTCAGTAAAAAATTTTAGGGTGAGATAGAACATTAAAATATCATAAATATTTTAAAGCATTAAAATGTAATATAAATAAATTCATTGAACTTTCAAACCGATTATTTAAGCCAATTTCTTCATCAGAAGCCTGAAAATCATCATCTAATGATTTTATCAAAATCATAATAAACATTATAAGACATAATACTTCTTTCAATTTTTTTCTATTCACACACAAATTTTTTCATCAGAAGCCCAATGTATATTTAAGAGAATGCAAGGCACGTGAGTAAGACATATGTGCGCATTAAGCACAAACGGTGCTATCATCAGAATCAGAACATGCACTCCAAGTGCAATTATATCATTTGCACCAACGGTGCAATACATAATGTACATGAATGTAATAGATCAGAATCAGACTTACTCAATTTCATGGCATGCCAAGTGTACCTACGAATCTCAATGCAACATACAATGAGCTTTCGAATCATATCATATTCATTTAATAATAAACATTTCCAAATCAGATTCATATTCATTTAATAATCATAAAAATCATAACTTGGGCAGTTCATACCCTAAAATCATTCATTAAACCTTTATATAAACATTATGGAAATATTCCATAATTAAAATAAAATCATACTTTTAAAAATAACATGAGGTTGAGTTTATGTATCATACAATGTACTTTTCTATAACTTTATGTCATTTATATATTCAAAATTTCTAATCAGTGACATTTTCAAGCATCTTTTATCAAAACCAGTGCATGGGGCAAATCATACCCGAAATCGTTTTAGAGAATCCATTTGAACATCTTTTCAGAAAATATCATATAAAAACATATTGTGTAATTTCATACCCAAATTCATTCAATAACCATTTTAGAAAATCATTATAAAAATATTTCTTAATATGATTCAATTTCTTTTTCTTTCAAAACATTAGAGGTTGACTTATCACAATTCTTCCTCAATCAGTATAATTAGATAAATAAAATGCACTCACGTTAGCATCAGTATATAACCTTTAATGATGATATTTTTTTCAATCATTCACTTGGTCTTTTACTTCCAACTAGATTCAATCACAAGACTTATCATAGTCTCTATGGATATGGTGATTCACGTTTTGATGGAGAAGAAGAAGTTGATTTTTCTTTATTTTCCTTTCAATTATCACTTAATGCCCATTACTTTATAACAATTAAATGAATTTAAAATTCATTTAAAACTAGTTTACCATTTTGCCATTAATGAAACTTGATAATTTCATCCATGCCACCATAATATTTTCCAATTTAATATTCAATGTCAAAGATCAACAAAAAAAAAATTCCATTTTCCACCTTTGCCCTTTGAATTTTTAGAAATTACAATTTAGTCGTTTAAATTACCAAATTTCAGTTTAACATGGAAAATTGACATTAATTCCACTGATCCATGTTACATGTGACTGTTCTAAATTTTGGAAATAATATTTCCAACCTTTCTTTATCATTCTTCAGATTTTCGTTAAATTCCGGTTTGATTCGATTATCTAATTTTTTATTGAACTTTATTGGTTTATAGCTTTTAATGCAAATCCCAAATCAAAATTTTGATTCCCAAGAAAAAGTAAATTTTGCAATAAAATATTGATTTACGGAAAAAATATATAAATTTTAAAATTATATTTTGGTCCCTAAACTTTCCAAAATTTATACTTTGACCACTAATCTTTCAAAATTTACATTTTTCTCACTAACCAAAATTCTGATGTACTACAATTCTTCCCCATTAAGAAAATTTTTCCTTGAATTCTTAACATGTACATGATTCAGCCAATAAAATTTTCACCTTTCACTTAACATCTACTTTCATGTCTAACTTTATTAGTCTTATGCTTCCTTCAAATAACTTCAACAGATAGCATCACTTGTTTTCTAAATACTTTAACTTCCTACTTTAATATCCTTATCAATTATTCTTCATAGTCAAATCTATTTGAATCTCAAACTTTTCAGTATGACAGCACGTGAAACTTCAATACATAAATATTTCATAAATTCTCGTTATTTTCCAAAATAAAACTAATAACTAGTCTATTAAATCGATTCTTTTAATAGCCTCATTTAGACTAATAATTTATCAGCTTAACTTTTCTTATTCTCTAAATCATAATATCTTCCTTTCAACAATGCTTTGAAAAATAGTTTATCCTTAACTTGATATTTAATCTCTTTTCCTTTTCAAGCTCATTTAAAATACTAGCGATCGATAACCATCTTACTATTCTTTCGAATAATGTTTACCTTATTTTCAACTTCTTTCGAATAATGTTTACCTTATTTTCAACTTCTTTTGATTTAATCAATTATTCTAAACTTTCATTCCTTTATGATCAATATCATAGTATCATCATTAGCTTCCGCAACACTACTAAATCTTCATGTAAGCACATTAACTATCAACTCTTGATCACAATTCAGTACGATTCCCTTTTATAAGCTTTAAGTTTTCCTAAAACATAAACTATAACTTTTACTTTTTTCTTTGTTACACATATCAGACCATTATGAAATGCATCACTATCAAACATGTAATCCTTTCATGAATTATCACAATCAATTTACTCAGACAGTTTGCGCTACTAGTTAAGAAATAATATTTTGTATTAATGTATGCACTCAAAAATTACTCTTTCTAGTTCTGCTTGTAAAATTTATAGTGATTTTCTAATGCAACCTACAAAATCTGATTTGAGCAGAATTTGTTGTCCTAATTTCTATCCAATCATTGGTTAAAAATTCATATCTTCTAATATATAATTAGGAATCAACTTCCACTTGTTTTAGACAAAACTATACAGATAGAAAACTCTAACAGTGTAAAAATCACCTTCTAACACTTTCTATAAAATTTATAGCGATTTTCCCAAAGTTATTCTTGAAATCATAGAATCGTGATAGACTTCACTATTCTACATCTTTATCTTGCTTGAAATTTATCAGTCGAGAAAAATGAAATATCTTTTCTCCACAGCTTGATAAGTGGGAAGAGAATCTACAAGAAAATTTTCAAAATCTTCGATAAGTAAAGAATTCTAAGAAACTTTAAACTTCAGAAAAATTCCTTGAATTTCCTACTCTATTATAACTCTTACTTTGCAATGAAAAACTTTTATACCTCTAGGAGATTATGAAATATTATACAAAGATATATATCATATCCTTCCTTTGATCGCTACTAAAGGTATTCAAATAAAATATCAGTTTTAGAAAGATTCCAATGTACTATTTAGTTAATCTAGAATTACATCCATCCTTTGGAAATACATCCATCTTTTACTAATAGGACTTACCCACACGTTCTAACCTTGAAGGTTAATCGCTACTTTATCTATTGTGTTTATTTTCTATATAGTTTCTTATCTCGATATTCTTTCTCTAAGTACTATGAACTTAAAACTCCTTTCGAGCCTTCCAAATTAATAACTTTATGCAACAGTCTAATATTACATGATATGGAAATAACTGCTCTACATTCAAACTTATTATGAAATCTCCGAAGGATGAAATAATTTCACCAGATTCAATAAGAACTTAAATCTCTTTGAACTTTTAGCGGAAATTTATATACAACGTACCCATGCCCTCTGGTATTAAGGGTTTAGATTTTACTCTTATCACTCAAGATTAACTCAAATAAAATATCTCTTGAATCAACTTTATACATATCTTATATATTTATCAAAATTTTGGACATCCTATAGAAACCCTAGAGTCATCAGTAAATTCAACGATCTAAAGGTCCTCTTCAATCTTAAATTTTCTTGCATAACCTCTAAACATACCAATAGATTGATATAAATCGATAACTTCATTCTTTAAATGATCAAGATGTGACCACATCTCAGCCTCTTTTCTCATTGAAAGGTGGTGGATTTCTCCCACAAATTGTAGGATAATTGCCTACAACTCCAACATTTGTAGGGCAAAATAATAAATTCTCTCTAGTCTGTTTGGGTCAATTACAATCTCAATATTCTTTTTAGCATTATCAGTTCTGACCTTTACTCTTAGCTTCATCCTGAAGCTTAAAATCGATCGTTTGAGAAGATCCTTCTGCTCCCGACATTGAACACAACCACATTTCAAATTTACGTTAGTAAGGAACAACATCAACAATTCAATAACATAACCATACAAGATCAGTAATATTGACATCCTAGTGGCATGTACACATTTTAACATAAAACAAACTCATTTTAAGGCAATAATCGACTAAACCTGGCTCTGATACAAATAAATGTAACACCATTAACTTGTATACATACTTAAATACGATTTAAAAATGTCACACAAACTTTTTATAACTTTACATACTCAAAAACCCATAAAATTTTGATTCATTTTAAAATTTTCAATTTATCCATTAAAACCAAACCAAAACACTAACTAATTTAAAAATCAACTAGTTAACTTTTAAAACATAATAATATAAAATATTATTCTTTTATATTACTACTTATATCTACTACCAACCATATTAAAGCAACTTTATCAGAGCAACCATAATAATCATAATATACATACCAATCAAAATAATATCAATGATCTCTTAGTGATATTGTAGGTCGATATGATTTCCCCATAAGAGATGCTCACAGTGCTCCTCATTTCATGTACTTATCTTTTATTTACCTACGTGTGAAAATCATCACACACTAAGTATAACTTAGTAAGGCATTATAAGCAAATTAAGGTGAAAAAAATATAAAACAACTTAATAAAATCAAAACAATATAATTCTTTCTATAAAACTTTCGAATTTCGCAAGTCGGTTTTAATCAGTCATTTCCCATCTTTAAAACCTGTCAAAACAAATATCTCACATATCCATAAAAAAAGATACGATAATAAAATGTCAAATCTTAATAATTAATAAAATATTCATTTTCTTTAAGTCATATTTCTAGTTTTAATAACCAATATTTTCACATTTCAGATTCATAACACTTTTTTAGATTCATAACCCATTTTCGGATTCAGAACTCATTCATAACTCATTTTCAGATTCATAACCCAATATATATCGAAAGAAAATGCAAAGTACACGAGTCAGACGAGTGTGCATAGTAAGCACTAAGGTGTCATCAAAACAGAAATATAAACTCTACGTGCAATCATCAGATATAGAAATATGCACTCCAAGTGCAATCATATAATGTACACGAATGTACCAGACCATAATCAAAATTACTCCACCTCATGGCATGCTAGTTGTACTTACGACTCTCAATGCAACATAAAATAGGCTTTTCTATAACTTTATGTCATTTATATATTCAAAATTTCTAATCAGTGACATTTTCAAGCATCTTTTATCAAAACCAGTGTATTGGGCAGTTAATAGCCGAAATCATTTTAGAGAATTGCTTCGAATATCCTTTCAGAAAATATCATATAAAAAACATATTGGTTAATTTCATACCGAAAATCATTCAATAACCATTTCATAAAATCATTATAAAAATATTTATTAATATGATTCAATTTCTTTTTCTTTCAAAACATCAGAGCTTAACTTATCGCAATTCTTCCTCAAACAGTATAATTAAATAAATAAAATGCGCTCACCTTAGCCTCACAATCAAACTTTTAATGACAATATTTTTTATCATGTAATTGATCTTTCATTTTCGACTCGATTCGATCACAAGACTTATCGTAGTCTCTATGGCTATGGTGATTCACGGTATGATGAAGAACAACAAGTTGATTTTTCTTTATATTTCATTTCAATTATCACTTAATACCCATGGCTTTATAAAAAAACTAAATGAATTTAAAATTCATTTAAAACTAGTCTACCATTTTACCATTAATGAAACTTGATAATTTCATCCATGCCACCATAATATTTTACAAGTTAATAGTCAAAGTAAAAGATCAACAAATAAAAGTCTACTTTCCACCTTTGCCGTTTGGATTTTAATTTTTTTTTAATTTAGTCACTAAATTTCCAATTTGTAGTTTAACATGGAAAATTGAACTGAATTCCATTGATCCATGTTACAAGATACTGTTCTAAATTTTGGAAATAATATTTCCAGCCCTTCTTTATCATTCTACAGATTTTCATGAAATTCCGGTTTGATCTGATTATCCCAATTCTTACAAACTTTATTGGTTTATAGCTTTTAATACAAATCCCGAATCAAAATTTTGATTCCCATGAAAATGTAAATTTTGCAATAAAATATTCATTTACAGAACAAAATATATAACTTTTAAAAAATATATTTTTGGTCCCTAAACTTTTCCAAAATTTATACTTTGACCACTAATATTTTAAAATTTATGTTTTTGTCACTAACCAAAATTTAGGTGTACTACATTATTCCCCCTTAAGAAAATTTGTCCTCGAATTCTTAACATATACTTGATATAACCAATAAAAATTTCACTTTTCATTTAACATGTACATTCATGTCTAACATTCTTAATCTTATGCTTGCGTCAAAGAACTTCAACAGATAACATAACTTGTTTTCTCAATACTTTAACTTTCTATTTTAATATTGTAACCCCCAAGACCCGGCCTGGACATTAGGCCCAAACCTAGGCGGTCACTTATCGCATTCAGAGATTCTTTTCATATTTAAATCAACGTTAAAATCCATATAAAAGATTCATATGATAAACATATATGTATACATATGTAAGAAAAATGTATAAAGCATATACATATCAAAATACCATAGAAAACCATATAAAATATTTACATAACAAAATATCGATAATACAGATATATCAAGACGATAGCAAAACACATATCACTAAAATATAACTGAAAGGCAGAGATATACAGTAGTACAAAAGTATGAGTAGTAGAGTCGATCCTCCTGATGCCAAGTCTGCTAGTCTAGTATGATATTATCTGAAAATGTTAAAATTTACGGAATAAGTTAAAAACCTCATTGTGCTCCTTACGGTGTATAAAAATATATAGATAGAATATCTTAGTAAAATCAGTTTATCAAACATGTTTTAAATCATGAACACTACCCACGTCCGATTACCATAATGTGTAGGTTCCCAGAACCATACACCCACTTGTACACCCAGTACGGGCTTACCCTATCCACAAAGCAAGGGAACCTACAGTAAAGACTTACCCTAAGAACAAAGACGAGGAGCCTGCGGAAAGCGGTAAGGTCTTACCCTTGCACATAGTAGAGGAGCTTGTAGAAACGGTAAGGTCTTACCCTTGCACTTAGAAGAGGAGCATGCAGAAACGGTAAGGTCTTGCAAGTAATAGACTAGGCCTGAATACTTCCTCCAACAATACCCCCAATTATAGTAATAAACATGTATATATTCAAGTGAAAACGATAATTAATCTATTAAAACATGAAAAAGGTTTCATGTTTGGAAATCATATACAAAAATATGGTAATCAGAAATCAAATCAATAATATACGGTAAATCAGATGTCGGATAAGTAGTATTCAGAAATAAGGTATCATGTCGTAAAAATATTTAAAATTATCACAAATCTGAAAGAGTTTAAATGGTTAGTTTAAAAATAGTAATGTAACAGCATAAGGAAACACACCTGTATCGATTTAAGTAGTCTAATAGGGAAGCCTACAACTGATTATGTCTACCACGATCAGCAGCAGTGCTAGATCATACGAATCGAAAAATCCATATCGGAATCCTAATAAGAATAATATTAACCTTTCTATAAATAATTTATGGAAACCTATGGGTAACTCTCGTAGAATGCGGATCGAGCGGATATGATAGATGGGAAACACCGGACCTAACTGACCCACAGTCAGGTGAAACACGAGTACCTTCATAAAAATATCTTATTGGATCAATTCCATAACCAACTCTCAAATAAATAAGCAAAAATGCTAAAAATACTAAGCATTTTTTGATTAATGAGCTCGATCGTGGATTTCAAGCCAGAATTTGGCAAAACAAACTTCGAAATCAGACTCAGAACGTCGAAAAACATAAAATATGACTAATTGAAAATTTTTGACTTTTTGGTCAAAGTTAACGGTCAACGGTAAATTTTCGGACAACACTCAACGGTCAATGTTGGATTGGGTTGGATCGTGTCGAGTCGGTTCGGGTAAATGGTTTGGATTAGTAGGTCGGGTCGGATCAGTCCATTTGCAAGCAGTCCACAAGGCAGTGGACTTTCTCCATGCGCAGGGGCGGCACGTGGGGGGCATGCAGGGCTGTAGGGGGTCGGAAAAATTCTAAAAAGATTCATAAGTGTGTTTTAAGGGGTTTTGAGACACTTACCAAACTCCATTCACAACGTTGAACGGCGAAGAGCACGATTTCAAAATGATAAAAACTTGATATTCCTCACACCTTCACACGCCGACGTCAACGAAGAAAAAAAGGAAAACGGTGGACTCAGGACGATGCAAGGAACATGATGATGCGGGAGGAGTCGAAAACAGAGCAACGATCGGCGATGAAACGACGATAAAATATTTGTTTCTAAAAGAGAAAATATTAAAGAGAGAGAAAAATTAATTAATTTTCCCCAGATTTGGGGTTATATAAACACTTAAAAAGGAAAATGGCTCATTTAACTTTTCTTATTATGTATATCATAATATCTTCCTTTCAACAATACTTTGAAAAATAATTTATCCTTCACTTGATATTTAATCTCTTTTTCTTTTCAAGCTCATTTAAAATCCTAGCAATCGATAGCCATCTTACTATTCTTTTAAATAATTCTTAAATTATTTTCAACTTCTTTTGATTTAATCAATACTTTAAACTTTCATTTCTTTAAGATCAATATCATGTATAATCATTAGCTTCTGCTGCACTAGTAAATCTTCAAGTAAGCACAATAACTGACAATTCTTGATCACAATTCAATACATTTCCCTTTTCTAAGCTTTAAGCTTTCCCAAATCATAAACTATAACATTTAGTTTTTGCCTTGTTATACATGTTATACCATTATGAAATACATCACTATCAGACATGTAATCCTTGCATGAATTATCACATTCTCTTTACTTTGACAGTTTGCTCTACAAGTTAAGAAATAATATTCTATATTAATAATTCAACTTAAAGTTTATTTCATTTGTTCCATTAAAAACTAGACTCTAATATGAGTCTACCCATATAAAGTACTATTTCTAGTTCCACTTGTACAATTTATGGGCAATTTTCTAATTCATCCTACAAATCTGATTTTAGCAGAATTTGCTGTCCTAATTTCTGACCAATCATCGGCTAAAAATACATATCTTCTAATATATAATTAGGAATCAACTTTCTCTTGTTTTATACAAAACTAAACATATAGAAAAATCTAACAGTGTAAAAATTACCTTCTAACGCTTTCTATAAAATTTATAGCAGTTTTCCCAAAGTTATCATTCAAATCATAGAATCTTGATAGACTTCAAAATTGTGCATCTTTGTCCTGCTTGACATTTATCAGTCGAGAAAAATGTCATATCTTTTCTCTATTACTTGATAAGTGTGAAGAGAATCTATAAGAAAATTTTCAAAATCTTTGATAACCTGAGAAATCTAAGAAACATTCAACTTTAGAAATATTATTTGAAGTTCCTACTCCATTATAACTCGTACTTTCCAATGAAAAAGTCGTATTCCTCTAGGAGATTCTGAAATATTATACAAAGATATATATCATATCCTTCCTTTAATCACTGCTAAAGGTATTCAAATCAAATATCAGTCTTAGAAAGATTCCAATGTACTTTTTAGCTAAACTAGAAGTTCATCCATCCATTGGATATAAACTCATATATTACTACTACGACTTACCCACATGTTCTATACAATTTCTTATCTCGGTACTATTTTTCTAATTACTATGATCTTAAAACCCCTATTGGGTCTTTCGAATTAATAACTTTATCCAACATTCTAATATTACTTGATAAGGAAATAACTGCTCTACATTCAAACTTATTTTGTATTCTCTGAATGATGAAATAATTTCATCAGATTCCCTATGAACTTAACTCTCTCTGAAATTTTAGCGGACAATTTATATATCGCTTACCTTTGTCCTCCAGTCTTAAGGGTTAAGCCTTTACTATTATCACTCAAGATTAGATCAAATCAAACATCTCATTAATCAAGTTAATACTTATCTTATATATTTATCAAAATTTTGGACATCCTATAGAAACCCTAGAGTCATTAGTTAATTCAACGATCTTAGGGTCCTCTTCAGTCTTAACCTCTAAACATACTAATATGTTTCTCTAAATTGATAACTTCATTCTTTAAACGATCAAGATGTGGCCACATCTCAACTTCTTTCTCATTAAAAGGCGGTGCATTTCTCCGACAAACTGTAGGATAATTTCCTAAAACTCCAACCTTTCTAGGGCAAAATACTGAAATTCTCTTTAGTTTGTTTGGGTCAATTACAATCTCAATATTCTTTTTAGCATTATAAGTTCTTACCTTTACTCTTAGCTTCATCCTAAAGCTTAAAATTGATCCTTCAAGAGGATACTTCTACTCCCGACATCGAACACAACCATATTTCAAAATTACGTTAGTAAGGAGCATCATCAACAATTAAATCACCTAACTATACCAGATCAGTAATATTGACATCCTAGTAGCATGTACACATTTTAACATAAAACACAGTCCTTTTAGTTCGATAATCAACTAAACCTGGTTCTGATACAAATAAATACAACACCCTTAACACAAATGCATACTTAAATACGAGTTAAAAATGTCACACCGACTTTTTATAACTTTACATACTCAAAAACCCATAATTTTTTGTTTTATTTTAAAATTTTCAATTTATATATTAAAACCAAACCAAAACCTTGTCTAATTTAAAATCAACCAATTAAATTTTAAAACATAATAATATAAAATATTATTCTTTTATACTACTACTTACATCTACTACGAACCATATTAAAGAAGTTTTATCAGAGCAACCAGACATTCATATTATACATGCCACTAATAAATTAAAATAATATCAATGATGTATAACTGATATTTTAGGTTGGTATGATTTCCCCAAAAGAGATTCTCGCAATGCTCCTCACTTCACGTCCTTATCCTTTCTTTAACTATGTGTGAAAATCATCACACACTAAGTATAACATAGTGAGGCATTATAAACAAATAAAGGTAATATAAAATATAAAACAACTTAATAAAATCAAAACAATCTAATTCTTTGAATAAAACTTTCGAAATTCACAAACTGAATTTAATTCGTCATTTCCTCGTTTTTGAAACATGTCGAACCCAATATCTCACATATCCAAAAAAATTATGATAATAAAATGTTAAATCATAATAATTAATAAAATATTAATTTTCTTTTAGGCACATTTCTATTTTTCATAACCAGTACTTTCACATTTCATATTCATAACTCATTTTCATATTCAAAGCCCAATATGTATCTAAAGAAAATGCAAAGTACGCGAGTCAGACAAGTGTGCGTAGTAAGCACTCCAAGTGCTATCATCAAAAATAGAAATATGCATTCTAGGTGCAATCATATAATGTACACGAATGTACCATATCATAATCAAAATCACTCCACCTTATGACATGCTAATTATACCTACGACTCTCAATGCAATATATAATGAGCTTTTCTATAACATTCTATCATTTATATATTCAAAATTTCTAATTAGTAACATTTTCAAAAATCATTATTAAAATATTTCTTAATATGATTCAATTTTTTTTCTTTCAAAACATCATAGCTTGACTTATCGCAATTCCTCCTCAATCAGTATAATAAAATATATAAAATGCACTCAACTTAGTCTCACTATCGAACCTTTAATGACGGTATTTTTTAATCTTGTATTTGATCTTTCGCTTCTGACTCGATTCGATCATAATACTTATCGTAATCTCTATGGCTATGCTGATTCACGGTTTGATGTAGAAGAAGAAGCTGATTTTTCTTTATTTTCCCTTTCAATTATCACTTAATACCCATGACTTTATAAAAATGGAATGAATTTAAAACTCGTTTAAAACTAGTTTACCATGTTGCTATTAATGAAACTTGATAATTTAATCCATTCCACAATAATTTTTCCAATTTAATATTCAAAGTCAAAGATCAACAAATAAAAGTCCACTTTCCACCTTTGCCCTTTGAAATTTTCCAAATTTCAGTTTAGCGTAGAAAATTGACCTTAATTCCACTAAATCTTTAAGTAAGCACATTAACTGACAACTCTTGATCACAATTTAGAACATTTCCCTTTTATAAGCTTTAAGCTTTCCCAAAATATAAACTATAACTTTTACTTTTTGCCTTGTTGCACATATCAAACCAATATAAAATGCATCACTATCAGACGTATAATCCTTGCATGAATTATCACAATCTCTTCACTCTGACAGTTTTCTCTTCTAGTTAATAAATAATATTATGTATTAATATATGCACTTAAAAATTATTCCGTTTATTTCATTACAAAATAGACTCGAATATGAGTCTAGCCATATAAAGAACTATTTATAGTTTCACTTGTACAATTTACGACGAATTTTCTAATTCAGTCTACAAAATCTAGTTTTATCAGAATATGATGTCCTAATTTCTGATCAATCACCGGTTAAAAATTCATATATTTTAATATGTAATTAGGAATCAACTTCTGCTTGTTTTACAAAAAAAAACTAGACATATAGAAAATTCTAACCGTATAAAATCACCTTCTAATTATTTCTATAAAATTTATAGCGATTTTCCCAAAGTTATCCTTCAAATCATAGAATCTTGATAGATTTCACTATTCCGCATCTTTATCTTGCTTGACATTTATCAGTCGAGAAAAATAACATATAATTTCTCCATAACTTGATAAGTAGGAAGAGAATCTATAATAATTTTTTCAAAATCTTGGATAACTAGAGAATTCTAAGAAACTTCAAACTACACAAAAATTCTTTGAAGTTCCTACTCCATTATATCTCGTACTTTCCTATGAACAACTCTTATTTCCTCTAGGAGATTCTGAAATATTATACAAATATATCATATCCTTCCTTTGATCTCTACTAAAGGTATTCAAATCAAATATTACTCTTAGATAGATTCTAATATACTTTTTAGATAGTCTAGAAGTTCATCCATCATTTGGAAAGATACTAATATTTACCCACATATTCTATCCTGGAAGGTTAATCGTTACTTTATCTCCTGTGATTCTTTTCTATAAAATTTCTTATCTCGGTACTCTTTCTTTGATTACTATGACCTTAATAGCCCTTTTCAGTCTTCAAAATTAATAACTTTATTCAACAGTCTAATATTACCTGATAGGGAAATAACTGCTCTACATTCAAACTTATTCTGAAATATCCGAAGGATAAATAATTTCATCAGATTCACTAAGAACTTAACTCTCTTTGAACTTTTAGCGGACAATTTATATACCACTTACCCATGGTATTAAGGGTTTAGCCTTTACACTTATCACTCAAACTTAACTAAAATCAAATATCTCTTGAATTAACTTAGAGTCATTAGTAAATTCAACGATCTCAAGGTCCTCTTCAATCTTAAATTTTCATGCATAACCTCTAAACATACCAATAGATTGCTATAAATCGATAACTTCATTCTTTAAACGATCAAGATGTGTACACATCTCAACTTCTTTCTCATTGAAAGGCAATGAATTTCTCCCACAAAATGTAGGAAAAATGCCTACAACTCCAACATTTCTAGGGAAAAATAATAAATTCTCTCTAGTCTGTTTCGGTCAATTACAATCTCAATCTTCTTTTTAGCATTTTCAGTTCTTACCATTACTCTTAGCTTCATCCTGATGCTTAAAATTGATCGTTTGATAAGATCCTTCTACTATCGACATTGAACACAACCATATTTCAAATTTACGTTAGTAAGGAGCAACATCAGTAATTAAATTACCTAACCATACCATATCACTAATATTGACATCCTAGTGGCATGTTCACATTTTAACATAAAACAGACTCATTTTAGGATGATAATCGGCTAAACCTATCTTTGATACAAATAAATGTAACACCCCCAACTCGTATACATACTTAAATACGATTTAAAAATGTCACACTAATTTTTTTATAACTTTACATACTCAAAAACCCATAAAATTTTGTTTCATTTTAAAAATTTCAATTTATCCATTAAAACCAAACCAAAACACTATCTAATTTAAAATTAATTAGTTAACTTTTAAAACATAACAATATAAAATATTATTCTTTTATACTACTACTTATATCTACTACCAAACATATTAAAGCAACTTTATCAGAGAAACCATAACATTCATAATATACATGCCACTAAAAAATTATCAATGATCTCTTAGTGATATTGTAGGTCAATATGATTTCCCCATAAGAGATGCTCGCAGTGCTCCTCACTTCACGTCCTTATCCTTTCTT
Source organism: Hibiscus syriacus (assembly GCF_006381635.1). Lineage (NCBI taxonomy): Eukaryota > Viridiplantae > Streptophyta > Magnoliopsida > Malvales > Malvaceae > Hibiscus > Hibiscus syriacus. The sequence continues at coordinate 1,153,227 of NW_024062296.1, read as the reverse complement.
TGCCGACATGTGAAAATCATCACACGCTAAGTATAACTTAGTGAGGCATTATAAACAAATTAAGGTGGAAAAATTATAAAACAACTTAATAAAATAAAAAATATATAATTCTTTATATAATATTTTCGAAATTCACAAACTGATTTTAATCAGTATACAAATAATGTAACACACTTAGCCCATATACATACTTAAATACAAATTAAAAATGCCACGCTGACTTTTTATAACTTTACATACTGAAAAACCCATAAAATTTTGTTTTATTTTAAAATTTTCAATTTATCCATTAAAACAAAACCAAAACACTGCCTAAATTAAAATCAACCAGTTAACTTTTAAAACATAATAATATAAAATATTATTCTTTTATACAACTGTTTACATCTACTACGAACCATATTAAAACATTTTATCAGAGCAACTAGAACATTCATAATATACATGCCACTAACAAATCAAAATAATATCAATGATGTCTTACTGATAATTTAGGTCGGTATGATTTTCTAATAAGAGATGCTCGCAGTGCTTCTCACTTCACATCTTATCATTTCTTTACCTATGTGTGAAAATCATCAAACGATAAGTATAACTTAGTGAGGAATTATAAACAAATTAAGGTGATATAAAATATACAACAACTTAATAAAATCAAAACAATATAATTCTTTATATAAAACTTTAAAATTCATATAAACCGACTTTAATCAGTAATTTCCTTATGTTTAAAACCTGTCAAAACCAATATCTGACATATCAGTCCAAAAATTATGATAATAAAATGTCAAATCATAATAATTAATAAAATATTCACTTTCTTTTAGTCACAGTTCTAGTTTTTATAACCAACACTTTCACATTTAAGATTAATAACACTTTTAGATTCATAATTCATTTTCGGATGCAGAACCCATTTTCAGATTCATAACTAATTTTCAGATTCAAAGCCCAATGTATGTCTAAAGAAAATGCAAATTATATTAGTCAGGTGATTGTGCGTAATAAGAACTCTAGGTGCTATCATCAAAAATAGAAATATGCACTGTAATACCCCAAGTATCGGATCAGTGATCATAATGAAATGATTTAAAATTTGGAAGATTAAATTGAATAAATGATAAATTATAAGAAATGATTTAATTTTTATTATTAATACCAAATAGTAAGAATAGAATAATGTAAGGGTGTTTTGCTCCTTTAGAGGGAAATGAATTTAAAATTTATTTTTAATATGGTATTTAAAGAAAAGGAAGAATGGGAAAAGATGATAAACAAGCTAAGTTCTCTTCTTCTTCTCCCGTTGCTCGAGCTATCCTCCATAGCCAAAGGTAAGGCTTCATTTAGCTAGTTTTTCCTTTTGTTTTTGGTTTGTTCTTGAAACTTTAAGTGTAATACCCCAAAAATTTAGATAATGACCAAAATGTAAATTTTAAAAGTTTGATGGTCAAAGTAGAATATTTGGGACAAGTTTAAGGAATTAAGTGTTAATTTTCCCAAAAAGAATTTTATTACATAAATGGATTTATTTAGTGACCAAATTATAATTTGGTAAAGTTTGGTGACCAAAGTATAAAATTTGAAAAGTTTAGGGACAAAAATGTAATTTTGCAAAAATTACAAATAGGTCACGAAAATAAGGAAATAAAAATATTATTTTCACATTTTTGTAATGTTGGAAAATAATATTTAATGGTTTAATTCCCATGTTTAACTTATATTGTTTGATTAAAGTGACTGAATTGTAATTTTTGGAAAATTGCAAGGGCAAAACGGTAAAGTGGAAAACTAATTTGTTCATCTTTGACAATTGAAAGATGACAAGGCTGATATTTATCCGATTTTGAAGATGATAAGGATATGTATCTTGGTTTAATGGTGATTATGAAGTTTTATTAAGGGTAAATTAGTGTTTTCCAAGTTAATGAATTAAATAATATTTTTAAAGGATGATAAACATGATATCAGTCAAAAATATCATGCCAATGTTCATCGTCTCCAGCATCTTCACGTTAGAAAGCTTTCAAGGTAAGAAAAATATTTTATTTTCAATTTTTGATATAATTCCTTTGGAATTGGAGTTATGCCGTGAAATAGGAAAATGATCTACGCGGAAAACGGTATCATGTAATACAAGTATTTCTTTCTAATCTTGTTGGATTTCAAAGATCCCAAATATAAGGGTTTATGTTCATGATAGGATTCATGAAATTGATGATAAATCTTGATGATTTAGAGGTTGTAGATTCGTTTTCAAGCTTGATTTATGGTTAAAACATGTTCAATTTTTCTAGAGATTTTTATGCAAAATTCAGCCAAATTATAAGTTAGAGAACTTTGTGTTCTGATGAAAGTTGATTACGTATTTGACTGTAGAGATGTTAAAAAGTTGATTTCATGATTGAATCGAATCAAAATTGAGCAAAATTATGAAAACGTATTTTAAAGGATAAATTATTTGATTATGATTTATCTAAGTGATAAAATGGTGAAGGACCATTTTATGTACTTGGAAAAGTTGATGACATTGATAAAAGGAATTATTAAGTGTTAAATTTTTGGTAGAAAATAAGTTCCAGGTATATTATGGAATTGTTATGGGATGTGTTTATGTTAGTACAATACTAACATAAGTATTGCTATGAATTTGTGATTTTATACAGATTGTGATTTAAGTGTGATTGATGCAAATCAAGTATAAAAGAGTTATTGTGGATCGTAGTGAGGCATACATATTGTGGATTATATAAAGTGTCAAGGTGAGTGCAATACATGCATGACATGGTACATAGATGTTTTATACATCGTATACATAGATGTTTTATACATCATATGGAAGACTTGCGATAAGTCGACCTGTTTTATCAACATGAGATTTGATATGGAAGTTATTTTGGGTATGAACTGCCCTAATGTTTATACATGGTTATATGTTTCCATGGATGATTTAATTGATGACTATATGCCCAAATATGTTATTGAGGTTCAGTGGTATTAATGGCATGCCATAGAGTCTAACAGCTGTAGAATTAAGTAGTACTATAGTGTCAAACAAGATATATAGTACAAGTTAGGAGGGTAAAACCCGACCTCAACACTATGGTGCATTATTAGGTGAGCGAAGCTCGACCTGAGCACTTTTGTGCACTATTTGACTCATATACCGGGTTCCTCATAGATTGAGAATTGTGGGTAATAGTTATGGATAAAATGATTTTATTATATTATGTTGTTTTGATTTTGGCCCTTTAAATATGATATTAAATTTTCACGCATGATTTGTATTGCACAATTTAAGGTTTTAAATTGCCTCACTAAGTTTATACTTACCGTGTGATGATTTTCACGCATAAGTAAAAAGTCAGTAGAGGAATAAAGAGTTCAAGGAGACGTCAAGCATCAAGAAGTATATTTCTAAATCAGTAAGACATCCTAAGATGTAATGTTGACTTTATTAGTGGCATGTAATTAATAATGTTTATTTTCTTTGTTGAACAAATTTGGAAACAAAATGGTAATTTTATGAGTTTTATATATAATGCTGAAATTACTGTAGCAGTGCATTGATGCACAATTTTATTCGAAATTTTGGTGCATCGATGCACTGTTTATGTTACTGTATCATTGCATCGGTACATTGTTCATTGTTCACGGGTTCTGTTTGTTTTAATCAAATATTAATTAATATGATATGATGATTTTTATAATACCATTTATCATTTTTAGAAAATAAATTTAAAATCGAGTTTGAATTAAAAATGGTTTCCGTAAATTTTTTGTGATATCTATAATCTGTATAGGTATAATTATACGGGTTGTGGGTGTTACATTTATTGGCATCAGAGCTACAGGTTTAGCCGATTCTAGGACTAAACCGAGTTTGTTTTGAATTAAAAAGTGTATACATGCCACTAGGATGTCAAAAGTTAATGATAGTTGTATATATACTCTGATGATGCTTATTAGGAGTAAAGTTACTCTTTACTAAAGTACGATGATTTTGACTGTGTTTAGATGTCAGATAATTAATAATCGAGTAGGGCAGACGAGCATGTTACTCCTGTATAGAGTGGGAGTAATGAGGTGAATAAGAATCCACCCAATACTCAACCGAATGTAGAGCCATCTAATATGAAGCAACAGGATATGTCTGTTCAAGATCGGGGATTATTCTTACAACCACTAGATAATATTATTAATCGTCGAACCCCAATTTCAGTTCTGAAAGAACTAAGGAAGATAAGGGCACCTGAATTTCAAGGTGATTTGGATGCTAATCCGGTGGCTACTAACTTCTAGTTGAATGATTTCAAGAATATGATCAACAGGATTCCTTGTGATGATCAATGAAAGTTTGAAGGGGTTGTGTCTCTACTGATGGAGCAAGTCAGTGTGTGGTGGAATACGGTCGTAGTACGAGTTTTCACTGAGCATATCACAATGGAATTCTTTCTGAGGTAATTCAAAGAAAATTATATTGGAGACGTGTTTGTCAATGAGATGATGTAATAGTTCCTAAACTTAAAGTAATCCGGAAGAACAATTTACGAGTATGAATGCGAATTTCACAAGCTGAGTCGATTTGCTTCGGAGTTTATTTCGATTGAGAAATCTAGAATTGATAGATTTGTTTTTGGATTGGATTTTTAGTATAAGTGAATTTTGGTTTCTCATCATTTTACTGCTCTTCAAGAAGTAGTTAACAAGGCTAAAGCTATGGAAAAAGTTGATCTGGATGATTTAGAAGGGAAGAAAGAACAGTCAAATAAAAGGTTTGGAAATTCCTACTCTGCACCATTTTCCAAATGCAATAAGGGTCAAGAGCAGAAAGGTTATGCTTTTTCAGTAACTTCGGGCAGAAAGGGTTTTGCTAGAGGAAAGTCCAAGCAGACCCCTACAGCTTGAGCAAATACTAAAGGTTCAGAAGTTTGTCATAAACCAGAATGCGAGTTTTGTGGAAAGAATCATTACAGTCAATGCCGAATCATGGAGGGGAAATGTTATCATTGCAAGAAAGCTGGACATTATATAAATAAATATCCAGAATTATATCCAGAGCAGTCAGCATCGACACCGCAACGCTGTGGAAGTAAAGAGGGTAGCGAACCAGAAACATCTGGGGTAGCATCTAATCGTGAAGGTAGAACTACTGTAAGAGTTTATCACATCATGAATGATGATGATAGAGATGCTCCTGAGATTATAGCAGGTACCTTTTATCTCTTTGATGAACCTATTTTCATATTGATTGATCCAGGTTCTCCATACTCGTAAATTAGTACAAAACTGGTAAGAGATAGGGGAACCTTTTTAGAACCTATTTCTAGGGAAGTTGTGGTAATCAATCCATTGGGCCATAGTGCAAAACTTTGTCGTATTAGTAAAGAATGTCCAATAATGATACAAGGAGTGGAACTTTTTGCAAACCTATTAGAATTGCCTCTTGAGGAATTCGGGATACTCTTAGGCATGAATTGGCTATCTTCCTACTATGGTTGGGTAGATTGTTTTTAAAGGATACAATGGGTTTAGAGATAATATTTGTTTTATAAAGGTTAAATCCCTTATCCAATGTGATTTCAGCTTTTTATGCTAAGAAATTGTTGTCACAGGGATGTCAAGCAATTTTAGCAAATGTGTTGATTATGAGAACCGCTGAAGTTAAGTTAGAAGGTATTCCAACTATACGAGAGTATCCAGAGGTGTTTCCAGATGAATTACCTAGATTGCGTCCAGATAGAGAGGTGGAGTTTGGGATTGATATATTCCTAGGTACAACAGCTATTTCGATGTCTCCTTATCGAATGGCCCCAACAGTTAAGGGAATTAAAGGCTCAATTGCAAGAGATACTGGATTGAACCGCTGAAGTTAAGTTAGAAGGTATTCCAACTATACGAGAGTATCCAGAGGTGTTTCCAGATGAATTACCTAGATTGCGTCCAGATAGAGAGGTGGAGTTTGGGATTGATATATTCCTAGGTACAACAGCTATTTCGATGTCTCCTTATCGAATGGCCCCAACAGAGTTAAGGGAATTAAAGGCTCAATTGCAAGAGATACTGGATTGAGGATTTATAAGACCAAGTATTTCACCGTGGGGTGCACCAGTGTTGCTCGTGAAAATGAAAGATGGATCAATGCGTTTATGCATAGATTATCGACAGTTGAACAAGGTAACTATAAAGAACATGTATCCTCTTCTGAGGATTGATGATTTATTTGATCAACATAAGGGAGCAGTTATTTTCTCTAAGATTGATCTTAGATCGGGATATCACCAGTTAAAGATTAAAGAGGAAGATATTTCGATGACAGCTTTCAGAACACGGTATGGACACTACGAGTTCGTAGTAATGCCGTTAGGGTTGAAAAATGCTCCAGCAACATTCATGGATTTGATGAATAGATTATTTCAACCTTATTTAGATCAATTTTTGGTGGTCTGTATTGATGATATTTTAGTATACTCAAAGTCAAAGATAGAACATGATGTTCATCTTCATACTGTGCTCGAAATACTTAAGGATAAAAAGTTATATGCCAAACTGTCAAAGTGTGAGTTTTGGCTATCAGAAGTTGCTTTTCTTGGTCATGTTGTCTTGGCATCAGGATAAGAGTTGATCCAAATAAAGTTCAAGCAATATTGTAGTGGAAACCTCCAAAGAATGTTACAGAGGTCTGAAGTTTTTTGGGACTTGCTGGTTATTATCGAAGGTTTGTAAAAAACATTTCAATGATTGCTTCTCATTTGACCAAGCTTCTGCGAAAGGATGTTTCATTTGCTTGGAATTAGAATTGTCAATAGAGTTTTAAAACTCTAAAGAAGATTTTAATAGAAGCACCAGTGTTGGTACAACCAAAATCGGGCAAAGAATATGTGTTGTATAGTGATGCATCTCATAATGGTTTGGGTTTTGTACTTATACATGAAGGTAGGGTGGTAGCCTATGCTTCTAGACAATTAAAGATGCATGAAAGGAATTATCCTTCTTGTGATCTTGAGTTAGCAGTGATAGTGTTTACTCTAAAGATTTGGCGTCATTATTTGTATGGTGAGAGATGCCACATCTAAACAAATCATAAGAGTTTGAAATATTTGTTGACTAAAAAAGAGCTCAATTTGAGACAGAGAAGATGGATAGAACTTTTAAAGGACTATGATTTGATCATTGATTATCATCCAGGTAAAGCAAATGTTGTAGTAGATGCACTGTGTCGGAAAACTTTTGCAGCTTTGCGAGCTTTGGATATGCGGCTATTGTTGAAAGAAAATGGCGCACTATTGGCTGAATTAAAAATAAAGCTGATGCTTTTAGATCGGATAATAGAGCTACAAAGGAAAGATGAAAGATGCTTGGAAATAATTTCACTAGTGGAAAAAGGTGAGACTAAGGACTTTGAAATCAAGTCAGATGGATGACTGTATTATCGAGGAAGAATATATATTCCACATGATGATCAGTTGAAGAAAGATATTCTTTATGAGGCACATTATAGTCCATTGACTATGCATCCAGGTGGGAGCAAAATGTATCACGATGTAAAGAGTCGATTTTGGTGGACGGGTATGAAAGAGCCATTTCTGAGTTTGTTGCTACATGTTTGACGTGTCAGCGAGTGAAAGTGGAACATCAGGTGCCTTCGGGATTGTTACAACCAATTTCTATTCGAAAATGGAAGTGGGAGAGTGTTACTATAGATTTTGTCATAGGGCTACCATTGACATCAAACAAGAACGATTCCATTTGGGTGATAGTTGACCGGTTAACTAAATTGGCACATTTCATTCCAGTGCGAATGGACTATGCCTTGGATAAATATGCAGAGTTGTATATCAAGGAGATAGTTCGGTTACATGGAGTGCCAGTATCGATCATATCTGACAGGGATCCAAGGTTTACTTCAAGATTTTCGAATTCTTTGCATAAAGCTTTGGGTACTCAATTGAATTTCAGTACGACATTTCATCCACAGACGGATGGTCAGTCTGAAAGGACTATCCAGACATTGGAGGATATGTTGAGGGCATGTGTGATTGAGTTCAAGGGATCTTGGGAAAAGTATTTTCCTTTAGCAGAATTTGCCTACAATAATAGTTATCAAACGAGCATCAAGATGGCTCCGTATAAAGCTTTATATGGGAGAAAATGCTGAACATCATTAAATTGGTTTGAGTTAAAAGATCGAAATGTTGTTGGTCCTGATTTATTGAAAGAGATTGAAGATAAAGTAAAAATAATTCGAGATAATCTCAAGGTGGCTTTTGATCGGCAGAAGTCTTATGCAGACTTGAAACGAAAAGAGATTGAATTTCAAGAAGGCGATAAAGTTTTACGCTTTGGTCGCAAAGGGAAACTAAGTCCAAGATTTATTGGACCTTATGAGGTCTTAAAGCATGTAGGACCGATGGCTTATCAGTTAGCATTACCTCCAGAGTTGGACAAAGTACACAATGTTTTTTATGTGTCGATGCTTAGAAAGTATTGATCAGATCCTTCACATGTCATTTCATCAGAGGAAATTGAGATCCAACTAGATTTGACTTATGAAGAAGGACCAGTTCAGATCTTAGCTAGAGAAATCAAAGAACTGCATAACAAGACGATTCCTCTAGTCAAAGTTCTTTGGCTTAAGGGGGGAAGAATTGTAATACCCCAAAAATGTAAATTTTAAAAGTTTGATGTTTAAAGTAGAAAATTTGGGAAAGGTTTAAGGAATTAAGTGTTATTTTTCCCAAAAAAGAATTTTATTCCACAAATGGATTTATTTGTTGACCAAATTATAATTTGGTAAAGTTTGGTGACCAAAGTATAAACTTTAAAAAGTTTAGGGACAAAATGTAATTTTGGAAAAAATACAAATAGGTCACGAAAATAAGGAAATAAAAATATTATTTTCATATTTTTTTATTGTTGGAAAATAATATTTAATGGTTTAATTCCATGTTTAACTTAAATTGTTTGATTAAAGTGATTGAATTGTAATTTTTGGAAAATTGCAAGGGCAAAACAGTAAAGTGAAAAACTAATTTGTTCGTCTTTGACTATTGAAAGATGACAAGGCTCATATTTATCCGATTTTGAAGATGATAAGGATATGTATCTTGGTTTAATGGTGATTATGAAGTTTTATTAAGGGTAAATTGATATTTTCCAAGTTAATGAATTAAATAATATTTTTAAAGGATGATAAGCATGATATCAATCAAAAATATCATGCCAATGTTCATCTTCTCCAGCATCTTCATGTTAGAAAGCTTTCAAGGTAAGAAAATTATTTTATTTTCTATTTTTGATATAATTCCTTTGGAATTGGAGTTATGTCGTGAAATAGGAAAATGATCTATGCGAGAAACGCTATCATTTGATACAAGTATTTCTTTCTAATCTTGTTGGATTTCAAATATCCCAAATATAAGGGTTTATGTTCATGATAGGATTCATGAAATTGATGATAAATCTAGATGATTTAGAGGTTGTAGATTCATTTTCAATCTTGATTTCTGGTTAAAACATGTTCAATCTTTCTAGAGATTTTTATGCAAAATTCGGCCAAATTATAAGTTGGTGAAATTTGTGTTCTGATGAAAGTTGATTAGGTATTTGATTGTAGAGATGCTAAATGGTTGATTTAAAGTTGATTTTATGCTTGAATCAAATCAAAATCGAGCAAAATTATGAAAACGTAGTTTAAAGGATAAAGTATTTGATTATGATTTATCTAAGTGATAAAATGGTGAAGGACCATTTTATGTAATTGGAAAAGTTGATGTCATTGATAAAAGGAATTATTTAAGTGTTAAAGTTTTGTTAGAAAATAAGCTCCAAGTATATTATGGAATTGTTATGGGATGTGTTTATGTTAGTACAATACTAACATAAGTATTGTTATGAATTTGTGATTTTATAGAGATTGTGATAAAAGTGTGATTGAAGCAAATAAAGTATAAAAGAGTTATTGTGGATCGCAGTGAGGCATACATATTGTGGATTATATAAAGTGTCAAGGTGAGTGCAATACATGCATGACATGGTACATAGATGTTTTATACATCGTGTACATAGATGTTTTATACATCATATGGAAGACTTGCGATAAGTCGACCTTGTTTTATCAACATGAGATTTTATATGGAAGTTATTTTGTGTATAACTGCCCTAATGTTTATACATGGTTATATGTTTCCATGGATGATTTAATTGATGACTATATGCCCAAATATGTTATTGAGGTTCAGTGGTATTAAAGGCATTCCATAGAGTCTAGCAGTTGTAGAATTAAGTAGTACTATAGTGTCAAACAAGATACATAATACAAGTTAGGTGGGTAAAATCCGACCTCAGCACTACAGTGTATTATTAGGTGAGTGAAGCTCGACCTGAGTACTTTTGTGCACTATTTGACTCCTATACCGGGTTTCTCATAGATTGAGAATTGTGGGCAATAGTTGTGGATAAAATGATTTTATTATATTATGTTGTTTTGATTTTGGCCCTTTAAAAATTATATTAAATTTTCACGCATGATTTGTATTGCACAATTTATGGTTTTAAATTGTCTTACTAAGTTTATACTTAGTGTGTGATGATTTTCATGCGTAGGTAAAAAGCCAGTAGAGGAATAAAGAGTTCAAGGAGACGTCAAGCATCAAGAACTATATTTCTATATCAGTAAGATATCCTAAGATGTAATGTTGACTTTATTAGTGGCATGTAATTAATAATGTCTTATTTGCTTTGTTGAAAAAATTTGGAAACAAAATGGTAATTTTATGAGTTTTATATATAATGTTGAAATTACTGTAGCAGTGCATTGATGCACTGTTGACGTTACTGTAGCAGTGCATCGGTACACTGTTCACGGGTTATGTTCATCACTATTCATAAAAAAATCTTTTGTTTTAAACTTGTTTTAATCAAATATTAATTAATATGATATGATAACTTTTATAATATCATTTATCATTTTAAGAAAATAAATTTAAAATCGATTTTGAATTGAAAATGGTTTCCGTAAAATTTGGGTGACATCTATAATCTGTATAGGTATCATTATACGGGTTATGGGTGTTACATTAAGTGTGGTGAAAGCTTAACGAAAGTTTAAAGAGGATTAAAACTTATAAATGGATGACTTATTAGAGATTGAAGAAAATGGGTTTTTGAGTGATTTGTTGAGATATGAGTCTTTAGTGATGCTTACAAGCATAATTGACTTGTCAAAGAAGTAGATAAGAGATTAGAAGCCTTAGATGTGATTAAAAACATATTTGAAAAAGTAGTATGATTCTTGGTTTGAGATGTTATTGGGAGATTTTAGATGTTATAAGGAGCAAAATGAAGGAAAGTTTGTCGGGATAAGTAAAGAAGAGCTTATTAGTATTGTTGGAGGTAAAAGTAAGGGAATTTGATGAAATTTGGGTAAAAATCGAGCTTAAAATGGAAAAAATGGGTAAGGGTATCGGTACTGGAAGAACAGTACTGATACTATAGGTTTAAATTTGAAGAAATACGATGAACAATATCGATGTTGATGCAATTAATATCGATACTAATGTGGGTATCGATACTAAGAGAAAGGTATCGATACCATGGATTCCAGAATGCATAAAAGGTATCGATACTAAAGGGAGTATAGGTACCATAGTATAGAAGTATCGATACAATGGTAGGGGTACTGATACTACTGAGTCTGGAAAATTAAGATAGGACGAATTTTGATAGAAATTGAATATAATAGTACTTTTAAGTATTATTAAAAGTATAAATGTTAGAGAGTATACTAACATTAGTATGGTATGTGTACTTATTGGATGCTTGTGTAGATCATAACCAAGCTCCCGAGTCAAGCAAGAAAAAGGGCAAAGATAAGGTTGTTGAATAGTTGGACATCCTTAAAGCATATTAATGAGGCGTACCAGGTGAGTGCATTTATTATGTACATTAAGAGTTATAGTTGCATCTGGTTAAATGAATATGTTGCATTATTATATTAGTACTATGTGTACTATCAGTACTATGTGTGCAACCCACAAAATTCATAATATGCTTATGAACGACCGTACCGGTACCAAGTGTACAACCTATAGAATTCATAATATGTTTATGAGCGACCGTATCGGCACTAAGTGTGCAACCCACATAATTCATAATATGTTTATGAAAGACCGTATCGACACTAAGTGTGCAACCCATTGAATTCATAATATGTTTATGAACGACCGTATCGGTACTAAGTGTGCAACCCACATAATTCATAATATGTTTATGAACGAACGTATCGACACTAAGTGTGCAACCCACAAAATTCATAATATGTTTATGAACGACCGTATTGGCACTAAGTGTGCAACCCAAGGAATTCATAATATGTTTATGAACAATCGTATCGCACTATGTGTGCACCCCAAATGACTTATAATGATTTGAAAACAAATAAATTTGAATTATGATATATGGATGCATTGAATTCACCTTAATAGTGTTATTGCCTCACTAAGTAAATACTTAACATGTGTTTATTTCACGCATAGGTTTTAGCAAGCAGAGTAAGGAGTGGATCTGACATCGTAAATCAAAAGTCACCTCATTAGTAATTGTACGACAACTATGTCTATTTTTGATATTATTAGTTGGCATGTAATATAATTATGATAACGCTCTGAAAAGTATTTGATTTATAATGATGTAAAAAGATAAAATGCTTGAACGTTAAATTTTTGTTTACATACTAAAATTTAATGAGTGTTTTATTATTATTAAATTAAAATGATTTATGAAAAGGAACAAAATGTTACTGGTTTTCAAAAAAGAAAATGCTTTAAAAGTGATGTGACATCTATGTCTCGTGTATGGAAACACATAAGGGAAATGGGTGTTATATGTACTCTAGGTGCAATCATCAGATATAGAAATATGCACTTCAGGTGAAATCATATAATGTACATAAATGTACCATATCAGAATCAAAATCGCTCATTCGCATGGCATTCTAATTGCATCTATGACTCTCAATGCAACATACAATGGGTTTTTGTATAACTTTATGTCATTTATATATTCCAAATTTCTAATCATTGACATTTTCAAACAACCTTTATCAAATCCAATAATTTGGACAAAAAATATCATATAAAAAATATATTGGGTAATTTCATACCCAAAATCATTCAATAACCATTTAATAAAATCATTATAAAAATATTTCTTAATATCATTCAATTTATTTTTTCTTTCAAAACATCAAATGTTGACTTATCATGTAACACCCTAAACCTGATTGGGTCTGAAGTTCCATACTAGACTGTCAAGGCAACCTCTAATTTTCAAAACCTGTTCATTTCCTTTTTTGAACATACTGAATGGTGTCATAATAAAACATAAATAACTTTTATAAAATCATATTACAAAATCAGAGCTGCGTGACACATAATTTAAAACAAAATAATACAACTTGAAGTTTATAACTCGAATACATAATAAGGTTCTGTGAATACACATGTCTCCTAAAGATACAGTACAGTACTCTGTCGGAGATGCTGGAAGTCTTACTGTGACGGTGCTCCATAAATTGCCCAAGCTAATGAACTACCAACGAAAAACATCCGAAGGCTGAGCTTACAAAGCCCAACAGTTTAATCGCTAATCTAGAACATCATAAGAATTCATAAACATAGATGTTGAAGACATGGTACTAAGCAGTATGGGCATGCATGACCTAGATCAAGTGCTACCTACTTAAAGTTTTATTGCTCTATCACTGAAGAATGAGTCTTATGCATACCTTAATCCTCTGCTAAGGGTCTCGCCATGAGTACACCTCTAAAAGGTACATAGCCCTAACGAATAAACATGCTACTCATTATCTAAATGTGACACTAATACTCCTGTGCATTATCTGAATGAAAACATGACATATTGTGCATTATTTGAATGCTGATTTGACAAGTATATGGTCTCACATATCTTTCAAACTCTAGTTACTGAGGGAAACTGGAATCACATAGCATCAGAATAATTCCCACAATATACTAAATGATCTCTAGTCATCATAGAGCCATCAGGTAGATCACTGAGGGGAACCCGGTGTCACATAGCATCAGTACAATTCTGGCACAAACTGAAGCATTGGCTTGGTCTCACATAGCCTTCAAGCCAAGCTTTAACATATCTGACGTACTAAATTGATGGAACTATACATGATGACTGACAAAAACCGACATGGGATTTGTTTGGTGGTGTGGTCAGAGAAATTTGTGTGCATCTCGGAGTACCACTCTAATCTACCTTGAATACAGAGAAGCCTAGAGGAAAGAACTAGAATTTACATGCATCATAAGCTTACCCAACAGAACTGACATAACTAGCCATGCAGATTTAAGGCCCATAGACCACATAATACTAACATTGCTAACCCACTCCTTCCGAATGTTCGGTTCACGCACCCGACTTAGCCCCTAAATTACCTCATACACTGGTAATGCCCCACTAGGGTAACTAAGGTAACCTTGGTATACCTTAACATGGTTGGATTCATTAAAATGAAGTCGATGTTACAATAGCGATTATCTTGCTCGTTCTCTCTTCTAGAATGTTAAGTGAACTATTACTTAATATCTAAAGAATTTGATAGCCCGATATTTGGATCGGGTTTGTTTCTAAGTAGCAATTTTCTAATCGATCTTATCTTACTTGCATTCAGAACTTCTTGAACTGAGAATGATGACTTACTTTTCCTGGGTTACTGACATTCTCGAAGCTCATACTTTTATGACCACTGAATCTGACATAATCATCATATCGCTTATCAGATGTCTCATGTAACTATTTTCGGTCCTGATTATTCATATTCTTCCTCGTTCATAGATACTTCGTCGTATTACACTTAATATGGTTACATCTGATGTAACTCGCTCTTACGAGTGTTTCTAACTATACTTGGTCGTTTTTGTCCCTTATGGACTATGTCTTACTATTACGGATCATCCCTAGCTATTACGGTGCTTAAACGAGTCAAATTTTGCCTTCCAATGCGAGTAATATCGATACCATAGGGTCAAGTTGATAACTCCATAAAAAGACTCAATTTCTAGCCTTTTCACTTAAGTTATTGTTCGTCTAAACAAAGTATGCACATCATTTTAGTTGCATTTAGTTGCATATAGGTTTTGTTAGCTTGTGGTGGATAAGTTTTGCTTAGGCAAAATTTATTTTTTTGACTGATTCTGCTGAGAAGAAAGGGTTGTGTGGATTGTGTTTGTGCAGCAAAGTTACAGAGGAAGAACATTTCATTCGTGACAATGTAAATTTACAAGGGCCAATGGAATAGATAGGAACATGAGGGGAAGATTTATCTCACCAAGGCAAGTTTTATCTAAAGAAGTTTGAAGCGGGTATAATGAAACCACTTATGTCACACGCCAGTTGGATAACCTACTTCACGTGCAAGTAAGCCTTAATTATTTTGATAGCCGCCAACCGTCTTTCATTTTTAAGTTTGGGAATATAACAAAGGTTATTTGAGGAATCTCTAAAGCATGCAAAGCCCTAGGAGATTCTTCTCTATAAATAACCAACCGTAGCCACAGAAAGGGGAGACAAGGAATAAGAGATGAGAGCTTTATTTATGGCATGAGCAATCAACTGAAATGTTATCTCACTGTTTACCAACCAACCTTCCTTGGTGTCCTCAATAGCCAGACTATAGTAGAGCGGTGATCAAGTCTCGAGAGAGGTTGATCACCAAGGCAGGCGCGGTGCTGATCATAATTGTCGCGACAGAGCCCCCAGTTTTGGGAGTCGTTCTTCCTTTGTTCTTAATCCTTTTTATATATTTGGGGTTGTATTAAATGATGATACTTGGATGACTTTTTGATAGCACCATGACTATCTTACTTGGTGTTAAACTTTGTTTTGCCTAAAAATTTACTTTATGTTTTATGAATGATGAATTATGTTATTGCTCATGACTGTTTTGTTCATTGTTTGAATATTTTACTGTGACACTATAAGAGCATCGAGAGATTGCCTGGGTTTTGGTAAAACATGTCTTGGCAATGTAAGAGCATCGAGAGATAGCCTTTTTTCTATATACTGATTCTTAGATTCGAGAGAATTAAGATAGATCTACGAGAATAATGGAATGAATCTGGGATGGTGAAGTTCTAACTTGTTTACCTTAGAGATAAGGAACGAGTTTCAATCGACTAAAAGGGATAGATGCTAGTGTAGGATAGACAACACCTATAGCTCACGCTGAGAGGTATTGTTACAACAACAATCTGACAAACCAAGGGTTGTAGTTAACGCTGAGGAGTATTACCATAGCAACCATCTAAGAATACCTAGTAATCATGTCGGGCAGCTTAAGCAATCGATAAAAATTCATTCTAGACTTAGAATAATTGTTGCCAATATAAAAGTTTAGCATAAGTGCTATGTTATAAGTCTGAATATGTGAGGTTTTTTTGCATTATATTTAAATCAACACTTGTTTTATTTTATTCCAGCATTCTACATATTTATTTTACCTTGACCAAACTTTTCTACAATCATTATATCACTTCTTTGTTTTATTAATACTAGCTCTTAAGTTGACAACCTAGTAGGAATTAGTTTGTGAAACTAGTTCTAGTTGTGGGGAAGATAAATTTCTCGACCAATCCCTGTGGAGACGATAACTCACTTACCCTATATTACTTGATTCGATTGTGTATACTTGCACATAATTGTTTTCCTTAGTATATACATTTACAGATCACAATTATTGATACCCCTGTGCGTATCGATACCAAAAATGCATTTTGTTTCAAAATTGGAGCCCAATATCAATACTGTCACCTTGAGTGTCGATACTTAAGGGGCAGTATCGGTACTCCCCTTGGTAGTACCGATACTCCAAACCAAACTCCCTAATTTTTCCCTAATTTAACCAGTATCGATACCGTTCATCCCAATATCGATACTCGAACCCTATAAGGCTTATTTTAAGCTCAAGAATTACTCAAAAACCATACAAAAAATACTTGGTTTGCTTTATAAACTTTATTCTAAAGATATATCAAGTTATTTAGGGTCTTAAGGCATCAAAAAAACATATTTTTAACACCTAAAATGTTAATTGATTGAGAAATCAAAGATGAAGCCTAAAATGCTCAAATCTTAGCAAATACTTGAAATTTATGAAAGCTTAATACTTCAAAGTATTAGAAATACACTACCTTGATTTTAGAAAATGAAGCTCATTTTTCTATCAATCACTCTACTTCAAGAACTTTGATGGTTTTCCACTCCTTTCTCTAGCCAAACTTGAAAGGAAAGATTTTCTTAGCATGAAATAGAAATGAGGAAGGTTAAGAACATATTTTTAGGTTTCAGGAATTATGAAAGAAATAAAAACTCTTACCTTGAAATAAAATCTTGATATGAAAGAGGAAGATGGATGAATAAGTGAGAAATAAAGAAGAACAAGAGATGGGAATGCAACCAACATCCAATAAACTTAAAACCCCCAAAATCAGCTTCCAAATTCCTCGTTGGTAAAATTGTCACTTTTAGTCGTTTTCATTTTATCTCATATTCAAAAGTCCTCTTTTTATAGCTAATTGGTCCCAAATCCAACCCAATTAAACCCAACAACTAAAATAATGAAATCTACGGGGTCCACTTACCTCTCGGGTAAAATCGAAACTACTAGCCTGAAAATTGAGGTGTTACATTTCTCATGTCCTTAAAAGAATTTTTTTCCTCAAAATTTGCTTGGTCTAAACAACAACTTATACATAAGTCAAACAATTAGGAACCTTGAAGTACCCAAACTTATATCCAAACTGATTCTGTAGGAATGAGTCCTTACAAAGCTGAAGTGTTGTTCAAAATTCAAAAAATTGATCTACATTTTATGAGGGCGCTACCAACATCAAACTTCAAGCGAAAACCTTTAAGAAGTACAAAGCTAAAGAAATCACATACTTGTTATCTGACACTATACGCTCAGATTCATTGCTATTGGCACATCCCTTTTCTAGTTAACAGTATTCAGTTGAGTTAACTCATTGAATAACCCGATAACCTCTTTCTCTCAAAGAACATAGAAAACTCATCATACCACACCTTGAGATATTACGACACTTTCCAACACTATCTCGATATCGACTACTAAGGATGTAACGATGATTCCCTACCAATGTCGATCTTTTTGCTTATGTTGCGCAACTCTTATTTAATACTCATCCCCATAACCTGACTATTGCTCATACACTTTGCAGCCTACATAAGCTTTGCTCACCTAATTGAGCATCAAGGGGATCATAATTGTAAATCGACCACTTGTCGAGCGGAACCAACAACATTTGACTCTACCTGACAGTACACAACATAAAGCGGAGACCTTACAAGGATGAACACTGACTTAGGGGTTTTTATATTCTATATCTTGCATTCACTAACGCTTACCATCTTTGAGCTAAACGATACATCTGACACTAATCATATTACACTTAATGAACTTGATCCCCTTTATATCTAAAGAACCTAAAAAACTATGATATTATACAAGGCTGCACACTAATAAGTGTGATATATAACTCGTGTATATATACCACACTAAAATACTACGAACGAGGCTTTGATCAGTTAGCTAATTCACTTGTTGAACATGTATGAATGAACATTGACAAAATTAGAGAAATATCAATACCTCAAGACTCACAACCTACTACCTAACCTAATGTACTCTTAGTACCTAGTGAGAAATTTCAGAATTGCAGTAAAGGAACACACACTTGGCTAACTTACCCCTCGAGAGTACTTAGGGTATATGCGCCTGATTAGCAACCGGAGTGTTGTGGCACTGACTGAGGTACATTCTGACTTTTTGGAAAATAGAGTGATCGACATAATGATTAGAGTGACTTGGTATTCTTAACTCTCGTGGAGATATTAATCTCCAACGCTAAACTCGGGATTTCAAAATTTTGTACAAGTTGATCACACAAACCCTTGATGAAAACCTAAAATAACTTTTCTTATTATGATAAGGTTTACCAACTCGAAACTTAGATCCTCACACAAAGGTTCTCCTTATTTGGTTTACTTAACAACAAAAAAGAATGTATGCAATCACATCTACTGAAGCAACATGAAAAGCTAAGACATCTAAAAAATATATGGCATCTCATATGCGTCATTGGTATTCTAACCCTGCTCCTATACTATCTGACAAGAAGAGTGAAATGTTGTCAAGCCAAAAACATGTTAAATTGCTCCTCTACTATTTTGTTCGAGCATAAAACCAGCACCAAGTGAACTAGGATAATCTTTTGCTATATGTGCCAAGGATCCGTATCTATAACACTTCCTAGAAAGCTTGAAGCACCTTCCTCGATGATTTTCTTCCGCAATGCTCACACTCTGGGTACCTCAAAACACTATCAAGTCCTCTAAAGCTCACTACAGACGGGGAAACATAGGGTCTCCTATGAGACCCTACGTTTGACCTCAGACTCTACTGGAGTACAAAACTGACTTCACTCTCCTCTGCTCATGTAGACCTCTAGTCCTCTCGACCCCTAACTAAGATTGATCTACAGGCACGTAGGCCCTTATACTTGGGATACATGCTTCGCCTAACAAACTCTTGCTTAGCCTGCCCTGTCAACTCAAAAAACTCTAGGTGGGTTCTCCACCAAATGCTCACGGATATCCAGATTAAGCCCTTCAAGGAACCTCTTGCACCACACAGACTCAGTTGCCACTAACTCTAGGGTATAATTGCTTAACCGAAAAAAATCCCTCTCGTACTCAAACACTAAGCGGTCCCCCTAAACTAACTAAGAGAACTACATCCCAAATAATCTATGTGTGCCTCACCGATACACTTTCCTCTAAACCCACTAAGAACATATCCCACATAGGCACATCTAGTTGTAGAGACATCTCTAGAGTCTCTCACCAATCGATAGCAACATCCTTGAGCAAAGAGGTGATGCACTCTAATTTACCATCTAGGGTAAGATTAAGCTACTTTAGAGTCATCATGGTCTCTCTCAACCTCTGATCATCCAAAATTGGATCTCTATCACCTTAACCATAAAAGTCGACTGTCTTATACCTCCTCAGTCTCTTTATTGGGGTCTCTGTCGGTAGTAACACACTCTGGGTGGTAAGATGAATAGTTTGCGCTCTAGGAATGGCATCCACTTAATCCCTGGTAGTGAAGGTCAAACCTCTGAATAAGGTCAACCCAATGACACCTACATCGAATGGAATACCATGATCCTCTACCCTAGGCATGAACTCCTCATTGACACTTACTCAATGAGAGGTTTTTCTCTCCATTCTATCCTCAATACTATCGACCATCGCAAAGCTCTACAACATAGAATAAGGAGGAAGCACCATCAGATTTCAGACTTATACAAGTTGTTTTAGTACATAGGGGCATGTATTCACTGACACCTTACTAAAAATGACAACTCGGTCCTATGACCGAATCAACCTGACGCTTTGATACCACTAAATGTAACACCCTAAACCCGATAGGGCCTTAAGTGCCACACTAGGTTACCGAGGCAACCCCTGATTTTAAAAACCTATTCATTTCCTTTTTAAAACATACCAAATGATATCATAAAAAACATAAATAACTTATATAAAATCATTTTACAAAACTGAGCTTCGTGACACATAATTAAAACACATTAATACAAATTGAAGTTTACAACTCAAATACATAATAAGGTTCTGTGAATACACATCCCCCTAAAGCTACAGTACAGTACTCTATCGGAGATGCTCCATGAACTGCCCAAGCTACTAACTTACCAATGGAAAACATCCAAAGGTTAAGCTTACAAAGCCAAGCACTATAATTATTAATCTAGAGTATCATTAGAATTCATAAACATATGCATGTTGAATACATGGTACTAAGCAGTAGGTGCATGCATGACCTAGATCAAGTTCTACCTACTTAAGGCTTTACTGCTCTATTACTGAAGTAGGGGTCTCATGCTTCCCTTAATCCTCTGCTAAGGGTCTAGCCATGAGTAGACCTTTGAAGGGTCTCTAAACGTAACGACTGAACATGGTACACATTATTTAAATTTGACACTAATACTCATGTTCATTATCTAAATGCAAACCTAAAATATTGTACATTATCTTAATGCAAATTTGACGAGTACATGGTCTCACATAGTTCTCAGACACTAGTTACTGAAGGAACCTTGGTATCATATAATATCGGCATAATTCCCACAGTATACTAAATTATCTCTTGTCCCTCACAAAACCATCAGGTATATCACATAGGGGAACCCGTTGTCATATAGCATCGGTACAATTCCTACACAAACTGAAGCATAAGCTTGGTCTCACATAGCCTTCAAGCCAAGATTTAACATATCTGAGATACTAAACTGATAGGACTATACATGCATGACTGAAACAAACGGACATGGGATAGGTCGGGTGGTGTGGTATGAGGAATTTGCGTGCATCTCGAAGCAACACCCCAGCCTACCTTGAATACGAAGAAGCCTAAAGGTAAGAAGTGGAAATTCTGTGCATCGAAAGCTTACCCAACTGAATAAACATAACTAACATGTAGATCTAAGGCCTATAGGGAACATAATACTAACATTGCTAACCCACTCCTCGCGAGTGTTTGGATCGCACACCCTAGTTAGCCCCTGAAGTGCCTCATGCATTAGTAATGTATCACTAGGGCAACTTAGCTAACCTTGGTATACCTTAACATAGTTGGACTCACTAAAATGAAGTCAACATCACATTAGTTGTCATCTCGCTCGTTCTTTCATCTAGAACGTTAGGCGAAGGCTTACTTATTATCTGAGGAACTGACTAGGTTCATATTTGTATTGGGTTCATTTATGAGTAGTGATACTTTAATCGATCTTATCGTACTTCCCTTCAGAACTTCTTAAATTGAGAAGGACGACTTACTTTTCTTGGGTTCACTGATATTCTCGAAGTTCATACTTTTTGCGACCACTGAATCTAACATAATCATCGTACCACTTATCGGATGTCTCTTGTAACGCTTAATATGGTTACATCAGATGTAACCCGCTCTTATCAGTGTTTCTAGGTATACTTGGTCGTTTATGTCCCTTACAAATTAAATCTTACTTTTATGGATCATCTTGAGCTCTCACGAACCTTAAACGGGTCAAATCTGAACTTTCAAAGCGAGTAGTATCGATACTCTACATGTAGTATTGATATCTTAGAGTCAAGTATTGATACCCCTATGAGTATCAGTACCAAAAATGCATTTTGTTTCAAAATTAGGGCCCCAATATCGATATTATCACCCTGAGTATCAATATTGAAGGGGGCAGTATCGATAATCCAGTCTAAAATCCATAGGGTCAAGTATTGATACCTAGTTAGTATCGATACCAAAAATGCATTATGTTTTGAAATTGAAGCCCAATATCAATCTTGTCACCTTGAGTGTCGATACTGAAGGGGTAGTATGGGTACCCCTTGGCAGTATCAAAACTCCAACCCAAAATCACTAATTTTTACCCCATGTTAACCAATATTGATATTGTGCATCCCAGTATCGATACTTGAACACTAGAATGCCTATTTTAGGCCCAGGAATCACTCAAAATCATACCAAAATACTTGGTTTGATTTGTAAACTTATTCTAAAGATTTAGCAAGTTGTTTAGTGTCTTAAGGCATCATAAAAACATATTTTCAACACCTAAAATGTGAATTGATTGAGAAATAAAAAATGAACCATAAAATGCTCAAATCACCAAATCTTAGAAAATACTTGAAATTTATGAAATCTTAACACTTCAAATGATTAGAAATAAACCACCTTGATTCAAGAAACCTGAAATGAAGCTCCATTTCTTATCAATCACTCTCCTTCAAGAACTTTGATGGTTTTCCACCCCTTTCTCTAACCAAACTCGAAAGCAAAAAATTATTAGAATGAAATGGAAATGAAGAAGAAAAAGATATGGGAATGTAACCCACATCTAAGACATTTAAAACCCCTCAAAATTAGATTCCAAATTCGTCAATAATAAAATTGCACTTTTAGTCCTTTTCATTTTATCTCATATTCAAAAAACCTCTTTTCGTGGTTAATTAGGCCGAAATCAAACCCAATTAAACCCAACAAATTTAGGGGTATTAATTTGATATTTTTTTAATTTATTTATAAATGCAAAATTAAAAATAATAAAAATTTTAGGGTTTTGAACTTGGGAAATAATTGGGTGTAACAAAAAGTCCTAAAATATAATTAAACCAGTGAATTTAGGAAGGGTGGTGTCTTAATTGTAATAATTTTAAAAATATAATATACCTAAAAGGCTA
The DNA here is from genome assembly GCF_006381635.1 of Hibiscus syriacus. Taxonomy (NCBI): domain Eukaryota; kingdom Viridiplantae; phylum Streptophyta; class Magnoliopsida; order Malvales; family Malvaceae; genus Hibiscus; species Hibiscus syriacus. The sequence goes on along the minus strand of NW_024062296.1, from coordinate 1,129,863 downwards.
AAACCAATTAAATCATCAAAGTTGTGGAGATTATCCCTTCAACCTTCCACGTATTTTCATCCTTTCAATATACACCAATGACATCTCTTAGAGTTTTAGAATTTCTACTCAATGATGGGATTGTTTATCAAATATCTATACAAGTATTATAGAGATTGAGCAAGAATATTTAGAAAAATATTATTTTACAAAATAAGTTATAAAATATTGTTTAATCAGACAAACTCAGCCTCATACTCATACACTGACATACATCCCTAAACCAAATCGAGAAACTTCTTCTTCCTTGCATCGGTGTATTGCACACCCAAAAACTTACTCCTGGACACCTTAAGAAAATACGGCTTGGTCAATCTATCCTCAGCAACAACCCTTATAATCATAGTCCACCAATAATGTGCATCACCATACAACAAAGACTTGATACACCCCAACCTCTAAGCATCAGTACAACCCATCTGATCTAAAATTCGTACAACACTCTCAAGCTACTTTTCTGCAGTATATGGATCAATCCAATAAACTCAACTATACTCTTTGGCCCCTAAAGCCTTCAAATGATCAAATAATAAACATGTACCCTCCAACACTGGCATAGGTGCCAGTGCCACCACATGAAAAACTCGGCGCAAGGCAACCAGAATAGCCTTAATCAAAACTTCCATAGGAGGATTCGGTTGTGGAGCTGCCAGCGAGGGTTCATTAGCACCACTTCCAATCTCAGTTGCATTAGCCCAAAAGGTAGGACAGCCAGACCCAAGAGCACCAAAAATAGCTTGACACGATGCCATCGCAACTAGACTAATCACTGCACAAATCAACAAAACAGGATGAGAAGCGCACCAGTGATCAAGACAAGACATGCAAAAACATTTCAAAATAGTGTGGCAATATGGTTCCCATTTCCTACCCGACATATAATCACATAACATCATCCAACGTTCAAACCTGACTCTAACACCAACAAATGTAACACTCATACCCGGTCTAGGAGACCGACTCGGGTACCTGAGCCTACATTTGGTACCAATCATGTTTGGAAAAATAAAATCCTAAATCATGCAAATTATGTGGTAACATGTGGTAATATGTCGCAATAGGAAATTAGGGGTAAAATGGTCGTTTTTAACACTTTAGGAATTTTAAGTCAATTATTTAAATTGAGTTTACCATCTTATATTATTAGTCCTCAATTATAAATTTTCAAGCCATTCAGACATCAAACGAGTGTTTAATTAAACAAGTAAGCCTAGAGACTAAAACATAAACTATTCAAAAGTTGCACACAATTAGCTAACAAAAAATTGAAGTTCCCAAAATGAAATTAAGTATATTTGAAGACCAATAAAATAAGTCCCAACGAAATTCAAATTATTGTCATAGATTTTCTAGCAGTTCATTTTCTGGACTATTTTGAACTCACACATCATTTAGGGAGCATATTGGAACTAAGGAACACACTGGCCTTTAATGAAAGCATTTCCACCTTTTTCCATCGGGATCCTTTTCTTGAAAAAGGGTAGAATTCTCAAGAACATCCATTTTCAAGTTGTTATACATCCACATAGAAGTTAATATAAGCTAGGATCATGCTTGAATTCTATCCAACCATTTAATATGTGTCAAAACACGTGTAACATGCTTCATAACATAAGTCAACTCGTCATACAATAATTTGGCATCAAAAGTCAAATATTACATAAATGTTCATCTTTAGCATAAGTCACCTACTCATATTTCGTATTTTGGGTCATTTCATGCTAACTACGAGACTAGCAAGTTGGGTTTACTTAGTTACACTTGTCTATATGCTTCAACCACTTATGTAAGGCTCAAATCAAAATTTAATCATTCACGTGCAATATTTAATTAAGATCCTGCATATCAATCTCCAAAACAACAAATCAATTCATCGACGTGTCACCAAACACAAATTAATCATCCACAACACAAGTGCAATTATTTCAAATTAATATAATATCAAAAATCTAAGTCCTGAAACGTCTACCACATTGGCAACATTTATTTTCAAAACCACATACGTTTTACTTGAATCTTTTCCTTGCTTGATCACTTTCGGTGTTAGCCTCTCACCTCCAACTCGATTCTTATCCTCTTAAAAATGTTAAACAAAGAGTGTATGCTGAAAATCCCAATGAAGAACTATCATTCTGATACAATGCACATAGTCAAGATTAAGTAAAGTCCTATGTGCGCACACCTCACTTTTTTTTACCTCAACATAAGTAGAATCTTCTCATGCTTGAATGATCATCTATCGTATACTAAACGCAAAAAATTTCCAGAATATTCAAGTGCCACTAAATCATACAATTCAATGATAACCACATACACTCATGCACAAATACCTTCCCCAGCAAGTCACACACAATGCACACATATTTTCCATTAAAAGATCAATGTAATATTTGTTGCATCATACACAATGTAATTAAATATATGTTGCATCACACACAATGTAATTCAATCCACATTATTACTAACAACATTAATTGAAATCCTTACCGAATCGACTCTCCGAAAGCTCCGATCTGATTTGCATCACTTCTTCTATAAAAAAAGCTGATCAAGAACAACTAGAATCAACTTCTAATCCAACTAAAATCCCACAATTGAATCTCTACTACTCCTAATTCCTGGATTCCCGAAAAATGTCAAAATTAAGCTTGTTTTCAAGAAATCGATATCCAAATCAAAAGCAATTGAAAAACTATTCTAATGTTATAATAATGATCTCAAACCCATATAAATTCCATCAAGGAAACCTCATTAACACCTCAAAAAATTAGGTCAACAATTAACTCCAAAAATCAATCTTGACTAATAAAATCCTTTTCAATAGATTGATTAATCAAAGGAATCATTAACAACAAATCACTTACCCTCAAAGCATGAAAGAAACCCAAGGAAAGCAACATTTCCTTGTTGTTTATGATTGAAAATAGAAGAAAGAGATCAACAATGACACTTCATCATGATCAAAAGTAAAAATAGGCAAAGAGGAGAAAAGAGGATTAAAATCAAACTTTTAGAGAAGATACCTAGAAATCAAAGAGAAGAAAAGAGGAAGAAAATGCTCAGCAAAAATAAAGAGAATGGGAGAATTTGCGAGAAGTTATAAAATAGAGAAATGAGAGAAAATAGAAATCACGTCAAATAAAAATCAAGAGATGAAAATATATTTTTGATTAAAGGATTAATCTAGTTAGAATTTCAGTAAAAAGGGAAGATTTAAATACAGTTAATTTAGCAGGGAAAACTCTAAACACAAGCCTTCGTAAAATAAGCTTCATAGACTTTGGATTTGTGATAACTTGCAATTTAGCAACAAAAAACATAATTTCCAATGAATTCAATTTAATCAACAAATCAAAACTCTAATTAAATTCCAAAATAAAATTCAATAACCAAAACCCTTTCAAAAATATTTTCCAAAATCAAAATTCAAAATTTATTATTATTATTTTATTTTATCAAAAATCCAGAAATTGACTCGATTACCAACCCAAACTACCGACCAAAACTTTGGGATGTTACAACTCTCTCCCCCTCAAAAAAATTTTGTCCTTGAAATTACCTCAACTAAATAGATGTGAATATTGAGCTCTCATCGACTCTTCCATCTCCCAAGTCACTTCCTCAGTATTGTGGTTACGCCAGAACACCTACACCGGCAGAGCAGACTTGTTTAGAAAAACTTTCACCTCTAGCCAAGATCTTATTCGGCTCGCCCTCATAAGAAATATCCTCTTGAACCTCAACCACATCAACCAAAACAACATGAGAAGGGTCCAACCGATATCTACATAACATCGACAATTGGACCACATTGTGAATACGCTAAATCTCAGGCGGCAACCTGAGATGATATACAACCGGACCAACACGCTCTAGCACCTCAAACAGTCCTATAAACCTTTAACTAAGCTTACCCTTACATCCATATCGCAAAACCTTCTTCCAAGGTGAAACTTTAAGAAACACAAAATTGCCAGAATGTACTCAATCTCTCGTCGCTTCAAATCAGCATAATATTTTTGCCGATCAAAAGTAGCCTTTAGCCAATACTTAAAAAACATAACCTTATCCTCGGTCTCTTGAATTAATTCTGGACCAACCACATATCTCTCACTCAACTCGGTCCAACACAAAGGAGTACGACACTTACGCCCATACAATGGCTCAAACGGAGCCATATGAATACATGTCTGATACATATTATTATAAGTAAACTCCACTAATGGAAAATAACGCTCCCAAGAACCAACAAAAAATGATCACACAAACCCATAGCATGTCTTTCAAAATCGGAATCAGATGCTCTGAGTGACCATCAATCTATGAATGATAAGCAATACTCAAATTAAGCTTCAAACCCAAAGCCTTATACAAACTTTACCAAAACCTCGATGAAAACTACGGTTCACGATCTGAAATAATCGACAAAGGAACAGCATACAATCACAGTATCTCAGGTATATACAACTCCGCTAACATTTTCATTGAGAACGTCGTATCCACCGACAGAAAAATGCATACTCTTATAAAATATATTAACAATCACCCAAATCGAATCCTTCTTTGACGCTGTCAATGGCAACCCTAGCATGAAATCCATCGTAATATGTTCCCACTTCCACTCAGGAATACTAATCTTTTAAAGCAACCCCAAAGGACACTTATGCTCAATTTTAATACGCTGATAAACTAAACATCACCGATAATCTCAACAACAACACGCTTCATTCCTAACCACCAATACAACTCTAACAAATTCTGATACATCTTTCTACTACTCGGATGCATCGCAAATGGCCCATAATGTACCTCCGAGAGAATCTCATGCTGAAGACTCTCATCCCTCGGCACACACAACCAACCATGGAGACACAAAACACCCTTGAAATTCAATGAGAAATCACCACCAGAACTGTCTCACACCAATCGAAGCTTCACCTCCAACTTCTTGTCACTCAACTGTAAATAACGATGACATTAACACGTAAACTTGATTTGCAACTCAGCCACTAGCGCCCATCTCCATCCAAACTCAAGCATACAACCAGACCCCGTAACTCACCCATAGACTCATGACTCAGAGCATCAACAACCACGTTTGCCTTACCCCGATAATACTCAGTCATACAGTCGTAGTCTTCAATAATTCAACCCAACGCCTCTCCCTCAAAATCAAATACTTCTAGGTAATGACGTATTTGAAACTCTTGTGATCAGTGTAAATGATACACCTCTCACCAAACAAGTAGTAACGTTAAATCTTTATCGCAAACACTATCGTGGCCAACACCAAATCATGCATAGGGTAGTTACGCTCATACGACTTCAATCGTCTTGATGTATAAGCTACTACCCTTTCGTATTGCATCAATACGCACCTAAGAATAGTAATAGACATATCACTATACACTATAAAATCCTTCCCAGACACTAATTGAACCAATATCGGAGCCCCCATCAAAGTCGTCTTCAATCTCTCGAAGCTTGTTTGTCTTTCCTTTGTCCACTCGAACTTAAAATCCATTTATAACAACTTCGTCAATAGAGCAGCTATAGGCGAGAACCACTCGACAACACATCGATAATAACTACCTAACCCAAAGACATTACAAACCTCGGTAACACTTCTAGGTGGCTGCCATTCAAATATCGTCTTAATCTTATCTGAATCAACCCGAATACCCTTAACAGAAACAATATGACCAAGAAATGCCACCCTCTCAACCAAAACTCGCAATTATAAAACTTCAAATACAATTTGTTCTCACTCAACACTTGTAAAACAGTCCTGAGATGAAATTCATAATCATCCTCCGAAGCTGACTACATTAAAATATCATCGAAGAACACCACCACAAAGTGATCATGATATGGATCAAACACACGATTCATCATATCCATAAAAGTAGCAAGCACATTCTTCAAACCAAACGACATCACCAAAACACTTAATGACCATAACGGGTCTGAAAAGTTATCTTCATCACATCTGGTTCACTAACCTTTAACTGATAATACCCCGAACGCAAGTCAATCTTTGAAAACACCTTGGCACCCTTGAACTGATCAAACAAGTCATCTATCCTCGACAAAGGATACCGATTCTTGATTGTCAACTTTTTCAATTGACAATAATCAATGCAAATATGTATCGTATCGTCATTCTTCTTTATGAACTAACCTGGAGTGCCCACAGAGAAATACTCGGATGAATGAAACATAGATCTAACAACTATTTAAACTGCACCTTCAACTCTTTCAACTCCTAGGTGCCATGTAATAAGGCACAATAGACGCGGTGGCTGAATCAATATAAGTCTTAATACGAAACTCAACCTCACGATCTGGCGGTAAACCTAGAAGCTCTTTTGGAAACACACCAGGAAAGTCCTGAACCGTTCGGATATCTTGCTCATGTAACTCCCGCCCACCCAGATTAAGAATATAATCCATATAAGGCTCACATCCATGATCCATAATCTTACTCGCATCAAACACTGACACAACATTGGAAAGAAACTTCGGTAGCCCACCTACAACTACCAACATGGCACCATCTTTCGTCTTCAGAATTACCAGGGACAACTCGAAATCTAAATGCACACGATGCTTACGAAGCCAATCCGTACCTAGAATGACATCAAAACCATGGAATGGTCACTACATCAGATCCACTAGAAATACCTCACCTTGAATAACCAAAACACAACTATGATACACTCGATCCACAAATGCACTCTCTCCCAAATCCCAGTTGCAATAAAACCCACACCCTTTACACTAACAAGAACACTCAACCGACTCGCCAAACGACTAATGATATAAGAGTACATAGAATCGGAATCAATCAAGACAAGCAAAGGAAAAGACTCCAACAGAAATCTACCTCTGATCACATCCGTCGGGACATGATCCTGGGGTTCACGAATCGCATACACTATACTAACTCCATATAACACCTATAACTCATATACGTGAACTAATACGAGTAACAGATGTCACATCAGCTATTTAAAACATTTCTTCAATCAAACTAGGGAAAAATATTTTTTCAAACAATACTAGTTTCATAACCATTAATATAAAATATTTAATCATAGAATTTCAAAACATAATATTTTAGAACACATTATAATATAAAAAGCATCATTTCATACTAACAATGCTAGATAATACTAATTTTACTAAACCATAGTAAAACAATTTTAGTTTAACCATTACAAACCAGTTCCGAAATAGGTTAACAGAGCAACTGGGAAATTTAATAAGTACATAACACTAACTAAGTCAAAATCAAATTGAAGGATGTCTTATTAATACTATAATATACTCTTCGATGCTTGGGGTTGCTCAGTACTCCTTACTCCTGCTCCTTCTTTTTACCTACGCGTGAAAATCATCACACGGTAAGTATATACTTATTAAGGCAATTAAAATTGTAAACAGTGCAATACATCACATGCATGTAACTGAATGTCATTATCAATTGTAGTATGATCATCTTACATGTATACTCATCATGTTACTGTAATAAACATGATAAAAATGTAATATAAAAGTATTATCAATAACTATAGCCCAAAATATAAACATATAAGGACCCTGGTACACGAGTCAAATATGCACCAATGTGCTAAACCAATATAACCTGGAAGGTCATTTCCACCATCAGTAATAGGTATCCTTTAGCACTAACCCGCACTAGGTATCCTTTACTACGGTTCCGAATATGACACATAAGGACGTTCCCACCATCAGTACTAGGTATCTTTTAGTACTGACACGCACTAGGTATCATTCGTTCATTGCACGCACCTTGACACTTTATATATTTCAAAATATTTGCCTCACTAAGCTGCAAATTTGATCTTTTTATACTAGATTCGCTTCGATCACGAAGTCAACCACGATCTATACAAAGTTATAATTTCATACTGAAATATATGCTTTTATAGTACTAACATAATTAAATTCCATTCACAACAATCCATAAGATATATTCAGAACTTATTGGATATCAAAATACTTAAATGTTTATGAATTTCTTTAATATTGGCACCAACTTTTCTGATTTATGTAAAATGGTTCTTCATTATTTAACTCACTTAAATTTAAATACTAAAATTCCAGCATTGAAATAATTACTACCCAAGTACATTATAAATTACAAAAATCATCTTTAAAGCTCTCAAACTATTCAAAATTGCCATACTAATCACCTAACTTACCAAGCTTCCAAAATGATCCAATTTCAAATTCTAACTTAAATTCCAACACTTAAAAAGTAATTTCTAGCAAGGTATAATAACTTTTGAGTAATTACACATTCACCCACAACTTTTTTATAATTATCAAATAGGTCCCCTAACTTTCATAAAATTACAACATGATCCCTAAATTTTTCTAAGTCTTCTAAAATACTTCCTATGTCATTTCTAGCTCCTAAATAATTTTTCCATAATTTTTCACTTCCACTAAAGCCAAGGTCGAATGCTTCAAGTACCCAAGACTAGGGTTTTCATGATATTTATTCAATTTCGATTTGATTTAAGCATGAAATCAACCTCCACTCAACATTATAAACTTTCTACAATCAAACCCCTAATCAAATTTCATCAAAACACAAACTTCCTCAAGTAGTTTAACGTTAATTTATCTTTTATTTAAGTTTAAATAAATATTAAATTCATTTAATTGGTAAAAGACCATATTACCCTTAATAAAACCTTATAATTACCATCAAACCATACCACATAACCCTTATCATATTTCAAAAGTCAAATATGAACAAAATATTGTACCCCTTTACCATTTTATCCATCAAACTTTTCAAAAACTTCAATCTTGCCACTTAAATCCAATTATCCAAATTGAGCATGGAAATAATTTCTCAAATCCAATTATTTATATTATTTTCCAACATTTTAAAATTTGGAAATAATATTATTAAACTTAATTTATCATCTATCAATTTTTCTCAATATTTTTATTCGATTTGATTTACCAAACTTTAAACCTGTCAAATTTTTAACAAAATTTCAGGATCAATAATATGATTTACATAAAACCTCATTCTTAAAAGTAAACTATCAATTTATAGAACAAACATTATTTTGGGAAAATTACCACTTAGGTACCTAAACTTTCCCAATTTTATACTTTGGTCACTAAAGTTTCAAAAAAACATTTTGGTCACTAACATAAACTTAGGGTTTTACAATTCTCCCCCTTAAGAAAAAACTCTTCCATGAGTTTTAAAATGTACCTGATGTAAAGTGGTGTGAATATTGCTTTTCCATGTCCTCTCTTCCCTATGTACCTTCATCGACTTTATGATTCCACCAAAGGACTTTGACTAAAGGAATAGTCTTGTTTCGTAGTTCCTTGAATCCTCGAGCCAAAATTATCTCTGGTTCTTCTTCATAAGTAAAAAATGGCTAGATCTCGATCTCCCCTAGTGTAATGACATACGAAGGATCCGATCGATACTTCCTAAACATCGATACATGAAAAACATTGTGAATCTTGTCCACTTCTGGAGGTAACGCTAACTAGTAAGCCACTGGTCCAACTCTCTTTAAGATCTCATTAGGTCCAATGTATCTTGGACTTAACTTTATTTTGCGCCCAAAGTGTAATATCTTTTTATGGGGTGATACTTTAAGAAACACTTTATCACCTTCTTGAAATTTGATCTCTTTTCTTTTCTAGTTTGCATAAGACTTCTTCTGATCAGATGCTATCTTGATATTATCTTGTACTATCCTCACTTATCCTCAATCGCTTTCAATAAATCAGGGCCAACTAGGTCTCGATCTTTTAACTCAAACCAATTCAATGGTGTTTGGCACTTTCTCCCATATAAAGCTTCGTACAAAGCCATCTTGTTGCTCTATTGATAGTTGTTGTTGTATGCCAATTCTGCTAAATGCAAATACTTTTCCCACAATCCTTTAAACTCGACCACATATTCCCTCAGTATATCCTCTAAAAGTTGAATAGTTCGTTTGGATTGTCCATATGTTTGTGGATGGAAAGTCGTGCTAAAATTCAATCGAGTACCCAAAGCTTCGTGTAATGACTTCCAAAATCTTGAAGTAAACCTTAGATCCCTGACAGATACTATCGAAAGAGGCACACCATACAGTAAAACTATTTCTTTTATATACAACTCAGCATACTTGTCTAATGAGTTATTCATTCTTACTGTAATTAAACGCGTCGTCTTGGTTAATCTTTCGATTATCACCCAAATGAAGTCTTACTTGTTATGTGTCAAAGGTATCCCAATAACAAAATCCATAGTAACTCGTTCCCACTTCCACTTAGGAATGGAAATCGATTACAGCAACCTCGAAGGCACTTAATGTTCTACTTTTATTTTTTGACATGTCAAACATGTTACAATCAACTCCGTGATTACTCTTTTCATATTGGGCAATTAATACTGACTCTTTAGGTCTTGATACATCTTGTTCCCACCAATGTGCATAGTCAGCGGGCTATAATATGCCTCAGAAAGAATATCTTTCTTCAACTCCTCATCATTGGGAATGTAGACTCTCCCTCGATAATACAGGCGTTCATCAGACCTGACTTCAAAGTCTTTAGTTTCACCTTTTTTCAGTTATGCAATCCTTAACAAGAACTCGTCATCTTTCTCTTGTAATTCCTTTATCTGATCCAAAAGCTTTGGCTTGATCCTTAACTCAACCATCAATGCACCATTTTCCTTTAAAGATAAACGCGCATCCAAAGCTCGCGAAGCTACGAAAGTCTTTCAGCTAAGTGCATCAGCTACAACAATAGCCCTCCCTGGATGGTAGTTAATGACCACACCATAGTCCTTCAAGAGTTCCATCCATATTCTCTGTCTCAAGTTCAACTCTTTTTGAGTCAATAGATACTTTAGACTTTTTTTATTGTGTAGATGTAGCATTGTTCACCATGCAGATAATGGCTCCAAATCATTAGGGAAAATACAACTGATGCTAACTCAAGATCATGTGTTGGATAATTTATCTTGTAAGTCTTTAACTATCTGGAAGCATAAGCCACAACCTTACCTTCTTCTTAAGAACCCTTACCAGATTATGGCTATACCAACAATGGGACTTCTGTCAATATCTTTTTGAAAGTTTCAAAGCTCTTTTGGAACTTTTCTATCCAAACAAAATGAACATCTTTGCTTAAGAGCTTGGTCAATGGAGAAGCAATCAACGAAAAATTCCCTATGAACCTTCGATAGTAACTAGTAAGTTATAAGAAGCTTTGAACCTCTGCAACATTCTTTGGGGGTGTCCACTTCATTTCAACCTGAACTTTCTTAGTATCAATTCTTATATCTTCTTCCAATACCACATTACCAAGAAAAGCTACTTTTGATAGCTAAAATTCACACTTTGATAGCTTGGCATACAACTTTTTTCTCTTTAAAAAACTCAAGAACAGTGCAAAGATTAGTATCATGCTCTTCCTTTGTATTTGAATATACCAGAAATCATCAATGATACCACCACAAACTAATATAAGTAAGACTGAAATATTCATTTCATTAAATCCATGAATATTGTCGGAACATTAGTCAAAACAAACGTCATCACCATGAACTCATAGTGTCCATACCGAGTTCTGAAAGTTGTCTTTGTAATATCTTCCTCTTTAATCTTTAACTAGTGATATCCCAGTCAAAGATCAATCTTAGAAAAGACTGTTGCTCCCTTTAGTTGATCAAACAAATCAATCCTCGGAAGATGATACATGTTATTGATGGTTAACTTATTTAATTGTCAATAATATATGCATAACTGCATAGATCTATCATTCTTTTTCACAAATAACACTAGTGCACCCCAAGGTGAAACACCAGGTCTAATGAATTCTCGATCAAGTAGCTCATGCAATTGAGCTTTTGATTTCCTTAATTCTATCGGGGCCATCAGATAAGGAGCCATCGAGATAGGCATTGTACCTTGAAATACATTAATATCAAACTCCACCTCTTGATTTGGAGGTAATCCAGGTAACTCATCTGGAAACACCTCTGGATACTGTCACACTGTTGGAATGTTTTCCAAATTAACCTCAGTAGCTCGCGTATCCACTACATTCGCTAAAATTGTTTGGCATCCTTGCATCAGTAGTTTCTTAGTAGAAAATGATGAAATTACATTGAATAAGGGATTTAACCTTTCTCCAACAAATATTACCTTCGAACCTTTTTTAAGAAATCTCTTCATGCGGAAATCTACCCAACCATAGCAGTGAGATAACCAATCAATGCCTAAAATTATTTTTAAACTCCTCGAAAGGTAGTTCCAACATATTTGTAAGAAATTCCACTCCCTGGATCTTGAATGGGCAATTTTTACATTTTCGGCTAATTCTTGCACTATGTCCCAAAGGACTGATTGCGATAATATCACTAGAAATATGTTTTAATGAAATTCCCCTATCTCTAACCAACTTTGCACTAATATAAGAATATATAAAACCAGGATCTACCAACACAAACATAGGTTCATCAACGAGATAAAACAGAACTATTATTATCTTAGGAGCATCTCGTTCACCATTAGTCTTGATATGATAAATCTGAGCAGTAGTCTTGCCTTCACGATTGGATGTAGCCTTAAAAGTTCATGGTTTGCCAGCTTAACCGCCTCTTCCTTTCTGAGGCCCTACTACCGACTGGTTTGGGTAGAGCTCTGGAAACTCCCTTTTAAAATGTCCAACTTGGTTACAATAAAGGCATTTTCCTTTAGTTAACCAGCATTGTCAAAAATGTTTCTTTCCGTAGTGCTCACAATCGGGTTTAGGACGAAATCCTGAACCTCAGGTACCTGCAGAAACTATTTGAGCATGCTTGGATTTTCATCCTGAAAATCTTTTTTACTATAAAATGCTGAAGATGCATAGCTTTTCTGCTGATGAACCTTATTCTACTTGGAGGATGGAGCAAACATGGAGTTCTCAAACCTTTTGTTGGACTGAGCCTTTTTCACCTGTAAATCTTCAAGATCCATTTTTCCATAGCTTTAGCCTTATTTTTCACTTCTTGAAAAACAATAAAATGATGTGAAACAAAGATCCTCTTATATTATGGATCCAATCCAGCAATGAACCTATTAATTCTGGTGTTTTTAGTCGGGAGTAACTTTGTTGCAAATCGACTCAGCTGGTGAAACTCATATTCATACTCATAGATTATTCTGCCATATTGGTTCAAATTCAGGAACTGCATCATCATCTCACTGATGAACACATCCCCAAGGTACTTTTCCTTAAATTCCCTTAGAAAGAATTCCCAAGTAATCTGCTCTAGAGGTACTTGTTCAATGACCGTATACCACCAAACACTGACTTGTTCCATAAGTAAGGACACAACCCCTTATAGTTTTTCTTGATCATAACAAGGAATTTTGTTTAGTATGTTCTTTATATCATTCAACCAGTAATCAGCAACCATTAATTTTGCATCAGTAACGCCTTGAAACTTAGGTCATCTCATTTTCCTTAATTTTTTATGAACAAATAATGGTGCTCGACGATTAATGATATTATACAATACTTGAAGGAATAGTCCTCGATCTATTATAGACATATCCTGCTGATTCGGTGAGGCGGCTCCATATTAGCCTGAGCATGCGGTGGATTCTAATTCACCTCGTTACTCCCACTCTGCGCAGGGGTAGCGTGCTCAGCTGTCCTACTCAATTCTTGATTATCTGACATCAAAACAAGTCAAAATCATCTAACGTTAGTAAGGGGTAACTGTTGAGTTAATCGATCGATGAAATAGCCAAGATGGATGAATTGGGAATAAAAATTTTGCTGGAAGCTTTTGCAGAAAATAGAAAATAATTGCACAGCAATTTAGAGTGGTTCGACTTTCTCAACTAAAGTCTACGTCCACTACCGTAGCTATCCACACTAAGGATTTTCCACAAATTCACTAATTTGTCTTTCTTTTGAGGACAAAGAGTAACCTTACAAATCCCTCAAGGATTATACCCCAAATTCTTGAGAACACTCTCTCCCAAAGAGAACAATACAAATTACGCAAACTTACACAAAAACCTCATAAGGTAATATGTTTGCACAATTCTAGAACAAATAAAGAACACTCAAGAATAATACAATTGAGCACAATAAGTGTTCTTGAAAGCAAAAATGAACATTGAATGAAATAGGCTTGAAAATGCTCAAACTTGAGGTTTGATGCTTTCTCTTTGATTCTCTAGCTTCTCTTCTTAATTGTTGTTGATCAATGGCTCCTAAGCTTGTTTAAATACACCTTGAATCACTTCTGAACGGTGGGGATCATTGGTGAAGTCAATAGAGCCGTTATTGTGTGAAAATAATTAAATAAAATAGTTGGGAGCGTGTATGCATCGATGCATACTCAAGGTGCATCGGTACACTGTGTGTAAAATTCAAATATTTCGACTGTTATAAGACTTAGTGCATCGGTACACAAGGGGTGCATCAGTACATTAATTACATTCGATGTTTCAAAAGAGCCATTAGTGCATCGATGCTTGGTATGTGCATCTGTACACAAAATGCATTCGATGTTTCAATAAATTCAAGAGTGCATCGATGCATGGCTGTGTATCGGTACACAAAATGCATTCAAAATAGGGTGTGCATTGATGCATCATGCAGTGCATTAGTACATCCCTTTGGAAAATTAATTTTTGGCTCGATTAAGGTTTGAAATACTTTGTAAAAATTGTTCCAAAAATATTTTAAGTTTAAAACACAATTTTACACTTTAGTAAGGATTGAAATTGATCTTTGAAAAACTTGGAGTAATATTTTGATATTCAAATAATTTAATCGAATATACTATTATAAATTTATTATAAAATCTTAAAATTCAATTACATTTAAGTTGTTATATCGAAACATCAAAATGTTTTCAACAATCTCCCTCTTTTTGATATAACAAAACATTTGAGTAATTTTAAGATTTTCTTGGAAAATCATTTTTGAAATCAATTTTGAAATTACTCGAAATTACTCCCCCTTTACTATATATTCTCCCCCTTTTTTAAAATCAAAATGACTCTAAAACGCTTATAAACAAGGTTTTTGAAAACTTAGCCAATTGATATTTAGAAATTTAAAGCTTAAGCTACTATGATCACAAGTAAGAGAAAGGTTAGCCATTAGTTTCATAAATCAATATTCATAGATAATGTGTAATGGTAAATTGGTCATATTCTAAATGATGTAAATGATGCAAAAATTAATAAACAATAAGTTTAAAAATTCAACCAATACCAAGTATTCAAGTTAAACATCCAACATCCAAAACAAATTCAAACATTCAAACATCCAAACATCCAAACATATCAATCCAAAAGCATTCAAAATGTTTTAACAATAAGTCCTAAGTTCGATCCAAGAAAAACAAAGCCATCGAAGTTCAAGTATTATCCACAACATTGAATCGATTATTCATTGATTCGCTGGTAGCCACAATATCACTTTCATTATCTAGACCGTTATTGTCTAAACCAAAGCCATTAGCGATTGTGTCTGAGTCGATATAAATGAATTCACCTGAGAGATAGGATCGAATTCCTATAGTTTTGGTTTGACGTTCATTTTGGAAACATACCGTATTGGAGTAGAAAATGTGTATTAATTGGTGATAAACAATGGGTTAAATTTGGCACATTTTATCAAACTTCCAGGAATGGAAGATAGGAAGATATTTGAAGTTCATATAGATCATTGCTTGAATAGAGGGAATACATTCTTTCCAGATTTTGTATGATTGGAAAGAATTAACGAACCTATGATAAAGTTCTTCTCGATGACGACCAGGTTGGTTGAAGCAAGAATTAAGAATGGTTATTTCGTGTTCGTTTGGGTTTGGATTTTGAGGTGGAGGAGAAATCAGAGGTCGATTTTGACTCGAACGTCTCGATGACGACCTAGGGCATTTAGGATTAGACATGGTTCAATAAATTGGAATATGATAGATAACCTGCAAATTTGAAACACATGTATGAACAATATCAATCCCAAAACTCAAATGAGTCCGCAATATTCAAGGTTCTCTAAATTGAATCCTAATGGGCACTGTTTGAAAATTATTTTTCAAAACAATGTTTCAATAATAATATGTAATTTTCAAAACAACATAATTAAATCAAAAACATCAAATTTTAAAAAAAATAAATCAATGATTTTGGAAAAAAATTATTTCAAAAATTCAAAAAAAAATTGAAAAATTGTGTGTTTTGATAATATTGATTGTAATATCTAGTTTCTAAACATTAAACAATCAATGCCCGATACTCAGTTCAACCTAGAACTAATCAAGACTAGTCCTAAGTTCAAAAACCAATAAAACAGGGGTTTTTGAAATATTACTTTGAAAATTTCAGATTTTGTGAGAATGAGATGTTGTTTGCTCTGATTTAATGATGTTAGCAGGATCAGAAGTTAAAGAAAAAGAAAATTTCGACTTGATTTTGTTGGTTTGGAACGATTTTAGAGAGTAGGGTGAGAGAGGGGGTCGTACGACTGAGAGTGTTTAATATTGGCTTTTAACAAAATATGAAAATTTTAGGGATTTAAGCCTAAAACCCGATGAGTGTATCGATTCATAGTAGAGTGCATCGATGCACATTAAAGGAATACATCGGTGCACCTTCATGGTGTATCGATGCATATTCAAGGGATGCATCGGTACACTTTCTAGTGTATCGATGTATGTTGCACAAAAATGTCAAAAATACGTTTTTAATCATTCAAAATGCTAAATTAATCAGCTCTAGTGGTATTGGCAACTCATAGATCGAAAATTAACAATGTTCAATCAATCAAATCTATCCTTAAACATTATTTGGACATATAATTAATTTTCACTAAAGATCATAAACTCCCCCTAACTATTAGCAAAGAATGCAATCAAAAGTGTTATTTTTATAAGCATATTTCATTTCTAAAAAAATTGCTAAAGTTATTTTAAACACTAAGTGAAGATAGGTCAGTTAAACCTAAATATCTCCTAAGTGTCCAAAATCCTTCTTTATCTAAAGGTTTTGTAAAAATATCTGCTAATTGAAGAAAAGTATCAACAAATTCTAGAACTACATCTTCTTTAGCCACATGATCTCTAATGAAATGATGTCTAATTTCAATGTGCTTAGTTCTAGAGTGTTGGATGGGATTTTTAGTGAGACAAATAGAACTAGTATTGTCACACTTGATAGGTATGGTACCTACTTCAATTCCATAATCTAAAAGTTGTTGTTTCATCCATAAAACTTGTGCACAACAGCTACCGGCTGAAATGTATTCCGCTTCAGTGGTAGATAATGCACCACAATTTTGTTTCTTTGAAAACCATGAAATCAGTATATTTCCTAGGAATTAACAAGTACCGGAGGTGCTTTTCCTATCTATTTTGCATTCTCCATAATCCGCATCAGAGAAGGCATGCAAGCTAAAGCTAGAGTCTCTAAGATACCAAAGTCCTAAACTATAAGTGTCCTTAAGGTATCTAAAGATTCTCTTAACAGCTAGTAAATATGATTCCTTAGGACATGATTGAAATCTAGAACATAATAAAACACTAAACATAATGTCCGGTCTACTTGCGGTTAGATAAAGCAAAAAGCCAATCATTGACCTATATAATTTAACATCCACACATTTACCTCCTTCATCTTTGTCAAGCTTTGTTGATGAGCTCATTGGAGTGGCATGAGGTTTCCCATTTTGTAATCCAAATTTCTTGAGCATATCCTTAACGTATTTTTCTTGATTGATAAAGATGCCATCTTTTCTTTGCTTGATTTGGAGTCCCAAGAAATATGAGAGCTCCCCCATCATGCTCATCTCGAATTCACTCTGCATTAGCTTAGAAAATTCTTGGCAAAGAGTATCATTAGTATAACCAAATATTATATCATCAACATAAATTTGAACTAGTAATAAATCTTTACCTTTATGCTTTAAAAACAATGTAGTGTCAACCTTCCCTTTTGAAAAACCTTTTTCTATCAAAAAGTTTGATAATCTTTCATACCAAGCTCTAGGAGCTTGTTTTAATCCATAAAGTGCTTTTGTCAATTTAAAAACATGATATGGAAATTTTGAATTTTCAAAACCTGGAGGTTGTTCCACATACACTTCTTCTTTTATTAAACCATTTAAAATGCACTTTTAACATCCATTTGATATAATTTAAATTCATTGCAACATGCAAATGCTAATAACATTCTTATTGCTTCCATCTTAGCTACGGGAGCGTATGTTTCATCGTAGTCTATGCCCTTTTCTTGATTATAGCCTTGAGCAACAATTCTAGCCTTGTTTCTCGCTATTACCACTTTCATCAAACTTATTCCTAAATACCCATCTAGTACCTAAAGTAGAGTTATTACTACGCCCTTCACCTAATGTCCATACTTTACTTCTCTCAAATTTATTTAACTCTTCTTGCATAGCCATAATCCAATTTTCATCATCTAATGCTTCTTTGATATTCTTATGCTCTATGCATGAGATAAATGCAACATAATTATATATATTTCTAAGAGAAGATCGAGTTGTTACCCCTTTGGATGGATCACCTATTATCTCACCATCCTTGACATAATTGTATTCTCTTGGGTAAGAGACTTCCCTTTCTTCAATGGTTGGATTCTTGAGAACATCATGAGTTTCCTCATCTTTCATTTCTTCATTTAATGATGGTTCTTAAACGTCATGTCTAACGTCATTTATGTTTACAATGCCTACATCATCATTCACACAAGAATCCTTTCTCGGAAGGGGATTATCATCGAAAATAATATGCATAGACTCTTATACAAATAAAGTTCTTTTATTAAATACTCGATAAGCTTTAGAAATTAAGGAATAACCCAGAAAAATTCCTTCATCACTTTTAGCATCAAATTTGCCAAGATTTTCTTTACCGTTGTTTAAAATAAAACATTTACATCAGAAAAGGATGAAAGTAGCTAATGTTAGACTTTTTATTTTTGAAAAGTTCATATGGAGTTTTCTTCAAGATTGGCCTAATCATTACTCGATTAATAACATAACAAGCGGTATTTGTGGCTTTCACAAAGCATGGTTTTAACCATTTCTTCTAAAGTTCAATTTTTCCTCTCAACAACTTCATTTTGTTGAGGGGTTCTAGGTGCTGAAAAATTATGGCTAATACCATTAGAATTACAAAAATCAATAAATCCAAGATTTTCAAATTTAGTACCATGATCACTCATAACTCTAGTTATGGAATAAACTTTTTTTATTTTGGATTACTTTTGAAAATGTGATGAACGTTTCTAATGCTTCATCTTTAATACTTAAGAATAGAACCCAAGTATATCTAGAATAGTCATCTACTAATACAAAGCAATATTGTTTTCCAGCAAAGCTTACAGTTCTAATTAGCCCAAAAAGATCTATATAGATCAATTGTAATACTCTACTAGTTAATACATCATTAATGGACTTAAAGGAAGCTCTTATATGTTTTTATTTAGCACATGCATCACAGATTTTATCATTATAAAATTTTAGCTTTGGCAACCCTCTTACAAAATCTCCTTGAATCAGTCTTTGTAAAAGACTCATACTAGCATGTCCTAGTCTCATATGCCATAACCAACTATCATGTTCATCCTTAGCAACTAGGCACAAGTTAGTCATATTTATTGTATCTAAATACACCATGTAAATGTTTCCTATTCTATGACCAACAAGCATAATCCGATTAGATGCAATGTCAATGACTTTACAACCATTAGTTTCAAACATGACATTGCATCCCTTATCGCATAATTGACTAATACTCAATAGATTATGTTTTAACACATTCACATATAAAACATTTTTAATTTGTATGGAAGAGGTATTACCTATTGTACATATACCTTCAATGTGACCTTTTGAATTATCACCAAAAGTCACATCTCCTCCATTTTTGTCATTAAGCTCTGTGAACCAGCTCTTGTCTCTGGTCATGTGTCTTGAGCATCCACTATCAAGGTACCAAGAGTTTGAATTTGTTTCCCGTGCCTTGTAGCGATGCTCCTTTTCCTACAAACATAGATTAATTTTTTATTTTTGGTACCCAATCTCTTTTGGGTCCATATTCATTAGTCTCCAAAATTCTAGTCCCCTTAGGATTCATTTGTGTAGGATATCCTTATCTTTAGTAGTAATGAGTTCTTTAGGAACATATATACTTCTAATGATTTTTTCATTAGAGGTTCTTCGAGGACCTCTATGATTGTAGTTTTTAAAACTTTTTCTAACAAAGTTGAATTTTTAACTTTCTCCATTTTCAAATCGTTTTGTTCCAACTTTATCAAAAGAAGCTTTAAGATTATCAATTTTATTTTGATGATCATCATTTACTCTTGAAAGTAAATTATGCAAATCAATATTTTTCTTTTCAAACTCATCTAGTTTGATTTGCAAATCTTTGATTTTACTTTCAAGATCATTGTTGGTCTTGGATATGAGATTATTTTCGTTTTTCAATTTTGAAATATCATTTTTGTATTTTAAAAATAATTTCTCATAATCCGAAGCCAACCCACTATATTTCTCTAATAGCTCATCAAAACAATAATCTTCAAAATTAAATGAGCTAGATGTTACCTGAGAGCTTTCCCCGATGGCCATCAAGCACAAGTTTGCTACTTCTTGTTCCTCTTCATCGGAACCTTCATCATCACTCCATGTAGCCACGTGAGCCTTGTGTTTTTCCTTCGATTGACCCTTATTCTTTAATTGTGGGTAATCGTATTTGACATGACCCAACTTTTTGCATTTGTACCAAATGATCGGGTCTTTCTCCTTCGATTTAGTTTTGAAGCCTTCATTTCATTTGAATTTTCTTCCTTAGATGGCTTCATCAGTTTTCTGAATCGTTTGGCAAATAATACCATTTCCTCGTCATCATTATTTTCATCTGAATCACTCTCATCCTTTGTGAATTTAAGAGAAACTCCAACATTCTTTTACTTCTCCGTCTCTTTCTTTGTCTTGTCCATCTTTTGGAGGTCTACCTCATCTTGAAGCATCATTTCATGCTTGAGGAGAGAACCAATTAGCTCATCTAGGGTTAAAGATTTTAAGTTTTTAGCCTCGATGATCGTTGTCTTCTTTGATTACCATGATTTTGGAAGAGAGTAAACTAACTTCCTCACAAGCTTCTCATTTGGAATGATCTCTCCATATGATTTGAGACCATTAACAATCGTGGAAAATCTATCTTCATAGCTTTGATATCTTCATCCGGTCTCATCCTCAAATTTTCATAGCTATGAGTTAGAAGACTAATTCTAGATTCTTTTACCTCGTTTGTGCCTTAATGAGTGACTTGTAGTTTATTCCATATTTCCTTGGCGGTTGTACACGATGAAACTCTTCCGTATTCATCTAGTCGAAGGGCACAAATTATAATATGGATAGCCTTTGAGTTGAGCTGGAATATTCTTGTCACTGCTACACTCCACAATCTTGAATGAGTGGAAGAAATGAAATATTCGTCTTCTATAATATTACATGCTCTCATGTCACTTGCTTGAATGAAGTACCTCATTCTATTCTTCGAATAACCATAATTAGCTCCATTGAAGAAAGGAGGCTTGTTGATGGGCATTAAATCAAGACCAAGGTCGAAGTTTGAAGTGGAGGGCATTGATGACTTTAATATCGATATAACTTTTCCCGAATCGACTCAAGAGGCGATTAAACCTTTAAATGAGTGAGGCTCTGATACCAATCGTTGAGTTAATCGATCGATGAAATAGCCAAGAGGGGGTGAATTGGCAGTAAAAATTTTGGTAGAAGCTTTTGCAGAAAATAGAAAATAATTGCACAACAATTTAAAGTGGTTCGACTTTCTCAACCAAAGTCTACGTCCACTACCTTAGCTATCCACACTATGGATTTCTCACAAATTCACTAATTTGTCTTTCTTTTGAGGACAAAGAGTAACCTTGCAAATCCCTCAAGGATTATACCCCAAATTCTTGAGAACACTCTCTCCCAAAGAGAACAATACAAATTTCGCAAACTTACACAAAAACCTCATAAGGCAATATGTTTGCACAATTCTAGAACAAAGAAAGAACACTCAAGAATAATACAATTGAGCACAATAAGTGTTCTTGTAAGCAAAAATGAATATTGAATAAAATAGGCTTGAAAATGCTCAAACTTGAGGTTTGATGCTTTCTCTTTGATTCTCTAGCTTCTCTTCTTAATTGTTGTTGATCAATGACTCCTAAGCTTGTTTAAATACACCTTGAATCACTTCTGAACGTTGGAGATCATTGGTGAAGTGAATAGAGTCGTTATTGTATGAAAAATAATTAAATAAAATAGTTGGGAGCGTGTGTGCTCGATGCATACTCAAGGTGCATTGGTACATTGTGTGTAAATTTCAAATATTTTGACCATTAGAAGACTTAGTGCATCGGTACACAAGGGGTGCATCGGTACACTAATTACATTCGATGTTTCAAAAGAGCCATGAGTGCATAGATGCATGGTCTGTGCATCGGTACACAAAATGCATTCGATGTTTCAATAAATTCAAGAGTGCATCGATGCATGGTTGTGTATCGGTACACAAAATGCATTTGAAATAGGGTGTGCATCGGTACATCCCTTTGGAAAATTAATTTTTGGCTCGATTAAGGTTTGAAATACTTTGTAAAAATTGTTTCAAAAATATTTTAAGTTTAAAACACAATTTTACACTTTAGTAAGGATTGAAATTGATCTTTGAAAAACTTAGAGTAATATTTTGATATTCGAATAATTTAATCGAATATACTATTATAAATTTATTATAAAATCTTAAAATTCAATTACACTTAATTTGTTATATCGAAACATCAAAATGTTTTTAATAGTAACCTTACTAAATAATAAGCATCATAGTATATATACAATTATCAGTAATATTTTGACATCCAAATGGCATGTATACAATCTCAACTTAATTTAGACTCAATTTATGTCCAAAAATGGCTAAACATGTAGCTCTAATACCAATAAATGTAACACTCATAACTTTTATACGCAAACCAATATGAGTACAGATGTCTATTAGTTATTTAAAACATTTCTTAAATCAAACTGGGAAAAAATTTCTTTCAAACAATAACAGTTTCATAACCATTAATATAAAATATTTAATCATAGAATTTCAAACCATAATATTTTAAAACACATTATAATATAAAAGTGTCATTTATTACTGATAATGCTAGATGATATTAATTTTAATAAACCATACTAAAACAATTTTAGTTTAGTCATTACAAACCAATTCCAAAATAGGTTAACAGAACAACTAGGAAATTTAATAAGTACATACCACTAACTAAGTCAAAGTCGCATCGAAGGATGTCTTAATGATATTGTAATATACTTCTCGATGCTTGGGGTTGCTCAGTACTCCTTACTCCTGCTCCATCTTTTTACCTACGCGTGAAAATGATCACACGCTAAGTATATACTTAGTGAGGCAATTAAAATAGTAAACAGTGCAATACGTCACATACATGTAACTGAATGTCATTATCAATTGTAGTATGATCATTTTACCTGCATACCCATCTTGTTACCATAATAAACATTATAAAATGCAATATAAAAGCATTATCAATAACCATAGCCCAAAATATAAACCTATAAGGACCCTGGTACATGAGTCAAATATGCATCGAAGTGCTAAACCAATATAACATGGGAGCACTACTAGAAAAAACCCCTTTAATGACGCGAATTGTGTGTCATATATGGGTGCGGATGACACACAAATGTCTGTCGCTGAAGCCACCAACATGAAATTTTTATGACACGCAATTGTGTGTCATGAATCTATGACATGCATCTATGACACACATTTATGACGTGCATTTATGACGTTCATTGAGCATCATTGAAGCCCCCATCATAAATAAAGATGACACACATTTGTGTGTCATAAATTTATGACTCGCATGTATGACTTACATTGAACGTCATTGAAGCCCCCGTCATAAATCTACTTGACATACATTTGTGTGTCATAAATTGATGACACGCATGTATGACTTACATTGCGTGTCATTGAAGCACGCATCATTAAAAAAAGATAACACACATTCGTGTGTTGTGATTGTATTTCGTAAATTATATATATATATATATATATATATTGTAGATTGACAAATAATCAAACTAAATCACATTTAATGCCTCATAATACTAAATATATGTATCATATTATATATAAGCATTCCATTTGCATACAATATATTCACATTAAGTTATCAAAAATATTGTATTAATCATATGTCGATACAAAATATCACATCATAATAAAGTTTGCCACATAAGATACACATTCTTTGCGAATATCATCAATGTCATCATCCGTGTATTCTTCCTTCCCATCGCCAACCTAAGTAAAAAAATATGAAATAAGTATATAATTTATACTTATTTAAAGTGAAGTATATAATTAACTATTAAAGAGTACTAAAATGACCAATTTTACATCTGTAGTCTTTGAAGCATAATAACATTATGCAAAGTTATCAAATCAATATCATTTTGAAAAGTACCAACTTTTTTCACAACAATATCACCACGAATAATAACATTACGCACTATATGATGCGAAAATCAACGATGTCTATGCTTTCAATAAAAAAAATATTTGGCATTAACAACTGAATCAACCTTATGTTCTTCCCCAATAGAGCTCTAATTTTTTAACCTTTGGCACCATGAATCCTCGTGCCAAAATGAATTCTCTTTTGCTTCATAAATTCATCAGACTTACAAATATGTCTTATTCATCATAAAATCCCATTTTTCTGTATTTCGCATCCAATAAGAATGTGAAAGTAACAATTACATCAACTAGAAATCGCTACGATAACAATTGCATAAAATCCCAAGGGGTCAAGGCGATTGTCTAGTACTCAAACGATAACCTCCATACAGAAACGTGAATCATCAAAATAAAAGAACATTCAAACCAGAAGGTGATAACTAGAAGTCTAGAATAGCATCGAACTATGAGTTTTTCAGTAGAAATAAAAAGAGCATGACAATTCTTATTAATATGAATAGACAAGATGTTATCATAGATGAATTTCCAATAATAGCATCCTACATTCATCCTTGGGAGCAGGAACTCGCTCTCTGTAAAGACGATATTCAGGCAAATTGAAATATGACACATAAACTAGACAGACTAAGTTTGGGGGAGAAATTATGGAACTAACATGATTCCTAAAATTTTATGAAGCATACCTAGGAAAAGAAGCATGATGTCTTAGAAGTGGAGTACTCCTTTCACCTTTACAATAATGCTTCTCCAAATGTGCAAATTGTGGCAAAGAAGAATGAACTCAAGGAATATATGCCTAAAAAAGACATCTAATATTCATTAAAGCTTTAAGATAATAAATATTTACCTGGTTGGTTGGGGCTGTGAGTATTGGACAAATAATTCTACTAGCATTGTGGCAAATCTCATACCACAGTTTTCAGGATCTAATGCGCAAGCATAGAATATAACAAACTGCAAACATTAGGGTAAAGAAAAAGTTGAATTACTTGCAAGTCATGCAGATCTTGTTGCTTGTATTATGAAAATTAAAAAAACAAAACAAAACAAAAAAACAAATAGTACTCAGATGTTCACCAAGAATTAAGAACTGGAATCTCAAGAAACTAAGTATTACCTGAGCAAATTTTGACTTGTAGGCACTCAGAACTGTTATCTGAAATGACTAGAGAAGTGTTTCAAATACCTATACAGCAATTAAACAAACTTAAGGATGGATCAGGTAGAAGGATGCAGCATGAAGAGGAGATGGAAATATTAACTTCACAAAATACCTTAGCTAAGGGACCTTCCCTTCCATAAGATTCAAGATGTTCAAAGGTTAAAACCAGTAGATTATCTAGCAGTTTAACAATGTTGTTTCCAGCCAGACTCTTACGGCTTAACCGAAACTGCAAAATGAGCTCCATCATTTTTACATCATAAACTGATTACTAGAGTTTTAGAACAATATTAAGGTGCAAACGTACAGATTAAAAACCAGAAACATGTTGATTATACCTCTCCAACATCAGGCTCATCATTTTCCTCAATGTCATCCACATCTTCAAGCTCCATCTCAAATATGCCTTTATTGAAATCATCTTGCAAAATGGCATCCCATCCGATCTCCACCTATATAAAACTCCAATAAACTCATCGGCACATAAAGCCAACAATATTTTATTCCAAGGAAAACTCAATTCACTTACATCTAGTTCTATCAGTCGGTCCACCATAGCCATAAGCATTGTTCTTCCAACGAGTTCTCCAATTTCACCACTCTCTAATTTTAACATGTTCTCCACATATATCACAACCGCCTACAGAAAAAGTGGATAAGCTTCATATTTAATGTTCTTAACAAGTTTCAATAATAAAAATAGGCAGTTGCAGGCACAAAAGCAATAGAAGCATGATATAATTGTTCAGGAAATTGCATTGAAGAACTTCACTAAAACTAAATCGAACGGTGTCTTATATTGTCATTATTTGGGGACTAGAATCGAATCAATACGCACAAAGCATAACAAGATTGACTTTTAAAGACGTATATACTCCGACCAGAACAGAAAAATACATAAAAATTTGATGATAAATGGACATCTAAATTCCCTACTGAGAAAATTCAGCTTACTCGGTCCTTGTGATAAATTGTTGGCATTCCTTGCAGAACTACGGTCAATAATCTCAAGGGAGCAAGAGGGACATAATCAACTATCTTTTTGAAAGCCAATTGTACCCGAGAAAGAAGTTGGACCTTCCTCTCAAGACCGCGTGGCAGTTTTAGTTTATCCAAGAAATAAGGAGGAGGGGTGAAATTGATGACAAGCATGCGAAGACATAAATCAAGATACTTCCCATTCGAAATGACCTGCAATAAATGGAAAATACTTTATAAGAAAAAGGTAAATAAATGAACTTAGAATCTCTCAATTAGAATCTCAGTAACAAAGCTTGAAATCAGTGTCAGGTTGAAGTGAAAATAAATCCAGTGAAATATAAGAAACAAAATAACTAACCCTTAATATAGATTCAGGAGGGGGAGTGCCAAGCATATCGGTCATGAGATCCAATTGGTGCACCACATTTATTCCAAAAAAAAATTGGTTTTCCTGTAAGTATCTCAGTAAATATGCATCCTATACTCCACATATCAATTGCAGGAGTGTACTACAAAAGGATTAAAGACTAAGAAATTGCAATTATAGTCTAATAAAACATACTTAATATAATTATTATACATCAAAACGCAAATGAAAGTTCAGATGTTGCACTTCTCATGTTCAAAAGATATATAAAAATAAGTGATTAACAATAAGGCACATGGAAATAATGATAGGTGCACCAATAACATGAAATGTGGCTAAATATTCATGATAACAAAGCATGATATAAAACCATATCTGAAAACAGATGGAAGTAATGAAAAGTGTATAATATTTTTCTTTAGCACCTAGACTTTTCTAATACGATCAATTTCATGAGCTTAATTAGAAGAGATTTGATTTGAGCACACAGAGAATAAACCTATTGATCAAAATGATTAATGACCTTTAACAATTTCTAGGTATTAACTTCCTTATTCCAAATTGCAGTAACAACAACACACATTCTTAAAACTGCAAGATAAGCTTCAAGAATTTCCTCAAGAAAATGATGTAGAAGAGAAATATTATATGGTAATTGCAGAAATGGCCGACAGCCAAGTTACATAATACAGCAAACTTAAATTCTACATAAGGAAAACTATTAACTGACAGGTGCAAAGCAATCCAGTGTGGACTACTTCAAAGATGAAAAGTTCATTTTAAACTATTAACTAAAATCATGCTCAAACATTAATTAATATGTTCACTACATGTACTACAACCAAATACCACACCAACCATGTTCACGCATTTTTATCCATTTGAAGCGATTGGATTTTGTGCAAGCTGAAGATCCCTGTGTCTAACAAATGAGACCAATTAAAAGGTCACCTTAATAAAGGAAACAAATGAATGATAAATTGTAGATAGCAAATGATATCAAGGAATGGGGTAATGAATAATGGGCAAAGACACTTCCAGTTGTTAAAGCTTTAAAAAAAAGACCATTCTAGTGGGAGAAACAATCTTCCAAAATGTTTAGATCATGCATAATATAAACCCAAAGGATTCAAATTGCAAACAAATCATTTATCACTGGTAAAAAATAGAGAGTTGCATTGCTTAATTTATGATTAAGCTTTTAGAAGCTGACCTTTACTTGCTTTGAATCGTCATCTTTAACTATATTTATTATTGTCTTCAACAAGTTTCCAGAACCCATTGCTAATGGTAAGTATCAAAACCCAACTTAGCATCAACCTGACAGTATTTTCCAATGCAAATATAATCAGAAACACCAGCAGGAATAATTTGGAACACAAAAAAATTAGTTTCATAAAATAACACAAAAGAAAAGTTTCAAAAAAGAAGAAGAAGAAGAATTTCATGCTATGAACCTGATTTTATTTAAAAGTGGGGTCATTTTTTCATGGAAAACAACTAGTAGTTACTGAACAGAAAGGTTTCCACAAATGAACAACCAGGTAACTATCTAAGTCAACCCACCTATCCTCTAGCAAAAAGAAGCTGAAAATTGCATCAGCTACATAAACCGCATAATATCATAAACTAAAGATTTGATTTTCAGTCCATAAATTAGTTTGTAAATTTTGACTCATCCAGGATTCCTCCCAATCACTGGGCATCCCTAAATAACCATTTTCCCCTTTATTATAAAGTAAAGCAAACAAAACAAGAAGCACTAAGAAACCAAACCAAAAATATGAGTTAGTTAGGACATACCAAACAAAGCTGGGGAAAACGATGACCGAAAAGTGCGTTTGGCATTTGGGATGAAGCGGTCACCGAAAACGGTGCCGGGCGGACGCCGAGTCACATTGACGATGGGTCGGCATGGACGTACTCGTTGAAAAGAGAAGTTTTACCGTGTCCAAATAAATGGTTCCAAAGGGGAGGAAATGGAGTTCGGTGTTGGTCAAGAAAAGGAAAGCGATTTTAGGGGAGGAGGAGGAGGAGAGGTGGGACGAGGCAGAGGGAGAGACAGTGGCGCGGTGGAAGAGACGGAGATCGTCGAGATCATAGGAGGCGGAAATGGGCGGCAGAGGCTGGGATTCAAACTCGAGCCTAACAAGAATAAGAGAATTGGGGTGAAAAACAGGAGAGAAAATGAGAGAATGAAAGGAGTGGAAAACATTAGGCGGGGAAGAAGCAGGAAAGGATGAAAATAATAGAGGAAATTAGAATATGACTCCTAAAGATGACACACAATTAAAAAGTGTACTTCATGTTTTTGCAATTTTTTTGGATTATGACTATTAAATATGACACACATTATTGTAAGTCATAAATCGTTCAGATTTTAAAAAAACATGACATTTTTTTATGACACACATGTTTTGCAAGTCATAAATTAGCATGTGTCATCGTTCGTGTGTCATGAAAGGTATATTTTCTTGTAGTGGAGTTCATTTCCACCATCAGCAATAGCTATCCTTTAGTACTAACCCGCACTAGGTATCCTTTGGCATGGTCCCGAATATGACACATAAGGTCGTGCCCACCATCAACACTAGGTATCCTTTAGTACTGACCCGCACTAGGTATCCTTTAGTACGGTCTGATATGCAACTACTAAAGTCTATGGCATGCCAACTATACCACTAACCCCAAATTACATACAGGGGCTATAGTCTATAATTATTTCATCCTATAAATATACTCAACATTAGGCAGTTCATACCCAAAATTATATTCATGTATATTAGTGATCAATGCAATATATTTTCAGCCTTGACATATTAAGAACGTGTCAATAATATGAATATGACATAAATATCATGTCGATACAAACAAGGTAGATTCATTGCAAGTCTTCCTAATGATGTATAAAACATCCATGTATAATGTCATGCATGTATTGCACTCACCTTGACACTTTATATATTTCAAAAGATTTGCCTCACTTAGCTGCAAATTTGATCCTTTTATACTAAATTCACTTCGATCACGAAGTCAATCACGATCTATACACAATTTCATATTGAAACATATGCTTGTATTGTACTAACACAATTAAATTCCAATAACAACAATCCATAAGATATATTTGGAAATTATTCGATATCAAAATACTTCAATATTTATGAATTTCTTTAATATTGGCACCAACTTTTTTGATTTATGTAAAATGGTCCTTTACCATTTTACTCACATAAATTTCAATACTAAAATTCCAGCATTGAAATAATTACTAGGAAAATACATGAATAATTACAAAAATCATATTTCAAGCCCTCAAATTATGCAAATTTTCCATACTAATCACCTAACTTACCAAGCTTCCAAAATGATCGAATTTCACATTCTAACTAAAATTCCAACACTTAAAAAGTAATTTCTAGCAAGTTACAACAACTTTTGAACAATTACACAATCACCCATAGTTTTTATAATTATTGAATAGGTCCCCTAACTTTCATAAAATTACAAAATGGTCACCAAATTTTTCTAAGTCTTGTAGAATATTTCCTACATCATTTCCAACCACTACATAATTTTTCCATAATTTTTCTCATCCTCTAAAGCCATAGCCGAATGCTTCAAGTACCCAAGACTAGGGTTTTCATGATTTTTACTTGATTTTGCTCGATTTGAGCATGAAATCAACATCCATTCAACATTATAAACCATCTACAATTAAACCCATATTCAAATTTCCTCAAAGCACAAACTTCCCCAAATTTTAGGGTTAGGCCAAAAATACTAATAACATTTCTAAGATGTTTGAGCATGTTTTAATCATCAAACAAGTTTGGAAATGAATCTACAACCTCGAAAACATCAAAATCCATCATCAATTCCATAAACCCTAATATGAAGATAAACATATGATTTAGGATATTTGAACAAAAGAAAGATTAGTATGCAAAAATTGTACCAAATGATAACGTTTTTCAAATAGAACAATTTTCTATTTCACGACTTGATCCAAAATCCAAAGAAATTTGCTCAAAAATCAAAAATGAATTGTCTCTTACCTTAGGATTGGGTTCACGGCTTGAAGATAAAAAATGGGGAAGATTACATGAAATTTCGAAGTAATTGCACATTAATTTATGCTTTATTTAAGCTTAAATGAATACTAAATTCATTTAATTGGGAAAATACCATTTTACTCTTAATAAAACCTTATAATTATGATCAAACCATGCCACATAACCCTTATCATATTTCAAAGTCAAAGATGAATAAAATATTTTACCCCTTTACCATTTTAACCATCCAACTTTTCAAAAACTTCAATCATACCACTTAAATCCAACAATCTAAATTGAGCATGGAAATAAATTCTCAAATCCAATGATTTATATTGTTTTACATCATTTTTAAAATATGGAAATAATATTTTTAAATCTATTATTATCCTTCAATTTTTTATCAAAATTATTATTTGATCTTATTTACCGAATTTTTATCGGACTCTAACCCTTTCTAGATTTTAACAAAATTTCAGGATCAAGAATCTGATTTCCATAAAACCCCATTCTCAAAAGTAAACTATCAATTTATGGAATAAATTCTTTTTTGGAAAATTACCGCTTAGGTCCCTAAACTTTCCCAATTTTATACTTTGGCTATTAAACTTTAAAAGCTTAAGTTTTGATCACTAACCAAAAGTTAGGGTTCTACAGTCCACTAGTCTCAACTGAACCAGCACGACCACAAGCCTGATGCACTGGACCTCCATTTCCATCTTGTACACCTCCTCTGGTAGGGACAAGTGCACCATCTCTCAACTCATCCCTCTTAGCACAATCTCGCAACTGAAGACCCTTGCCCAGAAGTGAGCCAACACTCTCCTAGATGCCTCTTACCATAAGATGAGCTAAGCAAAAACTGCTACAAACCACCGGACGACACAGCCACCCTATCAGACAAACCTTGAGAACTTGCATCTACAGATCTATTTTGGATACCTACTTGACTAGAGCACCCAAAGTACTCTCAATATCCCTCGCTTGATCCACCTGAATATCAAATAACTTTAAAGATCTGGTAACCAAATATACATGAATCTCCCTCTTTAATCAATCTTTAAACCTCTTGCACCTCTCAAGCTCTATTGGAACAATCTCTCTAGCCTACTCACTCAATTGGAAAAACTCAGCCTCATACTCACACAAGGACATGCATCTCTAAACCAAATCAATAAACTCCTTTTTTGTATCGGTGTACTGTGCACCCAAAAACTTACACCTGAACACCTCTAGAAAATACGATCAGATCAATCTATCCTCAGCAACACCCCTCTAATCGTCCACTAACAATGTGAATCACCCTACAGCAAAGACGTTATACACCCTAACCTCTCAGCATCGATACAACCCATCTGATCTAAAATCCGCACAACACTCTCAAGCCACTCCTCTACAACAGTCAGATCAGTCCGATGAACTCCACTGAACTCTTTCACCCCTAAAGCCCTCAAACGCTCTAATGGTAAACTTGTACCCATCGGCGCTAGCATAGGAGCAGGTGCAACCT
Organism: Hibiscus syriacus; assembly: GCF_006381635.1. Classification (NCBI taxonomy): domain Eukaryota; kingdom Viridiplantae; phylum Streptophyta; class Magnoliopsida; order Malvales; family Malvaceae; genus Hibiscus; species Hibiscus syriacus. The sequence goes on along the minus strand of NW_024062296.1, from coordinate 1,097,121 downwards.
TATGAACAACTAGACACAGTCAAAACATTCATATGAGGATTAAGATCTAGAGCTACCGACAGAGATCCATTAGCACCACTTCCAATCACAGTCAAATTAGCCCATGTGGTAGGACAATCAGACCTAGAAGCACCCAAAATAGTACGACGCGATACTATCACAACTAGACTAATAACTACATAAATCAATAAAACATGATGAGAAATGTGTTAGTGATCAAGGTAAGACCTGCAAAAAAAATTAAAATAGTGTGACAATGTGGTTCCCGTTTCCTACCCCGCCATATAATCACATAACATCATCAAATGTTGAAAACCTAGCTCTAATACCAATAAATGTAACACGCATACCCAATCTAAGAGATCGGCCAGGTTACTTGAGTATACATTTGGTACCAATCAGGTTTAACAAAACAAAATCCTAAATCATGAAAATTATATGAAAGCTTACAATTTAAAATCAAACCAGCATGTAACATGTGGCAATATAACATATCCGATAACATGAAATCATGCATCAAAAGTGATGGAACGTAAATATCGCAACAGGTAGTCAGGGGTAAAATGATCATTTTTTATACTCAAGGAATTTTAAGTCAATTAGTTAAATTGAGTTTACCATTTCATATTATTAGTCCTCAATTACCAACACGCAAATTTTCAATCTATTTGGACATCAAAAGAGTGATTAATTAAACATGCAAGCCTAAGGACTAAAACATAAACTATTTGAAAGTTGCACACAGTCAATAAACATGCAATTGAAGTTCCCATTATGAAATTAAGCATATTTAAAGACTGATAAAAAAATCCCAACAAAATTTGAATTATTGTCTAAGATTAATTAGCAATTCATTTTTCAAATGATTTTGAACTCACAAAACATTCAGGGAACATACTGGAACTAAGGAACACTTTAGTCCTTCAATGAAAGAAATTCTACCTTTTTCCATCGGGCTCAACAACGAAGGCATCGATCATTTTGTTGGAAAGTGCATAATTCTCAAGAACATGCATTTTTCAAGTTGTCATACATCCACATAAAAGTTACTATAAGCTAGGATCATGCTTTAATTCTATCCAACCACTTCATATATGTCAAAACACATGTGTATCATGCTTAATAACATAATTCAACTCATCATACAAGAATTTGGCATCAAAAGTCAAATATTGCATAAATCTTCATCTTTATCATAAGTCATCTACTCAAATTTTGCATTGTAGGTCATTTCATACTATCTAATAGAGTAGCAAGTTAGGTTTACTTAGTTACATTTGTCTAAACGCTTTAACCACTTATTTAAGGTTCAAATCAACATTCAAGCATTTACAAGCAACATTTAACCAATATCATACATATCAATCTCTAAAACAACAGATCAAATCACCAGCTAATCTCCAAACACAAATCAATCATCCACAACACAAGTGAAATTATTACAAATCAATATAACAACAAAAGTCTAAGTCCTGAAACGTCTCGTACATTGCCACCATTTATTTTCAAAACCACATACGCTTCACTTGAATCTTTGCCTTGCTTGATCACTTCTGGTTGTAGCCCCTCGCATCCAACTTGATTCTAATCCTCTAAAAATGTTAAACAAAGAGTGTTAGCTGAAAAGCCCAGTAAATAATAATCATTCTCAGACAATGTACATAGTCAAGATGAAGTAAAGTCCTATGTGCACACACCTCACTTATTTTTACCTTAACATAAGTAGAATCTTGTCATGCATGGATGATCATCTACCGTATACTAAATGCACACAATTTTCAGAATATTCAAGTACCATTAAATCATACAATTCAATAGCAACCACAAACACTCATGCACAATTACCTTCCTTGATAAGTCACAAGCAATACACACATATTTTCCATTAAAATATCAATGGCCTTAGTTCGAAACACAACTCACTCATTGGAAAAACTAACTCCATACGACTACAATTTTATTTGCAAACTCACATAGGTCCAAAACCATGAAATAGTAGAGCAAAGCTCAACACCCAACCTTACCTCGTGACTTCTCGAAGCATAGCTCAATATACCAATCGTACCCCGTATAACCTGATCACACACACGTATAAAACACATAGAGTACTCTTTCCTAGGCATGTCTTTCATATCCAATGATCCCACTAAGAAAAAATAGGCAATTAATCTGAGTTACCAAGAACGGATGTCAATGATGCATAGTTTTTCACATTTATCAATTCAAACTCATTTTGAAACACAATCACAATTGCTTGTCATGATCAACCCACATTATGGACAGAGAGAACATTTGACTCATTCAATCTAACATTCACATTATATAGAGATTTTCATAAATCATTTCCAAAATTCTATGCATCATTTGCAACGCGTCACATTCACGTTTCACATTAACATTTCACATTAACATTTCCGATATATGTTGCATCACACACAATGTAATTCAATTCACATTATCACTAACAACATTAAATGAATCACACAGTCAAAATTAAGATCATGAATTAAATCAGCCTACATTTTCCTTAACCTTGAACACATCCATTCTCAAAGAATGATAGTCACTCACCTTGTTGTTCAGTAACTGAAAACGCTTCCAAACGCTAAACAAACTCTCACCAAAATACAAAAAACAACTCCACCTCAAAATCTAACACATTAAGCACCTTGAAAAGAAAAATAACACATCAAGACTAATGCTAAAATGAAGCATAATTCTTTATTCCTAAAATAGAGCGAAAAAGTCGAAATTACTAAAATCCTTACCCAAATGATTCTCTGAAACCTCCTATCTGATTTGCATCAATTTTCCTCAGAAAAACCTGATCAACAAAAACTAAAATCAATATCTAATCCAACTAAATCGCACAATTGAATCTCTATAACTCTTAATTCCCATATTCCCTAAAAATGTCAAAATCAAGCTTGTTTTCAAGAAATCGATATCCAAATCAAAAAAACAATTAAAAATTTATTTTAATTAATGTGATAATAATCATCTAAAAAATCTCAATTCCCTCGAGAAACCCTCATAAAAACCACAAGAAAATTAGGTCAATAATTAACTTCAAAAATCATTCTCAACTCATAAAATCTTTTTCAATAGATTAATTACTCAAAGGAATAGTTAAAAACAAATCACTTGCTCTTGAAGCATGAAAGAAAACCAAGGAAAGGAAATTAGCTTGTTGTTTATGATTGAAAATATAAGAAAGAGGTCAACAATGGCACTCCATCATGATCAAAAGTAAAAATCAACAAAGAGGGGAAAAGATGATTAAAATCAAGCTTTTAGAGAAGAGATTTAGAAATCAAAAAGAATATAAGAAAAGAGGAAGAAAATGCTCAGTAAAAAGGAAGAGAATGAGAGAATTTGGGATAAGTTACAAAATAGAGAAAGAAGAGAATATATAAATCACGTGAAATGAAAATCAAGAGATGAAAATAGATTTTAGACTAAAGGATGAATCTAGATGGAAATTTGGTAAAAAGGGAATATTAAAATAAAATTAATTTAGGAGAGAAAACTATAAACAAAAGCCTTGGTAAAATAAGCTTCATAGATTTTGGATTTGTGATAATTTGCAATTTAGCCACAAAAATTATAATTTCCAATTAATTCAATTTAATCTACAATTCAAAACTCTAATTATATTCCAAAATAAAATTCAATAACTAAAACCCATTCAAAACCTTTAAAAAATATTTTACAATTCAAAATTTTTAATATTATTTTCATTTATCAAAAATCTGGAAATAGACCCAAATACCGACCCGGACTTTGGGACGTTACAGGTACAAGGCAGTATTTGTTAAAAAAATGACTCTCAACCTTTTAACAATGAACGTTAACACTCTTGGCATGGTGCTCGAACCTAGATCCTCAAGGAATAACAACAATTCCTTTACCATGGAAGCCACCTGATTCGTGCTCATCTCTCTAGTTTACCATCGCGTTACATTCCTCTACTTTACCATCGCGTTACATTCCTCTTCTCTACCTTGTAAGTCAAGTCAAATTGATTTGGAATGGGATTAAGTCCATTTAATAAAAAATAATTAAAATAATTTTAGGTTTATATTGGTTTTAAGTTTAAATTATTAGAATTTGAAATTTATTTATTTTAAGATCAAATAATTTTATATTTGAATTATTTTGAGTTTCAGTATTTTAGATTCATAAATTTAATTATTTTTATGATTATTTCTGATTAGATCATATTGAAATTTACATAAATCATATTAGTTGATATTTTACTTAAATCTATTTGAACTATATTGACGTAAAAGTCCTATACAATTACATCCATCAGGTGAAGTCAGTTGTAAAAGAGAGTGTTGATATAAATGGAGGTTATGATTTCAATCAACAACGTATGGATAGTGTGTATACATTGTCAATAGATTAAAATTTTTTGAACAGATACTATTTTATAATCACCCGGACTATTACTTGGTTAAAATAATTTTGAATAAAAGATGGTAAACTACGAATTTAGTACCTAAACTATTAGTTTTGATTTGTTTTAGTACCTAAACTTTCAATTTTTTCAAAATCATACCTAATGTTTCGCTTTTGTTTTTTTTTAGTACTATGCTATTAAAATTTGTTTAGTACCTTAACTATCAATTTTGATTCGTTTTAGTACCTAAACATTCAATTTTTTTCAAAACTTAACATTATTTTTAATAGAAACGACGGGCCTCATTAAAAACCCCTTCTAGTCCTAATAAGGGGAAAAGAGTGCCAAAATTCTATTACCAAGAAACCAAGTCACAAGATACATCAGATGCAATAATCTCAAGATAAACTGAGTCGAATAATAAAAACTACCCGACCATAGTGCCCCAGGTAGCCAAAGTATATGATACATTGTTTCACTCGCATCATACGAACTTAATTACAAATGATGCATTATAGTCAAACAAATTTTGGGCTTTCTGTAACAAAAATCTTGTAGTGGAAACATCAGATGGTCTATCTCAGATCTTCTTCACCACCATAGTAGAATTAGACTCAAATACGACATTCGTCCATTGGTTCTCGATAGCAAAACGCAAACCAACCACAATTGTATGTACTTTAGCAATCCCATCTTCCCCTCAAGATGGCATTGAGACCGCCATACCCCCAAGGGTAACCAGCAACATCACGAGCTATTATACCCACTATTGTCATTCGTCGTTGAAGATCAAAAGCCCTGTTAACATTAACTTTAACAACCCCAAGGTCGAGCAGACGCTACTTCTGTTGGGCAAACCTGGTCGGCACCTGTCGGGATGGAACTCCATCAATTGTGTGTGCTGTTCCAAGAACACTGGAATTCATGTACGATTTAAATGTATTCTAGATCACCTGCGCATTTAAATCTATAAGCCACGGGGGTTGAAGTTTATCCTCATGGACTAGTGTAATCCTTTTATTCCATATATTCTAAAGTATAACCACAAAGTCAGCGAAACATTCCACAGTAAACAACTACGATAATGCTTCTACCCAACTTAAACTAGATTCTCCAGGTGTTAAATAAGGTACCCTAGAAAACTCAGCCTCCTGCATGGCCGCATGGACATACCGGCAGTCATGCAAAGCATGAGCAACTGTTTCCTCATCAATTTGGCATGTAGAAAACAGTCCATATCCTAAACTTGCTTCCAGAATATGTTTACCAACATGCAATCTATCATGCTCCAAGCGCCACATAAATATACATATTTTTTGAATAATCAGTAATTTTGCAATGACCTACCAAATAGGAGATGTGCGGCTTAGTGAGTGTTGCTGACATTGTAGCCACCAATACCCGACCAAATCGAGTACACACTGAAATCATGATAGCCCCAAATAATAACCTCCTCAGAACACAGGGTAATAGTGGTAGGTAAGATCGCATCGGCTTTTGCCCTCGTGAACACCTCTCGAATGTGTGATTCAATCCAAGTTGGACAATTCAACATCATAAATAACCCGAGCTGTCAATTTCTCCTTTAAAAAGCCAAACATCCCGTCTTGGTTTTGCCAATAACAATTGGTTGTCCAAGAGAATGGCCCAACGAGTGTACCTGTTGTATTCAAAGTATATCTGTTAACTGTTGTCGGTGTGCCAAAATTGTGTTAGAGCTAAAATATATGGACGATTTGTCTAAATATATATGTTGTCCCAAAGTATCGGTAAAAACTCATAGGATATCGTTAAGTTGTCTCGCTTCGGCAGTGGAATTACGAATAAAGACCAAACTATCATCTGCAAAAAATAGATGTGTGACACATGTCCCTGCCTGACAGGATCGAATACCTCAGATCGTACCATCCCCTTTTTCCTTATGAAGTAAATATGATAAACCTTACATATCAAATAGGTAAAGGAATGGTGAAAGCAGGTCTCCCTGACGAAGTCTGTGCGACGGTGAAAACTCTGAAATAACAGAACCATTCACCCAGACCGAAAATGTGACAGAAGTTATGCAGCCCATAATCATGTGTCCAAAGGCACCATTAAAACCGAGCTTAAGCATGACACTTCTCAAGAAACTCCATTCCACACTGCACCTTTGTTTATACCATTTTGGACTAATTTAAATTGTGCAATAATTCATTCACCACCAAGATGTTATCCGATATTCGTCTCCTATATAAGAAAGCTACTTGATTCTCACTGATACATAGTGGAATAAAATTCTTCAAACGATTTACCAAAACCTTTGAAACAGTGCACAAACTTATCAGTCCTAACTGTTTCATATGTTACGGCTCGTCCATTTTCAGAATTGACACTAAAATTACGGAAATGGACAAGTTTAGGTATAGTTTTGAAAAAAATTGAAAGTTTATGTACTAAAACGAATCAAATTGATAGTTTAAGTACTAAAAATATTATTTACCCTAAAACGTTATAGTTAAAAATCGAAGTTATTAAAATAATAACCTAAAAAAATTTTGGAAAAGTACCCCCACACCAGATTTGTTAGAAAAATATCCCCTAAACTGCACATGTATGACTAACTCATGTCCTAAGTAACGTGAAGGAATGCCTCACTCTGTACAAGGCGCGAGGTTCGTCAAACTTGGACACACTTTTTGGAGAATGCAATTTAAGATTGGTGTTAATGACCTCGCGTTACGCAAAACGCGAGGTTCCCAAGATATTGAAACATCTCAAGAAATTTATCACGAATGGTATTTAACATACCTTGCGTTTTCCAATACGATAGGTATGTATTCCTTTTCGAATTAAATTTAATCATTTCACTTTTATTGGATAATATATAATAAAATAACATAAAAACTAGATCATTATAAATAGACAATAATAATTAAAATAAAAATTCAATATCTATGTAATTTGTTACAAAACAAAATTGCTTTATGGTTCCAAAAACAAAAAGCATAACAAGTACATAGAATGTTATAGTCCATTTGCCAAACTTGGTCGTATGAATTGTCGGGACAGTTGGTAGGACAATTGTAGGATTCGATTTGTTCTGGGAAGGTAATGTTGTGACGATGCCATGAATTTAACCATAAAAATAGATACATCTTCGTTTGAATAACTTGTAAATTTATTTTCTTAAAATTCGTAAGAACAATAGATCTCACGATTCAAAGTCATTTATCCCTTAATTCACCCCCAGAAACAAATCAGAATAAGGCCATAGACATATATGGCATTGATATTACCTTGAACGGCTGCTTTCTTCAAACAATCTAGAACAAACTCTGGATTTCTTCCACTAAAATAATTATACATGCCTTCTCTATATAAAGTTTCATGATTATTAGCAGCAAGGTATCTTTCTTGAAACGTGTTCTAGGCTTGATTCCACGGTATGACGTGGGAATTTTTCATTAAAACGTTCTAAAAAATGTAATTCCAAATGTACAGTTTCATTGAAACTCTTGTAATTCAATTATGTGTTAATGAAATCGATGATATAATTTGAAGCAATATGAACAATAATTTTTATAACATTTCTCTCTAGAATTTTTTATCTTGGTAGTATGGTTCGTGAGTGTTCTCGTACAACTACTACTCCTGTTATCCCCGTAGTCAACAATGATGTACTATTTCGGTTTGAGAGGGATATTTTTTATGAACAAACAGTAAGGGAGATCATACACAGACGGTGATGAGGTAGGCCCTTCAATGAAGAATTAGCGGACCTTGACATGCTAGAGGAAGCAAATGATGATGACATTCCACATGTTGTGTCTCATGTTTCTTATTATCAGCCACCATCTCACTTCAAAATAGTTGAGATGGAATCTTTCAACGCTCTGAACTTTCCACAACTCCCACAGCTTGATCAATACAACCAACGTGCTGATAGTGAACTCTATATTGGAATGACGTTCAAAACAAAATAATTCGATGTGGATGCCATTAAGAACTATAATATACGCCACTCGATTATGTCAACTGTGAAAAAAAGACGTAAACAAGTACACAGTTGAATGTGTCCACAAGTATGAGGGATGTAATTAGAGGGTTTGTGTATCACACTTGAAGAGTATAAACAACCTATAGAAGCTAATAAAATATGACCAACCTCATACATGCACCGCCAACATGCTCACTCAGGATCATCCAAACTTAGATGTTAACATGCCTTGTGATGCGTTCATACCATTAGTCAAAGTAAATCCACTTATAACAGTTTCCAGTTGTATTGTTGCAATTACATCTCAATACAACTACATAGTTAACTACCATAAAGCATGGTATGCTAGGTATCATGCTCAACAAAAAGTGTATGGCCAATAGGGAGAATCGTACAAAGAGTTATGGCCATGGCTGGAATTGATGAAGAAACACATACCAAGAACGGTTGTCAAACTTGAAATTGTACCGGTGTACGAAAATGGTCATGTTGTACAAGGTACATTCCAATTTCACATGTTATTTTGGACAATTATGTAGTGTGTTAATGCATTTCACCACTGCAAATTGATGGTTCATATCGACGACACTTGGTTGTATGGCATATACACATAAATACTGTTGTTGGCAGTTGCACAAGATGAAAATAGGAAAATTGTTCCCATCGCCTTCACAATAGTCGAAAAGGAAGATATAGACTCTTGAGAATTCTTCCTCAAGTAGTTTCACAAATATGTTCTATCACATATTTTGCGTAAGCGTTTTGGTAGGATATGTCTTATTTCTGACAAAGACACAAAGATAAGATATGCAATCGTGCATATGGGAATATCTTGGCAACCTCCTCATATTTATCACCGGAATTGTTTACGACATATTGTTGCAAATAATTTGCAAAAGTTTAGGAACAAAGATGAATGTGTAATGGTAATTCAAATGGATACGTCTTTCACTCTTTTAGGATTCAGATATCTTTTCATTTATTATTTACAATTAACTATCAAATTTTTAATAGGTAGGTCACTCGTATTCCGTACGCGAGGTTGAGGAGTTGTTTCAAGAATTGAGACACATAAATCAAAAAGGCTACAACAACCATGCTAAACCACCGAGGGAGAACTAGCTTCAATCATTTGATAGGGGTAGACAATATGGTCACATGAAAATGAACTTGGTTGAGGCGATCAATTCATAACTGAAGTGAGTGCACCATTTGCCTATCACTTTCATTGTCAAAGTGACATATTATTGGTTGGAAACCCTGTTTGCAAACTTAGGAAGGCAAACAATTGAATGGATTGTAGGTGGCCACAGAATCAACCCAGACCTCCACAAAAAATTGCAATCCTTTTTGTAGCACTCAAATGCATTGAATGTGACATGCGTCTCTCTCAAACAAAATAAATTTTGTGTTTCATAATATTCGAGGCCATTGAAAGCCATACTGCACAACACATATGTCGTTAATCCCAAACACTATGATGAGGATTTACTGTGATGAGAATTTGGCTGAACATCGATAAAGAACCGAACAGCCGAAGCTATATAGTAATTGTAGAAATCCCAAACACTCGAAGAAGGAATTTCCTAATTGATCATGCCCTCGTATCGATTAGTTTGTTTTACACGAGGACATTTTTATGTTTTAAATATATAATCGAAACGAATATAATGTTAAAATTTGTTTAAATTATTAATTAAGTTTTATTAATTTGTTTAAGTTATCCTTCAACTATATGATTTTTACCCCACCCCGAACATGTCTATCAAGCCATGTTAGTATCTTCTTCATGTACATGTACAAAACCAAGCATTGAAACCACTTTGAACGCGATTTTTACCCTGCTTACAATGTCTTATATGTGTCGATATTACTCTCAGTTGAAAGATAAGTTACAAGTACTACGCCTCTAATCTTATAGATTATGCAATTTTTCATATTAACTACCCGAAAAAACCCCTCAAATATGCCTACCAAATAATTTTAGCATTTTCTCATGCACAAAACAAGCTTTGGAGTCATTTTCAATGCGATTTTTAACTCAGTTACAATATCTCGTATGTCCTGATATTGGCCTCAACTGAAATATAAATTCCAATACTACTCCGCTAATCTTATAAATTACAAAAAAAATTGAGATTAAAGAAATGAACATACCCCACGAACATGTCTACTGGAAAACTAAATACCTTGCGTATTGGAAAACACGAGATTTGTTAAATACCACTCGTGATGTTTCAATATCTCATGAACCTCATGTTCTGCATAACGAGAGGTCATTGCATTCTCTGAAAAAGTTGTCCACGTTGGGCATACCTCACCCCTTGTACAAAGTGAGGCCTTTCCTCATATTACTTAGGGCGCGAGTTAGTCTTACGTGTGCAGTTTGAGAGTATTTTTCTAACAAATCTAATGTGGGGTTCTTGTAAAATAATTAGGGTTTATTATTTTAATAACGCCTAAAATTTCTGCCCTTGGATCCCATCTGGCTTGCGAATTAAGAAACAAAGCTGCAGTTTGGTCAGACTCATGATCGTGAAATAGCAGATGATGTACTAAATGAAGAGTCGTAAAACGTGGTGTGTAGTAGAGTGGATGATCTCAAGAGATACGCATATGCAACGACATTGTAGTTTGTTTGAGATTTTAATGTAATGATTGAGTGAGCAGAAGAAGCGACGAAAGTGGAGAAAATGAGATCGTGGGAAGCACCAAAACGCCATTAGTCAACCCTCCCAAAAACAGATTAAAAACGCCACAACTTAACCTTTCAAACAATAACTCCGATTATTTTGCATCTTTCTCCATCTACTTTTCTTCAACCTTTTTCCATCTTTGTTTTCACAGCCTTAGCCATGGAAAAGGAAAAGTCCCCAAGCTTTAAAAACGGAGGCGATGATGAGACCCCTAAGTGTTCCAATGGAAAAGACCCGCTTGCACCTGATAAACCAGAGAATAATGGAACTGAAGAGAAAGGAGGGGGAGCTGAAGCTACTCCTTATATCAAATACACCATGGACAGAGCTTGGGAGGATACTGAACATTTCTTGGTGGAGCTGGAGGGTGATGCAGATTCAGAGATTCCAGACTCCATTAACCAGTACCTAGATCTTGTTGAAGCGAAAGCATCTAAGCACGAATTGCCTAAAAAGTCCAAAGGGTGCCCGCTTCCTGATCTTGACGATGATGGGTCGTTTCTTAAAGTTGCACACCAGATGTCTAAGCTGCATAAACATCTTTCGAAAATCTTCAAATCGGATTCTAGGCAGGGTGTTTTGATCAATCGCATTGGAAAGACTCATCAACAGGTTATGTGTTGTTTGGAGGATGAATTGAGGGCTCTCTAAGAAGAATCAAGGATCGTGGAACCTGACGTTAATCAGGAACCAGCTGCGGATAGTGAGGGTCGGGATCAAGCTCCTCGATCAAATGAGGTATTATCAAACTTTCCAGGGTATTCTCAGGAAGCTTTGGCCACCTTGAATACAATTGCCATGGAGGTGATCTCAGGGGGATATGAATTCGAATGCCACGAAGCTTATATTTTGACCAGGAGGAATGCAATTGAGGAGATTTTGAACAAGCTTGGATTCGAGAAGATAAGTATTGATGACATACAAAAGATGCGATGGGATGCATTGCAAAGGGAGATCCCTCCATGGATCAATGCCTACAAAGCATGTGCTAATGTCTACTTCTCGGGGAACGGAAGCTCGCCGAAACGGTCTTCTCGGACGACCCTTGTGTAGCTAAAAGCCTCTTCAATAGCCTTACTCGTGTCCTGTTTCTTCAACTCCTCAACTTCGCCGAAGCCATTTCCCTCAACAAGCGCTTTACGGAGAAACTTTTCAAGTTTCTCGACATCTACGAGACGTTGCGTGATAATTTTTCACCATTGATAATCTGTTTACTGAAGAATGCGCAAAAGAGTTGAAGGAACAGCTAACCGCGACTCGTAGTAGGATCGGTGAGATGGCCATTTGCATCTTTCGTGATTTTGAGAATTTGATCCAATCCGATACAGGGAGAACCCAAGTTCCTGGAGGAGCAGTTCATACTTTGACTCGCTACACAATGAATTATCTGAAATATGCCTGCGACGAATATAGGGATACATTGGAGCAGATTTTCAAGGACCATTCGGAGATGGAAAGAGCCGATTCAACGAGACAGGACGAGAATCAATCCCCATTTTCAAGCCATTTGATAAAAACCATGGGCTCGTTGGATTCGGTTCTGGATGCCAAATCGAAACTTTACAAAGACGTTGCATTGAGCAGCATTTTCATGATGAACAATGGACGTTACATAATGCAAAAGATCAAAGCATCCCCAGAGATCCGTCAAGAAATGGGGACAACTGGTATCGAAAAAAATCGTATGAGCTCCGGAACTACCATCAGAGTTACAAAAGAGAGACATGGATGAAGCTCTTGGGTTGTTTAAACGTGGAGGGGTTGAACGTGAACGGGAAAGTGGTGAAACCGGTGTTGAAAGAGAGGTTCAAGAGCTTCAACGCCATGTTTGAAGAAATCCACAAGACTCGAAGCTTGTGGATGGTTTCCGATAAGCAAATGCAATCGGAGCTGAAGGTTTCCATAGCAGGTGTGATCATACCAGCGTATAGATCATTCTTGGGAAGGTTCTCAGGGTGCTTGACTCCCGGAAGACAAACAGAGAAGTACATCAAGTTCCAGCCTGAAGATATAGAGACGTATATTGAGGAATTGTTTGATGGAAAAACTGCTTCAACGGCAAGGAAGAGAACATAAATTGAGCAACCATTGCTGTTGGGAGAGTCACGATCTGGATTAGTCCATCAATGAGATGAATACCAGTAATTAATTTTAAAAAAATAAAACAAAATCCAGCACTTTGGGTTTTTTTTTTCAGAGGAAAGGGGTTTCAATTCGACGAGTAATTTGGTGAGTAGTAGATATACACTTATTTTGCTTCCTTCCGAATTCGGAACATGATTTAGATCGTAACCTTGTACATTGTGAATCATTGGAAAGCCTTGGCTGACACATAAACATCATACCATTTGTGTAGATCTTGAAATTTAAAATTTTCCTCGGTCTTTTGATTCATCTAGGGTCATAAATACCTACACACAAACGTATATATATCTCAATACACACAATTATGATTGCATTTACTAAAGTCAAGCTTTCAGACAAACTCTAGATTAAGCTTTCATTTACTAGTTTCTCTTTTCTTTTTCTATTGGAAGTCCCCTCTACCACTTGAGATACAACATACAATGCATACACATTGGAAAACAACAAAACTAAAGATTAATAGGGTCTATGATTATTTACCTTATTTACAACGTAACAAAACACCATTTCTTTGAATTAATCATATATCCATTCATCCAAAACTATTCAAAAAAAATTGTTATATCAATTCATCCAAAAAAACCCACCAACAATTCGACTTGTTCTAAATACAATATAATAACTTTAACTCTCATTCATTTCAATTGATTACTCAATTTTCCAATTTATCCCATTAGATCTTTTATTCTTAATTCTGAGACAGGATTAATAAGACATTTAATGATCCATAATTAATGGTGTATGAATCTCGGATGCTTAAAAGAATAATATAATTATTAATAGATTTTTTAGTCATCATATCAACTAAATTATCAGGTATTGGAATTAAGGATGTTACATAGAGAATTTATCTATGTGAAATGACCTACTTTAATAAAAATCCAATGATTATCTTAAAAAGAAGTCATCATTCATTTGCAGGACTATCGAAACGCATTAACTTTCTCTATTAGATTATCTCATGCTTTCCTAACCCTACAAACAAGACTATCGATTTCTCTTTAAGAAAAAGGCTACGCAGATGTATGATTTTTTTTCAAACTATTTTTATAATACATGTGTTTTGTTTATATTATATCTTTCATGTGCTTAGTAGTAACAAGCATTACCTTATACCACACTTCGACAAAACTATAACAACAAACATATAGTACTATACGAGTTACTAGTTCCATGAACTACGAACATGTTTAGATTACCAACTATAAAAAAATTTCTTCTGCATGCAAATCTCCTATGTTAAGCCAATTTCTCACGCATAATTAATGAATTATGTATGTTTGATTATACCATTTACTTAACAGTTGTAGTTGTTGGAATCGCCAAAAAACAACGAATGAAACTTACAAACTCGACAACCCTTCATGACTTTTCACGACAATCGGTGTAGTTTTCACGGTGGGTGAAAGATTGAGTTTTGATCGTGACAGCGAAACGATCTTGATGGTGTCAACAGTGATATTCACAGACCCACAGTGGCCAATTGACATTGGAATTTGAGATTTTTTTTGTTTTAAAAATTATAATATTAAATATTTTTAAATTTTATATGCATGAGACGTGTCAGATAACTTCCAAATTTAATTGTCGTTGCAGTCTAAGCACCTAAAAGCCTAATGTTGAAAACATTAGGCACATATTTTTAGCGAAAAAATCTATAAGCACCAAAAGTCAATTTGAGGTATAGTTTAGGCACCTAAAAGTGTATTAAGCTTTTAAAAATGTATATAATTAGAAGAATGTGTGATATTTTCTTTAGGTGGGTTCTAAAACACAATCAATGTATGTAACTGGAGACCGAGGCAAAATTTTATATCAAAAGAAAAAATTTATAAATTTTAAAGAGACAAACTTATAAAATTTAAAAAAACTTTATATATTATTAATAAAAAATATTAAAAAATATTTTAAAAAACCATCGCGCTCGTTTACTTGCCCTTATCGATAATTGTCTATAACTAATAAAATCTTAGTAACTTCAAGGGTAAACTAAATAAACCTTAATAATTAAGAACATTTTTAAATTTGTGTCAATATGACCAACTATTTAAATTGTTTCAATATAGTCATCTATCGTTAATATTTAACAAAAGTGTTTACGTGGCAGTCAACAAAATTGATATAATTAGGGCACGAGTCCTTATAAAGTTACATTTTTGCAATGCTAGAACCCTGTTTTGTTTTCTTCCATTTTGGTCGCTACTTATATATTATTTGTTTCCTTGGATTTTCGCTTAATGTAATTTGATCCTGGTTATGTTTTTAATTTTTATAATGCCTTAATTAGAGCATTAACTTTAAAATCTTTTATTCTAGTCATGTATTAAATTTATAGATTAAATCTCCTAGATTTTAGAATTAATCAATTTAGAATATGACAACACTTAAATCACTAAAATAAATCTAATAGTTTATTTATAATTTATTTAAGATTTTAATATTTTTAAACTAAATTTATTGTTTTCATATTTATTTTATAATGATTTATATATATGAAATCATTAAAAATAATTTAATATTTATATTATAATCATAATAAAAAAATATTTAAGATTCAAATTATAAATTTATCTTTTGATTTTAAATTGTGCTCGTGACTTGTGGTATGCTAAATAAATTTTTATATTTAATTTTAAATATAATTTCATATATATAATCAATAATAAATAAATTTATTTTAAAATATTAAAATATTAAATTAATTATAAATAATATATTAAATATTTTTAGCAATTTAAGTGTTATCATATTCTCAATTGGCCTAGATTTAAGTCCTTGCTTGTCTATTTTTTTCTATCATTAACTATAATATATAATATATAAAAAATATTTTTAATTGATTCCTAAATATTAGATTTAGCCTATTGGTTAAAGCTTTACTTGGTCACTAACTAATCTTGGGTTCAAATCCAATTAAGTTATTTTAGTTTTATTTTTCTTCCTAAATTTGAACAAGTTATATAGCATGTAATAACCCAAAATTTTGGTTAGTGATCAAAATGTAAATTTTAAAAGTTTGGTAGCCAATGTAGAAAATTAAGAAAAGTTCAAGGACCTAAGTTGTAATTTTTCTAAAAAGAATTTTTATTCCATAAATGGATATGTTGAAAACATTTTGATGTTTCGATATAACAAATTAAATTAAAAGAATTTTAATTTTTGAAAAAGATTTTTTCTAAGCATATTCGATATATTAAATCGAATATCAAAATATTACTCAAAGTATTTCAAAGTTCATTTTAAATCCTTAGTCAAGTGTAAAATTAAGTTTTAATCTTAAAATTATTTGAAAACGATTTTACAAAATATTTCGAACCATTTCAAAGCCAAAAATTCCAGATTGCTCAGAGGGAACCGATTCCCCCCCCAAGAGGGTACCGATTCCCCCTGAATGGCTTGGCTCCGAGAATTCCAGTATGCTCGGAGGGAACCGATTCCCCCCAGGGGGTACCGATTCCTCCCACACTCCAAGCAGAAATATTAATTGTTTTCACCCTTAAACGGCTCCAAAAACTTCATTAATGATCTCCAACGTTCAGAAGTGATTCAAGGTGTATTTAAGCAAGCTTAGAAGCCATTGATCAATAACAAGAAATATCAAGCAACTAGAATCAAGAGAGAATCAAAGAGAAAGCATCAAACCTCAAGTTTGAGCATTTCAAGCCTATTTTTCATTCAATATTCATTTTGCCTTCAAGAACACTTATTGTGCTCAATTGTATTCATTCTTGAGTGTTCTTTTCTTTGTTCTAAGAATTGTGCAAACAATCTACCTTGTGAGGATTTCCTTGTAAGTTTACAAATTTGTATTGTTCTTTTTGGGAGAGATTGTTCTCAAGAATTTGGGGTATAATTCTTGAGGGTTTGTAAGGTTACTCTTTATCCTCAAAAGAAAGACAAATTAGTGAATTTGTGGAAAATCCTTAGTGTGGATAGCTAAGGTAGTGGACGTAGACTTTGGTTGAGAAAGTCGAACCACTCTAAATCGTTGTGCAAATTTCTTTCAATTTTCTGCAAAAGCTTCCACCAAAATTTTAATTGCCAATTCACCCCCCTTTTGGCCATATTCGTCAATCGATTAACTCAACAGGATAGTTTAATCTTGAGAGTGGGGATTTACTAAAATCAAATTCTTGAACTGAAAATTTTGTTAAAAACTAGAAAATGTTAAAGTCTGGTAAAAAAATCGGTAAATCGGATCGAATAGAAATTTTGAGAAATTTTCGAAGATGATAAATTAAGCTTAGAAATATTATTTCCATATTTTAAAATTATTGAAAATAATATGGATAATTGGATTTGAAGATTTAATTCCATGTTTAATTTAGATCGTTAGATCTAAGTGCAAGATTGCAATTTTTGGAAAGGTGCTTGGTAAAATTGGAAAATGGTAAAATATTTTGTTCATATTTGAATTTGGAAAGATGATAAGGTTATGTGGCTTGGTATTATTGTAAATATCAAGTTTGATTAATGGCAAAATGGGCATTTCTCATTAAATGGATATTTTATTCGTTTAAACTTAAGTAAAGGTTAAATTAACATAGAATTCATTAGAGATTTCATGAAAACTTAGTCATTTTCAGCCAACATTTCGTGCTCCCCATGAACAAGGTAAGAGAATTTTTATTTTTCATTTTTGAGCAATTTCCTTTGGATTTTGGATCATGTCGTGAAATATAAAATTGTTATATTCGAAAAACGCTATCATTTGGCACCATTATTGTTTGCTAATTTGGATTGTGTTCAAAGATCCCAAATTCTAGGGGTTATGTTCACATTAGGTTTTATGGAATTGATGAAGGATTTTGTTGTAAAATCATTTTCAAGCATGACTGATGATTAAAATCACTTGTACATGATCATATGAACAAATAAAGTTTCGACCAAACTCTAGCTTTATGGGAAAGATGTGTTTTGATGAAATTAAGTTTGGTCTTTGATTTTAGAGATTCTATAAGGTTGAATCGAAGTTGATTTCATACTTGAATAGAATCAAAATCGAGCAAAATCATGAAAACTCTAGTCTTGGAACTTTGAAGTATTCGACCTTGGCTTAAATGGATGAGAAATTTTGGAAAAATTATGTAAGGACTGCAAATGATGTAGAAAGTATTCCACAAGCCTTAGAAAAATTTGGGGACCATTATAATTTTATGAAAGTTGGGGGACCTATTGGAAATTTTGGAAAAGTTATGGATTATTGTGTAATTGTTCAATGGTTGATGTACTATGCTGGAAAATAATGTTTTAGTGTTGAAATTGATGTTAGGATGTGAAATTTGATTATTTTGGAAAGTTTGTAAAAGTTGAGGTTTAAATCACAAATATGGAAAAGTTGGGAGCTTAAGTGAAAATGTTTTATGAAGTTGGGGAAAAAAGGAACTTGAGTGTTCAATTATAAGTATTAAGGTCAACATTTATGTTGTGACATGGAAATTGTATCGAATAAGCATCAGAAAATTTGTTAGGAATTTAATTTCTAAATTATGCTTATGTTAGTAAGATTCTAATATTTGGTTTGAATTTGTATATGTTTGGTAATGATGTCCATTTAGATTTTGTGATTGAAATCAATATCAAACAATATTAAAGCTAAGGAAAAGCTTAAGGATGAAATGGGAAATTCTAAGGAAGGTTGCAAGCTAAGGACACCAAGTGAGTGCAAATTTAATTTGTACTTATGTTATCGAACAAACATTGGCTTGCGATGAGCCAGTGATGGAGTTACAATGGTAAGGATTGGCTACTAAAATTCTATGTGTTTTGTGGTGCATGCATATATGTGCATTTCATGAGCTAATAGAATTAGTGAACAAGTTGAAAAGGCAAATTGGTTAAATTTTCTTAGAATTTATGTTCTACACAGATGATTTTTATACCTTTGGATTATTATACCAGTATAGTTTTGTTTAGAAAAAAAAATGGAAATTGATTTCAAGGTGTATATAAAAAGATATGAATTATTAACCGATGATATGCCAGAAAATGGGGCAGTAGATTCTGCTCAAAATAGATTCTGTCGGTCAACTTTGAAAATTCACCATAAATTCTACAAATTAAACTAGAAAAAGTGCCTTATATGGATAGATTCGTATTTGAGTCTTTTTTTCCATTTGTATGAACGGAATAATTTTTAAATGTGTATATTAATACATAATAATATGTCTTTAAAAATAGTGCAAACTGCCAGGATATGAAATTGTGACAAATTTTGCGAGTTAACCAAATTAGAAGTAAAGGATCAAGTTAAATCTTAGTGAGACTTATATTTTGACTTGTATATAATGTCAAAGTGAGTGCAACTCATGCATAACATTATACATGGATGTTCTATACATCATCAGGCAAGATTTGTGATGAGTCTACCTTATTTATGTTGGCATGATATTTATGTCATTCATCATATATTTGACATATTCTAAATATGTCAAAGGTTGAATATAAAATTGAATTGATCACTAATTGTTACATATGATGTTTATCATGAATATATATGATATTTATCATGAATGATATTTCGGGTATGAACTGTCCAAAGGCTAAATGGTATTGATACACTTTGCCATGGATGTATAAAAAATAGACTATATACCCAAGTATGTTATTGAGGGTCAGTGGTATTAATGGCATGCCATAGATTCTAGCAGCTGCATATTAGGTAGCACTAGAGTGTCTAGCGAAGGCACATAGTTCAGGCCTCAGAGTCTAGCGAAGACACTGTATGAAACACTATGGTGTATAAGGTGGGCACAGCTCGACCTCAACACTACGGTGCATTATTAGGTGAGCAAGGCCCGACCTCAACACTACGGTGCAATATTTGACTCTTATTTCGGGGTCCTTATAAAGTTATACTTTGGGCTATAGTTTATTGGTTAATAAATGGTAAACATGCAAATAAGGTTACGATCTTGTGGAATGAATGGAAAGTATATTGGTAAGAAACATTATATACGGTTATATCATGTTAAATTATGGTTACATGGTTGGAATACAGGTAAACTGATCACATTTCATTTAATATTATTACTCAGTTATATTTATATGTTACATTACTTTGAATATTTATATGATTGCCTCACTAAGTGTATACTTAGCGTGTGATGATTTTCACGCATAGGAAAAAGGAAGAAAAGGAGTAAGGAGCTGAGTTTGGCATCAATAACCAAGGAAATATTTACATGTAACAATGATGACATCCTACTGTGTTCTAGAAGTTCTAGCTGGCATATATATATGATGATGAAATGTCTGTAATTTCTTAATATAGTTAGTAATAAATATAATTAATAGTATGAATAAATATTATGATATTACACTATGCTTAAAAAAATTAATTTGGTTTTTAAATCAAACGTGTTAGACAATCTTATTTATTTTATGAAACAGAACATAATTGTCTATCACTGTTTGAAACTGGTTTTGAATTGGTAACCAAAAATATTGTATTACTGTTTTTCTTTGAACAATTATTTTATAATAATTATTCAAGTTATGAAACTGGTGATGTTTGAATGAAACAAAAATTTTCTCATTTCAATTAAAGAAATGTTTTGAATTTATGATGTGACATATGTAACTTGTATTGGTTCACGTATACGGGTTATGGGTGTTACATTTATTGGTAGCAGAGCTATATGTTTAGCCAATTCTAGGACTAAACCGAGCTTATTTTGAGTTAAAAAGTGTATACATGGTACTAGATGTCATTGTTATTGATTTGGTTATTATAAGGTTCGATTAATGTCACTCCTTACTTATAAAGGTGAATAAATATAGTGTATGAAAAAATGTATGTATTCAAGGGTTTGAAGAACATGATTGAGCAGGAGGTTCAAAAAAATAAGCTAATAGTGATAGTAATGATGTTAACCATCATTCTCTTGTTTAGTCTAAATAAGTTTATGCTTTGGTACAATTGGAAGTGTCAATGTAAGTTTAAGAAAACCCCTCGTTAATGCATAAGTATAGTATGAATTAAAGAATGAAACATTCTAATAGAATTGATCTTAAGTGACGTGTGAACCTAACCCTTTAGGCTTGAAGGTGAGGGTAAGTAGTATTTGTAGACATTAAATGTCTAGTAAGGATTCAAATTGTTGATTTTTAATGGACTTGATAGAATTACCCTTCAAAGGTAATTTAAAAAAAATGGATTGATTTTCCCTACCATGTTGCAATGAATTATCACTTAGAGCGATTGAATTTTATAGAACTCGAAAAGTTTTGAGATATTTATGGTAGGAAAAGAGAGTAAATTTGTTTTTTTAATGTGATTTTAGCATCAACTTCTATAAAGTTATTGCTAATAGGTTGTCAAACCTTTTTAGGAAAGGAGGTGGATACTCAAACTTTCTTTGTTAAGTTGGACGATATTCCAACTATTCGAGGGTATCCAAATGTGTATTTGCAAGAGTTACCTAAATTAACTCTAGATTGAGATGTAGAAAATAAAATAGAGATGTTTCTCGGTGTTACATTTATTTCTATACCCCGTATCGAATGGCTTCAACTTGAGCTTAGTGAATTAAATGCATAATTAGTAGAATTGTTAAGACAGGGGATTTACAAAACTAAGTGTGTCATCTGGGATGCACCAATGTTATTGTGAAAAAGAAAGACGAGTCTTTGCAATTATGTGTGGATTATCGTCCCTTAAATAAGGTAACAAAGAAGAACAAGTATCCTCTTCCGAGGATTGATAATCTTTTGATCAGTTAAAAAGGAGCAGTGGTGTCCCCAAGTCAGACCTCCTATCAGGATATTATTAGTTAAAGCTGAGAAAGAAGGTCTTTCTAAGATAGTTTTCAGAATTCGACATGAAAATTATAAGTTTACGATAATGTCATTTGGTTTAATGAATGTTCCTTCAACACTTATAGATTGGACAAATCGAGTATTCCAGTTATACTTGGATTAATTGGTGGTACCAGGGAAGAACACGATGCTTGTCTTTGTAAAGATCTTCCAACTCTTTAGGAGAAAAGTTGTATGCTAAGTTGACAGAGTGTGAGCTCTGTTTATCTAAGATTGTATTTCTTGGCCATGCGGTCTCAGCTGAGGGAATAAGAATATATCTCAAGGAAGAATGAGCCTTAGTAGAATGATAAAGTCCAAAGAATGTTTTCAAATTTCAAAGTTTCTTGGGATTTGTTGGTTACTATCGAAGGTTCATAAAGAACTTTTCGATGATTATATTTCTTCTAACCAAACTATTGAGGAAAGAAGTGTTATTAATTTGGATTGCTAAGTGCTAGGAAAACTTGGAGATGTTAAAAAGAATACTGACATAACCTCTAAGGTTAGTATAAATAGAATTTGGAAAAGATTATGTGAATTATAGTAATGTGTCTCATAATGGTTTGGGATGTGTGTTCGTACAAGAGGAAAAGTTTTGGTTTATGCTTCAAAGCAACTAAAGAATCATGAAAGAAATTATATGACTCGCGATATCGAGTTGGCAATAGTAGTGTTTACTTTGTTGATATAATACCACTATCTATATGGTGAGTAACGTTATATTTATACGAATCTCAAAAGTCAAAAGTATGTGTTAACTAGAAGGGGTAAAAATAATGGAAATGGATTGAATTTCGTAAAGACTAATGACGTGCTTATCCACTGCAAATAAGAAAGGCTAATGTGATGGCTGAAATCAGTCAAAAGACATTTCTATTATGGAAACTTTGAATACGTGATTGTCTCTAAGGAAAAATGGTGCTCTGATTGTAGAATTAAAGTCAAAGCTTGTGTTGCTAGATCGAATAAAGGATCTTCAGAGAAAATATGAAAATTGTTGTGCTTGTCAAAGATAGAAAAAGCAGGAAAAGGGAAACTAAAGACTTTAAGTATGATGAATGTTTATATTATCGATCAAAGAGTTTAGAAGCAGGTATGAAAAGATTTATCATTGATCTTGTTTCTAAATGGCTGACATGTCAGTTAGATAAAGTAAAGCACCAAGTGCCTTCCGAATTATTGTAACCAATTTCTATCCCTTAGTGGAAATAGGAACGAGTTACAATGGACCTTGCAATGGGAAACAATCATTTAATGTAATCTTAAGATAGTTATTGATAGACAAAAGTCTTGAGGACACTTGAAAAGAAAAGAGATTGAATATCAAAAAGGTGATAAAAAAGTATTTCTTAAATTATCATATTGGGAACAAATATATTGAGGTTCGAACGCAAAGGAAAGTTGATTCCAAGATTTATTGGACCTTATAAAATTATAAAAAAAAGTTAGATCATAGACTTATCAGATGGACAAGATCCATAATGTTTTTCATTTGTCGATGCTCAGGAAGTATCAATCAGATCCTTTGCATATTAACACCCAAAATGAAATAGAGATTCAACAAGGTTTGACTTATGAAAAAAAACCAGTAATTATTATAGTTCGACAGGGAAATCAAAGGTTAAAAAAAACTAATCGAAAGGAAAAAAAAGAACATGATATGAAAAAGCAACATCCTTTTCTATTTACATCATGTACGTATTGAAAATTTGAGGAAAAATTTTCTTAAGGGTGAAAGAATTGTAATACCCCAAAATTTTGGTTAGTGACCAAAATGTAAATTATGAAAGTTTGGTTCCAAAGAAAAAATTGGGAAATGTTCAAGGACCTAAGTGGTAATTTTCCCAAAAAGAATTTTTATTCCATAAATGGATAGTTTACTCTTGAGAGTGGGGTTTTATTGAAATCAGATTCTTGATTTGGAAATTGTGTTAAAAACTAGAAAGTGCTAAAGTCTGGTAAAAATTCGGTAAATCGGATCGAATAAATATTTTGAGAAAATTTGGAGGATGATAAATTAAGCTTAGAAATATTATTTCCACATTTAAAATGATGGAAAATAATATGGATCATTGGATTTGGATATTTATTTCCATGTTTAATTTAGATCGTTGGATCAAATTGGCAAGATTGCAATTTTTGGAAAGTTGCTTGGTAAAATTGGGAAAGGGTAAAATATTTTGTTCATCTTTGAATTTGGAAAGATGTTAAGGTTATGTGGCTTGGTATTATTGTAAATATCAAGTTTCATTAATGGCAAAATGGACGTTTCTCATTAAATGAATATTTTATTCATTTAAGCTTAAATAAAGGTTAAATTAACATGAAATTCATTAGAAATTTCTTGAAAACTTAGCCATTTTCAGCCAAAATTTCGAGCTCCCCATGAACAAGGTAAGAGAATTTTCATTTTTTTCATTTTTGAGGAATCCCCTTTGGATTTTGGATCATGACGTTATGTAGAAAAATATTATATTCGAAAAAAATGCTATCATTTGTTACCATTATTGTTTGCCAATTTGGTTTGTGGTCAAAGATCTCAAATTTTAAGGTTTATGTTCATATTAGGGTTTATGGAATTGATGAAGGATTTTGATCTTATTGAGGTTGTAGAATCATTTCCAAGCATGATTGATGATTAAAATCACTTGTACATGATCATATGAACAAATAAATTTCGGCCAAACTCTAGCTTTAGGTGAAACATGTGTTTTTGATGAAATTAAGTTAGGGCTTTGATTTTAGAGATTTTATAAGGTTCAATCAAAGTTGATTTCATGCTTGAATCAAATCAAAATCGAGCAAAATCATGAAAACTCTAGTTTTGGAACTTTGAAGTATTCGTCTTTCGCTTAAATGGATGAGAAAAATTTTGGAAAAATTATGTAAGACTGAAAATGATGTAGGAAGTATTCTACAAGACTTAGAAAAATTTGGGGTCCATTTTGTAATTTTATGAAAGTTGGGGGACCTAATCAAAAATTTTGGAAAAGTTGTGGATTGTTGTGTAATTGTTCAATAGTTGATGTACTATGCAGGAAATTAATGTTTGAGTGTTGAAATTAAAGTTAGGATGTGAAATTTGATTATTTTGGAAAAACTTGTAAAAGTTGA
The DNA here is from genome assembly GCF_006381635.1 of Hibiscus syriacus. Lineage (NCBI taxonomy): Eukaryota > Viridiplantae > Streptophyta > Magnoliopsida > Malvales > Malvaceae > Hibiscus > Hibiscus syriacus. The sequence goes on along the minus strand of NW_024062296.1, from coordinate 1,071,983 downwards.
GGTTTAAATCACAAATATGGAAAGGCTGGGAACTTAAGTGAAAATGTTATGTGAAGTTGGGATAAAAAGGAAATTGAGTGTTCAATTAGAATTATTAGGGTCAATATTTATGTTGTGACATGGAAATTGTATCGAATAAGCATCGAAAAATTTGTTAGGAATTTATTTTCAAAAGTATGCCTATGTTAGTAAGATTCTAAGATTTGGTTTGAATTTGTATATGTTTGGAAATTATGTCCATTTAGATTGAGTGCTTGAAATCAAGATCAAGCAATAGTAAAGCTAAGGATGAAACGGGAAATTCTAAGGAAGGTTGCAAGCTAAGGACACCAGGTGTGTGCAAATTTATTTTGTACTTATGTTATCGAACAAACATTGGTTTGCGATGAGCCAGAGACAGAGTTACAATGGTAAGGAGTGACTCCAAAAAAGTTATGTGATTTGTGGTGCATGCATATATGTTTTGTTGGTGAGCTAATAGAATTAGTGAACAAGTTGAAAATGCAAATTGGTGAAATCTGCTTAGAATTTATGTTATATAAGTTTAGAAAATTGCTATAAAATCTAAAAAAATGATTAGAGAATGCTTTTTATACCTTTGGATTATTATACCACTCTAGTTTTATTAGTAAAAATGGAAATTGATTTCGACGTGTAAACAAAAAGATATGAATTTTTAACCGATGATATGTCAGAAAACGGGGCAGCAAATTATGCTCAAAACAGATTATGTCGGTCAACTTTGAAAGTTCTCCATAAATTGTAAAAATTGAACTAGTAGGAATTCTTTATTTGGATAGATTTGTATTTTAGTCTAGATTCCATTTGTATGAACGTAATAATTTTTAAATGTGTATACTAATACATAATAATATTTCTTTAAAGGTAGTGCAAACTGCCAGGATATGAAATTATGACAAATTTTGTGAGTTAACTAAATTAGAAGCAAATGATCAAGTTAAAGCTTGGTGAGACTTATATATTGACTTATATATAATGTCAAAGTGAGTGCAATGCATACATAACATTATACGTGGATGTTCTATACATCATCGGGTAGGACTTGCGATAAGTCTACCTTATTTATGTTGGCATGATATTTATGTCATTCATCATATATTTGACATATTCTAAATATGTCAATTGTTGAATATAAAAATGAATTGATCACTAATTGTTACCTATGATGTTTATCATGAACATATATGATATTTATCATGATTAATATTTCAGTTATGAACTGTCTAAAGGTTAAATGATATTGATACACTTTGCCATTGATGGATCAAATAAAAATAGACTATATGCCCAAGTATGTTATTGAGGGTCATTGGTATTAATGGCATGTCATAGAGTCTAGCAGCTGCATATTAGGTAGCGTTAGTGTGTCTAGCGAAGTCACATAGTGTGTCTAGCGAAGACACACGATACAAAACATTACGATGTAAAAGGTGGCCATGGCTTGACCTCAGCACTATGGTGCATTATTAGGTGAGCAAGGCTTGACCTCAGCATTACGGTGAAATATTTGACTCCTATACCAGGGCCCTCATAAAGTTTATACTTTGGGCTATAGTTTATTGGTTAATAAATGGTAAACATGCAAATAACCTTACAAGCTTGTGGAATGAATGACAAGTATATTGGTAAGAAATTTATATCATGTTATATCATGTTAAATTATTGTAACATGGTTGGAATGCAGGTAAAGTGATCACATTGCATTGAATATTATTACTCAATTATATTTATATGTTGTATTGCTTTGAGTATTTATATGATTATCTCACTAAGTGTATACTTAGCGTATGATGATTTTCACTCTTAGGAAAAAGGAGTAAGGAGCTTAGTTTGGCATCAATCACGAAGGAAATATATGCAGGTAACAATGATGACATCCTACTGTGTTCTAGAAGTTCTAGCTGGCATGTATACTAGAATGAAATTTCTACAAATTCTTAATATAGTTACTATTAAATATAATTAATAGTATGAATAAATATTATGATATTACATTATGCGTAAAAAAAATATTTGGGTTTTAAATCAAACGTGTTAGACATTCTTATTTATTTTATGAAACATATCATAATTGTTTATCACTGCTTGAAATTGGTTTTGAATTGGTAGCCAAAAATATTATATTACGATTTTTCTTTGAATAATTATTCAAGTTATGAAACTGGTGATGTTTGAATAAAACAAAAATTTCTCAGTTCAATTAAAATAATGTTTTGAATTTCTGATGTGTCATCTGTAACTCGTATGGGTTTGCGTATACGACTTATGAGTGTTACATTTAATGGTATTATCATTAGAAGTGTGAGAATTGGCTCAGCGATTAATTATAAAATCTAGGGGATTTAATCTATAAATTCAATACATGACTAGAATAAAATATTTTAAAGTTAATGCTCAAATTAAGGCATTAGACAAATTAAAAACAAAATCATGATCAAATTGCATTAAATGAAAATTTAAGGAAACAAATCATATACAAGTAGTGACCAAAATGGAAGAAAATAAAGTAGGGTTCTAGCGCTATAAGTTCGTAACTTTACAAGGACCCACGCCTTAATTATACTAAATTGTTAACTACCACATAAATGCTTCTGTTAAATATTAACGGTATGTGATTATATTAAAGTCATTTAAAAATAGTGGCCATTGCGAGACCAAACCCATATTTGGGTGTTCATTTATGTAGTTTACCCTAAATCAGTTAAAGAACCTATCTAAATAATGATTTCGTAAACTTTTAAATTTGAATAAAATTATTTTAGAAAAAAATAAAATTTATTTTTTTACTCGCGTGAATATGACAGAACTGTAACATTTAGATATAAAAGAAGAAATATGTTGAGTTTTGGATTCCAAACTCAAAAAGGAGCCGAAAGTTCCAGTTTATACAGTTAACCGCAGGAAACCCATCTTCAACACAGAGAAACGCAACTTTTAAAACCCTAATCTCCAAATAAAACAAGTATTTCCCCTAATTCACACTCCATGACGACAGAAATCGACCACCTTTTTTTGTTCACCCGCCGTTGATTGTGGCCTGCGTCTCCAGCAGTCACCTTTTCAGGTTCTCTCTTTTTCTTCTTCTCCTCCATTCTCTATATCGTTGTGTTTTCTTTATTTACTCATTATTTTGGCAGCGCAAAGTTTTTTTTAATTGATAATTAATTTTTTATTTAAAGTTCGTTAGCTTCAATATTATTTTTTTAGCTCAAGGAAGCTGCATCAAATTCCCAATTGTGTTTCTCAAATAGGAAACTCACTCTCATTTTTCTTTTCTTAAGTTGAAGCCAACTGATGGTGATTTAAGCATCAGTATTTCATGATATTCTCTGATTAGTAAGGTAACAGGAGAGCTGAGAATAATTTTTTTTCCATTAGCAGTGAAATAGATGAAACTGAATGATATATCCTATTAAAAAGAGGAAAAATATAAAATTTTGAATACTTTCAGGAAACAGAAACTGTTTTTCTGTGGAATATTTGGTAACATTATTGCTATAGAAGGTTCAGCTTTATTGGAGGATACTTTCATTGGACACCTTCCTTTCACTTTAAAATGTTCAGTATTATTTATATGGACCTTAAAATTCAATATAATTTTGCTTAGTTAGCAACTTAGCATGTATATTTTGTTTTTTATGCAGCAATTTATTTTGGAAAGCTGCATTTCGAAGGTCTCTATTGTCTGTTATTTTTTTCAGCCCTTCAACAGAAACAATGGGCAGTTCATTTAATGCTCAAATCTTGGTGGAAAAGCTAGCCAATCTTAATAACTCACAAGCGAGCATCGAGAGTATCCTTTTGAAAAATAATTACTTCTTTGCCTACGTAGGGCAGTTATTTTTGGCCAATCTTTGTTTCATTGTTGGTCATGTTTTTCTCCAACTGTCGTAATGATTGAGCAGATACTTATAACTTCTCAACCATACTTTATTTCTTATGTTTTTTTGACATTGCTATCTGGTTTCCATGTATGATATGACAGTTGAACTTTTAAAGCTTATTTTTTCATCCTTAACTTGTTAAGCTTTATCACATTGGTGTATTTTCCATATGAATAAGGCAAAACAAGTTGTCGAAACTTGGGATAGACAATTTCATTGCTCTCCACGTGAGCAGAGATTGGCCTTTCTGTATCTTGCCAATGATATTTTGCAGAATAGCAGGCGTAAGGGATCTGAATTTGTCGGTGAGTTTTGGAAAGTTCTTCCTAATGCTCTCCGTGTAGTGATTGAAAATGGAGATGAATTTGCAAGGAATGCTGCATTGCGCCTGGTATAGCAACCTACACTTCCATGCCAGTCTTGTTTTCTTGGGCTCTTAATTAAAATCTCTGTGAAGGGTTTAATGTGTTTCACGGCCCCTATTCATGGTGACAGAAATAAAGTGCTTAACTTTTCTTGTCAAATAGAAGAGCTGAGTGGTTGCAGTTAGGTTCCTTTAGAATGTGATGTTACAAAACAAAGTTAATCTGATTATGCCAAGTTGATATTCATAGTATGATGACTTTATTCTTTTGCTATCTCCTGTCAGTTCTATTTTAATTCTTGTCGATCCTCACTTATCTTGTTATTCTAATAAATTTGTATGTAACTTTCATAGGCTAAGTTTCAAAACACTTGTATCGGTATTGACTGGGTTGTGATTGTTTTAAAGTATTTGCATTTTTTCTAGTAGGGATTATTAAATTATCAAGGTCCAGTAATTGAACTTTTGTTTTAGTACAATTATATTTCCAGGTCTAGTTCACTGACTAGGTGTTTATCTAATTTTTGACAATTCAAATGCTGTTAGTGGAAAGGTCATTGGACAATGTATGGTGTTTTATTCACTTTATTGCGACATTGTGCTTGATTTTTTAGTATTTTCTTTCAATTATATGAGCTTTAATTTCTACCGTCATACAGTTTCAAATGGTCCTTCTCAAAAGTAGGTGATAAATATATACCTCTTTTCTTTTTATTTTGATGTGTAGATCCGTATATGGGAAGAGAGAAAAGTATTTGGTTCTCAAGGACAAATTCTGAAGGAAGAGCTTGTTGGCAGACAATCAGAAAACAGTAGTAGAAATGGCAGGCATGTAGGCCTCAAGTTGGTAAGATAAATTCCTTTCGGAATGCATTCTGTTATTTTGGAACTTATGTTTTTGTTATGGACTAACGTAATTTCTCCTTAATATTTTTCCTAGCAGAAGCAACCTATTAAAAATATGATGGACAAAATAGTTTCAGGCTATCAGCTCATTTATGGTGGTCAGATGGATGAAGATGTTATATTCAGCAAATGTCGGAATGCTATTAGTTGTATTGAGAAGGTAGATAAAGAAATTGATACCGATGTCAATACAGGTATGACTTGCATTCCTCATTTTGTTAGCATATCTGAGTTATACGTTTGTTGCTTGATGAGAAGTTAGCTCCTTTAAACAGGGAAGTTCAATGGATCTGCACTTGTCGAGGAGGTCCAGGGTCAGCATGCTGTTCTGAGAGACTGTGTCGAGCAGCTTACAACTGTTGCCTCATCAAGAGCTAGTCTAGTCTCATATCTGAGAGAGGCTCTTCAGGAGCAGGTTACGTAGACTAACTAATCTAATTACAAAAATAATGGTTGTAGTTGTTTTAAAATAAAGCTGATTTACTTTTGTTGCCAGGAGTTCAAGTTGGAGCAAGTTCATACTGAGCTTCAGGTCCGACGCCATAGACATCTATATCTCAGCATGTATATATTTTAAAATATTGCAACTTCCATACGTAAATTCTGATCGTATGCATGATTTCTTACAGACTGCAAGATCCCGATCAGGACATGCTGCTAATATCTGCAGACAATTTTTAAATATTGACAATCCCCAGTTAGTAGCTGAGCAAAGTTCAAAGGAATCTCGAACATCTGTTGCAGCTCAGAGTTTTATTCCATCCGCTACAGAGCAATCAGCTTCTGTGATGTATGCCCGGCAAGCATCTTTTGTTGATAATTCTGGCCACATTGAGGAAGATCCTAGGAAATCTGCAGCTGCTGCAGTAGCTGCAGAGCTAACTGCATCAACTTCCTCTGCCCAGATGCTTTCCTATGTCTCGTCTTCTCTTGGTTCTGATGGTGTCATTGGTAATCCTTTAAAAGGCTCGTCCGGTGATTACCCTTCTGAGAAAAGGCCTAAGCTTGAGAATGACCAGTCTTACATACCATCTCATAATCCTCAAGCCTCAGTTTCGCCATTCCCGCATCCTGAATCTCTCCAACACAATGCTGTAACCACCACCCAGCAGTTGGCTCAAAATAATGAAGTGCCACCTCCTCCATCATCGTCTCCTCCACCTCTGCCACCACTGCCACCAATGCCACCATATGCTGTGACCCAGTACATGCCGACTGATGGATTAATAAATGGTGTGCCATATAGCTATAGCATGACACTGTTGTAGCGGCCTTCCTTGCCTGGTTATTCCATGGCGGGAACTGCGATGACTAGCATATTGTTGTTTGCCACATCATCAACGAATTCTTACCAGAGTTTCCAAGGTTCTGAAGGTTTTTATAACCAGCCCGCATCAATGGCAACAGAACCTATCTCTCGACAATAGAACTTCAGTTAGGATATGCTTTAAGACTGAATTGTTTTTACTTGATAAGACCATTTGGTTCTTCCGAAACTTCAGTCAGGATGTGCACAATGTAAATGTCTTGTAACTTATATATTATCAATTGTGTTCGAGTCTCTGGTATTTTAAAACTATTTGTGGCATTCATGAATTGTATGAGAAAATTTTAGTTAGGTTGACCCTTGACATGATTCACAAGCATGCCGATTGCTTTGTGACAATTAACTTTTTCTTTGCTAAGATCATTGTGGTTTGAACTCAGGTAACGAAGCAAGCCAGTTTTAGAGTTAACATGTAAGATTTTTTTCGACTCGGCTGAGTTTTTAGATCCTTTATTATTATTATTATTATTACTATTATTATTATTTTTATTATTTTGTTGTTGTCCAAGGTGGTTATAAGATAGTATCTATTTAAAATCTTTCTTAGTCATTGTCAATACATGAACACTTGCAAATATATCTATTTAAATTTAAGACTTTGAGAAAATAATTTTTTTTAATCAATAAGATTACATGATGATTTGAGATCGTTTATCCTTCTAGCATTGATATATATTGAGGGGCAGTGGTGGATCTAAAACTTAAAATTTAAGGGGTCCAAAATAAATATTATAATATTCCTTAATAATGACATTTGTTATTAAAAAAATAAAATCTTAATTACTGATTAAGCAATTTTAATTGATTCAGTTTAAAAAATTAAAATGTCCAAATCACTCCAACTTAAAAATACATATTCATAATTTTATATATCACAATTTAATTTTCAAATCATAAAATCATCAAAATTTATTAAATTAAATTTAATCTCTCAATTTTAACTCACTCAAATTAAGATTTTTCTTTAAAAAATTAAAACTTAAAATATGAATTTAACTAAATTTAAGATGACAAGTAAAGAACAAGAAAAGAAAAAAGCAACTTGCAGGTATTTGGTTGTAAAAGTTGATAGAAAAATTGTCGGTGGAAGGTGTCATTGCGGCTAGTTCAGATTGAGACGGCATCTGGTTCCATGACATCTGAGTTTGAATTGAAAAAGTAAAAGAGAAACTTTGGAAGTAGAAAAGTAAAAAAAATAAAAAATGTTAAAAGTATATAATATTTTAATCAGTACTTTTTTAACTTAAGAATTTAAAATAAAATTAATTTCTTACTCACGTCAAAGAGCACAAAATTCAAGAAATGAGTTTGCAAAATTTTCACCCTCTTACTATAAAACATTAAATTTTGATAACTTTCTAAAGAAAATAGGTGTGCGTTTGCTGTCTCCTGGGCCACGTAGATCCGCCCCTGCTGAGGGGTATCAATTGACACCTCAAAAGTATCTATTTTTCTCATATAAATTATATATGCATAATATAGTAAAAGAAATGACACTTTTTAAAAGATTTTGACATACTTTAAGAAATAAATTGACCCCACATTTAATATAATAATAAAAATTTTAAAACTCAATTTTTTTCACTTTAAAATATTCCTCATATTATTTCTAAATGGATAAACTATAAGAATGATCACTTTCGTTTAATTTTTGTAAATTTTTTCTCATTGAATTCAGAAAACATGATATTTGGTCAATTTTATTTTTATAATTAAGATTTGATTACTTTTATTTTTATTTAATTAAGATATGATCACTGAGGCATGAGGGTTAATTTCGTTAAGTCTTTAACGGATTACTGATGTGACATAATGAATTTATAAAAATAAAAATGGTTAACTACACAAATAGTCAACAATGTTTGAGTAAGTTCTCATTTTCCTCACTAAAGCTCCAAAAGTAACAATTCAGTTAGTAAAATATCAAATAGGTTATTGACCAATGATTTTATATCTAACTTATTCCAAAATCTTTCTATTTTTTTGTTTATAATTAAAAATACTTTATTGCTTCATGTCCAAAAAAAAAGTTATTTCTAAGTTTTTTTAGAATTTAAAAAGTATATATATAAATATATGAAAAATTGGAAACTCATAAAACTTTTGGATAAATTAGATATAAAATAATTGTTCAAGGACATATTTGATGTTTTACTAATCAATTTGTTACTTTTGAAACTTTAGTGGAGAAAATAAAAACTTGCTCAAACATTAGTGACCATTTGTGTAGTTTATCTTTTTCATTTTTATAAATTTACAATGTCACGTCAACAATCCGTTAAAAGGCTAACGATAATTAATTAAATAAAAATAAAAAATAATTAAATATTTTGTTTTTTGTAATTCAATGAGGTAAAATGTACAAATCTTAAATGAAAATGATTAATCATGTAATTTACCCTTTTTAAATTTGACACCCCAAGTCAAATTTTCTATCTCCCCCTGCCTTCTAGATACTAAAAGTGAGGCATGTTGTGAAAAGAACAAGGGAGGTGGTGGTGCTGGTTTTGAAACAATCACATGAGCATGGCGTGTCAATTAGTATTTTGTTTTTTACTTTTATTTAACAACCATTTTCTGGCTTTTGGACAGACAATTAGAGATGGAGAAGATGAAGGTGAAAATAGATAGGAATTGCAATGGTGTGTTATATTTACGGTTGATATGTTCTGCTTTATCGTCTATCACATTGCATTATCGAGATATAATCTTAAAATATATTATCATTAGACAAAAGTTTAAATACATTTATTTTCATCATGTCTTTTGTTTTTTTATCAATATTTTGAATTTTTAAACGCAATTAATTACATAATTATAATTAATTAAAAATATAATCAAATATTTTCTACTAGTGTCCAAACATAAAATATAAGTCATCAAAGAACTTAGTATTTATTATAGAACAAGTTTATACCTTTGTTCTTTTAATAGTTATATATATAGTGAGATAAAATAATAATTTTATATATAATAGGCACATATTGAAAGTTGAAACAGAACAAGCAATTACCAAAATCGTTCCATAGTAAAATATCCAATTATCCCGTCCTACATTCACTTTTCAAAATAAAAATGGTAGAAGAAAGATGGAGGTTCTAAAATTTAAAAATGATAATTGTATATATCCTATCAAACATACATTTTAAGACAGATAATAATTTTATAACAAAAGATATCAAACATCCTGTTAATTGTAGGGTTTTACGTTGACTGTCTTAACGAATAGAATACGTAGAGTGAATAATCATAATAGTAGTTTATAATAAAATTATTATGAGATTGAGTAAAAAAATTACCAGACTAAAAGGTTGGATATATAATATTTTTGAATAGTATGTGGTGATTATAAGATAGTATCAATTTATAATTTTTTAATCATTTAACAATGTACATATTCTATAGAGGCAGTTACTTAAACTCGGAAATTTAAAAATAAAAATACTCATTTAACTATTGAGAACACTCGAATAACTGAAATATTAATCTCAAATGCACAAAAGATTTAAAATATAAAAAGGGTTTTATTATACATTCACTCATATATATATATATATATATATATATATTGAAAAATATAATAATCATGATAAGATAGATCATTGTCTTGTGTCAAACCTGGGCGGCAGGAAAATCTGTTATCATCAAAACACTTTGACCCTCCTACCTAAATGAAAACAATCTAAAGCTTAGTGAGTGACTATGTTATACGGTTGTTGGGAATAATTGCATATAAAATTTGATGTGTTTTAAGTTGCAACTTAAAGCCATAAGCCGTTATGATTGAGTTAGAAAATCCAGCAGACAAAGACTTCATATTGGTCTGTCAAAAACATAGAATATACAACTCTCATGGTATTTCAGTTCAACATTTTTCCTGTCAGTTTGTCCTGAGGAAACAAAAACATAGGGTTTCGGAATGACCTGCCTTCCACTTCCATTCCATTTTTGTTACTTATTTGATTTTTAATATATTATTAACTATTTATTTCCTTTCATGTGTAGTTAGATTTGACGAGTTTTAATCTATTCTGATTTGATATATAATCAAATCCTTTCTTTAACAAAATTGAGTTGATTTGAGTCTGGTTGTTTAAAGAGTGAGATCGGGTTAGAATCGATTTTAGGATGATTTTTTTATCCTACTCAACACAGAATAATAGAATAATAGTATAATAGTATAATTTTCTTATATATATATATTTAAAGACAATTACTATAATATTATATTTTTTCAATTAGATTCCTATTTTACTAAATAAAAGTAAAAAATATTATTTTTATATTCTTATTAAGTTAGATGTAAATTCTTATCTCAAAATTTAAATCGAACTTTAGATCGAATGAGATATTTTTAAACTCATATTGAGTTAAATTCAGATAGAAAGAGTATACCGATCATATGTGTCCCAAATAGGATTTGGTTTACAACCTATGAAAATGTTTCCACAGCACGAAAGACAATCTAGACTATATACATTTGATCTTTGGGATTGGTCTAGATTATCTTTCAGAGAAAGTATGTAATATCCCAAATCCCGGGTTAATAGTTTGAGTCAACCCAAAACCCTTCAGTTGAGCCCATTAGATTTCCTAGACCAGTTTGGATAAGTTTATAAGAGTATTGGGCTTAAAGTTTAGCCCAAGAAGTTAAGGTAGGTGATGGTTTTAAGTTGGGGAAAAAGGTAAGGGACCAAAAGTGTAGTTTACCCATAGTCGGTTTTAAAGGACAAAAACCCATTATCTCCCTTGTTTTTCACGTGTAACCAAACCCACCAAAATATCTTCCTTTTCCTCTTAATTTTCTCTATTTCTTTCCCTCCCAAGAGCAAAACAAAGGTGGAAGCTTTTCAAATTCCAAGCCTAGTTAAAAGAAACCAAGATAAGAACCTTAATCTATGTATCTTAAGCTTTAATTTAAGTCCCTGATCTTAGGTTTTGGTTAAGATTTTGAAATGGGTTTTAAGAGATTTAAGGAGGGTAGGCTTTTTTTTATGATAAATCTAAGATATTTAGAGTGTTTTTAGCTTAGTTAGTAATTTTTCTTATCTTTGTTTAGCTAAAGAAAGTGGGAGAGAGTCCAAGGCTAAAGATTCAAGGATAGGTGGTTCTTAGTTGAGTTGGGAGAGATTCTAGAAGCTCAGAAAGCTAGGTAACACACTTACCGCTTCCTCATACCAGTTGTAGATCATTAGAAATGAGTTTTGGCTATGAAGTTAAGATTTAAGCATGTTTAGTAGATTTCCATGGTAGATGCTTATTAAATTTGTTTTAGCATGTTTAAAGCCTTATTTATGACCCTAAGAATCAAATAAGACTTAATAGCAAGTGAGACACCTCAAGGTAGGAAAATTAGTGAGTTTGGATGGCAAATTCATGCCTAAATAAGGCATTATTATGGGTGAGTATCGATACTGCAAGAAACATTATCGATACTGTTCTTGGGTCAGATATGAACTAAGAGTTTTTCAAGAGCAGTATCAATACTCCTTAAGGAGTATTGATACTGAGGGTCTGATATCGAGACCGGGATTCCAATAGCCATTTTTGATATCGGTGCTCTAAAGAGTTTTGATACCCTAGGGTTCCAATATCGATACTTCCATATGAGTATTGATACTCCCTCTTTCTTTCAAGGCATTTCAGTAGTAGGTTATCGATCCCTTGAGTTGGGTATCAATTCTAAAGTGAGGGTATTGATACTGTAAGGCCAATATCGATACTAAGGGTATGGTTTGAGTTTTAAATAAAGAGAAAATGTATATGCATGTAAGAATATCTATAGGGTAAGGTTAGTATCGATACTAAGGTTAAGAAGAGAGGTTTTCTTTCAAAAAGTTTTAAGAAGAGACGAGGTTTTCCCAAAAGCTTATAACTATTCCCAAATAAGACTGCAAGTGAGAACCATAATAAAGTTCAATCTAAACGTAGAAACAAGAATAATTAGGATGAAATGAGACTAGCCTTATTTGAATACTCAGGAAACGACCAGGACACCCAAATTACTTTATAAAATCTAACATTGTCGAAAGTATAGTTTCAGGGATATATCCTTAGGGAGTGCGCAAGGTACTTTAAGCTGACTAACTAAGGCCGAGCCCTGACAGTCGCAAGGGGTGAGTTAGTCGAGGGTATAGTGTCTGATGCAGAGATTCTGGGGGACATATCCTCGGTAGACTAGAGGGGTGTGTGATCTCTGAGACAACCCTCAACCACACCATGATGTCTACCATAGAGTAGAGAGTGATTATACAAGTATACTCACTAAAGCAGAGTAGAACAATAGACTTAATATCTTAAACCATTTAGAGATGTACAATTAGTATGATTTAACTGTTAGTGTTGCTCTGAGCTTGTTAGCTCAGCCTTCCGATGTTTCCATTAGCAGGTTAGTGACCATGGTCCAGATTCAGAGCAGAGTACGTTATCAAGTTTCTTGAAGTGCATGTATAATCATAAACCCAGTTGTATTGAGTTGTAAAGTGAGTTAAGAGTCGGTCTGTATATTTTTTAAATGTATTAATTTGTTTTGAGAGATCTCAGATGTAAAATTTAAAGTATATTTTATTTTATGGATTTTTCTATTTTACGAAAATGGTCGTTTAAAGTACAAGAAATGAGTGAAGAATTGGTCAACCACTCTGTTGTTCCGTGTGACATCTTAAATCGGTCGACTATGTGTCATATTGGCCTAGAGTGTTACAAAATACTAGGGTTTTTTTTTTAAAGTATAAGTTCTCATTAAAAATCTCATTCATACTTGATATTGCGCTAAAGCACAATATCTAATAGCGGAAGTAGTAAAGAGTGTCCATATATATTAATAATAGTAATCGGATACAAAAATAGACATATGAAGGACACCACCTTCATCAATTGTTCCAACCCTATATTAGCTTAGAAACATCGAACAACGATCCTATCCTTGATGGTTTCTCTAGGAAGGTCTGAGCATTCTTTCTTAAGAAGAAAAGTGATGCATTCTCTGTATTAAAAAATTGAAAGACAATAATCGAAAAACCAACGTGGAAACAATTAAAATGCATTCACATCGACAATGCTTTAGAATTTTGTTCTAACAAATTTAATGAGCTGTGTCAAAATAAAAGGATCTTAAGACACCTCACAGTATGTCAGACCCCACAACAAAACGGACTAACAAAACAAAAGAATATAACAATAATGGAGATAATTCGTTGTATATTATTCAATATTGATTTATCAAAGTCTTTTTTAACTGAAGCTGCCTCAACATCATGGTTTTTTAATTAACGACTACTAGATTCAGCTATTATTAGTACATTAATTTACATACAAATGCATAAAAGTAAATGAGCAAATAGAAATTATTGAGTGGCTTCATTTTTAAAAGAAAATGTTGTTATTTTTAAAAGATTCTGGTTCGAACGGTTATATTTGTAATGTATGTTTACATTAATGTCGTCAATAGACTAAAAATAATTTGAATAGATATTATCCTTATAATTATCTCATATTATAAAAAAATAAAAAAATATATTATATACTATTCAAAATATGATAACCAACATTTGTACTATTTTGTTTGCTTTGCTGACAGATCTAGCTGTTGCATTGTAAATATCTTCCAATTGGCAACTGTAGAGGAGTTACAACTTGTACTTTTGAGTGTGTAAATAGTCTCTCATTTGAACAATATTATTCTTATTCTCTTTAAAAAATATTTATATTGGAATTAAAAAGATTATAAGTATTTACGTGACATTTTTTTAATAAAAAAGATTTACATCTACACTTAAAACAAGAAATAATTAATGGCGTTAACAGTTTTGATTGAAACGAATAACATTATAAAAATAAGGAGTCAAATAATGTCAAATTAAAGTAGAATGATGAAATCTCAAATTTTAGTATAGTTAAGGTACTAGAAATATAGTTTGACATTTGACATAACTTGGGTTGAAAACTATTAACCTAATGACTACCATGTTATATGAGAGTAACAATCCGCTACTAAATTGGAACCTGAGAAAAAGTAAAAGAAAGAATCAAATTCTTTAAAAAATAAAAGAGAATTAAAAGGAAATAAAATACTCTTTATATTTGATCATGTGATCAGAATCAGTTGAGGTCTGTCCTTACACAGTTTCCTTAAGACAGATTTTCGGCCACTCCTTGGTGCTCGAGATCCTTTGGTCGTCTGTCTCCCATGATACAACAACTAGATGATTAGCTACAGTAGCACAATAGTAGAGATCATGAACTTTCCTTTCCTTTTTCTTCCACCATGGTTTGCTTGGGTTTCGAGGTCTACACACTTTCTCGAATCTGTAAGGGAGTTTGCTTCTTGGTTCCATTTCCACTTTAATTCAATCGGCTGTAGGTAGTAACATTGCTTCATAATGTACTTTTTATCTAGATTTCCCTTTCTATTTTGATGGCTATATGGACCATCTCATCCAACTCCACAAATTGCTGCAATTCAAGAATGTTAGAAATTTTTGGGTTTAAACCTACTAAGAACCTTGCCATGGTTGCCTCCCGATCTTCCTCAACATTGGCGCGGATCATGGATATTTCCATCTCCTTATAATAGTCCTCCACACTCATGTTGCATTGTTTAAGATTTTTGCAACTTTTGGTATAGGTCTCGATGATAGTGAAAATGAACAAATCTTCTTCTCATAATAGCCTTTAGGTCTATCCAATTGTTAATTGGTCATTCTCCATTTCTCCTTCTAGTTGAAGTTAGTTGATCCCACCAAACTAAAACGTAATCAACAAATTCCATGGCTGCAAGTCTGATAACTCCCTAAAAAGGCTACTTTTAAGGCCTTTTTCACTTAAGTTATTGTTTGTTTAAGGGCTCAATTAGGTGTGGTTAAGGTGATGTATGAGGAGGAAGGTGTGGTTTTTAGTGATGTGCAGGAAAACAACAAGAAAGGGGGCTAGCTGGGAAGGAAAGTCGTGGCATCACGCGTTACTGAAGCAGATAGAAATGCCTTGGAATTTATGGCACAGAAAAGGACAAAAATATATTTTTTATAAATTGACAGCTAGCTAGACACATGTTTGATGGTTATAACCGCTTTCTAGGGACCACTATCACCTATGAGGATAGACATCATGCCTAAGGAGTGACTCTAGGGGTATGATGGGTATTTTGGAGTGCTAAATCCCATGAATACCCTTAGATATTTTATTTATTTAATACACCTCACATGAGAGAGGAGGTTGGTTATACATGAACACTTGGTAGCTTGGATTTCTTCATTTTCTCCACCGTTTTCTTCCCTCCATCTTCTTAGTGGTGTTCCTCCATTGGTAAACCTCGAGGGAGTGGCGAGTTAGGCGTCCGAGAGGAGCTACTGAGCTAAGATTGTTCGTGGTGGCCGAGGGGAGTTTCGGCAACACTCGTCGAAGGTTTTTTTTCCTCCATCTCTTTGCTATTTTCTTTCATTTATTTTAGTTGGGTTGTTTGGAACAAATGATTTTCATGTTTTATTTCATGGAATATTCGAGACCCACCATAAACTAACCTTATTTGGTGGGGTTGATTTTATGGATGTTTGATTTTGTTTTAATGGTAGATTGAAGTTTATCTTTTGCATTTACTTGTTTTGCTTATGAAGCCTTCATCTTCTAAGTTTGTAGGAGGCATGAGAGTGTCCATTACTTAGATGAATGCTAGGTGTTAGATAGAAACTTAGTCATTAATGCTTGGAGTATTTGAGAGAAACACAAATAATATCCATATAAGAAATGGGGTGTAGTAGTTTACTTAAGCTTAAACCTGACATAGTAGTACTATATCCTAATCCCTTAGTGCTTGAGAGAGACTAAGATAGGATTTCAATGACTAAAAGGGTTAGTTTTTATCAATAGCGTAGGTTGCCATAGTTGAGACTGATAGGAGATGTCGTGGCATTCTATTCTATTAGGTTCATTTGAGTAGAGATAGCGGGAGCACTTTCAACAAACTTCGTCAAGCAAGTGAAGCTTAAATAGATTAAATCTGCTAGATAGATAAGTTTCAACATACTTAAATTATTCCCCATCACTCATTCCTGAAGTAGTTTCCCTTGCGAGTATTGTCAATTCATTTCATTTATTTGTTGTTTTTACTATTTTGTATTGCCTTGGTACTGTTATTATTTTAACCTTATAATTTGCTCTGTTGCCACTACAATTACATCCAATTTGCCTCAACATTACCATTTGCTGCCACATCATACCATCATTCCATCCCCACCAATACTATTGCCTTGAAATCCATCATTAGTGCATACCATTACTAACTATACTTAGATAAAGTAGTGTTTTGCTTTGGGTAAACTTTGTAATTTCCACCAATCCTTGTGGAGACGATACTCACTAATCACTTTATTAATTGTTCGATTGTGTATACTTGCACATATTTCACGTCCATATTTAGTACTCACAAAACGTGAACAAGTTTTTGGCGTCGTTGCCAATGATTGACAACGTGAAGTTAATTTGTTTTACCAGACCATTTTATTTTTGCTTCTTTATTTTTGTATAGTTTACTTTATATTTTACTTTATTCTTTTTCAGGTTTATTTGGTGTATGCCTATAAGACATTCTGAAGAGCCATTGGAACCAATAGAACATGAGATTGAAAGACTTTTTAGAAAAAGAAGATTACTCAACGAGCTCGAGAAAAAATGTATCAAATTGGGAATCAGGGCATTGGTCAAGATGACAAAAATCATAATCTAGAGGCATTACAAAATGTTGGAGCTGCTAATAGGCCTCATGTAATTCATGATCATTGAAATCCGATGCTAGATGATCTGAATCTTGGAATTGTGGCACCCGAAATTCAAGTTGCACATTTTGAGCTTAAATCAGCCATGTTTAATATGTTGAATTCCATAGGGCAGTTTGGGGGCATGCCAACTGAAGATGCCAGGCAAAATATTCGTAAATTTTTGGAGGTTTATGATTCTTTCCTCCAAGGAGTGCACGAGGATGTGTTGAAATTAAAGTTATTTCCATATTCTTTGTGTGACCGAGCAAGAGCTTGGTTGAGTGGTGTTCCATCTGGTTTGATAGAATCATGGGTCGATCTTTGCAAGAGTTTATTATTGTGATATAACCCACCACACATGAACACTCACTTAAGGAATGACATAGCATTCTTTCGCCAGAGCGACGACGAATCTATGTAGGAGTATTGGGATCATTATAAGAGTTTGCTTCGATAGTGCTAAAATCATGATTTTCACGATTGGACTCAATTAGTTGTGTTTTACAATGGATTCAATGGACCCACGAGGATGATGCTTGATGCCTCGGAAAATGGAACATTGCTGGATAAATCACCTATTGAGGCGTTTGCTATTTTAGATAGAATTGCCAACAATGACTATCAATTTCCTTCCTCAAGGCTTGGGAGTAGGAGGAAAACACCTAGAACATTCGAGTTAGATACCAATGACTCGGTGTCCGCTCAACTCTCGACTATTACTAGTATCCTGAAAAATTTACAATGTTCCACTGAGATAAAGGAAGTGAAAGTAGTTAGCTTAGCATGTCTGTTATGCCAAGGCAATCATCACGAAAGCGAAGGCCCAACCAATCATAAGTCCATCAACTTTGTAGGTGATTTCAATTGAAATAATAACAATCCATATTCTAACACTTCTGATGTAGGATGACATCAACACCCCAATTTCTTATGGGGTAATAAAGGAGCTCATAATGCTAGTCAACCTACTCGTCATCAGAATCACATTGAATCTCAAGGCTACCAAAACACTATGCAATGGCATAATGCTAACATAGGATCTTCATCTTCAGCGAACATGAGTTCTTTGTAATCTACAATTTAAGATTTCATATCTACCACAAAGACAATGTTGCAAGACCATTATACTTCAATTAAAAATTAAAGAGCTTTGCTTCATAGTCAAGGGGACTTACTTCAAATCCATAGCTCGTCTTTAGGAGCTTGAAAGGTCAAGTGGATCAGATTTTTTGCAGCATTACAAGAGCGTCAGTAAAGAATTTTTCCAAGTGACACTAAAGTCACTAAAATGCATAGAAAAGAACAATGCAATGTGTTAAATCTTAGGAGTGGAATGAAAATTAACCAACAAGTCAAGGTTAGAGGACACAACATGATAATTCTACTCCCATTGCTGAACAAGTTGAAGTTGAATTACATGATGATATCATTGCCGAGAAGGACAAGGAGGATGGTTCTACTAGTGAGCCTCTCGAAGCTCAAAATTCTGATACCACGGAAAAATCAATTCCTACTCCTGCAGTTAAAGAAGCTAGACCCCACAACCCTTCCTGCAAAGACTGAAGAAGCATAATAATGAAGCCTAGTTCAAGAAGTTTGTGGACATTCTTGATCAGTTCCATATCAATGTACCTTTCTTGGAAGCTATTGAACAAATGCTGATGTATGCCAAATTTCTTAAGGAGATTTGTACCAAGAAAAGGAAAGTGGAGAAGTATGAGCCAGTTTCCACGAAAATAGAATTTTTCTATTCATTGAGTAAGTTGCCACCAAAGAAAATGATCCGTGCAACTTCATTATTCCTTATTCTATAGGAGCTAAATTTGTTGGAAAGTCACTATGTGTTCTTGGTTCAAGTGTGAACTTAATACCGAAGTTCATATTCTTGAAGCTTAGAATAGGAGATGCGAGACCCACCTCTGTGATTTTACAACTTGCCGACCGATCCCATGTTAGACCTGAAGGAAGAGTCGAGGATGTCATAGTAAGGGTGGATAAATTTGTATTTCCAATCGACTTCCTTATTCTTGATTGTAAAGTGGATGCCATGGAACCCATCATTCTATGTAGACATTTCCTAGCCACTGATCGTATTTTGATAGATTGTAAAAAAGGGTGAATTCACCATGAGAGTGGCTGATCAGTGTGTGATTGTTAATGTGTTTTGTAACCTCTAGTATTCTAATGACCCTGATGAATGCCAAGGCATGTATGAATTGAACTCGTTAATTGAATAAGAAACCAAACACCTTTTCCAGAATAATTTGATTCAGCTAGCAGACAAGGAATGTTCGATTGATGATGAAAGCTTAGAGGACTATGAAAAATTTCCAATTGGGGTGGAAAATCTACTTTATTACTAGTTAGATCAGGTATGAACTTTTAATCGTTGAATTTTGATGAATTTATTCCTTTTAAGCCATCATTATTGCATGCACCTACCCTAGAGATTAAACCCTTGCCAGGGCATCTTAAATATGTTTATTTAGGTAGCAATAATACTTTACGTGTGATTATTTCCTATAACATTTCTACTAACAAAGAGCAAAGTTTGTTAAGTGTTTTGATACAACATAATAAATAACTTGGTTGGACTATGACTGATTTGAAGGGAGTTAGTCCCACGATTTGCATGCACAAGATCCTGCTAGAAGAATTCCATGATAACTCGATAGAAACACAATGAAGACTCAACCTTGTTATGAAGAAAGTGGTAATGAAAGAAATTCTGAAATGTCTTAATGCTAGAGTGATTTACCCTATATCAACTAGCTCATGGGTGAGCCCTGTTCAATGTGTACAAAAAAAATAAGGATAATGAGATATTACCCACTCGCACTGTCACTGGATGGAAGATATGTATGGATTATCGTAAGTTCAACAAAGCCACAAAGAATGGCAATTTTCCTCTACCCTTCATCGACCAAATATTGGATTGATTGGCAGGCAAAACATTCTACTATTTTTAGACGGGTATTCTGGGTACATTCAAATTACCATCGCACCAGAGAACTAAGAAAAGGCTACATTCACTTGTACTTATGTCACTATTGCTTTTAAAAGGATGTCTTTTGGACTCTGTAATGCCCCGACAACTTTTCAGCATTGCATGCAAGCTATTTTTTTTATATGGTTGAGGACTTCCTTATGATATTCATGGATGATTTCTCCATTTCTGGAGACGATTTCGAGCAATGCCTTGGTAACCTGGCAAAAGTTCTCAAACAATGTGAGGAGACTGATTTGGTCTTAAATAGAGAGAAATGTCACTTCATGGTGACTGAAGGCATTGTATTAGGGCACAAGATATCTCACAAGGGCATTGAGGTGGATAAAGCGAAAATCGAAGTGATTGAAAATTTGCCACCACCAACCTCTATCAAGGGCATAAGGAGTTTTCTTAGAAATGATGGTTTTTATAGAAGATTCATCAAGGACTTATCCATAATCTCTAAGCCCTTATGCACTTTGCTTCAACAAAACCAACCTTTTTTGTTTGACGAGTTATGCCTCGATGCATTCACTGAGCTGAAGCAACGATTGATCTCAGTGTCGATTGTAGTTCCTCCCGACTGGACATCACCATTTGAGCTTATATGTGATGTAAACGACTATACTGTAGGAGTTGTTTTGGGGCAACGCTGAGGTAAACTTTTTCATGTTATATATTATGCTAGTTGTACCTTGAATGAAGCACAATTGAACTACACAATTATTGAGAAAGAATTACTTGTTATGGTATTTGCTTTTGATAAATTTACACCATACCTAATAGGCACTAAAGTTATTATTCACACTAATCATTCATCTATAAAATATTTAGTGAACAAAAAGGATGCCAAGCCTAGACTTATTAGGTGGGTCTTAGTTTTGCAAGAATTTGACTTAGAGGTTGTAGATAGAAAAGGTATTGAGAACCAAGTTACTGATCATTTATCTAAGCTAGAGAACAATTTTGAATGTCATGACATTGTATATATTCAAGAGGAATTTCCTAATAAGAAAATAGTATATGACACAACAATCCCGTGGTACGCTGACCTTGTTAATTTTCATGTTAGTGGAATACTGCCTTTTGATTTAAACAGCCAGGGAAAGAAAAAAATTCAAACACGATACAATATTCTATTTTTAGGATGAGTCATATTTATTCAAGCATTGTGATGATCAACTTATTAGACGATGTGTACCTGAAGATAAGTAACGAGACATTTTACACCATTGGCACACGACCCTAGTGCAGGCCATTTTGGAGGAGCAAGAACAGCTGCCACAATTCTGCAGTCAGTTTTTTATTGGCTAACTTTGTTCAAAGATTCTCATACTTTTTACAAGTCATGCGATCGATGCCAATGCACTGGAAACATATCCCAAACGACATGAAATGCCGCTACAAGGCATTTTGGAATTTCAACTGTTTGATATTTAGGGCATTGATTTCATGATACCATTCCCATATTCTGGAGGAGATCTATACATCTTACCTGCTGTGGATTATGTATAAAAATGGGTGAAGGTAATTACGAAATCAAAGAATGACTCTAAAATCGTGCTCAAATTTTTACACAATAATATCTTCACTCAGTTTGGAGTATCAAGAGCCATCATTAGCGATGAGGGAACCCACTTTGATAACAAGTTGATTACCAAGACATTAAGGAGGTATGGAGTCAATCACAATATTGGCATGGCATATCATCCATAGATAAATGGTCAATATAAAATATCCAACCGCGAAATAAAGCATATTTTAGAAAAAATTATAAATGCAAGGAGAAAGGATTGGTCACCTAAGTTAGATGAAGCACTTTGGGCGTATTGAACAGTGTCCAAGACTCCTCTAGGCATGTCACCATTCAAGTTGGTGTATGGGAAGGCCTGCCACCTCCCTATTGAGCTCGAACATAAGGCATATTGGGCTATTAAAAGATTGAATTTTGATGCTCAGTTAGCTGGGGAACAGAGATTACTAGAACTTAATAAGTTGGAAGAGTTTAAGGCATAGGAACATGAGAATGTGAGGATATACAAGGAAAATACAAAGAAGTGGCATGACCAAAAACTAATGCCACGACATTTTCATGTTGGCTAACAAGTGTTGTTTTACAATTCCAGGCTTAAACTTTTTCCTGGGAAACTCAAATCTCGATGGTCAGGACCATTTGAGTGCATTATGTCTATCTCTATGGAGGAGTTGACATCAAGAACGTAGATGATGGGACGATCTTCAAAGTCAACGGCCAACGTCTAAAAATTTACAATGGAACTTCACCTGTGTACGACAAGTCAGTGCTTTACTGGCACATCGCTTAAGTGTGCCTGCCCAAAAACCAAATTTCAATGCCTCAGTATTGAATTCCGTTGATTATGCATAAATAATGTATTTATTTTTTATTGTCGTTTTTTATTTTTATTTTATTTTTTCCTGAATAATTACAATTTGTTTTATATTGTAGGGACCCACTAGAACTGATGATGTATAAAGGAGTGGTTATCAAGGAAGAAAAAAACAAAAAACAATTAAGGGGAAAATATTATTTTTACTTTATTTTTCTCTCTCTCCATTATCCTTTCACATCACGTTAATTTTACAGTTTACTTTTTATTTTTCCCACCTACTCATTTACCCCCATCTACTTATTTTATCTTAACTGTCCACTCACTCTATCTATCATATTATTGTTTTTAACTTCTTTTATTTCTTCATTTCTTTCTTCTCTCATTTTCCCTCCATAGCCGACGCCATTGAAGCCAAACAAAGCTTTAAACTTTTCTTCATTTCACTCTTAAACCGATATAAAAATGGTATGAGTAAGACCTATGGAGCCTAAAACCCATTTTCCTCAACAGTTTATTGATGATGCGGCAAAGCAAAGATTTAAAAACTCTAAAAATCGTAAGCATTTCTTTAATTTGGGGTTCATTTTCACTGATGAAAAAGATGTTGGTTTCAGACCAGACGTGATGGATATAGTCGAACCCCAAAAGTGGTACAAGTTTGCGAGACACCTCGGTTCCGTGAATGCATCGTTGGTGAAAGAGTTCTACACAAATATTTCCAAACTGAACAAATATGCAATTTACGTTTGAGGTAAATACATTCGATTCATAGTATCTGCCATTAATAGGTATTTTTCATTTCCAAGGTGTTGAAGATCAACATGCAAACTTTGAGAAAGACGCCGACAGTCCCACATATGATGGAGTCATGGAGGATTTACGCTTTTCAAACACGACTTGGAACGACCGACAGACCAACAGTTACTCTGTAAATCATGAACGTCTCCAACCACGTGCAAAGCTTTGGAACCATGTAACACTCATTTCCTATATACGTTTCCGGACAAAAGTCACAAGTGTCACATGAGTTTAAAAAAAAAATACTTATTTGTAAAATCCATAAAATTTTATTTCGAAAATATAACAAAACATTTTAATGAAATAATAAAACAATCTTTATAACATATTACAAAAGTTCTAACTTTAATACATTCCAAAGAATTTTTCTTAAATTCATATACAAGCCATCTAATTATCAAAAAGAGACATAATTCTCCTACAGTTACTGATGAGTCAACCTTGGATTGATGATCTTTGCATTACTCCTTACTCTGCTAGTCTAGGCTCTTACCCACGCGTGAAATTAAAACACGCTAAGTATTTACTTAATGAGGCATAATAATGTAAATGAATTGAAATTCATACATAAGCATATCATGGCTATTGAAATATGAACTAAATCGTATACTTCATAAAAATCAGTTAACCATCTCAGTTAAACCAAGTTTCTTTCATATAGTCATCGAAATTATTTTTAGTATGCCAAGCATACCTATTTTTCTGTGTATTTTTCCCAATTATCTTTTATTTTGCCCAGTGCATATCAAATCAGAAATGTAAAGTACATGCACTGCGCTGAAGTGTCAAAATGGTCATTCACCTTTTATGAATACCATGAGTGGCACCTTTTATGCCGAAATGCACCTTTATCCACTTAACTTTCATTTGTGGAACCTTTTATGCCGAAATACATCGTTATACATTTAACTTTCATTAGTGGCACTTTTATTCTGAAATGCACCGTTATGCATTTATCTTTAGCACCCTCGATAACCATTAAACAACATCAATATTCATCCATTCATTTTAGAGCAGTTCATACTCTAAAACTTATTCATAATATCATTTCCATACACATTATAAGAATATATCAAATACGGTAAAACATACATTAAATCAAAACATTCGATGTTGGCTCATTGCGAGTCTTCCTCATCTAATATAAATACAATAAATGCACTCACCTTATATGCCCAGCTATTTGGCAACTTTATCATTACCCCCTTTTCTTGCTTGACTCTGGAGCTTGGTTATGATCTAGTCAAGCATCCATTATTACACATACCATACAATTGTTAGTATACTTTCTAACATTTATTATTTTAATAATACTTAAAAAGTATTATCATTTTCAATTTCTATTTATTCATCCTATCTTAAAATTTCAGGCTTAATAGTATCGGTACCCCTATCATGGTATCGATACTTCTATACTATGGTACTGATACTCCTTTCAGCATCGATACCATTTCTGCATTCTGGAAACCATGGTATCGATACCTTTATCTTAGTATTGATACCCACATTCGTATCGATATTAATTGCATCTATATCGATATTATTCATCATATTTCTTTAAATTTAAACCTAAAGTATTGGTATTGTTCTTCCAGTATCGATACCCTTACCAAGATTTTCCATTTTTTTAGCTCGATTTTTACCCAAATTTCGATTAAAACTCTTATTTTTACCTTCAATAATACCATTAAACTCAACATTATTCAAATAAATTGTTTTACATTCATAAATCTCTCTATAACATCCAATAACTCCAAAGAACCCTTTAATACTGAAATTACACCCAAATCTCAAACATGTTTTAATCACTTCCAAGGCTTCTAATATCTTATTTATCTCTTTGGAAAGTCAAATATACCTTTAAACTTCAATAAAAACTCATATTTATTCTTATCACTCAAAAACCAAATTTTTTTCAATCTCAAATAAGGAACTAATCACTTAGTTTTAATCATCCTTGAACTTTCCCTAAACCTTTATATCACTTAAGGTTTCAAAACCAACCACTAAACTAAAGGAAAACCCAACTTGGAGGAAACTCACCTTTGGCTATGGAGAGAACGAACACACAGGAAGAATGAGAAGAGAAGATAAGTTGGATTATTTTTCAACTTTCCCCTTTTTCCTCTTCTTAAATACCCTATTTAAAATAATTTTAAATCCATCTCTGATCTAAAAGACCAAAATGCCCCTTTTATTTTTGCATTCCTACTAATTGGTATTAAACATAATTTCTAAACCATTTATTATACTTTACCATTTATTCAATTTATTCCCCCATAATTTCAAATTCTTTTATTATGGTCACCAACCCGATATTTGGGGTATTATAATTCTCCATCCCTTAGGAAAATTTGTCCTCAAATTTTAAGAAATACCTGATATGAAGATGTGTGGAAATTGTTTCCTCATGTTCGTCTCTCTTTCCTAAGTGGCTTCTTCTACCTTATGGTTTTTCCAAAGTACTTTCAATAAAGGAATCTTCATGTTACGTAGTTATTTTCTTTCTCAGGCCAAGATCCGCACTGGTTATTCGTCTTAAGTCAAATCTAGTCGGATCTCTATTTCCTCTGGTGTGATAATATGGGATGGATCTGATCTGTACATTCTGAGCATCGACACTTGAAAAAACATTGTGGATCTTGTCTATATCAGGAGGCAAAGCTAATTGATATGATGATGGTCCGACCCTTTTCAAAATCTCATAAGGTGAAATGAATCTCGAACTCAGCTTTCCTTTGAGCCTAAATATATATACTTACTTCCAAAGCGACACCTTCATAAATACCTTATCTCTGACTTGAAATTCAATTTCTTTTCTTTTCAAATAAGCATAAGACTTTTGTCGATCGGAGGCTATCTTTAGATTTCCTGGATAACTATCATTTTCTCTTCCATTTCTTTCATCAAATCTGGGCCAACTAGGTCTCGATCTTTGAGTTTAAACTAATTTAATGGTGTTAGACACTTTCTCATATACAAAGCTTCATATGAGGCCATCCTAATACTCGATTGGTAACTGTTATTATAAGCAAATTCCGCTAAAGGCAAATACCTTTCCATGATCCTCTAAACTCAATCACACATGCCAGTAGCATATCCTATAATATATGAATAGTTTTTTCTGACTTCCCATCTGTTTGAGGATGAAAGACTATGCTGAAATTCAATTGAGTACCCAATTCCTCATGCAAGGACTTCCAGAATATTGAAGTAAACCTTGGGTCTTGATCAGACACTATTGATATAGGCACTCCATGCAGCCGAACTATCTCTTTTATATACAATTCTACATATTTATCCATCAAGTAATATACCCTAACTAGAATAAAGTGAGTTATCTTGGTTAATCTGTCCATAATTACCCATATCGAGTCTTTTTTACCTGGTGACAAAGGTAGCCCCGAAAAAAAATCCATTATAACTTATTCCTACTTCCACTCAGGAATGGATATCATTTGTAGCAATCTGGAAGGCATTTAATGTTCAACTTTCACTTGCTGACATGTCAAACATTTTATAACAAACTCTGATACAACTCTTTTCATGCCAGGCCACAAATAACGACTCTTTAAATCCTGATATAGCTTATTCCCACCTGGATGCATCGTCAAAGGACTATAATGTGCCTCAGAAAGAATATCTTCCTTATGTTCATCATTATCGAGAATGCAAAGTCTTCTATGATAATACAAACATCCATCATTTCTTAGCTCAAAGTCTTTAGCCTCATCTATTTCTACTTGCACAATTCTTGCCAAGCATTTCTCATCTTGACTATGCAGCTTTTTTACCCGATCCAAAAGCATCGACTTTAACTTAAGTTCAACAATCAAGGAACCATCATCCTTTAAAGACATACGCACATCTAAAGCCCATAGAGCTATAAAAGTCTTTCAACTAAGTGCATCAGCTACCACATTAGCTTTTCCTGGAAGATAATGGATGATCAAATCATAATATTTTAAAAGCTCGATCCATCTTTTCTGTCTCAAATTCAGTTCTTTCTAAGTCAACAAGTACTTTAGACTCTTGTGATCCGTATAAATATGGCGCTGCTCACTGTACAGATAATGACGCCAAAATTTCAAAGGAAAAATAATCGCTGCCAATTCCAAATCATGTGTTAGGTAATTTCTTTCGTGATTCTTCAGTTGTCTTGAGGTTAAGGCATAATGTTTCCATTTTCCATGAGCACACATTCCAACCCATTGTGGGATGCATCACTAAAGACTACATAGTATTTGCTCGTCTTAGGTTGTACCAGCATTGGGACATTGGTTACGATTCTCTTTAACATTTAAAAACTTTCTTGGCATTTCTTTGACCAAGAAAAAGGCACATCTTTTCGTAACGACTTAGTTAGCGGTGAAGCTAACATTGATAATTTCTTCATGAATCGTCTATAATAAACAACAAGCCCCAAGAAACTCTAAACTTCTGAAACATCCTTTGGGGGTTTACAATCCACTATAGCTTGAATCTTTTTGGGATGTACTCTTATGCCTTCTTTGGAGACTATATGACCAAGGAAAGCAATCTTAGCTAACCAAAATTTGGACTTGGACAATTTGACATACAACTTCTTTTCTCGAAGTGTCTGAAGAACCACTCGAAAATAAGCATCATGTTCCTCTCTTGACTTGGAATACACCAAAATATCGTATATAAATACCACGACGAATTGATCCATATAAGGTTGGAATACTTAGTTCATATTGTCCATAAATGTTGCAGGAGCATTAGTCGATCCAAATGGCATCACCACAAATTCGTAGTGTTCATACCGAGTCTGAAAAATTGTCTTTGAAATATCATCCTCTTTTATATTTAATTGGTGGTACCCCAACCTCAAGTCTATCTTAGAGAACACTGCTACACCTTTCAATTGATCAAATAGATCATCAATCCTTGGAAGAGGATACTTATTATTTATCGTTACTTTGTTTAACTGACGGTAGTCGATGCATAATCGCATAAACTCATCCTTCTTTTTCACAAAAAGCACAGGTGCTCTCCAAGTAAAAACACTGGTCTGACGAATCTCTTATTGAGTAGCTCTTGTAATTGGGCTTTTAATTATCTTAACTCCATTGGAGCCATTAGATATGGAGCCATAGAAATAGGTTCGATACCAGGGTAAACCTTAATATGAAATTCCACCTTGCGGTCTAGAGGTAATCCGGTAACTCCTCGAGAAAAACATATGAAAACTCCCTAACGATGGGAATATCATCTAATCCCACTTTTGATACTCGAGTGTCTATCACATTAGCTGGAAAAGCTATGCATCTCTTTGACATCATTTTCTTTGTAGTCATGGCTGATATCACATTGGAAGATGATTTCGCTTTTTCACCAATCACTACTAATTTGGAGCCTTCCTTATCTTTAAAAAATAATCGCTTTTTGCGACAATCAACCCATTCATTATGTGGAAACAACTAATCAATGCCCAAAATGATTTCAAACTTGTCAAAAGGCAACTCCATTAAGTTTGTCGGGAAAACAATCCCTTGAATCTTTATCGGGTATTTTCTACATATCCGAGTTACTATCGCACTATGGCCCATAGGGTTTACCGCTATCATCTCACTAATAATTGGTTCGAAAGGAACTCCTCCAGCTCTAACCAACTTTTTACTAATGTATGAGTGTGTAAAACCAAGGTCAACTAAAACAAATACATGTTCATCAAAAAGATGGAATGTACCTGTGATGTTCTCAGGGTCATCCGGATCCTCATTGGTCTTAATATTGTAAATTCTGGAGACTATCTGAGTTTCTTGTCACGATATTGATTCATATTGTCCTCTGGATCTACCTCTTCCTCTACTTCTATTAGAAGTTGCCACATATCTCTTAGATTGTGCCAAATTGTCCCCAGGTTTCTTAGGACAGTCTCAGGCAAAGTGACCAATCTCACCACACTATAAACAAGCTCCACCAAGAAATCTGCATACTCCACAGTGCAATTTACCACATATCTAACATGGAATTCTCTCTCCAAATGCTCTACCCGAGTTAACAGCAAAAGGACGAGATTGTTTAGTTTTCTACGAAGTTGCAGAAGAACTATCTCTATCAATATATCTGGAACTCGAGCCCTTACCTCTAATAGCATGATGGGGAGTTGAAGGCGTTCTAACTCTTTTCCCTGTCTGCATACTCTGTTCAGCTGCTAGAGTTTCCTTTTGAGGTCTTTCAATAACATTGGCTCGATTTATAACTTCTTACAAGCTAGGTAAGTTCAAAGCCAACATCATCTCTTTCAACTTTGGCCTCAAACCTTCAATAAACCAATCACGTCGAGCCTTGTCATTGGGAACTACCTCAGTAGAAAAACGACTCATCTTTTTGTATTCAACCTCATACTCATTTACTTCTCGCTTACCTTGTTTCAAATTAAGAAACTTTAGAAGAATTGCCCATCTAAACTGCTCACAAACATACTTGTTCTTAAATTCATCCAGGAAGAACTGCCAGGTCAACTTGTTCCGGCGGTGCATACATTGTAGTATTTGACCACCATACTCGAGTTGATCCCTGAAGTAAAGATACATCTCCACCTATTTTTTCCGAATCCGAGCAGTGAAGACTTTCAAGCATTACTATAACATCATTTAACCATAACATCATTTAGCCATAAGTTAGCCTCTATAGGTCCTTCATCCTCTTCTCCCTAGAACTCAGGAGCTCCTAAACTCTTCAGTTCTTTTGGGATCAACATCCTCGGTACTAGAGGAGTAAGGGGAGGTGGAGGAGGTTGAAACTGAGTCAAGATGGCATCGAGAGCTTGCATAAAAGCTCCAAATGTTGGCACATCATACCCTGATGTGCAAGTGCGCTAGTGTTCTCGGATGGAATCGGATGCTCACTATTCTCCTCATAGCTTTTGCTACCCGATCCTTCTCTATTTTCTTGTTCCACTGCTCTTCGCGAGTTCAAAGATTCCGATATCTTCTAGGATATACATAATAATAACATTAAATTTAGTAAGGAGTCACATCAATCACACTCGAATGCCACCATATTAGTAACCTTGACAATCTTAATGGCTTGTAACTTTTTCCTAAATTCAAATAATCCCAGTTTTGGCAGAGAATCGGTTAAACCTGTAGCTTTTATACCAATAAATGTAACACCCATTTCCTATATATGTTTCCGTACATAATTCACAGGTGTCACATGACTTTTAAAAACATTTACTTATTTGTAAAAGCCATAAAATTTTGTTTCGAAAATAGAAGAAAATATTTTAATAAAATAATAAAATAATCTTTGTAACATATTACAAAAGTTCTAACTTTAATGAATTCCAGAGCATTTTTCTTAAATTCATATACATGCCATCTAATTATCAAAAAGAGATATAATTGTCCTACAGTTACTGATGAGTCAACCTTGGATCGATGATCTTTGCAACACTCCTTACTCTACTAGTCTAGGCTATTACCTACGCGTGAAATTAAAACATGCTAAGTATTTATTTAGTGAGGCATAATAATGTAAATGAACTGAAATTCATACATAAACATATCATGGCTATTGAAATACGAACTAAATCAAATAATTCATAAAAATCAGCTAACTATCTCAGGTAAACCAAGTTTCTTTCATATAGTCATCGAAATTATTCTTAGTATGCCAAACATACCTATTTTCTGTATAATTTTCCCAATTATCTTTTATTTTGCCCAATGTATGTCAAATAAGAAATGTAAAGTACATGCACTGCATTGAAGTGCCAAAATGGTCATTCACCTTTTATGAATACCATGAGTGGCACACTTTATGCCAAAATGCACCGTTATGCATTTAACTTTCATTAGTGTCACCTTTTATGCCGAAATGTACCGTTACGCATTTAACTTTAGCACCCTCGATAACCATTGAACAACATCAATATTCATCCATTCATTTTAGAACAGTTCATGCTCTAAAACTTATTCATAATATCATTTCCATACACATTATAAGAATATATCAAATACGGTAAAACATACATTAGATCAAAACATTCAAGGTTGACTCATTTTGAGTCTTCCTCATCTCATATAAATACAATAAATGCACTCACCTGATATGCCCAACTATTCGACAACTTTATCTTTGCTTGTTTGACTCTGGAGCTTGGTTATGATCTACACAAGTATCCATTATTACACATACCATACAATTGTTAGTATACTTTCTAACATTTATTCTTTTAATAATACTTCTATAATATGGTATCGATACTCCCTTTCAGTATCGATACCATTTCTGTATTTTGGAATCCATGATATCGATATGTTTATCTTAGTATCAATACCCACATCAGTATCGATATTGTTCATCATATTTCTTCAAATTTAAACCTATAGTATCAGTGATGTTCATCTAGTACTGATACCCTTACTCATATTTTCCATTTTTCAGCTCAATTTTGCCCAAATTTTGATTAAATCTCTTATTTTTACCTCCAATAATACCATTAAACTCACCATTATTTAAACCAACAGTTTTACATTCATAAATCTCTCTATAACATCTAATAACCCCAAAGAACCCTTTAAGACTAAAATCACACCCAAATCTCAAACATGTTTTTAATCACTTCCAAGTTCTAATCTCTTATTTAACTATTTTGAAAGTTAAATATACCTTTAACATTCAATAAAAACTCATATTTCGTCTTATCACTTAAAAACCGATTTTCTTCAATCTCAAATTATTCACTAATCACTTAGTTTTAATCATCCTTGAACTTTCCTTAAACCTCTATATCACTTAAGGTTTCAAAATCAGCCATTAAACTAAAAGAAAACCCAACTTGGAGGAAACTCACCTTTGGTTGTGGAGAGAACGGGCACATGGGGAGAATGAGAAGAGAAGATAACTTGACTTCTTTTTCAACTTTCCCTTTTTTTAAATACCTTATTTAAAATAATTTTAAATCCATCTCTCCTCATAAAAACCAAAATTTGCCTTTCATTCTTCCATTCTTTCATTCATACTAATTGGTCTTAAACACAATTTCTAAACCATTTATTATATTTCATCATTTATTTAATATATTCCCCTAGAATTTTAAATTCTTTTATTATGGTCACCAACCTAAAATTTAGGGTATTACAAACCATTTCATGAAGCATAAGCTCATGGCAACTGCCCATAACACAATGGTATCTCTTTCCCGATTAATGATTTTTCATTCTATTATGGTTACACGTTCTATTGATGTGGGTAAAATTATTGTTGAGCAAGTGAATGGATGATTGGGTAAGAAAGCTAGTGCTTTGGTTTTTCCAAATCATATATGCTTTGTGTCGAAAGAAAAGTGTGTGTCTGAGTTTTTTTTGATGAAGTTTTGTCTAGTGTTTTGGGTATAACTAGGGCTAGATTTCCATTACTGTTGGGCTTGGAGAACCCAATGTCTAAGTCAACTATTAATGAAAAGTCTATGGATGTACACCATCCAATGTTGAGGAAAGAATGCTTTCTCTCGAAGAAGATATCAAGCAGACATAGACTCATTTGCATGCTTTACATGGTGAAATAAGAAATTTCTTTGTTATGTTAAGTATAGAGATGCTATGGTGGAAGCCATATTTCATGAAATGCTTCCTCATATTGAACAAAATTTCCAGGGGTTCCCCAATGAAACTCTGCTAGCATTTAATGTTAAGGCATCTCCTGAGCCCGATGATGTTAATCCTTCTGTTGATGGGCCAATTCCAAAATTGCCACAGTCTCCGACATCGAACTCTCTTGTGGTACCAGCTGAAAAAGGCTTCTCTAGCTCACCGAAACAGCTGCCGCACAAAAACCTCGGTCAGATGTGTTAATATCGTCCATTATTATTCAACTTCTTCTAAGTCCAACCCTACACCACTTTGCAAGAGGACAAGACAAGGAGCTGCTAGCACCTCTACTGTAACACCACCACCGAAAAAATGAGGTGCCTCAATTTGAATTTATTTTGCATTTAGTTTCATTTATTAATTAGTTCTCTTTAAGCATTTAGGACAATGCTTCCCTTAAGTTTGGGGGAGATAGTGTTATTGGTAGAACATATGCATAATAGTATTAACATAACAATGTGCCATGGCATCAGTAAATGGTAGGATAGTTAGATGAAATGTTTTGGTGATACCCGATGATGATGAACTTTTAGGCTAGAAATTGAATGTAAATGATTGTTGAGAATTAAAGAATTGGATTCAGGGCTTGATGTTTTGTGAATTATTTGTACACGATTTGTATGTTCTATATATTTAAGAAATATAGGAATTTTTTTATTAAGGAACTCGTGTTAGCCTTGGCATTGAAATTTAGTATTGTGCTGAAATGATAAATCAATGAGAACTCCCTTATATCTGAAATTGTGAATAAATGCTTCGGCATAACTATAGAGGGACACTCCTCTTTACCGTGGCAGTGCCTAAAACTTTCTTTAATAAATTGCAGCCATGTGCATATGAGTGAATGAAAGCAGTCACAGGATTACTCCACTTGACTAGCTTCGGGGTGGAAATTATGCTCCATTTCACCTAGAGTGCATGATGATAGATGTGATGGGCTAACTGTCCTCGTAGCAGCATTATAAAAAATTATTAAGTAATAAGGGAGTATAAATGTGCTGAATGAATAAGTGATGCCAGAGAAAAATTAGGGGACTCAATTAGAAATTGCTTAAATTTGGTAAGTATAGATTGGATAAAATCACACACACACGCTACCACAAAGAAACTTGACCTAGGGAAAAATACTTGAATTCTTGATATGTCTAGCATGTTAAAGCCTAATTTTTCTTGAGGGTTGAAATTTGATTTTTGTCTTGACTCTCTTGCTATTGAAAATTGCCATGACATTTTGTTTATGCTAATTGCTAACCATTGCTTGAGGACAAGCAATATCATAAGTTTGAGGGTGTGATAACTCCTTAAAAAGGTTACATTTAAGGCATTTTTCACTTAAGTTATTGTTTGTTTAAGGGTTCATTTAGATCATTTTAGATGCAAGTAGATGAATATTATTTCATTTATGGTGGTTTTGTTATTTTATGTTGTTAAGGTGCTATGTAAGGAGGACGGTGTGGTTTTTAGTGATGTGTAGGAAAACAGTAAGAAAAGGGGGAGCTGGGAAGGAAAGTCATGGCATCACACTTTGCTGAAGCAAATAGAAATGCCTTGGCATTTATGGTGCAAAAAAGGATAAAAAAGATATTTTTATAAATTGACAGTTGGCTAGCCACGTATCTCATGGTTATAATCTCTTGCTAGGGACCATTGACACTAGTGAGGATAGACATCACACCTAAGGGGTGACTTTATGGGTATGATGGGTATTTTGGAGTGCTAAATCCCATGAATACCCTTAGATATTTTTATTATATAATACACCTAACATTAGAGAGGAGGGAGGTTATACACTCACACTCAGCAGCTTGAATTTATTCATCGTCTCCACCGTTTTCTTCCCTCCATCTTCTTGGTGGTGTTCCTCTATTAGTGAAGCTGGAGCAATTGGCGAGCTAGGCGTCTGAGAGGAGCTAGCGAGCTAAGGTGGTTCGTGGTGGCCGAGGGGAGATTCGACAGCACGTTTCGAATGTTTTTCCTTCATCCCTTTATTATTTTCTTTCATTTATTTTAGTTGGGTTGTTTGGAAGGAATGATTTTCATGTTTTATTTCATGGAATATTCGAGCCGCACCATGAACTAACCTTATTTGGTGGGGTTGATTTTATGGATGTTTGATTTTGTTTTAATAGTACATTGAAGTTTATATTTGTATTTACTTTTTTTTGCTTATGAAGGCTTGATCTTCTAACTTTGTAGGAGGCATGAGAGTGTCCATTACTTAGATGAAGGCTAGTTGTTTGAGAGAAACTTAGTCATTAATGCTTAGAGTATTCGAGAGAAACATAATTAGGATCCACATAAGAAATAGGGTGTAGTAGTTTACTTATGCTTAAAACCGACATAATAGTACTATATCCTAATCCCTTAGTGATTGAGAGAGACTAGAATAGTATTTCAAGGACTAAAAGGGGTAGTTTTTATCAATAGCGCAGGCTGCCATAGTTGACACTGAGAGGAGATGACGTGGCATTCTATTCTATTAGGTTCATTTGTCTAGAGATAGTGGGTGCACTTTCAACATACTCCATAAAGCAATTGAAGCTTAGATAGATTAAATTTTCTAGAGAGATAAGTTTTAGCATCCTTAAATCATTCCCATCACTCATTCCTAAAGTAGTATCCCTTGCGATGATTGTCAAGTCATTTCATTTATTTGTTGTTTTTACTATTATGTGTTGCCTTGGTACTATTATTATTTTTACCTAATAATTTTCTATATTGCCACTGTATTTGCATCTATTTTACCTCAACATTACCATTTGTTGCCACATCATACCATCATTCCATTCCCACTAATATATATTGCCTTGACATTAGTCATTAGTGCATACCATTACTAACATACTTAGATACAGTAGTGCTTTGTTTGGTTAAACTTTGTAATTTCCACCAATCCCTGTGGAGACGATACTCACTCATCATTTTTTTACTTGTTCGATTGTGTGTACCTGAACATATTACCTGTCCATATTTAGTACTCACAAAACGTGAACAAATTTGAACCTTTTTTTGCTCAGAGTAGTTATGACACTAAAAAACATGATCAAATTTAGCCTCCAAGTCTAGATGCTTTTGGATCAGTCCTCAGTTAGAATGTAGGAATAGTTACCTTGATACTACTCAAGTTGTCATCAACGTACGTCCTTCCCTTTCTTCACACGGTTCTCCTTGAATTATTAGAAACTGCATCGATTTCATCATCTTCAGATTCTTCTTGCCTTGGATTAACTCCAGAACGTTTAATTTTATCTAATATTTTATAAAGGGGTTCTAATTTTAATCTCCTCAGATGCATCATTTCTTGAAGAGCCTGATTTTGCAAGTTTGAGGCTCCTTCTTGAGGAGATTAACTTGATTCTCTAGTCATGGTTAGAAATATAAGAAATAAAGAAATGTGTAAAAATACCTTACTGATATGCTCTCAAAAAACCTAAGTTTGCACTACAATGAAAGAAGAATTGGTACTCAATTCTCTCATGTTTGTGCTTATGACACAATTGGCTTTTACTGTCCTCTTCTTATCTCTCCCATTCAGTGTCCTTTTACCACTCGCCTCTCCTATGCAAAAGTCATGAAAGTAACTTTACTCAAAACTTTCTCAAGTCATGGTGTTCTTAGCGTCGGCTTCAAATGGTTAAAGGTTAGGATAAACAAATATAATGTAAAAGGGTGGCTAGATATAAAGAAATAAGAGAATAAAGGGGATACTTGCAAGCAAGCACTAGCAACTTTCATTTTCATCATAATCAAAGAGTTTGATAAACTTGCCTGCAAGATGATGAATCTAGATATTGCAATGTTTCACCCTTGTTTATTCTTTTTCTTTTGATGGTGCTTCTGTTGTACTTTGGCCTTCACTCTTGTTTGAACTCATTTGGAGACTACTTTTTAATGTTTTCTTCACTTTGTCCATTTATACCTTGCTTGTAATACTTGATGTTTATTTTGTTTTCTCATTTTTTTCTTTTTTTATTATTTTTTGTTACAAAAGGGCTTCTTGTTATACGTTGGCTCTTCACCCAAAGCTCTGAATACCAACTAATATATAAGGTACTCATGTCTTTGATTGTGGATCTAGTAAAAAATCAAGCACTTGCAAGAAGATAGGCTAAAATGGAAGGCTTTGTAGTTAATGTAAAGGTGAAATGGTGGGATAAAATTGAAGAATGATATAGGGAGTGGTTACGGAAGTGATTTGGTCATGATGATGGGCTTAAGAAACTATGCTAAAGAACCTAACACCAATCCTTTAATCCAACAAGGGTGGTAACCTTTACCACTTAGGTATATTAAACTTAAACCACCAATTGTATATGCATGGAAGGGGTTGACGCCACAAAGCCTAAGCCCTGATAAGTCGATAGAAGTTCAAAAAAACTTAAACAAAGAGGAAATCCTCACATTTGTATTAATGCAATAGGAGTGATGCCTTACAAGAGCCAAAACATTGGCTATTTATAGTTTGTCAAGGGGTATGGCTAAATAACAAGGTAATGGTTAGCATAGGTTGCATCTTTTTGAAGTTACATGTTGATTTAATTTAAAAAATAAAGTCCCTAAGCCTAATAGAGATGTTGGCTCGATTAAATGAGCAATTGAAACCTCATGATGGTTTGAAATGCCTTGTTAAATGAGGGGGGCTTCTCTTTTGCTGAATGGATATGTTGGTTCAGCCTTACTGCATTTCAATGACTGTGGAGAGGCTTTATCCAAATGGTGATATCTCTTTGCGTGTGTGGCGGCTCATTTGAAGTCAAAAGTGAAATGCACATACTTGTTCAATGAAAGCACGTCTCTTGCTTTGATGTGCTCTTGCATGCCTTCCTTATGGTGATCTGATAACTCCGGAAAAAGATTTAATTTCTAATCTTTTCACTTAAGTTATTGCTCATCTAAACAAAGTATGCACTGTATTTTTAGTTGCATTTAGTTGAATATAGGTTATATTAGCCTGTGGTGGATAAGTTTTGCATAGGCAAGATTTATTTGGCTTGATTGATGCTGCTAAGGAGAAATGGTTGTTTGAGTTGTGTTTGTGCAGGAATTCTATAGAGGAAGAACATTTCAGTTGTGACAATGAAAAGTTACAAAGGTCAATGGAACAGAAGAGAACGTGAAGAGCAGATTTATCTCACCGAGGTAAGATTTATCTAAAGAAGTCTAAAGCATGTGTGGCGAAACCGCCTATGTCACATGCCAGCTGGATGACCTACTTCACGTTCAAGCAAGCCTTGATTGTTCTGACAGCCGCTAGCCATCTTCCCTTTTTAAGCTTGGGAAATTAATAACGGCTAATTAAGGAAACTCCAAAAGCATGCAAAGCCCTAGGAGATTTTTCCTTATAAATATTCAGCCGTAACCGTAAAAAGGGAGGAGGCAAGCAAGAAGAAAAAGAGAGAAGAGCTTTACCTGAGGCGTGAGCAGGCAAATGCAGTGCTTTCCCACCATCTACCCACCAATCTTCCTTGGTGTCCTCCATAGCCAGATGATAGCAGAGCGGTGATCAGGCCTCGAGAGAGTGTGATCACCAAGGCAGGCCTGGTGCTGATCAAGATTATCGCGACAGAGCCCCCGATTTTGGGAGTTGTTTTTCCTTTGTTCTTAATTTTTATTTTATTTGGGGTTGTATTAAACGATTAAATCTTGGATGATCTTTGATAACACCATGAATGCTTTACTTTGTGTTAAACTTTGTTTTGCCTAAACAATATTTTTATGTTTATGAATGATGAATTATGTTTGCTTATGATTGTTTTGCTCGTAGTTTAAATATTTTGCCTTAACACTGTAAGAGCATCATGAGATCGCCTATGGTTTCGGTAAAACATGTCTTCGCATTGTGAGAGCATCGAGAGATATCCTTTTGTATAGAAAGTGATTCTTAGATTCGAGAGAATTAAGATAGATCAACATGAGAAAATGAATGAATCCGGGATAGTGAAGTTTTAACTTGTCTACCTTAGAGATAAGGAGTGAGTTTCAAGCGACTAAAAGGGATAATTGCTAGAGTAGGTTAAGACAACATCTATAGTTAACGCCGAGAGGTATTACTATAGCAACTGTCCAAGAATACCTAGTAATCCTGTTGAGCAGTTTAGTGAGGCATAATAATTCATTCAAAACTTAGAATAATTATTGTCAAGACAGTAGTTTAGCATCAGTGCTCTGTGACATGTCTGAATATGAGAGGTTGTTTGCAATATATGTAAACCAATACTTGTTTTGTTTTATTTGTTTGCATATTTCCTTTTTCTCAACTACATTATTCTGAAATCATTGAATCATCCTTCTTAGTTTATTCGTATTAGTTCTTAGTTCGAATATTTAGTAGGATTTAGTTTGTGACATTAGTTCCAGTTGTGGTGAAAATATATTTTTAATCTAATCCCTGTGGAGACGATACTCACTCACTACTATATTACTTGCATCGATTATGTATACCTGTACAGATTTTCTTGTCTTAGCATATACATTTACAAGCGATCAAGTTTTTGGCACCGTTGTCGGGGATTGGCAACTGACGAATTTTTGTTTGCCATAACAAGTTCTTTTTGTCACTTTATATTTATTTAGTATAACGTAGTTTTTATTTTCTTTTATAGGTTTTTATTGCATGACATTGAGATCTACTGGTAAACCTTTGGAACCATTTGACCCCGAAGTTGAGCAATCGTTAAGACAAAGGTTGCGTGCGCAAAGATCTAGAGAACAATTGAATCAAATGCAAAATGACATGGGAGATCTAGGAGACCCAGATGAAGCGATTAATCTCCAAGTTGCAAGACCAAGAGCGATACGAGATCATTTGAACCCAATTATCGATTACCTCAATCCTGGCATAGTGGTACCCAAGATACAAGCCACTCATTTCGAACTTAAACCAGTGAGATTTAATATGCTGTACTCTGTTGGCCAATTTGGAGGTAAACCCAATGAAGATGCTAGACAGTAT
The DNA here is from genome assembly GCF_006381635.1 of Hibiscus syriacus. NCBI lineage: Eukaryota > Viridiplantae > Streptophyta > Magnoliopsida > Malvales > Malvaceae > Hibiscus > Hibiscus syriacus. The sequence goes on along the minus strand of NW_024062296.1, from coordinate 1,032,014 downwards.
GTACGTGTTTTCCTTTAAGTATGCGATTCATTTCGACAACAAGGAGTACATGAAGATGTGCTCAACCTGAAGCTTTTTCCTTACTCCTTACATGATAGAGCAAGAGCTTGGCTCAGTGGAGTTCTTTCCGGATCAATAGAGTCATGGGCAGATTTATGCAAGAGTTTCCTACTCCGATATAATCCACCCAATATGAATACATAGCTTCGGAATGACATCGCGAGTTTTCTCCAAGGAGATGATGAATCAATGTTCGAATGTTGGGATAGGTATAAAAGTTTACTTCGCAAATGTGTTAACCATGGATTTCACGATTGGACGCAAGTGGTGATGTTTTACAAAGGATTCAACGCACCAACTCGAATGATGCTAGATGCCTCAGTGAATGGCACCTTAGTATATAAATCACCCGAGGAAGCTTTTGACATTCTTGACAGAATATCAAATAATGACTATCAATTTCCAAGTGCAAGATTGGGAACCAGCAAAAAAACCCCTGGAGCATATGAATCATAGAGTAAAGATTCGGTAGCAGCTCAACTTTCTACTATAACCAACATGTTGAAAATTTTGCAACGTTCTAATGAGGTAGGAGAAGTCAAAGAAACAAATAATGTGTGCATGTTTTGTCATGGCAACCATCATGAAAGCGAATGTCTTGAAAACCATGAGTCAACCAATTTTGTGGGCAACTACAATCAGAACAACAATAATCCCTATTCGAACATGTATAATCCTAGTTGGAGATAACACCCAAATTTCTCATGGAATAATCAAGAAAGCAACAATCAAGCCGTAAATTACAGGCCACAACAAAATAATTTCGACCATCAACATTTTCAAAATCAGCATCATCAGTAGCCCTGGTAGAACAATAAAGGTATAACTTCTTCCTCTAACACTCATTCTAATACTAACTCCTTGGAATCATCCTTGCAGGAATTCATGGCCTCGACAAAAGATTTCATGGCTTATACAAAGACCTTGATGCACGAGCATTCTGCAACAATTAAAAATCAAGGAAATTTGTTACAAAGCCAAGCAACACTGTTGCAAAGCCATAGTTTATCTCTCAGAGCACTAGAGAATCAAGTGGGACAGATTACCACGGGATTACATTCTCGTCCATACGGAAATCTCCCTAGTGATACAGAAGTCACTAAGCATCATGGGAAGGATCAATGCAATGTACTAACGCTAAGGAGTGGAAAATAAGTCGACCAAGATGACAAGTTTGGGGGAGGTCACCTGAACAAGTCTTGCCAAGGTGTAACACAACCTGATCAATCTGAGAATGTTGAACGAGAGCAAGTACCTGAAGAGAAGGAAAGAAGTGAAGGCTCGAAAAAGCATCAACCAGATAACAAGAAATTCATGGTCACGGCCAGCGATTCCTCAGCACCATCAGCAGTAGATGTGAGACCTCTACCATTGTTCCCTCAACCGTTGAAGAAGTATGATGATGAGATCCAGTTCAAGAAATTCGTTGAAGTTCTGGATCAGTTGTGTATTAATGTGCCCCTACTTGAAGACATTGAGCAAATGCCTTCCTAAGCCAAGTTTCTAAAAGAAATTGTTACAAAAAAAGGAAGGTAGAACGTGTCACCACGGCAACAGAAATCTGCTCAGCAGTGAGCAAACTCCCACCAAAGCAAAAAGACCCTGACAGCTTTGTGGTACCATGTTCCATTGGTAATGACTTCATAGGATGAGCTCTTATTGATTTGGGATCAAGTGTAAACTTGATACCAAAGTCCATATTCATGAAACTAGATGGATATCACGCCCATCCCACATTAGTCATCCTACAGCTGACTGATCGGTCTTATGTGTGACCCGATAGCAGAATTAAAGACGTTGTAGTAAAGGTGAATAAATTTTTATTTCCAATTGATTTTCTCATCCTGGATTGCGAAGCCGATGAAAACGCACCAATCATTTTGGGACGGCCATTCTTAGTCACCAGTAGAATTTTAATAGATTGTGAAAAGGAAGAATTCACCATGAGAGTTAGAGAGCAAAGAGTCACGATCAATGTATTCAACTATATGAAATACGCGGACGATCCAGAGGAATGCCAATGCATTAAAAAGATTGAAGAAAAGGTAATCCTTGGACGAGGTGAATCCCTAAGGCTCGATGAATACAACACTTTATACCATGAACCTACAACCGAGGTGCATGAAATAGAAAACTTTGGCCGAGATGAATTATTTTCAGAAGACGATTCTAAAAATTATGGCCCCAACCATAGAAATTTGAGAAATGAACACCTAGATTGGAACCTTTCGATTATGATGAAGTTAAGTCTCAAGAGTCATCTTCACAACATACACCGAGATTGGAACTTAAAACTTTGCCAGCACATTTGAAATATGCTTATCTAGGAGTTGACGAACCCGTACCAGTGATTATTTCAGCCAACCTAACCTCCGAACAGGAGAATAGTTTGTTGAATGTTTTTATCACAGCACATGAAAGCTATAGGTTGAACGATGGCAGATTTGAAGGGAATCAGTCTGACCATATGCATGCACAAAATCAATCTCGATGATAGCCACAGTACCTCGGTAGAACCCCAAAAATGGCTCAACCCGATCATTAAGAAGGTAGTCATTAAGGAAATAATAAAATGGCTGGATGAGAGAGTAATTTATCCTATATCCGATAGTTCATGGGTTAGCCCAGTACAATGCGTACCAAAGAAAGGTGGTGTGACCGTGGTTAGAAGTGAGCAGGATGAGTTACTCACCACGAGAACAGTCACGGGCTGACACATATGCATGGACTAAGGAAGCTCAATAAAGCCACAAAGAATGATCATTTTCCCCTCCCTTTTATCGATCAAATATTAGATAGATTAGCAGGAAAAGTATTTTATTGCTTCCTCGATGGATACTCGGGATATAACCAAATTGCCATAGCACCCGAGGACTAAGAAAAGATAACTTTCACATGCCCGTATGGTACCTGTGCATTTCGACGAATGTCGTTTGGATTATGTAATGCTCCAGCTACATTCCAAAGATGCATGATGGCATTCTTTTCATATATTGTGGAAGAGTGCATGGAAATATATATGGACGACTTCTCCGTTTCAGCTGATGACTTTGACCGATGTCTCAGCAATTTAACCATGGCATCGAAGTCAACAAAGCCAAGGTAGATGCAATTACAAATATGTCCCTACCTACTAATGTGTGAGGTGTACACAGTTTCCTTGGACATGTAGGATTCTTCAGGCGGTTTATAAAAGACTTTTCTCAAATCTCTAAACCCTTATGTCTTTTGTTTCAACAAAATCATCCATTTGAATTTACTAATGATTGTTTGAATGCCTTCACATATTTGAAGAAAAAACTTTCGGCAACACCAATTGTTATCGCACCAGACTGGAATGAACCATTTGAGCTCATGTGTGACGCTAGTGACTATGTAGTAGGAGCAGTGCTAAGGCAACGAAAAAGTAAATATTTTAATGTTATCTATTATGTAAGTTGAACTCTTAATGATGCACAAGTGAACTATACCACCATTGAAAAAGAGCTCTTAGCAGTAGTATTTGAATTCGATAAGTTTAGGCCATATCTAATAGGCACTAAGTGTACTCAGCCATTAAATATCTGATTAATAAAAAAGATGCAAAGCCTAGACTAATTCGGTGGATATTATTATGGAAAGAATTCGATTTAGAGATCAATGATAGAAAAGGCATAGAAAATCAAGTGGCATACTATTTGTATAGGCTAGATAACAAACCTGACTGTCATGACATTACAGAAATTAAAAAGGATTTCCCTGATGAGAAAATATTATTTGTCACGGCTACACCGTGGTATGCTGACATAGTTAATTTTCTTGTTAGTGGTATTGTTCCTCTTGATTTATCTAGCAAGGGAAAAAGGAAATTTCAACATGATGTACGACATTACTTCTGGGACGAACCATTTCTATTCAAGAAATACGGAGACCAAATAATCTAAAGATGCATTCCAGAAGAAGAGCAACAATATATCCTAAGCCAATGCCACTCATCCCCATATGGAGGGCATTTTGGTGGGATGAGAACAGCAGCAAAAGTGCTTCAGTCTGGATTTTATTGGCCAACCCTGTTCAGAGACGCACATGAATTCTATAAGTCATGTGATAGATGCCAAAGAACATGAAACATCTCGAAACGACATTAGATGCCATGGCAAAACATTCTAGAAATCAAACTTTTCGATGTATGGGGAATAGATTTCATGGGACCATTTTCAACATCATTCGGAGATATGTACATTCTCTTGGCAGTGGATTATGTATCAAAATGGGTTGAAGCTATTGCAATACCTAAGAACGATTCCAAGACGGTATTGAAGTTTATGCATAAAAATATTTTCACCTGCTTTGGAACACCACGAGCTATCATTCGCGATGAAGGCACACATTTTGACAATAAATTTATTGCCAAGGCACTGAAAATATATGGAGTACGACATAGAATCACTATGGTGTATCACCCTCAGACGAATAGACAAGCTGAAGTGTCTAACCGAGAAATCAAGCAGATCCTTGAGAAAGTGGTCAATCCAAGTCGAAAAGATTAGTCGCCGAAGCTAGATGAAGCACTATGGGCTTATCGTACAACATTCAAGACACCGCTGGGAATGTACCCATTCAAGCTAGTCTATGGGAAGGAATATCATTTACTGGTTGAACTTGAACATAAAACTTATTGTGCCATCAAAAAGATAAACATGGATGCTCAGCTTGCTGGAGAAAGAAGACTCTTGGAGCTGAACGAGATGGATGAATTTAGAGCACATGCATACGAGAATGCCCACCTTTACAAGGAGAAAAAAATGATGGCATGACAAAAAAATATTACGGAGGTAATTTTATTCTGGACAACAAGTACTTCTCTATAATTCACACCTTAAGTTATTCCCAGGCAAGCTAAAATCGAGATGGTCAGGACCATTCATTGTTCACCAACTCCATGACAATGGAGCAATTGAAATCCAGAACCAAAACGATGGTTTAATCTTTAAGGTGAACGGACAGAAACTCAAGGAGTACAAAGGAGCCTCAGTCATGCGCGATAAACCGGCATCTTCGGCACATGATGCCCAAGAGTTTGCTTTACTTAATTGAGCAAATATTCGTTGCTTAGGCAACGAAAATCTGAATTTTGTTCATAAGTAAATTAAGTTATTTTCTGCTTTAATCCATTTTATTTTATTATTTTATTCTTTCATATTGTAGGCAAGTAAGGAAAACATGACAACATGGGGAGTCGAAGCATGCATGAAGGAAAAATGACAAACTAGGGCAAAAGGTTTTGGCGGCAGAGTAAAGGGGGAAAGAAATCTTTTATCCTCCTTTATGTCAAATCACATATTTCTCATTTAATGATAAATCTTTTCCCCACCATATAAAGACTAAAATACCCTGAAACCACCCATCACTTTCCAGGAAAAACTACCCACCCACCTCTTATTCATCGTGTTTCCCTATTTCTCCATAAACCAGAATTTTTTTCTTCTTTCTCTCAAAAATACCTCCCCGTCGCCACCACTAAATTCAACCAAGAAAAATGGTGAGATCAAGACTGGCCCTATCTCTTAAATGGAGTTTCGAACATTTCCATACAGCCAAAGCAAAAGAAAGCTTCAAAACCATTAAGCAACGCCAAGTATATTTGGAAGATGGATTCATTTTTTCAGCCGAGGGTGAGGAGCCGTTTGGACCCGAGGTGATGGACGTCATAAAGAAGCATACCTGGGAGAAGTTTGCTCGAAATCCTAACTCCGTAACACCAACAATGTTGCGGGAGTTCTATGCCCATCTCGAGGACTCCTCCAATCACACAGTATATGTTCGAGGAAAACTGATTCGCTTCTCCCCCTCTGCTCTCAACAAATACTTTAAGTTGAGAAAAGTGGATGACTAGCACAAGAGATTTGTGTCCAAAGCAGGTGAAGAACCGTACAACAGAGTTCTACAAGATTTATGCTTTGGGTGGGCCAAGTTCAAAGGGAATGCCCCTATAAGGAAACGAGTAGGTCACTAAGCCCTAAAATCGCACGTGAAATTGTAGAACCACTTTCTCAAAGGAAAGCTGATACCAACGTCCCACAACATCACTGTCATCATCAAGCAACTGATGCTCTTGCACTCGATCATATATGGTAGGAAGATCGACGTGGGCGAAATCATCTTTGAGCAGATCTATGTCGGTGCCAAACGGAACCGGGGTAACCTACTATTTCCAAACCTTATAACTGCGTTGTATATGAAGAAAAAGGTTCCTGATGAACTATTCGAAGATTTCATCAAACCCAATGAGAGTATTACAAAGAAAAAGTTCCCCGAGTTGATGAGTTTCAATGATGACGACCCAAAGGAAGGCCTGGAGCGGGGCACAAAATCAGTTGTCGCTGCTAGAATGGCTATTGTGGTCACGTACACATGAGAGACGCGTGAAAAGATTGGACACCTAGAGGACCACATGAAAATTTACTTCGAGTATGCCAAGGCAAGGGACATGCAACTCAACGCCTTCATCAAAGAGTTACTACCAACCACAATTATCAGACTGTCAACCTTTCTAGCGTTATCCTCAACTACAATGCAGGCGGCATCACATTTTATGCCTCGATATATTATGACCCTCCAGACGTTTCACCAGAAGTTCCACCGATGTGCCACCACTGGTAACCCATGTCCCACCCGTACCAGAAGAAGGCCAAGGCGACACAGAAGAGTTCCTCAGTTCCTCATCCGTCTAGACCACCGAAAGTAGTGATGATACTCTACCCCACTTCTTCACCGATAAAGATTTCACGCCAACACCGAAACAACCCGAGCATGATCCTATTCCATCCCTGCTTCAATCAGCACCACCAGTCCCAACAGATATTTCTGGTCTACTACCCGTCCTAGCACAACAGACTCTTACGACCGAGCAGTCCACTCCAGCATGCGCCTCGTCTAGAAATAAGTGCTACAAGAGAACAATTGGACGTATACTTCAGCCATCTCCATCCCCAGCAGTAGTAGACTCCAGATTCGAGAGTACCTCTCCTCCTAAACGATACCGCACGAGGACGTCCAGTCAAGCCACCCCACTAAAGTGAGTTTATTCTTCTTAGTTATCATTTCCTTTTTTAATTTTTTCGCATTTGCATATAAAATAATATAGTGTAGTTTTCATGCATTGAGGATAATTCACCCCTCAAGTTTGGGGGAGGTGTTGTACCATTCTTCCATACTTTGTTAAATAGTAATTATTGGTTGAAAATTTTGGTTGTCATGACATAAGCATGTTAAGATTATTGTTAGGAATAAATTAGGGATGCCCAATTATGAAAGCATAATTTTATTGCCTAGGCCAGAAATTATTGTTAAGAATGTCTAAAGAAGAGAACCAACCTTATCCTTGATTCTTTGAAATTTATAAACACGATTGTAGGTTGTCTTTGCTCTAGGTAATCTGTAAAAGTTTTAGGAAAGAACTTTCTAATTGCCGAAACTTCAAAAAATATTCTAAGGGTAAAGTAAAAACTCTCTAGTTTTTAAAAACTTGAAAAACTCGAAAAATTCCAAAAGAAATAAGAGTAGCCAAGGCATATGAGTGAATGAAAGTAGTCACAGGATGACTCTGCCCGACTAGCTTGGGGGTGGAAGGTATACTCCCTTTCACCTAGAGTATGGAACAGTAGGTGTGATGAGCTGACTCCCCTATAAAAAATTGTGTGAATAAAGAGAATAAAAGTTGATAAATAACTAGGAGTATAAACTAAGCCTGATGAATAGTTTGTTGCCTTGACAACCTAAAAGTGCTTACTTTATGTTTTCTAATTACCTCTATGCATATACTTGTTACAATCACGCACACACCATAGCAAAGGATCCTGAGTAGGGAAGGTACTTTACTGATATGACTATCGAACATGTTGAGGCAAAATATTTTTGCTGAGGGCTGAAATCTCAAACCTGATGATGTTCTTGATACTGTTTTTCCTTGACAATTTTGATTTTCTTCTAGCTATTATCCATTGCTTGAGGACAAGCAATAGCTTAAGTTTGGGGGTGTGATAACTCCGTAAAAAGACTCAATTTCTAGTCTTTTCACTTAAGTTATTGCTCGTCTAAACAAAGTATGCATTGCATTTTTAGTTGCATATAGGTTATATTAGCCTGTGGTGGATAAGTTTTGCTTAGGCAAGATTTATTTGGCTTGATTGATGCTGCTGAGGAGAAAGGGTTATTTGAGTTGTGTTAGTGGAGGAATTCTATAGAGGAAGAACATTTCAGTCGTGACAATGAAAAGTTACAAAGGTCAACGAAACAGAAGAGAACGTGAAGAGCAGATTTATCTCACCGAGGTAAGATTTATCTGAAGAATTCTGAAGCAGGTGTGGCAAAACCACCTATGTCACAGGCCAACTGGATAACTTACTTCACGTACAAGCAAGCCTTGATTTTTCTGACAACCGCTAGCCTTCTTTCCTTTTTAAGCTTGGGAAATTAATAACGGCTAATTAAGGAAACTCCAAAAGCATGCAAAGCCCTAGGAGATTTTCCTTATAAATATTCAATTCTAGCCGTAAAAAGGGATGAGGCAAGGAATAAGAAGAGATTTACCTAAGGCTTGAGCAAGCAACTACAGTGCTTTCCCACCGTCTACCCACCAATCTTCCTTGGTGTCCTCCATAGCCAGACAATAGCAGAGCAGTGATTAGGCCTCGAGAGAGGGTGATCACCAAGGCCGACGTGGTATTGATCAGGATTGTCGCGATAGAGCCCCCAGTTTTGGAATTCGTTCTTCCTTTGTTCTTAATTCTTATTTTATTTGGGGTTGTATTAAACGGTTGAATCTTGGATGATCTTTGATAACACCATGAATGCTTTACTTGATGTTAAACTTTGTTTTTCCTAAATAATATTTTTATCTTTATGAATGATTAATTATGTTTGCTTATGATTGTTTTGCTCAAGGTTTAAATATTTTGCCTTAACACTGTAAGAGAATCGAGAGATCGCCTGGGGTTTCATTAAAACAAGTATTGGCATTGTTAGAACATCGAGAGATAACCTCTTGTGTAGATAGTGATTCTTAGATTCGAGAGAATTAAGATAGATCAACGTGATCAAAGGAATGAATCCGGGATGGTGAAGTTCTAACTTATCTACCTTAGAGATAAGGAGTGAGTTTCAAGTGCATAAAAGGGATAATTGCTAGAGTAGGTTAAGGCAACGTCTATAGTTAACGCCGAGAGGTATTACCATAGCAACCATCCAAGAATACCTAGTAATCTTGTTTGGCAGTTTAGTGAGGCATAATAATTCATTCAGAACTTAGAATAATTGTTGTCAAGACAATAGTTTAGTATCAGTTCTCTGTGACACGTCTAAATATGAGAGGTTATTTGCATTATATTTAAACTAATACTTGTTTTGTTTTGTTTTATCTATTTTCATATTTCCTTTGTCTCGACTACATTACTCTAAAATCATTGAATCATTCTTCTTAGTTTATTCGTATTAGTTCTTAGTTCGAATACTTAGTAGGATTTAGTTTGTGACATTAGTTCTAGTTGTGGTGAAAATATATTTCTAATCTAATCCCTATGGAGACGATACTCACTCACTACTATATTACTTGCATCGATTGTGTATACTTGCACAGATTTGCTTGCCTTAGCATATACATTTACAAGCAATCATGATCCATCGGCTACATGCTACTCAAATGATTAGATGCATGCTATGAGGTGACTTAGATAACTAGATAGGTTAAAAGCTAGCTATAAGCTTAGGTAGTTAACTAGGTACCTAGTGTCACTCCAACTACCTCTAACTGCCTCAGATCGTCAGCTCAACTATTGTAGTCCTCAGCTGCCCTCCAGCTAATTTCACTACAATGTAGCTCCCTTAGCTAAGCCTCAGCTACTTCTCACTTGTGTAAGACTTCGTTAAGCTAGTTTTAAGCTGGCATAGATTAAATGAGTTTCCCTAAGCTTAGCATAAAGTGTCCTTAGGTCCTAAGTACCTACAAAAGGCTTGAAATCAATGAGTAGAGTTGTGTATCTTAGGTAAACTTTATAAATGATTAATAAAACCAATAACGAGCTAAGTACAAGCTAATAAATCTCATGTATGCATATTATAAGCTAGGAATGGAGGTTTATGCATGAAATATGCTAAGTAAAGATATGTGGTGGCATGACATGGACTAAGTTATGAAATACTTAAGTACAAGAACTAACAGTTAACATGGCAATACTTAACATAATGAATATTAAATATAGACTTATAACATCTAATATAGAATATGTATATAGCATAACAAATTTCAAATGATTATTATGTTTAGAAAAAATCATAAGTATAAATATAAAAATATGAGAAAAGGTTTAGTAAAGCTCCCTAGTCCTTGATGTACTCCAGATTGAATAAAGAAGAACGAAAAGTAGTACAAGTATGATCACATCACTAGTGGAGTTATGGTTATACCATTATCATCCTTGTAAAAAAACTTCAAGGATCTTGTCCACATAGTGTGACTATGTTAATATAAGGCCTTCAGATGACCTTTTAATTTGGATGCAAGAATCGTATCAGCAAATCCCAAATCTTTCATGTCAAATCTTGAATTCAACATATCTTTGGTATGTTTTACCATCTCATTGTTACTTCCAACAATGGGTATGTCATCAACATATAAATATAGAATAGCAGATCCTATGCTTGTTGTTTTAACATATACATACTTGTCACACTCAATTATCTTAAAGTCATTTTTCATCACGACACTATTTAACTTCTCGTGCCATTGTTTTGGTGTTTCTTTAAGTCCATACAAATACTTCACCAACCTACAAAGTTTCCTTTCTTGACCTAGAACTACATGACCCTCAAGTTATTCCATATAAATTTCTTTGTCAAGATCCCTATTCAAGAAAGCTGTCTTAACATTCATTTGGTGTACTTCTAGATTTTACAAAGAAGTAATTGTGAGTATCAATCTTATGGATGTTATTCTGATACAAGAGATTGTGTATCAAAGTAGTTAAGGTCTTCCTTTTGTCGGTATCATTTTATTACCAATCTAGCCCTGTAAGTATTAATTGTTCCATTTGCTTTCATTTTTTGTTTAAAAATCCATTTATAATTTAAAGATTTAATCCCCATAAAAAGATCAACTAATTCCCACGTATGGTTCTACATGATGGAATCTATTTCGCTCTTAATGGCTTCCTTCCATAAGTTACCTTTAGAGGATCATATAGTTTCATTATATGTTTGAGGTTCAGCCTCCAATATAAAGATTAAGAACTATAGCCCAAAATATCTTCCAACCCTTGCCCATTTATTCATTCTTGGCTTTATTTCAATTTCAGCCTCTTGTTGATCATTTAAAATATCCTGTTAGTCTTTAAAGTTCATTTAAAAATTTGATCAAGCTCTTTAGATTTATAAGGGAAAATATTTTCAAAGGATGATGCATTCCTTGATTCCATTATCGTATTCTTTTGAATCTAAGGATTCTTTTATTCATACATAAGAAATCAATATGCATTGCTATATTCTACATAGCTAATGGAGTCGTTACCATGGCAAGACACCCTTGCATTTTCAAATGTTTGTAGGAAGGTTTTTGACCTTTCCAAAATTCGTATGGTGTCTTTCTTTTTTCCTTTTGGGGTACCTTATTTAAAAGGTAAATAGATGAAAGGACAGCTTCCCCCACATGTTCTGTGATAGCCTAGAACTACCTAACAAGACATTCATCAATTCTTTTAGAGTCCGATTTTTCCGCTCGACTATTCCATTTGATTGAGGAGAATAAGATGGTGTTACTTCATTAATAATTCCATGTTGTGAACAGAATTCACTGAATGGTTCAACATATTCACCACCACGATCAATTCTTATCATCTTAATTTTTTTATTAAGTTCATTTTTAACTTCATTTTAATAGAAAACAAATTTATCCATAACATTAACTTTGCTCTTTTAACAAATACACATAGCAATACTTTTACTATCATCACTGGAGGTAATAAAATATTTATTCTCCTTTGTCTATGTCACTATTACGAATTTTAAGAACTTGGTCACTAATAATTCATTAGTACAAGCATTTTCCATTTCGTAGTTACGATTCAATATCATACATAATTCTTTAGCCATTTTAAACATTGTACACTTCATAATGTGCATCAGATAAGGCTTTAAGAATGTTATTGCATCTTAGAAAACCATGTTTTCTAAGCTTTGATTCAAGAATTTAAAGAAATAAAGTCAACAATTTATTTATTTTTTACTAGATAGAATCATACTTGATTTGCAAGAAGTAAATCCAAAGATTTAATTTATTTCACAAAACAGAATCATACAAGATTCTATGAAAATAAATTGTTATTTTCTTCTACAAGATGAAATCGATATAGATTTCCAAGAAAATAAATTTGATGTATTATTTCCTTGTATCAAACAGAATCATATAAGATTCATAAGAAAATAAATTCAACAATTTATTTCCTTTTCAAAGTTAGAATCATTGCAAGATTCTAAGGTGAAAAAAAATCAGAAATTTATTTATGTTTTTCAAGTGTTAAATCTTTCAAAACAAATTTATCAAAGCAACACAATTCTTCTTAACAAATAGAAATAACATGAACTAATCTTTTAACTTTGATAAGTTAGTATTCAAGAACCTTTGATTAAACTATGGATATGTTTGTATCTACAAAATTTCCAAAGAGAAATTAATAGTGTTGTGTTTCCTAACACAAGTCATATTTATTATAATAGTTTATAATAATTATATATATATATATATATATATATATATATATATATCAAATGATATTATTTATTCATGCCATATTTAATATTTTATATTAAAAGGCCGTGATTAATGCTTACGCATTTTAATGTGATAACAATGTTTACCTCATCGTCTCTGATAGTAGGAGGATCATCTCACATTTGGTCAAATTCACCATTACCAAACAAAATAACATCTTATGTTATCACATCTTGAAATTCTATCGTTAGAATTGTACAGGCTTTTCGTTGTGACTTACAACCATCAACACTATTGAAATTCAATTCAAAGTTTGAGTTGGAACCAACGTTCCAAATCATGAATTAGGTGAATCATTGAGATTACCCATTATTTCATTTAACACGAAATAATTTCAACAATAAACCAAAATTTAAAAATTTTGATTTATTTAATCAATAAAATTTAGTCATGAAGTAAAATTCTGAAACAAACAGTAAAAGAGTTGTTACTTCCCACAATTTCTATTAATATAAATAAAAAAAATATGTTACGCAACAGAATTAAAATCCCAATTGATTTCAAAAATGAAATTAAAGATTCGAATAAACAAAAAATTAATTCTTGTTTATTTTTAATTTTGTTATCGGACAAAATCAATATTCTAAAACAAAATCAGTAACTATAGTTACATTCACGAAATTTTTTTTTATATAGATTTGTCAACTTTTAGATTTTAGTAAACCCGTTAAGACAACAGGATAAATCCCGAAACAAATTTGTTTACTATCTCATTTTCCCACAATTCTGAATTATCTCTAATCAAGAAAGGTAAAAGATGAAGTATGTCTTAAGATTTTATCCATGAGTAACAATCCAATACTAAATTGGAACCCGTGAAAATGTAAAAGTAAGAAACAAATCCTTTAAAAAAATAAAAGAGAATTAAAATGAAATAAAATACTCTTTATATTTGATCATGTGATTGGAATCTGTTGAGGCCTGTCGCTGCACAGTTTCCTTAAGACATATTTTTTCCACTCTTTGGTTCTTAAGATCCTTTGGTCGTCGATCTCCCAAGATACAACAACTAGATGATCAACTATAGTATCACAATAATAGAGATCACGAACTTTTGTTGCCTTCGACTATCACCGGAAAAACTAAGGGAAAAAGAATATTTTTTGAGAATGAGAGAAAATATTTTTCAAGAGATGAATACTTCTTGAATTCTGAGTTGTAAAAAAACTTGAGAGATTTGCTCAATATTTATAGGTAAATTTCGATAGAGTTTTACTCCAACTAAAACTCTTTTTGTTTCTAAATTAAAAAGATAATAATATCTTTTAAATTTGAAATATTAAATATGAGATTTTTACTCCAACTAAACATCTTTTAATATCTAAATTTAAACAGATAAAAATATCTTTTAAATTTAAAATATTAAATCTGAACTTTTTTGTAACACCCAAAATTTTTTGTTAGTGACCAAAATGTAAATTTTGAAAGTTCAGTGAAAAATATAAAATTTAGAAAAGTTTTGGGACCTAAGTGGTAATTTTCAAAAAAAAGAATTTTTATTCCATAAATGGATAGTTTACTCTTGAGAGTGGGCTTTATGGAAAATATATTCTTGATCCAGAATTTGTGTTGAAAGTTGGAAAGTTTTAAAGTTCGATAAAAAATCGGTAAATAGGATCGGATAGAAATTTGAGAAAATTTGAAGGATATTAAATTAAGCTTAGAAATATTATTTCCATGTTTTAAAGTGGTGGAAAATAATATAGATCATTGGATTTAAGGATTTATTTCCATGTTCAATTTGGACCATAGGATTAAAATGAAAAGATTGAAATTTTTGGAAAGTTGCATTGATAAATTGGTAAAGGGTGAAATATTTTGTCCATCTTTGAATTTGGGAAAATGATAAGGGTTATGTGGTTTTGGTATGGATGTAAATATAAGGTTTCATTAATGGTAAAATTGTCATTTCTCAATTAAATCAATTTTAAATTCATTTAAGCTAAATAAATGGCAAACTAACATGAAATTAAGTTAAAATTTCATGAAAGCTTGACTATTTTCTTCTTCCATGACGTGTACCTTAAGGCAAGTTAAGAAAAATTGTATTTCTCATTTGTTTAGCAATTTCCTTTGGTTTTTGGATTAAGTCGTGAAATAAAAAATTATTCTATTCAAAAAACGCTATCATTTGGTACCATTATTTTTGTGTTAATTTTGCTTGAGTTCAAATATACCAAATTCTAGGGTTTCATGAATTAATGATAGATTTTGAGGTTTTTGATGTTGTAGAATCATTTCCAAGCTTGTTTGATGATCATATCATGATCAAACCTCTTTTAAATGCAAATGATATTTTCGGCCTAGCCCTGAAATTAGGATAAGTTTGTGATTTTATACTCGAATCAGTTGAAATCAAGTGAAAATCATGGAACTCTAACCTTAAAGAATTCGACCATGGTGTTTAAGGATGATAAAAATTATGGAAAATTTATTTAAGGGTTGGAAATGATGTAGGAATGATTCTACAAGCCTTAGAAAGTTATATGGACCCTCTTATAATTTTGTGAAAGTGAGGGGACCTATTTGAAAATTATGGAAAATTACGAGATCAATGTGTAAATGTGCAATAGTTGATGTGCTATGCTAAAAATTAATGTTTGAGTATTGAAATTGAAGTTTGGATGTGAAATTGGATTATTTTGGGAAGTTGGTAAAAGTTGAGGTTCAAATAAAAAATATGGAAAGGTTGAGATTTTAAGTGAAAGTGTTATGTGAAATTTGGATAAAAAGGAATTTATTTTCTAATGTGTACCTATGTTAGTAAGATTCTAATATATGTTTTTAATTTGTATATGTTATAATGATGCTCATTTATATTTTGTGCTTGAAATCAAGATCAACCATTATTAAAGCTAAGGAGAAGCTTAAGAATGAAATGTGAATCTCTAAGGAAGGTTTACAAGCTAAGAACACTAGGTGAGTGCAAATTTAATGTGTACTTATGTTATCGAACATACATTGGATTGCGATGAGCCAATGACGAAGTTACTATGGTAAGAAGTAACTCCTAATTGTTATGTGTATTATGGTTCTTGCATATTTGTTCATTTGGTTAACTAAGACAAATAGTGAATAAGTTGAAATTTCAAATTGGTGAAATCTGCCTAGAGTTATGTTATGAACAGTAAGTTTAGAAAATCACCATGAATTCTACAGAAATGATTAGAGGATGATATTTATAATGTTGGATTTTTATATAATTCTACAGAAATATTTCTATGATTGCCTCACTAAGTGTATTCTTAGTGTGTGATGATTTTCACACATATGTAAAAGAAAGCGAGAAGAGTAAGGAGCTGAGCTTGGCATCAAACACCAAAGAATGTTTTTAGGTAACATTGATGACATCCTATGGTGTTCTAAAGTTTCTAACTGGTATGTATACAAATAAGAAATGTCTGCAAACTATTTATATAGTTAGAATCGAATATAATATAGTATGTACAAATATTATGATACTAAACTATGTTTTAAATATTACTTTATTTGAGATTTTAAATTAGACAGATTTATTTATTACATAAAAAAGAGCATAGTTGTCAGTTATTGCCTAAAACATGATTTGAAATAGAAATCAAAATGTTATAAGTTTTCTTTGATCAACTATTTTTTGATAAATATTTACAAATACGGAATCTGTGAAAAAAAACAAAAGTTTTACCATTTTGGGTTATGAAACATTTTGGATATTTCATGTAACATCTTTAACTCATAATAGTACACGCTTATGGGTTAAGTGTGTTACAATTTTACTCCAACATAACATCTTTTAATACTTAAATTTAAATGGATAATAATAAGTTTTAAATTTAAAATATTAAACAAATATACACTCCTTGTATTATTCAAATTAAATAAATATTAATTTAATTTAAAATATACAAAAATATATAATTATCTTTAATATTCAAAGATAAAAAGATAACAACTACCTTTTTAAAATTGACATATTCAAAAAAAATAATTATGCTACTAATATTTAAATTAAAAAAATATCTTTTAATTTATAATATTAAAAAAACAATAAATTTGATATAAATATTAAATCCATCAAAGTCGTCATGTCGTGTTTGCTTTAATTACGGGTCAAACACAAAGTTATAATAAAATAAGATTGGTCTCATTTTTGCCTCAGTCTTTGCTTTTTGCAACCGAAACATAAAGAGGCCCTTCAAATTAAGGGCACCATGCCCCATATATAAACCTAATAAAAAACCAAAAGGCTCCAAGTGGGAGACCATAGGAAAACACACTAACCCTAATTCATAAGGATGAATAAAACTCGATTCGATTCGATTAAAAAAACCAATTTTTTTATTCGATTCAACTCGAATTAACTTCTAGTTGTAATTTCATAAACTCGACTCGACTAAAAAAATTCAAATTCAAATCGAGTTGTAAAATGCAACTCGAAATTTTTAGTAATTAGTGTATTTATTTTCAAGGTTGAGATGAGTCTTTGAACTTTGTATGATATATGTATATCACATATGAAAAAAAGAGGAAGAAATATACAAATATTATATATATGTGGTTATAGAAAATCACTTAAATAGGAATCAAATAATATTATAATATTTACAATTAAATTTAAATGGAAGCTCAAAAATTGACTCGACCTGAAAAATTTCAAATCAAGTCCTAGTTGTAAAATATAACTCTTCAACTCAAATAACTCGAAATTTTTTGACTCAACTCGACTCGATCGAACTCTCACCCCTACAAATCTATGCTTGTATTTTATTGTTGGGTAAATTACAAGTTTAGTACCTAAATTATTACTTTTATTATTTTTATTACCAAAACTTTTTTTCCGACATCATACTTGACTTTTAGTTTAGGTTTCAATTTGGTGCCCCATCGTTAAAAACTTAGTAGCATAGAAAACATGGAATTATTTCTCCTTTTTAATATTCAACATGTTTTCTAATGTAAATTCCACATTATCAATGTTGTTAATTTTTTAACGAGGGGTATCAAATTGAAACCTAAACTAAACATTGACTATAATTTAAAAAAAAATTGGTTATTAAAAAATAACAAAAGTAATATTTTAAGTACTATAAAAAAACAAAAATAATAGTCTAAATGCTAAATGTGTAGTTTTTCTTTTATTGTTTTATTCTTTGGTTATATTAATTTGAAATAAGAATCTCAAACTCAAATGGAATATTTCAGTTTGCTAAAAATATTTTATATTATATACTTCTTCTGTTGTATTAATTGTTTTATAAAAAATTAGATTTAATTTCATATTATTTATAATTTATTATTAATAAACATATAAAAACATATCTTACATGATGTGATCCAATTCAACATCATATATACAATGGCCTTTCCAACCTAACAAGGGAAGAATCTTTCTAAATTTATACATAAATATGCTTATTTCATATGTTATAATATCATTATTATCATATATATATTATATCTATAGCTATTATGATAATAACTTATTCATTAATATGTGAGATATAAGTTATTATTATATACTATAGTTCACATTCTTATATTATACACATTATATACTTAGATTATTTCCTTATGCTATGTATGTAGGCATATTTGGCCAACACTTGGGAGCTACATTGGAGCTAAATGGAGCATGTAACAGCAAGGAAACTCACATAGGGACGTTTAGGAAAGCATAAGGACTCATTGGTGAAAAGTTATCCGGAGGCCCGTGAGCTCATAGCTGGATTGAGCTAAAGATTTGAGTTACAAGATGACCTCATTTCAGCTGGGGAGTTGCACCATCATCATCACCACTTAGGACACTTCAACTATGTCCTAAGTCAAAATTTATAAAATCGTACCTTTTCGTGAATAGTTGCCACCTCAGGAGGTACCTTTTCACAAGGAGTTACCCAAACGTTCACCATGTTACAAGTAAACCAAGGCCAGCTCATTTCCAGCTCATTCACACCTGAAGTAGCTCAAACATGAAGGGTTACCTTTTCCAAACATTGTGACCTTTCATGAATGATGTTGCCCATGAAGATGCCTTTTCATCTAGGAGCACGTTGGTGAAGAAATTACAACCATTGGAGGCTTAAATCCCTAAGAGACATGAGATAGACCTCCATGCCTATTCGGCCACAACACATGCCATGCACATGAGAGCCTTTGGCGCCAAACATGAGGAGACACATCACCATTCAACCAAGGGGAGAAAAATGGCGCCAAGATGAACAAGCATGCCCATTCGGCCAAGGGAGATGTCTTCCCATCCTTAGCCAAACTATCAAGCCCCTTCATGAAGGGTTAGTCGAACCATCACAAGCCCAAAAGACTAAACCATTCATTTTAAGCATTATGTACTTCCATCAAAAGACATGTACCAACCGAATACCTATGTAACCATTCGGCCAAACCTTCTCATTTCCTATAAATAGAGAGGTTTGCTTTCATTTGTACTGATCTCATCTCATATATTAAAATTACTCTTGTGAGTTAATTTCTCTTCAAGTTCTTCGTGAACTTTATCGATTAAGCAAGTATAATTCATATACTTGTGGCGTCATTCCTTCCATTTTGATTCTTAAATTCCTAGATTGGTATCTAGTGGGTTGAAGACACTGCTACCACCCCTCAAGCAAGTTCGTGAAGAATAGGATTGTGCTTCCTAGCATTATTTCCTCTTTGGTGTGTTTGAGATACAACCTCACCACCATCTCCAATTCATCATCAACTCCATCAACATCATCCATCAAGACCATCAATTCCGTAGTCATCTTTATTTCAACTCATTTCTTATCTTTATTAATCCATTTATTCTTCCTTTATTAATTATATTAATTTCTTATCTTTGTTGCGGCCAAGCTTATAATTCAAGGACATCAGTACTTGTCAATCCTAGATCGGGACACAATAAGGCTATCTACTCTCTCCTTTCAAAACGTGTAGATTAGCCTACATAAAGTGGTAATCATAGCATAGTTGGATTGACAACAAAAGTGACATTAGCGAGCAAAGCAAAAGAAAAAGACTCCTACATCAAAATTGGAGTACAAAAAGAAAAAAAAGAAAAGAAAAAAAGAAGAAGAAAAAAATTCAGAGGAAAAAAAAGAAAAGAAAAAGAAGAAAAGTCAAAAAGAAAGCAAGCCATGGAAGGTGCTCTACCATTGCAAAGTACATCAAAGAGGCCATCTACACTAAGAGAAGATAACTTTATTGTTTCTTGAGAAAGGATACAATAAGTGTTGTTTCTTGACTTGTAAGTCACCTCTTTCTTTTCCATCCTTTCATTTTTCTTGTCTTCAGCCATTTCCTTCTTTTAATACCCTAAATCTTTTCTTCTACCATTCCATTTCTTCTATTCTTTCTACCCTAACCTTATTTGCAGTCGACGCACACAAGGGAAGAATTAACTTGTTCTAATCTTGAGTAAGTTCTTAAAAGGACTTAGCAAGAGAAATTGAGTGGAAAAAGGTTATTGAGAGAGTGAGATCAGAAGGGGAATTGTTAAAAGCCAAGATATATTCCCGAGAGTGAACACGAGTATTGAGTGGAGTGATTTTATCATTTCTTTGGAGTAAACTTGAGAGGTTTTTGTGAGTGTGTTGGTAAGGTTTACTATTTGTTTTATTTATCTAATAACCATGTCTCAAAGTCCTAAAGCAAATGCAGGTCAACCAAACTTGCAAATGCAAGCACTAATTGGAGAAATGATGAGAATGTTTCGGACAAAATTTGATGCTCTTCATAAAAAACTAGACGAAAGACAAGATCAACCCCATGCTCGGAACAATGATACTCCTCGGATGCAACAACCTCTTCCAAAAAAATGATGTCCTAGAGCAATATGATGAAGAAGAACCAGCATTGATACAAGGACTCAGGCGTGCCAATATTGATGATAATATGAGCAACATCAAAATCAAAATTCCTAAATTCCAAGGAAAAACTGATCCTGAAGCCTATCTTGAATGGGAAAGCAAGGTGGAACATGTTTTTAGTTGCCACAACTATTCCGAACTCAAGAAAGTGAGATGTGCAGCCATGGAGTTTGTCAATTATACTTTGATATGGTGGGATCAACTTACTATTACCCGGAAGAGGAATGGAGAGAGACCAATCTCAACATGGCTCGAAATGAAAGGTATCATGCGTAAACGTTTCATTCCTACTCATTATCATCGGGACATGTTTCAGAAATTGCAGAACCTGAAACAAGGCCAACAGAGTGTGGAGGATTATTATAAAGAAATGGAAGTGACAATGATCTGAGTCAATATTGAGGAGGATCGTGAAGCAACCATGGCTAGATTTCTTGTCGGACTCAATCCCGAGATTGCCAACACACTAGAGTTGTACCATTACATAGAACTTGATGAAATGGTGCAAATGGCTATGAAAATAGAGAGGCAATTACAGAGAAGATCTATATCGCGCACTACCATGCCTACACCTTCAAGATGGAGTCTCATTAATTTGAAGAAGTCTACTCCTACTCCTACCAAGGAAAAGGCCGTTCATCAAGTGCTCCCCAACTCAACAAGGATATTCGAGTAAAAGAGACCTCTGAACGATCAAGAGATATCTGGTGCTTCAAATGCCTTGGGAGGGGACACGTCTCTACACAATTTCCTAACCGAAACACCATGTTACTACTTGGAAATGGTGAAATTGAATCTAACCATGAGGAGGAAGAAGAAGAACCAACCAAAGTCGAGGAAGAAGTATAAATTTGTGCTCCGGTGTAAGGTGAAGCCCTAGTAGTCAAAAGAAGTCTAAGTGCTCAAGTGGTAGAGGACAATGCACAACGGGAAAACATCTTTCATACCCGCTGCCATGTGAATGAAAAGGTGTGTTTCATGATCATAGACGAGGGAAGTTGTACCAATGTGGCAAGTACCATTATGGTGGAGAAATTGGGCTTGAAAACGCTGAAGCATCCAAATCCCTACAAATTACAATGTCTAAATGAATGAGGAGAACTTAACGTCAACAAACAGGTGATGGTTCCTTTCTCAATTGGTAAGTACAAAGACCAGGTTATGTGCGATGTTGTTCCTATGCGTGCTAGCCATTTACTCCTTGGAAGACCATGGCAATATGATAAAAGGACCATCCATGATTGTTTTACCAATCAATATTCGTTCAACCATGGAGGAAAGAAGATTATCCTAACACCCTTGACGCCTAAAAAAGTCCAAATTGATCAAATCAAGATGAAACAAAGTGTTGAGGCTATGAGAAAATGAAAATCAAAGGCAAACTAGGAAGAAACTAGTCCAAAAACAAGTGCTTATACATCTAAGTGCTTGTTACAAAGATGTTTATTGACGAGACGCAAGGTCGATGAAGATTTTTCTAACCTTAAAAAATACAGGAGTTTCCTTTGATTTGTAGGATTATCCAAGCGACACGATCCATCAATTTGGGGGACTAAAGGACGTGACCTTTCCAGATCCAAGAAGTGCGACTATTGAAAAGAAAATAGTGGTAATTCTTCATCCAAAGGATGTAACTCTTCAGGCATCAAGAGTTATGCCCAATGCTAGGCAAAGGGAGGCGATTCTTCACTCAAGGGACGTGACTTATGAAGACTATAAGGACATCACCATTCCAAGAGTCATAACTTTTCATGAATCAATTAAAGAACAAAGGGGCATGATTCTTGGAATGCAAAAGGGCACAAACGTTCAAAGCAAAATGACGTCAATAGTCATGAACTTTGAACATACATTTTAAGGAAGTATTTCTTAACTTTAGATATGTTTGATCACATTTTTACTAATGAAAGTTTTCTTTCTTTTTAAGTCAATAACTTCCAAAGCCTTCTTTCAAAGGATATGAACCTTTTCATAAAGGAACTTATTGAATGAAAGGACCCTAGGAAAAGAAGACCTTTCAATTTGAGGACAAATCAATTAAAATATGGGGAGGATGATGTGATCCAATTCAACATCGTATATACAATGGCTTTTCCAACCTTACAAGGGAAGAATCTTTCTAACTTTATACATAAATATGATTATTTCATATGTTATAATATAATTATTATTATATATATATATATATTATATCTATAGCTATTATCATAATAACTTATTCATTAATATGTGAGATATAAGTTATTATTATATACTATAGTTCACATTCTTATATTATACACATTATATAAGTTTATATACTTAGATTATTTCCTTATGCTATGTATGTAGGCATATTCGGCCAACACTTGGGAGCTACATTGGAGCTAAATGGAGCATGTAACAGCAAAGAAACTCATATAGGGACGTTTAGGAGAGCATAAGGACTCATTGGTGAAAAGTTGTTTGGAGGTCCGTGAGCTCATAGATGGATTGAGCTGAAGATTTGAGCTACAAGATGACCTCATTTTAACTGGGGAGCTACACCATCATAATCACCACTTAGGACACTTCAAATATGTCCTAAGTCAAAATTTATGAAATCGTACCTTTTCGCGAATAGTTGCCAGCTCAGGAGGTACCTTTTCACAAGGAGCTGCCCAAACGTTCACCATGTTACAAGTCATCTAAGGCTAGCTCATTCACACCTAAAGTAGCTAAAACATGAAGGGTTACCTTTTCCAAACATTGTGACCTTTCATAAATGATGCTACCCATGAAGATGCCTTTTCATCTAGGAGCACGTTGGTGAAGAAATTACAACCATTGGAGGCTTATATCACCAAGAGACATGTGATATAGCTTCATGCCTATTCGGCCACAATACATGCCATGCACATGAGAGCCTTTGGCATCAAACATGAGGAGACACATCACCATTCAGCCAAGGGGAGAAAAATGGCGCCAAGATGAACAAACATGCCCATTCGGCCAAGGGAGATGTCTTCCCGTCCTTAGCCGAACCATCACAAGCCCAAAGGACTCAACCATTCATTTTAAGCATTACGTACTTCCATCAAAAGTCATGTACCAACTGAATACCTATGTAACCATTCGACCAAGCCCTCTCATTTCCTATAAATAGAGAGGTTTGCCATCATTTGTACTGATCTCATCTCATATATTAAAATTACTTTTGTGAGTTAATTTCTCTTCAAGTTCTTCGTGAACTTTATCGATTAAGCAAGTATAATTTATATACTTGTGGCGTCATTCCTTCCATTTTGATTCTTAAATTCCTAGATTGATATCTAGTGGGTTGAAGACACTACTACCACCCCTCAAGCAAGTTTGTGAAGAACGGGATTGTGCTTCATAGCATTATTTCCTCTTTGGCGTGTTTGAGATACAACCTCACCACCATCTCCATTTAATCATCAACTCCATCAACATCATCCATCAAGACCATCAATTCCGCAACCATCTCTATTATATCTTTATTTCAATTCATTTCTTATCTTTATTATTCCATTTATTCTTCTTTTATTAATCATATTCCTTTCTTATCTTTGTTGCAGCCAAGCTTATAATTCAAGGACATCAGTACATGTCAATCCTAGACCAGGACACAATAAAGCTATCTACTCTCTCCTTTCAAAGCGTGTAGATCAGCTTACATCATTACAAATATCCAATCAAATAATTTATATATAATTAATGATTTAAGATACTTAAATTTAAAATTTTAAAAAATAATTATTTTATAAAATTTAATATAAATAAAATTTAATAAAACGAGCATATAATATATTATATATACGGATGTAAGCGTTTTGGGAAGTGTGTACTACATTTTTAGGGTAAAAATGAAGAAATCTGTAAATTTCAAGTTCAAAACGCCATGTCACTACATTCTTTTTGTATTTATTTTATATTTTATGTTTAAATTTATATTTATTTTCTAAAAAATATTGTTTTAAATTTGAAAACTTTATTGAGAATTTTTAGCCAACGATATTCCTTCTATATTTTAGTAGCTAATTAGTTTTGATTAGTTTGAGTGATTACAAATTAATATCTTTTTAAAATCTTTTTTAATTATTGAAAATGCGCACACGTGACGTAACTGCTTAAACTTAGAACTTCAAAAGAGAATAAAATTCTCTTTAATGATTTTTAGATATCTATTTTGTTGCCCTATCAATTCCAAGACTTCGCCCTGATTAATCCGGATCGACCAGCGTTGCGCACCTGACTTTAGTGGGTAGATCTCTCAGCAGAAATTTTCTGCATACGTAAGGACTTGAACTCGAGATATTTTTTTGAATATATATTTTCTAATATTTTATTTAAATAACTAAAAAATTATTATTTGAAACAAATCAATTTCAATTCTAACTAAACCCGTCATACGGATCAAATAAGTTTTTGAGTAAATTATAAACGTATTACTATTCATATTAATTCATTTACATTATCAATTTGTAATTCTTAAATAATTATAATATTAAATGTATTAATTTGATGAGGTCAAATGTTAATAAAAAATTAGGTAAAACGTTATCTATTAGTAAAGTTTTCAGGGAAATGACAAAACTATAATACCAACTCAGTCATGGTCTAAAATAAATTTTCTTTGTACCATGATGGTCTTATTGGGAGGGTTTGCCAGAATCCAAAACGAGTTGTCAACTTCAAGTTATGCTTCGAGCTAGCGAACAATCTTCATCCTTTTATAGAGCATCGTAACATTTATGATCAAACAATACATTCTTTAATTTAAAGTATAATAATAAATCTATATTGATGGATTGTATTATTCTTATCCTTGTTTGTAATTTTATTATTCTGTATTTGGTAACTTGTTTGTTCCGTTACACTTTGAAATTTTCACATACTATGTTCTTTTTAATAATTTTTGAATGAGGTTAGAGTGTCAATTATTTTAATTATAATATGTAGTTTTGATATATGTTAGTTTAAATTTTGACAGCATTTATTATCCAAATTATCTCAAAAAACCCTAGTCGCAGCCGCTTCTCCTTTTGTCTTTTTTTTTCCTTTGAGTTTGTATCATTTTTATAGATTGGATCAACTTTTTTCCTTTGATTTTGTAACCGGAGGCGGCACCGGTTTTGACATTGGTTGTCAACCGCAGGTTCTCTTTTCTCTTTATTTTTCTTTTGTTTTTTTAATAAGAATAATGTTGCCTATATTGCACGTTTATCTCTGCCTTTGTGTACATTTTTTTTCTCGGTCGTTCGTCCGTTCTTTTATTTATGTTTTCTTAGGGTTGGATTTGACGGCGTCACGACTGATCGAGATGACACTTATTTGAAATCAAATTGATCTTCCTCGCTATGGACCTTCGGATCGAATTTGGGTGAGTGATTCTGCGTTTGTGGATAGTTTCTCATAATGCTCGGATCTTATTTGTAGTTCTCGACGGTCTTTTAATAGCTTAATACCCTTTTGTGGTTCGTTTATCGATGCAATTAGATTTATTCTTATTTATTTTTTTTGAGTCTTTTGGTTGGGGTTTCAATGGTCTTTATATGATCTAAAGTGACTAGTTTCAATGTTATTGTCAGAACGGTCCTTAAGCTTTTTAGGGCTATTTTGGGGATCGATCCAACTTAATCTTGGAAAGGGTTGGGTTTTAAAATAATGTATAAATAAATAAATTTGGAGTCGCCACCGACCTTTGTAAAAATTCCTTTTAAATAATTTTAAGAACAATAATTTTAAATGATAAAAAATGATATGCGTTTAACCAAAAAGTCATTTTGAAAAAGGGTTTGGGAGTCGATTACGCGTGGGGAAGGATTAGCACCCCCGCAACACCAAAATCGGTACCTAAGCAATCATACATCATCTTAATGTTGAAATTGATAAACTTGAATATATATTTAAATTACGATCGTACTTTATACAAATTAGAAGGGGTATTATCTTACACGAATAATTCTAGGAAATGAACTCCTTGTTAGTTAAGGTATGCTTCCATAAATTCCTCGTACGACATCTTATCTCAATACAATATGTTTTTCAATAAAGAAAAACCAACGAGGACTTACACAAAATGCCATAAGTACATGAAACTTAAATGTGAGTAATAGGAAATTAAACGAATATGAAAATGGGTAACCAGAGTAAAAGGATAGTAACTTTAAGGGTTAAGTTATGAAATCAACGAAAAACATGGTTGTAAACAAAAATATTGTATAATTCAAAAACTGTAATAGCAATAAAACCAACATTAACATTAAGGACCAACATGGAAGTTATTAAAATAGGGTACTCAAATTGTAACAAGCATAAAAATAAAGTGACAAGTAAAAGGGGACTAAATTAAAGATTCGTTAAATTATAACATTCAATTCGAGAATTTAAATAGTGACCTTAGTGTAAAAACACGCTGAAATTAAGAGGGTCGAAGCATAATTATCCCAAATTAATAGATCTAAAATAAATTAATAATAGAAATCTACAAAATCAAGAAATAAGGACTTCATAATTAAACCAACAACAAAACAGCCTCAACATGTGATCAAACTCTAAATAGGCGTGCAAATTAAAGGGACTTAAAACTAATTTTCCATAAAAAAACCTAGCAAATAAACGGAAAAAATAAAAGGAATTTTATGTGAATAGGCCCTGCAATACAGCTAAGGTAGATGGGTCTTAAGCTAATTTACCCCTAAACTTCTGGTATATAAACGAACTTTTTCTATTTGGGTTAAACTTAACCCTACAAATTTTAACCGTTTGCTTCCTTTGTGAGAGTTCTCAAACTCTCTCTTCTTCGGTCGCCTTCTTTAAGGCTAGAGAGCCTCTCGCCAGCGTCGGCCATCGCCTTGGTGGTCAATCTAAACTCTGTCCGACTCTAAACCCCAACCTAGACCTAGACACCTAAAAAACATTACTCCTTCCTATATTCAATTAAACCTCAACCAAAACCCAAACTAACAGACCCCGCTACCGTTCTTTGGCCATAAGTCAACCTTGTTACAAGCTCTGATCACCACCGGTAACCTTGAGACAAGCCAAATACCCTAAATCCATCACCTTTCCATCCTATACCTCTTAAAAGTAAACCCTAAATTAACATACAAGCTATAAATCAATGACTAAACGTGCTCCGACCGATGCCCACTCCGACCAATGGAAGAATAGGCCTACCACTCCACCATAAGCCGACCTTATTCTCACTCCGGCTACCACCAACGACATTTAGGTATACTTAAACTGAGCCAAGTGACCTCTTTTTCTATTATAAACCCCAAAACATAGTCAAGACACAAAATCAACCCTAAAGCTCACTCAAAATCTAACCCGACCACTCCCATTCTCAACTCCAACGATGACTTATCTCCGACGAGAAGACTGAAGCACTAAGGTAAACATTTCTCCTCTTTTTTTACTTTGTTTTTGCTTCAAAATGCGAAAACAAAAGGACTTGAATATGGAAGGTAAAAAAAGTACCTCTAAAAGGCTTTCTTTTTATCTGTATTGCTTCGAAAATCAGTGGGTAAAGGACGCGTTTACATTATTTGGTAAGAACCCTCTATTTAGATTGATTTGCCCCATAGAAAATGGTAGTCGATAGACCCCTTTTCCTTTCTCTTTTCGAAATAACACATGCACACACAAAACTGAGCCCTCTAAACCATGCGAAAATTGAGTCCGAAAATACCTTAGAAGAAAGATGTATTGCTTGCTGAATAGGGATCGAGAGACCTCTATTACAAATGATTTCTTAATAAAAAAAATGGTGTCAAGAGACTCCTTTATAATTGTTGTTTTCAGGGAAAAAAGATCCCCTACACTAATTTTTCATTCGATGCTTACCCCTTACATTGTTGTTCTTTTTTTGGGTCCCCCTTTACAATTTTACGATATGTTTTCTCTTTTTTAGGTACCTACCCCCACTAAAACTGAAAACCTCTGTCCCCTCCTTTTACATATCTCCTAAATAAATAAAAGAAATGGTTGTTGAATTGGCTTGTTGGTAGGAGCTACAGTGGAGTGTTGCAGGCGATTGGTGGTGTAGTTGTCACATGATGGTGGTACAGTGATGGCAGTGTATGGGTATGACAGCAGTAGTATAATGCTTCACGTGGGTAATCAAATCGGGTTCAGGTCAGGTTGTAACCGGGTCGTCATTTGGTCTTCGAGTCTTAAATTATTGGGCCAAATTTGGGCTATTTTTTTTCTTTGGATCGATTGGGCTTGTTGATGTAATTTGGTCCCGGTTGGGCTTTGATGTAATGGCCTGTCAAGATAAATAAAAAAAGTAGTTAATAATAATAATAATAATAATAATGACAGTCCAAGTGAAAATGAGTTTCAACAGATGCCCCTCTTTGCCCAGTCTTCTGTCAACAAGAATAGGGCAAAAATAAAGAGACAATGAGTTTTCGTCCAGTCAAATATGTGCTTTAAAATTTGATAAGGGATCTGTTCCATTGTTTCTGCAGGGTAGATTAGATCGAGAAATGTTTATTCATTCCACTATTCTTCAAGGAAGATTGATTCAAAATCGATTTGCTTCACTACTCTTCAAGAAGACCAAATCTGAGTGAAGAATAATCTTCTCCACTACTCTTCAGGGGAGATAACACTCGAGAAAACTTTGATCCACTTCACTATTCTTCAAGGAAGATTGAATTAGAATCAATTTCTTCACTTCTCTTTAGGAAGACCAAATCTGGAAGAATAAGATTCTACTCTTTAGAGGATATCAAACTCGAGAAAACTTTGATCCACTTCAATGTTCTTCAGGGAAGATTGAATAAGAATCGATTTTCTTCATTGCTCTTTAGGAAGACCAAATTTGAAAGAAGAAGAAGAATCTGTTCCACTAGTCTTTAGGGGCGATTAGACTCAAGAAAACTTTAATCCACTTTACTGCTCTTAGGAATGATCGAAACAGAATCGATTTGCATCACTGCTCTTCAGGAAGACCAAATATGAAAATCAAACATTGCTAATCATTAGCGTATTGTTTGAGAATTTGAAATGAGCACACCCAAAGGTTTAGAATCTGGGAGAATATTTCAAAATCAATTTCCCCTGTGGAAATTTGTCTCACAACCACCAGATATGGGAATCTGACTTGACTCGAATGCCATTTGAACCTCTCCCTTCTTGGGATCTTGAATTGGCTGATGGCATCTACTTGTCATAAATTTGTAGTTTTCTTGAAAAACCTATAAAATATTTATCTTGAAAATGCAACGCATATGAATAATGAATGCAGTGATGCAATTCATTTATTAATCTTTTGAGAAAATGAAAAGGTCTTTAAGAAAGACAAAATTAGAACTTTCATCAAAACGACCCAAAATAGATAAGGTTAATTTCCTGAGTCTTATAGAAGACCATGTTGAGGTTTCTAGGGAAACGATCTCAAGAAC
The DNA here is from genome assembly GCF_006381635.1 of Hibiscus syriacus. Lineage (NCBI taxonomy): Eukaryota > Viridiplantae > Streptophyta > Magnoliopsida > Malvales > Malvaceae > Hibiscus > Hibiscus syriacus. The sequence goes on along the minus strand of NW_024062296.1, from coordinate 1,001,910 downwards.
GACTAAAATGAACTTTCTAGCACACAAATCCTAAGAGAGTCAAGATTGAAGAAAACATTACAGAAAGACTGACTCCTCTATACGAGAAAGCCAAGTTGAGGAAAGATACTACTGAAAGGTTGACTCTTCTTTGTAAGAAATTCAAAAAGGACAATACTAAAAGATCGACTTCTTTTCGTGAGAAAGTCAAGAATAAAAATACTGAACAATTGACTTCTCTTCACGATAAACTCAAGAATGACAATACTAACAATTGACTTATCTTCATGAGAAAGTCAAGAATAACAAAGATTGACTTCTCTTCACGAGGAAGTCAAGAATAACATTGGGAGATTAACTCCTATTTCAATATGTTCAATCATTTTTCAAAGAAAAGTTTGTTTTCTAAATTTGAAACTTTCCTCATTTGATTTTCCCCAATCTCACGTGTGCAGGTCCTTTTAATCGATTGATTCGTTTCTCCATACCTGAGAATCTTTGTTTTCCTCCTACATATGATGGTCAAATTTTGGAAATAGTTTATTGGGTAAAAAACTTTGGAAATCGCTTTCTCATTTTTTTGAAAATAATGTTAAAACATCCTACCCGAAGGTCTTATCGATGGCCCGAAGGACTGGTCATCTTGCTCGAAAGACTGACAAATGACCCGAAGAATCATGCTAGAAAGACTTATTGATGGCTTGAAGGACTTGCCAATTTTGGAAATAATTTACTAGTTAAGAAACTTTGGAAATTGCTTTCTTACTTTTCAAAAATTTATTTTTCTAAAAACACAAAATGATAAACTTTAGAAATCACATTCTCATTTTTTTTGGAAATCATGTGAAAATATCCTGCCTGAATGTCTTATAGATGGCCCGAAGTACTTATCATCTAGCTCGAAAGAGTTGTATATGACCCGCAAGATTTAATCATCATGCTCGAAAGACTTACTGATGGCCCGAAAGACATACCAATTTGGGAAATAGTTTACTGGGTAAGAAATTTTGGAAATCGTATTCTTACTTTTCAAAAAATTCATTTTCTAAAAATACTAAATATGAAACTTTAGAAATCGGTTTCTTATTTTTCAAATTCATGTGAAAACATCCTACCTGAAGGTCTTACGGATGGACCGAAGGACTTATTATCTCGCTCGAAAGACTTAAAGATGACCCGAAGATTTAATCATCATGCTCGAAAGACTTACTGATGGCCCGAAGGACTTAAAAATTTGGGAAATAGTTTACTGGGTAAGAAACTTTGGAAATTATTTTCTTACTTCTCAAAAATTTCATTTTTTGAAAATACTAAATGAGAAACTTTGGAAATTGATTTATCATTTTTCAAATTCATGTGAAAACATCCTACCCGAAGGTCTTACGAATTGCCCGAAGGACTTATCGTCTTGCTCAGAAGACTGACAGATGGCCCGAATAACTTAATCATCATGCTCGAAAGACTTATTGATGGCCCGAAGGACTTACTAAGTAAGAAACTTTGGAAATCATTTTCTTACTTCTCAAAATGCAAAAAAGGTTAAATGAGAAACTTTGGAAATCGCTTTCCCATTTTTCAAATTTATGTGAAAACATCCTACCGGAAGGTCTTACGGATGGCCCGAAGGACTTATCATCTTGCTTGAAAGACTTACAGATGACCCAAAGGATTTAATCATCATGCTTGAAAGACTTACCGATGGCTCGAAGGACTTACTAACTAAGAAACTTTGGAAATCGTTTTCTTACTTTTCAAAAATTTCATTTTCAGAAAATATTTAAATGAGAAACTTTGAAAATCATTTTCTCATTTTTCAAAATAACTTAATGGTTGGGTAACATGCCCCACTTCAAAGTAATGTTTCTTCTGTGGATTAGCCCCTATTCTTCAAGTTCTATCTCTCTAAACATGATTTCTTGTATTTGAGGTTTGAATTCTACCTTCCACTTGTTAAGATTTTGACATCATGAATCTTCTCTTTTCACATGAAGATATGTAAAAATCATACGTATAGCAATTTATGAAATTTGAATGCAATGTAATGCATTTTCTTTTATGCCAATGATGTTCTCATGCATGCGTAAATGCTTATTAAAATTTCTTTTGACTCCAAAGTGGGGAGCCAGATCTTTTCCTTATGATCACTCTTCACTAGAGTTTACTCAGATATTAGTGTAGTAACTTATGATTTCAAGCTTGCAACTTTGAAGAGCCATCTGATCATCTTATGTCTTTTGCATCTTTTTTTCCTCTCATCTGCATTAAACTCCCATAAGAAATGTTTCCTGAATTCTTGGTGCAGTCAGTAATATGATCTTGATGCCTATTTCTATCCTTGACTCAATTGTTGTCAAATTGTTCTTCCATGACCTTAAAGTTGACTGATGTGTGGCTAGTTTGCTTTTCAAGGTAAGCCATGCGTAAATTCATGGTATTCCCCTGATACTCCAAGTTGTGAGACTCACTCTCAATGTCTTTCGGTCTGAACCTTATTATCTGCACATGATTTGGATTTTTGGCCATGCCTCAAAGTGGGTATTCTTATAGCTCATCCTTATTTAGGTGCCAAAATTTTATACTTGATTGGTCTCACTCTTGCATTTTTACTGCGAGTTGGGTTGTGTTCCCTTTTTCAAATAAGGCGATCATCTGCTTCTCGACGGTTTGCTGACAACGTCACAATAAATTGTTACAAGTTCTATCATCCAGTTCTTCTATTCTCTTAGACTATTTGCTTTCAAGATTGTGTAAAGCTTTATTATTCTTGGCATCATTTATTCTCTTTCTCCAATAGAGGCAGAATGAGCCTCATCCGCTTTAAGGACCTTTTGCATTTGAGACTGTCCTATTTGAAAATGTTTTTCTCCTTTTTTTTAGAAATCAAATAATAAAATAATTTTGTAAAGTATTACTCCTTAATTCAGGCTCAAAATTGAAACAAATCATAAAAATGAATTAACATAATATCAAAAGAATCAACAACTCTTTTAATATTTTTAATGTTGTAGCTCTTTGACAAGTGTCAAAATTGATGGGTTGGCTTCAGGTTGGCTTCCTCTTTTCCAAGGTTTTAGTCATCAAAGATGTCCTTTTTTGATCCTTGTGAACATTATAGCATGCCCCTCTTTATTGGCTTGGTATTTTAACTGGATGCGAACAAAATGATGCAGCTAGTATATTCAATTACTAGACTTTCTAGAACACTTCTATTTCAGTTCTCTGAAATCTTCCATTTGCTTAAGCTTCACAATCTTCCTTAGAAGAGGTAGTGTGAAGACATCAATATAAATATAAAATCATGAATGATTGTGTGAGGTCGACTATAACAGGTCTTCCTCAACTCCCTTAGTCCATTTTACAGAAACTCGTTATTCGATAAATTTGATTTAATTTGACATTGTTTGGCTAGCTAAATTCAGTTTTATTGTAATTGGCTTTATCGGGCTAGCTAAAGGGTCCATCTCATCACAAAGTCTTCGACTTAACAATTACAGTGGAGCAATGTAATACCCAAATATCAGGTCGGTGACCATAATGAAAGGATTTAAAATTTGGATGATTTAATTTGAATAAATGGTAAAGTACAATAAATGAATTAAGATATTGTGTTTAAGACCTATTAGTAAGAATGGATGAATGAAGGGCTATTTTGGTCATTTAGGGGCAAACGGATTTAAAAGTTTATTTTATTAGGGATATTTAAGAAGAGGAAAAGGGGAAACTTTGCTAAGTTATCTTTTTCTTCTCTTTTGCTCGTCACGTGTTCTCCTCTACAGCCAAAGGCAAGTTTTCTTCAAGTTGGTTTTTTGATACATGCACCAGAGTCCATAATACATGCTTCTTTGGACTAATGTTTCTACTCGAACCTAATAGAAGAACAAAGTCTCGAAGATTCAAAGCATATCTATTCGGTAAGTATAATGTGAATGAATCATTAAACGATTCTAATGTTTCTCCCTTTAATGTTTCAGATTCGAGGTTGAATCTTTTTGAAGAAAGGGAGGATGATACATGCATCACAAGGCTCACATCAAAGGAAGAAGTAATAACTCTTCCAAATGATCCACTCGTCCAAGCATTGGAAAAGAAGATCATAACAGAAGGAGACTTACGATGACTTTTTGAATGGGATCCTGATCTTATTTAGTCAAGATGTCTGGAGATACGACCGTCTGTCTCTTATCTTTCCAACGGTTCTTGAATCGCATCAATCCGATATCGGGAACTCAATATATGGCTATTTTACTGAAGACGGTGCATGCAGAAAATCCTATACGGGATTAATACGGGATTTTGTAAATATTACGAATTTTCAATATTTTTATTGATTATTTGTAATATAACTTAATATAGGATGATGAATTATCTTTTAGGATTAGATTTATTATTTTATTAGGAATTAAGATTGGGTTAAAAATATTATCTTTAGTTATTATTATTTTATTAGGAATTAGAGTTAATATATTTTTAGTTTATTATTATTTTATTCATTAGTTATTTAGGACCTTTAGAACTCAGCCCCTATATAAAGGAGGCTTCATTAAACTTTGTAATGGAAGATTTCTTTGATTAATAATACAACGAGAGTTTATTTTTGCAAGTGTTGATTGCCTTGTGCCTTCGAAGCTTCTTCTCCTGGAGTTCTTTCAAGTTCTTGTGAGGGAGATTAATCTTCACACTCCAATTTGCCTTTTCATCGTGACTAGGAGGGTTGGTTAGAGTCATATTATCGTGTTTTCCTTTTTCATTGCGACTAGGAGGGCTCGATAGGACACTTATCCATCTATTTTCCACAAATCCATCTTCACCATCATCATCTTTACTGTTCACCTTCATAAGGGAGATCTTTTGATTTCTTGATTATCATACTTTATTTTCAATTTATTTATATTTTGTTTATCTTGTTCTAATCTTGTTTCTTACCTTGTTTCCAGCACTTAAACTCTAAAATACCCTAGCTGCTACCGCCACCTTCCTCTATTCATCTTCTTTGTTCTTCATCGAGTCTAGAGCTTTCTAGGTTTGATTCTTCAACAAGAGCAACGTTCATTAACCTGCCACTGCTTCCCTATCATTTTTACGTTAGTTTATGGGCTAGTTTTGAAATCCTAAGTGATATAGAGGCTTAAAGAATGTTCAAGGAGGATTAAAACTAATAGATGAATGATTTATTTGAGATTGAAGAAAATAAATTTTTGAGTGATATGTTGAAATATGAGTTTTTATTTAGGTTTCCAAGTATATTTCACTTGCAAAGAAGTAAATAAGAGATTAGAAGCCTTGAAAGTGATTAAAAACATGTATGAAAATGTTGTGTGGTTCTTAGTTTGAGATGTTCTTTGGAGATTTTAGATGTTATAAGAAGTTAAATGGTGGAAAGTTAGTTGGGTTTAATGATGATAAGTTTAAGGGTATTGTTGGAGGTAAAAGAAAGCGAATTAAACGAAATTTGGGTAAACATTTGAATTAAAAAAATGGAAAATATGGGTACTGGAAGAGTAGTACCGATACTATAGGTTTAAATTTGAGGAAATTCGATGAACAATATTGATACTAATGCAAGTAGTATCGATACTGTTGTGGGTATCGATACTAAGAGAAATATATCGATACTATAGATTCCAGAATGTAAAAAAGGTATCGATAGTGAAAGGAGTATCGGTACCATAGTATAAAAGTATTGATACCATAGTAAGGTTATCGATACTGTTGAGCCTGGAATTTTAAGATAGGATGAATTTTAATAGAAATTGAAAATAATAGTACTTTTTAAGTATTATTAAAAGAATAAATGTTAGAAAGTATACTAACATTTGTATGGTATTTGTAATAATGGATTCTTGTGTAGATCGTAATCGAGCTCTAGAGTCAAGTAAGAAAAAGGGCAAAGATAAAGTTGTCGAATAGCTGGACATCCTTAAAGTATATAAGTGAGGCATATCAGGTGAGTGCATTTATTGTACTTATATGAGATGAGGAAGACTCGCGATAAGTCAACCTCAAAGGTCTTGTAAATGTATGTTTTACAGTATTTTGATATATTTTCATAATGTATATGGGAATGATGTTATGAATAAGTTTTAGAGTATGAACTGCTCTAAAATGAATAGATAAATGTTGATGTTGTTTATTGGTTATTGATGTTACAGAAATAAAGGTTTAAATATATAGATTTGACTTAAAAGCCCATTATATGTGAATTGAGAGTTATTGGTGCATTTCGACCATACTTTGTGTATGATAGTATCGATCAATATTTTTTAATGCATAACGGTGCATTTTCGGCATAAAAGGTTCCACCCATGGTATTCATAATAAGGTGAATTATTATTTTGACAAACTTCGTGTATGAAAGTTATCGATCGATTTTGCTTAATGTGTAACGGTGCATTTTCGGCATAAACGGTACCGCCCATGGTATTCATAATGAGGTGAATTACCATTTCGGCACTTCGATGTAACGCGTGTACCTTGCATTCTCAGTCGATATAGATTGGGAAAAATAAAAGATAATTGGAAAATTACAGATAAATATGTATGTTGGACATACTAAGAATAGTTTCAATGACTATATGAATAAAATTTGGTTTAAATGAGAAGGTTTTTAAATGATTCTTATAAAGTATATGATTTATTTTGTATTTTGATAGTCATGATATACTTGTGTATAAATTACATTTTCTTTACATTATGATGCCTCATTAAGTAAATAGTTAGCATGTGTTGATTTTACATGTAGGAAATAGCAAAGATAGAAGAGTAAGGAGTGCAGCAGAGATCATCAACCTAAGGTTGACTCATCAGTAACTGTAGGACATTTATATCTTCTTTTGATAATTAGATGCCATGAATTTTAATTTAAGAAAATGATATGGAATGTATTAAAGTTATAATTTTGTAATATGTTACAACGAATGTTTTATTTTATATTAAAATGTTTTGTTTTTTTTCGAAACAAAAGTTTATAGGTTTACAAATATGAAAATGTTTTTAAAAGTCATAAAACACTTGTGAATTGTGTACGGAAACGTATACGGGAAATGAGTGCTACATTTATTGGTATCAGAGCTATAGGTTTACCCGAATCTCAAGCCGAAATCAGGTTTATTTGACTTTAAAAAGGGTTACATGCCACTAAGATTATCAAGGTTACTGATATGGTGTCATTGGAATATGATTGATGTCTCTCCTTACTAACTTGAGTGTTATTATTATGTATGTCCTATTATATGTAGGAATCTTAGAACTTGCGAAGAGCAGTTGAACAAGAAATTAGGGAAGGATTGAGTAGCGAAAGCTATGAGGCTAATAGCGAGCATCCGATTCCATCTGAAAATGCTAGTGCACCTACACATTAGTGTATGTCTGTGCCAGAATTTGGAGCTTTTATGCAAGCTCTCAATGCCATTCTGACTCAGTTCTAACCTCCTCTACCTCCACCTGCTCCTCTAGCACCGTGAATGTTGATCCCAAAAGAGCTGAAGAGTTTAGGAGCTCCTGAGTTCCGGGGAGAAGAAGATGAAGGTCCTATATAGAATGACTTATGGCTAAATGATGTTATGATAATGGTTGAAAGTCTTCACTGGTTGAAAGTCTTCACTGCTTGAATTCAGAAAAAGTTGAGTGGAGTTTTATCTTTACTTCGGGTATCAGCTCGAGTATGATGGTCAAATACTACAATGTATGCACCACCAGAGCAAATGACATGGCAATTCTTTCCAAATGAAATTAAGAACAAGTATGTTGTTGAGTAGTTAAGATGGGAGATGCTTCTAAAGTTCCTTAATTTGAAACAAGGTGATCGAACAGTATATGAGTACGAGGCTGAGTACAATAAGCTGAGCCGTTTTTCTACTGAGGTAGTTTTAATGACATGGCTCGACATGATTGGTTCATTAAAGGTTTGAGGCCAAAGTTGAAAAAAAAAATATGTTAGCTTTGAACTTGCCTAGCCTACAAGAAGTTATAAACCGAGCTAATGCTATTGAAAGAGCTCAAGAGGAAACTCTAGTAGCTAAACAGAATATGCAGATGGGGAAAAGACTTGGAATGTCTTTAATTCCCCATCAGGCTATGAGAGGAAAGGGCTCCAGTTCTAGATATAATGATAGAGATGGTTTTATTACAGCTTCACAAAAAACTAAACAATCTCAGTCATTTGTTGCTAGCTCGGGTAGAGCATTTGGGGAGAGAACTCCATGTCATACATATGGTAAATTTCTCCTTGGAGTATACAAATTTCTCAATGGAGCTTGTTTCTAGTGTGGTGAAACTGGTCACTATGCCCAAAACGGTCTTAAGAAATCTGGGGATAATTCAACACAATATGAGAGATATGTGGTAGCTTCTAATAGGAGCATAGGTACATTCCATTTTTTTGATAAATTGGTTGACCCTGGTTATACACACTCTTACATTAGTAAAATGTTGTTTAAAACTAGAGGAATTCCTTTAGAACCAATTTTCAGTGAGATAATAGAGGTAAACCCTATGGGTCATAGTGCAAGAGTAACGCTGGAATCTAAAAAATGTCTAATAAAGATTTAAGGGGTTGTGCTCCCGACAAACTTGATAGAGTTCCTTTTGATGAGTTTCAAATCATTTTGGGCATGGATTAGTTGTCTCCACATCATGGATGGGTTGATTTTCGCAAGAAACAATTATTTTTTAAGGATGCAGAAGGCTCAAAAATCGTAGTGATCGGTGAAAAAGATGTCCATGACTGCAAAGAAAATGATGTCAAAAGGATGTATAGCTTTCTTAGCTAATGTGATAGGAACTCGAGTATCAGAAGTGAGAGTAGATGATATTCCAATAGTTAGGGAGTTTTCAGATGTTTTTCTAAAAGAATTATCGGGTTTACCTCCAGACCGGGAGGTGGAATTCAAGATTAAGGTTTAACCGGGTATCGAACCAATTTCTATGGATCCATATCGAATGGCTCCAATGGAGTTAAGAGAATTAAAGGTCCAATTGCAGGAGCTACTTGATAAGGGATTTGTCAGACCCAGTGTTTCTCTTTGGGGAGCACCTGTTCTTTTTGTGAAAAAGAATGACGGGTCTATGTGATTATGCATCGACTATCGTGAGTTAAATAAAGTGACTATAAAGAATAAGTATCCTCTACCGAGGATTGATGATATGTTTGATCAACTGAAAGGAAAAATAGTGTTCTCTAAGATAGACCTGAGGTCTGGTACCACCAATTAAAGATAAAAGAGGATGATATTTCAAAGACAGCTTTTCGGACTCGGTATGGACACTATGATTTCATGGTGATACCATTTGGATTGACTAATGCTCCTACAGCATTTATGGACTTGATGAACCGAGTATTCTAACCTTACTTGGATCAATTCATGGTGGTATTTATCGATAATATTTTGGTGTATTCCAAGTCAATAGAGGAGCATGATGTATGTCAAATTATCCAAGTGTGAATTTTGGTTAGCTGAGATTGTTTTCCTTGGTCATATATTCTCCGCATAAGGCATCAGAGTAGATCCCAAAAAGATTCAAGTGGCAACCCCCAATGAATGTTTCTGAAGTTCAGAGTTTCTTGGGGCTTGCTAGTTATTATAGACGATTTATGAAGAACTTCTCAATGTTAGCTTCGCCACTAACTAAGTTGCTACAGAAATATGTGCCTTTTGTTTGGATAGAGAAATACCAATAAAGTTTTGAAATGTTAAAGAGAATCATAACAGAGGCCCTAGTGCTTGTACAACTTGAGTCAGGTAAAGACTATGTAGTCTTTAGTGATGCATCTCATAATGGGTTGGGATGTGTGCTTATGCAAGATGGAAAGGTTGTGGCTTATGCCTCAAGACAATTGAAGAATCAAGAGAGAAATTACCCGGCTCATGACTTAGAATTGGCAGCGGTCGTACTTGCTTTGAAAATTTGGCGTCATTATATATACGATGAATAGTGCCATATTTATACATATCACAAGAGTTTAAAGTATTTTTTGACTCAAAAAGAACTAAACTTAAGGAAAATAAGATGGATTGAGCTATTAAAAGATTATGAGTTGATGATTGATTATCATCTAGGAAAAGCTAATGTGGCAGATAATGCACTTAGTTTAAAGACTCTTGCAGCTCTACGATCTTTGGATGCACATATTTCAGTAAAGGAAGATGAGACTTTAATTGTTGATCTTAAGCTAAAACTGATACTTTTATATTGGATAAAAGAGCTGCAAGAACAAGATGGAGCATGTTTGACTAAAATTGCTCAAGGAAAAAAACATGAGGCTAAAGACTTCGAAATAAGAAGTGATTGATGTTTATATTATCATGGAAGACTTTGCATTCCAGATAATGAAGAATTAAAGAAATATATTCTTTTTGAGGAACATTATAATCCTTTGACGATGTACCCATGCGGAATTAAGATGTATCAAGATATAAAGAGTTGTTATTGGTGGCCTGGTATGAAAAGAGTTGTATCGGAGTTTGTTGTAAAATGTTTGACATGTCAACATGTTAAAGCTGAATATCAAATGCCTTTCAGATTGCTATAACTGATATCCATTCCCGAGTGGAAGTGGGAACGAGTTATAATGGATTTTATTTCGAGGCTACCTTTGTCACCCGGTAAAAAAAGGACTTAATATGGGTAATTGTGGATAGATTGACCAAGACAACTCACTTTATTCCAGTTCAGATGATTACTCAATGGATAAATATGAAGAATTATATATAAACAAGATAGTTTGGCTACATGGAGTGCCTATATCGATAGTGTCCGATCGAGACCCAAGGTTTACTTCAAGATTCTGGAAGTCTTTGTATGAGGCATTGGGTACTCAATTGAATTTCAGCACAACTTTTCATCCGCAAACAGATGGGCAGTCAGAGCGAACTATTCAGGTATTGAAGGATATGCTAAGGGCATGTGTAATTGAGTTCAAAGGATTATGGGAAAGGTATTTTCCTTTAGCAAAATTTTCTTATAACAACCGTTACCAATTGAGTATTAAGATGGCTCCGTATGAAGCTTTGTATAGGAGGAAGTGTCGAACACCATTAAATTGGTTTGAACTAAAAGATCAAGACCTAGTTGGCTCGAATTTGATGAAAGAAATGGAAGACAAAGTGAAAGTTATCTAGGATAATCATAAATAGCCTCCGATTAAAAAAAGTCTTATGTTGATTTAAAGAAAAGAGATTGAATTTCAAGGGGGAGAAAATGTATTTCAGAAAGTATCACCTTGGAAGAAAGTATTGATATTTGGGCACAAAGGAAAGCTGAGTCCGAGATTCATTGGACCTTATGAGATTTTGAAAAGGGTTGGACCAGTAGCTTATCAGTTAGTTTTACCTCCTGATATGGACAAGATCCACAATGTCTTTGACGTGTCGATGCTCAGAAGGTACCGATCAAATCCATCCCATATTATCATCCCAGAGGAAATAGAGATCCAACCAGTTCTGACTTGCGAGGAAGAACTAGTGCGGATCTTGGCTCGAGGAAGCAAAGAATTGCATAACAAGAAGATTCCTATAGTTAAAGTACATTGGCAAAACCATAAGGTAGAAAAAGCTACTTGGGAAAGAGAAGAGGACATGAGGAAACAGTTTCCACACCTCTTCGTATCAGGTATTTCTTAAAATTCGATGACGGATTTTTTTAAGGGAAAATTGTAATACCCAAAATATCGGATCGGTGACCATAATGAAATGATTTAAAATTTAGAGGATTTAATTCGAATAAATGGTAAAGTACAAGAAGTAAATTACGAAATTGTGTTTAAGACCTATTAGTAAGAAAAAATTAATGAAGGGCATTTTGGTCCTTTAGGGGAAAATGGATTTAAAAGTTTATTTTATTATGGATATTTAAGAAGAGGAAAAGGGGAAAGTTAGCTAAGTTATCTTCTTCATCTCTTTTGCTCGTCCCGTGCTCTCCTCCATAGCCTAAGGTAAACTTTCTTCAAGTTGGTTTTTCCTTTAGTTTATGGGCTAGTTTAGAAACCTTAAGTGATATAGAGGCTTAAGGAAAATTCAAGGAGGATTAAAACTAAGAGATGAGTGATTTATTCGATATTGAAGAAAATGGGTTTTTGATTGATATGTTGAAATATGAGTTTTTATTGAGGTTTACACGTATATTTGACTTGTCAAAGAAGTAAATAAGAGATTAGTGGCCTTGAAAGTGATTAAAAATGTATGAAAAAGTAATGTGATTCTTAGTTTAGGATGTTCTTTGGAGATTTTAGATGTTATAAGAAGCTAAATAGAGGAAAGTTAGTTGGGTTTAGTGATGATAAGTTTAAGGGTATTGTTGGAGGTAAAATAAAAAGAATTAAAAGAAATTTAGGTAAAAATTTGAATTGAAAAATGAAAAATATTGGTAAGGGTATCGGTACTGGAAGAACAATACTGGTACTATAGGTTTAAATTTGAGGAAATTCGATGAATAGTATCGATACTAATGCAAGTTGTATCGATACTGCTGTGGGTATCGATACTATGGATTCCAGAATGTAAAAATAGTATCGATACTGAAAGGAGTACCAGTACCATAGTATAAAAGTATAGATACCATAATAGGGGTACCGATACTGTTGAGCCTGGAATTTTAAGATAGGATGAGTTTTAATAAAAATTGAAAATAATAATACTTTTTAATTATTATAAAAAAATAAATGTTAGAAAGTATACTAACATTTTTATGGTATGTGCAATAATGGATGCTTGTGCATATCGTAACCAAGCTCCAGAGTCAAGCAAGAAAAAGCGCAAAGATAAAGTTGTTGAATAGTTGGACATCTTTAAAGCATACTAGTGAGGCATATCAGGTGAGTGCATTTATTGTACTTATATGAGATGAGGAAGACTACCGATAAGTCAACCTCGAAGGTCTTGTTAAATGTATGTTTTATAGTATTTTGATATATTTTCATGATGTGTATGGTAATGATGTTATGAATAAGTTTTAGAGTATGAACTGCTCGAAAATTAATAGATGAATGTTGATGTTGTTCAATGGTTATCGATATTGCAGAAATAAATGTTTAAATCTGTGGATTTGACTTAAAAGCCCATTGTATGTGCATTAAGAGTTTAGGTGCATTTTGACCTACTTTGTGCATGATAGTATCTATCAATTTTGTTTAATGCATAACGGTGTATTTTCGGCATAAAATGTACCACCCATGGTATTCATAATGAGGTGAATTACCATTTCGACATACTTCGTGTATGAAAGTTATCGATCACTTTTGCTTAATGCATAACGGTGCATTTTCGGCATAAAATGTGCCACACATGGTATTCATAATGAGGTGAATTACCATTTCGGCACTTCAATGCAACGCATGTACCTTGCATTCTCAATCGACATACATTGGGTAAAATAAAAGATAATTGGAAAAATACGGATAGATAGATATGTTGGGCATACTAAGAATAGTTTTGATGACTATGAAAGAAACTTAGTTTAACTGAGATGGTTTTTAAATGATTCTTATGGAGTATACGATTTATTTCATATTTAGATGACATGTATTTGAATTTAAGAATATGGTCTGGAATGTATTAAAGTTATAATTTTGTAATAGTTTACAACGAATGTTTTATTTTATATTAAAATGTTTTGTTTTATTTTCGAAACAAAATTTTATGGGTTTACAAATAAGAAAATGTTTGTAAAAGTCATGTGACACTTGTGACTTATGTACGGAAACATATATGGGGAATGGGTGTTACAAGAAAACATCGAACTGCCAATTACCCGAGCAATGTAATGGTTTGAATACAATTTATTCATAAAGATGGGGCTTTTGAGTTTCCTTTATAACCAATTGCTTTAGTGGAATAGCTCAGCTTTATTGTATAATCTATAATAATAATTTATTAACCTTTTGAATATTCATATTAGAATTTCTTAAGCTCATCGAGAAGAACCTGTTATAGTTTATGTGTCTTTGATTGCCAAACAATCTCATATTTAGAGTTCAGTTCCCAAACAATTGACCTATACTAAATCCATCCACTCTTATGATCATCACTGAACGTCCTCAATAGAAGTGTATTCTAGTCAATTTTGTAGCGTCATACACAAGAGATGGCCCATGTTGTATGCTCCTATGCATACATAAATACCAAGCCTCTTGTTCATTTTCTTATGAGAGGAAAAGGCTATATTGGTGTTTGCAAGAGAATATTATGGTGTTCGAGTGTATCTTCTTGGGTAAGGTCCAGGGTCTTTATTTTATCAGGGTTAAGTCTTGTCACTTTTTCAAAGATTTATAACTCTAATTATTTAAAAGTTTTTGCTTCAATTGATATCCAAAGAACTGCAAGATTCCAAATCCGATTTAATGTTCACCATCCCTAAAGTAGCACAAATTCATTTAAATATCCTTACAAAAAAAACTGAGAAATGATAATAAAAAAACAAATTCAAACATGATGCTGCAAATTGAATAAAGCACCATGATGGATGAAATGATCTCTTCCTAATTAGGATGCCCCATTACTCATCAGACGTGTGGATGCTCGACAGGATCTTCAGGGTTGTTACAATCTAATGCCCTATTTTCCAAAAAAAAAAAAACTCATGTCTCTGAATCGAAAAGATTATGTAACTTGCTCTTCTACGCCCCATGGTTCTAAGGGGCATGCCCCAAACTTCATATCACTGGCTCTCTAATCTTCTTTAGGCACGAACGAGTGACCTCAATTTACCTTCAATATTTCCATCACAAGATTCTCTGCAAGTTACCACCAGGATCCATGATTAATACAAGTTAAGATACAATGTATATTATGCAATGTATAGTATAGATGTGAATGTAAAAATGCACATTCAAATTTGAAAATACAGAAATGGGAATGCAAAATGTGCGATGCAAATGCATGTATGCAAAAGGTGTCTTTCCAGAGTGAGCATCTTAAAATAATTTTCATTGAACACAAGGATTTTGATATGTCAAACAAACTTTACATGTAAGGGATAGCCTTAACTCCTAACTTTTCTATTTCTCTCAGAAGTCGAGTTAACTTCCTCTTATGCTCGGGTTCTGAGTTGTCAATCTACTTTAATTTTCTTGTAAAGCCAGCTAAATCAATCAACTTGTGAGCCACATTGCTTTCTTGGATCATTGCTTCTTTTATGTCGTCGTCCTTTTCTTCCATCTTATATGACAATTCTCGGAGCAATAAACAAAGTTGTTCATTTTTCCTCGTAAGAAAGACATTGTTGTTATGAATTTCTCGTGTATTATCTCCATGATCATATATAATCCTTATCAATGTCTTGTTCTGGGCTCTAGTGGCTTCTATCTTGGCATCATTATCATGTTGGAGGCGCTGATATGAGCTTCCATATTGGCTATGGACATATTCAACACCTGATTTTTGGCTTGACATCTTCCTAAATCATTAACAGTTGTCTTGTGCCTTTCTTCTGTAATCCATAAATCATGAGAGGATTTCTTGTCTTGACCTTCATGCACCTTGCAATTCTTTCTCCAGTGTTCAGAGTCATTTTTTCAGTTTTGTGACCCTTGTTGTCTACTCCTCTGGGGTACCTGAGCTTCGTACCCTAGTAAATCTTCATTTTCCTGGATACCCCACTAATATCCTTATCTTTGACCACTTTTGGCTCCAACCCATCAGGATAATTAGTTACCAAACTAGGTCGAACCCTTGCAATGGAATGTCCTTGAGCTCCGACATCATACCATTTTGGATACGGAGGCCGCCAAGGTCTCTCATAATGTGAGGCCACCTCTCAAGCTTCTAAAAGCTTATTATACAACTCATTATAGAATAAAGGGATATGATCAAAATAAGAGCCACCTCCCGACTTGGATTGAACTGGAATGTTCAAGTTCATTTATCCTGACGTTGCAAGTATACTCTCAAATGCCCAGGAGTTCTGATTACATGGTTTCTTTTCATCTTTCTGAATTTCTATAGGGGTCACCATTTCCTTGATATCTCCTGACAACTTCTTGATGTGAATGGTGATTGTGTGTGATTTCTCAGATTGGCTAGAATCAACTTGTTCTAAAGTAATCCCTTGTGTATTCAACATTGCAAGATTATTTTCATCGAGCTCTTTCTTTTCTTTTGCATAAGTCTCTTTTCCTTTGGCCAATGTGCTATTATATCCATCATCTTGGATGTTTACTCTTTCACTTCTCTTATCTTTTTTTACTCTTCGTCGAACACACGGTCCTTGGGCGCATAGCTCTCCACTATTCTTAGAGGTTCCTCAGGATGCCATTCCCTAGCTGTGTTATAGTTTACTTGATCATGAAACCCTTTGTCCATAATGAAAATCTTTTACTCTGATGACCACATTTCTTCATTTAAATTCACCCATTGTGAATATGTGATCTCTAGATTTCCATTTTCGTGGGATTCTCCAAGAGGAAAACGGCCTTGATATCTTGTGAAGAAACTTCTCACTATTGTCTAAATTATCATCTGACTAGTTGATACCATATTTTTCTTTGTTTAATGGGATTCTTCAATCAATCTTTGAGTTCTTCTGTCATCTATCAACATTGTTTGTAAGTCGTCGCCCTTACGGAGTTTAATATCTAGTTATGAAACTCTTATGTCGATATAAATGCCTTCTGATTTGATCAATCACTTGTGAATTAACTCCTTGTTTAGTTATGATGTGCAAATACAAACGGAACATAAGAAAGATAAAAATAAGATAAAACAAAAGAAATTGTTGGTATCACTTAACCAAAAAGTAGAAGAAATATTTAGAAAAGGAAAATATCCTACCCAACATGGTATCTACCCTGACATGCTTTTATAATAGTTCTACCGAGACATGTTTTCCACCCCCATAAATCCTAGCCTCATGCCAACTAGTTTGCATGTTTGTTTGAAAAAATGAACCTAACCGCATGCTCTTATAATTCTCATGCTTTTTACAAAATAAATAAATAAATTCAAGGAAAATGATAGAGTGAGTTTCCTCTTTTATGACTTTTGAAGAACTACAGACAAAATTTCGGAACAAAACAGATAGAGTTTTGGTACTACTAAAAGGGTCCTCGAATTATTCTTTGTTGGTGCTCCCTTGGGCCAGCCAGATTCTCGATCCTCACCCCTTATAGGCTTAAACAGGTTGACTTTAATTCGAGAGGATGCATTTCCCTATATTCATGCAATGAATTTTAATGTTTCACTTATAAACACAAGGCATATGTACCCCAAAGGTTACTTGCTAAAGCCAATACGGAGAAAACAATTTCTCACGTAAGCATAGCATTCACCCCTATCTAACGGGACAGAGCACAGTTAGAAGGCTCTAAATACTCGAACAGTTATAGTGCGAGAGGGGGAAAACTCACAACCCTTTTCCTCGATTCTAAAACAACCAGACTAAAAAATGGTCAGAAATCAAAACATGTAAATCACATATTAGTACAACTAATAAATAAACAATGTACAATACGATGCAACCAAAACATGAGGATAAAAATTTAAATAACATTCGAATTTACCAATTTTTATTTAAACAACGACATAATCGATTACGGTCTGACACTCTAATGTCCCTAGTGGAGTCGCCAAGTTGTTGGAACAGTCCTTAAGCTTTTTAGGGCTATTTCGGGGATCGATCCAACTTAATCTTGGAAAGGGTTGGATTTTAAAATAAATGTATAAATAAATAAATTTAGAGTCGCCACCGACCTTTGGGTTAGGTAGGTCAAATACCTAAAAATACCTATTAAAATAATTTTAAGAAAAATAATTTTAAAAGATAAAAAATGATATGCGTTTAACCAGAAATTCATTTTGAAAAAGAGTTCGTGAGTCGATTACGCGTGGGAAAGGATTAGAACCCCACAGCACCCGAAATCGGTACGTAAGTGATCATATGTCATCTGAATGTTGAAATTGATAAACTTGAATATATATATTTAAATTATGATCCTACTTTATACAAATTAGAAGGGGTATTATCTTGTACGAATAATTCTCGAAAATACCTTCCTTGTCAGTTAAGGGGCATTTCCATGGATTCTCCCTACGAAATAATATTACCCTAATTTTTAATGGATTACATACATTAAATAAATATATGTATATATAAAAAATATTGAGATGTAAAAAAGAAAATATTTATTGTTTCATACGAACAATTCTAGGAAATGAAATCCTTATCAGTTAAGGCATGCTTCCATAAATTCATCATACGACATCTTATCTCAATACAATATGCTTTTACAATAAAGAAAAACCGACGAGGAGAAACGTAAATGTGAGTAATAGGAAATTAAACGAATATGAAAATGGGTAACCAGAGTAAAAGGATAGTAACTTAAGGGTTAAGTTGTGAAATCAACGAAAAACATGGCTATAAAAAAATATTGTATAATTCCAACACTGTAATCGCAATAAAACCAACATTAACATTAAAAACAAAGATGGAAGTTATTAAAATAGGGTACTTAAATTGAAACATGCATAAAAATAAAGTGACAAGTAAAAAGGGGACTAAATTAAAGATTCATCAAAATATAGCTTGCAATTCGAGAATCTAAACAATGACCTCAGTGCAAATACACGCTTAACTTAAGAGGGTCGAAGTATAATTATCCCAAATTAATAGATGTAAAAAAACCTTACTCCTTCCTATATTCAACGAAACCTCAACCGAAACCCAAACAAGCAGACACCATCGCCATTCTTTGGTCGTAAGTCAGCCTTGTTACAAGCCCCGACTGCCACCGGTAACCTTGAGACAAGAAAAATACCCTAAAGCCATCACCTTTCCATCCTAAACCCCTAAAAGGAAACCCTAAATTAACATACAAGCTATAAATTAGAGACTAAACGAGCTCCGACAGGTGCCCACGTCAACCGATGGAAGCCTAGGATTATCACTCCGCCATAAGTCGGCCTTGTTCTCAATCTGGTTGCCACCTGTAACACTTATCTCCCGTATACCTTTCTGTATACGAGATTTTGATGTCACCTTACTTTTAAAATAGTTTTTCTTTTGAAAACCCTTAAGAGTTTGTTTCAAAATTTAAATTAAAACATTTTAGCACAATGATAAAACAATCATTGAAATATACTACCAAAATGTCCACTTTATATACATTACAAAGCATTTTTCTTCAAAATTTGATTACATATCAACAATTTTTCAAAATAAACATGATTATCCTACCGTTACTGATGAGAGTCAACCTTAACCGATAATATATACTACTACAGCTATACTTCTTATTTAATTTGTCCCTCTTTTACATACGTTTGGAAATAACACACGTTAAGTATTTACTTAGGGAGACATAATACTATAAAGATAGCACAACTTATACATAAGTATTTTATGACTATTGAATGATTAATTAAATTTCATAATCCATAAGGACCTGATAAGCCTTTCTCAGTTAAACCATAATTCTTTCGTACAATTATCGGAATTATTCCTAGTAGACCAAGCATACTTATCCTTCTATATATTTTCCCCATTATTCTTTATTTGCCCTCTGTACATTAAATGAGAAATTACTATACATGCATTGCACCAAAGTGCCAATTGATCTTGTATCTTTTATAAACATCATGGGTGGCACCTTAAATACTGTTAAACACACCATTTTTTATTTTATTTTTGGGATATCCTTTCACGCCCATTATGTAATATTTATGTTTTTTCTTTATGACATCCATCTTACTAATTGTACATTTAGGTACATTTTATGCATAAATATATATATATATATATATATATATATATCATCCTTTCATACCACTTGTGCACCGTTTATATCAAAATACATTATAATTCCTTTAGTCTTTTACCCAAAGGCATTTAGCCTTTCATCAAACTTGCATGATTGACATATTTCTGCCAAATACACAGCTAAGCCATTAATCTTTTACGTTTACACAGATCCTACTCTAATAATTAGACATATTATTAATAAACTATTTAATTCCATCATAAATTCTATAGTTTACACCTGTAGTGCCAAAACATTCATTCCCCAAACATATCTATAATATACATGGGTTACACACCCACTACCAATACAAAAATTCATTAACTTATTATTAGTTTCTTAGTTTTTGAACTAATTCGCATCATCTATAAGGATTAAATAAGTTCCTATTATTGAAACCAAACTCCTTTTATAATTCTAATCATAAACATCCTTAGTATTTCCAACATACTTTTCTTTCTTATACATTTTTCTTTTCATTTTTATGTAGTAAATATTCATTAAATTCATTTTATTTATAGCATCATTTCAAGCATTTTATTTATGGCATCCTTTCATGCTAATAATGCACACATATGCATTATTCTTTTATGTCGATAATGCACCCATATGCATTTCAGCTATGGCATCTTGTCATGAAAATAATGCACCCATATGCATTATTCTTTTATGTCGATAATGGACTCGTATGCATTTTAGCTATGGCATCCTTTTATACCAATAATGAACTCATATACATTATTCTTTTATGCTGATAATGCACCCATATGCATTTCATTTATGGCATCCTTTCATGCCAATAATTCACCCATATGCATTATTTTTTTATGTCGATAATGCACTCATATGCATTTTAGCTATGGCATCCTTTCATGCCAATAATGCACCCATGTGCATTATTCTTTTATGCTGATAATGCACCCATATGCATTTCAGTTATGGAATCCTTTCATGCCAATAATGTACCCATATGCATTATTCTTTTATGCCGAAAATGCACCCATATGCATTTCAGCTATGGCATTCTTTCATGCCAATAATGCACTCAAATGTATTTCAGCTATGGCTTCCTTTCATGCCAATAATGCACCCATATTCATTATTCTTTTGTGTTGTTAATGCACCCATATGCATTTCAGCTATGGTATCCTTTCATGCTAATAATGCACCCATGTGCATTATTTTTTTAAGTCGATAATGCACCCATATGCATTTCAGCTATGGCATCCTTTCATGCCAATAGTGCACCCATATGCATTATTCTTTTATGTCGAAAATGCACCCATATGCATTTCAGCAATGGCATCCTTTCATGCCAATAATGCACCCATATGCATTATTCTTTTATTCATTCGTTCTAGAGTAGCTCATACTCTAAAACTCATTCATAATACTCTTTCCATACATATAATAAATAACGTAGTCGATATTATAGATCATACATTAATTTAAACGTTCTAATTTGAATAAGTATAAATCTTCTTCATCTCAAATAATTAAAATAATGTACTCACCTGGATTGCCTCACTATTATATCCAAAACGCAAATTTGATTAATCATGTTCTTTTCCTTTGCCTTTTGTTTTGCTTGACTCGGGAGCTTGATTTCGATCTTTGGGCTATAGAGGGTGGTCTTTACAAGGGAAGGAAAAGAGAAGAATAGATAACTCTCTTTGTTTATACCTTCCCCTTTTCTTCCTAAACTCCCTAATAAGGATAAATTTTAAATTCATTTCTCCTTAAAAGACTCAAATACCCTCTATATTCATTTATTGCTACAATTTAATTCAAAATACTATTTTAAATCATTTTCTTATCTTTTACCATTTCTTAAAATAAGTCTTCCAATTTCAAATCTTTTCAATATAGTCCTTGACTTGATATTTGGGGTATTACAATTCTCTCCCCTAAAAAAATCATCCTCAAACTTAAAGACTTTATGCGTTGATCACAATACTTCAACTAGAGGAATCGTTTTGGTTACACAATTCTGGATTTCTCTAATCCATATCTGTATTGGTTCTTTTTCATAATTCAATTCTAACTGAATCTCTATTTTCCCCAAAATAAGAACATGCAATGGATTTGATTGGTCATTAATAAGCAATGACACATGAAAACATTATAGGTCTTGTACATTTTAGAAGACAAGCTAACTCATAAAATCTATCAAGGTTCAATAATTCTCAAACTCAGTCCCAACCGCAATACTTACTTCTAAAGCGATACTTTCAGAAAACTTTACCACTTTCTTGTTACTCAATTACTTTTCTCTTTAGATCAGCATAAGACTTTTGTAATTAGCACAACTATAGCACCACTCACTATACAATTAATGACATCAAATCTTTTAAGGTACTCAACTACAGCCGACTCTAAATCATGTGTAGATAATTCCTATTGTGAGTCTTCAACTTTATTGAGGCATAGGTCACAACCTTACCTTTGTGCATAAGCACGCTTCTTAAACCTTTGATATATGCATTAGTAAAAAACACATAATCATTACCCAACTCAAGTTTTATAAACGTTAATATCTTTGTTGCAATCCTCTTTAGTATTTCAAAACTCTCTTAACCCTTTTTCATTCTAGAAAAAGACATATCTTTCCTTATAACTTGGTTAGCAACAAAACTAACGTCGAAAAGTTTTTCACTAACCTTCGATAGTAAAAGCAAGCCCCAAAGAAATCCAAAATTTAGGATCATTCTTTGGGAGTTTCCAATTTACTAGAAAATGAGCTTTTCTTAAGATCTTCTCTTATACCTTATACCGAAACAATATGGCCACAAGAACCATCTCTGGTAACCAAAGTTTCACATTGAATATTTTGGAAAACAGGTTTTTCCCTCGAAGAGTTTTTTTAACTATCAAAATCTATGTATAACCACATAGATTTATCTTTATTTTCGCTAGTAACACACATACTTCCTAAGATGAAATACTAAAGTTGATAAAACTTTAATCAATCAACTCTTATAATTGAGCCTCTAATTCCCTTGACTCACTTAAGTCATTTAATACTAAATCATAGAAATATGTTCAATACCTTAATAATCATTAACCTTGAATTCCACCTTTCGATATGAAGGTAAATCAATCAATTTACCAGAAAAGACATATATAAATTCCCAATTTTTGTGTAATTATCAAACAATTTCTACATTAATTACTTGAGTACCTATCACATTAACCATAAAAGCTATATATATATATATATATATTTCTCACATCATTTTCCTTCACAATCATTATCAATATCACCTTGAATTAGGTTTTTACTTTCTCACTAAAACTATAATTTCCATACCCTCTGTATCTTTCTGAATTAATCGTCTATGGAGACAAACAACATATTTTCAAAATGATTTTAAATCATCAAATGACAATTTCATCAGATCCACCTGGAACATAGCCCCGAGAATCTTTATTAAAATTTTACTACTTGTCCAACTCATCTTTGCACCATGACCCACTAAGGTTTACTGCTATCATCTCACTCGAGATTAAGTTAAATAGAATACTTTTATTTTAAAATCTTTCATTTCATTCTTGAGGAAATCCATGTAACTTTCAAAATCCATTTAAAATTTTCTCGAGCAATTGAAACATTTTCTCTCTCAACTATAAAAGTCTAATTATCCACATCATTAAATAAGAAGACTTGGAAACTTTGTAGCAATAACCTCATAGCAGTTAATGTAAAAATTACACTAGTAACCATATTTACTCTTATAAATAATTCAAACTGTTTAATAGATCCCTCCAATGCAGAAACATCATTAAATGTTGGGGCATTCCTTCAACAGAATGGAAGAAATCCCTATCAGCTTCTACCCTTCTACGGCAAGATACTAAAATCATGTCGGATTCTCTTGGGTCGATTTTGATCTCGACCTTCTTTTCAATATCATCTACTTTCTTACCTTTGTCCTTAATTTCCGATATCTATTAGAACATACATAAGAAAAACAATAAAGCTAATAAGGAGTGTGACATTAATCACCCACTAATTGAAACCATATCAGTAACTTTGACAATCTTAATGGCATGTAATCCTTTTACATTAAAATACATTCAATTTTGGCCAAGAATCGACTAAACTCATAGCTTTGATACCAATAAATATAACACACATCTCCCGTATACCTTTTTGTATATGAGATTTGGATGTCGTCTTACTTTTAAAATAGTTTGTCAGTTGAAAACCCTTAACATTTTGTTTCAAAATTCAAATTAAAACATTTTAGCATAATAATAAAACAATCATCGAAATATACTACCAAAATGTCCACTTTATATACATTATAGAGCATTTTCTTCAAAATTTGATTACATGCCAATAATTGTTCAAAATAAACATGATTGTCCTACCGTTACTGATGAGAGTCAACCTTAACCGATGATATCTATTGCTACAGTTGCACTCCTTATTTAATTTGTCTCCTCTTTTACCTACGTGTGGAAACAACACACGTTAAGTATTTACTTAGGGAGACATAATAATATAAAGATAACACTATACATAAGTATTTTATGACTATTTAATGATGAATTAAATTTCATAATCCATAAGGACCCGATAAGCCTTTCTCAGTTAAACTATAATTCTTTCATACAATTATCGGAATTATTCCTAGTAGACCTTGCATACTTATCCTTTTGTATATTTTTCCCCATTATTCTTTATTTGCCCTTTGCACATTAAATGAGAAATTACTATACATGCATTGCACCAAAGTGCCAATTTATCATGTATCTTTTATAATCAATATGGGTGGCACCTTAAATACTGTTAACACACCATTTTGTATTTCCATTTTTGGGACATCCTTTCACTCCTATTATGTATTGTCTACGTTTTTCCTTTATGACATCCATTTTACCGATTATGCATTAAGGTACATTTTATGTACATATATATAACATCCTTTCATACCACTTACACATCGTTTATATCAAAATACATTATAATTCCTTTAGTCTTTTACCCAAAGGCATTTAGCCTTTCATCTAACTTGCATGATTGTCACCTTTCTGCCAAATACACAGACAAGCCATTAATCATTTACTTTTACACAGATCCTACTCTAATAATTAGACATATTATCAATTAACTATTAAATTCCATTATAAATTCTATAGTGTACACCTGTAGTGCCAAAACATTCATTACCCAAGCATATTTATACTTTACATAGGTTGCACACCCACTACCAATACAAAAATTAATAAACTTATTATGAGTTTCTTAGTTTTTGAACTAATTCGCATCATCTATAAGGATTAAATAAGTTCCTATTATTGAAACTGGACTCCTTTTATAATTCTAATCATAAACATCCCTAGTATGCCCAACGTACTTTTCTTTCTTATACATTTTTCTTTTCAATTTTTTGTAGTAATTATTCTTTAATTATGGAATCCTTTCATTCATTTTATTTATAGCATCCTTTAATGCCAATAATGCACACATATGCATTATTCTTTTATGTCGATAATGCACCCATATGCATTTCAGCTATGGCATCCATTCATGCCAATAATACACCCATATGCATTATTCTTTTATGATGATAATGCACCCATATGCATTTCAGCTATGGCATCCTTTCATGCCAATAATGCACCCATATGCATTATTTTTTTATGTCGATAATGCAGTCATATGTATTTCAGCTATGGCTTCATTTCATGCCAATAATGCACGTATATGCATTATTCTTTTATGTCGATAATGCTCCCATGTGCATTATTCTTTTATGCTTATAATACACCCATATGCATTTCAGCTATGGCATCCTTTCATGCCAATAATGCACCATATGTATTATTTTTTTATGCTGATAATGCGCTCATATGCATTCAGCTATGGTATCCTTTCATGCCAGTAATGCACTATTCTTTTATACCGATAATGCACCCATATGCATTTCAGCTATGGCATCCTTTCATGCCAATAATGCACCTATATGTATTATTCTTTTAATCATTTTTTCTAGAGTACTTCATACTATAAAACTCATTCATAATACGCTTTCCATACATATAATAAATAGTGTAGTCAATACTATAGAACATACATTAATTTAAACGTTCTAATTTGAATCAGTATAAATCTTCTTCATCTCAAATAATTACTATAATGTACTCACCTGGATTGCCTCACTATTATATCCAAAACGCAAAGTTGATTAATCAGGTACTTTGCCTTTTCCTTTTCTTTTGCTTGACTCGGGAGCTTGATTTCGATCTTTTGGCTATGGAAGTTGGTTATTGCATGGGAAGAAGAAGAAGATGAGAAGAGATAACTCTATTTGTTTCTACCATCCTCCTTTCTTCCTAAAATCCCTAATAAGGTTAAATTTTAAATTCATTTCTCCTTAAAAGACTGAAATACCCTCTATATTCATCTATTACTACAATATGGCACCGCTCACCGTACAGATAATGACGTCAAATTTTCAAAGCAAAGACGACCACTGCCAATTCTAAGTCATCTATTGGGTAATTTCTCTCGTGATTCTTCAGCTATCTTGACGCGTAACCCACAACTTTTCCATCTCGCATAACCACACATCCCAACCACTGTGAGATGCATCACTAAAGACTACATAGTCTTTGCCTGAATCAAGTTGTGTAACACCCATAACCTGTATAATTATACCTATACAGATTATAGATGTCACCTGTATTTTCTAAAACCATTTCAAATTCAATAGCGATTTAAATAATTTAGTTTCTTAAAATAGTAAATGATATTATAAAAATATAATATTATAAAAATTACATTTCATTATAACAATTTAATTCAAAATATTTTTATTTACGAATAGTGAATAGTACCCGAACAGTGAATTGTGAACAGTGGGGGAATCAATTCCCTATAGCAGGGGAATCGGTACCCCTTTTTCATACTGGAAATGCTACAGTAACTTTCGAAAATTTCATATAAATCTCATAAAAATTAACCTTTCATCACTATAACAATTTCCAAAGTTTATTCAACAAAATAAATTTAACATTATAAATTTACATGCCACTGTCTAAATCAAATTCCATCTTAGGATGTCTTACTGATATTGAAATATACCTCTCGATGCTTGATGGCGTTCTGAACTCTTTATACTTATTCTTTGCTTTTTACCTACGCGTGAAAATCATCACACGCTAAGTATAAACTTAGTGAGGCAATTAAAACATTTAACAGTGCAATACAATTCATGTATGATTTTCAATGTCAAAAATCGAGTTTCCTTAAAATCATTTTTATCATGATCAAAATAATATAAAATCCCTTACTATTTATCCCATAAGCTCATAAGCTTATTTTACCAAAATACTTACCATTTAAATTCTATAAGCTCATAAGTTTATTTTATCAATATACTCGCCATTATTCCATAACCATATACCATAAAAAATATCCATAAACAATAGACAATAGCCCAATATACAACCCTGAGGACCCTGGGTACACGAGTCAAATATAAGCACCGTAGTGCTATCTCGAATATGACACATAAGGTCGTGTCCACCATCTGTACTAGGTATCCTTAAGTACAGTCCCGAATATGACACATAAGGTTGTGCCCACCATATACACTAGGTATCCTTTAGTGTATTCCCGAATATGCATCCTACTGCTGGACTCTATGGCATGCCAAGTATACTCTGTCCCTCAATGACTTACTTGGGCATACAGTCTATTTTATTTAATCCATCCATGGCAAAGCATATTATCCATATTTAACAATGGGGCAGTTCATACCCGAAATAACATACATGGTAAAAATCATATGCAAAAATCAGTGATCAATGCATTTTAATTTCATACTCTGACATATCCATGTCAATTTATAAAAATGAAATAAAATCATGCCGATATAAACAAGGTCGACTTATCGCAAGTCTTCCTTATGATGTATAAAACATCCATGTATAATTTCATGCATGTATTGCGCTCACCTTGACACTTTATGTCTTTCAAAATATATGAGCCTCACTATTTTTCCATAGTATACCATTTTCTATTTGATTTGCTTCGGTCACAAATCAAACACGATCTGTATAAATCAGAAATTCATAATAATCCATATGTTAGTATTTTACTAACATAAATACATTCCACCATATCTCCATACTATATTTGAAATCATCATCTAACAAAATATTCAACTCTTAATAATTCCTTATAATATTGGAACCAACTTTTTCAATTTACTCAAAATGGTCTTCACCATTTTACCACTTAAATTCTTAATACCAATAATTCCAACATTGAAATTATTTCCATTCAAATGCTTTTACAAAAGCATAAATACATTTAAGTATCCCAACTATGCAATTGTTGTACTTAAATCACCAATCATTTCAATCTTCCAAAAATAATCAATTTCACATTTAACACTCATTTCAATTCTCAAACAACAATTCCCAGCATAGTACATCAATTATACAACTCTTACACAACAACCCATAAATTTCCAGAATTCAGACAACTCGCACTACCCTTAAATAATCATTATTCTGTATTGATATAGACACTGAAATTAAATTACGTTTCTTCCATTAAAAACTATACTCGAATGCGAATCTATCCATATAAAGAAATCCTTCTAATTCATTCTGTACAATTTATGGTGAATTTTCAAAGTTCACCAACAGAATCTGTTTTGTACAGAATTCTGCTGTCCGACTTTTCTGACCTTTCCTCAATTAACAATTCATAAATATTTGTATACAACTTGAAATTGATCCCCGTTTCTTTTAAACAAAACTAGATCCATATATGAACACAATATATAAAAATAACCTCCAAATTATTTTTATATATTTTCTGGTGAATTTTCGAACCTACTGCCAGAATCAAAATCCAAACTGTTTTCTTTAACTTCATCCTTAGGTTCTTCATCATTTCTTACAACCAATTCTTTAAAATCAGTTAACTCTTCAAAACCCATAAAACACAAGAATCAAAATCCCCTTCATCAACTCAAGATAAATTTGAACATGAAGCCCTAGTAATATTCATGTCAAAATGTAGAGAATTGAAAATATAATATTTTTCCTAACCACACCTAGTCAAATTCTTAAGAAATAGCTTCAAAATTGAAACTAAAAATGCTTACCTTTCTTGCTTGAATGTGCCGGCCCTTGGAGGAAGAAGATGAGCTGAAATTGCTCATCCATGATTGCTTTTTATGATATATTAATCCAACACATGCTTAATAATATATCATAATGGAACTTTTTATTCCATTCAATAAGAATTTCCATTATTGCCCTTAATGAATCTCCAAAATCAGCATAAAACCAAGCCATCTGATATTACAAAGTCAAATATAATTTAATTTGACTTTGACCTACGAAAATGCCCTGGAATTTTCAAAACTTGCGTTTTAGTCACTAAATTTCACTGTTTCGGTTAAATCTAAAAAATTGCACATTTCCAAACTAACTTTCTCTGATCTAAAATATTACAATAATATTTCCAACCATTTTATAACATCCTTCAAATTTTTGTAAAATTCCAATTCGATCGGAATTACCGATTCCTTACCGACTTTAACTCTTTCTTTACTAAATTCCAAATCCAACAATAGGATTTCCATAAAATTCCAATCTCAAGAGTAAACCATATATTTATGGAATAAAATTCTTTTTAGGAAATTTATCACTTAATTCCCTAAACATTTCCCAAGTTTTATACTTTGACCATCAAACTTTTAAAATTTCTATTTTGTTCATTGTCTAAATTTTTGGGGTATTACAATTCTCCCCTCCTTAAGAAAATTCGTCCTCGAATTTTAAACTTTCTATGAAAACACTAACTCCTCTTTTTCCCTTGAAAATTCATAACTCCCTTTTGGACTTGCCAACTTCTTAAATTCTGATTTTTCCTCCTTAATTTGATAATTTTGAGAAGATCATGCTAATCATTAGATTTTGAACCTATTCAATTCATTTCTTCAACATATTATGAAAATATCTACACATTTTCATATCATCCTCTCATTCCCATGTAAAATCTTTGACATTATGATTTTGCTAAATCACTTTGACTAGAGAAATCATCTTGTTATGCAGTTCTTTGATTTCTCAAGCTAATATCCAATTGGATTATTCTTCAAAAATCAAATCTATTAAAATCCCAATTTCCTCTTTTGACATTTAAAAACTCTGGTCGATACTTTCCAAGCATTGACACATGAAAAATATTGTGTACTTTGTCCAACTCTGGATCTCAACTACCTCCATAGTAAATGCTAACTGATAAGCCATCAATCCAATTTTTTTAAATCCCATAAGATCCAATGAATCTTAGACTTAATTTTTTCTTTTGCTCCCAAAACACAATTTTGTTTTCCAAGGCGATACCTTAAGAAAAACTGTATCACATTCATGAAATTCAATTTATTTTCGCTTCAAGCCTGCATAAGACTTTTGTCGATTAAATATCATCTTGAGATTATCTTTACTTTGTCTTCAACTTAATTCAATAAATCTGAGCGAACAAGATTTTGATCTTTTAACTCGAACCCATTCATTGGTGTTCGGTATTTTCTCCCATATAAAGTTTCATACGGAGCCATCTTGTTACTCAATTGATAACTGTCATTGTAGAAAATTTCTACTAAAATTAAATACTTTTCCTTTTCCATGATTCCTTGGAATCAATCACACATGCACTCAGCATATCTTCAAATATATGAATAATACTTTCTGACTTACCATCCGTCTGTGGATGAAATATCATATTGAAATTCAATCAAGTACCCAAAACTTTATGCAATTATTTCCAAAATCTTTAAGTAATACGTTGGATCTCTGTCTGATATAATGGATATTGATACCCTTGTATTCGAACTATCTCCTTGATATACAATTCTGTATATTTATCCAATGCATAGTTAATTTGCACCGAAATGGAATGTGCCGATTTAATTAACCGGACACTATCACCCAAATGGAATCCTTTTTATTTGATGTCAAAGGTTGTCCAATAACAAAATCCATAGTGACTCTTTACTATTTCCACTTTGGAATAGAAATCAGTTGCAACAATTACGAAAGCACTTTATGCTAAGCTTTTATTTGTTGACATGTCAAATATGTAGCAACAAACTCAGTAATTTTTCTTTTCAAACCTGGCCACCAAAATGACTCTTTACATCCTGATATATTTTGTTCCCACTTGTATGCATAGTCAGTGAACAATAATATACATGAGAAAGAATATCTTTCTTCACTTCATCATTATGAGGGAAACAAATTCTTCCTCGATAAAATAGACACCCATCAGAGTTGACTTCAAAGTCTTTAGTCTCATTTTTTTCATCTTTCATTTTGTTTTCTCTATTATCCGATATAAAAACATCGGTTTTATTTTCAATTCATCCAATAATGCACCATTTTCTTTCAACAATAATCTCACATCCATAGCTCGCAAAGCTATAAAAGTTTTCTGACTAAGTGCATTTGCTACAACATTTGTCTTACCTGAATGATAATCAATGATCAAATCATAGTCCTTTAAAAATTATATCCAGATTCGTTGTCTCAAATCGAGCTCTTTTTGAGTCAACCAATATTTCAAACTTTTATGATCCATGTAGATGTGGCATCTCTCACCATACAAATAATGACGCCAAATCTTTAGAGAAAAAACAACCGATGCTAACTCAAGATCATGAGTAGGATAATTGCTCTCATGTGCCTTTAATTATTAAGAAGCATAGGCTATCATCGTACCTTCTTGCATAAGTACACAACCTAAACCATTATGAGATGCATCACTATACACCACATACTCTTTGTCTTATTCCGGTTGTACCAACACTGGTGCTTCCATTAAAATATTCTCTAAAGCTTTAAAACTCTCTTGACATTTCTCAGTCCAAGCAATTGAAGCATCCTTTCTCAAGAGCTTGGTTAAAGGAGAAGCAACCATCAAAAATTTTTTCGCAAACCTTCGATAATAACCAACCAGTTCCAAAAACTTTGGACCTTTGAACATTCTTTGGAGGTTTTCACTCCAATATTACTTGAACTTTATTTGGATAAACTCTTATGCCTTCTGTCGAGACGACATAACCAAGAAAAGCAACTTCTAACAGCCAAAACTCACACTTTGACACTTTGGCATATAATTGTTTTATCCTTAATTATCTCGAGCACAATATGAATATGAACTTCATGCTCTATCTTTGTATTCAAGTATACCCGAATGTCATCCATATAGACCACCTCAAACTGATTTAAGTAAGGTTGAAATACTCGATTCATCAAAATCCATAAATGCTACTAAAGCATTTTTCAAATCAAACGGTATTACTACAAACTCGTAGTGTCTATACCGTTTCCTGAAAACTATCTTTGAAACATCTTCCTCTTTAAAATTTAACTGTTGATATCCCATTTGAATATCAATTTCAATTTTTTTTTTAACATTGCTGCTCCTTTTAAGCTGATCAAACAAGTCATCAATCCTTAAAATAGGATATTTGTTCTTGATAGTTACTCTGTTTAACTATCGATAATTTATGCATAATCGCATATATCCATTTTTATAAACAATACCGATTTACCCCCAAGGTATAATATTCGGTCTAATGCATCCTTCATCTATCAGTTCTTTCATTTGTTTATTTATTCTTTTAGCTCAATCGCTATCATTCGATATGAATCCATAGATACAAGATCAATGCCTTAATAACCCTTAATATTGAATTCCACCTCTCAATCTGGAGGTAACCCATAATAATACATCTAAAAAGACTTATGGAAATTCTCAAGTTATGGAAATAGCATATAATCTTACTTCAGATACTTGAGTATCTATTACCTTAGCTAGAAAAGCTATGCATCCTTTTTATATCATCTTAATCGTAACCATTGCTTATATCACTTATTGATGATTTCACTTTTTCATCAATCATTAAATTTTTTTTTCTCTACATTTTTCTAAATTAATCGCTTCTTGCGACCATTTACCTAACCATAATGCAGAGACAACCAACTTATGATCAAAATGATCTAAAACTCGTTAATGATAATCCCATCAGATTCATCAATAACATAAGCTTCTGAATCTTTATCGAACATTTACTATTTGTCCTTCTAACCCTTGTATCATGACCGTGACCATGACCCATAGGTCTTTCACAATAATATCACTCGATATCAAGTAGAATTGAATATCTCTACTTTGGAATTCCTTATTTTGTCTTAAGGAAACTTGTATAACCTATCCAGATCCATAGAAATTATTCTCGAACAGTTAAAACATTTTCCATCTCCAAGGAAAGTCTTAATGTTCACATCGTTCAATAAGAAAACTTGATAAATTTGTAGCAATAACTTCATAGCAGTTAATGCTAAAATCACACTAGTAAACAAATTTACTCCTTTTCTTATCATTACGAACTTGACACTTTTAAAGTTCTTGAGAATCCATCTAAATCTAAACAATAATTCATTGTAGCATGGAAAGTTGAACAATCCATTTTCACATATTTACCTTCACAAGATAACTCTATCTAATTTTATGTCAGTCGTATTTTCTAAAACCATTTCAAATTCAATAGCGATTTAAATAATTTAGTTTCTTAAAATAGTAAATGATATTATAAAAATATCATATTATAAAAATTACGTTTCGTTATAACAATTTAATTCAAAATATTTTTATTTATGAATAGTGAATAGTACCCAAGCAGTGAACAGTGGGAGAATCGATTCCCTGTAGCAGGGGAATCGGTACCCTTTTTCATATTGGAAAATTTTGCTTAAAATGGGGTTATTGTTCATGCTACAGTAACTTTCAAAATTTTCATATAAATCTCATAAAAATTAACCTTTCATCACTATAACAATTTCCAAAATTTATTCAACAAAATAAATTTAACATTATAAATTTACATGCCACTATCTAAATCAAATTCCATCGTAGGATGTCTTACTGATATTGAAATATACCTCTCGGTGCTTGATGGCGTTCTGAACTCTTTATACTTATTCTTTGCTTTTTACCTACGCGTGAAAATCATCACACGCTAAGTATAAACTTAGTGAGGCAATTAAAACATTTAACAGTGCAATACAATTCATGCATGATTTTCAATGTCAAAAATCGAGTTTCCTTAAAATCATTTTTACCATGATCAAAATAATATAAAATCCCTTACCATTTATCCCATAAGCTCGTAAGCTTATTTTACCAAAATACTTACCATTTAAATTCCATAAGCTCATAAGCTTATTTTATCAATATACTTGCCATTATTCCATAACCATATACCATAGAAAATATCCATAAACAGTAGACAATAGCCCAATATACAACCCTGAGGACCCTGGGTACACGAGTCAAATATAAGCACCGTAGTGCTATCCCGAATATGACACATAAGGTCGTGTCCACCATCTGTACTAGGTATCCTTAAGTACAGTCCCGAATATGACACATAAGGTCGTGCCAACCATATACACTAGTCCTTTAGTGTATTCCCGAATATGCAGCCTGCTGCTGGACTCTATGGCATGCCAACTATACCCTGTCCCTCAATGACTTACTTGGGCATACAGTCTATTTTATTTAATCCATTCATGGCAAAGCATATTATCCATATTTAACAATGGGCCAATTCATACCCGAAATAACATACATGGTAAAAATCATATGCAAAAATCAGTGATCAATGCATTTTAATTTCATACTCTGACATATCCATGTCAATTTATAAAAATGATATAAAATCATGCCGATATAAACAAGGTCGACTTATCGCAAGTCTTCCTTATGATGTATAAAACATCCATGTATAATTTCATGCATGTATTGCACTCACCTTGACACTTTATGTCTTTCAAAATATATGAGCCTCACTATTGTTCCATAGTATACCATTTTCTATTTGATTTGCTTCGGTCACAAATCAAACACGATCTATATAAATCAGAAATTCATAATAATCCATATGTTAGTATTTTACTAACATAAATACATTCCACCATATCTCCATACTATATTTGAAAATCATCATCTAACAAAATATTCAACTCTTAATAATTCCTTATAACATTGGAACCAACTTTTCCAATTTACTCAAAATGGTCTTCACCATTTTACCACTTAAATTCTTAATACCAATAATTCCAACATTGAAATTATTTCCATTCAAATGCTTTTACAAAAGCATAAATACATTTAAGTATCCCAACTATGCAATTGTTGTACTTAAATCACCAATCATTTCAATCTTCCCAAAATAATCAATTTCACATTTAACACTCATTTCAATTCTCAAACAACAATTCCCAGCATAGTACAATTATACAACTTGTACACAACAACCCATAAATTTCCAGAATTCAGACAACTCGCACTACCTTTAAAAAATCATTATTCTGTATTGATATAGACACTGGAATTCAATTCCGTTTCTTCCGTTAAAAACTAGACTCGAATATGAATCTATCCATATAAGTAAATCCTTCTAATCCATTCTGTACAATTTATGGTGAATTTTCAAAGTTCACCAACAGAATCTGTTTTGTACAGAATTCTGCTGTCCGACTTTTCTGACCTTTTCTCAATTAAAAATTCATATATATTTTTATACAACTTTAAATTGATCCCCGTTTGTTTTAAACAAAACTAGATCCATATATGAACACAATATATAAAAATAACCTCCAAATTATTTTTATATATTTTCTTGTGAATTTTCGAACCTACTGCCAGAATCAAAATCCAAACTGTTTTCTTTAACTTCATCCTTAGGTTCTTCATCATTTCTTACAACCAGTTCTTTAAAATCACCTAACTCTTCAAAACCCATAAAACACAAGAATAAAAATCCCCTTCATCAACTCAAGATAAATTTGAACATGAAACCCTAGTAATATTCATGTTAAAATGTAGAGAATTGAAAATAGAATATTTTTCCTAGCCACACTTAGTCAAATTCTCAAGAAATAGCTTCAAAATTGAAACTAAAAATGCTTACCTTTCTTGCTTGAATGTGCCGGCCCTTGGAGGAAGAAGATGAGATGAAATTGCTCATCCATGATTGCTTTTTATGATATATTAATCCAACACATGCTTAATAATATATCATAATGGAATTTTTTATTCCATTCAATAAGAATTTTCATTATTGCCCTTAATGAATCTCCAAAATCACCATAAAACCAAGCCATCTGATATTACAAAGTCAAATATAATTTAATTTGACTTTGACCTACGAAAATGCCCTAGAATTTTCAAAACTTGCATTTTAGTCACTAAATTTCATTGTTTCGGTTAAATCTAAAAAATTGCACATTTCCAAACTAACTTTCTCTGATCTAAAATATTACAATAATATTTCCAACCATTTTATAACATCCTTCAAATTTTTGTAAAATTCCAATTCGATCGGAATTTACCGATTCCTTACCGATTTTAACTCTTTCTTTACTAAATTCCAAATCCAACAATAGGATTTCCATAAAACTCCAATCTCAAGAGTAAACCATTTATTTATAGAATAAAATTCTTTTTAGGAAATTTATCACTTAATTCCCTAAACTTTTCCCAAGTTTTATACTTTGACCATCAAACTTTTAAAATTTCCATTTTGGTCATTGTCTAAATTTTTGGGATATTGCAAGTTGTACGAGCATTAGGGCCTGTATTACAATTCTCTTTCACAATTCAAAATTTTCTTGGCATTTCTCCGACCTATTAAAAGGCACATCTTTATGTAACAGCTTAGTTAGCGCGAAGCTAACATTGAGAAGTTCTTCATGAATCGTCTATAATAACAATCTAGCCCCAAGAAACTCCAAACTTTAGAAACATTCTTTGGGGTTGCAAATCCACTATAGCTTGAATGTTTTTGGGATAATCTCTTATGCCTTCTGCGGAGACTATATAACCAAGGAAAGCAATTTCAGCTAACCAAAATTTTTAATTGGACAATTTGGCATACAGCTTCTTCTCTTGAAGTGTCTGAAGAACCACTCGAACATAAGCATTATGTTCCTCTCTTGACTTGGAATACACCAAAATATCATCTATAAAGACCGCCATGAATTGATCCAAGTAAGGTTGGAATACTCGGTTCATCAAGTCTATAAATGCAGGAGCATTAGTCAATCTAAATGACATCACCACAAATTCGTAGTGTCCATACCAAGTCCAAAAGGTTGTCTTTGAAATATCATCCTCTTTTATCTTTAATTGGTGGTACCTCGATCTCAAGTCTATCTTAGAGAACACTGTTGCATCATTCAGTTGATCAAACAGATTATCAATCGTCGGAAGATGATATTTATTCTTTATCATTACTTTATTTAACTGACGATAGTCGATGCATAGTCGCATAGACCCGTCCTTCTTTTTCACAAAAAGCACAGGTTCTCCCCAAGGAGAAACACTGGATCTCACAAATCTCTTTTCGAGTAGATATAAAAATTCGGCTTTTAATTCTCTTAAATCAGTTGGAGCCATAGAAACAGGCTCGGTACCTGGGTAAACCTCACAATTCCACCTCGCGGTCTGGAGGTAATCCCGGTAACCCCTCGGGAAAAATATCTGAAAACTCCATAATTGTGGGAATATCATCTACTCTCACTTCCGCTACTTGAGTTTCTATCACATTAGCTAGGAAAGCTATACATCCTTTTTCCATCATTTTCCTTGCAGTCATGGTTGATATAACATTGGATGGTGATTTTGTTTTTTTTACCAATTATTACTAATTCGAAGACTTCCGCATCCTTTAAAAATAATCGCTTCTTGCGAAAATCAACCCATCCATGATGTGGAGACAACCAATCCATGCCCAAAATGATTTCAAACTCATCGAAAGGTAACTCCATTAAATTTGTCAGGAACACAATCCCTTAAATCTTTATTGGGCATTTTCTACATACCTGAGTTACTCTCGCACTGTGGCCCATAGGGTTTACCGCTATCATCTCACTAATAATTGGTTCTAAAGGAATTCCTCTAGCTCTAACCAACTTTGTACTAATGTATGAGTCTGTAGAACCAATGTCAACTAAAACAAACACAGGTTCATCAAAAAGATGGAATGTACCTGTGATTATCTCCGGGTCATCCCGATCCTCTTTGGTCTTAATGTTGTAAATTCTGGTGACTCCATGAGTCTCTTGTAGCGGCATTGATTCAAATTGTCCTCTGGATCTACCTATTCCTTTGCTTCTATTAGAAGCTTCCACAGATCTATCAGATTATCTCGAATTGTCCCCAAATTTCTTAGGACAGTTTTGGGCAAAGTGACCAGTCTCACCACACTGGAAACAAGCTCCACTGAGAAATATGCATACTCCACGGTACAATTTACCACATGTCTAACATGGAGTTCTCTCTCCAAATATTCTACCCAAGCTAGTAGCAATAGATTGGGATTATTTAGTTTTCTGCGAAGCTACAGTAGAACCATCTCTATCAATATATCTAAAAGTCGAGCCCTTACCTCTCTTATCATGATGGGGAGTTGAAGGCATTCCAACCTTTTCCCCGTCTGCATACTCTACTCCATTGTTAGGGTCTCCTCTTGAGCTTTTTCAATAGTCTTGGCTCGGTTTATGACTTCTTGCAAACTAGGCAAGTTCAAAGCCAACATCATCTCTTTCAACTTTGGCCTCAAACGTTCAATAAACAAATCACGTCGAGCCTTGTCATTAAGAACTACCTCAGTAGCAAAACGGTTCAACTTGTTGTATTCAGCCTCGTACTCATGTACTGCTTGATCACATTGTTTCAAATTAAGGAACTTTAGCAGTATTTCCCATCTAAACTGCTCACTAACATACTTGTTCTTAAATTCCTCCAGGAAGAACTGTCAGGTCACTTGTTCCAGCGATGCATACATCATAGTATTTGATCACCATAATCGAACCGATCCCCGAAATAAAAATACAGCTCCACCCATCTTTTCAGAATCTGAGCAGTGAACACTTTTCAGCATTACCATAACATCATTTAGCCATAAGTCAGCCTCCATATGTCATTCATCCTCTTCTTTTCGGAACTCATGAGCTCCTAAACTCTTCAGTTCTTTTGGGATTAACATCCTCAATATTGAAGGAGCAAGGGGAGGTGGAGGAGGTTGGAACCGAGTCAAGATGGCATCGAGGGCTTGCATAAAAGCTCCAAACTCTGGCATGGGCATACCCTGATGTGCCGGTGCACTAGCGTTTTCATATAGAATCGGTTGTTCACTATTATCCTAGTAACTTTCTCTACCCATTCCTTCTCTGGTTTCTTATTCGATGGCTCTTCACGAGTTCAAAGATTCTAACATATAATAACACTTAAGGAGTGACATCAATCACACTCTAATGACACCATATCAGTAACCCTGACAATCTTAATGGCATGTAACCCTTTTTCTAAATTCAAATAAACCCAGTTTCGACCAAGAATTGGATAAACCTGTAGCTCTGATACCAATAAATATAACACTCATTTCCCGTATATGTTTCTGTACATAAGTCATAGGTGTCACATGACTTTCAAAAAAATTTACTTATTTGTAATACCTATAAAAAGTTTGTTTCGAAAATTAAAAAAACATTTTAGTACAATAATAAAACATTCGTTGAAACATATTACAAAAAATTTAACTTCCATACATTCTAGAGCATTTTCTTATGTTAATATAAATGACATCTAATTATCAAAAAGATACATAATTGTCCTACAGTCACTCATGAGTCAACTTTGGATTGATGATCTCTGCAGCACTCCTTACTCTGCTAGTCTTGGCTCTTACCTACGCGTGAAATTAAAACACGTTAAATATTTAGTTAGTGAGGCATAATAATGTAAATGAACTGAAATTCATACATAAGCATATCATGGCTATTGAAATACGAACTAAATTGAATACTTCATAAAAATCAGTTAAACATCTCAGTTAAACCAAGTTTTTTTCATATAGTCATCAAAATTATTCATAGTATGATAAGCATAGCTATTTTTCTGTATATTTTTCTCAATTATCTTTTATTTTGGCCAATGTATGTAAAATAAGAAATCTAAAGTACATGCACTGCATCGAAGTGCCGAAATGGTCATTCACTATATATGAATGAGTGGAACCTTTCATGTCGAAATGCATCGTTATGCATTTAACTTTCATTAGTGACACCTTTTATGTCGAAATGCATCGTTATGCATTTATTTTAGAACCCTTGATAACCATTGAACAACATCAATATTCATCCATTCATTTTAAAGTAGTTCATACTCTAAAACTTATTCATAATATCATTTTCATACACATTATAAGAATATATCAAATACTGTAAAACATACATTAAATCAAAACAATTGAGGTTGACTCATTACGAGTCTTCCTCATCTCATATAAATACAATAAATGCACTCACCTGATATGCCCAGCTATTCGACAACTTTATCTTTGCCCTTTTTCTTGTTTAACTCTGGGCTTGGTTATGATCTACACAAGCATCCATTATTACACATACCATACAATTGTTAGTATACTTTCTAACATTTATTATTTTAATAATACTTCAAAAGTACTATTATTTTCATCTTCTATTAAAATTCATCCTATGTTACAATTCCATACTTAATGGTATCGGTACCCCTACCATGGTATCGATACTTCTATACTATGGTACCGATACTCCCTTTCAGTATCGATATCATTTTTGTATTCTAGAATCCATAGTATCGATACCTTTATCTTAGTATCGATACCCACATCAGTATCGATACTAATTGCATCAGTATCGATATTGTTCATTGTATTTCTTAAAATATAAACCTATAGTATCGGTATTGTTCTTCCAATATCGATACCCTTACCCAGATTTTCCATTTTTCAGCTCAATGTTTGCCCAAATTTCGATTAAATCTCTTATTTATACCTCCAATAACACCATTAAACTCTCCATTATTCAATCCAACTGTTTTACATTCATAAATCTCTCTATAACATCCAATAACTCCAAAGAACCCTTTAAAACTAAAATCACACCCAAATCTCAAACATGTTTTTAATCACTTCCAAGGCTTCTAATCTCTTATTCATCTATTTTGGCAAGTCAAATATACCTTTAAAGTTTTCATCTTATCACTCAAAAACCTATTTTCTTCAATCTCAAATAATTTACTAATCACTTAGTTTTAATCATTCTTGAACTTTCCTTAATCCTCTATATCACTTAAGGTTTCAAAATCAGCCATTAAACTAATGGAAAATTTAACTTGGAGGAAACTCGCATTTGGCTATGGAGAGAACGGGAACAGGGGGAAAAGGAGAATAGAAGATAACTTAGCTTCTTTTTCAACTTTCCCCTTTTTCCTCTTTTTAAATACCCTATTTACAATAATTTTAAATTTATATCTCCTATAAAAGACCAAAACATCCCTTTCATTCTTCAATTCTTAATTGGTCTTACACAAAAATTCTAAATAATTTCTTATACTTTATCATTTATTCAATTTAATCCCCCGAATTTCAAATTCTTTCAATTTAGTCACTAACCCGACATTCGGGGTATTACAGTAAAGGACTCGTTAACATTATTTGGTAAGAACCCTTTGTTTACATTGATTTTACTCAGAGAAAATGGTAGTCGATAGACCCTTTTTCCTTACTCTTTTTGAAATAACACATGCACACACAAAATTGAGCCCTCTAAATCATGCAAAAATTGAGTCTGAAAATACCTTAAAAATGTATTGCTTGCTAAATAGGGATCGAGAGACCCCTGTTACAAATGATTTCTCAATAGAAAAAAATGGAGTCGAGAGACCCCTTTACAATTATTGTTTTCGAAAAGTAAAAAAAAAAAGATCCCCCTACACTGATTTTTCGTTCGATGATCCCCCCTTACATTGTTGTTCTTTTTCCGGGTCCCCCTTTACAATTTTACAATTTATTTTCTCTTTTTTTCCGGGTACCTTCCCCCACTAAAACTGAAAACCTCTGCCCCTCTTTTTACATATGTTCTAAATAAATAAAAGAAAGGGTTATTGAATTGGCTTGTTGACAGGAGCTACAGTGGAGTGTTGCAGGTGGTTGGTGGTGCAGTTGTCATATGATGGTGGCAAAGTGATGGTTGGGTATGGGTACGACAGCAGCAGTATTGTGGTGGCAAGAGTAGCTGGTGCTTCACGTGGGTGATCAAACCGGGTCTGGCTCGGGTTGTAACTGGGTCGTCATTTGGGCCTCGAGTCTTAAATTGTTGGGTCGGATTTGGGCTATTTTTTATTTGGCCCGATTGGGCTTGTTGATGTAATTTGGGCCCGGTTGGGCTTTGTTGTAATGATCTGCCAAGATAAATAAAAAAAAGTAGTTAATAATAATAATAATAATGACGGTCTGGGCGAAAATGAGTGACAACAGTTATAGGAAAAATCTAAATTATATATTTAGTTTACGATGATAGTTGTAAACTCTTATTGTAATTTCGTATATTTTCACTTTTTAATAACACTAGTGGCTTCTATTCAAAAAAAAAATTGACAATATTTACTTGAAAAAAATAAATATTTTGAATTTTATTATCAATCAATCTTATTTGAAAAAAAAATTATTCTTAATTGATCCAAATTAATTTCAAGTTTTAAGTATTCTCAATTATTTGACAATGAACGTTTAATCACCTTTGTAGTCATTGGTGCTCAAATTGGTAATGACTAAAAACAACAACAATTCTTTTAACTCATTAATTTGATTCGTGCCTTAGCATATATAAAAAGGAAAAAAGTTTGGTGGGGGGATTGTAATCTATTGGGGACACCTCATATGTTCTTTTCCTTTTTGAAAGCATTCACAAGACAAATTTTTGGTTTATATTACCGTCACTATAGTATTGTGCACACTTGCTATGAGCAGGAAAGTATTTAAAACTCTATTTCTATTGACTATTAACAAAAAAAAACCCTGTATGATTGTTGCTTATAGCGGCATCACATTAAATAGAAGAGTATTGTTTGTCAATGGTGCGTATGGTATCCCAGAAACACACTTACCAGTGCTACCATACAAACAAATACGAAAGGGAATCCCACTTCAACTGTTTTCACATCACTCTTTTTCCTAAACAGGGCGTGCATAAATATTGAGTTTTTAAATGGCTTAACCCTAAACTGAGTGCAATCCAATAAAAAAAACATGTCTTCCCAAAGTGGTCACTAGTCTATTAGTGGATTTACTAAAGAGGTAAAAGTGCAAAAAAACATAAATATTTCTTCCCTCTTTTTTTAAAAATTTTGGATCGGGTCGGGTCAAATTTTTTTAGAGCGGAGTCGAGTTCAGTAGCAGATCCAAAAATATTTTTTAGGGTGGGCACATATATGTTAACAACACAAATTTTTAATGGAGTGTGCACAAATAAAATTTCAGAATGAACACCGTCAGTAAAACATGTAACTAATCGAAGAAAATTTCTGATTCCAAGATCAATAGTCAGGTTTAGGGTGAAAAAAAATAAACCCAACCAGACATTCTTTAATATGTTTAAAGATAATTATAATAATACCCA
Source organism: Hibiscus syriacus (assembly GCF_006381635.1). Lineage (NCBI taxonomy): Eukaryota > Viridiplantae > Streptophyta > Magnoliopsida > Malvales > Malvaceae > Hibiscus > Hibiscus syriacus. The sequence goes on along the minus strand of NW_024062296.1, from coordinate 958,661 downwards.
TAAAAATCGGATCTAGTTTTGAATTGGATGGACCAAAAATCTGACCCGACCCATACACATTATTAGCATTCATCATTATCGGTTCAAAAGCTAAAAAAGCCTAGAAAATCGCCCTGCGAAAAGTGGAATTACGATTCACACTAAAAACGAAACTAGGAGAAGTGACTGTACATGATTGAGCATGATTATATATGAAATATATAAACATGATTTTACTAAAAGAATGCACAGGAGAATAACTTACCAGTTCCTCCTGTAAGGCCTTTCTCTCGTCAGTGCTTAGGATCCTCTCCTCTGTCAGTTTTGAAATGGTTGCTTCAGCCTGAAAAACAGATTCAAATTAAATGACGGCAGAAGATAATGCAACCTTCTTTTTAACTGTCACCGTCAAGCAATGTTATTTTTTTGTACTAACAAACATACCTTTCCTAGCTTAAGCTCGAGTTCATTTCATTTTAATTTCATTTCCTCCACATCTTTAGCAAATTTTAGATTCTCCACGGTCTTCAAAGTTTTCACCTCGTCATCCTTCAATGCATTGAACTCCTTTTCCCCTCACTGTCTTCAGTTCCTCGGTATCGAGAATATTTCATCGGCTTTGATTCCACATCTTGCACTGGCTTTAACTCCTTGCTATTGAAAGAATCATTCTTAGGCTTCAGATCAGTTTCTTTTATTAAATTCAAGTCCTTACCAATAACATCCTTCATTGGTTTCAGTCCAGCTTCCTTCGTCGGCTTTAATGTCTCCTCATAGAACATCTCCTTACTTGGCTTCAGCTCTGCTTCCTTCTCCGGCTTTAATTCCTCCTCATAGTCCTTACTTGGTTTCAGTTCTATTTCCTTCATCTGTGTAGACACCCGTTTTTGTCCGAGTCTACTAAAAATATTATTTTATTTATTATTATTATTATTATTATTATTATTATTATTATTATTTTAATTATTATTATTATATATTATATTATTATTAATTAATATGTTACATTTTGCAGGCCAAATGTGGCCCAATTACAAGCCACTCAACAATCAGCAACCCACCAAGAACCCGAAGCCCAATGAGCCCATTTAACCCAACAGCTCTAGAACCCATATTGCATTCCAACCCAGTAGCAGACCCGGATCCAGACTCGACCCGGAGGAGGACCAGAACCAACCCGACCCCCTAGGGTTTCTGAAACCCTAACTCTGGGGTATGATATCTGTCGCCGTCGCCGCCTATTCTCCACTATCACCACCTACTATGCCCATCTGCATCAACAGTGATAGAAAGCAAATCAATCAAGGGAACCCAATAAAATATCAAAGCAAAATCAGTCCAAAATCCCAAGGCAAATCAACCAATCCATCAGAGGCATCAAGATAAAAAGTAGAGAAAAAATCAGAGGGGCCATTCGGTGTTTAAAAAAATAAAGAGGAGACATGAGAGGGAAAACACCAAAAAAAAATATAGATAATTACCTTCGGGTCTTCGGCGATGACCGCTCCGGTGGTCGGACGATGGATTCCAACGGTGAGGGGATGAGTGGTGGTGGGTATACCAACATAGCTCGGTGGTGCCCCCATCAGACGGTGGGTTTAAAGGCGAGTAAGGCAAACCATTTGGTTTCCTTTTGTAGATCTAAGCGTGTGAGGGCGTTTTTAGGCCAAGATAGTTGAGGATCTAGGTTGAGAGTGAAGAGAGGGATATTTTGGGTGTATCGGGTCACTCCGGCCGCCGTGAGTGTCATTGTGGGTGCCACCAGCTGCAGCGATTTCCTCTCTCCAATGAGAGAGTTAAGAGAGTTTTGATGACTCTCTCTCTCACCTCTTTTTAAGAAACGCGGCAAATGAAGAAGGCTTGGGGATTTTTGCTTTCGGATCTTATATATATTAGGATCAAAACGTTGTGGTTTTGAGCACCCCTCCTTCACCGTGTTTTCATATTAGGGGCTAATAGCAGGTTTGGTCCTTACATTTTCTAAACTTTACTCGTTTTTCTCATTTTTCTATGGCCAAATAGTGTGTTATGCCCCTTATCTTTTGTATCATTTTATTTCGGCCATTAATGAATTTTAAGATATCTTAATTTAGGCTCTTATCTTTCCATGTTTACTTTTTAGTCACTACTTTATGTATTATTTAATTTTCTGTTTATGTTTGAATATGGTCATGATACTTGTAATGATTTCATTTTAGCCTCAGTTTTAGTGTATTGTTTATTTTCATTGACGTTTTAATTTGGCTATGACGTTTGTATATAGTTTATTTTAGTCATTTTTGTATTTAGGTTTAATTATTGTTTAGTCCTCTATGCTTCTGGTTATTTTATTTTAGTCTTAAATAGTATTTATGGGTTATTTTTGTTTCTATTGTCTGTATTTTTTAGCATTTATGATTTGGGCTCTGACTTATTTGAAATTATTGTTTAGTCCTTTAACTTTATATTTTTACTATTTTAGTTCTTTAAGTTTTAATTTTTGTTGTTTCAGTTCTGTAAATTTTTGTTTTTGCTATTTAGTCCTTTATTTTACTAAACATGACTATTTTTATTTGTATTTTAATTTATCATGTTTGTAAATGTGTATATTGGTCCAAATTTTTAACTTTATTTTATTGATCGTTATAATTTCATATATGTATGTGTAAAAATGGGAACTTTCATTGTGGAGTAAATTTACGAAGACAACGTTTGTTTTGTATTCGATAATTATCTTTGTTCCACATTTATTTATTTCGATTATTTTTCAACTCTTTTCACTTTTTTTTGTTTTATTTTATTTTATCTTTGCTAAAATATAAAATAGCGTTTTTTGTGGGGGGGAATCTATGGGAAAGTCTCCTAACTGTAAAGGAAGTGCTTTCTCGAAGATTGTTCACACAAAAGGGCGTTCGTTATCCAAAAATTGATACTTTTTGAATAAATTCGAATGAATAAAATGATTGTAATTTAAATATATTTTCGAATTTTGCAATTCCCAATATTTAAACAACATATAGAGTCAGGCCAAGAACGATTATACGTTGTTTTTATTTTGGGAATTAAAAACTTAAATTGTATTTGATTTACGATCCTTTTGTTTATTTTGAGTTTCAACATATTATGCATTATTTTAATTTAAACTAATTTTTTTTTCATTTTAGTGGTTTTCATATTTGAACAGGTTTTTGGAAATTGTGAGAGTAGTGTTTTTTGTTGTGTTTTAAAGGTTTGTGAGTTTCTCTTCACACAAAACACGTGAATGTACATACCATAAGCTCACTTACGAGCTTTATCCCTTTTAAGTTGAGGCGAAACCTTAGCATGCGTGAGATAAATTATTTCTCCATGTGGGTTTTAGAAAGTAACCTTTGGGGTTCATATACCTTGTATCTACGTGAGATAAATTGTTTCTCCGCATGGACATAAGGGGATGTATCCTCTCGAATTGAAATCGATCCGCACGAGCCTGTAATGGGCCAGGATTGAGGGTTTGGCAGCCTAAGGAGGCACCAACAAGGACAATTCGGGTACCATTTTCTTGTTAGAGCCGAAACCATGCATATAGTGAACCATAGAACGGCCACCCTAGTTATAGTCATACCGAAACTCTATCTGTCAGTAGGTACCCAAATTAAGTGTACACAAAGGATAAGCGTTTCTGAACCTTTCCTTTTGCTTTAAATTTTGTTGATTAAAAGCATGTGAACTAGATACCATGCCATTAGGATCATTTCATTGAAAATAATTGTTTTGGGTAGAAAGCATGTTTGGGTATGATTGCTATCTAATAAAAGCATGCTCGGGTAGATATCATGTTTGGGCAGGTGTTATATTTATCTTTAAATAGCATCTTTTAATTTTATTGATTATTTTGCCCACACTAACTGATTTTGTTTCTGTTGTTTGTGTCATTTTTCATCATTCTTTGCATTGCATTTCAGAGGATCGTCACTTTTGCATCTACTTTTGCATCGTCGCATTTTTCATGATCATCATAAAAAAAAGAAAGGAAGTAATCATCAGAATAGAAGAGCGACCATTAAAAGATAAAAGAGTTTTTATAACAAGGAAGAACACAATCCGACGGTCCGAGCGTGATTTGAAGAAACATAAAGGGCAAAAATGAGATAGTTTGCCTGGGGATTACATATCACAAATCGCATTCATAGATTGATCTCTCTTGTAAAGATGAAAACTCTTTTGGATGAATAGAACTCTTTCTAAGAATGGTTACTTTTGGAAATCGATACCTTTTGCATTGGCATTCTGCATGGCATTCATTTAAGCATTTTCACATGCATCATTCATGAAAACATGATATTAATACGTGAAGGATTCGATGAAGTGGTCCTAATCATGTGACATCACATTGAGAATAGAAGCAAGATTCGAACAATTAAAAGAAGAAGTTGAAATCTGTACGGTGGGAGCTATTTTGTTGGTTGTAGGAGTGAGTCTACCATAATGATCTGAGAAAATAGTCCCCATGTCCTAAAGTTTATGATGTTGAAGCCGTGTGCAGTTACCACATAGGAAGCTCCAGACATTCCACTGAAAATGTAAGGCACTAAAGCGCAAGATCCAGAACCTGATTTACTCAGGGGCATGGGCAATCGAAGAATGATGGGGTATTGCATCTACTATTTGCACTTAGAGATTATTTTATTTGAAATCATTTTTGTTCTGTCTTTAATATGTGCTTAAATATTTTTAATCTTGATGATTGAATTTATGATATCTTCTAAGGTTGAATAATTGAGCAAATTTTAATCTTAAGTTCTTTGAATATCAAATGAATTACAGATTCTTTTAATTCTTCAAGAATTATAGATTTTTGACATATGACAATATTAGACATTTCTTATCCAGTCTAAAACCCCAAAATAAAAATCTCTTGATTTTTTTTACCTAGAATAATTCCTGATCACTACCAAATAACTAAATTTTAACATTCCCTCTCTTTGAGACCTCAAAACATTCTTTTTGACCTCGAAACATTGCATTTATCCTTTCAATATAAAAAAGTCATACCTTTCTTTGAGCCAATAAAATCATACCATTAACTTCTTAGAATCAAAACAAACATTTTTTTAACCAATAAAACCTGAAAGCATTGAGTACACGATGTTCACTTGAACATGAACCCTCCTGCAATAAAACACGACTTGGGGCATCTCACTTCAAGTTTCTAAAGATAGAGCTTATAAAATTAATTCGAAATAATTATATCATGCATTAATTACATTTTTTCATGTGAATAAAAATTAATCCTGAAAATCATCTCCCTAGGGATACCTCTTTTGTAAGGACTTCTGTGTATGAAATCATGAACGACATTCTTTCATTATCCCTTCATAATAGGAGAAAACATATATCCCTTGTGTCCCCATTTGCGCCTGAATGATATTTTCTTCTGATTCAACCCTAACCAAGGATCACCCTCCACACTTGGGGCAAGGTGGAGTAACTTTTCTCGCATGAGTGAAGACATTGATTCAGATGAGATGTCGAAAGGTGAACCAGATGCAAATTGAGAACATCCAATCAAAACAAAGATAAAAATTGAAAAGAGAAAAAAAAGCAAAAAAGAATAAAGAGAGAAGAAAAAAAATTAAAGAGAAAAAAATAAAAGAAAAAGCAAATAGCGAAAAGAAAACAAGAAGCACATGTAAAGAGTAACTCGACTCAAATGACGCCTCAAGCTTCAGACTATGAGATTAATCAAGCACAATCATTCCAGAATCACTTCACTCGAATATTATAGAACATCAAGAGAAAGACACACACGAGCATATTCAAATTGAGCAAGACTAGATTTAAGGCTTCATAGTAAATTGATCATTGGTTTAATAACCCTTAAACACTTGTTTTAGGCCTATGTATCCCTTTCTTTCATAACCGTGAACCATGGCCTACATTACGTGCCTAAAAAGTCCCTTCTAATCCTACATGGATTTCTAAGCAGAAGAGACTATCTTCATATTTCATTCTGCCTATCAAGATTAATCTTTTATTTACAAAAGGTTTTCTAAAATCTTTAATGCATGTTAGATGAGAAAAATAACAAAGGGGGTTCAAGACATAAATTCTAAATAACGTATTGAAACCAAAAGAGGATTCGATTTAAAAACCTAAAAAGACGACTCGAATATGAAGACTGTACAACTATTGTGTAAGAGGGGATCGCACAAATCCCTTGATAAGCCATCATACAACCCGAATAAGACCATGAAAACTGGGAGTCGAAGAACAGTTCCAGTAGAGGAGCATACAAGCTACCCCATCGAAGCAGTGAACAAAAAATAAATAAGAATACAAAACCTTTGACCAAACACAATAACTTGAGACTTTTTTATATTTTCCTTACTTAACCATTTCTCAAAAATATCATTGATCTTGACACTTATCAAATAGCTATAATTTATTGAAGGATTAAAAGTGTAATTAATTCTTTGATATCCAATGAACTCTTGTTTTATGAGTTGTCAATTGTGAAACCTCGAAAGGGGCAATATTTTCAAACATTTGATTAAACATTTTTCAAAACTCTTTTAAATGATATTTTCAGACTTTTTGAAAATATAAGAAGAAGAAAAACATTTTTCAAACAAGATAATCTCTCTGGAGTGGATCTTGGTAGTTGACATGTGGCTTTCATACACGAAGCTCATGCATAGAATTAGTGTTGAAGCAAGAAACATCGAATGTTAGGGCATCTTTGAAGATTCAACATCAAATGTTAAGGCATCTTTGGGGATTCAACATCCCGATGTGAACGATCAGATCTTCTGAAGGTATTTCCTCAACCAGAAGGAACAAGAAGATTATCAGTATCCTTTGAGTTATTTCTCTTGAAACAATTTTTTTCTCTCATGAAACAAATTTTGTCTCTCAAGATAGTTTCTTTTAAAAAAAATCTTTGAGTCTGTTTCTCTATAAACACATTTTTGTCTCTCTTGAGAAAATTTCTTTTGAGAAAAAACTCTTTGAGTTTGTTTCCTTTGAAACAAAATTTTGTCTCTCGAGACAGTTTCTTTTGAAAACACCTATCTTTGAATTGTTTCCCATAAAACAAAACAAATATCTTTGAGATCGTTTCCCTTGAAATGGATTTTGTCTCTCTTGAGAAAACTTCTCTTGAAGCATCATCTTTGAGTCGGTTTCTCTTGAAACCATATTCCCTAAAGATGGCCTGCCATCCTCATCATGTAGGAATCATGTCATCCCCGACCAGACCTCCTCATCACGTAGGAGTCGTGTCACCCCTGATAACCAGTAATCCTTATCGCGTAGGAAACGTGTTATCACCCTCCTTAAAGATGGTCTGCCATCCTCATCATGTAGGAATCGTGTCATCCCTTGACTGGACCTCCTCATCACGTAGGAGCCGCTTCAACCTTAGATAACATGATGTCCTCATCACGTAGGAACCGTGTTATCATCCCTAAAGATGGTATATTATCCTCATCACGTAGGAATTATGACATCCCCTGATCAGAACTCCTCATCATGTAGGAGTCGTGTCACCCCTAGATAACTAATCGTCCTCATCGCGTAGGAATCATGTTATCGCCCTTCCTAAAGATGGCTAGAACTCGTCATCACGTATGAGTCGTGTCATCCACCGACCTTATCCCCTTATCACGTAGGAGTCGTGTCACCTTTAGACAGCCAGACCTCTTCATCACATATGAGCAGTGTCGTCCCTACCAACCACACACATAAAATCTTTAAACCAAAAAAATAGAGCTGAACAAAAACAAGTTGTCTTTTTCGTCTTTGCCCTATTCTTGTTAACATAAGAATGTGCAAATAGGGGTAGTTGTAGACACCTGTTTTTGTCTGGGTCTACCAAAAATATTATTTTATTTATTTATTTATTTATTATTATTATTATTATTAATTAATATGTTACATTTTACAGGCCAAATGTGGCCCAATTAAAAAACACTCAATAATCAGCAACCCCACCAAGAACCCGAAGCTCAATGAGCCTATCTAACCCAACAGCTCCAGAACCCATATTGCAATCTAACCTAGTAGTAGACCCAGATCCAGACTCCACCCAGAGGAGGACCCGAACCAACCCGGCCCCAAGGGTTTCTAAAACCCTAACCCTAGGGGTATGATATCTGCCGCCATCGCCTGTTATCTACTGTCATCGTTGATTGTGCCCATATGCATCAACAATAATAGAAAACAAATCAATTAGCATAACCCAATAAAATATCAAAGTAAAATCAGTCCAAAATCCCAAGGAAAATCAACCAATCCATCAGAGGCATCAAGATAAAAAGCAGAGAAAAAATCAGAGGGGACCATTCGATGTTTAAAAAAATACAGAGGAGACACGAGAGGGAAAGCACCAAAAAAATATAGTTATTTACCTTCAGGTCTTCGACGACGACAGCTCCGGTGGTCGGACGATGGATCCGAACGGTGAGGGGATGAGTGGTGGTGGGTAAACCAACATAGCTCGGTGGTGCCCCCATCGGACGATGGGTTTAGAGGTGGCGTAAGGCAAACCATTCAGTTTCCTTTTGTAGATCTAAGTGTGTGGGGGCGTTTTTAGGTCGAGATAGTGGGGAATCTAGGTTGAGAGTGAAGAAAGGGAGATTTTGGGGGTATCGGGTCATTCCAACCGTCGTGCGCCGCTGTGAATGCCATCGGTAGCAGCGATTTCCTCTCTCCGATAAGAGAGTTGAGAGAGTTCTGATGACTCTCTCTCTCCTCTTTTTAAGAAACGAAGCAAATGAAGAAGGCTTGGGGATTTTGGCCTTCGGATTATATATATATTAGAATCAAAACGTTGTCGTTTTGGGCACCCCTCCTTCTCCGTGTTTTCACATTAGGGGCTAATAGCAGGTTTGGTCCCTACCTTTTGTAAACTTTACCCGTGTTTCTCATTTTTCTTTGGGCTAATAGCGTGTTAGGCCCCTTACCTTTTGTATCATTTTATTTCGGCCATTAATGAATTTTGAGATACTTAATTTGGGCTCTTATCTTTCCGTGTTTACTTTTTAGTCAATATTTTATGTATTATATCATTTTCTGTTTATGTTTGAATATGGTCATGATACTTGTAATTATTTCATTTTAGCCACTATTTTACTGTGTTGTTTATTTTCATTGATGTTCTAATTTGGCTATGACGTTTGTATATATTTATTTTAGTCATTGTTGTATTTAGGTTTAATTATTGTTTAGTCCTCTATGCTATTGATTATTTTATTTTAGTCTTAAATAGTCTTTATGGGTTATTTTTGTTTCTGGTGTCTGGCTTATTTAAATTATTGTTTAGTCATTTAAGTTTCTATTTTTGTTGTTTCAGTTATGTAAATTTTAGTTTTTGCTATTTAGTCCTTTATTTTACTAAACATGTCTATTTTTATTTGTATTTTAATTTGTCATGCTTGTAAATGTGTATATTGGTCTAAATTTTTTAACTTTATTTTATTGATTGTTATAATTTCATGTATGTATATGTAAAAATGGAAAATTTCATTGTGCAGTAAATTTACGAAGACATCTCCCACTATAAGAGAATATGTCTTTTCGAGGATTTTTCGCATAAACGTTTGTTTTGTATTCGATAATTATCTTTGTTCCACATTTATTTATTTCGATTATTTTTCAACTCTTTTCACTTTTATTTTGTTTTATTTTATTTTATCTTTGCTAAAATGTAAAATAATGTCTTTTGTGGGGGGATCTATGGGAAAGTCTTCTAACTGTAAATGAAGTGTTTTCTCGAAGATTGTTCACATAAAATGGCGTTCGTTATCCAAAAATTGATACTTTTTAAATAAATTCGAATGAATAAAATTATCGTAATTTAAATATATTTTTCAAAGTTTGTAATTCCCAATATTTAAACAACATATAATCGTTTAGGTACCAAAGTTAGGCGTTGTGGGGGTGTTCACCCTTCCCCACACGTAATCGACTTCTGAATTCTTAAAAATGAATTTTTGGTAAAATGCCGACCATTTTTCTTCTTTTAAGGATTCCAACCTCCCTAACTTAAAGGTTGGCGACGACTCCAAAATCAAATCGTTTTCAAAATTGAATTTCATCGCCTTTCCCTTATTAATTTTTCAAGTCGAACAAAAATTCCTTTCGGATAAGGCAATTGTACATTAAATTGAACGTGTATATATGTGAAATGATGTACAAAGCTGCTCTAAGCATCGGAAGGGGTGCAGGAATCCCGACTCTATCATAATCTATTTCCTGATTCATTTTCCCATTAATTGGTGATAACACTGGTGAATGCGGAGGGCTGATAAGGGCAACCCTAAGCTTATTCTCTTCAATATATCTTCCGCTATCCTTGACAAACTGTCGAGCGGACACAGCGAGCGAGGTCACATGTTAATTACTATTATCAAATAAAGCACAAGCAGAGCAGAAAAATTACTTACTGTGGCAGATGTAATGTTTTCGTCAGTTGTTCCTGCTGGAACAACTGTACTTTGAATCAAGAACTTATCTCTGCATATCATATCAGGCGGGGCTTCGTGCTGAGCTTGCATGGTAACTAAATGGAAAAGGCAAAGGTGAGAATATATACCATAGCACAGAGGAGAAAAATTATAACGAACATCATATGAGAAATTCATAACTATATTTTATTAGTAAATTGCATCACTAGCTTTGATTCACTTGTCAAACTACTGAGACATCACAACGGCAGATTGTCCTAAAGATCGAGATTCCTGGATTATGTTTGTTAAAAGTAGGAAATTTTTGTTGCCTCACTTGATTTGCAGTCTCAGGAAATTATTCATCAAATGCAAAAGAAACCAGAAAATACATATGAAATGCCCTGCACTTAAAGCACCTGAACGACTGAAGAATTTACCCTTATCGGATCCCAATTCTTTTGTCCCTCAGCCAAGTGACCCCCTATAGACTTCTAATGATAACATGAATTTAATATACTTACATCATTAATCATGAGCCCTTATAAGATTAAAAGCCACTTAAGCTTTCAAATTCATTTGTTATATGCGCATACATAGAATCATAAAACATAAGATTAAAAGCCACTTAAGATTTCAAATTCATTTGTTAAATGCGCATACATAGAATCATAAAACATTTAAGTACAAAAACTCCATACCTGAAAATTCATAGGTTGATTTTGGCATAACAATGTCGACATTAGGCCGCACACAGTATTTCTTAGGAGACGTGGTTTTAACCTGCAAAAATATCATTGCTCCAATTACATTGGAATCCAACATTCTAAAATTTTCTATCCCATTAAGTAAACCTTGCGAATTGCGAGAAGCGTGACATAAATTAAATTAAAAAGAAAAAGAAATATCAGAAAGTGCAGGTTCAGAGTTCAGACCTTGAAAGCAACATATTGGTCAGTGTTATTTGTAAGTGTAACCGGGCAGGAGCATTGCTTCTTCAATATAACTATCAATCAAAAAAATATTTCAAATTAGAAAAATATTTACTCTAAGTTTTTAAACTGAATTTATTGTATATTGTCAAAGTGATTATTAGCATCAAATTTAGCACAATTACTAATTACTGGGGGTTTTCTCCTCCAAGAAAAGATTATCAACATTAATTGACATCATAAAGCACCGACATGGTTAAATTAATTGTATAGTGTGTGGAAACAGAAGTTAATGTCGAAAACTTTGTTTTTTCCCCGCAAATAACAGTTTGTCTGCCAACAACAATAACTAATTAATCACCTCACATTTTACTTTCAGCTCAAATTTTGCTTTTAGTACTAACACAAATCTCATGGCAGCACGTTGAGCAAATTCAAATCCAATTTGATTACCCACTGAATACATTCATGTCTTAAGCAATAAAAATCGACCGACATCCTTGTATTTTTTTTACGGTTGTCGTGAGCACACCACGAGACATTTTTTTTTCTTTTTATTTTTACCTTCTCCACCACTACATTATTTGAAATATTTAAAGAAAGATTATGATAATAATTGTTTAGCTATAAATATATAAATTATTAAATATTTTATTCAAAAATTTATTAGATATTCTCAACATTAAATCTATTTCTTGATTTTTAATATTAAAGTAAGTTTCATAATTAAATTATATGAAAACCCATTTCATACACAAGTTTTGTAAAGTTTATTTTATATAAATTTGTCTATTTTAATATCACATTTTTCATTTGACGTTTAATATTTTAGAATTTATTAACACATTGAGTGAAAGAAAATATTATTTTCTTTAGAGGTCATGAGTTCAAATAGTTATTTATTAGGTATTTGTGTGCTGCAATCTATTAATTTTTTAAAATGTGAGTGACTGAAATGAAACCAAAACTTAATATTATATATGATTTAAAAAAATAATTGGATGATCAAAATAGAACAAGAATGATAATTGAATACTAAACATATAGTTTACTCTAGATAAAATTGTGTAAACTTTGATTTATAATATATACTATCTTTTTTTTTAAATGGTTAAATAAGTATGAAATGAAGCTTTGGGAACGATTGTTGGTAAATGCTGAACACACTAGAAATGTGTGTTGGGGCATTTTTTCACCATAAAAGGTAAAAAAGGAAAAGCAAAGGGATGAAACGTAGAATTGAACATAAAAATAGAAAAGGCTGACAAAGGGATCACGCCCCATTTATATTTTCATTGTAAACCCTACCTTCTGCTACATGCTGTCAGCACCCAAGTCCTATATAACATATATTTAAGTTTAGGGAATGATTCTTCAAATATAATAATATATCTAAGAAACCCCCCACCGTTCGATAAACTTTTGTTGAGCCATCAAACGGCTATGATTCTCCATCAATCTCGACCCCGAAGTCGTCTTCTTTTGACCACGAAATTCGGTGTGTGAAAGTAGGGTTAGGGTTGAAGGAAGGAAGAAAGAAACAGTTCCTTTTGGTATTATAGGCTTAGTCAGAGAGCAACGGCTACTTGAATGTTATGGCATTTCAATCTTTTTTAGTCTTTCAGCTGTTGATATTATAGTATCTGTCTCAGAAATTTAAATATATAGCGGAACATGATGTTAGGGTATTATTGTATTACCGTGATATTCGTAATGCTCGTAACACAACTAAAAACATAACCACAATCGCAATTTAAATTTGAATTTCCAGTCCAAGTAGTAAAACCCAACTGCGCCTGCAACCACTTACTTCAAAAGCTTCAAAGTTGAATCATCAAATCACCTCTCTCTAGCAGTACCCAAATATACGATGGTGCAGCTCATACGGTGAAATACAGATAAATCAATTTTGACAAATTTATTTATCATTCTTCAAAAGCTTATATTGAAAGCACAATCCAGGAATGAGGTTTTCTTTATTTACTTTTTAATCTCAACGTTTTAACGTACAAACTTTGTGCTTTCTTTTCTTTTTTTTTACTAATTTAACGGTTTCGCCAATCTTATTTTAATAAACTCCATGATCATGAGTTGTTGACGAAAACGGGTAAAGAAAACAAAAGAACACGAGAATTTTACGAGGTTCGGCAATGTGCTTACGTCCTCGGTGCCTAGGCGGCGCTAGAAGTTTTTATTCAATGATATTTTAGGTCTAGGTTACATCTCTATTTATAATAGAAAACCCTGGTACATAATTACAAAATTAACCCTGTACCGTACCGCGAGGGCTACGCCCCCGCACCCCCAACCCACATAATTCGTAACCTCACAACGAGACTTTCTTTGTAAGGACAGTTGATGTTCGCTGCGTTCGCTTCGCTCACTCCGCTCCATCTCCTGTCCTCTTTACTGGTATATTTATGAGTCATACCTAACAAATCTCCACCTTGGCGAATATCCTGCCTCTTGAAAATTCAATGTGGGTTGGGTTACCTTGATTCTTTAACAACTCGAAACATTCAACAAGTCCAAGCAATGCTTGAACTTGTCTGTCGTAACTGGCTTAGTGAACATATCAGCGGCATTTTCATCAGTATGTACCTTCTGAAACAAAACCTCTCCAGATGCAACCAACTCTCTGATCTTGTGGAACCTTACATCAAATGTTTAGTTCTAGCACGATACACCTGATTCTTAGCCAAGTGAATAGCACTTTGATTATCACAAAGCAACTGAACTCCACCTTGTTGAACACCCAACTCCTTCACTAAACCAGTAAGCCATAAAGCTTCTTTTGCAGCTTCAGCCGCTGCCATGTACTCAGCTTCAGTTGTAGATAGAGCCACAATAGATTGAACAGTAGACTTCCAACAAATAGGCCCTCCACCAAGAGTAAAGACATACCCTGTCGTAGATCTTCTATTATCCAAGTCACCTGCATAGTCTGAATCCACATATCCTACAACCAAAGGATTATCCCGCTGACTCCCAAAAACAATTCCATGTCCCACAGTACCCTTTAAGTACCGAAAGATCCACTTGACTGCTTCCCAATGTTGCTTACCAGGTTTAGACATGTACTTACAAACTTGACTAACAGCATGAGCTAAATCAGGACGAGTACATACCATCGCATACATCAAGCAGCCAACAGCATTAGAATACGGAACCTTTGCCATATCTTCAGCTTCCTTATCTGTCTTGGGGCACTGTTCTGATGAGAGCTTAAAGTGATTCGCCAATGGAGTGCTAACTGGTTTCGCGCTGCTCATCGCAAACCTTTCTAGCATTTTCTCAACATAACCCGTTGAGATAGCCGCAGTTTCCTTGAGTCTCTGTCCCTGCAAATTTCCATTCCAAGAATTTTCTTTGCAGCACCTAAATCTTTCATATCAAATTCCTGACTCAATAAAGTTTTCAAACCGATAACATCATCCATGTTCTTCGCAGCAATCAGCATATCATCAACATACAGTAATAGAAAAATAAAAGAACCATCATCAAGGCTCTTAACATAGACACAACAATCATACTCACATCGGTTGTAGCCAATCTGATCATATAGGAGTCAAACCGTTTATACCACTGTCTCGGAGACTGTTTCAACCCGTACAAAGATTTCTTCAATCTGCAAACTAAATGCTCGTTTCCAGGTTGAGTGAAACCTTCAGGTTGTCGCATGTAGATCTGCTCCTCTAAATCACCATGCAAAAAAGCAGTTTTAACATCCATCTGCTCTAAATGCAAATCCCAACTAGCCACCAATGCAAGTACTGCTCGGATTGAAGTGTGCCTGACCACAGGAGAAAAGATTTCATCATAATCAACTCCTTTCTGCTGTGAAAAACCCTTCGCTACCAAACGAGCCTTGAACTTCTCCCCCTCTTTTTCTGTTACTACTGGTTTCTTCTTATACACCCATTTGCAACCAATCGGCTTCTTACCCTCAGGAAGAGGAACTAACTCCCATGTGCGATTGTGATTCAAAGACTCCATCTCCTCAACCATGGCTGCCATCCACTTGTCGTTTCCTGACTAGTAACGGCATCATGAAAGTAATCGGATCATCACTGTTAACAATAAGTGCAAAAGATACCAAGTCTTCAAAACCCAATATGTTCGGAGGCTTTATATTCGTCCGTCTCACCCTGTCTCTGGCGAGACTATAATCCTGCAAATCATCCGTAGTGGAACCACCAGAAGTCGGTTGAGAAGTTTCTGGTTTCTCAACTGGAAACTGCTCGAAATCCACCACTGTCGTGTCTTGCTTCTGCTGCAACATGGATTGTTCATCAAAAACGACATCTCTACTAATCACAACTTTCTTCGCAACTGGATCCCAGAACTTGAATCCTTTGACACCTTTCTTGTAACCCAGAAAAATGCACTCATTCGATTTTGCATCAAGTTTGGATCTCTCATCAGCAGGTACATGCACATAAGCAGGACAACCAAAAATCCGTAAGTTATCAAAACTAACATCATGACCAGTCCATACCTCTTCTGCAACTTTCCAGCCAGCGATGCCCTTGGCGATCTGTTGATAAGGTAACACGCCATGTTAACAGCCTCAGCCCAGAAGTGTTTGGGAAGCCCCGCATTCAACCGCAAACATTTGGCTCTTTCATTCAACGACCTGTTCATTCGTTCTGCAACACCATTCTGTTGTGGTGTCTTGCGCACTGTAAAATGCCTCTGAATCCATGCTCCTTACAGAATGTAGGAACTGTGAATCTGTGTACTCCGTACCATTGTCAGACCGCAAACACTTGATTTTTCGCCCTGTTTGGTTTTCTACCTCAGCTTTCCACAGCTTGAACTTCTCAAAAACTTCAGATTTCTGTTTCAAAAAATACACCCAAACTTTCCGTGAAAAATCATCAATAAAAGTAACATAGTACCTAGATCCACCCAAAGACGATGTCGTGGAAGGCCCCCATACATCAGAATGCACATAATCAAGAATCCCTTGAGTTGTGTGCTTCGCAGTCTTGAAACGGACTTTAGTGTTTACCAAGAACACAATACTTGTAAAAGTCGAGCTTACAGCTTTTGACACCATGCAACAAGTTTCTCTTGTGTAATTCTGCCATACCACGTTCACTAAGATGAGCAAAGCGCATATGCCACAATTTTGTCGTATCATCACAGGACTCAACAGAGTGAACTCCACCTGCAACGGTACTCCCTAACAATCTGTAGATATTCCCTGCAGTCATCTTGCCTTTCATCACAGTCAATGCTCTTTAACAATCCGAATGGTTTCCCTATCCTCGTCAGCCTTAGGGATAAAACCATCTTGTGCAAAGTGCCCAAGGAAATCAAATTCTTCTTCAAGTCTGGGATATGTCGAACACACTCAACGTCCGAACGGAGCCATCGTGCATCTTAATTCTGACATCACCAATACCAACAATATTGCAACATCGATCATCACCCACCGAACCAGAATTAACCGGCCTGTATGTCGAAAACCATTCCCTATTTGGCGTGATGTGATAAGAACATCCAGAATCAAGAATCCAAGCATCCGTCAATTGTGTCGTTGAAATAGAAAGCATATCACCCTCACTGCAATCAGAATTATCATCCTCGACCACGTTCACAGACTTGGATGAGCCATCACGCTTCTCATCTGTCTGCTTTTTCAACTTCGGACAGTCTCGCTTCATATATCTCGCCACCTTGCACTTGTAACAGTGAATCGTCTTCTTATCCCTGGATTTGGATCTGGAATTCCGCTTCCCGGACCCTGCCTTCTCTGGCTTCCGTCCACGATCTCGATTACCCTTGACATATAAGCTATCGGCTTGAGAGCTTTCCCCTGCATTCTGCTTCCGCTGGTTGTGAGCCAACAAGGCTGCAGTAATCTCCTCAACATTGATAGTCTCTTTCCCATATGTAAGAGTAGTCACCATGTGTTCGTAAGAGGGAGGCAACGAACACAACAGTATCATCGCTCTGTCTTCATCCTCAATTTTCACATCAAGCCGAGCCAGATCAGAAACGATTTGATTGAAGACATTCACGTGTTGCGCCAAATCGTGATCGTCCTGCATCTTCAGCCCATACAGTCGCTGCTTCAGATACAGTTTTGTCGTTAAGGATTTGGACATAAACTGACTTTCCAACTTCCTCCAAATTTCGTCTGGAGACGATAGATGCATGACGTGATATATGACCTCGTCCGCCAAGCATAATCGTATGGTTCCTGCCGCTCGCTGCTGCAATTCTTCCCAATCTTCCTCATCCATCGACGCCGGCTTTGTAGATCGCAAAGCCTTCAAGATCCCTTGCTGCGCCAATAGATCCTTCACCCTCGTTTGCCATAATCCGAAGTTACCCTGACCATCGAATTTCGCGACTTCGAATTTTGCTCCTGACATCTGATACCAACTGTTGACGAAAACGGGTAAAGAAAACAAAAGAACACGAGAATTTTACGAGGTTCGGCAATGTGCTTACGTCCTCGGTGCCTAGGCGGCGCTAGAAGTTTTTATTCAATGATATTTTAGGTCTAGGTTACATCTCTATTTATAATAGAAAACCCTGGTACATAATTACAAAATTAACCCTGTACCGTACCGCGAGGGCTACGCCCCCGCACCCCCAACCCACATAATTCGTAACCTCACAACGAGACTTTCTTTGTAAGGACAGTTGATGTTCGCTGCGTTCGCTTCGCTCACTCCGCTCCATCTCCTGTCCTCTTTACTGGTATATTTATGAGCCATACCTAACATGAGTGAAACATAAAAATAAAAAATAAAAAAAGGCAGATATTGTTGCATAAATGTTAGACGAGGCTGCATATGTATCGTGCATGCTGCATGTGAGACATGGAAGCAACATCGCATGTGCTTCTGTACTAGTGGAAAACTTTAAGCTTATCAAATAGTTTAAGGGACAAACCCAATCCTATATATTTATTCTATATCTCATATTTTAGTCTCGGATATCTTGACAGTTATCGATTCAAACTTTGTTCAATATATATAAGCTTTATGAATCATTTAAGCTTCTTTTAGAAAAAAATTTAAAAAAGCAAGATATATATTCTTAACTACAATTGGACAAAGCACATCATATATCTTTAAATTACACTCAACTAATTTTTATAATTATTAAATTTTTAAAAATTATAAAATGATCGTGATTTAAAAAAAATTATAAAATTATTATTGCGATGTTAACTGCAATTAAGTAATGATGTGGTATGTTATCTTAATGGTTAATATCTCTTTTGACTCCTTAATTGTAATTAAAATTTTATTTTAAAATATAAATCTTTAAAATCATTACATGAAAATATTAAAATAATACTAAAATGAAATTTTAGACAATTGAAGAGTCGAAAGAGATATTAATTGTGCTATGTTACTTCTTAACGATAAATATTAATGCCATGAGGACCATTTTATAAGCATTCAAAAATTTAATAATCATTTTTTGATGTTTGATATACTAAAATATCATCTAAACACAATTTAAGATTTTTAATGTACTTAACCTAATATAATTTGAGACACACGTATGTATGTATCTCCTAAACAATTAGTTAGTTTAAAAAGAATAAAGATCAAATTCTTCCATAGTTGATGATACCTATATCTATTATAAGATGCTAAACAGATAATATTGATTATGTGTCCAACATGTAACAAATATTTGCAATATTCTCGTTACTATTGATACACGTCAAATTTTAGATTTTTTTTTCTAAAGGAAGAAAAGAAAACTGAAAGAAACCGCCCAAACCACACTCTTTATAGAGTAATAGCCCTTTTCAATATTCACATTCGAGCTCATCATCTCATGTCCATCACTTGATAATAATAGAAAAAAATATATATTAAGAAACAGAAATTTAGAAGAAAAAAATAAAGATGTGATATAGGGTTGGTTTAGATTTCGTTATCTGGTAAGTGGCGAGGTTGGGTATATATACAAAAGTAAAATGAAAGATTCATCAAAAACAGTTCAAGGATAAAGATAAAATCTCATGATTTTATTTTTTTTAATATAAAATCAAAAAATCTATAATATGGTAAATGTATATATAAATATATTGGAATACAAATTGTTGAGACTAATATATATATATATATATATATATATATATGTTTTGAATCTACTATACGAATCAAGCTACATCTATAGTTAGTTATCTATAGAGATTTTAAGTTCGAGTATGTTTTCTAAAGAGTGTTTGAATGTTCATTATAATGATTAAAAAAATTTCGGATAGATATTAACTTTTAATCAACCAAACTAATAAAAAGAATCTATTGAATTACTTAGGTTTCTTTTGCTCTTTTTACTACCATATATTTGTCTCAGCATCAGTATGGAGTGAGGAGTGAAAAAGACCAACTGTGTTTCATTTTCCTTCACAAAGCTACCCTTTCAGATTAAAATAACCATAAAACATGATTCCCTTAAAAAACTTGCCCATGTTTTGGATTCCTCTCTCTCTCTATATATATATAAATACCTACCAAAACCTTCATAACTTCTCACCACCACCAAGCTCTGAAACAATATTTTTCCTTTTCCTTGCTCTATTAATCTCTTGCTTTAGCAGGTTTTAGTTGAGAAAATGCATTTCCAGATAGGTTCACGGGGGAGTTACGTGGCGACCACGAGGACAAGTGCGGGGGAGCCGCTGGAGAGGATAGAGAGGTTGGCGTCGGAGAATGCGGTGGTTATCTTTAGCGTTAGCAGTTGCTGCATGTGCCATGCGATTAAGAGGCTGCTTTGTGGTATGGGAGTTAACCCCACGGTGTATGAGCTGGACGAAGATCCTCGTGGGAAAGATATGGAGAAGGCATTGATGAGGCTGCTCGGAACCTCTCCTGCTGTTCCTGTTGTGTTCATTGGTGGGAAACTGGTGGGTGCGATGGATAGAGTCATGGCCTCTCATATCAATGGTACTCTTGTTCCTCTTCTCAAACAAGCTGGTGCCCTCTGGCTTTGACTATCTATTGGATCCTTCCCAAAAAAAAAAAAAAGAGAGAGTGATAATAATATAGGAAAGTATGGCAGAGGAAGAGGAGTATTAGTTTTGGAGTCTACTCCATTTTGGATACTGCAATGGTTGTCATGTCTTAATCTCAACCTTTTTTCTTTTACTTCTTATTCATGTTTTTAGTTACAAGTGGGTCTTTGTTGGTGTGCTCAAGTTTTTTTTTATCCTAAGAGTGAAATGTAATGGGTGATGCCTCTCCCTCCTCTGTACAAACGAAACAAATTAAAAAAATAGTTACTATTTCCAATGAGCTTTCTTTTCTCATTTTTACTGTTGACTTCATCTTAATGATCTCATCTTCTATTATAAAGTATGGAATGGTAAGAGTTTGCCCTTTTTTTAACTCAAAAATGAAAATTTGGGACTTTAGGCTTCTTTTCATTAGGTTAAGGTGATCAAAAATTAATATTTGTTTTTTATAATTCTAAAATATAATATTTTTTTAAAGATTTTTAATTATTTAATAATATATATTTATATTTTTATACGCACGATATTTAAATTAAAAAAATTAAAAAATAACAGCATTTCTTTTAATTGATTGGTTGGTGTTTAAAACCTAAGCACAACCAAAAATTGTTGCCATTGAGTTTGGTATAGAAGAGCTCCCCCCCACGGCCACGAGGCATGATCGGATTTAAGTTCAACTTCAAAGATTTTGGTCGGGTCTGTGAGATGTGATAGGGGATGGTACCAAATCTTTGTGGTGGTGGTGGTTGTTTTGGGTAGGTTTCGACGTCCGTACAATCACTTAATTTATTATTTGAGTAAATTACATCATTAATCACTTAACTTTACTTTTTCTCTTATTTTACTCAACATACTTTCAATTTTTCTATTTTGTTCACTGAACTTTACATATTGAATCATTTTGCTCGATCTTCCGTTAACTTTTTAACGGTGTTAAGACATGGCACAAACATCAATATGACGTCATTTAGAGAAATTCAAATATACACCAAAATGAAGTTTCGAATCTTCTTCTTTCCTCCCATTGCGGCAGCCGACCACCACCTCATTTTTCATTTCGCCCACCGTTGACAATCATTGATGGTAGTCGTTCGGTCCCAAAATTCTTGGGTCAATTACTCTCGACCACCTGAGTCCAAATCTGGTGGTTGTTCCATCGAAAAATGTTCTAAAATCCATGAATCTCGACTGAAATGTTTCAACTTCCTCACATTCAATCTTTGATTCGTGAACTTCAGAGTAAGTTCCGATAAAATGGAGGTTGGATTTGGACTTAAGGTATCGAGGCGAAACGACCCATCAAATTTGGGATTGAATGACCACCATCTACGACGATCGACGGTGGCCGACGGTGGCATCCATCCACCTTCTGTTTTTATTTAATAATTGGGTAAGCAAAATAAGAGATAGAATAAAGTTCAGTAAGAAACGGTGTAACTTACCCTTTATATTTTTAATTATTTTATATTAAATAATAATTAAATTAACACATCATCACAACGTTAGAGAAATAACGACATAGTAAGTAAAATGATTTAATCTATAAAGTTTAATGATCAAATAAAAAAATTAAAAATACAAAAAATAAAATAGGATAAAAAATAAACTTTAATTAGGAACGGAGTGTTTTACCACGTGTGATAGGCGTGGTGTATGATGACGTGTGTGATTTTGTGGGGGCTATGAATGAAGATTAGTATGTACGAGATACAGATAGTGATGGACAGGTGGGTTCCTATATGAATACAGTATATCCCTTTATTCTGTATATGTTTGGTGTTGGGACTCGGACGAAATGGTTAGAATGTGATACGATTGAGTAATATTTGATTTGATTTAAAAATATTTTATTTGAATTAATTTGATTTAATTTGATTTATAATTTTATAAATTTGACTTGTAATTTTATAAAGTTTTGCTTGATTAAAAAATTTGGATCCAAAACCGTTTTATAAATAAAAATAGAATAACTTGAAAGTTTTTGTAATTAATAGATTGATCTTAAAGTTTCAGTCGCTCAATTCTTTATGATATATGTGTCACATATAAAAAATATGAATACGAATATATATATATATATTGTATATAATTAAAAAAATATTTAAATTAGAATAAAATAGTATCATGATATTATATATATAATTAAATTAAACAAAAACTTGAATAATTTATCTAAAATAATTTTAAATAAATTTCAAGTTATAAAATAAAACTCATCCCCTTGAATAACTTAAAAGTTTTTATTGGACTTACTCGATTTGATCATCCTGAACTATATGTATATACTAATCACGTCTCTTGTTAATAAAATCGTTAGGACGAGTTAAATTATTATATGTTTAAAAATTAAAATTTAGGATAAATTGTGGTTGAAACTACTTACATATTTGGATGAATTTGGGGATGAAATTGGAATATTCAAAAGTTTGAGGACTAAATTAGAAAGAGGGTCATAGTTTAGGGATGGAATTAGAATGTTCAAAATTTTAAGGACTAACTTAAAATGAGAGTCAAGTTTAAGGATGAGATCAGAATATTCAAAAGTTTAAAATCCAATTTAAAATAAGGGTTATAGTTTGAAGACATCATATGCAATTAACTCTAAGAAAAAATATATTTTCAGATAATTTAAATCTAGGATGAGTTATTTGGTGATAATATTCTTTTTAATAAAATTTATCTTAAAATAATAATTCTTTAAAAATATATATTCTTAAACAAGTGTTGCTCCTAAACAATAGTTGGTTCTAATCCTATTCTGTATTGAGTGAGGGAAAATTCTACGGTTCATATCACATATCGTAATGTATTTCTAAGTGTCATATTGAAACACACCATAAGCAAGTTTGTTCTTATTAAGTGAATATTAAAAGGATATAAAGATTTATTTAAAATTAATCATAATTAAAATTTAATTTTACTTTTAATAAAATTATAATTAGTTTATAATACTTTTATTAAAAATAATAATTAATTTAATTTTTTAGAATTACGATTTGTAAATTATTTAATTTAGGAATGATCATCATCAACAATCACCATTGAGACCTTAACTAACTGGAAAACCCGTCAGAAAATTTTCCGTAAAATATTATATTACAAATCTAACCCAATCATTTGTCGTTTCACAGATCATTGTTGCCCAGAAGTCAGCCACAGTCGGCCGTTGCCCAAGAAAATCTCTGCATAGAGGTTGGCCGACTCCCCTCTTAGTTTCCATTGATTTGCACGAAGAAGGGAGTTCTAATTTTGAAAGGTAAAATTACATTCCAACACCCTAAATTTTCGTTTTATTTAGAATGGTTAAATTGCATGAAAAACTCACCCCAATAGTTTCTCCTATTTATATTTTCGACAAATGATGTTTTTGTTTTAATAGACATGGCTAAATTACAATATCTTCATACTTTTGTTTTAATTTAAGTAGTCAAATTGCATGTAAACCCCCTCATTCCCCCAAGTTAGATTTTACTCTTCTAGATTTTAAATCTTCTATAATTTGTACATTATTTTTATTTTGATAATTAATTTCGAATTTACTCTTTAATTTTAATTAAAAATTAATACTTTATTTTATTAATTATTTTTTATTAGCATTGGTTTCATATCATTTTATATTATTTGTTATCGTTAATCTTAACAATTTGATAATTTTACTTGATATTAATTGTTGTTATTTGAATCATGATAATATTAATTTTGATATATAAATTTTAATATTATCATTAACTTTAATTTTGATGCTTAATTTTAACTTGATATTAATTTTTTTCATTGCTTTTGATTGAATACTAATTTTGATACGTAAGTTTGACTTGCTATTAATATTGATCATTTATATCGATTTAATAAATTTGAACTCTCATTTATTGCTTTTGTGGGTTTGTTTGTAAATTTGCAATACATCTCTAAGTTATGACTGTTATATATTTATTTAATTTCTTGAATTAAAAGTTCAACTCGGACGAGTACTTGTACATTGATGTTATGACATTTCTATTTAAACAATAAGAAATGATTACAAGCATATGATTTAAAATAATTCGAATTAGCCCAAAACAATTCACTACAAGGTTGTAGAATAATTCGAATTAGCAAGTTAGTGGTTAGCGGTTAGTAAGTTAAGATTAACGATAACAAATAATATAAAATGATATGAAACCAATGCTAATAAAATATAATGAATAAAATAAAGTATTAATTGTTAATTAAAATCCAAGAGTAAATTCGAAATTAATTATCAAAATAAAAATAACGTACAAATTATAAAAGATTTAAAACCTAGAAGTGTAAAATCTAAATTGGGGAAAATGAGGGGGTTTACATGCAATAAAAGGAAAACTATGGGGGCATTTCATGCAATTTAACCATTCTAAATAAAACACAAATAGAGGGGGTTAGAATTTTATTTTACCGCTTAAAATTAAAACCACCTTCTTAGTGCAAAATAATGGAAACACATAGGGAAGCCAGCCAACCTTTATGCAAAGCTTTTCATGGGCGACGACTAACTGTGGGGGACTGCTGGGCGACGATGAACCGGGAGACAGAAAATGATAGTGTTAGATTTGTATTACAATATTTTTTAGAGAGTTTTCCAGTGAGTTTTTTGACTAGTCAAGGTCTCGACGGTGACTGTTGATACTGATTATTCCTAACTTAAATAATTTACAAATCATAATTCTAAAAAATTAAATTACTTAAATTAAATATTATTTTTAATAAAAGTATTATAAATTAATTATAATTTTATTAAAAGTAAAATTAAATTTTAATTACGATTAATTTTAAATAAATCTGTACACTTTATAATATTTACATAATAAAGATAAATTTGCTTGTAGTACGTTTCGGTACGTCGTTTTAGTGATACATTGTGATATGCGACGAATGTTGTAAACTCTTCCATCAAGTAGGCATTATTGACATAGATAGTTATTCCCAATATAATTGTTCTTGGTAAATATAATTGTGGAACATAACAAAAGTTGTTTTAAAATAGAAACTGTTCGAATCAAAATTGTTTTACACTTGAATTATTCTTAATTTAGTTATTTTTAAAAAACAAAAATTCGTAGTAACAACTCATTCAATAAGAGCAATTTTTTCAAAAGGGATATCAAGTGAAGTAACACTAATACTTGTTTTAGAAGAATTATCAACTTGTTACTAAAATTATACATATATATATATATATATTGAAACATATATAATTTTATTCGTTGCTGAGAAGGGATAAATAGTTTTTTAATGTGAGAAGAGATAAAATGTTAATAAAATCAAAACAAAGCATGTACATATGATAAGCTAGCAAGGGAAGAGAGAATCATAGAGATGTGGATGATTCGCAACTTCAGATCTCAAGTTGACCTACATACCTTTGGATCTTTGGGATTAGAGAATGAAGAATCAATACAAGATTTCAACCAAGTCGTTGCTACATTATGGATATAACACGTTCAAATCATGGATTTAGATCGCAGTTGCCATCATAATTTTAGTTGTGTTGTATTTATCGTGATTGCAGTAATAATAGATATTATTACGATCACTACGGATATCGTAGTTTTAAATAATGATTTCAAACGTTATTTTTACCGCTATATATTGATTGCTATTCCGATAATAGAGTGTAATTTAAATCTTTGATATATATAAATGAAAATATCAGCTAAATAAATGAGCCACGACATTTCTGCCCTCTAAAGTTAATTCTCTTTTCATGTTTTTTTTTGGCCCAATAGTGCAAACATTTTAATTAATTAGCTCAATAGAACATATAGTCGTTTATTTAGGGATCTACAACATTAGCTACAATAAGTTGAAATTCTTCATGTCAAGGTAACGAGTTCTAATAAAAATATTTTTTAATTCAAACTTTTTATCTCGATGTGATAAAATTTAATAAAAATTATATTTTATTAGAACTTATCACTTCGATATGACGAGTTTAGATAAAAATATTTTTTTACTGAAACTCGTCACGTCAAGACGTGACGAGTTCCATAAACACAATAAAAAATGTTGTAAATCTCAAAATAAACTTCTACTTGACTTATTTTCCTAAATAATTTATCTGTTTACCCTATTGGGCCAAAAAAATCCAGTTTTGTTTAAAATCCTATTAGACGAGAGATCCGACTAAGGGCCTGCTTACAACCAAATACCCATTTTTATGCAAACATATGGTTATTGTTTGGGAAACCACTGTTGGGTCCAAACTCAACAGAAAGGCATTCAACTACTTTTAATTTGTACTACTTAAGAGTTTCTAGTACATTTACATCTGTTCATATTCATTGAAAATGAATTTGGTTGAAAGTGGCATATTTGCTTATTAAAGTTGGTTCAAGTTGTTTTCAACATGTTGCATTAAGTTGGGAATGTTTACAAGTGCTTAAATGGCATTGAGGACATGTTTGTTCCTCTTGATAATGTGCCAACAACGAATCCAGGAATTTAAATTTACAAGCTGAAATTTCAAATGTTTACTTCTTTTTTTCCAATCTGCACTGGCTGATGGCTATTTTAATTTATTTTTCTTATGCCATCCTTTGGTTATCTGCTTGTAGCATTGGACCATTGGTTTCGTTGGCAATACTGTGTATGAGTTCGTTTTAAGCCACCCATCTTTAAAGTTTGTACCTCATAATTTGCCCAAAATCCAGTGGACTTTTGGCAATCTTTAATGATTTGAAGATACGTTAATATATCTTTTACAGTGCTGCTTGCCTTCACTTATTTTGCTGATCATAAGGGAGGCTGTGACACAGGGGGAACTGTTTTACTTGTGTTTAGGAACCAACCGGTGGGGTAATCATACACATGAGCAATCAAGAATCTGTCTTTTGGGGAAGTAATGTAACAAGCCGAATTTTTTTTATTATAATATAATCAATTGGGTGAAATTTGAGGGTTAAATTAAAAGTTTTCATTTTAGAAGTTGAATGAAATTCAGGGACTAAGCCCTGAATTTCACCATTTTGTGTCGGCGGACATTTCTTCATATATGCGTGAATTGGTTTATGTTTGCTAAAATTAGAAACCAAATTCACAAAACTTCCTTCCCCGCACCCCTCCTTCCAAAGCCGATTTCGTCGCTGTTCGGTCGTTCCAGCTTACACAACCACTCCCGTTTTATTCGTCGTCGACCGGTGAACAAAACCCGTAAATCGCTCGTAGCGAAACGTTGTCTAACGCCGTGAATTTCGATTCAAAGTTTCGTCGTTTTTTTAACATTACCGCCGTGAAAATCACCGATTCATCGTCGATCGTTGCTCCATTTTCAACACCTCCCGCACCATAGTGTTCCTTGTGTCGTTCGGAGTCCACCGATGCCTTTCTTGTCTCCGTCGTCGCCGACGCGTGAGGGAGGTGAGGAAGTTCAAACTTTTGAACCGACCCGGTCCGACTTGACTGCCCGACCCGACCCGTTGACTTTGACCAAATAGTCAAATTTTTTGAAAAGTTATATTTTTTGTTTTTTGGCATTTTGAGTTCGATTTCGAAGTCCGTTTTTCCAAATTCGAACCCAAAAGCCTCCAAATTGTCAGTCAAACTAGTTGACTTTTGACTTTGACCAAAAAGACAATTTTTGAAAAGTCATATTTTATTTTTTCGACATCTTAAGTTCGATTCCGAAGTCCATTTTGCCATATTCAAACCCGAAAGCCTCTGAATTGACCCGTAAACCCGTAAAATGCATATTTATCTAAGTGTTTTAATTCAGTTAATTGAGCTTAATGGTCAAGGACTAATTATTGTTATGATATGTTAAAGGTACTTGGGGATCTCCTGACTGTTTCACTGCTCGACCCAGTTCCTCCCGATCCGCCTGTCCTCGAGAGGCCGTGAATACTCGTATAGTTCTGTAACCCTGTTAGTTATTCTATTTAGAATATTATTCTGAATATGACCCTGCTCTGATATGACTTAGGTTCCCGTTCAGTCGAAGAGCCTAGTGAAGCTGGTGCTCGATAGATCTTCCGGACTGACCCTATTATCGAGGTGTGTTCCTTGTGTGCAGTATAAATGTTTGAAATATCATGTGCATATGATTGTTTTCTTTGATTTGAAATACAATGTTTGATCTGATTTGACTACTGTATGATTTACCTGATTTCGGATTTACTAAAAGGTAAAGCATGATTGCCCGACTTATGATTTCTGGATAGTGGTTTATTGAACTAATGATCTGTCTGAACTCTGAATTACTCTACTGGTTACCGTCTGAAAAATATTTTCTTCGGGGTACTTTGGGTTATTGTATGAAGAATCTGGCAGGTTCAGTCGCTGTTGGTAATTCCTCGAATACGTTCAGCACCGACTGGTAATTCCTTATGGACCTAAGGCGACCCTTGTGTAGGCTCTACGACCTTGAGATTTTCTTTGGTAAGCCTTTGTGGCCCCGGGAATTGTCTTGGGTAGGCTTGCAGGCCCAAGGTACTCTCTTAGGTTGTGTAGTTTTGGGGAACTGCATATGGCGTTTGGTTCGAGGATGATTCAGAGTTTTTAAATTAAAAACTCCTATGATGTTTTAATGACTGTGATCTGTACTGGTTTTACAAAAAAAATCATAACTGTATGTTTTTATTTCTGCACTGTTGGGACACACTGAGCCTCTAGCTCACTTTTCAAATTGTTTTACTCCTTTCAGATACTCTCGGATAGACATTCCGTATCGGGCACTTGGAGGATTGGTACATTTAGTTCAAATCATTTTGTTGTAATATTCTGTCTTCAGAACTACTTTTAATTATGGTGACATGTGCCTTATTTTTGAAGTATTTATCATTTTATGATGTTTACTGCTTTTGCTACTGATATTTGATTTACGATGCTCCAGATTTATTTCATGTTTTATTTTATAGGGTCGCTTTTAGTTTTATATTCAAGAGTTGTGTTTTATCGTTATTTATTATACCTTTATAAAGGTCATTTGAAATATGATTTATATTAACGAATAACGTTTTTGGGAAATTTTTTTAAGAATCTTTAATGTAATCTGCTAGACTTAGTCGAAACGCATAGGTCAGGTTTAGGGAGTTACATTTAATTGGTATAAGAGCTTTTGGTTTTTAAACCTCATACTGTGAATGAGTCCAAACTGAAAATACGGTTTTGAAATGTTTTACAAAATAAGTCACTAAGGCCATGTCACAAAGTTTTTACGATTTTACATGTGTTTTAGACTCCAAGTGCCAATATAACTCTAGGTTTTATCTTCTTGCAGTAAACTCAAGATCCACCAAAGTGAGTGCTAGACGTGGATGTCGATCTAGCCATGAGCAAGGTCGAGTGACTAGATTTGTAGACCCGGTAGATAATATACATTTAGATCCTCCACCTCTGATAGATGATCTTGCTCCTACGATGATACATGCATCACAAGGCTCACATCAAAGGAAGAAGTAATAACTCTTCCAAATGATCCACTCGTCCAAGCTTTGGAAAAGAAGATCAAAACAGCAGCAGACTTGCGACGACTTTTTGAATGGTATCCTGATCTTATTTGGTCAACATGTCTTCTGGAGATAAAACCGTCTGTCCCTTATCTTTCCAACGGTTCTTGAATCGCATCAATCCGATATTGGGAACTCAAGATATATCCATTTTTCTGAAGACGGTGCATGCAGAAAATCTTATACGGGATTAATACGGGATTTTGTAAATATTACGAATTTTCAATATTTTTATTGATTATTTGTAATATAACTTAATATAGGATGATGCATTATCTTTTAGGATTAGATTTATTATTTTATTAGGAATTAAGGTTGGGTTAAAATATTATCTTTAGTTATTATTATTTTATTAGGAATTAGAGTTAAGACATGTTTAGTTTATTATTATTTTATTCATTAGTTATCTAAGGCCTTCAGAACTCAGCCCCTATATAAAGGAGGCTTCATTCAACTTTGTAATCGAAGATTTTTTTGATTAATAATACAACGAGAGTTCGTTTTTGCAAGTGCTGATTGCCTTGTGCCTTCGAAGCTTCTTCTCCTGGAGTTCTTTCAAGTTCTTGTAAGGGAGATTAATCTTCACACTCCAATTTGCCTTTTCATCGCGACTAGGAGGGTTGGTTAGAGCCATTTATCGAGGTTTCCTTTTCATTGTGACTAGGAGGGTTCGATAGGACACTTATCCATCTATTTTTCCACAAATCCATCTGCACCATCAATCATCTTTACCGTCCACCTTCGTAAGGGAGATCTTTTGATTTCTTTATTATCTTATCTTATTTTATTTTCAATTTCTTTATCTTTCGTTTATTATTCTAATCTTATTACCTTGAAGAAACCCTAAAGAATCCTAGTTACTGCTGCCACCTTCCCCTATTCATCCCCTTTGTTCTTAATCGAGTCTAGAGCTTTCTAGGTTTGATTCTTCAACAAGAGCAACGTTCATTAACTCGCCACCGCTTCCCTATCATTTGGTATCAGATTTGGGCCGATTCTTGGAAAGAAGCAAGCAATATTGTTTGTTCTTGTACACAACACCGTCAATGTACCCCAAAGGAGCTAGTTCAGAGAAGATTCATCGTTTCAGGTTATTTTTATTTAATTTTAATTTAGATTCAAATCCTTCTTGTTAGTTTGCTATTTTTTTTCAAAAAAAAAAAACAAAAAAGCCAAAATTTCAAAAAAAAATTGCAAACGAAGGTATTTAGGGCTGATTTTCTCCAGATATCATATTCGTCTTAAGTTTAATCTCCAGTCCTAAATTCACTTCGATCAGAGTTCATTAGATCATTCAAGTTTTATCGGCAGATTCGGTCTAGAATATTGTCGAATTTCTTGAAAATTCTACAGGAGGAATTTTGTGGTGAAAATTTCCATATTGAAACTCCATATATTGGAGATCATTCACACAAAAAATCAGAATTTTTGGAGATCAAAAACAACTTCGAACAAAGCAATCAAGAAAAACAGATTGCTTGAGGACTCACTGTTCAACAGAGTCTACTGGATACTACTGAAGGTATTTGATTCTGAAATTTTACAGGTGGTTTCTTGACGCATCGAAAGACATTCAATAATTTTTCCAGAATTTTTGGATACCTCTAACCCCCTCAAAAACGTTGCTCAAGTTGATCCAGCGTTTTCTAGGTTTTCTGGTTTGGTCCTTTTTTTCTTTAACTCTTAGTGCTTTAGGTTCTTTTGTTTTTCCCTGTTATTGTTCTTTTTCATTATTTAACACATTATCTTCCTTGTGTTAGTAGGACTAAAGAGTTTGCATACTTCTTCCTTCTTTGCATTCTTGTTCTCTTGGAGTCTAACCTTTGTTTGGCCTCTTAGAGCCTTTAGGTTTTTCTTATCGCCTTTGCTAGTAATCAAACTCCGATACGAACTTTGAAAGACTACTTTGTAAAGTGAGTTTTAAAGATTACAAGATCGGCTTACTTGCCTCTCGTTGTGTTACTTTCTTGGAGTGACTTGTGAGGTTTCTTGCTTTTTTAAATTTATTTTATTTTATTTTATTTTTATTTTACTTTAAAATTTTCTTTTGAGTGTTATGATTTCAGGATGGGAACAACCACGTTTGGTACCCGGGTGAGAACAACCACATTTTCAAGCACCCGAACTCTTTGCAAAACCAAAGTTCACGATCCCGTGTTTTAACGAAGACAATGATCCAGACAGGTACATCGAATGTGAAGAAAAAGTTGATCTCAAGTTCGCATACCATGACTGCCCCCAAGCTAAACAAGTTCACCTCATCACCACACAATTCGAAGGATATGCTCGAACTTGGTGGATACAAACAAGGAAAAAGATCCAGAACTTCCAAATTCCAACAATCATTTCTTGCACCAACCTCAAACAAACCATGAGGAACCGATTCTTACCGACACATTATAACCGAGAAGTTAAACAACGACTACACCGACTTCGACAAGGTAGAAGTTCAGTTGAAGATTACTACAAGGAGATGCAGTCCTTACTCAATAGGGCTAACATAACCGAAAAAGAAGAAGTCACCGTGTCAAGATTCGTCGTCGGCTTAAACTCAAACATCACTGATCTTCTTGATCTACAAGGGTATGAAAACCTTGAAGATACACTAAAGAAAGCAATGGCAATCGAAATACAAATCCAAAGGAGATTCCGAGAATATTACCAAGGTACTTCATCCTCTTACCAAGGTAATCCTTCAAATCCTTCCTCATCTTCTCCTCCATCTTCTCTGAAAAAACCAAGAGATGACAAACCTGACAAGAAGAAAGAACGACCAGCAAAGAATGACACACTTCCAGCCCCTAAAGATCAAATGATAATTTGTGAGGAGGTAGGGAAAGCAAAAAAAGAAAAAATGAGAAGAGGCAAAAGAAAAGAGGTCACTAGTTACAAAGCCAAAAGAATATTGACCCATGGGAGGTGAGTGAACCTAATTGTGAGAAGAACAGAGTGGCTCAAAATCTATGTGTGAGCACAAAAGAATTGAGAGAGAACCTTCTTTACAAACAGCCTTCCATCCTTGTTCGCTTTAGAGAATCAATTGTTTCGATTTCTAACATTAACAAGGATTTGTCTAGTGTGTTTTCATCTTTGTTACAGGATTTTCGAGAAGAATTAGGTGAACCATCTGACGGATTACCACTGGAAAAAGGAAAACACACCAAACCAATCTAATTCATTCCATCATACCTCGTCAAACATACAATCTCGAAGAAACCAAAGAGTTAGATTTGTTACAAAAAGGCTACATCCATGAAAGCCTTAGTCGTAACGTTATCTTAATGACGAAACATGACTTGAACAACTCCACATGCTTTATAGTTCGTGCACAGGGAATCCATGTAAATGATGAGAAAGTAAAAGCAACACGAGATTGGCCCACACCATCTTCCATCGCCAAGAGTTGTCGAATAGTGCTAGGTGACCCTCCTGACGGGTTACCACCTGAAAACCCTAATCACTATGCCATACCAATAAAGAGTCACGATTTACGAGAGTCCAAAGGTAAATATTTTATTACTCATTTTAATGACATTGTAACGTACTTCTTCTCATTCTTACAAGGTAAGGCTCGTGAAGTTGTCATCCATACTAAACACAACTCCTTTAAGTGCGTAACATACCGAGGTAAGCAAAACATAGTAGACGATACACTACCACGAAGGTATACTCTTACCTATCAAACTCATACTACTATTCCGAGAATTGAACATATCAAAGATGTATATCACGATAACTTGGATATTTCTGATATTTCTACCCATACTTTTAAAAGTGCTTTTAATGAGCTTTATCTTGTATACGAGTTTCCTTGCCAGCTAAACAGGTTCTACAGTCCACAAATCTCCTCCTGGGAATCATTAATTCATGAACCACACTTAGGATACTTAAGAGATTAATTTAACAAACCAGTTGACATGGTTTTTAAACACTCATTCTCGCCACACATTAATAAAACCATGGAGAAATTATCTGAAATAATCATACAGAAAGCTAACAGTGGCCGACCATGTTGAAATTCAACCAAAACATCAGATTACAAGACTTGTACGCAAAAGAGGATTTCAAGACTACAAGAAATCAGTTCCTAGAAAGAAGAAACCTCGACTGAAACGCATAAAGACACATCACATTGATCCTGGTAAATGTTTCACAAGTTTTCCTTTCAACACATCTAAGTCTCTTTCTCTTGGATTTTCAGATTCGAGGACGAATCCTTTTGAGGAGTGGGGGAATGATACATGCACCAGAGTCCATAATACATGCTTCTCTGGACTAATATTTCTACTCGAACCTATTAGAAGAACAAAGTCTCGAAGATTCAAAGCATATCTATTCGGTAAGTATAATGTGAATGAATCATTAAACGATTCTAATGTTGCTCCCTTTAATGTTTCATATTCGAGGTTGAAACTTTTTGAAGAAATGGAGGTTGATACATGCATCACAAGGCTCACATCAAAGGAAGAAGTAATAACTCTTCCAAATGATCCACTCGTCCAAGCTTTGGAAAAGAAGATCAGAACAGCAGCAGACTTGCGACGACTTTTTGAATGGGATCCTGATCTTATTTCGTCAACATGTCTTCTGGAGATAAAACCGTCTGTCCCTTATCTTTCAAACGGTTTTTGAATCGCATCAATCTGATATCGGGAACTCAAGATATATCCATTTTTCTGAAGACGGTGCATGCAGAAAATCTTATACGGGATTAATACGGGATTTTGAAAATATTACGAATTTTCAATATTTTTATTGATTATTTGTAATATAACTTAATATAGGATGATGCATTATCTTTTAGGATTAGATTTATTATTTTATTAGGAATTAAGGTTGGGTTAAAATATTATCTTTAGTTATTATTATTTTATTAGGAATTAGAGTTAAGACATGTTTAGTTTATTATTATTTTATTCATTAGTTATCTAAGGCCTTCAGAACTCAGCCCCTATATAAAGGAGGCTTCATTCAACTTTGTAATCGAAGATTTTTTTGATTAATAATACAACGAGAGTTCGTTTTTGGAAGTGCTGATTGCCTTGTGCCTTCGAAGCTTCTTCTCCTGGAGTTCTTTCAAGTTCTTGTAAGGGAGATTAATCTTCACACTCCAATTTGCCTTTTCATCGCGACTAGGAGGGTTGGTTAGAGCCATTTATCAAGTTTGCCTTTTCATTGCGACTAGGAGGGTTCGATAGGACACTTATCCATCTATTTTTCCACAAATCCATCTGCACCATCAATCATCTTTACCGTCCACCTTCGTAAGGGAGATCTTTTGATTTCTTTATTATCTTATCTTATTTTATTTTCAATTTCTTTATCTTTTGTTTAATTTATTCTAATCTTATTGCCTTGAAGAAACCCTAAAGAATCCTAGTTACTGCTGCCACCTTCCCCTATTCATCCCCTTTGTTCTTAATCGAGTCTAGAGCTTTCTAGGTTTGATTCTTCAACAAGAGCAACGTTCATTAACCCGCCACCGCTTCCCTATCAATTGGTATCAGATTTGGGCCGATTCTTGGAAAGAAGCAAGCAATATTGTTTGTTCTTGCACACAACACCGTCAATGTACCCCAAAGGAGCTAGTTCAGAGAATATTCATCGTTTCAGGTTATTTTTATTTAATTTTAATTTAGATTCAAATCCTTCTTGTTAGTTTGCTATTTTTTTTAAAAAAAAAAAAAACAAAAAAGCCAAAATTTCAAAAAAAAAAATTGCAAACGAAAGTATTTAGGGCTGATTTTATCCAGATATCATATTCGTCTTAAGTTTAATCTCCAGTCCTAAATTCACTTCGATCAGAGTTCATTAGATCATTCAAATTTTATCGGCAGATTCGGTCTAGAATATTGTCGAATTTCTTGAAAATTCTACAAGAGTAATTTTGTGGTGAAAATTTCCATATTGAAACTCCATATATTGGAGATCATTCACACAAAAAATCAGAATTTTTGGAGATCAAGAACAACTTCGAACAAAGAGATCAAGAAAAACAGATTGCTTGAGGACTCACCGTTCAACAGAGTCTACTGGATACTACTGAAGGTATTTGATTCTGAAATTTTACAGGTGGTTTCTTGACGCATCGAAAGACATTCAATAATTTTTCCAGAATTTTGGATATCGTTAACCCCCTCAAAAAAGTTGCTCAAGTTGATCCAGCGTTTTCTAGGTTTTCTGGTTTGGTCCTTTTTTTCTTTAACTCTTAGTGCTTTAGGTTCTTTTGTTTTTCCCTGTTATTGTTCTTTTTCATTATCTAACACATTATCTTCATTGTGTTAGTAGGACTAAAGAGTTTGCATACTTCTTCCTTCTTTGCATTCTTATTCTCTTGGAGTCTAACCTTTGTTTGGCCTCTTAGAACCTTTAGGTTTTTCTTATCGCCTTTGCTAGTAATCAAACTCCGATACGAACTTTGAAAGACTACTTTGTAAAGTGAGTTTTAAAGAGTACAAGATCGGCTTACTTGCCTCTCGTTGTGTTACTTTCTTGGAGTGACTTGTGAGGTTTCTTGCTTTGTTAAATTTATTTTATTTTTATTTTACTTTAAAATTTTCTTTTGAGTGTTATGATTTCAGGATGGGCGACAATAACAACAAGACACTTACGGCTATCTTAGCCACACTTACCCGACTCACGACTCAAGTTGAAAGATTTGATGAAATCGTGAGAGAACGAAAAAAACCACAACTGGATCTACCAAACCAGAATCCAAGACCTAACAATGCTGAACTTTTGGTACTCGGGCGAGAACAACCACGTTTTCAAGCACCCGAACTCTTTGCAAACCAAAGTTCACGATCCCGTCTTTTAAGGAGACAATCCAGACAGGTACATTGAATGGGAAGGAAAAGTTGATCTCAAGTTCGTATACCATGACTGCCCCCAAGCTAAACAAGTTCACCTCATCACCACACAATTCGAAGGATATGCTCGAACTTGGTGGATACAAACAAGGAAAAAGATCCAGAACTTCCAAATTCCAACAATCATTTCTTGGACCGACCTCAAACAAACCAAGAGGAACCGATTCCTACCGACACATTATAAACGAGAAGTTAAACAAAGACTACACCGACTTCGACAAGGTAGAAGTTCAGTTGAAGATTACTACAAGGATGCAGTCCTTACTCAATAGGGCTAACATAACCGAAAAGAAAGTCACCGTGTCAAGATTCATCGCCGGCTTAAACTCAAACATCACTGATCTTCTTGATCTACAAGGGTATGAAAACCTTGAAGATACACTACAGAAAGCAATGACAATCGAAATACAAATCCAAAGGAGATTCCGAGAACATTACCAAGGTACTTCATCCTCTTACCAAGGTAATCCTTCAAATCCTTCCTCATCTTCTGCTCCATCTTCTCTGAAAAAACCAAGAGATGAAAACCTGACAAGGAGAAAGAACGACCAGCAAAGAATGACACACTTCCAGCCCCTAAAGATCAAATGATAATTTGTGAGGAGGTAGGGAAAGCAAAAAAGAAAAAAATGAGAAAGAGGCAAAAGAAAAAGAGGTCACTAGTTACAAAAGCCAAAAGAATAATGCCCATGGGAGGTATGAACCTAATTATGAGAAAAAAGTGGCTCAAAATATGTGTGAGCACAAAAGAATTGAGAGAGAACCTTCTTTACAAACATCCTTCCATCCTTGTTCACTTTAGAGAATCAATTGTTTCGATTTCTAACATTAACAAGGATTTGTCTAGTGTGTTTTCATCTTTGTTACAGGATTTTCGAGAAGAATTAGGTGAACCACCTGACGGATTACCACTGGAAAAAGGAAAACAACACCAAACCAATCTAATTCAAGGTTCCATCATACCTCGTCAAACATACAATCTCTAAGAAACTAAAGAGTTAGATTTGTTATAAAAAGGCTACATCCATGAAAGCCTTAGTCGTAACGTCATCTTAATGACGAAACATGACTTGAACAACTCCACATGCTTTATAGTTCGTGCACAGGGAATCCATGTAAATGATGAGAAAGTAAAAACAACACGAGATTGGCCCACACCATCTTCCATCGCCAAGAGTTGTCGAATAGTGCTAGGTGACCCTCCTGACGGGTTACCACCTGAAAACCCTAATCACTATGCCATACCAATAAAGAGTCACGATTTACGAGAGTCTAAAGGTAAATATTTTATTACTCATTTTAATGACATTGTAACGTACTTCTTCTCATTCTTACAAGGTAAGGCTCGTGAAGTTGTCATCCATCCTAAACACAACTCCTTTAAGTGCGTAACATACCGAGGTAAGCAAAACATAGTAGACGATACACTACCACGAAGGTATACTCTTACCTATCAAACTCATACTACTATTATGAGAATTGAACATATCAAAGATGTATATCACGATAACT
This sequence comes from Hibiscus syriacus, assembly GCF_006381635.1. NCBI lineage: Eukaryota > Viridiplantae > Streptophyta > Magnoliopsida > Malvales > Malvaceae > Hibiscus > Hibiscus syriacus. The sequence continues at coordinate 920,504 of NW_024062296.1, read as the reverse complement.
CGGATATTTCTAATATTTCTACCCATACTTTTAAAAGTGCTTTTAATGAGCTTTATCTTGTATACGAGTTTCCTTGCCAACTAAACAGGTTCTACAGTCCACAAATCTCCTCCTGGGAATCATTAATTCATGAACCACACTTAGGATACTTAAGAGATTACTTTAACAAACCAGTTGACATGGTTTTTAAACACTCATATCGTAACCGGTTTTCGTCCGGGTACGAAAAATTTATTTGACGGAAAAATTGATGTGAATAAATGGTTTTTGAAAATAATTTGGGAGTCGCCATCGGCCTTTTGGGTCAGGTAGGTCGAATACCTAAAATTATTTTTTAAAAGAGTTTTAAGAAAACATCAATTAAAAAATGAATTGATCTGCGTTTATAACCAAAAATTCGTTCTTTTTAATAATAAAAAGGAATCCGTGGTCGGTTACGTTTAGGGAAGGATGAGCACCCCTACAACGCCCAAAATTGGTATTTTTTAATTATAAATTGTCTCTATTATTAAAAATTCAAAATATATTTAATTTATAATCCTATTATTTCAAAATTATATAAAAAATATTTAAAAATATCGGAAAAGTACTTCTAGGTGCCTTAAGACAGCTCTTTTCTTTGATATTAAATATTAATTTGAATAAATTAAATAATAATTTTTTATAATATTTAATTTTAAAATACCAGAATAGGACATCCAGTTGTATTAAGACTGCCCTTTTCTTCGATATTGAAAAATAAATTTAAATAATTTATTGAAAAAATAAATTATTATTTATTATATATATTTATGACTACATAATAATAATAAAAATTTAAATATAAACAAATAAAATTAAAACAATAAAATACAATTAGAACTATATGAAAATATTTAAAATTGGTGACTAGATTATAGTAAAATTAAAATTAAATATCCAATTCATAATTAATCAAAATTATAGGGATTAAACATGCTATTTTCTTATTTATTAATTCAGTGACTAAATAAAACTTATTTAAAATTCGAATATCAGATTAAAATAAATTAAAAATATAAACTCGAGATTAAAATATTAATTATTAAATTAAGGGATTAAATCTGTTATTTACCCTATATATATTATTTTAATATAAAAGACTAAAATAAATAAAATTGAAATTAAAGAACCGAATTAAAAGGATTATAAACTCGATTTAGTGACTAAAATGTAAAGTTTACAAAATAGGCTGACTACGGAAAGGATTTAACTATTATTTAATTACACGAATAGCCCTCCCCGAAACGACGTCGTTCGGGAAGGGCTATTTAAAGCCGAATCCGGCTGGCCCTTCGGGCCATATCTCATTTCTTTTTTTTTTATTTCTCTCTCTAACTGAGAGAGAATAAACGCTCTCCCTTCTCTCTAGCTTCCCTCATCGGAGGGAAGCCGGTCACCGGACGGCAGCCGTCTGCCGCCGTGAATCTCACCGTCGGCCACCGCATCCGGTGGCCGGAAAAAATTATTTTTACACCATTATGTAGATCGGACCGTCCTAAGGACGGTTCCAGTGCTCTTTTCTCCTAAATAGCTCCCGATCGGAGTAAATCTAAAGAAGTACCTTCGGTTTTTGAAGGTTTTGGTGACGTTTGAAGAGGTCCGGTGGCTTCCTCGGTAAGCTTCTTTCCTTTCTTTTCGTTTCTGTTTTGGTTTACTGCTGGTTGTGGGTTGTTGTTCTTCGTTTGTATCTTTGCTCTCTGTTTCTGTCTCTCTCGGTCTATCTCTTTTTTTTTCTTCGCAGATGGGGTGATGGCTTTATAGCCATCACCGGTGTGGCCATCGGACCGGGTAAAAGAATACCCTTCGGTGAGTCACCGGACTCTCAGTGGTGACTCAACCCATAACCATAACGTGGACGGCTGGCGTTGGAGTTTATGGAGCCTTCGGTTGGGGCGTGGCAGCGGCTGGAGCGACGTGGAGCGGCGGCAGCTGGTGTAGTCCCTAGGGTATCATAACCCTAGGGTTTCGTCTGGCGCCATCTGGACCGTTGGATCAATGCTAGATCCAACGGTGGAGAAGCAAAGCGGCGACAGCTAGATAGAAAATCCTAATTGGGTTTTAGGGTTTCTGTTTTGGGCCAGTTGGGTCCTTTGTAATTGGGCCGGTCCAATCTGGGCCTGTTTGTAATTATTTTTTAATAATAATAATTATAATAATAATAATAATAATAATAATAATAATAATAATAATAAAATAAGTAAAAAAAATTAGTATCTTCAGCTGCCCCTCTTTGCTCATTCTTGTGTTAACAAGAATAGGGCAAATACGAAAAGATAATAAATTTTTTTTATCCATTTGGCTTCACTTGATTATAATAGCAATGTTAAATAAATTCTTCTCTTTCTTCAGATAAGTTCTTCTCATTATGAACTTTCCGCTGGGGATGATGTTGACCTATTTCCTTCTGTGATAGAGTCATTCCAAAGGTTGAATAAGCTCTTCTCATTATGAACTTCTTCTTTCTTTTTCAGATAAGTTCTTCTCATTATGAACTTTCTCTGGAAAGGTTGATGCTAACATATATGTGATAAAATTATGTAAAAGGTTGAACAGGCTCTTCTCATTGTGAACTTCTTCTTCCTCAGATAAGTTTCTTATTATGAACTTTCTCTGGAAATGTTGATCCATCAAGTGATGAATTTGAATAAAAGGTTAAACAAGTTCTTCTCATTATGAACTTTTTCTTCCTTCTTCAGATGAATTCTTCTCATTATGAACTCGAACTGGAAAAGCTGATCTATCAAGTGATGAATTTGAGCAAAATGTTAAACAAATTCTTCTCATTATGAATTTCTTCTTCCTTCTTCAGATGAATTCTTCTCATTATGAACTCGAACTGGAAAAGCTGGTCCATCAAGTGATGGATTTGAGCAAAAGGTTAAACAAATTCTTCTTATTATGAATTTCTTCTTCCTTCTTCAAATGATGAGTTCTTCTCATTATGAACTCGAATTGGAAAATGCTAATCCATTAAATGATGGATTTGAATCTTTGCTAAAAATCTTTGAAATTCCTGTCAAAATTCAATATGGATGAGAATGAATGAAAATGCACCTATTTTTGCAAACACCTAAATATGATGCATGAATGTTAAGTTATTTGATTTCAGATTGGTGAATTGAGTATTTCTTCAATTGTAAAAACCCAATAGATCTTTTTCTTCAATCAGAGAATCTATCATCTTGACAAATATAGATATAATGTCACAAAACCTCTTGAGAATAAAACTCAATAGTATAGGCTCTTGAAAAGCTTGCATTCATGCAACATGTTAATTTGATAACAACTCTCTGATTAGAAGTGACATTTCAAGATGATTTCACAGATATCGATAGTTCTTTTAATACCAAGAAATCTTGAATTCTGATTCTGATGAGGAGAATAAACTGTTTCTTGACAAAATGGGATTCTCAGAGGCTGAAGCTTCATAGCCATGAAGAGATGTGGTTCAGATTCATCAATTACAAAATTGACAGATTTAATATGTGCTGCTCAAATGACTAAGGCTGCTGATGCACTTCTCTGGTAAAAGGTAGGAAGTCATTATGCAATGATCCCAATTACAAGAAAAGGCGAAACTGGGCTATGATTTTGGAAAGGAATAAACAGAAGAAGCTTGAAAGAAGCTTCTTAATGAAGACGATCATGCAATTCATCTTTTAATTCCAATGATTGGTTCTGTGGTTCCTACCAAACCAGATCAGATAATTCAAAGAACACTTCCAGAAGATGCTATTAGCACATTCCTCTTCCAAATTCAATAACTGGTTCTGTGGTTCATACCAAACCAGATCAGATAACTCAAAGAACACTTCCAGAAGATATTATGAGCACATTTATCTTCCAAATTCAATGATTGGTTCTGTGGATCATACCAAACCAGATCAGATAACTCAAAGAACACTTCCAGAAGATGCTATGAGCACATTTATCTTCCAAATTCAATGATTGGTTCTGTGGTTCATACCAAACCAGATCAGATAACTCAAAGAACACTTCCAGAAGATGCTATGAGCACATTTATCTTCCAAATTCAATGATTGGTTCTGTGGTTCATACCAAACCAGATCAGATAACTCAAAGAACACTTCCAGAAGATGCTATGAGCACATTCATCTTCCAAATTCAATGATTGGTTCTGTGGTTCATACCAAACCAGATCAGATAACTCAAAGAACACTTCCAGAAGATGCTATGAGCACATTCATCTTCCAAATTCAATGATTGGTTCTGTGGTTCATACCAAACCAGATCAGATAACTCAAAGAACACTTCCAGAAAATGCTATGAGCACATTCATCTTCCAAATTCAATGATTGGTTCTGTGGTTCATACCAAACCAGATCAGATAACTCAAAGAACACTTGTAGAAGATGCTATTGGGTCTTATTATTTCTACTATGAGCACATGGCACTTGCTCCAGTTAATGTTTGGACTGGAATATCATAGTACTTATTCGATGTAGAGCCAGAATTTGTAGATTCAAAGCATTTTCATGCTACTACACTGAAAAGGGCTATATTCATAATTCTGCCAATTGAGAACAAATTTTCTCTTATTCTGCTTCCTCCATGTGCTGATGCTTTTCCATTGACAAAGAAATGATGGCCTTCCTGGGATCCAAGAATAAAGTTGAACTATTTATAAACATGTACAGAAAGTGCCAAATTGACAGAAAGGATCTGTAAGGCTCTTGAAGCTTATGACAATGAGCCACCTTCGAGTGTCCACAAGTATGTTCTTGATGAGTGCTGAAAATGGAATCTAGTATGGGTTGGAAGGAATAAAGTTGCTCCACTTGGATCTGATGAGGTGGAATTGCTTCTAAGTTTCCCTAAAAACCATACACAATGATCTGTATAGAAACATGTTCCATGGTAGTATCAATGTCCTGTCTCTTTTCTCTGGGATCAATGATGCAGAAGTTGCCTTTTATTGTCTTGGCATACTTTTGAAAGCAGATGTACAAGAACTGAATGATGATCAATTGGAGCAATTGATGAGTAGTTTTAATGGACTCAACCTTATTGTCGGTGGCATCCATTGTAACAACCTTACTGGAAGAAATAAACATCATTCATGGGCTTAAAGATTTTTGTTGGTGTATTTACTTGCAATGATTGCTACAACAAACTGTCTCTTCTACTGCTCCAATATACCCCATTCTTTTTGAATCTTTGTATTCTATGTCTTTAAAAGTATTAACATAAAGTGATATTCAGAAATCTTTAACTTATTTCAAAATTATGTTAATCCATAAAAGAATAAATTGAATTTTCGAAAATAAATTGAATCTCAAATAAATTGAACTTGAAATAGATAGAATTGTATTCAAAGTTATGACAAGCATAAGAATGATAAAAATTCAAATGACTCAACAAATTATTAGCATAAGTATTTCTAAATTAATCAAATTGACACAATTTAGAGTAATGATGTAAGCTTTTGTCTGGAAGATCTCAAATGTTGTCAAAATGCTTGTAGATGTGAAGTTTCTCCCAAACTGTCAAAATCTTAAGAGAGTTCAATTGCCAGATGCCTAATATCAACATGCATTTGAGCCGCCCTTTCAGGTTTTCAACTCAAATCCTTCCTTTGGTTACAAGACGCCCTTTTCGGGTTTTCATCTTGACCCCCCTTTTTCTTTTTCTTTTCTCTTTTTTCTTTCTTTTTTCTCTTTTTCTTTTTCTTTTTTCTTTTTTCTTTTTTCCTTTTCTTTCTTATTTTTTTTCTTCAAGCATAATATTTCTTGACAGAATCCGAGTTTATTGGATTTCTCAGAATTTTTCCATCCATTTCTGCCAAGATCAACGCTCCTCCGGAAAGGCCTTTTTCACAACTAGGCCCTTCCCAATTAGGCATCCATTTCCCACGGAAATATTTATGTATAGGCAAGATTTTTTAGTACTAGATCACCCTCTTGGAATTCTCTTGGATGTACTTTTTTGTCATGAGACTTCATCATCCGTTTCTGATACATCTATCCATGGCAAATAGCTTTCAATCTTTTCTCCTCAACAAGGTTCAATTGATCAACTCTAGCTTGGATCCATTCAGATTCATCCAATTGTGTTTCTCTCAATATTCGAAGCGATGGAATCTCAACTTCAATTGGTAAGACTGCTTCCATCCCGTAGACTAAAGAAAACGGTGTTGCCCCAGTAGTATTTCGAACAGTAGTTCGGTATGCTATAGAGCAAAAGGTAACTTCTCGTGCTAATCTTTGTAAGTTTCAGTGGTCTTTGTAATGATTCTCTTGATGTTTTATTTGCTGCTCAACTGCCCCATTCATCTTTGGACGATATGCCACTGAGTTTGCATGTTTGATCTTAAACTGTGCACAAAGTTCGGTCATCATTTTGTTATTCAGGTTCAGAGCATTATCTGTAATAATCCTTTCTGGTAGGCCATACCGGTAAACTATCTCTTTCTTTATGAATTTGCAGACTGTGGACTTCTTAATATTGGCATATGAAGTAGCTTCAACCCATTTGGTAAAATAATCAATTGCCACAAGGATGAAACAATGTCCATTCGATGCTTTTGGTGTGATTGCACCAATGACATCTATTCCCCATATAGAAAATGGCCAGGGTACTGTCATTACATGTAAAGGAGATGGGGGTACATGAATCTTGTCTGCATATATCTGGCATTTATGACATTTCCTTGCATAATCAATGCAATCTGTGTGCATGGTAGCCCAATAATATCCATATCTCATTATTTTTCTGGCCATGGAAAGACCATTTGCATGTGTTCCATATATTCCACTGTGTACTTCTTCAATGATGCTTTTAGCTTCGCTGGTATTTAAACATCTCAATAGCATTTGATCATTGCTTCTTCTATACATAATCTCACCATCAAAAAAATATCCAGCAGCCATTCTTCTCAAGGTTCTTTTATCAATTTCCGATGCATTTGGTGGATAACTTTGATTTTTGATATATTGCAGAATATCATGATACCATGGTTTACCATCTACCTCTTCTTCCACACTATAACAATGTGCAGGAATTTCATATACTTGCATTTTGATTGGCATCATATCAACTTTCTTAGTTGCTTGAAACATAGCAGCTAATGTAGCCAAAGCATCTGCCATTTGATTTTCTTCTCGAGGGAGATAATTGAAGGTAACTCTCTCAAATTCTTTCACTAATTCGAGGGTAAAATTTTGGTATTCCAACAATTTGGGATCTTTTGTTTCCCATTCTCCTCGCAATTGATACACCACTAACGATGAATCTCCGTATATCTTGAGACATTTGATTTTTCTTTCTATAGCTGCTTTCAATCCCATGACACAAACTTCGTATTCCGCCATGTTATTGGTGCAAAAGAAATCCAGTCTACTTGTAAAGGGATAATAAATATTTTCTAGAGAAATTAACACTGCCCCGATTCCTCGTCCCAAAGCATTGGATGCTCCGTCAAAGTAAAGCTTCCAAAATGCAGATGCATCATTTGTTCTGACTTCTTCATTCATGGATATGCACAACAAATCTTCATCGGGAAAATTGAAGCTCAAAGGCTGATAATCATTTGATACACGACTGGCCAGAAAATCAGCTATGACACTTCCTTTTATCATTTTTTGGTTGACATATACAATATCAAACTCAGATAATAACATCTGCCATCTAGCCATTCTGCCTGTCAAAGCTGGTGATTCCATTAAGAATTTCAAAGGATCAAGTTTTGATATCAACCAAGTAGTATGGTATAACATATATTGTCTGAGTCTTCGAGTAGTCCACACCAAGGCACAACATAATTTTTGTATTGGTGGATATCAAATTTCACAATCAGTAAATTTCTTACTCAGATAATAAATAGCTTTTTCTTTCCTTCCAGATTCATCATGCTGTCCTAGTACACATCCCATCGAATTTTCGAAGACCGTCAAGTAGAGAATTAACGGTCTATCAGGCATTGGTGATACTAAAATGGGGGCATTGGATAAATATTTCTTAATAATATCCAAAGTTTCTTGACATTCTTCATTCCAGACTTCAGGATTGTTCTTTCGAAGTAATTTGAACACTGGATCACATTTGTCAGTTAATTGAGAAATGAACCGAGATATATAATTTAATCTTCCCAAAAAGCCTCGAACTTCTTTTTTTGTATTGGTTGGTGGGAGATTTTGAATTGCTTTTACTTTATCTGGATCAATCTCAATTCCTTTTTTGCTAACCACAAATCCCAAAAGTTTCCCGGAAGTTACCCCAAAAGTGCATTTTACGGGGTTGAGCTTTAATTGATACTTCCTCAATCTCTGGAAAAGCTTTCTCAGGTTTTGAATATGTTCTTCTTCAGTTCGGGATTTGGCAATCATGTCATCCACGTATACTCCAATCTCTTTGTGCATCATGTCATGAAACAAAGTTACCATGGCTCTTTGATACGTTGCCCCTGCATTTTTCAATCCAAATGGCATCACTTTGTAGCAGAATGTGCCCCACATGGTTACAAATGTTGTTTTTTCCATGTCTTCAGGATTCATTTTTATCTGATTATATCCTGAAAAGCCATCCATAAAAGAAAACCATGCGTGTCCTGCAGTATTGTCCACCAATGTGTCTATGTGGGGTAAGGGAAAACTATCTTTCGGACTAGCTTTGTTGAGATCTCTGTAATCCACACACATTCGAACTTTTCCATTTTTCTTCGGTACGGGAACAATGTTGGCTACCCATTCTGGGTATTTAGCTGCCTGTAGGAAACCTGCATTGATCTGTTTCATCACTTCCTCTTTGATACAACAACATTTCTGGCCTCATTCGTCTGAGCTTTTGTTGGACCGGTTTATATTCTGGATTGATTGGAAGCTTGTGCATCACTATATCTGTACTCAAGCCAGGCATATCTTGATAAGACCAGGCGAATATATCTTTGAACTCTTGAAGAAGATTTATCAATTCTTGTTTTATCTGGATTGTCAGAGTAGTACCAATTTTCACCTCTTTCATTTCTTCATCTGTTCCCAGATTCACAGTCTCAATCTCTTCTTTGTGGGGTAGAATTTGTTTGTATTCTTTTTCTACAATCTTAATAGTTCAGTAGGAACATCACATTCCAGTTCATCCTCACACCCATTGATTTCTTCCAGACATATAGGTTGCTCTAAATTTATCTCTTGATTAAATTTAGGAATAAACATGTATTAACATGGTGACACCTGCAAATTTAAGTCGGACATTTCCGAAAGAATATAGTAAATTTATGAAATAAATGTAAAAATGTAAGAAAATGTAAAGAATGATTGCTATCTGAAAATTTTAAAGAAAACTTCTTATATTTAACCTAATTTCCTTTACAAGATAACAAAAAGTTTTCATACTTTTGAGCTAAACATAAAGATTAGTTCTGAATATTACTCTGCGTTAATATTAAAAACTATAGGAAGATCTTCAGTGGTCCAATTGTTGAGTGTTTCTCCAGGAAAACATGGGCGAATCCTATCCAAGTATTTGCCAGTCTTGTTGTCATTCATGATCATGTTGATAAATAATCCATTCATAACTTCTTCAACTATGTTTTGATCTTTCGTCAACTTTTCTTCTTTAAAGGCTTCAACAAGCTGTTGTTCTACATTAATTGTTCCCCCTGATCTGAATGTGGTCTTCAACTGTGGGAAAAACATGTGTTCCCAAAGGATTTCTTTCCCTTTCAACCTTGCCTTTCTGTCTTCACATCTTCTTTTCATCTCTTTGTTCTTTTGCTGAAAATTGGGCTTAAATCCAAGCCCAAAACGATCTTTCTTCATCTGTATATTTACAGGAACCGAAATCCCTTGAAGATTCTTTCCTAAACCTTTCCCAGCTTTAGCTCCGATGCCTAAAGTTTGTCGTACCGTCATCTTGGTACAATCAGATAATCTGGGATATGGAATTTTGCTTCCTTCTGCAATAAAGGTTGCATTTACAAATTCAAGAGCCCGGAAAGAGCATTCAAGAACATCATCATTGGTTTCGATATATGGAACATCACTTGTTATAGACGCAATGATTTCTTCTTCAGCTTCGACGCATATTAGTTGTCCATCAACAACAAATTTCAATTTCTGATGTAATGAAGAAGGAACGGCTCCTGCTGAATGAATCCATGGCCTCCCTAATAAACAATTATATGTAGGGTGGATGTCCATCACCACAAAGTCAATATTGTACACGATTGGTCCAATTAACAACGGTATTTCCATTTTCCCAAGAACCTCTTTTTGAGTACCATCAAAGGCTCGTACCACATTCTGATAACTCTTTATGTGTGATTTATCCACAGGCATTCTTTGAAGTGTGACTAGAGGCATCAAGTTGAGAGCGGATACATTGTCAATCAATACTCCTGGCAACACATGACCATGACAATGTGTCGTGATATTCAAAGCTTTTACTGACCCCATTCCGCCTTCAGGTATTTCATCATCCGTGAACGTTATGTAATTGTCAGCGGCTATATGTCCCACAATTCTGTCAAGTTTATTGAGGGATATATCTTCAGGTATAAATGTTTGATTGAGAATTTTCATCAAAGCATTTCTATGTGCTTCTGAATTCATCAATAGATCAAGAATAGAAATTCTCGCTTGTTGTTTGTGTAGTTGTTCACCACACTATACTCACTATGTTTCAGGAATTTCAAAAATTCTTGAGCTTGTTTTTCTGTCACAGGCTCATTGAATGCTGGAGGGGATTCATCATCAAATACCTTCTGGGGTATTACCATGGTTTTTCCTTTTGTTTTCACTGGTTCGGAGGCATTGGATGTTTCGGGAGAGTAACATCTCCCACTTCTTGTAAAGAAACTGACTTCACTCACTGCTTTAGATGTCGATGTTGTACCCAGACTCTGTATTTTCTCTTCCATTTTTTTCTAGAGAAACAGATCCTCCTACCATTGAAACATTGGTAGTATAATTCCAAGGTACCCTTCGGGTATCTTTGTATGGAAATGGTATAGGAGTGGTGATAACTACTTTCGGCTTTATTGGTATAGGAATTACCGTAGATGATTTCACATTAATGATCACAGGATCATTAGTTCTTTGACTAGGTTTAGAATCCTCTGATGAGCAAACATCATCTTCTTTTTTCCCTGGTCCTTCTTCAAAGAATTCTATCTCTCTGCTATTCATTAATTTTTGCACCAAATCCCTGAACTCAAGACATAGTTGAATTTCATGCCCCTTCTCTTGATGATATTCACAATAATTCTTGCCTTCATTATGTTTTGGCCTGAATTGTTGTGGAATTATACCGGCTAAAGAGAGTTGTTGAAATACCCAAACAAAAGGAGATTTAATTTCAGAAATGTCAGTTTTTGCTTTCTTTCTGTTCTCTTCCTGAATTGCATTCACGTTTTTATCTCCATGATTTGGCAATGGATGATTTGATGTAGATGTTGAATTGAATTCTAACTTTCCAGTGTTGATCAAATTTTGAACCACCCTTTTGAATGCCAAACAGTTTTCAATAGAATGACCCGTAATTCCTTCATGGTAAACACAGTGTGCCTTTGTATCATACCAAGGAGGGAATGGTGGTTGCATGGGAACTAAAGGATAGGGCCGTATGACATCTGCTTTTAATAGCGAATCATAAATCTCAGCATATGGTACTGGTAAAGGTGTAAAAGACAACCTTTCATTTTCCTTTCGAGATCCTCTAGACTCTGCTCGATTAGTGTTTGTTTCCTCTTTCTTAACCCTTGGCTGGGTTATTGTAACACTTTTCGAGGAATCCTTGTTGTAAGAGTTTGCATTGTTGACTTCATTCTCTTTTTTCCGGTACATAGGTCTTTTGGAACTAGACCCCTCATTTGATTCAATTTTTCCACTTTTCAAGACATTTTCAATGAGTTCTCCAGAAATGACCAAATCTGCAAAATTTCTGGTTGCATTCCCCATTAGATGATTTAAATAAAGAGCTTTCAATGTATGTACAAATATTACTGTGGCCTCTTTTTCTGACAAAGGTGGTTGAACTTGGGCTGCTGTGTCACGCCATCTCTGGGCATACTGTCTGAACGTTTCGTTATTCTTTTTCTCCAAATTTTGGAGAGTCCATCTATCAGGGACCATGTCTGTTACATGGCGGTACTGCTCTAAAAATGCTTTAGCCAGATCTTTCCAGGATCTAATGTTGGCTTTAGTCAATTGAGTATACCATTTTAAAGCTGGTCCTGTCAAACTATCTTGAAAGCAGTGAATTAACAATTTCTCGTCTTTCACATATCATGCCATTCTGCGACAAAACATAGTAATGTGGGATGAAGGGCATGTAGTACCATCATATCTATCAAATTCGGGAGCTTTGAACTTGATGGGGAGGATTAAGTCTGGAACCAAACTCAATTCACTAGCATCAAACCCGTAGAATGATTCAGTTATCTCCACGGATTTCATTCGTTCTTCTAAGCTCTTGATCTGTCTGGTCAATTCTTCATTTACTTTTTCTTTCTCATTCAGCTCATTCAAATCTGGGATTAAATGCTCAGTATTAAAATCCCCTATTTTCACATCTGATATAAGCAGATTTTTGCTTGAAGATGCAGGATCCACTTGTCGATTTTCATGTGGTTTGGCTTCTTGAAATGCTGATGTGCGAGCATTGATTTGTATAGGTGTAGTACCAGAATGATAAATTGGTTCTGGTGGAAAACCTAGAGGATACATAGGTTCTTGGTCAAAAGATATAGGATTTTCATGCATTTTTCCAATGATAGCATGCCTTTTAAACATGTCTTCTATTTTCTGCATCATGCTGTCTTGTGAATTTGCAATACTGGCTTCAATTTTTTCCAGCTTCATTCTCATTTCTGCTTGTTCTTTATTATGCTGTTCCTCAATACGTTGTATTTTATCCTCCATAATTCTCTTAGTAGCTTGTCTAGTACCGTAGTGATGTTGTATTTCTCTTTTGGCCAGAATAACTTCGATTGAAAAATCTTTTGATATTATTTTTTCCAAAATTTAATTAATGAATTTTATCTTAATAATAAAATATCCATAAAGAAAATCATGAAATGAATAATGAATGTATGCAAAATGTATGTATGCAAAAAGGTATTGATCCGAAAAAGTTAACTGTCATAGAACAACTTTCATCAGCATACAAAAGTTTCTTTATAATAGTTCATAACTACAGATAAGGCGTAGCTTTCCTATTAAGCTCTATAATTTCTTTCATTAACCATGACACCTTCTTTCCGAACTTAGAAACTGGATCAACGTGATGCTCAATTATTTTAGCTTCAACAGCTAGTTCCCCAACATATCTAGCAACTTCGCTCATTTGTACCATGGCCTCGAACACCATATTACTTCTTTCTTCACTTCTTTCAACATAGAAATTAGTTGACTTTTGCCATTGTTCATTAGTTCCTTCCAGAGTTTGCTCTAATTCAGTGATTCTGACTTGACAATTGTGCAGAATTTTTTCAAGATCTCTAATACGTCTTCGCAGTGAAGCACTTTCCTCATTACTTTCTTTGAGATCATTAGGTCTTAGACGAACCTTTTCTTGAAATAATGACTCTTCAAGTTGCAAAATGTAAGCATTAAACTCCGAGTTTTTGTTTCTAGACTGATCCAGATCTTTTTCAAGTTTTGTTCGTTCTTCTTGCGTTCTTTGATTAATCTTCTGGATTTGAACATTCTTGTTTATGCATCTTTGCATCCAATTGCTAGCCACTTCTTACTCTACCTCAATTTTGGTGTTGAAATTCTTTCTTTCCAACTCCATTTTTCTTTTTCAATATTGAACTCTTCAATCTTTTGGCCCCTGACTTCAAGTTCAGCATCAGCTGGTTCATTTCAGATTCAAATCCTTGAACATGATTTTTTCTCACCTTCAAATTTATCAAAGATGTCATTCTTTCTCTCTAAATCTTTGGCTCGATCCCTTTCTCTTTGCATTTCATTCATGATCTTGCGGTGTTCAGCCTTGTGTTTATAATTCGCTCTCTTCTGTTGACCTCAAAATCTTCATGTTTTGCTTTCCTTTCTCAGGCTTTTGAGTAGACGGCTATTCTTTCCTTTCAGATCTTGAACTCGACTTTCTCGATGTTCAATTCTCTGGTCATCTACCGTTGATTGGCTCGGTCCTGATGCTTTCGGGATTTATATAACTCTGGTAATTTTCTTTAATGTTCTAAATTCACCATCAACTTTTCTTTGTTTTCTCTCAATTGCACATTGTGATGAATCAAAGTCAATATCAACACCCAACATACCTTTCTCGTCTCATTGCTCTAATTCTCTTGACCAGCTTTCTCTTTATGCTTCAAACTCAGCTCTCAGGATTTCAATCTCTGATGGAACCACCTTAATGCGATCTTCCATAGAGATATCCTCATTTTGATCTGGTAGAGGAATATTTCATTTTTCCTGACATATCTCCATTCCTCATAATCAGGAGTTAGCAATCTTTGCTGCTTTAGCTCGGATACAAAAAGTTGTTTTCCAAGCTGTAACGGCTTCCATGATATTTCTTTATAATTTTGCTGTGGAATGCGAACTCAGATGAATGTAATCAGCGGTGACAGGTACAAATTGACGACCTTCATACTGCCTTATGACCAGAAGTGCATATCCAATTCCTCCCATAATCCGAGCAGCATTATCCAATTGTAATTACCACATTTGTAATTCCCTTGGATTTGCCACGGGGCTCGCCAAACAACGTCATTACTTTGCAGATTTCGAAAAGCATTAATCCACATATCTTTCTAATTTCTTTCGGCCATTCTTGCTCCAAAAAATTCTTTTAATGGTGAGTAATCCGTATTAAAGCGTCGGTATGAAACCTTTTCTGTCTTCCAGAAATGGCTACGGACCCAAACATATAACAACTGGGTACACCCTGAGAATCGTCCACCTCCTAGCTTTCTACAAGCATTTAACGATATGAAGGTCTCTGCTAGAATTGCAGAAGCAAGATTAATCTTTTTCGGTAGCTGTTCAAACAAATCTACCACTGCAGCTTCAACATATCCCAATACTTTTGGGAAGATGACCATACCATACATACCCAGAGCAAATAGATCGAATCGTACTTTAGTGTCTGGATGACTCTGAATAAGTTCTTTAATGTTGGTCCAAGCAATGCCTTCGCTTTCGTCTTTTTGTTTTGTACGGGATGCCACCCATTCTTCTCGTACCCCGGCAATCTTTGCTAATTTAACTCGAAAGGGTTGAGTTTTAATTGACTTTGAATAGATTCGATTCTCCAAAGTCCCTTCTATATGTAGCAAAGTTTTGTACTCTTCAATAGTAGGGACCAAGTCCTCCTTATTGAGAGTGAAGCAATTGTACCCTGGATTCCAAAATTGAATTAGGGCTCTGAGTAATTCATCATCAACTTCGACATAGAGCAAATATGGGATGTCTCCGTAAGTCTGATAAAACTGCAATTTTTTGTTTGAATCCCAACTTTCCCAAATGCTTCGCAAATCTTGCATATCATCTTTTTAGCGAAACAGGAGCATAACTGGCCAAGTCAGATACATAATCATCCTGCAGACTGTCTCCTTCTTGTCTTTGTAAGTCCTCAACCCACTGTCTTACTTCTGAGTTTAGAATTATTTGATTTGAACACTTTTTATCCATAGATGAAGGCTTTCCAATGAGACAATTAACACGAGGATCAATTCCTTTTATCTTGTATGATGCTATGCAAAATAAAAAAAATAAAGAACACACAAAAAGAAATGAATTAGTTTACATAATAAAGAATTTAACAATAATATCTACCTAAATATCTTTATTTAAACATGCTTTTTCATAATTTAATAATTTAAATTTACATGTAATTTAATCAGTAAAAAAAATAAATAAATTAACAGGAAAGTTAGAATTCATTTCTCCTGTGTGTACACCTATTTTGGACAAAATTTCGGCATGACTTCAGATCGGAAGAGTTTTTAGGGTTTATTATATGCAAGGTTTCAGATCTAAGAATAAAGGTACCCGAATTGTCCTTGTTATTGCCCCCTTGGGTTGATAACCCTCAATCCTAGTCCATCACAGACTAAAGTGGATCGAGTTCAATTCGAGGGGATACATTTCTCTATGCCTGGCACGGAGAATAAATTCTCACGAAGACATAGAGCATATGAACCCCGAAAGTTACTTGCTAGGTCTGACACGGAGAATAAATTCTCACGAAGACGTCGCTTTCACTCCCACTTAAAAGGGACAAACTCAATTATAGAGCTTTATGTTATGCAATGCAAGTGTTGTGTGTGAGGAGAAATGTTCAAACCTCTGATAGAAAAATAAATAATGAAATAAAATACTTGCAAATAAAAAAAATTAATAGGAAAATATATACATACTATGAAAATAATAAATATATAAAAAATTTGAAAAGAAAAAATTATAAATTAAATATATAAATTTTAATTTATAATTAATAGAGACAATTTATAATTGATTTTAAAAGTTTGACCAGTCCCCAGCGGAGTCGCCAAGCTGTCGTAACCGGTTTTCGTCCGGGTACGAAAAATTTATTTCGCGGAAAAATTGATGTGAATAAATGGTTTTTGAAAATAATTTGGGAGTCGCCATCGGCCTTTTGGGTCAGGTAGGTCGAATACCTAAAAATTATTTTTTAAAAGAGTTTTAAGAAAACATCAATTAAAAATGAACTGATATGCGTTTATAACCAAAATTTCGTTCTTTTTAATAATAAAAAGGAATTCGTGGTCGGTTACGTTTAGGGAAGGATTAGCACCCCTACAACGCCCAAAATTGGTACTTTTTAATTATAAATTGTCTCTATTATTAAAAATTCAAAATATATTTAATTTATATCCTATTATTTCAAATTATATAAAAAATATTTAAAATATCAGAAAAGTACTTCTAGGTGCCTTAAGACAACTCTTTTCTTTGATATTAATAAATATTAATTTGAATAAAATTAAATAATAATTTTTTATAATATTTAATTTTAAAATACCAGAATAAGACATCCAGTTGTATTAAGACTGCCCTTTTCTTCGATATTGAAAAATAAATATTAAAATAATTTATTGAAAAAATAAATTATTATTTATTATATATATATTTATGACTACATAATAATAATAAAAATATTTAAATATATAAACAAATAAAATTAAAACAATAAAAATACAATTAGAACTATATGAAAATATTTAAAATTGGTGACTAGATTATAGTAAAATTAAAATTAAATATCCAATTCATAATTAATCAAAATTATAGGGATAAACATGCATTTTCTTATTTATTAATTCAGTGACTAAAATAAAACTTATCTAAAATTCGAATATCAGATTAAAATAAATTAAAAATATAAACTCGAGATTAAAATATTAATTATTAAAATTAAGGGATTAAATCTGTTATTTACCCTATATATATTATTTTAATATAAAGGACTAAAATAAATAAAATTGAAATTAAAGAACCGAATTAAAAGGATTATAAACTCGATTTAGTGACTAAAATGTAAAGTTTACAAAATAGGCTGACTGCGGAAAGGATTTAACTATTATTTAATTACACGAATAGCCCTCCCCGAAACGACGTCGTTCGGGAAGGGCTATTTAAAGCCGAATCCGGCTGGCCCTTCGGGCCATATCTCATTTTTTTTATTTCTCTCTCTAACTGAGAGAGAATAAACGCTCTCCCTTCTCTCTAGCTTCCCTCATCGGAGGGAAGCCGGTCACCGGACGACAGCCGTCTGCCGCCGTGACTCTCACCGCCGGCCACCGCATCCGGTGACCGGAAAAAATTATTTTTACACCATTATGTAGATCGGGCCGTCCTAAGGACGGTTCCGGTGCTCTTTTCTCCTAAATAGCTCCCGATCGGAGCAAATCTAAAGAAGTACCTTCGGTTTTCGAAGGTTTTGGTGACGTTTGAAGAGGTCCGGTGGCTTCCTCGGTAAGCTTCTTTCCTTTCTTTTTGTTTCTGTTTTGGTTTACTGCTGGTTGTGGGTTGTTGTTCTTCGTTTGTATCTTTTCTCTCTATTTCTGTCTCTCTCGGTCTATCTCTTTTTTTTTCTTCGCAGATGGGGTGATGGCTTTATAGCCATCACCCGTGTGGCCATCGGACCGGGTAATAGAATACCCTTCGGTGAGTCACCGGACTCCCAGTGGTGACTCAACCCATAGCCATAACGTGGACGGCTGTCGTTGGAGTTTCTGGAGCCTTCGGTTGGGGCGTGGCAGCGGTTGGAGCGACGTGGAGCGGCGGCAGCTGGTGTAGTCCCTAGTGTATCATAACCCTAGG
This sequence comes from Hibiscus syriacus, assembly GCF_006381635.1. Taxonomy (NCBI): domain Eukaryota; kingdom Viridiplantae; phylum Streptophyta; class Magnoliopsida; order Malvales; family Malvaceae; genus Hibiscus; species Hibiscus syriacus. Next base: position 902,211 of record NW_024062296.1, on the reverse strand, counting down.
GTTTCGTCTGGCGCCATCTGGACCGTTGGATCAATGCTAGATCCAACGGTGGAGAAGCAAAGCGGCGGCAGCTGGATAGAAAACCCTAATTGGGTTTTAGGGTTTCTAATTTGGGCCAGTTGGGTCCTTTGTAATTGGGCCGGTCCAATCTGGGCCTGTTTGTAATTATTTTTTAATAATAATAATAATAATAATAATAATAATAATAAAATGAGTAAAAAAAATTAGTATCTTCAACTCATTCTCTCCACACATTAATAAAACCATGGAGAAATTATCTGAAATAATCATACAGAAAGCCAACAGTGGCCGGCCATGTTGAAATTCAACCAAAACATCAGATTACAAGACTTGTATGCAAAAGAGGATTTCAAGACTACAAGAAATCAGTTCCTAGAAAGAAGAAACCTCGACTGAAACGCATAAAGACACATCACATTGATCCTGGTAAATGTTTCACAAGTTTTCTTTTCAATACATCTAAGTCTCTTTCTCTTGGATTTTCAGATTCGAGGACGAATCCTTTTGAGGAGTGGGGGAATGATACATGCACCAGAGTCCATAATACATGCTTCTTTGGACTAATATTTCTACTCGAACCTATTAGAAGAACAAAGTCTCGAAGATTCAAAGCATATCTATTCGGTAAGTATAATGTGAATGAATCATTAAACGATTCTAATGTTGCTCCCTTTAATGTTTCAGATTCGAGGTCGAAACTTTTTGAAGAAAGGGAGGTTGATACATGCATCACAAGGCTCACATCAAAGGAAGAAGTAATAACTCTTCCAAATGATCCACTCGTCCAAGCTTTGGAAAAGAAGATCAGAACAGCAGCAGACTTGCGACGACTTTTTGAATGGGATCCTGATCTTATTTCGTCAACATGTCTTCTGGAGATAAAACCGTCTGTCCCTTATCTTTCCAACGGTTCTTGAATCGCATCAATCCGATATCGGTAACTCAAGATATATCCATTTTTCTGAAGACGGTGCATGCAGAAAATCTTATACGGGATTAATACGGGATTTTTGTAAATATTACGAATTTTCAATATTTTTATTGATTATTTGTAATATAACTTAATATAGGATGATGCATTATCTTTTAGGATTAGATTTATTATTTTATTAGGAATTAAGGTTGGGTTAAAATATTATCTTTAGTTATTATTATTTTATTAGGAATTAGAGTTAAGACATGTTTAGTTTATTATTATTTTATTCATTAGTTATCTAAGGCCTTCAGAACTCAGCCCCTATATAAAGGAGGCTTCATTCAACTTTGTAATCGAAGATTTTTTTGATTAATAATACAACGAGAGTTCGTTTTTGCAAGTGCTGATTGCCTTGTGCCTTCGAAGCTTCTTCTCCTGGAGTTCTTTCAAGTTCTTGTAAGGGAGATTAATCTTCACACTCCAATTTGCCTTTTCATCGCGACTAGGAGGGTTGGTTAGAGCCATTTATCGAGTTTTCCTTTTCATTACGACTAGGAGGGTTCGATAGGACACTTATCCATCTATTTTTCCACAAATCCATCTGCACCATCAATCATCTTTACCGTCCACCTTCGTAAGGGAGATCTTTTGATTTCTTTATTATCTTATCTTACTTTATTTTCAATTTCTTTATCTTTTATTTATTTTATTCTAATCTTATTGCCTTGAAGAAACCCTAAAGAATCCTAGTTACTGCTGCCACCTTCCCCTATTCATCCCCTTTGTTCTTAATCGAGTCTAGAGCTTTCTAGGTTTGATTCTTCAACAAGAGCAACGTTCATTAACCCGCCACCGCTTCCCTATCAATTGGTATCATATTTGGGCCGATTCTTGGAAAGAAGCAAGCAATATTGTTTGTTCTTGCACACACAACACCGTCAATGTACCCCAAAGGAGCTAGTTCATAGAAGATTCATCGTTTCAGGTTATTTTTATTTAATTTTAATTTAGATTCAAATCCTTCTTGTTAGTTTGCTATTTTTTTTTTTCAAAAAAAAAAAACAAAAAAACCAAAATTTCAAAAAAAAAATTGCAAATGAAGGTATTTAGGTCTGATTTTCTCCAGATATCATATTCGTCTTAAGTTTAATCTCCAGTCCTAAATTCACTTCGATCAGAGTTCATTAGATCATTCAAGTTTTATCGGCAGATTCGGTCTAGAATATTGTCGAATTTCTTGAAAATTATACAGGAGGAATTTTGTGGTGAAAATTTCCATATTGAAACTCCATATATTGGAGATCATTCACACAAAAAATTAGAATTTTTAGAGATCAAGAACAACTTCGAACAAAGCGATCAAGAAAAACAGATTGCTTGATGACTCGCCGTTCAACAGAGTCTACTGGATACTACTGAAGGTATTTGATTCTGAAATTTTACAGGTGGTTTCTTGACGCATCGAAAGACATTCAATAATTTGTCCAGAATTTTTGGATACCGCTAACCCCCTCAAAAACGTTGCTCAAGTTGATCCAGCGTTTTCTAGGTTTTCTGGTTTGGTCCTTTTTTTCTTTAAATCTTAGTGCTTTAGGTTCTTTTGTTTTTCCCTGTTATTGTTCTTTTTCATTATCTAACACATTATCTTCCTTGTGTTAGTAGGACTAAAGAGTTTGCATACTTCTTCCTACTTTGCATTCTTGTTCTCTTGGAGTCTAACCTTTGTTTGGCCTCTTAGAACCTTTAGGTTTTTCTTATCGCCTTTGCTAGTAATCAAACTCCGATACGAACTTTGAAAGACTACATTGTAAAGTGAGTTTTAAAGAGTACAAGATCAACTTACTTGCCTCTCGTTGTGTTCCTTTCTTGGAGTGACTTGTGAGGTTTCTTGCTTTGTTAAATTTATTTTATTTTATTTTATTTTTATTTTACTTTAAAATTTTCTTTTGAGTGTTATGATTTCAGGATGGGCGACAATAACAACAAGACACTTACGGCTATCTTAGCCACACTTACCCGACTCACGAATCAAGTTGAAAGATTTGATGAAATCGTGAGAGAACGAAAAAAACCACAACTGGATCTACCAAACCAGAATCCAAGACCTAACAATGCTGAACTTTTGGTACCCGGGCGAGAACAACCACGTTTTCAAGCACCCAAACTCTTTGCAAAACCAAAGTTCACGATCCCGTCTTTTAAAGGAGACAATGATCCAGACAGGTACATCAAATGGGAAGGAAAAGTTGATCTCAAGTTCGCATACCATGACTGCCCCCAAGCTAAACAAGTTCACCTCATCACCACACAATTCGAAGGATATGCTCGAACTTGGTGGATACAAACAAGGAAAAAGATCCAGAACTTCCAAATTCCAACAATCATTTCTTGGACCGACCTCAAACAAACCATGAGGAATCGATTCCTACCGACACATTATAAACGAGAAGTTAAACAACGACTACACCGACTTCGACAAGGTAGAAGTTCAGTTGAAGATTACTACAAGGAGATGCAATCCTTACTCAATAAGGCTAACATAACTGAAAAAGAAGAAGTCACCGTGTCAAGATTCGTCGTCGGCTTAAACTCAAACATCACTGATCTTCTTGATCTACAAGGGTATGAAAACCTTGAAGATACACTAAAGAAAGCAATGACAATCGAAATACAAATCCAAAGGAGATTCCGAGAACATTACCAAGGTACTTCATCCTCTTACCAAGGTAATCCTTCAAATCCTTCCTCATCTTCTGCTCCATCTTCTCTGAAAAAACCAAGAGATGAGAAACCTAACAAGGAGAAAGAACGACCAACAAAGAATGACACACTTCCAGCCCCTAAAGATCAAATGATAATTTGTGAGGAGGTAGGGAAAGCAAAAAAAGAAAAAAATGAGAAAGAGGCAAAAGAAAAAGAGGCCACTAGTTACAAAAGCCAAAAGAATACTGACCCATGGGAGGTGAGTGAACCTAATTGTGAGAAGAAAAGAGTGGCTCAAAATCTATGTGTGAGCACAAAAGAATTGAGAGAGAACCTTCTTTACAAACAGCCTTCCATCCTTGTTCGCTTTAGAGAATCAATTGTTTCGATTTCTAACATTAACAAGGATTTGTCTAGTGTGTTTTCATCTTTGTTACAGGATTTTTGAGAAGAATTAGGTGAACCACCTGACGGATTACCACTGGAAAAAGGAAAACAACACCAAACCAATCTAATTCAAGGTTCCATCATACCTCGTCAAACATACAATCTCGAAGAAACTAAAGAGTTAGATTTGTTACAAAAAGGCTACATCCATGAAAGCCTTAGTCGTAACGTCATCTTAATGACGAAACATGACTTGAACAACTCCACATGCTTTATAGTTCGTGCACAGGGAATCCATGTAAATGATGAGAAAGTAAAAGCAACACGAGATTGGCCCACACCATCTTCCATCGCCAAGAGTTGTCGAATAGTGCTAGGTGACCCTCCTGACGGGTTACCACCTGAAAACCCTATGCCATACCAATAAAGAGTCACGATTTACGAGAGTCCAAAGGTAAATATTTTATTACTCATTTTAATGACATTGTAACGTACTTCTTCTCCTTCTTACAAGGTAAGGCTCGTGAAGTTGTCATCCATCCTAAACACAACTCCTTTAAGTGCGTAACATACCGAGGTAAGGAAAACATAGTAGACGATACACTACCACGAAGGTATACTCTTACCTATCAAACTCATACTACTATTCTGAGAATTGAACATATCAAAGATGTATATCACGATAACTCGGATATTTCTGATATTTCTACCCATACTTTTAAAAGTGCTTTTAATGAGCTTTATCTTGTATACGAGTTTCCTTGCCAACTAAACAGGTTCTACAGTCCACAAATCTCCTCTTGGGAATCATTAATTCATGAACCACACTTAGGATACTTAAGAGATTACTTTAACAAACCAGTTGACATGGTTTTTAAACACTCATTCTCGCCACACATTAATAAAACCATGGAGAAATTATCTGAAATAATCATACAGAAAGCCAACAGTGGCCGACCATGTTGAAATTCAACCAAAACATCAGATTACAAGACTTGTACGCAAAAGAGGATTTCAAGACTACAAGAAATCAGTTCCTAGAAAGAAGAAACCTCGACTGAAACGCATAAAGACACATCACATTGATCCTGGTAAATGTTTCACAAGTTTTCCTTTCAACACATCTAAGTCTCTTTCTCTTGGATTTTCAGATTCGAGGACGAATCCTTTTGAGGAGTGGGGGAATGATACATGCACCAGAGTCCATAATACATGCTTCTTTGGACTAATATTTCTACTCGAACCTATTAGAAGAACAAAGTCTCGAAGATTCAAAGCATATCTATTCGGTAAGTATAATGTGAATGAATCATTAAACGATTCTAATGTTGCTCCCTTTAATGTTTCAGATTCGAGGTCGAAACTTTCTGAAGAAATGGAGGTTGATACATGCATCACAAGGCTCACATCAAAGGAAGAAGTAATAACTCTTCCAAATGATCCACTCGTCCAAGCTTTGGAAAAGAAGATCAGAACAGCAGCAGACTCGAGACGACTTTTTGAATGGTATCCTGATCTTATTTCGTCAACATGTCTTCTGGAGATAAAACCGTCTGTCCCTTATCTTTCCAACGGTTCTTGAATCGCATCAATCCGATATCGGAAACTCAAGATATATCCATTTTTCTGAAGATGGTGCATGCAGAAAATCTTATACGGGATTAATACGGGATTTTGTAAATATTACGAATTTTCAATATTTTTTTTGATTATTTGTAATATAACTTAATATAGGATGATGCATTATCTTTTAGGATTAGATTTATTATTTTATTAGGAATTAAGGTTGGGTTAAAATATTATCTTTAGTTATTATTATTTTATTAGGAATTAGAGTTAAGACATGTTTAGTTTATTATTATTTTATTCATTCTTATTTCGTCAACATGTATTCTGGAGATAAAACCGTCTGTCCCTTATCTTTCCAACGGTTCTTGAATCGCATCAATCTGATATCGGGAACTCAAGATATATCCATTTTTCTGAAGACGGTGCATGCAGAAAATCTTATACGGGATTAATACGGGATTTTGTAAATATTACGAATTTTCAATATTTTTATTGATTATTTGTAATATAACTTAATATAGGATGATGCATTATCTTTTAGGATTAGATTTATTATTTTATTAGGAATTAAGGTTGGGTTAAAATATTATCTTTAGTTATTATTATTTTATTAGGAATTAGAGTTAAGACATGTTTAATTTATTATTATTTTATTCATTAGTTATCTAAGGCCTTTAGAACTCAGCCCCTATATAAACGAGGCTTCATTCAACTTTGTAATCGAAGATTTATTTGATTAATAATACAACGAGAGTTCATTTTTGCAAGTGCTGATTGCCTTGTGCCTTCGAAGCTTCTTCTCCTGGAGTTCTTTCAAGTTCTTGTGAGGGAGATTAATCTTCACACTCCAATTTGCCTTTTCATCGCGACTAGGAGGGTTGGTTAGAGCCATTTATCGAGTTTGCCTTTTCATTGCGACTAGGAGGGTTCGATAGGACACTTATCCATCTATTTTTCCACAAATCCATCTGCACCATCAATCATCTTTACCGTCCACCTTCGTAAGGGAGATCTTTTGATTTCTTTATTATCTTATCTTATTTTATTTTCAATTTCTTTATCTTTGTTTATTTTATTCTAATCTTATTGCCTTGAAGAAACCCTAAAGAATCCTAGTTACTGATGCCACCTTCCCTTATTCATCCCCTTTGTTCTTAATCGAGTCTAGAGCTTTCTAGGTTTGATTCTTCAACAAGAGCAACGTTCATTAACCCGCTACCGCTTCCCTATCATACGACCCCGACGAATCTGCCTCATGCCTCTGGTATTGGCATGAATACTCCGATAAAAGGAGCGACTGGTATTTAGCCCAAGTCTACCAGAGTTGTATTAGATGAGAATTTTGGTAGACAATTTCTTCAGTTGATTCAAGGAGCTGTCAGAGCTGCCAGTGTTATACTCGAGGTTCCTATCTCTCAGACCCTTATTGAAAATAGAGTCAGAACGTTTAATGGCCTTACTGGTGGAGACCTGACTGAGGCTGAGGATTGGCTCAGTGATACTGAGCGATGCATTGATCAGTTAGGTTTAGATATGCATCGACGTTATTTAGGAGTAATTTCTATGTTGGACAGGAATGCACACACGTAGTGGGAGTATGTGGTCAACAGTGTTTCGACCGTTCGTTTGACTTGAGATTTCTTTAGAGAGCGCTTTAGGAGTCGTTTTCTGGTAGAGCGTTATTTAGCTCAGAGAAGACAACAATTTTAGGACTTTGTTCAGGAAGATATGATCGTTTCTGAGTATGAGATCAAGTTCTTGAAATTGCTGAAGTATGGATTCATTCTGGTACCTACCGAGAGAGATAGGTACCGAAAGTTTGCTTAGGGACTTCGATTCGAGTTGCGTCGTCAGGTAGTTACTCATAAGGACGAGGTATTCGATATTGTAGTTGGAAGAGCAAAAGACGCGGAGGAAGTCGAGGCTTATGCACCTGACAGTGATAGAGTAGGTCGAGATCGATCTAGGAAGCCTTCTTGTTATTCTGTACCTTTTACATGACCTGATAAAAGATCTCGTACTGTTTCTTATTAGAGGAGTCAGTCTGATTCGAGGCCTGAATCTCCTCCACCTACTGTAGCTAGTTGAGAGGATTCTGTATATTCCACTCCAAAATCGAGTTGTAAGTTCTGTGGAAATCGACACAGGGGAGAGTGTCATAAGAATATGGGTACCTATTTTCGTTGTGGATCCAGTAAGCACTTCCTGAGGGATTATCGATATCCAGCTCCTGTCGATCAGACACCTGCTCAGACTCCTATGCGTTCTCAGGCCTCTGTTCAGACTCCAGATATGAGTCATAGTCAGGGTAGGACTTTTGGATATGTTTCTAGGGTCGACTATAAAGCCCGATCACAGAGTAGAGGACCAACTGCTTTTGAGGCTCGACAACCTGCTCTTGTTTAGGTACCCGATGTTCCAGTGATCGATTTGAGCCCGAGGCTTCTGCAGGAATATTTATTGTTATTTCTATTTATACCATGTATTTCTAACAACACTCTTCCTATACCCGAGTTTCATATCATAAGACCATAAGACTTTGGATTAATGCACAAAGACCCTGTTTTCGCTCTGAGTCTATTAAGATATGTTGAAAACATTTTGATATTTCGATATAACAAATTAAGTTAAAAGAATTTTAAGATTTTCCAAAATGATTTTCTAAGTATATTCGATATAATTATTCGAATATCAAAACATTACTCAAAATATTTCAAAAATCATTTTTAATCCTTACTTAAGTGTAAAATTAAGTTTTAATCTTAAAACAATTTCAAAATAATCTTTCAAAGTATTTCGAACCATTTCAAAGCCAAAAATTCTAGATTGCTCAGAGGGAACCGATTCCCCCCCAAGGGGGTACCGATTCCCCCTGAATGGTTTGGCTCCAAGATTTCCAGAATGCTCGGAGGGAACCGATTCCCCCCTGTTCAACGGTCGAAATATTTGAATTTTACACTTAGGGAACCGATTCCCTATGAGGGGGAACCGATTCCCCCCACGCTCCAAACTGTTTTATTAATTATTTTTACACTAAAACGGCTATATGATCTTCACTAATCATCCCCAACGTTCAAAAGTGATTCAAGGTGTATTTAAACAAGTTCTGAAGCCCTTGATCAATAAGAAATCATAGAGAAACAAGAGAGAAAGCATCAAACATCAAGTTTGTGCAAATCAAGCCAATTTTCCTTTCAATATTCATTTTGCTTTCAAGAACACCATTTGTGCTCATTTGTAATTATCTTTGAGTGTTCTTTTCTTGTTCTAGAATTATGCAAACATCTTACCTTGTGAGGTTTTCCTTGTAAGTTTGCAAATTTGTAATCTTCTCTTTGGGAAAAGAGTGTTCTCAAGAATTGGGGTATATTGTTGAGGGTGTTGTAAGGTTATCTCTTTGGCCTAAAAAAAGAACAAATTAGTGAATTTGTTGGAAAATCCTTAGTGTGGATAACTAAGGTAGTGGACGTAGACTTTGATTGAGAAAGTCGAACCACTCTAAATCGCTGTGCAAATCTTTTCAATTTTCTGCAAAAGCTTCCACCGAATTTTTAATTGCCAATTCACCCCTCTTGGCTAATTCCGTCGATCGATTAACTCAACAATTGGTATCAGAGCCTAACTCATTTGAAGGTTTAATCGCCTCTTGAGTTGATTCGGGAAGAGTTATATCGATTATCAAAGTCATCAATGGCCTCCGCTTCAAACTTCGACTCCGGTCTCGATTCGATGCCCATCAACAAGCCTCATTTCTTCAATGGAGCTAACTATGCCTATTGGAAGAATATAATGATGTAATTCATTCAAGAAAGTGACATGGGAGCATGGAATGCTGTAGAAGAAGGATACATCAAACCTCTCACTCATCCAAGGTTGTGGTGTGAAGGAGAGACAAGAATGTTCCATCTCAACTCCAAAGCCATCCATATCATTTTTTGTGCTCTTGGACCAGATGAATACGGAAGAGTTTCATCGTGTACAACCGCCAAAAAAATATGGGACAAACTTCAAGTCACTCATGAAGGTACCGATGAGGTAAAGAAATCTAAAATTAGTATTCTAACACATAGCTATGAAAATTTCAGGATGAAACCAAATGAAGATATCAAAGCTATGACGGATAGATTTTCAACGATTGTCAATGGTCTCAAATCATATGGAGAGATCATTTCAAATGAAAAGCTTGTGAGGAAGTTAGTCTACTCCCTCCCAAAATCGTGGCAATCAAAGAAGACGACAATCATCGAGTCTAAGGACTTAACGTCCTTAACTCTTGAAGAGCTAATTGGGTCACTCCTCACTCATAAAATGATGCTCGAAGATGAGGTGGACCTCGAAAAAATTAATGAGACACCAAAGGAGAAGGAGAAGAAGAAAAACATTGGAGTTGCTCTCAAATCCACAAAACATGAGAGTGATTCGAATAACGATGACGATGACGAGGAAATGGCATTGTTTGCCAAACGGTTCAGAAAAATGATGAGACCTTATCGAGGAAGAAAATTCAAACGAAATGAAGGCCTCAAAAATGAACCGAAAGAGAAGGACCCAATCATTTGCTAAGAATGCAAAAAGCCAGGGCATGTTAAATATGATTGCCCACAATTGAAGAAAAAGGGTCAATCAAAGAATAAACACAAGGCTCATGTGGCTACATGGAGCGATGAAGAAAGTTCCGATGAAGAGGAACAAGAAGTAGCTAACTTGTGCTTGATGGCATTTGGGGAAGATTCTAAGGTAACCTCTAACTCATCCGATTTTGATGATTTATCCTATGATGAGTTATTAGAGGAATATAATGGGTTGGCTTCGGATTATGAGAAATTATTTTTAAAATATAAAAATGATGTTTCAAAATTGAAAAATGAAAACAAACTCATATCCAAAACCAACAACGATCTTGAAAGTAAAATCAAAGATTTGCAAATCAAACTAGAAGAGTTTGAAAAGAAAATTTTAGATTTGCAAAATTTACTTTCAAAGATCAATGATGATCATCAAAAGAAAATTGATGATCTTAAAACTTCTTTTGATAAAGTTGGAACAAAACATTTTGAAAAAGGTGGAAATTCAAAATCCAACTTTGTTAGAAAAAGTTTTAGAAACTACAATCATAGAGGTCCCCAAAGAACCTCTAATGGAAAAATCATTAGAAGTATGTGGGTTCCTAAAGAACTCATTACTACTAAAGATAAAAATATCCTACACAAATGGATACCTAAGGGGACTAGGATTTTGGAAACTAATGAATATGGACCCAAAAGAATTTGGGTACCAAAAATCAAAAATTAATCTATGTTTGTAGGGAAAGGAGCATTGCTACAAGGCACGGGAAACAAATTCAAATTCATGGTACCTTGATAGTGGATGCTCAAGACATATGACCGGAGACAAAAGCTGTTTCATTGAGCTTAACGCCAAAAATGGAGGAGAAGTGACTTTTGGAGACAATTCAAAAGGTCACATTGAAGGTATTGGTACAATAGGTAATACCTCTTCCATACAAATTAAGAATGTTTTATATGTGAATGGATTAAAGAATAATCTATTGAGTATTAGTCAATTATGCGATAAAGGATTCAATGTCTTATTTGAAATTAATGGTTGTAAAGTCATTGACATTGCATCTAATCGGATTATGCTTGTTGGTCATAGAATAGGGAACATTTACAGGGTGCATTTAGATTCTTTTGATATGACTAATTTATGCCTAGTTGCTAAAGATGAACATGATAGTTGGTTATGGCATAGGAGACTAGGACATGCTAGTATGAGTGTTTTGCAACGGCTAATTCAAGGTGATTTAGTTCGAGGGTTGCCTAAGCTTAAATTTGATAATGATAAAATCTATGATGCTTGTGCTAAAGGAAAACAAAAGCGTGTTTCTTTTAAATCCATTAATGACGTATCAACTAGTAGAGTATTACAATTGATCCATGTAGATCTTTTTGGGCCAACTAGGACTACTAGCTTGGGTGGAAAACAATATGCATTTGTCTTGGTAAATGACTATTCTAGATATACTTGTGTTCTATTTTTAAGTACTAAAGATGAAGCATTAGAACAGTTCATCACATTTTCAAAAATAATCCAAAATGAAAAGGATTACTCTATAACTAGTGTTAGGAGTGATCATGGCACTGAATTTGAAAATCTTGGATTTATTGAATTTTGTAATTCTAATGGTATTAGTCATAATTTTTCAGCACCTAGAACCCTTCAACAAAATGGAGTTGTTGAGAGGAAAAATCGAACTTTAGAAGAAATGGCTAGAACCATGCTTTGTGAAAATAATTTGCCAAAATATTTTTGGGCGGAAGCCACAAATACTGCTTGTTATGTTGTTAATCGAGTAATGATTAGGCCAATTTTAAAGAAAACTCCATATGAAATTTTCAAAAATAAAAAGCCTAACATTAGCTATTTCCATCCTTTTGGATGTAAATGTTTTGTTTTAAACAACGGTAAAGAAAACCTTGGCAAATTTGATGCTAAAAGTGATGAAGGAATTTTTCTGGGTTACTCCTTAAATTCTAAAGCTTATCGAGTATTTAATAAAAGAACTTTAGTTGTAGAAGAGTCTATACATGTTGTTTTCGATGATAATCCCCTTCCAAGGAAGGATTCTTGTGTGAATGATGATGTAGGTGTTATAAATACAAATGATGTTAGACATGAAGTTGGAGAACCATCATCAAAGGAAGAAACGAAAAATGAGGAAACTCATGATCCTCTTGAGAATCCAACCATTGAAGAAAGGGAAGTATCTTATCAAAGAGAGTACAACTATGTCAAGGATGGTGAAATTATAGGTGATCCATCAAAAGGGGTAACAACTCGATCTTCTCTTAGAAATATTTGTAATTATGTTGCATTTATCTCATGCATAGAGCCTAAGAATATTAAAGAAGCATTAAATGATGAACATTGGATTATGGCTATGCAAGAAGAGTTAAATCAATTTGAGAGAAGTAAAGTATGGACATTAGTTGAAAGGCCTAGTAATAAATCTACTGTAGATACTAGATGGGTATTTAGGAATAAGCTTGATGAGAGTGGTAATATAGTGAGAAACAAGGCTAGACTTGTTGCTCAAGGGTATACTCAAGAAGAGGGCATAGACTATGATGAAACATATGCTCCCGTAGCTAGGATGGAAGCAATTAGAATATTATTAGCATGTGCATGTTTTCATGAATTTAAATTATATCAAATGGATGTTAAAAGTGCATTTTTAAATGGTTTTATAAAAGAAGAAGTGTATGTGGAACAACCTCCAGGTTTTGAAGATTCAAAATTTCCAGATCATGTTCTTAAATTGACAAAAGCTCTTTATGGTTTAAAACAAGCTCCTAGAGCTTGGTATGAAAGATTGTCAAATTTTTTAATTGAAAAAGGTTTTTCAAAAGGAAAGGTTGACACTACATTGTTTTTAAAGCATAAAGGTAAAGATTTATTAGTAGTTCAAATTTATGTTGATGATATAATATTTGGTTCTACTAATGATGTTCTTTGCCAATAATTTTCTAAGCTAATGCAAAGTGAGTTTGAGATGAGCATGATGGGGGAGCTCTCATTTTTCTTGGGACTCCAAATCAAGCAAAGAAAAGATGGCATCTTCATTAATCAAGCTAAGTACGTCAGAGATATGCTCAAGAAGTTTGGATTAGAAAATGGGAAACCTCATGACACTCCAATGAGCTCTTCAACAAAGCTTGACTTAGATGAAGGAGGTAAATGTGTAGATGTTAAATTATATAGGTCAATGATTGACTCTTTGCTTTATCTAACTGCAAGTAGACCGGACATTATGTTTAGTGTTTTCTTATGTGCTAGATTTCAATCATGTCCTAAGGAATCACATTTACTAGCTATTAAGAGAATCTTTAGATACCTTAAGGACACTCCTAGTTTAGGACTTTGGTATCCTAGAGACTCTAGCTTTAGCTTGCATGCTTTTTCTGATGCGGATTATGGAGGATGTAAAATAGATAGGAAAAGAACCTCCGGTACTTGCCAATTCCTTGGAAATATGCTGATTTCTTGGTTTTCAAAGAAACAAAATTGTGTTGCATTATCTACCACTGAAGCGGAATATATTTCAGTCGGTAGTTGTTGTGCACAAGTTTTATGGATGAAACAACTTTTTGATTATGGAATTGAAGTAGGTACTATTCCTATCAAGTGTGACAATACTAGTGCTATTTGTCTCACTAAAAATCCCATCCAACACTCTAGAACTAAACACATTGAAATTAGACATCACTTCATTAGAGACCATGTCACTAAGGAAGATGTAATTCTAGAATTTGTTGATACTTTGCATCAATTAGCGGATATTTTTACAAAACCCTTAGATAAGGAAAGGTTTTGGACACTTAGGAGAGAATTAGGTTTAACTGACTTATCTTCACTTAGTGTTTAAAATAATTTAGCACTTTTAATAAATACTGAAAAATGCTCATAATAGTAATTTTTGATTGCATTCATTGCTATTAGTTAGGGGGAGTTTATGATTCTTGATGAAAAAATTAACTTTATGTTCAAATATTGATTAAAGATTAATTTAATTGTTTGAACATAATTATTTTTCAATATATGAGTTGCCTATACCACTAGAGAAGATTAATTTAGCATTTTATGTGCTTAAAAGTCGAATTTTAGCATTTTGGTGCAGAGGGAATTGATCCCCCCATGAGGGAACCGATTCCCCCTTTGAAGGGGAACCGATTCCCCCCACAGGGGAATCGATACCCCCCTGGGGTTCTGTTAAAATCGGGCAAGAACACCCCAAAACCCCAAAATCTATTCCACCGTTTCTCACCCTCAAACACTCAAATCTCCATTCTTGCCTCAAATCATTGATTTTAATCGGAAAACACTTCAAATATCATCTCCTAAACTTGCAATTATCATTAAAATCGTGCAAACAACATCTAAATCCCCTCAATCTTCATCTTTCAAGGTAAATTTTTCTAAACTCTCTATTTCATTGATTTTGAACATAAGATTAGTTTTAATTAGTTCTAGGTTGAAATAGTGATCGGGCATTGATTGCTTAGTGATTAGAAACTAGATGTTACAACTAATTTCATCAAAAACAAAAAAAATTTCCAAAAATTTTAAATTTTCGAAATTAAAAAAAAAATTTGTTGTTTTTCAAATCATTGTGTTTTGATTAAATTATGTTGTTGTTATGAAAACTATACATATATTGTTTCTCAAAACCATATTTTTCAAACGTTTTTCAAAAACTTTGCCCATTAGGATTGATTTAGAGAACCTTGAAATATTGAGGACTCAATTGAGTTTTGGGATTAATTGAATTGCATACATTTGTTTTTAAAATTGTAGGTTATCCAATATATTCCGATTTCCTTCACCATGTCTAATCCTAAACGTACTAGGTCTTCATCTAGTCGTTCACACCGACAACCAAATCCACCTCCAAATCCTCCACCTATTCCAATTTCTAATCCTAATCCTATTGATCCTAATTTGACTATTCAAAATTCGTGTTTCAATCATCCTGGTCCTAGAAATCATCGTTTTTGGTATTATCAATATTTCGACTCTTACAAAATCCGGGAAGAACGTATTCCTTCTCGTCAAGCTATGTTAGCTATCAATTTTAAATATCTTCCTCTTTTACAAGAGTGGAAATTTGATAAACTCTTTGACCTTGAACCCATCGTTTACCATCAACTTGTTCGTATTTTTTATTCTAATGCCGTTTGTGTTAAAGACCAAACTGAAACCGAAACCATAGGAATTCATTCCTACCTTCTAGGACAATTCTTATATATTGACTCGGCTTACATAGACAATACATTCGGATTAGATAATGAAGGAATTTCAAATGAAAAACAGGTTTTAGGATCTCGTTATAAAAGAATGGATAGTGCAAGTGTCCTAGACCTTCATGAACGTTTTCTTCATCTAATGATTTCTTGGTGGTTTCGACCATCTGGAGGTCATTATTCTACTCTTAGAGCCTTAGATCTTTGGTGGTTACATTGTTTCGAAAACAATATTAAAATCAACCTACCTCAGATTATTTTTGCTGAAATTGTTGAAACCGTAAATCTTGTTCCTAATAAAAAACTTTGTTCATCTCTTGTTTACGGTTGTATTTTGAGTAATCTGTTTTCCAAAGCTGGGCTTAGAGTCGGTCTAGATGCCGTTTTTCCTCTTAAGAAACAAATTAACCTTCTTTCCTTAACGAGAGCGGGATGGATTAAGGATAAGGAAACCGAGGAATGGGTTCGATCTTCTGCAACTACTCCGGGAGCTAGTTCTTCACAAGCTCCACCCGAAGCTGACGAAGATCTCGAGCTTGAGAAATTAATGCGAGACATCGATGAAGCTGAAGATGAACCTAAGCAGCCCGAGGAGCAGCCCGAAGAGCAAGCACAACAATCAACTCAAATGCCTCCATATTTTCAATCTTTTATGGAGACATTTGATTACCGATATGCGACCATGGATTCACGCTTTAATTCTATAGAGTCCCATTTATCCACAATGGGAGCTCAACAATTAAAAATTCTTCGGGAAATGCGTGCAAATAATGAAGCAACTAACGCACGTATTAATGACCTCACTAACGAAATGGCCGCTATGCGAGCTCGTTTTCCTCCTCCTGATCCGGATATGTGATTAAATGTTTTACTTTGTTTTCCAAACTTATTGTTTTAACATTTTGAATATTTTGGAATGTCTGAATTTATGGATGGTGTGAACTTATATGTTTGGTGTGATTTATTCATTATTGCATCATTTACATCATTATTAGCAATATGACCAATTTTACCATATCACATTGTTTATGAATATTGATTATGGAACTAATGGCTAACGGTTCTCTTGATTGTGATCTTAGCAGCTTATGCATACATATACCTAATCAATTGGCTACATATTTTTCACGTTTATTTGAATCTTTTTGATTTAACAAAAAGGGGGAGAAGTGTGTTTTAAGTGTGTTTTTAAAATGATAAATGAGAGAAGTGTTAAAGTAAGGGGGATTAATTTCAAAACTTGATTTCAAAATCTTAAAATTACTAAAATGTTTTGTTATATCAAAAAGGGGGAGATTGTTGAAAACATTTTGATATTTCGATATAACAAATTAAGTTAAATGAATTTTAAGATTTTCCAAAATGATTTTCTAAGTATATTAGATATAATTATTCGAATATCAAAACATTACTCAAAATATTTCAAAAATCATTTTTAATCCTTACTTAAGTGTAAAATTAAGTTTTAATCTTAAAACAATTTCAAAATAATCTTTCAAAGTATTTTGAACCATTTCAAAGCCAAAAATTCTAGATTGCTCAGAGGAAACCGATTCCCCCTGAATGGTTTGGCTCTGAGATTTCCAGAATGCTCGGAGGGAACCGATTCCCCCATACGGGGTACCGATTCCCCCCCGTTCAACGGTCGAAATATTTGAATTTTACACTTAGGGAACCAATTCCCTATGAGGGGGAACCGATTCCCCCCATGCTCCAAACTGTTTTATTAATTGTTTTCACACTAAAACGGCTATATGATCTTCACTAATCATCCCCAACGTTCAGAAGTGATTCAAGGTGTATTTAAACAAGTTCTGAAGCCCTTGATCAATAAGAAATCATAGAGAAACAAGAGAGAAAGCATCAAACATCAAGTTTGTGCAAATCAAGCCAATTTTCCTTTCAATATTCATTTTGCTTTCAAGAACACCATTTGTGCTCATTTGTAATTATCTTTGAGTGTTCTTTTCTTGTTCTAAAATTGTGCAAACATCTTATCTTGTGAGGTATTCCTTGTAAGTTTGCAAATTTGTAATCTTCTCTTTGGGAAAAGAGTGTTCTCAAGAATTGGGGTATATTCTTGAGGGTGTTGTAAGGTTATCTCTTTGGCCTCAAAAGAAAGAACAAATTAGTGAATTTGTTGGAAAATCCTTAGTGTGGATAGCTAAGGTAGTGGACGTAGACTTTGATTGAGAAAGTCGAACCACTCTAAATCGTTGTGCAAATCTTTTCAATTTTCTGCAAAAGCTTCCACCGAATTTTTAATTGCCAATTCACCCCCCTCTTGGCTAATTCCGTCGATCGATTAACTCAACAAGATCTTCTATCCACTAAAGGATCTATCAATGACCTCATCTCAGTTTCCTATTTGATTCTGATGAATTTCGAGGATGAAATTTCTTTTAGATGGGGAGAATTGTAACAACCCGAAAAAAATTATTATAATATAATCAATAGGGTGAAATTTGAGGGTTAAATTAAAAGTTTCCAGAACAAGTATCCCATTTTAGAAGTTGAATAAAATTCATGGACCAAGCCCTGAATTTCACCATTTTGTGTCGGCAGACACTTCTTAATGTATGCGTGAATTGGTTTCTGTTTGCTAAAATCAGAAACCAAATTCACAAAACTTCCTTCCTCGCACCCCTCCTTCCAAAGTTGATTTCATCATCGTTCGGTCATTCCATCTTACACAACCATTCCCGTTTGGTTCATCGTCGATCGGTGAACAAAACCCGTAAATCGCTTGTAGCGAAAAGTTATCGAACGCCGTGAATTTTGATTCAAAGTTTCATCTTTTTTAACACCACTGCCGTGAAAATCGTTGATTCTTCGTCGATAGTTGCTCCGTTTTCAACACCATCCGTACCATCGTGTGCCTTGTGTCATTCCGAGTCCACGGGTGCCTTTCTTGTCTCCGTCGTCACCGGCGCATGAGGGAGGTAAGGAAGTTAAAGTTTCCGACTTTTTAAAATCGAGCTCTCTACCGTTCAAAAATTTGAACCAAGCTTGGTAAGTGTCTCAAAATCCCATTAAATAATTTTAGAAAATTTTCAGGAATTTTTCGGGGATCCTAAGCCACCACATGTGCCCCACGCGCCGCCCCTGCGTATGGGGAAGGTCCACCGCGTGGTGGACAACTTGAACCAGTTTGACCCGACCCAGTTTGGCCGACCTAACCCGACCTGGTATGACCCGACTGCCCGACCCGACCCGTTGACCGTTACCTTTTACCGTTGACTTTGACTAAAAAGTTAAAATTTTTGAAAAGTCATATTTTATATTCTTTGACATCCTTAGTCCGATTTTGAAGTCCGATTTTCCAAATTCGAACCCGAAAGCCTCCAAATTGTCAGTTAAACCCGTTGACATAAACCAAAAAGTCAAAATTTTCGAAAAGTCAATTTATGTTTTTCAACGTATTGAGTCCGATTTCGAAGTCCGTTTTGCTATATTCAAACTCGAAAGCCTCCGAATTGACCCGTAAACCTGAAACATGCATATTTATCTAAGTGTTTTAATTCAGTTAATTGAAGTTAATGGTCAAGGGCTAATTATTGTTATGATATGTTAAAGGTACTCGGGGATCTCCTAACTATTTCACTGCTCGACCTGGTTCCTCCCGATCCGCCCGTCCTCGAGAGGCCGTGAATACTAATTTAGTTCTATAACCCTGTTAGTTATTCTGTTTAGAATATTATTCTAAATATAACCCTGCTTTGATATGGCTTAGGTTCCCGTTCAGTCGAAGACACTAGTGAAGCTGGTGCTCGATAGATCTTCCGGACTGATCCTATTATAGAGGCGTGTTCCTTGTGTGCATTATAAATGTTTTAAATGTCGGTTTGAAATATCATGTGCACATGATTATTTTCTCTGATTTGAAATACAATGTTTGATCTGATTTGACTACTGTATGATTTACCTGATTCCGGATTTACTGAAATGTAAAGCATGATTGCCCGACTTATGATTTATGGATATTGGTTTACTGAACTGATGATCTGTTTGAACTCTGAATTACTGTTATTACTGGTTACCGTCTGAAAAATATTTTCTTCGGGGTACTCTGGGTTCTGGTATGAAGACTCTGGCAGGTTCAGTCGCTGTTGGTAATTCCTCGATTAGGTTTAGCACCGACTGGTAATTCCTTATGGACCTAAGGCGACCCTTGGGTAGGCTTTGCGGCCCTGGAATTGTCTTGGGTAGGCTCGCAGATCCCGAGGTACTCCCTTAGGTTGTGTAGTTCTGGGAACTGCACATGGCGTTCGGTTGGAGGACGATTCAGAGTTTTTAAATTAAAAACTCCTATGATGTTTTAATGATTGTGATCTGTACTGGTTTTACAAAAAAAAATCATAATTGTATGTTTTTATTTCTACACTGTTGGGACACACTGAGCCTTTAGCTCACTTTTCAAATTGTTTTACCCCTTTCGGATACTCTCGGATAGACATTCCGTATCAGGCACTTGGAGGATTGATACATTTAGTTCAGATCATTTTGTTGTAATATTCTGTCTTTCGAACTACTTTTAATTATGGTGATATGTGCCTTATTTTTGAAGTATTTATCGTTTTATGATGTTTACTCCTTTTGCTACTGATATTTGATTTACGATGCTCCGGATTTATTTCATGTTTTATTTTACTGGGTCGCTTTTAGTTTTATATTCAAGAGTTGTGTTTTATCATTATTTATTAAACTTTTATAAAGGTCATTTGAAATATGATTTATATTAACGAATAAAGTTTTTGGGAAATGTTTTTTAAGAATCTTTAATGTAATTTGTTAGACTTAGTCGAAACGTATAGGCCGGGTCTAGGGGTTACAAGTAATGCTTCATTTTCCTTTCAACTTTTTCTTGTGTTCTATTATATATATGAGGGCTTCATTTTCAGAGTTGTGGTAGGCAGTGTGTCGAAATGGATAAGTATGTATCAGTCTCTCAAATGATTAAAATTTGAGATGTTCTGTTTCTCATTTTGAATCTGAACTGCTTCTTTTTGTGTTGATAAAAAACAATGCACCCGAAGGAGCCAACGACATAAAGCCGATAAATTCTGGGAGAGCAACTAAGACTTTTAACCAGTGCAGTGCAGAGTACCTTTTGGTGATCTTCCTCAAGCAGTCACCTTGCATCTCGTTGTGCAACCATCTGTAACAAAAGTGAAAACAGGTACTTATTGTCCACGTTTGTTTTACTACTACAAGTGATTTAGTTATTGGCTACAGAGAATCTGTGTTGAAAGTTTTATCTTGCATTCAATTTCAAAGCATGTATATTCTATCTATATGATTTCTTTCATGCATATTCTAAATAAAATGTGGTTAATGTTTATCTATAGCAGAAAAGAAAAGAACTCATGTTCATGTTCCATATTGCAAAAAGAGATTGGTGGTCTCACAAAATAATTAACCAAACAGTTCCATCCCCTCACTGTAAAACAGGTGTTGAGTATCAAATCAGCAGCAGCTCCGACCATGGAAAGATAATTCAGAACATGAAAACTCAAAAAACTACTCTTTGGTAGCTACTCCTTGTTTTCGAGTTTCAATTGATTCATTATTTTGCCACTAGTGTGCCATCACTGCTGATGTGACTTAATCACTCTATCCTCACTATTTTCTTCTGAACAACCCGTGAACAACTTTAATATTTTCCCTTTACCTCGCATGTGATGTCAATCCCTCTCTCTTAAATGCCTCCCATTCATTCATTTAAAACTTTCAGCAGCTGTGCATGCATTCTAGTAGTGAGCAATAAATTCAGTGTTAATTAGCTCTCTGTTAAGCATCAAACTGAGTCTGCTTATGTTACATAAATGATTCAGCCAATACCCTACAAGAGTTGCAACTGGAGGCAAAAACAATCAAAATTTCCCTTAATCAAAGGAATATTTTGATTGAGATCCATTAATTGGTCGAGTGGTAAGTATACTTATTTTGTAGCACCTTATATAAATTTAAATCTTGGTATTTATCTTAAAAATGTAATATCAATGTACTTAATCAAAACAAAAAATTTTAATCGAGTATGATCTCTTAAAGGTGATTGTATGAACCAACTCGACTAAACACCGAGAATCTTGAGCAAGTGATTTTATGCTAATATGCTTATTATAAACTTTGGCCTTCAAAATCATGCCCCACAGTGAATGTGACAAATGAAAACAAACTACTCTCTTCTCTCTCCTACCCATCAAGTCCGCATATTGCCAAAATAAATTCACACATGTCTGTTTTCTTGTGAAAAATGATAAATTTGCTCCACTTTTGCTTACAGTTGGATCTCCACCAACTACTCCCTACTACTACTATTACTATCCTCTTCTATCCACACTCCAAAAACTCATCTTCAACTACCTGGTAATGCTCTGTGAGCTACTCATTGAAGCCAAACACTATTCATAGGGGAAAGTTATGTGCAAGTTTGTTTCTCATCTCCCAAATTTTCCTGCTATGAATCTAATGGTTCTCTTCTTTTTGTCTGCTCTGTTCACTATGGCATTTTCTTTGAAACATGACCCAGCAAAGAATAATGCCCAGATCACTGTAATAGGCCTTGTTTATTGTGACATCTGCTCCAACAACAGCTTCTCTAGACACAGCTACTTCTTACCAGGTGAAGTTTCTGTAGTTTTGCTGTTTTCTACTTTGGGTATTTAGTAACAAGTTAAAATGAAAGCATGTATCTCATTGATCAAGATATTGCATAAACCAGGTTCAGAAGTTCAAATATCCTGCAACTTCAAGGCATTTGTTCCAAAAACAAGAGAACAAGTGTCATTCTCAGTCAAAAGGACTACAGATAAACATGGAGTTTACAGGCTTGAAATACCAGCAGTTGATGGGATCAAATGTGCAGAGGCTGTGTTTGCATCATCTTGCCAGGCAAGCCTAGTTGGGAGCTCATCTACTTCATGCAACATTCCTGGTTACAAAAGCACAACTGACCAGATAGCTATCAAATCCAGACACCCCAATCTCTGCATTTACAGCCTTACTGCATTGAATTTCAGACCATCAAAAAGAGATGTTTCCTTGTGTGGGAAATAAAGTAACATTCCTCTTGGTGTTCACTCCTTGCAACTTTATCCATATGTTTTTTTTATTAACTTCTGCTATTCTCTCTCTGTTTTTAACACAAATCCTTTGTTTTTGAAGATAGATCCGATCTTCTCATCTTCAGCTTTCTTGTGTGAAGGTTCTTTCCATTTCTCGGTCTGCACATACCAAGAGAAATGGAAAACCATAAACACCCGTTTACATTGCCTTCTAAGCCTTGGTGTGCTCTTTAAAGAAGTACAAAGGGTCATATATGTATTTTCATCCTTGCATTGCTTTTTATGCTGTGTGAACACAGCAAATTGTGCTCAGAGACTTGTGCATCTGGAGTCCAGGTCTAGCATGTGACTTCACATACATGAATATTTACAATATTTTATTTAGATTGGTCTTTAGTTACAATGTATGAAATGTATGAAGTCATTAAAGATATGGGTTTCATTGCAAAAAATCTGATTCAGCTTCACAGTAGAAAAAGCTGCTTTTATTACGTGTCCATAAAAGGCATGATGAAAAGCTTAAATCATGAAGCTGTTCTTGCATTGACATGGTTCAACGTTTTCTCATTAACCTGTCAATTTTTGCTTATAAAAGCATTTCTAGGCCCTTTCAACTTTCAAGAAGAATAACAATCCCCTGATGCATCAATGTGGAAAATAGTGAACAATCAATCACACTCCAGCTTTCAGTTCTAGTACTTAAGCAGTTTCCTAGAACTATTTTTGATGTTTATGGTTCTTTGCTTCCTACAACCATTATAATTTATGCAGACATGAGTTGTCATCTCCAAGGTTCTGCAAATATTATTTCATCATGAGAGCTGAGTAATTTCAACTTCTACTCAGTTATTGGAGCATGCTTGCACCAAATGCTCCTTACAGGCTGCTATTAGCTGCAACAGGCAAAGTACAATTAGTTTCTTGAGTTGTTCATGCTTAAAAAGTACGGTTCTTCATGCTTAAGCTCAGGACCACATCATTGTTACCATGGTATCAATAGGGAGATCCTAAGTCTGAGATTGAAAAGTTGGTGATAAGACCTTAAGGAATTACTGAATGTCTATACTAGCATGATGTAATTTTAGAAGACAAATTGTAAAAAAATCCCTAATGCTTGATTAAATAGTCACTTTGATCATTATTCTTTTTTTTTTGGAGTATTTTGTCCCCCAATGTTTCATTTTGGGGTAAAAAGGCTCTTCTAGAAATGGAAAACGTTAGTTAACAAATGTTAATGCTACTAATTAGGGGCTTTTTTATCCTTAAATGATATGTTGAGGGCTAAAATGCTCTAAAAAAGAAAGAATAAGTGTTAAAATGACTATTTGATTGAACGTTAGGGGACTTTTTGCCTTAAAATAAAATACTGGAAGCCAAAATGCTAAAAAAAAGAATATGAATCAAAATAATCATTTTGATAAACATGGGGGATTAATTTTGTCATTGTGCCGTTTTAAAAGTACCACTATCCTACCTATCATTATAGCTATCCTTGTTTTTGATTCATGCCTCTCTAATGTATGGCTAAGTTCAAAAGCAACGGGAGTTGATGTTGTGGCAGTTAGGGACTAAAATGTGATAGCCTCTTGAATCATCATACATCACATCTAAATATTTAAAATATTCCAATCCACTAACTTTATGAAGATCTCTGGATTTGCATGCATGAAAGTCAAAAGAAACAGGCCAAAATGTTTTACAAAATAACATTTCAAATCCTCTCATTTCCTGACTGTAAGTGATAAGTTTAAAGGAACGGTATCACAATAGTCTGGACCATCAGTTCATTGGCAGGGCAGAATAAATCATACGAGCTTTGCACATGATCACGGTAAAGGTGGAGGACCAATTCATTCTATATCAAATGCTTATTATAGGAAATAATTATCCCAATAAACAGGAAAGAATCAAGGGGGAGCGAGTGGGTAGTAATCCCCTAAAAATTTCAAATATATATATATATATATATATTTATATTTTCTATCGATGATCTTACCAAGAAATAAATGCCTCAAGTTCCTCGGGACCAGCATGAGCAGTCATGCAACCACGTTGGCGTTTTCAGTTTACTTTTACCCTCTTTTCTTCCTTATCTGTTCATTTTGCTGCATATTGTTCTGCAGCATTTGGGACGCGGCGCGGTGAAAACTTCCATTTCAAAACAATATTTGAGCAGAAGTTTTCATGTCAAACTAACTGAAACAAGTATGGAAATGCCTTTACAAACCTAAAATAGACCCATTTCAGAACAAATAAGCGAAGAAATTTGCGAGTGGACACTACATTGTTTCTAGCAACTAGCCCTTATGGGTCAAAATCTATTCCAATCAAAAACTAATAGAGCGCAAATGTTTAGCCAACCAAACATATTGTTCAAGATGCCGTTTTTATTAAACCACCAAAATTCATTTATTAAGAAAATGACCCACATCAGAATTATTTGAAAATACCTTCCAAATTGTCCACGTAGGACTACCTCGCGTTCTACAAAATGCGTATAAAGACATGTTTTTATGGGGTGCGAGACCCGTCTGACGTGGATGAACTTTTCAGAGCACCTAATTTAATATTTCTATAAACGACTTCGTATTCTCCATAACTCAAGGTCCGCGAGAATTTGAAGTGTCCTCGAGATTTTGAAGCATCAAATTTAATTATCGTGTGCTTCGAACGGACCTCTCAATTTACGTAACGTGAGGTCCCTTCTTTAATAATAAAAATATAAAACTATTTTATGAATTACATTAAATTAATTATTATATTTTTATTGTATTGTAAAGTATATAATAAAATAAAAAATTATTGTAATAAATAAACACTACTTATTGAAATTTAAAACTCATTCTATTGTAACATCTTACAAAACAAAGTTGCTTCATGGTTCCAAAAACAAGGATCATAATAAGTGCAGAGGTTGTTCCATGGTTGCCAAACTTGATTGATTGAAATACGGAGATAATTGTTATCACAATTGTATTCTTCGATTAGTTCTGGAAAGGTAAGGTTGTTACGACTTCATGACGTTAAGCGTACAAACTCATTAATCTCTTAATGAGTAACTGCTAAATTTATTTTCTTAGAATTGGCAAGATCAAGAGCTTTCACAATTCGAAGTCCTTCATCTCTTAATTTACCCACACAACAAATTAGAATCATGCCATAGACATATATGGCCTTGATATTACCTTTATCCGTTGCTTTCTTCAAACAATGCAGATCAAACTCCAATTTTCTTGATACAACGCTTTGTCATTATTAGTAGCTTTGCATATTTCTTGAAAACTTATCTCATTTTGAGTCCATGGAATGACATTGATATTCTTCATTGAAATGGTTTGATAGATGTAATTGTGATTCAAAGCTTCATAAAAAGTCTTGCAACTCAATCGCATATTGACGTAATCAACAATAGAATTAGACGCCACATGCATTTTGATAACACTTCTTTTGAGAATAACTTCACAATATTACTACACATTTTTTAGTCATAATTTTGAAATATATTGTGATATTACTACACACGAGCCCCTATTTATAGTAGTCCTTAAACCCTTTTTGAAGCGAGGAATCAAAGGACCTCGCCTTATACAGCACGCCAGGTCCGTTGAAAAGACGCGACTTTTAATTCGAATACAATCTAACCTATTAATAGTGGCCTTGCGATCTGCAAAATACGAGGTCCGTGCATTTACAACCATGATTCACTTGTTTATATGCATGCTCGAGGCATTTTTCCATGTTGTAAATTAATTTTTTTCCACAATTTATAAGATTAGTGTCATAGCATTTAAGCTTATCTTTTTGTTGAGTCTAATATTAGCACATACGAGACATTATAAGCGAGGTAAAAATCGCGTTCAAAATGGTTCCAAAGCTTGGTTTGTGCATGAAGAACAAGCTTATTGGTGCATAAATTTCAATACCAGAGAATACAATTACATAATTATGGTTTAGAAATTAAAATTACATAAATACAATGCCAAATATGCACCTATCGATATATTCTTAACACTTCATTATTACTATTGAGGATAAGTAGATGTTACCACTAGAAGAGGATGTCTTTTATAAACAAAAACACTCCAGAGAAATGATCTTGAGGGCTTCCATACAAAATGATGTGTAACACCCCATACCCGGTCTAGAAGAAAGTCTCGGATACATGAGCGTACATTAGGTTGCGATCTTGTCAGATAAAACAAAATCATAAATCATACGCTCTATAAGAAAGTATTTAAAATTTAAAACATATATCATGCAACACGTGAAAGTGGATAAATAATAATAAACTAACATTTTCGGAACATTGCAAGATATATGTCGTCAACTAGATAGGGGTAAAATAGTAATTTCACATAACCAAATAATTCGGTGTTAAAATTCCAAATTAAAATTATCATTATTCTTTATTAGTTCTTAATTGGTGGAATACAAATTTCCAGGTTAATGAAATATCATTTAAGGGCCTAATGGAACATGCTTAATTTAGGGACCAAAACGTAAACTTTTCAAAATATAAAAATAAACCAAAAATATGAAATTTATGATTCCACTAAGAAATTATTGTTATGATAGAGTCTTAGAACAAATTTCAATAAAATCTGACTTAAAACAAAGCTTTAATTTCAAAATTAATTTTCTGTACCAAATTGAATACAATTTAAAGTTTAGGGACTCCCAAGGACCTAGGGAACACTTTAGATATTTAATGAATGCAATTCTACCTATTGTTATTGAGAAAACAATGAAGGGATCAATCATTTGCAAAAACAGTGAGTTTGGGATCGATCCTTTGCCTAAAGAGATCGATCATTTTTAGCAAGAGATCAATCATTTTTATAAAAAAAAGCATAAAATGCATAATGATGAGGAAGATCATGCATCCAATCAGTCATGAAATCGATCCTAGGGTCTACGAACTTTTTTGGACACTCTTAAACGACTTAGATCGTGTCATAATACATATGTAGCATACTTCATATTGTCATTTAACATAACATACAAGTATTTAGCATCCAAAGTCAAATTTGCATATAAAGTCAACTTAAACACACATCACCTAACCATTTGTGCCAAATTGATTGTTTCAAGCATCCTAAAGGCCTAACATGTTATGTTCACTTATTATCACTTGTCTAAATGGTCTAAACACTTGTTAAAGGCACAAAACATATTTTGGTCACTCAAGGCAAACTTGAACTTATTGCATAACATGTAATCTAACATCAAAACTCACCGTTTCATTATTAACTCAAGAATCAAAGAAAAATACAAGTCATTATCAGTCACTTATGCACTAGAAGGTGTCATAAGAACAAATCAACTTAAAGCTCAATTAAGGATCCCATATTGCCTCAAAATAAAACCAAGATTCAAATAACCTGGCATAAAGCTCAGTGAATGACTAAATATTTGAGCATGATGTACATGACAAGGCTAAAGGAAAGCATACCTAAATGCCATAGAACCTTACATGTTTTTAATTCAATGATCATACCATAATGTCATGCTTCAATGTTCACTTAATGAATCATAAATTCAAACAAAATCTAGATTATAAATATGGTTTATATCCTCATATTCCTTACAACAAATCATACGCGCACATGCACAATTACCTTTCCAACAAAGTCACACATGCAACACATACATTGTTTCATTTAAGATGAAAGGCCTTTGTTCAAAATATAATTCACTCATTGAATAAACGGACTCCATACGACTCCCTTTCATTTATGGACTCATTTAGGTCCAAAACCCATGACTTTTGGAGCTAAGCTCAACGAACTAATCTTACCCCGTGATCTTATCGGAGCATTGTTCAACACACCAACCTTACCCTGTATAAACCTGATATCACATACATTTGAACAAAACACTTAGAGTACTCTTTCCTAGGTATGCCTTTCACATCCAAAAAGTCCCATTAAGAAAAAATAGTCAATTAATCCAAGTTCATCAAGAGTGTTTGTCAATGATGAATAATGTTCACATTTACACTTTCAAATAAATTTTGAAACATTATCACTTTTGGTTGTCATGATCAACCACACTTATGTGGATAGCGAGAAGGTCAACTCGTCCACGTTCACTTTCACTTGTATATATATTAACTTTCAAATATGCTTTTGAAATCACTATACATCAATTGCTACACATTTTCAAAACACATTCAATATTCACATTCCATATCAATTTCACATTTCCAACTTGCATTCCATGAAACACATTCTTCCAAAACACCAAGATTCATAGGCATCAAATCATGTCATATACGCACTAACAATGATCACATACTTTCATTACATCATAAGTCATATTCAACATACTTTAATTCTCATGCTTACAAATATCGCTTGCTTCCAATGCATCACAAATCATAATTAACACATCACAATTCACATGATTATCTCAATTATAATTTTCCAATATATTTTTAGCTCATATTCGACATGCTTTTATACATATGCTCATAATGATAATTCACTTCCAATGTTCCATAAATCATGCCACAAGATATATGCTCATTTTGTTCACATACTTTAATCTATACATCATGAATCCACACAATCAAATATCAACAGCAAGTATACAAAATTAAGAACCTAAAATTCAGAGTTCACACATAACTAAACCTTCATTTAACATTGAACACGTTCATCATAAGCGAATGGACAACCAGTTATCAACAACAAGTCTACAAAATTTAGAACTTAAAATTCAGAGTTCACATATAACTAAACCTTCATTCAATATTGAACACGTTCAACATAAGCGAATGGATAACCACTCACCTCGATGGCACAACTACATGATTCAACCCCAAATACTAACCAAATGAAAACCAATAAATGATGAACCATTTCCCAATCATACATCATTAATCCACACAATCAATTATCAACAACAAGTATATAAAATATAGAATCCACATACTTTATTCTATACATCATGAATCCATAATCAATTATCAACAACAAGTATACAAAATTTATAACCTAAATTTTATAGTTCATACATAACTAAACCTTCATTCAACATTGAACACATTCATCATAATCGAATGGACAACCACTCACATTGATGGCACAACCACGTGATTCAACCCCAAATGATAGCCAAATGACCACCAACAAATGATGAACCATTTTCCCCCAACCATACAAACCTTGGGCACCTTAGAAATCAATTCAACATGTCACAAAACATATAAAAAAAAGAAAAAAAATTATGCTTCTAAAACATAATGAAAATCATCTAAAAGATCGACAAATCTTATCGTTAACGTGATCTAAACCTCTTAAATCAATGAAACTACTTTCCCTTGATCCAAGAACACTCAAAATCAGCACCTAAACACAATAAAATCCCACAAAAATGGTAGCAATATAGTCACAATTCCCGGATTTCTGAAAAACATTGAAATTAAGCTTGCTTTAAAGAAACCAATATCTAAATCATTATCAATTGAAAAACTGATTTATTTTGGTTATAATAACCCCAAAAAACATCTTAATTACATCAAGGAAACCTCATAATCACATCAAGAAAATTGGCTCATTATTTAACTTCGAAAATCACTTTTAATTCACACAATTCTTTTTAAAGAACTATTTTCAATAAAAAAAAACATCAATCACATTAGATGATTAATCATTGAAGAACAAAAAGAACTAGGGAAGGAACATTACCTTGCTGGAAATGAAAGAAAGAAGAAGATCAACAATGGCAACACCAAAGAGATTAAGGATAATTGACAAAGAAGAAAATCAGAAGAAACAATTTTGATTGAAGAGAGAAAATCAAGAAGAAATGAATAAGAATCAATAACAAAGGAATATAAAATGAAGAAGAGTTTCAGCCATTAGAGAAAACTTGAGAGAGTTTGGGAGAAAATACAAGAGTGTTTGGATGAGAGAAAATGAAAGGAACGGTTAATGAATTAGAAATGAATATAATTAACGGTTAAGAAAATGAATCTAGATGGAAAATTGGCAAAAAAGAGATTAAAGATACGGTTAAACTTGGAGAGAAAACACTAAACATAAGCCTTGGTAAAATAAGCTTCATATATTTTAGGTTTTTGATCTTTACAATTTAGTTACTAAAATCACAACTTTTAAAATCATTCAATTTAGCCACTTCTAAAATCAATTTGTAAATTCCCAAAATAAAAATCAATAATTCAGGAGCATTTAAACCAATTTAATAATTATTTATCAAACAAAAATACCAAAATCAATATTTTTGCTGAAAATCCAGAAACTAACTCGAATATTAACCCGAAACTACCAGACCTGATTTTAGGATGTTACATGACGAGAAGGATTGGTCTTAGACTTGTGTTCTTGGTATCGTTGGTATAAAATGAAAGGAAAAAGCTCAGCAGAAGAATACCAACACTGTAGAGTTTCTCAATGGCCGTTCGCTTGATCCTAATTAATGGATCAAGAAGTTTCTCGAGAAGCACAAGAGAAGAAGAGAATGCCACTAAAAGAGGATGCCTTTTATAAACGTGAAGTTTCCAGAGAAGGCAAGGTTCAAAGGAAAAAAGGTGATACACGCATGGCTAGGCTGAAAGATCACCACTCCAAACGTCTAAGACTTGCATCAAAGGGAGTCCTTCTTATTCTTTTTTCCTTTTGTTTCATTATTTATTTACATGAATATTTTGATATATATGTTATATATGTATGCATGTTATACTTAATCTATTCCTTAATCATTCATATCCATTCATATGAAAACTATATTACTTAGTCATATTATATGCTGTATAATGATATATCACATGTTTACTTAGTTTATTATTGTTTTGCATTATTTTGCATTCATTTAATTTAAATCCATTGTATTTATAATATGGCAGCATGTTAATCTTAATTTCCTTAACTCATTACATGTTAATTCAACTCCTAAGGCTTATATATTAGCTCATTAATATTACATCATCATATACTTAGCTCATGGCATGCATTCATAGCTCACAAGTGCCTATGCATTCATGACAACATGCTTTTTGATTCATTCCATCTTATTTCCTTCATTTTAATTGAGTTTGTTTATTTATATAGGTACATCAAGGGAAGACACATCCTATGGCAGTTTGGTGGAGTACTTGACAAAGCATGGTAGCTCATAACAAGCTCACAACATCTATGGAAACTCGTGGAGATCAAATGGAAGCTTACTTTGGCTGGAGGAGCTACCATGGAGCTAAAATCAGCTGAAGAAGCCATATGGATTAAAGTTTCTAAAAGTGGACTAAAGGTATCTGGATCTAGCTCAAAGAGTAGCTGAGGAGCTTAGAATACCTTAGCTACCTAGCTTGAGTTCATCAAACTATAGCTCACCTAGTTAGCTAACAAGACACTCACCTAGCTTACCTTGAAGCTAGCTCACCTCTAGGCTACCCAAAGACTTCACATATCATCCCGTGGCCGAGATCACACCAAGGGACCAATGGATACTCCATGTGCAATGCGTATGTCACCTTAGTCGTGTGCCTTGCAAGCGAACTCCTTAGGCACCAAATTGAGGAGCCATCTATCTATTCAACCAAGACTTGATAACCAACTAACTTGGTGCCAAAATGAAGAGTCATAAGCATTATTTGGCCAAGATACATCCCTCCACCTTTTGGGTGAAACATTTACTCCTTTCATTATGCATGTATTTAATTAATTATGCCTTTTTATTTCAAAGGATATATTGGCTGAATAGTAATCTAATTAATGGTCATGTTTCATTTCAAAGGATACATCGACTAATCAGTAACTATAGGACAATCAAGTATTCTTGTGATAATTAGATGGCATGTATATGAATATAAGAAAAATGCTCTGTAATGTATTAAAGTTGTAACTTTGTAATAGTTTACAATGGATGTTTTACTTTATATTAAAAAAGTTTTGTTTTAAATTTCAAAATAAAATTTTACAAGTTTATAAATAACAAAGTGTTTTTACAAGTTTATTGGTATCAGAGCTATAGGTTTAGCCAATTCTCAGTCGAAACTGATTTTATATGAAATTAGAAAAAGGGATTACATGCCATTAAGATTGTCAAGGTTACTAATATGGTGTCATTAGAGTGTGATTGATGACACTCCTTACTAACTGTTTATTACTATATATGTCCTAATAGATGTCGAAATATTCAAACTCACGAAGAGTAGGGGAACAAAATATTAGAGAATGAAGTGGTAGAGAAAGTTACGAGGCTAATAGTGAATAGTTGATTCCATCTTAAAATGATAGTGCGCCTACACATCAGGGGATGCCAGTGCCTAAGTTTAGAGCTTTTATACAAGCTCTCGATGCTATATAGACCCGATTTCAACCTCTTCCACCTTCCTCTACTCCTCTAACACCGAGGATGTTGATCCCAAAAGAGTTATAGAGTTTGGGAGCGCATAAGTTCCAGGGAGAAGAGGATAAGGGTCCTATGGAGGCAGACTTATGGCTAAATGATGTTATGATAATGCTTGAAAGTCTTCACTGCTTGTAATTAGAAAAGCTAGGTGGAGTTATATCTTTACTTAGAGGATCAACTCGAGTATGGTGTTCAAATACTATGATGTATGTACCACCGGAATAAGTGACCTGAAAATTCTTCCTGGAGGAATTCAAGAACATGTATGTTGGTGAGCAGTTTAGACGGGCGATGCTGCTAAAGTTCCTTAATTTCAAACAAGGTGATTGAGTTGTATATGAGTTCGAGGTTGAGTATAATAAGCTGAGTCATTTTTCTACTGAAGTAGCTCTAAATGACAAGGCTCGATGTGATTGGTTCATAGAAAGTTTGAGGCAAAAGTTGAAAGATATGATGTTGGCTTTGAACTTGCCTAGTTTGTAAGAAGTCATAAACCGAGCCAAGACTATTGAAATAGCTCAAAAGGAGACTCTAGAAGCTGAACAAAGTATGCAGACGAGGAAAAGAGTTGGAATGCCTTCAACTCCCCATCATGATAAGAGAGACAAGGGCTTGAGTTCTAGATATACTGATAGAGATGGTTCTCTGCATCTTAACAGAAAACTAAACAATCCCAGTTTTTTGGTGCTAGCTCGGGTAGAGCATTTAGGGAAAGGACTCCATGTCAAACATGTTGTAAATTGCACCGTGGAGTATGTAGACTTCTCAATGGAGCTTGTTTCCAATATGGCGAGACTGGTCACTTTGCCCGAATCTATCTTAAGAAATCTGGGGACAATTCGACGTAATCTGAAAGATCTGTGGTAGCTCTTATAGAAGTAGAGTAAGGGGTAGATCTAGGAGACAATCTGAATGAATACAGCAACAAGAGACTCAAGGAGTCGCCAGAATTTACAATATTAAGACCAATAAAGATCGGGATGATCCAACGATCATAACAGGTACATTCCATCTTTTTAATGAGCATGTATTTGTTTTAGTTTACCTTGGTTTTGCACACTCATAAATTAGTACAAAGTTTGTTAGAGCTAGAGAAATTCCTTTAGAACCAATTGTTAGTGAGATGATAGCGATAAACCTTATGGGTCATAGTACGAGAGTAACTCAGGTATGTAGAAAATAGCCGATAAAGATTCAAGGGATTGTGTTTTTGACAAACTTAATGTAATTGCCTTTCGATTAGTTTAAAATCATTTTGGGCATGGATTGGTTGTCTCCACATCATGGACGGGTTGATTGTCACAAGAAGTGATTATTTCTAAAAGATATAGAAGGCTTAGAAATCGTAGTGATCAGTAAAAAAGCAAAATCACCATTCAATGTGAAATCAACCATGACTACAAGGAAAATGATGTCAAAAGGTTGTATAGTTTTTTTAGCTAATGTGATAGACACTCGAGTACTGAAAGCGAGATTGAATGATATCCCAACAATTAAGGGATTTCCAGAGGTCTTTCCGATAGAATAACCAGGTTTACCTCTAGATCGGGAAGTAGAATTCAAGATTGAGGTTTACCCGGGTATCGAACCTATTTCTATGGGTCCATATCGGATGGATTCAATAGAGTTAAGAGAATTAAAAGCCATAATGCAAGAGCTACTTGATAAGGGATTTGTTAGACCCAGTGTTTCTCATTGGGGAGCACCTGTGCTGTTTGTGAAAAAGAAGGACGGGTCTATGCGATTATGTATCGACTACAGTTAGTTAAACAAAGTAACGATAAAGAATAAGTATCCTCTTCCAAGGATTTATGATCTGTTTGACCAATTGAAAGGCGCAACTGTGTTCTCTAAGATATACCTGAGCTCGAGGTACCACCAATTAAAGATAAAAGATGATGATATTTCAAACACAACTTTTTGGACTCAATACGGACACTATGAATTTAAGGTGATGCCATTTGGATTGACTAATGCTCCTGCATCATTTATGGACTTGATGAACCGAGTATTCCAACCTTACTTGGATCAATTCTTGGTGGTATTTATAGACGATATTTTGGTGTATTCCAAGTCAACAGAGGAATATGATGCCCATCTTCGAGTGGTTCTTCAGACACTTAGAGAAAAGAAGTTGTATGCCAAATTGT
Source organism: Hibiscus syriacus (assembly GCF_006381635.1). Lineage (NCBI taxonomy): Eukaryota > Viridiplantae > Streptophyta > Magnoliopsida > Malvales > Malvaceae > Hibiscus > Hibiscus syriacus. Next base: position 867,224 of record NW_024062296.1, on the reverse strand, counting down.
ATAAGTGTTAATTTTGGTTAGCTGAGTTTTCTTTGCTTAGTCATATAGTCTCCAAAGAAGGCATAAGAGTAGATCCTAAAAAGATTCCAGTTATAGTGGATTGGCAAAACCCAAAGAATGTTTCTGAAGTTCGAAGTTTCTTGGGTCTTGCTGGTTATTATAGACAGTTCGTGAAGAACTTCTCAATGTTAGCTTTGCCACTAACTAAGTTGTTACAAAAAATTGTGCCTTTTGTTTAGATGGAGAAATGCCAATAAAGTTTTGAAATGTTAAAGAGAATAGTAACAGAGGCCTAGTGCTCGTACAACCTGAGTCGAGTAAAGACTATGTAGTCTTTAGTGATGCATCTCATAATGGGTTGGGATGTGTACTCATGCAAGATGGAAAAGTTGCTGCTTATGCCTCAAGAAATTTGAAAAGTCATGAGAGAAATTACCGGACATATGACTTGGAATTGGTAGCAATTGTGTTTGCTTTGAAAATTTGGCGTCATTATCTATACGGTGAGCGTTGCCATGTTTATACGGATTGCAAGAGTCTAAAGTACTTGCTTACTCAAAAAAGAACTAAATTTGAGACATAACAGATGGATCAAGCTTTTAAAAGACTATGATTTGATCATTGATTATCATCCCGAAAAGCCTAATGTGGTAGCAGATGCAATTAGCCAAAAGACTTTTGCCGCTTTACGAGCTTTGGATGCGCGAATGTCTTTAAAGGAAGATGGTGCCTTGATTGCTGAACTTAAGTTAAAGCCAATGCTTTTGGATCGGGTAAAAGAGCTGCAAGGTCGAGATGAGAAATGCTTGGCATAAATGGCGCAAGTAGAAAAAGAAGAGGTTAGACTTGGAAATGAGGGCTGATGGATGTTTATATTATCGTGGAAGACTTTTCATTCTCGATAATGAGGAATTAAATAAAGATATTCTTTCCAAGGCACATTATAGTCCTTTGACGATGCACCTAGGCGGGGATAAGATGTATCAGGATTTACAGAGTCATTATCGGTGGCCTGACATGAAAAGAATTGTATCAGAGTTTGTCATGAGATGTTTGACATGTCAGCAAGTGAAAGCTGAACATTAAGTGCCATCTGGATTGTTACAACCGATATCAATTCCTGAGTGGAAGTGGGAACAAGTTACAATGGATTTTGTTTCGGGGCTACCTTTTTCACTAAGTAAAAAAAGACTCGATATGGATAATTGTAGACAGATTGACCAAGGCAACTCACTTTATCCCAGTCCAGGTAAATTACTCGATGGATAAATATGTAGAACTGTATGTCAAAGAGATAGTTCAGCTGCATAGAGTGCCTATATCGATAGTATCCGATCGAGACCCAAGGTTTACTTCAAGATTTTGGAAGTCCTTACATGAAGCATTGGGTATTCACTTGAATTTCAACACTACTTTTCATCCTCAAAAAGATGGGCAATCAGAGCGAACTATTCAAATATTAGAGGATATCCTACAAGCATGTGTGATTGAGTTTAAAAGATCATGGGAAAGGTATATGCCTCTAGCAGAATTTGCTTATAGTAACAATTATCAATCGAGTATTAAGATGGCCCCATATGAAGCTTTGTATGGGAGGAAGTGCAGAACACCATTAAATTGATTTGAACTAAAAGATTGAGATCTAGTTGGTCTGGATTTAATGAAAAAAATGGAGGAAAAAATGAAAGTTATCCAGGATAATCTAAAGATAGCCTCCGAACGAAAAAAGTTTTATGCAAATTTGAAAAGAAAAGAAATTGAATTTCAAGTGGGAGACAAGGTATTTCTAAAAGTGTCGCCTTGGAAGAAAGTATTACGGTTTGGACACAAAGGAAAACCGAGTTCGAGATTCATTGGACCTTATGAGATTTTAAAAAGGGTCACACCAATAGCTTATCAGCTAGCTTTGCCTCCGGATATGGATAAGATCCACAATGTCTTTCATGTGTCGATGCTCAGAAGGTACTGATCAGATCTATCCCATATTATCACACCAGAGGAGATAGAGATCCGACCAGATCTGACTTATGAGGAGGAACCAGTGCAGATCTTGGATCGAGAAAGCAAAGATTTGCGCAATAAGGAGATTCCTCTAGTTAAAGTACTTTGGTAAAACCATAAGGTAGAAGAAGCTACTTGGGAATAATAAGAGGACACGAGGAAGTAGTTTCAATATATCTTCATATCATGTACTTTAAATTTGGGGATAAATTTTCTTAAGGGGGAGAATTGTAATACCCCAAATATCAGGCCAGTGACTATATTGAAATGATTTAAAAATTGGAGAATTAAATTGAATAAATGGTAAAGTATAAGAAAATGATTTAGAAATTGTGTTTATGACCAATTAGTAAGAATGAAAGAATGAAAAGGGAATTTTGGCCCTTTAAAGGGAAATTAATTTAAAATTCATTTTAATTAGGGTATTAAAGTAATGGGAAAAGGGGAAAGTGAAAAATACACTAAGCTATATTATCTTCTTCTTTCCTGTGTAAGTGCTCTCTCTATAGCCAAAGATAAGGTTTCATCTAACTAGTTTTCCTTTTATTTTTGGGTTATTCTTGAAACCTTGAGTGTTATAGAGGCTTAAGGAATGGTTAAATAGAATTAAAACTAAGAAATGGATGATTTATTTGAGATTTAAGAAAATGGGTTTTTGAATGGTATATTGAAATATGAGTTTTTATTGTGGTTTATTAGTAGATTTGACTTGTCAAAGAAGTAAATAAGAGATTAGAAGCCTTGGATGTGATTAAAAACATGTTAGAAAAAGTAGTATGATTCTTAGTTTGAGATGTTCTTTGGAGAATTTAGATGTTATAAGAAGTTAAATAGAGGAAATTAGTTGGGTTAAGTGATGATAAATTTAAGGGTATTGTTTGAGGTAAAAGTAAGAGATTTAAACGAAAATTTGGTAAAAATCGAGCTGAAAATGGAAAATATGGGTAGGGGTATCGGTACTGGAAGAACAATACCGATACTATAGGTTTAAATTTGAAGAATTACGATGAATAATATCGATAATGATACAATTAGTATCGATTATGATGTGGGTATCAATATTAAGAGAAAGGTATCGATACCATGGATTATAGAATGCAGAAATGGTATCGATACTGAAGGGGAGTATCGGTACTATAGTATAGAAGTATCGATACCATGGTAGGGGTACCGATACTGTTGAGCCTGGAATTGTAAGATAGGCTGAAATTGTAATAGAAATTGAAAATAATAGTACTTTTGAGTATTATTAAGGTATAAATAATAGGGAATATACTAACATTGGTATGGCATGTGTCTTTAATGGATGCTTGTGTAGATCATAACCATGCTCCTGAGTCTATCAAGGAAAAGAGCAAAGATAAAGTTTCCAAATAGTCGGACATCATTACAACTTATTAGCGATGCTTATTAGATGAGTGCATTTATTGTATTTATATGAGATGAGAAAGTTTCGCAATGAGTCAACTTAGAATGTTTTGATTTAATGTATATTTTAAAGTATTTAATATACTTTCATCATGTGTATGGAAATGATATTATGAATAAGTTTTAGAGTATGAACTTATCTAAAATGAATGAACAAATGAAAATGCATAACGATACATTATCGGCATGAAAGGATGCCACAGATGAAAATGCATAACGGTACATTATCGGCATGAAAGGATGCCACAAATGAAAATGCATAACGGTGCATTATCGGCATGAAAGGATGCCATTAATGAAAATGTATAACGGTGCATTATTGGCATGAAAAGATGCAACAAATGAAAATGCATAACGAGGTCATTGGGTGAGTTTAAAGTTGGTTTCCCAGCTCCTCGTTGCAAGGTTACATACTTTTAACCCTTCTATACCGCTTCTAGATCAACATGTGTAGTGTGGTTCCTTGTATATGTGTATGGAGTCATTGGGATACATTTGGGCTTTATAACATATAAATGGGTGTATGATGTCATTCATGCTTAAAGGAATGACCTTTTATGATCCTCAAGCCTACAAAAGTTTTTAATAAATGTTCGAGGGCCTTGGGAAGGTTTTGAAAGTGATTTGAGGAACTCACTCATGGAAAAGGGCAATCTGCATTAGTGATTTCGAAAGCCCCTAGTTGGTTTTTAAACCCCTTATCCAGTATATAAAGATTTCGCTATGTTTTTGAAACCACCTAGTTAGTTTTGAAGCCCCTTGTCTAGTATGTAAAGATTTCACTATGGTTTGGAAATGCCCTAGTTGGTTTTGAAACCCCCTATCTAGTCCTTAAGATGGTTTCAAAACCCATGCTTAAAATGGCTAATTAGGCCTAAAATGTTACTTGAAAGACCATGAACTTATAGTATGATTATAAATGGGATCGAATATGTGTAAAACACTAGGATAAGGGTTAAGAAAGATGTTTAGATGTGATTATCATGTAATAGGAAGCCTCCTTAAATTTTAGTGAGCTAGATCGATGTCGATGCTCAGGGTAGTATTGACAATGTAGTGGAACCAATACCGATACCATGTGGTTGATTATCGATACCCATGTGACAACAAGAGCTATAACCTTGTTTTGACCAAAAGGTCTGAGAAATTATTAGGATTAAAGGGAGCACATCAATAAAATCTTATAAAAGAGAACCTTAACATATGTTTGTGATAACATAAGATCTTAATGAGCTAATATTCCATAAGACTTATGCCTTGTTTGATGCTCGGGAAACAATGAGAACACTTGAGTCACTTTGTATGACTATTGATTGAGTAAGGATTATTCGAAAATATCCAAATTAGTGCATGGGTACTTAAAATGCTAGTTGGACGTTGTGCTGATGCTAGGTGACCCAGACATGACCTAAGTACTCAAAGGAAGTAGACTAGCTAGGCGAGGTGCCAATGCTTTGTGACCCGATCCTAGCCTATGGTACTGTAAGATGCTGATGTTATGTGACCTAAATCTTACCCGAAGTACCTTTAGTAAGCAAATAAGGGTATGATTTTGGTGATGCTATAGTGACCCCGAGCTACACCACGATGCTTGCTTTATTGTATTATAGATATACTCATGACTTTAGAACTATGCTTGTAGCATGATTATATGTTTAATACACATAGTATAGTAGGGTTATTTTTGTGGCACTGAGCTCATGAGCTCAACGTATAAAATGTGTTTCCTTTTGCAAGTTCTTAGGTGTCAGTTCAAGGAGCTCATTACTAGATTTAAGGATTTCCAAACTTAATCTATTATTAGAGTACATCTTAAGTATTGTAGTAGGCATGTATTATCGTATACTCTTATTTTATATCGAGTCGTGAAATCGTTTTGAAACCTATGTATTTTAGAGACTATTGTAAGGAGATCCCCTATATTTTGCAAGCATATAAATTTGGTAATTTATTATTGTTTTGAACTATGGGTTTAAATGATGGTTATTGACTTCAAATAATGTAATATTCTAATCCTATGGACTTCAGGTGAGATCAGATTAGTGTGTTATGCTGACACATGAATAATCTTTTTAAAACTCATATACTCTAGAATGTGAGGTTTATGCCACGTCACATCAAGAATATTTGCAGACCCAAGTCCCTACCACATCACGTCAAGAATCTTTGTAGACACATGTCCTTACTACGTCATGTTAAGAATCTATACATATCTCATTTTTTTATATAAAATGAGTTCCATTTGAATCCTTATTTCAAGCAAGTAAGGGAAAACAACCAACCAAATAATGGTGAAGACAACCAAACCATAGAAGGCAAAGACAAAGAAAGTGACCGACAACTATTTTAATCGTAAGTTTATGCGTTACTTCTCGATTATTACGTAGTTTGAAGTCATTAAAATTTCGCTAATGTTTGTTCGTCTCTTTCCATGATATTAGATATTTTCAAAATATGTCGAAGAGGAACTATTACTGCTTTGGTATATTATGATGGCGAAATCATCCTTAATGCATCTCTCAACGCCCCCTTTCAGTCCTTAGGTACTGTGAAGATAACACTGGCACAAAAATTATCATATAATAAGATGATAAAAGAAGTGAAGAATAATGTTCCACATGGTCGTAGAAAAAATTGGAACCATTGAAGTATCGACTACCGACGTTGCTAGAACCATTAACCTACTAAATATATAATATTAAGGACAATAATAATGTGGACATTTTGCTCAATTCACACTTACAATATTTATTTGGAGGGTCCCTTGAGCTATATGTAATTTTTTCTAATGATAATGATGCTACTAGTGTCCCAAATTGAAGATTAGCAGATTTTGACTTTGATCCTAATGTTCAGAGTCTGATAGCTAATTTATGTAACAATTTTAACTTATGAAGTTCACAAAGTACATGCAATGATTTGGGTGCACCATCATCTTCGATGCCAAGGCATTCTTGCGTAGGTAGATCAACTTTCACCTGAACATGCCAACAATACAATATTCAACGTACAATTCATACAATATTGATGTGGCAGTGTCATCTTCTCAGTACGACATGATTTTGCAAGATCAAGATCACAAAGTGTTTAACCCGTTCGATGATTTATCATTTGGACGATATTTAATGTATATCCCTAGTGCAAATTACATGTTAATGTCTATGGGGAGACATTATTGTGCTGTCTCGTGAGCGACACACAACTGCTACACTTTTTATCCCCGCATTCGATGATGCAAAACTATTATGAATTGAGGGGGATAATTCTGATGAAAAATAGGTAAGGGAGACCATTCTCGATAGTGACAAGGTAGGCCCCTCAAATGAAGAACGAGACGACCTAGACATGTCAATGGGAGTAGATGATGACATTCCACATGTTGCCACTCCTATTTCTTATTACCAACCACCATCCCACTTAATAATAGTTGATATGAAAGCTTTTAACGCTACAAAATTGTTGCAATTCCTACTTACTAAGCAACACAACCAACATGCCGATGGTGAGCTCTATACTAGCATGACGTTTAGAACAAAAGAACTTGTTGTGGCTACCACTAAGAACTATAATGTATACCGTTCAGTTACGTTGGTTGTGAAAAAAATAGATGCAAATAAGTAAACTGCTGAATGTGTCCACAAGAACCAGGGATGTAATTGGTGGGTTCATGTATCATGCTTGAAGACAATAAACAACCAATGAAAGTGATAAACATAAATTATTTTGATATAACATTAATTATAATAATTTTTGTAAAATTATTTTAAATCCCTAAAATTTTGTCAAATCTTTAGAATGAGTCTTTTAAGTTAAAATATTTTAATATCATTAGATACTTTATAATAATTTCCAAAGTCTTATTTTTCAAAATGTAAAAAATTAACTTTTTAGACAAGTATTGACAATAAGTTTCAAAACTTGTTCAAGAGTTTCGTAACTTTCCAAGGCAGAAACTCAAAAAGTTTTGATATTTTCCTATAGTTTCAAAACTATCTTATGAGTTTCGAAAATCATTAAAGTTTCGATACTTTGGGTCCAACAATCATACTTTTCAATTCCTCTTTTGAAGAGTTTTGAAAGTTTCCCCATAGTTTCGAAACTTTGTGTGCATGTAGCCATTAATGTGCATATTTAATGCTTTAAACAGCTCCAAACTCCCTTAAACAACCTTAAACGACTAGAAATCAATAAGGGCATATAAAAGGGGTCTTCAAATAGCCAAAAAAAAGATAAGAAAGCTATTCCAATAATCAAAGAGCATTTAGAGCCAAATTTGTAATCCATTTTGTCTTTCTTACATATAACAGTATTCCATTCATTGTACTCTTCATCGTAAGTGTTATTGGATGTGTGAGAGTTTCAATTTGCAAAAAATTTATCTTGTGAAGATATTCAAAAGTTTCATTCTTTGTAATTTCTTCTTAGGAAGGGTTGTGCACTTGCGACTTTGGGGTATAAGTCTAAGTGTCTTGTAAGGTTACACCTTATCCTAAAAGGTTAGACCAAATTAGTGGAATTGTTGAAATCCTTAGTGTGGAAGCTAAGGTAGTAGATGTATACTTTTTTGAAGAAGTTTTTGTGTTAATTTTTCATTTTCTTGCAAAAAACTTCCATCATTTTTTAAATTACCAATTAACCCCCTATTGGTAATTCCATTGATTAGTTTGACTCAATAATTGGTATCATAGCTAGTCTCATTGGAAGGTTTTACCACCTCTTTAGGAGATCCTAGAAGAGTCAAGACATCTTTAAAGTCATCAATGGCATCTACATCAAGTTTTGATGGCATCAATGATTCACAACCTATCAATAAGCCTCCTTTCTTCAATGGAGCCAACTATACTTACTGGAAGAATAAGATGATTTTATTCATCCAAGCTATTGATTTAGGAGCTTAGAGAATCACCTTGAGTGGATATACTACTCCAACTAGACTAATGATGGAATGGAGTGAAAAAAAGAGAAAATTATTCCAACTCAACGTAAAGACAATGCACATTCTATTTTATGTACTTGGTCCAGATGAATAATGGATAGTTTTATCTTGTTCCAATGCCAAGGGTATCTAGGACAATTTTGAAGTTACTCATGAAGGAGCTAACGAGGTAAGAAAAACTAATATTAGTCTTCTCAATCATAATTATGAAAACTTAAAGATGAGATCGAATGGGGATATTAATAGCATGTCTGATTATCTTTTGGTAATTTTAAATGGTCTCAAAGGCTTTGGATAAATAATTCCTAACGATAATCTTGTTAGGAAGATGATCTATAATCTTACAAAGTCATGGAAATCCAAGAAGACCACCATTATTGAAGCAAAAAATCTAAAGACTCTCAATCTAGATGAGTTCATTGGGTCATTGCTCACTCATGAGATGATGGTGAAGGAAGAAGAAGAACAAGAGAAGAAAGTTGAGGGAAAGAAGGAAGTTGAAAAGAACAAAAATGTTATTGTTGCTCTCAAGTCTACAAAAGAAGAGATTGACTCAAATTAAGATGAAGAAATTGTATTGTTTTCTAAAAGATTCAAAAGGTTCATGAGGTCCAACAAAGGAAGGAGATTCTAAAGGAACGAGGGCTTCAAAAATGAATCTAAGGAGAAGGATCCTATTATTTGATATGAGTGCAAAATGCTCAAGCATGTCAAGTTTGATTGCCCAAAATTGGAGGAGAAAGGATCCTCCAAGAAGAAACACAAGATACATGTAACTACATGGAGTAATGATGAGTCATACAACGACGAAGAGGAAAAAGTAGCCAATTTGTGTCTTATGAGAATAGATGATGATTCTAAGGTAACCTCTAATTCATGTATTTTAATTGATTATTATTTTGATCAATTACAAGAGGCTTCTGATGAATTAGCCTTAGAATGTGAGAACATTATTTCAAAACATAAGAAAAAATATTTCAAAATTGAAAGATGAAAATGTTCTCCTTTCTATGACTAACCTTGAACTTGAAAGTCAAGTCAAAGATATGCAAGTCAAACTTAAAGAGTATGAAAATAAAAATCAACTTGTATAACTTACTTTCAAAGGTTCATGATGATGATCAAAAGAAGCTTGATGATCTTAAAGCTTCTTTTAACCATGTTGGGGAAAAAGATTTGAAAAACGTGAAAACTCAAAGCCCAACTATGTTAAAAATAACTTTAATTATTACAAGCAAAAAGGTCCCCAAAGAACCTCTTATAGAAAAGTTATTAGAAGCATACGGGTCCCCAAAGGACTCATTGCTAGTAATGATAAGGATAACCTTGAAAAATGGATACCAAAAGGGACAAGATTATTAGGAACTAATGTCAATGGACCCAAAAGAATTTGGGTACCAAAAATCAAAACTTAATCTATGTTTTTAGGTGGAGCATTACTACAAGGCACAAAGCAAAAGTTCAAATTCATGGTACCTTGATAGTGGATGCTCAAGAGACATGACCAATTATAAGAGCTAGTTCTTGGAGCTTAAAGCTAAAAGTGGAGAAGTAGTAATCTTTGGTGAGAACTCAAAAGGTCACATGGAAGGAATTGGTTCTATTGGTAACAACTCTTTCATATTTATTGAAAATGTTTTGTATGTTAATGGGTTAAAGCATAATCTAATTTGTATTAGTCAATTATGTGATAAGGGATACAATGTCTTATTTGAGTCTAGTTGTTGCAAAATTGTTGACATTGCATCTAATAAGATTATGCTTGTTGGTCATAGAATAGAAAATATTTACATGGTGCATCTAGATAATATTGATATTTCAAATGTTTGTTTGGTTGCTAAGGATGAGCATGATTGTTGGTTATGACATAGGAAAGTTGGACATGCTAACATGAGTGTTTTAAAAAAACTTGCTCAAGGAAATCTATTAAGAGGTTTGCCTAAGATAAATTTGACATTGATAAAATTTGTGATGCATGTGCTAAGGGCAAACACAAAAGAACTACTAGCTTGGGTGGAAAACAATATGCTTTTGTACTTATTGATGACTATTCTATAAATACTTGGGGTCTTTTCTTAAGTACAAAAGATGAAGCTTTAGAAATTTTTATCACTTTCTCTAAAATTAACTAAAATAAAAAAGCTTACTCAATTTCAAGTGTTAGGAGTGACCATGAAACCGAATTTAAAAATCATGGTTTTGGTGAATTTTGTAATTCTAATGGAATTAGAAATATTTTTTAGCCCATATAAACCTCAACAAAATAGAGTTGTTGAGAGGAAAAATAGTACTTTAGAAGAAATGGTTAGGGCCATGCTTTCTGAAAACAAATTGCCAAAGTATTTTTGGGCGGAAACCACAAATACCTCTTGTTATGTGATTAATAGAGTAATGATTAGACATATTTTAAAGAAAACTACATATTAACTTTTCAAAAATAATAAATCCTAACATTAGCTATTTTCATCATTTTGGATGCTAATGTTTTGTTTTAAACAATAGAAAAGACAATCTTGGTAAATTTGAACTTCAAAGCTTATTGAGTCTTTAATAAAAGAACTCTAGTGGTAGAAGAGTCCATACATGTTGTTTCCAATGATAATCCCCTTCCGAGAAGGATTCTTGTGTTGATGATGAAGTAGGTATCTTAAATTCAAATGAAGTTGGTGAATCATCATTGAAAGAAAAAAATGAGAAAACTCAAGATGCACTCAAGAATCTAACTATGAGGAAAGGGGGTCTCATACCAAAGGGAGTACAACTATGTCAAAGGTGGTGAAATTTTGGATGATCCATCCAAAGGGGTAATCACTAGATTTTCTCTTAAGAATGTGTGTAATTATGTTGCATTTATCTCATGCATAGAGCCTAAGAATGTTAAAGAAACAATAAATGATGAACATTGGATTATGGCTATACATGAAGAGTTAAATCAATTTGAGAGGAGTAAAGTGTTGACATTAGTTGAAAGGCCTAGTAATAAGTCTACTATAGGAACATAATGGGTTTATAGAAACAAACTAGATGAGAATGGTAACATAGTGAGAAATAAAGCTAGACTTGTTGCTCAAGGTTACACTTAAGAAGAGGGAATTGATTTTAATGAGACATAAGATCCCGTAGCTAGAATGGAAGCCATTAGATTATTACTTGCTTTTGTATGTTTTAATAATTTTAAGCTTTATCAAATGGATGTCAAAAGTTCTTTTCTAAATGGCTTTATTAATGAAGAAGTGTATGTTGAACAACTTCCCAGTTTTGAAGATTTAAAATTTCCAAACCATGTTTTTAAACTTTCAAAAGCTTTGTATGGTTTGAAACAAGATCCTAGACCTTGGAATGAAAGATTATAAAATTTTTGAATTAAAAAAGTTTTTCTAAAGGGAAGGTTGATACTACACTATTAATTAAAAGAAAAGAGAATGACATGTTAGTAGTACAAATTTATGTTGATGATATTATATTTGGTTCTATTAATGATATTCTTTGCTAAGAATTCTCTAAGTTGATGCAAGGTGAATTTGAGATGAGCATGATAGGGGAGCTCTCATTCTTTTTGGGACTCCAAATCAAGAAAATGAAGGATGGCATCGTCATTAATCAAGCTAAATACATAAAGGACATGCTTAAGAAATTTGGCTTGGAGAATGTGAAACCTCATGAGCACTTCAACAAAGCTTGACAAAGATGAGGAAGGTAAATGTGTAGATATTGAACTATATAGGTCAATGATTGGTTCTTTACTTTATCTTACTGCAAGTAGACCATATATCATGTTTAGTGTTTACTTATATGCTAGATATCAATCATGCCATAAAGAATCTCATTTACATGCCATTAATAGGATCTTTAGATACCTTGAAGACACTCCTAGTTTAAGACTTTAATATCCCAGAGACTCAAACTTTAGCTTGCATGCCTTCTCGGATACAGATTTTGGAGGTTGAAAATTGGATAGAAAAAGCACCTCCGGTACATGTCAATTCCTAAGAAATATGATAATTTCAAGATTTTCTAAGAAACAAAATAGTGCTGCATTATCAACCACCGAGGAGGAATACTTTCGGCCGGTAGTTATTGTGCACAAGTTTTATGAATGAAACAACAACTTTTAGACTATGGAATTGATGTTGGTACCATTCCAATTAAGTGTTTAGTGTCTTAAGGAGTCTTATTTACATGCCATTAAGAGGATCTTTATATTCCTTAGAGACACTCCTAGTTTAGGACTTTGGTATCCTAGAGTCTCAAACTTTAGCTTGCATGCCTTCTTGGATGCGGATTTTGGAGGTTGCAAATGTGATAGAAAAATAACATTTGGTATATGTCAATTCCTAGGAAATATGCTAATTTCATGGTTTTCTAAGAAATAAAATAATTTTGCATTATCAACCACCAAGGTGGAATACATTTCGGTCGGTAGTTGTTGTGCATAAGTTTTATGGATGAAACAATAACTTTTAGACTATGGAATTGATGTTGGTACAATTCCAATTAAGTGTGACAATACTAGTGTAATTTGACTCACTAAAAATCCCATCCTACACTCTATAACTAAACACATTGAAATTAGACATCATTTAATTAGAGATCATATTCATAAAAAAGATGTAGTTCTAGAATATGTTGATACTTTGCATCAAATAGCTGATATTTTTACCAAGCCTTTTGATAAAGAAAAATTTTGGACACTCAGTAGAAAGTTAGGACATTCTAGCATTCCCTAGTCCTTAGTCCAAAATTTTGAATTCCTATGATTTTAATTACGTTGTTGGCTTAAAAATTTCTTTTTATACATGCTTGATGACTCTCTATGGTTATCCAATGCTAAAATTTATGGGGAGATATGTATGCCATTTCATGACCTTTTTGGACTTGTTTTGAACACTTTTAAGTTTGGATATGCATACAAAAATATGATTCTACGTGTTCATTCATATAGAAATAGAGCTCAAAGTTTTGCCATATTAGCTAAATCTTGTTATATTATGCATTCTAGTGTTTCAACGCTTCCATATATATTAACATTATATTTTGGGTGATTTTAGGACTTTAAATTAGCAAAATTACATTTTCTTCATGAATAGATTCAAAACTAAGAATAAAGTATCAAAACATATCATAAAGTTTTGAAACTAATTAAAAGTATCGATACTGAACAAAAAAGATTACTCAAAAGTATCAGAACTACTATAAAATTTCAAAACTATAGTAAAAGTTTTAAAACTTATCACGCGACCCGATTTTAAAGATATGTTTTAAACTTATTTTCCTACTCTTTCTTATATCTTCTCCCCAGCCAATTTAAAAAACTCCCCCAAACCTCTCAACTAAACCGTCTGCCCGCCATTCCTTCATACACCATTCGGCTCTCCAGTAGTCGTTGCTCGCTCTAGGCATCTCACTTTTCCCTCATTAGTTCATCTTTTACTTTCTAAGGTAATTTTGAATGGAACCCTAAACCCCTTTTTCATAAAATTTGAGTTCTATTTGATTTCTTTTTCAAATGATTATGCTTTATTTCAGTTCTAACATATTTATAATATATTTTGAACTTGTGCTTTTTGTTTTAATTTCAATTAGTGTTCAAAATTTCTTAAAAATATTGGTTTGCCACTGTTTTGAATTTTTTATATATATGAAAATTACATGATTTTTGATGTAATTGGGTTGTTAATTAGTGCTTAATATAGATGTTTTCATGCAGAAAGGTTACCCATTCCTTAATTTTTCATTAGAACCATCATGGTTAGGTTTGCCCTTAACCTGTTTGACAAAAGTTCTTAACCAAAACTCTATCATCCTTACCCACTGTTTTTATCTCCCTAAAATGCCTCCCAAAACTTCAATTAAACATCCTAGAGTTAATACTTCATCCTTTTTGTCAAACTCCTTTGAGTCCCAATGTTTTGAATCCAACGTCCTAGGTTTCAATTAAACGTCCTAGAGTTAGTACTTCATCATCTTCGTCCGGACCGTAAATTTGATGAACTATTTATGTTCTAAAACATTTACAACTTTAGTTTTCTTTAGGTTTTTACCACTTAGGAGTGCCTCAATCTTATGTGAATCCCAAATGTCTTTTATCCTAATCTTATTCGATTATTCTTTTTAAATGCAACTCTTATTCATGAAGAACCCTATCCAAATCTTCCTTCTCAACGTCAAACCCAAAAGGTCATTGCTATCTAATCCTATCTTATGGGTTAAATTATCGAGCTTACCATTCAATCTATAGATGATGATTTAGGAATTCCTTGTGACGGTCCTTATGATGAGAATGCTCCCGTTACCATTTCTCATCTTCAAGGTCACAATCCCACTCTTTTTACCCTTTGAAGAGCATCTTTTCCACCTCATTCTCACTTGGTTTCTCTTTCATTCAGGTAGAAAATCCACTCGTATGGGCGACCTAGACTATTGGTGGATTTACCATTTTTGTTCCCAAACTCGGCCTCACCTTGCTTATATCATCTTCACCGAGCTTGTCAATATAATTTCCAAAGGCCCAGGCTCTAAACGCTCCTTATCTTACGCTTGTGTGCTTAGTCACATCTTCACCAAACATCGTGTTAATCTTTCCTATGACACCAAGGTTCCTCTTTCAAGCCTTATTAACTTTACACCAGCTCACAAAATTGGGTACGACTTCATCGACAGTGAATGGGTTTGCATTCGTCAAGATCAAGTCAGAGAAGCTCCCAGAGTTGATGCCTTGCATGGGATTTGTTGAAAACATTTTGATGTTTCGATATAACAAATTAAGTTAAATGAATTTTAAGATTTTACAAAAGACTTTCTAAGTATATTCGATGTAATTATTCGAATATCAAAATATTACTCCAAGTCTTTCAAAGTTCATTTTAATCCTTACTAAAGTGTAAAATTGTTTTTTATACTTGAACTATTTTAAAACAATTTTACAAAGTATTTCGAGCCTTAATCGAGCCAAAAATATTTTTTTTAAAGGGTTTCAAGAAAAATCAGATTGTCAAGGGGGTACAGATTCCCCCCCAGGGGGTATCAATTCCCCGGGAATAGATTCCCCCCAGGGGGTACAGATTCCCCTACATGGTTTGGCTCCGAGAAATAACAGATTACTCGAAGGGAACTGATTCCCCCCTTGAGGGTATCAATTCCCTCACTGTTCATCAGCCCAACGGTCATAATATTTGAATATTATGAAGGGGTATCGATTCCCTATGAAGGGGTACCGATTCCCCCCATTCTGGGCAGCCTAGTTTTGCAGAAAAATCATTCCCAAACGGCTCCAAAACATCCCCAACGACTAGATATGACTTCAAACACATTCCAAGCTATAAATACAAGCTAAGGACACTTGAAGAAGTAAGAGAACAACTATCCAAGCAATCAAACACAAGAGAAGAGTTTTTCATTCTTATTTCATCTTTCTCTTGTATATATTTTGTTCTTGTGAGCTCAATCTTGTAAACACCTACCTTAGAGAGGTTTTTTTGTTTACATTTCTTATCATTTTGTAAAGGGGAATGGTTCTAGCTAATCCCGTGTAAAAGCTAGGGAAAGGTTCTAGTTTAGCCCGGAAAAACTAGGGAGTTTGTAAGGTTACTCTTTATCCTCAAAAGAAAGAAACAATTAGTGAATTTGTTGGAAAATCCTTGGTGAGGAGCTAAGGTAGTGGACGTAGACTTTGGTTGAGAAAGTCGAACCACTATAAATCACTGTGCAATTCTCTATCTTTCAATCTCCTTACTCCCTAAACACAAAACCATTCTGACCCCTCTTTGCAAATTGTTCTGGTTATCAATTCAAGCTTCCGAAAATCCTAACAATTGACATCAGAGCCGAACTCGTTAAGAAGGTTTAACCACCTTGAGATGATCCTAGAAGAAGCTCTACCAATTCCCTACACAACCGAGAAGATGGCTTCCACCTCCGGCTCGTTCCACATGGAAGACTCCCTACCAACCAACAAACCTCCATACTTCAATGGAGTCAACTATCATCATTGGAAGAAATTAATGAAGGTATTCATCCAATCCAATGATCTTGATGTATGGGAGATAATCGAGAATGGCTACTCTTCTCCAAAGAAGAAGGAGAAGAAGCAGAGTGACAAAGAACAGAAGAAAGCTCAACTTAATGCCAAGGCCATGCGCATGTTGTTTTGTGCATTTGGTCCTGGAATCTATGAAGGGGTTTCTTCATGTTCAAGTTCCAAGGAGCTTTGGAATAAGCTCAAGGAAATCCATGGAAACAAGAAAGAATAACCAACAAAGGTGGTGTCTCTAATGGCTTATGAAGAGCCCGAGGTACCTTCTAACTCAAATGAATTTAATTCATATACGTTTGATGAGTTACAAGATGCTTTTAATAGGTTATATTCGGAGTTTGAGACCATGAACTCCAAATATAAGAAAATGATTTCAAAATTTAAAATTGAAAACGATTTTCTTTTGAAAACAAAAATAGATTTTGAAAACCAAAATGAAATTTTAAAAAAGGATTTGGAGCTTTCAAAAATAAAAATTGATAGTTTTGAAAAACAAAATTTTGATTTAAAAGTTAAGCTTGAATGCTTAACAAAAGAAAAATAAATCATTTTAAATAATTCATTTAGTTCAATAATGACAATATGTTCACATTGTCATTATCATGGTCATTTGGAACATACTTGTCCTTTGAAGAAAGGAAAACGTTTTAAAATTAGGCAAGTATGGGTTCCGAAAGGAACAAGGGGCATTGAAACTAACGTCCAAGGATCCAAAGCAATTTGGATACCAAAATCTACTTAAATGTCTCTTGTAGGTGTGTGGGAGCAATGGTGATGAGAGAGATGATATTCAAGATGCTCTAGCCACACATGAAAAAGGAATGGGTAACCTCTAAGCTTAATGCTTTTAATTTTGGTTATTTAGTTGCTCATTTGATTTTAAGCATGCATGAGTTTTGTTTTTAAACGATTATTCATCATTGTCTTAATCTCATGTATGTTGAAAAGATGATTATGATGAACATTTTAAAGTTATATTAATTTTTAAGAATTTTTAGTTCATCGTAATAAAATTTTGGTCAAAATTGGTTTTAATGCAATTGATATCTCTCTAACAATTGATATCAATTTTTCAAATACTTTGATTTTACAAATTTTAAAATTTTTTGACCTAAATTTGAATGTTTATGCATGTGGTTTAAATGAAAATGATATCTCTCTAACAATTGATATCAAAATTTTCAAATGCATAACATTTTTGGAAAACTTTATGCATATGCACTTAATTTTAACAATTGATATTGATATCAAATTTCAACAATTGGTATTGCATAAAGTATTTTAGTCTTGGATATATTGAATTTCAAGTGCTACTAACATGTTTGTTATTCTTTGTTGAAATTCAATTTTGTTTAAGTGTCTTGTTCTTAAAGCTAAATTTTATTTGGAATGCATTTATTGAAGGGGAGCTTTGATTTTTTCAAATGATTTTTAAAATGTCAAATTTACTACTTACTCTCCAAAGTTATTTTGAACTTCAAAGATTAGATTCTTTTTGATTTAACAAAAAGGGGTAGAAGTGTTAAGGTGTTAAAGGGGAGAAGTGTTAAAGTAAGAGGGAGTAATTTCAAACTTTATTTCAAAATCATAAAATTACTCAAATGTTTTGTTATATCAAAAAGGGGGAGATTGTTGAAAACATTTTGATGTTTCGATATAACAAATTAAGTTAAATGAATTTTAAGATTTTACAAAAGACTTTCTAAGTATATTCGATGTAATTATTCGAATATCAAAATATTACTCCAAGTCTTTCAAAGTTCATTTTAATCCTTACTAAAGTGTAAAATTGTGTTTTATACTTAAACTATTTTAAAACAATTTTATAAAGTATTTCGAGCCTTAATCGAGCCAAAAATATTATTTTTTTAAAGGGTTTCAAGAAAAATTAGATTGTCCAGGGGGTATCGATTCCCCGGGAACAGATTCCCCCAGGGGGTACAGATTTCCCCCTCCATGGTTTGGCTCCGAGAAATAACAGATTACTCGAAGGGAACTGATTCCCCCCTTGAGGGTATCGATTCCCTCATTGTTCATCGGCCCAACGGTCATAATAATTGAATATTATGAAGGGGTATCGATTCCCTATGAAGGGGTACCGATTACCCCCATTTTGGGCAGCCTATTTTTGCAGAAAAATCATTCCCAAACGGCTCCAAAACATCCCCAACGACTAGATATGACTTCAAACACATTCCAAGCTATAAATACAAGCTAAGGACACTTGAAGAAGTAAGAGAACAACTATCCAAGCAATCAAACACAATAGAAGAGTTTTTCATTCTTATTTCATCTTTCTCTTGTATATATTTTGTTCTTGTTAGCTCAATCTTGTAAACACCTACCTTAGAGAGGTTTTCTTGTTTACATTTCTTATCATTTTGTAAAGGGGAAATGTTCTAGCTAATCCCATGTAAAAGCTAGGGAAAGGTTCTAGTTTAGCCCAGAAAAACTAGGGAGTTTGTAAGGTTACTCTTTATCCTCAAAAGAAAGAACAAATTAGTGAATTTGTTGGAAAATCCTTGGTGAGGAGCTAAGGTAGTGGACGTAGACTTTGGTTGAGAAAGTCGAACCACTATAAATCGCTGTGCAATTCTCTATCTTTCAATCTCCTTACTCCCTAAACACAATACCGTTCCGACCCCTCTTTGCAAATCATTCTGGTTGTCGATTTGAGCTTCCGAAAATCCTAACAATTCTCTATCTTTCAATCTCCTTACTCCCTAAACACAAAACCGTTCCGACCCCTCTTTGTAAACCGTTCCGGTTGTTGATTCGAGCTTCCGAAAATCCTAACAGGATTGTTGCTCATCCTCTCACCACTAATGAGATGATTTATTATTACATGGCTGATCAATTCGGTGATATCCATCACCACATTGATGACTTGTCTGCTCGTCTTCGTGTCTTGGAGGCTCGTTGCCTGGATCTTCATCCTCCTCCCTGTCATTCTTCACATCCAGATGATGATGATGAAGATTGACTTTTTTTAAGTCATGTTTCATTTAGGATTGTTGGGTTTTTCCTATTATTGCATTTGGATATTTATGATTATCTTGAAATTTATTTTATATTTTAGGATGATTTGCTTATGTTTAATATTTTGATTTTGTTGGATATTTTGGATTACATATCTATGTTTATATCAGATATTTTTGGGTATTTGTTTTATTGATATATTTATAATTGGATTATACATATCTTGGCTTATGATGCTCTAATATCTTCTTCTCTTGTGTAGCTAAATGATTTTGATCTAACAAAAAGAGGGAGAAAAATATCAAGAACAACTTTTAATTAAAATCTTTAGCTTTCGTTTTTATATAATTTTATGAAAATTTTATAGCCTTAAATTGTTTTTCAAAGGGGAAGTTAAATGAAAATTTGAATGATATATAATTTGAAAATTTTATGAAAAAATTTGAATCAAGAAAATTTTAAAAAAATGTTTTTTATATCAAAAAGGGGGAGATTGATAAACATAAATGATTTTGATATAACATTAATTATAAAATTTTTTGTAAAATTATTTTTAAATCCCTAAAATTTTTTCAAATATTTAAAATGAGTCTTTTAAGTTCAAATTATATTAAAAATATCATTCAAATACTTTTGAACAAATTTTCAAAGTCTTATAATTCTCAAAATGTCAAAAACTAACTTTTTAGACAAACATTGACCAAAAGTTACAGAACTTTCCAAGACAGAAGCCCAAAATGTTTTGATACTTTCCTATAGTTTCAAAACTATATCAAGAGTTTCAAAACTTTCATTAAAGTTTCGATACTTTGGATACAACGATCATAATTTTCAATTCCTGTTTCGAAGAGTTTCAAAATTTTCCCCATAGTTTTGAAACTTTTTGTTCAGATAGCCATTAATACGAGATTTTAGTGCTTTAAATGGCTCAAAACTCCCTCTAACAACCCCAAAAAGCTAGAAATAAATGAGGGCATATAAAAGGGGTCTCCAAACAGCCATTAAAATATAAGAAAGCTATTCCAAC
This sequence comes from Hibiscus syriacus, assembly GCF_006381635.1. Lineage (NCBI taxonomy): Eukaryota > Viridiplantae > Streptophyta > Magnoliopsida > Malvales > Malvaceae > Hibiscus > Hibiscus syriacus. The sequence continues at coordinate 846,821 of NW_024062296.1, read as the reverse complement.
AATTAAATAGCATTTAGAGCCAAATTTGTAATCCATGTTGTCTTTCTTACATAGAAAACAATTCCATTCATTTTATTCTTCATCCTAAGTGTTCTTGGGTGTGTGAGAGTTTCAATTTAAAAACATTTTATCTTGTAAGGATATTCAAAAGTTTGCTTCTTTGTAATTTCTTCTTAGGAAGGGTTGTGCACTTGAGACTTTGGGGTATAAGTCTAAGTGTGTTGTATGGTTACACCTTGTCCAAAAAGGTTAGAAAAAACTAGTGGATTTTCTGAAATCCTTAGTGTGGAAGCTAAGGTAGTGGATGTAGACTTAATTGAAGAAATTAAACCACTCTAAAATTGCTTGTCAATTTTTCATTTTCTTGCAAAAAGCTTCCATCATTTTTCCAATTGCCAATTCACCCCCTCTTGGCCATTCCATTGATTAGTTTGACTCAACAGAAAGCTGACAAAATACGTCCAGCCTCATACATGACCGTCAGCAGGCTCAATCAAGTTCATCGTAACTTGGATGTACACATGCTTTGTGATGCTTTTATTCCACTGGTTAAAGAAAATCCACATATAATAGTTGGCATTTGTATTGATGCAATTACATCTCAATATGACTACACAGTTGACTACCATAAAGCATGGTATGCAAAGGCACAGGCTTAACAAAAATTGTATGGACAATAATAGGAATCGTACAAAGAGTTGTGGTCATAGTTAAAATTGATGTAGAAACACATACCAAGAACGGTTGTGAAACTGAAAACTGTTTCAACGTAAACAATGATTGTGTCATAGAAGGTATGTGCCAATTCTACCAGCTATTTTGGACATTTCTACAGTGCGTTAATGCATTCTGTCACTGCAAGCCAATGGTTTAGACCAATAACACTTGGTTGTACGACAAATACACACAAATATTGTTGTTGGCGGTTGCACAAGATGATAATAGGAAAATTATTCTCATCACATTTGCAATAGTCGAAAAGGAATATATAAACTCTTGTGAATTTTTCCTTAAGAACTTATGAAGACATGTTCTATCACATGTTTTGCAAGACGAATAAGATGAGATATGTCTCATTTCTATCAGAGATGTAGTGATCAAATACACAATCCAACGTAGGGGCCAATATTGGCAACCTCCGTATATTTATCACCGGTATAATTTGTGATACATTGCTACAGATTATTTACAAAAGTTCAGGATTAAAGATGAATGTGTGATAGTGCTTCAAATGAGTACATCATTCACTATTTTAGGTTTAAGATATATTTTCATTTATTATTTCTAATTAACTATTGTATTTTTAATGGATAGACTACACACATTATGTATGTGAGGTTGAGGAGATGCATCAAAAATTGAGAAACATAAATCAACAAGGCTATAACTACTTTGCTAAAATCTCGAGGGAGAAATGGAGTCAATTATTTGATGGGGGGTAGACGATATGGTCACATGATAATGAACTTGGCTGAGGCGATCAATTCATCACTGATGGGAGTGCGATATTTTCCTATCACTTTTGTTGTCAAACTGACATATTATCGATTAACAACCATGTTTTACAACCAAGGGAAAGCAAGCAATTGACTGAATGGCAGGTGGCCACATAGTCCACACAGATCTCCTCACAAAATTCCAAACATTTATCCATCATTAAAACACGATGAATACGACATGCGTCTCTCGTGAACAAAATCAATTTCATGTTTTGGAATATTCCAGGCCATTGGAAGGCATACAACACAACATATACGAGGTTAATCTACGAGAAAGAACATGCGTCTGTGGAATATTCCAAACATTAAAATACCCATGTGTACTCGTCATTGTTGTTTGTTCTTCTGTAAGAATTCACTACATGCAATTTGTTAATCCGATATAATTACTTGAAATTGTATTCAAGGTTTATCAATACGAGTTTCCTTCAATTATAAATGGATGAGATCCAGATGAAGTTGACGATGAACCTACAATACGGTCAGATTTTCCAATACGACGCATAAAAAAATGTGTCGTCCACGACCAACTCATAGTTATTGTGACGAGGATTTGGTTGAACATCAAGAAAGAACCGAACAACCAAAACTATGCACTATCTATAGGAATCTCAGACACATGAAGAACAAATCTACTAATTGATCATGCCCTTGTATCGATTATTTGTACTTTTTTATTGTACAATTTGTAATTAAAAAAAATATTCGTTACTTTTTTAATTTCTTTTGGTTTCATACCATTTTCAACATGATTTTTACACCGCTTACAATGTCAAATATGTGTCAATACTAGCCTTAATTGAAACATAAGTACCAATACTACGACTCTAATCTTATAAATTAAAAAAAAGTTTTCATGTTAACTACCCAAAAATACCCCTTGAATATGCCTATCAAACCATTTTAGCTTTTTCTTCATACACAAAACAAAACTTTGGAATCAATTTCAATTTGATTTTACCTCGCTTATAATATCTCGTATATCTCGATATTGTCCTCAACTAAAAAAAAATTTACCTTCTCTTTTAGAGCTATTTTTATCTGGATCATCATTTTGAGGGGTTTTCAAGATGCCCTTTTTCCTCAGAGTTCTCTATCTTGGTTGTGGCTTTTTCTTGGTTTTATATCTCCCCCTTCTTCTCTCTTTCTTGCATGTTATATTAATGAATGGTTTTGTCATTCTCTTATGCAAGGCAATTAGGGATGATTATCCTTCTCTAACACTTGTGGTGACGCCTTTATTCCCCAACCATGAGTCGTTTTCTGTAAGAGGGGACCATCATACAGTTAGCTAAAGCCAAAGAAAGGGACCACTACCTTGATGAATGACACGAACGGCCACACGAGTGAGACTGCGGTGTTTAGGACCATTGGTTCCTTCATCGTACGCACAAGCTACAACCAAGGCATGGGGTACCCAACGATCATCGTGTGAGCTCCGCACGAGCTTGTTCTGGGAGGTTCTGGAAGGTTTTGGTGGCAGTTGACCTTTCTGGCGGTGGCGGGAGCTATGTTGAAATCATTAGGGTTAAAAACCATAATCAACTTTTGATCTGGACTGTTGATGACTCCTGATCTGACGATGCGTGCTTGGAAACGTAAGGGTATTATAGAAACCCTAAATCCTTCTCACGTTCGGGACCGTTAGTTCTCCAAAAAAATCTAACGTTTGATCTCCAATGAATCTAATGTCTTAGGTAGAAATGACGTATGCAAACTAACTCCAAACCGTAGCTGCTTGGATATATACTTGTGGGCCTTGGAATCGGGTCAATGGGAGACTATGGTTCTTGTGTAATTGGATTCTTAAACTATTGGGCTTCAGCCGAATTGGAATTTAATTTGTTGGATCTGTAATGTAACAAAAGTGAAATGAAAATTAATATACGTTTATTTTAATATTTTAATATTAATATGCATCTACTTACTAAAATAATTATTTAGTTATAATTAAACTACAATAATTAATATGCATCTACTTACTAAAATAATTATTTAGTTATAATTAAACTACAATAATTAATCTGCAACTAACAATTGAAACTTATATGTATATTTAATCAAATATAATTATACTAGTAATATATATATATTAATTACAACGAAAACCCATAATTTGTAATAATCATAATGAGCCTACACACCTAATCAATACCTACGTATGCATATAAAACTAACCTAACATATATATTAATATTAAAAGCCAATTAAAATCAATAAAAAATTGAACATTCAAAACATGAAATGGAAATTCGAATTAAAAGAAAAATTGAATTAGAATCGGGATGAAAATTAGTGTCTACACCAACATCAGTTGGAGTTACAAACAACCATTGCCACCCATTATCTTCTTGCATTTCATATTGTCATTGATGCAACGTTAGTAATACACCCACATAGTTATTGCTGCACAACATCATCAACAATATTAGGGGAGTGTTGTCCCTTATCCCATGTTTTATTTTTTTTATTGTGTTTACAAGTATTGAGGGCAATGCACATGTCACGTTTGAGGGTATGTTGTTCATTTGTGTTGTTCATTGTTATGTGCATTTATCATGTTCATGTTTTGTGTTGTTCATTTAATCTTTCCATGACATTTAGTTGGCCACATCATTTAGATAAGAAAACAATTGTCGATACTTTACATTTACCTAGATGAGATAATTGTCGATAGCAATCTAATGCCGGAAATCTTAGGATTTAAAGATAACTTGGGAGCCTTAATGATTATTGTGTGGCTATAATTATTTATTGAATGTAGTGCTTGGTTCACTTGTTTATATCTTGGAGAATATTTAGTTCTCTTGCAAGTTTAAAAAGAAAAAGAAAATAATACATTTGGTCAAAGTTCTATGTGAATTGCTAGAGGTGCCCAATTGGCTCTAGCCGAATAAATTGTTCACAACAAGCTTTTAGCTCTATGACACTCCGCTGCAAAGGCAAGTCTGGTATGCTTAGTGAATACTAAGTAGGAAAGATAGTCTTGAATATCATGAGTAAATGAAAGTCTTCACGGATGACTCTACCTGAAAGGGTAGGGATTCGTCGGTGACACCATCTTATTACTCGAGTACTGCAGGTTGTAATCCTCTAAATCTGGCCTAGAAGTTATGGTCGAATCCCGAGATTACCACCAATGTGATCTAGAAATCAATTCAGAAAGTTTAACATATATAAATTATATTTTCAAATAGTTTATATAGTTACCAGTACTTTATCATAAAATAATTTAACAAAAACTAATTTAAATATGAGATTCCGATCCAATCCTAACGTATTGAAATATCTGAAAGGGAAAAATAAATGGGGTGAGCTATAGAGCTCAATGTGGTCAAAATGTGCGGACAAGCAAAATATTAAGAAAATTCAAATGAGCATACACAACAACAAATTTGTTAACACAAACAAAATGGAATGCAGACACGAGTTAGTAAGCTCCTATCTACCCAAGTAACCACTAAGCTTCACAGGAAGAGTTCCCCAGAACCCGTAATCAACCGAACACCAAACAAGATGCAACGAATCGCATAAATATGAGTGGTGACCATTAAAATTAAGAAAAACAGTTTGTGTGAACTATATAACGATTACACCACCAAGAGTAGTAAACTACTAAAATAGGGAAACATATTGTTCAAACAATCATAGTTCAGAACACTAACGACAATAATCCATATAAAGGCACATAGAAATTCAAATACACCACAACGACATCAATCAACATATAAGTAATTTATTATTTAACATAAAAGTTATAAAACATAATTTAAACGGATACGCACCTGATAATAACTATATGAAAACTTAAGAGTTTTACGGTAAATCAGTGAATGCTATCATTCGAATTCCTTGGAGATTTCGGAAAGAATAGACATTAAAATTGACGGGTTTTTCCTCTTTAATCTCTATATTAAACGGAGAGACCAGTGTTGAATGAGAGGTCGTGTGATATTGAAAAACAAAATTTAGGGTTCAAGTAGTTAGCTTTATGGGGTTTTTAAACCAAAACAAGATTATGCTAACTTAATAAATTAATATTAATATTATTATTTTCATATTAAACAATACAGTTTTAAAAAATATGGAACAGTATCCCATTATAAAATTAAAATTTAATAATAAATTAAAATTTTTATCAACTCAAATAGTAAGTCCCGATGGTTTAGGGAACAAAAATTGTTAGAATTTAGCTGGCTTAATTACAAGGTAAGCCCTAGAGTTCTTAAGGACTCTTAGAAAGTATTTTTAAAATTGATATTTATTCAATTTAGTATCAAATTCAAAATTGAGACCAATACAATCCTGAATTATCAAAACAAAAATATTAATCCCGGTTTTGGGGTGTGACACAGGTAATTGTGATGAGCTGAAGCATAGTTAAGTTAAATAGTAATTGTCGTGACATCTTTTGTTTAATTAATTATTTTGAAGATTATGATATTCTCTGCAAATACCCATGGCAGTGAACTGTCACGACTAAGAGCACACACATGCATGAACATCATAAGTTGATTTCTTGTTGTCTTGAGATTCAAAGGTGCTTGGCAGAAAAATACTAAGGTTCTGAGGTGAAAGGTGCAAGGCAAGTGTAAGAGTTATGTTGTCTAATTGTTGAGGGTAAGTTGTTATCATGCATTGCTTTAGGACAAGCAAGCACTTAGGTTTCAGGGTGTGATAACTCTCTAAAAGAGTTATTATTTAGAGTATTTTTACTTAGGTTAAACTTGTACTTTAGCATTTTTAGAATCATATTTAGATTTATTGTAGTATATTTTACATCATTTGCATATTTGGATTGAATTGTTGGTACTAAAAATATTTTTGATGTTTATGTTGCAAATTGATAGACTAATGTTGTAGCCATTTTTGTGTGTTGATGCTAGACTGATTAATGAGCCAATTCTATATCAATTGTTGAGTAACCAGGCAATTAGAGAAATTTTAGGAATTGATAGAGTTATGGGAAAAAGTTGGAATTTGAATTTAAAAGGAGTTAAAAAATAGATTTTTCTATCGGTGGAAAGTTTGACTATAAGAGGCTAGAAATATAGTATTTTCTACACATTTTATTTATCCTTGAAAACCCTAATTTTCACAACCTTCTTTTATTTTTATCTTTTGCCGTCGACCATTTAAGCCTAAAAACCTTTGGGAAACAACACTTGGACGTGAAACATGTTGCAACTGTGAGAGAGGTGGTCGAAGATCGTCTGGACAACATTTTAGCAATTTATAACAAACTTGAAAAGGGGCATTTGTTTTGTTAAGATGATTTATTTTGATTTTATGTTGTTAAACATGGATCTTTTATTTTAAATATATTTGAAGAATTTTATGTTTCTTTTCCTTGCCTTAGTATCTGTCGTAACCGGTTTTCGCCCGTATACGAATTTTCTTTTGCGGAAAAGTATGTGAATAAACAAATGGTTTTTATTAAAGAAATGTTTTGGAGTCGCCATCGACCTTTTGGGTTAGGTAGGTCGAATACCTAAAAATGATCTTTTAAAAGAGTTTTGAATAAAACATCAATTAAAAGATAAATTGGTATGCGTATAACCAAAATTTCATTCTTTTTAGTAATAAAAAAGGATTCGAGGTCCTTTACATTTGATGAAGGATTAACACCACCAAAATGCCCAAAATTGGTACCCGTCGATTATAAATTGTCACTATTAGTAGGAATTTAAGAATTCTAATATAAATTTAATTTACAATCCTGTTATTTCATATTCAATCGGATAATTCTAAGGAAAAATTTCTTAAAATGATTTTTATAAAACTAAAGTAAATAATTTTTTTAGGGTTTTATAAATAGGGTATTTATTTATTTAAAAATATCAGAAAAATGACATCTACTTACTTTAAGATAACCTCTTTCTTAATATTAAAAATTAAATAAATATTAATAAGAATATGATAATTTTTTCTAAGAAAATAATTTAAATAAAACTAAAGTAAAATATATATTTTTTGGGTTTTATAAGCAGTTTTTTTATTTATTTTTAAAATACCAAAATAGGAAATCTAGTTATTTTAAGACAACCCTTTCTTAATATTTAAAAATAAATAAATATTATTATTTAATTAATTTGTGAAACTAATCAAATAATACTTACAAATCTTTCATATATATATATATATTAATGTAACTAAAATTAAATAAAGATAAAATAAAGAATAATAATTAAAGTAATAAATTAAAAATATTGAAAAATAAAGGACAATAATAAAAATAAAATAAAATTATAATTAAACAGTGACTAAAATAAAATAAATTAAAAATACTACATCATATTCAAAAATATATAAATTAATAGCCCTAATTAGAAATACTATGGAATATAGCTACTATTAATATAATTTAACCATAATTAATTAATTTGGGATTAAAATAAAAATTATTTAAAATTATAGGGGCTAAATCTATTATTTACCCTAAATATATATAAATACTAGTATGGACTAAAATATAATAGAATAAAATTCAAAGACAAAAATAAAAAATTATATAATTTAATTTCAGTTACCAACTTAAAGGATTACAGAACTCAGAGGGACTGTGAATATTATTTTACCATGCTTGAATTTATACATATACCCCTCACCAAAACGACGTAGTTTTGGTGAGGGTATAAATACCCTTTAACCGGCCCTAAAGGGCCATTTTCCCTCATTTTTTGAAATTTGCTACTCTCTCTAAGAGAGAGAGAGAAGCTCTGCCTTCTCTCTATAATTCCCTCGCCGGAGGGAATTCGACTACTGTCGATCGCCATACTCCGGCGCTGATCACCGCCGCTGGCCACCACCCACGGTGGCCAGAATTTTCTAAGCTACCCTAAAATATAGATCCGAATATCCTAAAGCACAATTTAAGGTTATTTTAACCTAAAATCTCACCAAACGTTGTAAATATACAATTATTACCTTCAACTTTTCAGTCCTTCTGTAGCGTGTGGAGGCACGTGGAAGCTCTGATGACGGTGCAGTTTCCTTGGTGGTAAGTCTCTTTAATTTCTTTTTTATTTTTTTCTCGGTTTGCTACTTGTTGGTGGTGGTTCTCGTTCTTGCTCTGTATTGTTTTCTTAAATACATGTGATGGCTTTTATAAGTCATTATAGAGCTCCTTTCGGACCGGTCAAAGGAGCAATCTTCAGTGAGTCACCAAATTATAGTGGTCACTCACCCTAGGGCTTCAACGTGGAAATGTTGATGCTGCTCTATCTCCTTCTGCGATAGAGCCGAGAAAAAGGTTGAATAAGTTCTTTAGATTATGAACTTTTTCTTCCTCTTCAGATAAGTTCTTATTATGAAGTTCTTATGGAAATGTTGATGCTGCTCTATCTCCTTTTACGATAGAGTTGAGCAAAAGGTTGAATAAGTTCTTCAGATTATGAACTTCTTCTTCCTCTTTAGATAAGTTCTTCTTACTAAAAACTTCTTCTGGAAATGTTGATGCCGCTCTATCTCCTTCTATGATAGAGTTGAGCAAAAGGTTGAATAAGTTCTTCAGATTATGAACTTCTTCTTCCTATTCAGATAAGTTCTTCTTATTACGAACTTCTTCTGGAAATGTTGATGCTGCTTTATCTCCTTCTGTGATAGAGTCGAGCAAAAGGTTGAATAAGTTATTCAGATTATGAACTTCTTCTTCCCCTTCAGATAAGTTCTTCTTATTATGAACTTCTTCTAGAAATGTTGATGTTGCTCTATCTTCTTCTGCGATAGAGACGAGAAAAAGGTTGAATAAGTTCTTCAGATTATGAACTTCTTCTTCATCTTCAGATAATTTCTTTTTAATACAAACTTCTTCTAGAAATGTTGACCTCTCAATTGAGGTTTTGAACCTTTGCTGAAATCTTTGCTAATTTTTTTTGGAATTCCTCTAAAATGTTCAACATTGATAAAATGAATGGAAATACCCCTATTTTAGTAAATGCCTAAATTTGATGCATGAATGTTTCGTCCATCATTATTTAACTTCAAAGTAGCGAATTTGGTCTTCCTTCACTTAGTCAAAATGTCATTTCAAGCTAGCATTCTCTTTTTGGGAAGAGCAATCTTTATGTCTTCTTTGCCTTATTTGCATTAAAGTCTCAGAAGAAAATATTTCATTTATGGAACTTTTGCTGCAGTCAGAATTATGACCTTGTTGCCCCATTTTGTCTTTGATAACACCTGCTTTCTTTGTCTGGACTTGTTAAGAAATCCAATAATGCTTTCATCTTTGAAAAGAGAATCTATCATCTTTGGATAATGTAGATGCAAATATACCAAACTCAGCAGAGATTAATTAGGAGAGCAGTGTATGTTCTAATTTGACTCTTGAAACACATCAGAAAGAGGATTTATCCTAATTTATTTCATGTCTACACATCTAATTGGATCTCGAACAAGCCATCCGGACCATATCATGTCGAGGTGTTTAACAACAACCTATCGTTCAACCTTAGTTGGCTCCACTAGTTTGTAGTTTTTAAAATTTCAGCTCCCTTTTTCATGGAAAGAAATATTCATCATTTTTCACTTCTAATCTTTGGGTTGAAGAAAACAAACTTCATTTTGGGTCTAAAAATTGAAACCATATGATCGTAACATTGGTTCAGTACCGTAATCACTGGTTCGAAAAACATTTGTCAACATATTCATCTTTTCATGTGGTTTCTGCCAGATTTCTCAACCATTGAACTCTTTGCACAGTGTTCAGAGCTTTTGTATGACGTCATAAGGACACTTAAGAACAAAACTCAGTGGGAATACAAGTGGGATGCTTTGTCTTGCCAGCATCAAATCACCAGAATAATGCATTTGTATGATGAACAAATCAATTAAGCATAATCAGCTCCACTGTCACAGTTTCACCATTTTCATTCTTTATATCTTTCTATCCGATTGGAAATATTTGCTCAAATCAGTGATCTTGACACATGATGATATGGGCCTTCAGCAAGCCCCATTATTTGCTGATATGAACATTCAAAATGTATTCAAAATTGTTTCTTGCTGATATAAGCCTTCAGAAATGGCCCAAATTTTCATACTGAATTTAGCTTTCACAATGCCCCACATGGATCATTTCAAGTTGAAATGGGCTTTCAGCATGCCCCTTTAGAACGAGAACGAGGTAATCATTCTTGATTAGTTGCTGATAATGTCACAAGAGAGAGTTACAAGTTCAATTCACCAGACTTTTTGGACTCTCGGACCATTTGCCTTCAAGAATGTGAAATGCTTCATTATTCTGGCCTCATTTATTCTTCTTTTCTATAATAGAGGTAGAATAGGCAACAACTTGCTTCAAGGACCTTCTTTATTTAAGACTGTCCCATTTGAAAATGTCTTTCCTCTTTTCTTTATAAAAAAATAAATAAATAGAAGAATTTTGTAAAGTATTATTTTTTACAGGTTCACAATAAAATCAAATCGTAAGCATGCATTCAAAGAATATCGAAAGAATCAACAACTCTTTAGTGTTTTAGAGTTATATATTTTTGACAAGTATCAAAATTTGGGTTAGTTTCAGGATAGCTTTCCTATTTTCTATGGCTACATCTATTTAAGATGTCACTTCTCTCTCGCTCTTTGTGAACATTGCCACATGTCTCACTTTCTAGACTAGGTATTTTAACCGGATGATGACAAAATGACGCAAACTAGGATTGCCAATTACTAGACTTTTTAGAATACCTCTATTTCGATTCTCTGAAATCTTCCATTTGTGTAAGCTTTGTAAACTCTAGCAAAGTTAGTGCGAAAATATCGATCCAAAAATGAAATTTTTGAGTTCTTCTATGAAGTTGATTATAACAGGTGTTTCTTATCTCCCTTAGTCCATTTTTATAACCTTTTTGTTTTCTTTATTTTTTTCTGTTTGCTTTCTCTTTTTTATTTTTCTCTTTTTCTTTTTGCTATTTGAAACTTATCCATAAAGCCAGGCGATTAACCAATTGTTCTAGAAGGACAACTAAAGATTTATTGTGTATAATAGTATAATAGGCTAGCTAAATATTATCCATAAAGCCGGGGCAATTAACCAATTGCTCTAGAGGGACAACTAAAGCTTTATTGTATATAGCTCCAACTTCTTAAGCTTGTTAAGAAGAACCTGTTATAATCTAAGTGTTTTGGTGGAAGTTAGAAAAAATCTCTTCTTTAGAGTTTAATTCTCAAGCAACTGACTTAAACTAGATTTACCTATTTTTGAAGATTACGTTTGTCATCAATCAAACGTCATTAATAGAAAAGTAGTATAGTCGGTTTTGCAATGTAATACACAAACGATACCCCATGTTATACGCTCCTATATAAATACCAAGCCTTTTTGTAATTCCTTTCAATAGGAAAAAGCTATCTCATATTTGTAAGAGGATGGTGTTTGAGTGTATATCCTCTGAGGTAAGCTCAAGGGTCCTTGTTTTTCCAGTTTTCAATCTTGATATTTAGTCAAAGATTATAAATCTAATCATTTTAAAGAGTTTTTTTTAATCCAGTTGATATTCAAAGAACTGTAACATTTTAAAATTGATTCAATGCTCATAACCTTAAAAGTAACAAAAATTTATTTAGTGCACAAAAGGCGGAGAAAGAAACTAAAAACATGTTTAAACAAGATGTTGAAAATATAAAGTACTACAGTGGTAGATAAAACCTTCCACTTGTTTATTTAGAATGTCCCATCATTCCTCGAATGTCCATGCCCATGATTCAATTAAATTATGAACCTCGCGCTTCAATGCCCCTTTACTTATCCAATGCGACAACATTTGATTCAATCATGCTTTGATGCCCTACTTTGAGTTTGTCATCCATTGTTCCACCAAATCACGTGTCAATGTGTCATTGTTAACAAGCATCTCTATTTCATTTAACAATAGCCTACAATTGACTGTAGAATGCCCATATACCCCCATGTGGAAATCACAAACACTACCTTGATCATAGCTATGAGAAGAAGGGTTTGGTGGCATTTTCATTGGTCTTGGTGTGATGTATTAACCTTTAATCAAATGAGGATACAGATCTGAGATGAAAGTGTAGAACACCTCCAAAGTATCTCTCAATCATGTGATTTTCTTTGGTCGATCCGAACAACTACTTGCTCATTTTCTTTTGCAATTGCGGCGACTCTGGATGCGACATTCATTCACATCATCAGCTTTCGTTTTTTGATCAATTGGGCTTTTGGGTGTGAATTTTAAGTTTCCTTTTCTAATTACATTTTCAATTAATTCTCTATTTTTTAATAAATTCTCTAATTCCTTCGTCGGATTTGCCAGCATTAACTCAAAGATAGGAGCGAGAAGAGAATTGTGAAAAAATGTGATATCTCTTCTTCTAACATGGGAGGTTGAACTTGTGCTACCACTCCTTCCATCTTAAGGCATACTCTTGAAACTATTAATTGGCTTTCAACTTTACTCCTTGAAGATCCTTACATTTTGGAGCTAAGCCTTTAACATTCCTATATTATCCCAAAAATGCATCAGCTAGATCAACCCATCTCTTAATATGCTATTGGTTCAAATGATTGTACCATACTACTGCTGGCCCAATGAGGCTATCATGGAAGGAGTGGATTAACAAATATCAATATTTAAATATTCTTCCATTTTTCTGTAAAACATTCTCAGGTGAATTAGGGGACAACTGGTGCCATCATATTTCTCAAAATCAGGCTACCTGAATTCATGGAGAATAACCAAATCTAGAACCAAGCTGAGCTCTCTTGCTTCCAATTCTTTGTGGGAGGAATTAACACTTTTTTATATTTCTGATTGCTTCATCCACCTTCTTAAATATCTCCTCATATTGTGAATAATTAGTGAGGCCATTCTTTGGGTTCGAGTGGGATGCCCCAAGGTATGCTATCATTCTCGACCAATTAATCTGATAGCATTGTTGCTCTTTAGCAGTTATCTCTTCTTTATCAGTTGCCATCATTTGAATAATTTGATTCGATCCATCTTGTAGAGAATATGATGCTTCATTCCTTGTATCCTGATGTAACCCTGTCAATTGTTCTAGCCAATGATCTTGTAATCCATAACGAGATTACTCCATTATTTTCATGATGATAATACAGTAGTATGAATGAATGATCTCAGTTTTACTGTTACAAAACCTTTCATGAATTATTTATATGTTTTTATAATTAATGCATATAATATTACTTAAATAAATATGCAATGTAAATGCGAAAAATGCATAAATGCAAAAAATAAGAATACATGAAAAAGGTATCAATCAAGAGTGATCATCTTAAAACAGATTTCATTGAACACAAAAGTTCCGTTACATCAAACAAAACTTTATATATAGGGGATAACTTTCACTCCTAACTTCTCTATTTCCCTTAAAAGCCAAATTAACATCCACTCATGCTCAGGTGTGGAGTTGTTAATATGCTTTAGTTATCTCGTGAAGCCAGCTAAATCAACCAGTTTTATTAGCCACATTGTTTGATTGAGCAGCAACTTATTTCATGATATTGTCTTTTTCGTTCATCTTTTGTGTCAATTCTCGGAGTTGTAGACAATGTTGTTCATTTTTTCTTGTGAAAGAATCTTTATACTCAAGAAGTTCTTGTAAAAGATTTCCATAATCATCTAAACATTTCATCAATGTCTTGTTTTTTTTGTCTTAGTGAATTCTAGTTCAGCATCAATCTCGCACCGATGAATATGATATGAATATTCCATGTTGATTATAGAACTATTCAATACTTGATTTTCTGCTTGACATCTTCCCAATTCAATAAAAATGTATTACGTCTTTCTTCTGAAATCCATAAATCACGAGAGAACTTCTTCGCTCGATTTTCATGTATATTAAAGTTATTTTTCAGTTTGGTGGCCCCTATTATCCATTCTTCTGGGTATTTCTTATACTAACATTTTTAAAGGCTTGACTGACCTTTTGAAAATCCTCATGCATGGTTTCCATTTATGTGCTCCATTCATCGTTTTCAATCTTCAAATGACTTATTTGAGCCTCGTACATCAACAAATCTTCTTCCATCTAAACGGCCCTACTGATACTCTTACATATGAATACTTTTGGTATTAATATAACAGAACCTTCAGTTACCAAACTAGGTTGTTCATTTATCATAAACTCTAAGATTCCATGATGCAAAAGACTTTTGACTCGATGTTTGAAGGCAAGGAAATTCTCAATGGTATGTCCTTGAGCTCCGACAAGATATTCACAATAAACGTTGATGTCATACCAATTCGGATATGGAGGTTGCAATGGTTTCACATAATGAGGAGCCGCTTCTCACGCTACAAGTATCTTCTCGCACAACTTCTTATATGATATAGGGATAACATCAAAATGAGAACCACCTTTTATTTTGGATTGAATCAGAGTTTTCAACGTCGGGAGCATACTAAACCTTGGTGATTTCAGATTGCATGATTTCTTCTCATCTCTGGGAACTTTTACAATTGTCACTATTTCGTGGGTATCTCTAGACAACTTGTGAATACGAATGATGACTATATGTAACTTCTCAAATTGGTTAGAATTAGAAGTCCTTTGTATATTTGAGATTGCAGGATCTTCATTGAGCTCTCTCTCTTTTTGTGCAGGAGTCTATTTTCCTTTAGCCAAAACATATATTCTACTCATCATCTTGGTCATTTTCTCTCTTATTTCTTGTATCTACTTTTGCTCTTCAACGGGCATACAATCTTTGGGTGTATAGTTCTCTTCTATCATCAGAGTTCCCTCAGGATGCCATTCCTTGGCTGCGTCATAGTTTTCTTGATCATAAAACTTTTTGTCCATATATGAAAACTTTTCAATTTGATGTCCACTCTCGAATCAATACCTTCTAATCAGGTCATGACATGTAATGCAAACAAAAGAAATCAATATAAACAAGTTAAAGCAAAATAAAATGTATCTACAAAATAGATAAAAAATTAAAATGGTTAGTACCAATTAATAGAAAGAAAAAATCTTATTCATCATGGTATCTAATATATATCCTAACCTCATGCTTTCTAGTTTCATGCTTTGTTTGGAAAAATAAACCTAACCACATGATTACTAGTTCACATGCATTTATTCAAAAAAATTAAAAGCTAGAGCTTATCTCTCCTTTGTGTACACCTATCGACAAAGTTTTAGCATTGTCTTAGATCGGGTGAATTTCTAGGTTTCGGTTCTAGGAGTAAAGGTACTAGAATTATCCTTGTTGGTCCCCCCTTCGGTTGCGAAGCCCTAAATCCTGGTCCATTACAAACTATTAGGTTGAGTTTAATTCGAGAGGGAACATTTCACTATGCCTGAGAAATTCCTTGGCTGAAAAGTATATAAATGAATAAATGATTTTTTACTGAAATGTTTTGGAGTCACCATCGACCTTTTTGGGCTAGGTAGGTCGATTACTTGAAAATAACATTTTAAAATAGCTTTTTATTAAAACATAAATTAAAAGATAAACTGGTCTGAGTTTTAACCAACGATTCATTTTTTAGTAATAAAAAGGATTTGTGGTCGATTACAATTAGGGAAGGATTAGCACCCCTATAATGCCCAAAATTGGTACCCTTCGATTATAAATTGTCTCTATTAGTAGAAATTTAAGAATTCTAATATTAAATTAATTTACAATCCTATTATTTTAGATTCAATCAGATAATTCTAAGGAAAAATATAATTAAAGTAATTTTTATAAAACTAAAGTAAATATTTTTAGGGTTTTTTTTATAAGAAGGGTATTTATTTATTTTAAAATATCTGAAAAGGACATCTAGTTATTTTAAGACAACCCCTTTCTTAATATTAAAAAATAAATAAATATTAATAAGAATATATTCATAAAATAAAAATAAAATAGAGAATAATAATTAAAGTACTAAATTAAAGATATTGAAACTTAAGGGAAATAATAAATATAAAGTAAAATTATAATTAAATAACAAACTAAAAACTATAGGATTAAAATGTAAAATATTAAAACACATGGTCCTAAGTCAAATCATTACAAAAAGCTATGTACTAGTAGTGTAATTTACCCTTAATTATTAATCGGTGATTAAAATATAAAATATTATAATTAAAAGGACTAAATAGGGTATTTTACCTTAAAAATATATATAAACAGTTAAGGATTAAAATATAATAAAATAAAATATAAAAACTGAATTAAAATACGTAAAAATTCTCACGGAGAATAAATTCTTACGAAGACGACACTTTCATTTCCACTTAAAAGGGAAAAGAGCTCGAGTATAGAGCTTATGTTTATATAATGCAAGTGTTGTCTGTGAGTAAAAATTCTCAATCCTTTGACAAAACATAAAATTGAATCCTGATATCTAAAAATCAATCAAATATTAATATACAAGAGTATAAAATAAATTGAATGAAATCAAAAGAATCATAAATTAAATAAAATTGGATTCTCAATTTCTAACTATAGAGACAATATATAATCGATTTAGGTTTGACTAAGGTCCCCAGTAGAGTCGCCAAGCTGTCGTAACCAATTTTCGCTCGGGTACTAATTTCCTTGGTGAAAAAAGTATATAAATAAACAAATGGTTTTTATTAATGAAATGTTTTGGAGTCGCCATCGACCTTTTGGGTTAGGTAGATAAAATACCTAAAATGATCTTTTAAAAGAGTTTTGAATAAAACATCAATTAAAAGATAAAATGGTCTGCGTATAACCAAAAATTCATTCTTTTTAGTAATAAAAAGGGTTTCGAGGTCGGTTACGTTTGGAAAAGGATTAGCACGGACAAAATGCCGAAAAATGGTACCCTTTGATTATAAATTGTCTGTATTAGTAGGAAATTAAGAATTCTAATATAAATTTAATTTACAATCCTGTTATTTCAGATTCAATCGGATAATTCCAAGGAAAAATATATTAAAATGATTTTTATAAAATCAAAGTAAATAAATATATATATATTTAAGGTTTTATAAATATGGTATTTATTTATTTAAAAATATCAGAAAGGATATCTAGTTACTTTAAGACAACCCATTTCTTAATATTAAAAAACAAATAAATATTAATAAGAATATGATATTTTTTCCTAAGAAAATAATTTAAATAAAACTAAAGTAAATATATATATATATATATATATATTCTGGTTTATAAGCATGATATTTATTTATTTTTAAAATACAAGAATAGGAAATATAGTTATTTTAAGACATCCCATTCTTAACATTTAAAAATAAATAAATATTATTATTTAATTAATTTGTGATCAAATAATACTTACAAATCTTTCATATATATATATATATATATATATATTAATATAACAAAAATTAAATAAAGATAAAATAAAGAATAATAATTAAAGTACTAAATTAAAAATATTGAAAAATAAAGGACAATAATAAAAATAAAATAAAATTATAATTAAACTGTGACCAAAATAAAAGAAATTTAAAATATAGCATCATATTTATAAATATATAAATTAATAGCCCTAATAAGAAATACTATGAAATATAGGTACTATTAATATAATTTAACCATAATTAATTAATTTGGGATTAAAATAAAAATTATTAAAATTATAAGGGCTTAATCTATTATTTACCCTAAAGCTATCTATATACTGGTATGGACTAAAATATAATAAAATAAAATTTGAAGACAAAATTAAAAAATTATAGAGTTTGATTTCAGTAACCAACTTAAAAGATTACATAACTCAGAGGGACTGCGGATGTTATTTTACGATGCTAGAATTTACACATACACCCTCACCAAAACGACGTAGTTTTGGTGAGGGTATAAATACCCTTTAACCGGCCCTAAAGGGCCATTTTCCCTCATTTTTCCAAATTTGCTTAGAAGCTCTGCCTTCTCTCTACAATTCCCACGCCAGAGGGAATTCAGCCACCGTCGATCGCCACTGTCGGCCACCACCCACGGTGACAGAATTTTCTAATCTACCCAAAATGTAGATCTAAACGTACTAAATCCCGATTTAAGGTTATTTTAACCTAAATTATAACCAAACATTGTAAATATACAATTATTACCTTCGAATTTTTGGTCATTCGAAAGCACGTGGAAGCTCCGATGACATCACACTTTCCTCGGTGGTAAATCTCTTACTTTCTTTTTTATTTTTTTCTCAGTTTGCTGCTTGTTGTTGTTGGTTCTCGTTCTTTCTTTATATTGTTTTCTTCTCTGCAGGTGATGGCTTTTATAAGCCATTATAGAGCTCCTTTCAGACCGGTCAAAGGAGTGATCTTCGGCGAGTCACCAAACTATAGTGGTGAATCACCCTAGGGCTTCAACGTGGGCGGTCGTCCATACTTCCTCTAGAGGCTTCATCGGAGGCGTGGCAGTAGTAGAGTGTTGGCAGTAGCTAGATGAGGCACCTGGCAGTGGAGCAGCGATTGGAGATAGGGTTAGAAACCCTAACTGTATTCAGGTCTGGTGGGCCGGGTCTGGACTTTAGTCATCTGTTGGGCTTCCAGATCTGGGCCTCTGGGTTTGTTGTATTTGGGCCTGATTTGTAATAATATTATTTATTAATAATAATATAATAATAAAAATAAAAATAAAGAAATAAAAATGATAATATAAACAAAAATAAAAAATTAAATGGATAAAAAAACTAGTGTCTATTACTGCCCCTCTTTGCTCATTATTGTGTTAAAAAGAATAGGGCAAAGATGAAAAGATAATAAGTTTTTTGTCCATTTGACTTTTCTTGATTAAGATGGAAATATTGATGATAATCTATCTCATTCTACGATGAATCGAGCTAAGGTTGAACAAGTTTTTCAGATTATGAACTTATTCTTCCTCTTCAGATGAGTGATTCTTATTACGAACTCCTTCTGGAAACATTGATGTTGCTCTATCTTCTTTTGTGATAGAATCGAGCAAAAGGTTAAATAAGTTCTTCAGATTATGAACTTCTTCTTCCTCTTCAGATAAGTTCTTCGTATTACGAACTTCTTTTGGAAATGTTGATGCTGCTCTATCTGCTTCTATGATAGAGTCGAGCAAAAGGCTGAATAAGTTCTTCAGATTATAAACTTCTTCTTCCTCCTCAGATAAGTTCTTCTTATTAGTAACTTCTTTTGGAAATATTGATGCTGCTCTATCTACTTCTGCAATAGAGTCGAGCAAAAGGTTGAATATGTTCTTCAAAATTTGAACTTCTTCTTCCTCTTCAGATAAGTTCTTCTTATTACGAACTTCTTCTGGAAATGTCGATGCTGCTCTATCTTCTTTTGTGATAGAGTCGAGCAAAATGTTGAATAAGTTCTTCAGATTATGAACTTCTTCGTCCTCTTCAGATAAGTTATTCTTATTACGAAGTTCTTCTAGAAATGTTGATAATGCTCTATCTCCTTCTACGATAGAGTCGAGCAAAAGGTTGAATAAGTTATTCAGATTATGAACTTCTTATTCCTCTTCAGATAAGTTCTACTTATTACGAACTTCTTTAGGAAATATTGATCCCTCGAGTGAGGTTTTGAATCTTTGCTAATTTTTTTTTTGGAATTCCTGTCAAATATTCAACATTGATAAAATGAATGAAAATACCCCTATTTTTATAATTGCCTAAATATGATGCATGAATGTTGAGTCCATCTTTATTTAACTTCAAAGTAGCGAATTCGATATTCCTTCACTTATTCAAAATGTCATTTCAAGCTAGCATTGTCTTTTTTGGAAGAGCAGTCTTTATGTCTTCTTTGCTTTATTTTCATTAATGTCTTAAAAGAAAATTTTTCATTTATGGAACTCTTGCTGCAGTCAGAATTATGACCTTGTTGCCCCATTTTTTCTTTGATAACACCGTCTTTCTTTGTCTGGAATTGTGTAGAAATCTAATAAAGCTTTCATCTTTGAAAAGAGAATCTATCATCTTTGGATAATGCAGATACAAATATAACATACTCAGCAAAGATTAATTAGGAGAGCGGTGTCTGTTCTAATTTGACTCTTGAAACACATCACAAGGAGAATTAATCCTAATTCCTTTCATGTCTCCACATCTAATCGGATCTCGAACAAGCCATCCATACCATATCATGTCGAGATGTTTAACAACAACCTATCATTCAACCTTAGTTGGCTCCATTAGTTTCTTGTTGTTAAAATTTATACTCCCCTTCTCATGGAAAGAAATCTTCATCATTTTTCACTTCTAATCTTCAGGTTGAAGAAGACAAACTTCATCTTGGGTCTAAAAATTGAAACCATATGATCGTAATATTGGTTCAGTACCATAATCACTGATTCGTAAAACATTTGACAATACATTCACCCTTTCTTGTGGTATCTGCCAGATTTCTCAACCATTGAACTCTTTGTATAGTGTTCAGAGCTTTTGTATGACGTCACAAGGACACTTAAGAACAAAACTCAGTGGGAATACAAGTGGGATGTTTTGTCTTGCCAACATCAAATCACCAGAATAATACAACTGTATGATGAACAAAACAATTATGTATAGCCAACTCCATTGTCACAGTTTCACCATTTTCATTCTTCATATCTTTCTATCCAATTGAAAATATTTTCTCAAATCAACGATCTTGACACAGGATGATATGAGCCTTCAATATGCCCCATCATTTGCTGATATGAACATTCAAAATGTATTCAAAATTGTTTCTTACTGATATAAGCCTTCAAAAATAGCCCAAATTTTCATACTGAGGTGAGCTTTCACAATGCCCCACATGGATCATTTCTAGTTGAAATGGGTTTTCAGCATGCCCCTTTAGAACGAGAACGAGGTAATCATTCTTGATGAGTTGCTGATAATGTCACAGAGAGTGTTACAAGTTCAATTCTGCAGACTTTTTGGACTCTCGGACCACTTGCCTTCAAGAAAATGAAATGTTTCATTATTCTGGCCTCATTTATTCTTTTTTCTACAATAGAGGTAGAATATGCAACAACTTGGTTCAAGGACCGTCTTTATTTGAGTCTGTCCTGTTTGAAATTTTTTACTTCTTTCTTTATAAAAAAATAAATAAAAGAATTTTGTAAACTATTATTTTTTACAGGTTCGCAATAAAATCAAATCATAAGCATGAGTTCAAAGAATATCAAAAGAATCAACAGCTCTTTAGTATTTTAGAGTTATATATCTTTGACAAGTATCAAAATTTGGGTTGGCTTGAGGATAACTTTCCTATTTTCTATGGTTACATCTATTTAAGATGTCACTCCTCTCTCGCTCTTTGTGAACATTGCCACATGCCTCACTTTCTATACTTGGTATTTTAACCGGATGCAGACAAAATGACGCAACTAGGATTGCCAATTACTAGACTTTTTAGAATACCTCTATTTCGATTCTTTGAAATCTTCCATTTGTGTAAACTTTGTAAAATCTAGCAAACTCAGTGCGAAAATATCGGTCTAAAAATGAAATTTCTGAGTGCTTGTGTGAAGTTGATTATAAATTGTGTCACTATGGGTTAACCAGGGGGCTCTCCAAACAATATCCCTATCCTGAAGGCGTGTGAATAATTTTATCCATTTTTCTTTTGGGATGCCTTCTTGCCATTTTAGGGTGAGGAATTCCCCTAAAGAAGAATAAGTGATGCTGAATCGGTGATAACAAATCTCGTTAGTCTTCCAGAAGTGACTATAGATCCAAATTTGGAGAAGCAGGTCACACCCTATAAATCTTCTTTCGCGAGTCTTTCTGCAGTGTTTGAGGGAGAAAAAAGTTTTAGCTAAAATTTTCGGTGCTGGATTTACTCGTTTCAGGAGCTGTTCAAATAGTTCCACCACAACCACCTCAATGTATCCCAAAGTCTTTGGGAAGATAACCAAACCATAAATACCCAGCGCGAAAAGGTCCATGGCCTTCCATTCTTCAGAGTGATTCTTCATTAGTTGCTTGATATAGGTCCAAGCAATTCCTTCCCCACTACCTTTATGTTGAATCCGATCAGTTACCTATTTCTCATCTACCCCTGCCACTTTTTCCAACCCATTCTTGAAAGGATGACTTTTGATGTGCTTGATGTAAACCTGATCCATTCTGATTCATTCGCAATGTAGGAAAGTGGTGTATTCTTTGATTATGGGTACCGTGTCTTCTTGGTTAAATGTGAAGCAATTGTACCCCGGATTCCATAATTGTACTAGGGCTAAAATTAGGGGATCATCTGTCTTGACATAGAGTATAAGTATAATATCACCATACCGCTGTTAGAACCTCTTTTTCTGGTCATTTTTCCAGCTGTCCCAAATGCTCAGTAGTTCTTGAACATCATTATGCTTTAGGCTGACAAAAGCATAGCTAACCAGATCTGACACATAGTTTCCTTACAGACTGTCTCCCTTTTCTTTTTGAGTCTTTTCGGACCATAATCATACCTCAACATTTTTCACCTCTTGCATTACAACCCCTTTGTTCATTAATGTAGATTATTTATGTGTAACATGCACTTTTATTTATGGATCAATTACCTCTTTTTATGATGCAAATGATAAAGAAAGCAAACATGAAAGGAAAATCAGTTAGTAAGATAGAAATAATATAATAATAAAAGTAAAAAAATGATAAACAACATGTTTTGACCATGAAGTAAAACATCCTAGGTTTTGAAATGGAGTTTCGGGGTGGGCTCTAATTCCCTGTAGTCTCCCGATTTTGGTTCTAAAGAAGGTACCCGAGTTCTCCTTGTTGGTGCCCCCTTGGGCTTGCCAGACCCTCAGTCATAAGCCAATTACAAGCTTATGTGGACCAAGTTAAACTCGAGAGGATACATTCCTTTATGTCTATACAGAGAATAAATTCACACGAAGATATAAGGGATATGAATCCCGAAGGTTACTTTGTAGGCCTATATGAAGAATAAATTCCCACAAAGGCATCGCTTTCACCTCCACTTAAGAAAAAGTTTGGAGCTCGGTATAGAGCCTGAGATGAAAATGTTAAATAATCTAAAACCATTAAAAACGTCAGTACAACTATTTATTTAAAAAAATCAAAGGTAAGTAATAAGGATCGAGAAATTAATTTAAAATTTAAACTTACAATTTTCACCGAAGAAGACAATCAAAAATTAGCCTTAGCCTGACTCACTTACTTGTCCCCAGTGGAGTCACCAAGCTATCGCAGTCGTCTTTCGGGAGGTCCCGAAATTAGGCTTCGACTTAAATAAATGGATTAGAGCCGCCACCGATCATTTGAAAAAATATTTAGGTTGATCGGACACCATCTTACTTGATCTGTGTTTTACCATAAATATATCAAATTCGGGAGTCAGTTATATTCAAGGAAGGATTAATACCCTTGTACTGCCCTTTCGGTACTAATTTAATTTCCAGTTGTCTTAATTAAGAAAATTGTAAGTTAAATTAAAAGGTAAAAATTCAATCCAAACTAGTCACCTTAAATTGATTTAAAGCACCCCTAAAAAGGGTTAAAAATAGCTTAGATTAAAAAAAATAGAATATGGAGTGATTCAAAAGGAATAATTAACAAAAATTAAAGTCTAATACCTTAAAGAAAGAAAGAAAAAGAGATACATAGGTACATACATGTTGACTATGTACTTGTCCGAATCGTTGTCTCATTTGAAAGACCGGATCGTGAAATTTGTTTTTTCAAAGAGTTTTGGTGCTTAGAAACGTGATTGTGCTCGTCTGGGTACCAAAAGTTTAGCATTGTTTGGCCTTGGATTTTGGTTTGGTAGATCCAGTTATGGTTCTTGTCATTTCTCACGATATTGTTAAGTTCGTCAAATCTTTCAAATTGAGTTGTGAGTCGTGCAAGTGCGACTAATATAGTCGTAAGTTTCTTGTTGTTATTGTCGCCCATCCTGAAATCACAACAATCAAAAGAAAATTTTAAAGTAAAATAAATTTTTAAAGTAAAATAAAAAGAAAAGAAAAAAATTCAATAAAGCAAGAAACCTCACAAATCAATCCAAGAAAGTAACACAGCGAGAGGCAAGTAAGCCAATCTTGTACTCTTTAAAACTCACTTTACAAAGTAGTCTTACACAGTTTGTATCGGAGTTTGATTACTAGCAAACGCAATAAGAAAACCTAAAAGCTCTAAGAGGCCAAACAAGGTTTAGACTCCAATAGAACGAGAATGCAAAGAATGAAGAAGTATGCAAACTCTTTAGTCCTACAAACGCAAGAAAGATCATGTGTTAGATAATGCAAAAGAACAATAAAAAGGAAAAAAAAAAGAACCTAAAGCACTAAGAGTCAAAGAAAAAAAACCAAACCAGAAACTTAGAAAACGCTGAGTCAACTTGAGAAATATTTTTGAGGGGGTTACCGGTGTCCAAAAATTTTGAAATAATTATCGAATGTCACTAGATGTGTTTAGAAACTACCTATAAAATTTCAGAACCAAATACCTTCAGTAGTATCCAGTAGACTCTGGCGAACGGTGAGTCCTCAAACAAACTATTTTTTGTGATTACTTTGTTCGAAGGTGTTATTGATCTCCAAAATTTCTGATTTGTTTTGTGAATGATTTGAAATATATGTAGTTTCGATATGGAAATTTTCACCATGAAATTCCACTTGTCTAATTTTCAAGAAATTCGACAAGATTCTAGACCGAATATGTTGATGAAACTTGAACGATGTATTTG
Source organism: Hibiscus syriacus (assembly GCF_006381635.1). Lineage (NCBI taxonomy): Eukaryota > Viridiplantae > Streptophyta > Magnoliopsida > Malvales > Malvaceae > Hibiscus > Hibiscus syriacus. The sequence continues at coordinate 821,724 of NW_024062296.1, read as the reverse complement.
AAGACTTTAATGAACTTCTATTGGGGTGAATTTTGAACTGGAGATTACTCTTAGCATGAATATGCGATCTGTAGAAAAACATCCCTAAATTCTTCGCTTTTAATTTTTGTTATTTTTTTTGGCTTTTTTGATTTTTCGGCCTTTCTTCTTCTTCTTCTTTTTAATGAAAACATCAAACTAACAAGAAGGATTTGAATCTAAATTAAAATTAAATAAAAAGAACCTGAAACGATGAATCTTTTACGATCTAGCTCCGTTGGGGTACCTTAATGGTTTTGTGTGCAAGAACAAGCAAAATTGCTTGCTTTCTCCATGAATGAGCCCAAATCTGATACCAATTGATAAGGAATATTGTGGCGAATTAATGAACATTGCTCTTGTTGACGAATCAAACATAGAAAGCTCTAGACTCGATGAAGAACAAAGGAATGAATAGGGGAAGGTGGTGGCAGCAACTATGATTCTTTAGGATTTCTTTTAGGTACGAAATTCAAGGAAACAAGATTATAATAAGATAAAAAATATAAATAAATTGAAAATGAAATAAGATAATAAAGAAATCAAAAGATCTCCCTTATGAAGGTGAACGGTAAAGATGATTGATGGTGCAGATGAATCTGTGGAAAATAGATGGATAATGTCCTATTCGGTGCTTTAGTTTGGAATATTTGGTTACATCTCTATTCGATAGTGTTTGGCCCATGGAGGATAATCGATCAGTGTTAGAACGAGGGAAATACCTAATGGAGAGTGCGTCTAGGGAGATAACTATGAGCAGACTACAAACAATGTACAAATGAGATCAATTACTAGTGAAACGATATGGAAGCGGCCTCCTCTTGGATGGTTAAAGGTGAACTCCGATGGGGCTAGCCATCGAGAATCTGGAATTTCTTCATGTGGAGTTGCCATCCGAAATCACGAGGGTGAGTAGAGGATGGGATTCTCCAAATTCATCGGCATTTGTATGATACTAGAAGCTGAGATCTGGGGGGTCTATTTGGATTATGTGCAAGGGAATTGGGGTAACCAAATTATTATAGAGACTGATAGCTTGGAGACCATAGAGACGCTTAAGCGAGCTGAAACTGGAGAGAACAAGACAAGACTGGTTGAACACATTGCTGATTTATTGAAACACGATTGGGTGGTGCGGATTCAACATGTCTCTCGCAATGGAAATAAAGTGGCTGACTGTATGACAAAGTTAACAGATAGAAGCAACCATGACTTCATCAAGTTTGTTGAACCTCTTAAGGTGTTGCACTCGATGCTACACGATGACCAACTTAGTAGGGATACTGCTTAATTAGATTAGTTTCCTTTCTTTAAAAAAATTAATAAGAATTTAAATTCAATATGAAAATTTGAAACGAAATACATAATTCAAACTTGAATTTTGGCATAAAGATTTAAAAATTCAAATTAATCTAATTTAGATTAACCTAACCCGAATATTCAAGAGGTCTAAATTGTATATATTTTTCACTATTAAAAATTTGAAACCATAAATTAATAATATATTTATCTAGAATTGTTATCCAAATATACGTACAAATGTATAATTATAATATCTGTGAGTAAATATAGGGTGTTGGTTAAGTTGGTAATGCTTTATACAATATCTAGTGCGAAATACCGTGTGCAAATGTATTTATAGTGTTCATTCTTCTATCTCTTATTGAGAGTGATAGAGAACAAGGGGTAATCTTTTGTGTTGCAGCTGCCGTCATTTCGTTTGGCTTATGGCTAGTGGCAATATGTTTCTTAGACACGTTCACATACATTCTATCTTTTTGGAATAGGAATTTTTTGGGTAAGTAAAGAATGCGAAAGAAATTTTCTCTGATATTTATAGGTTGAGCAGTGAGTTGTTATTCAATAACAGTCCAACTGTAATTGGAGAACATGATGTCCGAAATATTGTCTGATTGAATTTTGTGATGTATTTGGACAGTGTTTAAGCTCTAAGAGTAAAACAAACAACTATTATATTACATCATTTACGGGGCATAAATTTAGATTAATTAGTTTCGTATAATGAATATGGAGAGCATTGGGGACAGAAATTCAAACAACATAATATCCGGAAAGAATTAAATCAAAATTATTTTTGATTTTTGCTTGGACGATTTTGACCCTGAACCTAGCGTATAAATAGAGAATCATTTTCAGCTTTTCAACTCACTTAAACACTCACAATTCCTCTCAAAAGCTCTCTAAAGCATTTTAAGCTTTCTTCATTTTTTGGGTGCTAAGAGAAGAGTAGTACCACTGCAGTCAATTTCTATTTTCGAATGTACGAATTCTTGAAGTGATATTGTTAACCTCAAAGAACGATCCGTCTATTGCAATGATTACACATCAGACGCGAATTCGTTTCTAAAACAGTGATTTCATCATCACAAGATTCATATTATTCTATTTAATTATTTTATTTATATTGTCATGTCAGTACTAACTACCGATATAAATATTTCCGGTAATTTTCCCAATAAATCACCGGTGATGGGTATATTTACCGATCTAACACCGGTCAGATTATATTTCTCGATCTAACACCCGTAGCAGTAAAGTGCCCCCCTAAACTGCGCTATACGCTGATTTGGCGCCACGTGGGTATAGCGCGCCCCCTGCCCCGCGATATACGGTGATCTGGCACCACGTGGGTATAACACGCCCCCTGATCCGCGCTATACCTGGGTATCTGATACGTGGGGTATAGCGCGGTGCAGGGGGCGCGCTATACCCCTAAATACCCATCCCTTCACGTCCCCATCCTCCCTATAAATACCCCCATCCTCAATCACTTTTATCATACAAAATTCTCTCAAATTCTCTAAACTTCTCTCAAATACTCTATTTTTAAGGTATATTTTATAATATTTTTACTATTATGTATTTACTTTATTTAATATTTTACTAATATAATTCTTTTGTAGATATATAATGGAAGGCAGTCTACTTCGCTCGGATGAAAATCATATATCTCTACACTTTGCTGATACGGGAACATTTTAACATTTTAATTTAATTTAAATTATTAGTAATATTTAGTTGATTTATTTAATGCATGATTATTAGATTAAGAATTAAATATCTCGACACTTTGCTGATACGGTAACATTTTAACGTTTTAATTTAATTTAAATTATTAGTAATAATTAGTTGATTTATTTAATGCATGATTATTAGATTAAGAATTAAATATCTCGACACTTTGCTGATACGGTAACATTTTAACGTTTTAATTTAAATTATTAGTAATAATTAGTTGATTTATTTAATGCATGATTATTAGAGTAAGAATTAATTTTTGTAATTATTTATTTTTAGGAGAAGGACTGTGTATTAGATCCTTTTATCAGGAATCTTAAGTTAGTGATACCCAGCCGTCTCTTTCCGTATTTAGTAGAGGCTGGATTCAGTTACATAGGTAGATATCAGGGTCACTGTAAGATAGAGCCAGACCTGATTTCTGCCTTAGTAGAGCTGTGGAGGCCGGAGACCCACACATTCCATCTTCCATGCGGAGAGTGCACGATCACGCTTGAGGATGTTTCTATGCACCTGGGGCTTTCGGTGGATGGAGATGTGATATCGGGGATAGCTTCCGGTTCTTGGACTACTTTGTGTCGGGATAGTCTAGGACGTGTCTCGGAAAATTTTATCGGAGGTAGGATACCGTTAAATTGGTTAGATGCCAATTTTCGGGAGTTGAGCGCAGATGCCTCTGAGGATGAGGTTATGATGTATGCACGGCCATGCATACTGCGGTTGATAGGAGGGTTGCCTCTGAGCGCAGACGCCATCTTCCGTCGAGTGGCACTCCACTGATCGCGTGCTCCGGCAGTTTGGTTGTTTTCAACCAATTCCGGAAGCACCTCACAATATGGACGAGTTGCATAGCTTAGATAGACGCGGCAAGACATATACAGATTGGCTGGTGAGGCATCATGGGTGGGTCGTGTTGTGGGAGGATCGACATCGGCGCCTTCCCCGTAAAGAACCCATTTTTGATGACCTCTTGATGTATGTTGAGGATTATTATAAGTGGTTCAACAGTAAGCGGAAACCGTTTATACTTCCTGAGGATGCACGAGGGCAGACCTTTCCACGACGTCGACAGAGACGTTCACCGACACAGCACCATCGTCCCTCGACTCGTGGATGGAGAACAGGTGCTTCCGGTTCATCCTTAGCTGCACCAGCAGGACCTTCCCAGCAGCCACCGCAACCACCGCAACCATATATGATGCCGCAACCATATATGATGCCGCCACCGTCTTTCCATTACCAGATGCCGCCGTCGCCGCCTTTACCTAGTTTTATGACCCGCCACCGTCACAGATGACCCATCTTGGAGGCTATTATGGGTCTATGTTTGCAGATCTAACTTGGGGTTCATATACTGGATATTTGGCGAGTTCAGCCTCATCACCCATGGCCACAGCACAGACACCTCCTGTACAGTTTTCACACTCAGCGATGTCTGGGTTTTCCCAGTTTCCCAGTTTTCGCAGGCCGGCGGGATAGTCAGTCATACACCTCCAAGGTCCTTATTCTATGGAGGTGCTTCATCGTCATCATCTCCTTATCAACCTAATGTACCTGCTCAAGACGACGACGACAATGATGACGATGACGACGACGACGACGATGACAGCGAGGAGTCAGAACCAGTGATACGAAGAAATCCTCCTCGAGACTGACAGCCACCGCCCTGCGGAACACATTCACGACACAGGCATCGATAGATTTTTTTTATTATATTTGTATTTACTTTATTTTATTTAATTGTAACTTTTTATTATTTCTCATTTAATACTTACTTTATTTTGTTAAATTTGATGGACTTTTTTTTAATATATTTCAGTTAATTTTGTTTATTACCATTTAATATCAGTTATTGTAATTTGGTTATAATTTACCATTTAATTATTATTATAAGTTTGTTGTATTTAAATACCAAATTGTTATTAGTTTGATAAAATTTAATGATTCTGTTCGTTTTTTAATCTTCATCATCGATTATCGAATGACATTAACTTGAAGTAAATGCAAATTAAAATACAGTAATTATTATTTGATAAACAAATAAATCATTTCCTCATCAATTGTTACTTGATGACAATAGAAGTGGACATGTTTTTCTAGTGTGTCCTGGGTTTCTACAATGGCCACATCTTCTGTCTTGTCTAGATCTTTCTCGAATATCCATATCGCAATGAATTCGATTGGATTTTGGACGACCACGCTCCCTCAATAAACTTTGATTTGGTACAATCGGAAGCCAATCTTGAACCTCATTAGGGTCTTTGTCATTACCTATGGGGGAAACTCAAATTCGTATACCTTAAAAACTTCAGATAGTAGGTATACGGGATCCACAAAATGGTTATAGTCTTGACGTGTATACGAGCAAGCTGTTATCACATGAGAGCATGGATACTTCAGAGCTTGAAAAAACTCGTAGTCGCACATTCTGTCCCTTAGATTTACTCTTAATGACACAACTTCAATCCCTTGAAGAGGTCACGGTAACTCTGTGACACAAAACATTTCATGCCTTCTTGAGAAGCTTGTTACAGACATTCCATTTGATGCAGCAATTTTTTTTGTAGATCTGCAAGTAATCTAGGGTGATAGACATGACCGCCTTGCATCCAGGTTTGAGCTTGTCCCCCGAGCTTTGCAAAAAACACCCACAAACGAAAATATGTAGTTTTTACCAAAGCCGCTACAGGTAAGTGACGTGCACCCTTTAAGGTTAAATTGATTGCCTCAGCCAAGTTGGTCGTCATGTGTCCACATCGATATCCACCATCATATGCGTTCGTCCACATTTCTTTATCGATGAGGCTGATGTAATCGTATCCTTCCTCGTTCTTCGCCCGCAAATCTTGAAGCATTGATTCAAACGTTCGAGGAAGTAGTTCGTAACCTGATCAAAAAATGTATAACTTACTAACTTGCTTTCTTTGTAAAACTAAAATGATCAAAAATGTAAAACTTACTAACTTGCTTTCACTTACCCATGCGCACAATTAATTGACGCTCATCATTCTTCTTGTACCTTCCATGATAGTTCGCAGCAATGTGTCGGAGATAATAACTATATTGGACAAAGGGTGGTTGCCACATTGGACCCAAAGACTCCATTGCTGCTTTGATCCTAGCTCCGCGATCTGAAATGACACATATTTTTTCCCTCGTGATAACATGTGCACGTAAATTTCGGAGGAAAAAAGCCCAAGAATCTGTATCTTCTCCTTCGACAAGAGCAAAAGAAACTGGAAGAATGTTGCGATTGCCATCTTGGACAACTGCCAATAATAAAACTTGCTTGTATTTTCCATACAAGAAAGTCATGTCGATCTGGACCACAGGCTTGTAGTATTTGGCAGTATTAACGCACTGTGGGTAACTCCAAAAAACCCGGTATAATTGGTATCGATTGCGAAGAACTCGATCATTATGGTATGCATAGGAGGTTTCAAAGTCCACAATTATCCCAGGATTCAACGTCCGCACTAGCCTAAACCACCCTGGAAGTTCGTTGTAAGATGTATACCATTCGCCATGAAGTTTGACAATGGAATTTTGTTTTGCCAACCAAGCTTTTTTATAGGAGACGGTGTACCCATACTGCGATTGTATAGTTGAAATCAACACTGCAACAACAATATGAGAGCTTGCTTTTACCATGGGCATGATGGCTTGGCATATCACTTCAGAGTCCAAGTTGGGATGATCTTGGTTGATCCCTCTAGCACAACATGTGTGAGGACTGTTGTATACTGTTAGTTCCCATATGTTGTTTTTCCTCTTCATTTTTGATACGCGAACCATCCAATTGCATCCGTTTTCGCGTCGGGCACAATAGCATACATATTTTTCGGTTGTCGATTGGTTGACTTTGGACTGAACATAATTATGGATATTGTAATTTTTGATAGCCATCATCGCTTCTTCGTTTCTTGAAAACTCCATGCCTAAAGATAACTCACCATTATTTATTGATGAGTAATATCCATAGTCACCGAGATGAGGCATATCCGTAAATTCTAGCCCGTACATTACACCATAATCAGCTTCATACATGTGTGCAGGAGGGTCAGTTTGTGCCACATTTCCTGGAACTTCATCATCATCGGAGTTGAATTGCGGTGATTTTGGGTGAATGAATAGTCCAGTCTCAGTACCATCCACACCAGGCTCACGAAGCGGTTCTTCTGGTGGAGATGATGGTTCCTCCATGCTCTCCAAATTTAGGTCGAAGATCCTACTACTACTTGCACGCCTTCCCCTTGAACTGGAAGGCATATGAACATTGAGATCGAAAAAGCTCACAGTCTAATGCCTCCCCCTGGAGCTTGAAGCCATCGTGTCAAATGGAAACTGCACAGATGGTTGTGTCGATTGCATCTCCATATGGTCAAAGAAATTTGCAGATGAATGCCTTCCCCTTGAACTGGCCGAGGTGTTGCCATACATATTGTTCGTGGACCCACCTCGGTACATATTGTAAGGAGTTGCGGATGAATGTCTCCCCATTATGGCATTAAAATCATTACACATTACTTTAGTCGGGCTATCAACTTGATCAACTTGTTCAGCCAGCCCATAGTGTGAGCTTAAAGATTGACCCCAAACAGTACGCACTTGAACAAAATGTGCATACATCTCAATAGCGGCGTCTGAATAATTACTTTGAGCTTCAACCATCATTTGAACATCATCATTGTTCGAAAGTTCGAACGCTGTATAAGTTAATGGAAACAATGATGTTGGAAATCTGTACTGCAACGACGACATTCTTCTGTTACTTCCAACATGAATCTTCCTCGAAATCTTTGTTATCAGCTCCTCAAGAGTTATGTTTCTCTTGAATGATATTTTAACATGCTCATTTGATACGAAAACAACGTCGATTTCATCTTCTCGAATTTCACCATCATAATAAACAATAGTTGAAAGTCGCGCCATTCTTTGAGTTTAAAAGTGTGGCAATATTATATCTGCAAAAAAAATAACTTAAACAAACCTGATTAAATAAATTATATATGAACGAAAATATATCACAAAATTTTTTTTACACATCAACGTAAATAATTTAAATAATATAATTTTATATTATTACCTGCACCATAAAACTATTTCGACGTATGCTCCCGCTTTTCAATTTTACAAACATAAAAATTAATTAAAAATAATTAGTATAATATTTTTTCAAATAATGATAATAAACAATAAGTATAATTAAAAAATTATAACAAAATTACCTTATAACGAAAAATCACACGAACTTCTAAATCAAATATAGGAAGATTGCTAGAATTATTACTCGTTGACAGAATTGTTGTATTAATTTATAAGAGAGGAGAGATGCGAGGAGATGTGAGGAGAGATGCAAGAACGGGAGGTATTTATAAACATATAAGGCGCGGTACCTGCACCGCGTTATATGTAATTATTATATAGCGTGGATCAGAGACCGCGTTAAATATAATTTTGGTACGGTGTATAGCGCGCCCCCTGATCCGTGCTATACCCCTACGTGGTGTATAGCGCGGAGTAGGGGGCGTGCTATACCCCACATGTAACCCATTCAGCGTATAGCGCGGTACAAGGGGCGCGCTATACTCCACGTGGTGCCAAATTAGCATATAGCGCGGTTCAGGGGGCGCGCTTTACTGCTACGGGTGTTAGATCGGGAAATATAATCTGACCGGTGTTAAATCGATATATATACCGATCACCGGTGATTTTTGGGGAAAATCGCCAATATTTCCAACAGGTTATATAGCTGACAGACATGATGGAAATAGTCATAGTAGTAGTTGCTTTGCTTTGCTTGTGTAGGGGTTTTTATTAACCAAAAGATTCCCTTATAAGGAAAAATGAACAATATTGTCTACAAATCCAAGAATTGACATGTAAAATGAAGGAAAAAGATAATGTCATGAAGGAGGTTACTGCCCAGGCAAGCAATATGGCTCATAAACTAGTTGATTTAGCTGGCTTCACGCAGGAGTTAAAGCAGATTGACAAATCAACACCTAATCATGAGTGGAAATTAATTTGGCCTTTGAGGGAAATAGAGAAATTGGGAGTTAAAGCTATCCCTTATATGTAAAGTTTTGTTTGATGTATCGAAAGTTTTATGTTCAATAAAAGTTGTTTTAGGATGATCACTCTTGAATTATACCTTTTGTATACATTTGCATTGCATAGTTTGCATTATAATTTTTTTATTTTCACATTTACATCACATTTATTTATTTAAGTATTGCTACATACATGTAAATAATTCATGAAAGGTTTTGTAATAGTAAAACCAATATCATTCATTCATATTATTGTTTCATCATCATGGAAACAATGAGGCAATTTCATGAGAAATCATAAGATCAACTGCAAGAATAGTTTGACAGGTTACATCAAGATACGAGCAATGAAACATTAGGATCGAGTCATATGGTCCAAGTAATGGAAACTGAGACTGCCGATGAAGAAGAGATGATCGCTAAAGAGCAAAAATGTTATCAGATTAATGCATAAAAATGATAACATACCCTGGGGCATCCCACTCAAACCTAAATAATAGCCTCATTAACTATGCACAATATTAGGATGGATTCAAGAAGGTGGAGGAAGCAATCAGAAATATGAAAGGTGTTAATGCTTCCCACAAAGAATTAGCAGAAAGAGAACTCAGTTTTATTCCATATTTGGTTATCACTCCTAAATTCAGGTTTCCTGATTTTGAGAAATATGATGGCACCAGTTGTCCCATAATCCATCTGAGAATGTTTTGCAGAAAAATGGAAGGGTACCTTGGGTTTGATGATTTATTAATTCACTTTTTCCGTGCTAGTCTCGTTGGGTCTATGGTAGTATGGTACAATCATTTGAATCGAGAGCAGATCAAGAGGGGTTGATTTAGCTGATGCATTTTTGGGACAATATCGACATGTTAAAAGATTATCTCCCAAACGTAAGGATTTTCAAGAAATAAGGATGAAAGCTAATGAAAAATTTAAAGAATATGCCTTAAGATGGAGAGAAGTGGCAGCACAAGTTCAACCTCCCATGATAGAAGAAGAGATATCATATATGTTTCATGATTCTCTTCTAGCTCCTTTCTATGAGTTAATGCTACCAAGTTCAAAGGATGGATTTAAGTATCTTGTTACAAGTGGAGAATGATTGAAAATGCAATCAGAGAAGGAAACTTAAAAGTCACATCCAAAAGCTTACCTGATCAAAAGGTGAAAGTTGATGATATGAATGAATATCGCATCCAATGTCCCCGCAACAATAAAAGAAAAGGAACGATTAATGGTTCTGACCGACCAAAGAAAATTCCACGATCAAGAAATACTTTGGAGGTGTTCCAAATTTCTATCTCAGAGTTGTACCCACATTTGATTAAAGGTCAATACATCACACTGAGGCCAACAAAAGCACCACTAAACCCTTTCTTCTCATAGTTATGATAAGGATAGTATTTGTGATTTCCACATGGGGGCATCTGGGCATTCTACAGGGAATTGTTGACCACTTTTAAAGGAGATAGAGATGTTTGTTGACAATGGGACATTGACACGAGAATTGGTGGAACAATGGATGACAAACTCAAGTGGGGGCATCAAAGCATGATTAAATCATTTGTCATCACATTGGATAAGTAATGGGGCATCATAATCAAAGAAGACATCATTTCTTCAGTCATGGAATTTTATCTTATTTTTGCATCTTGTTTGAACATGTTTTTGTTCCTTTCTCCACCTTGTATAGTAAATAAATTTGTATTGCTTTAAAGGTTATGAGCATTGAATCAATTTTGTAATCTTGCGTTTCTTTGAATATCACTGTATTAAAAACTCTTTATGGTTAGAGTTATACATCTTTGACAAAGTATCAAGATTGAAAACCAGTAAAAAAAGGACCTTGACCTTACCTCGGATGAAATATACCCTATTGCAAATATGATAGAGCCTTCTCTAGTGTAAGGAATTAGACCAAAAGGCGTGGTATTTATATAAAGAAATGTACAATGTGGGGGCATCTTTTGTGATATTGCAAACTGACTAGATTATTTTTCTATTGATGATATTCGACGATGAAACTTTTACAAATCTAGTCTAAGTCAGTTGCTTGGGAATTGAAATCTAGTAGTGAGATTTGCTGACTTCCACCAAACACCTAAACTATAACAGGTTCTTCTTAACAAGTTTGAGAAGGTGCAGTTGTATACCCATGTTATATTATTATATGTAATAAAGCTGTCCCTCTAGAGCAATTGGTTAATAGCCCTGGCTTTATGGAAAAATTTCAATTAGCCCAATGAAGGTTAATTACAATAAAGCTGAATTCAGCTAGCCAAAATGGAAAAATAAAAGGTTGTTTTAAAGAAAGTGAAATAATACTTGTTATAGTCTACTTCACATATGTTCACACAGAAATTTCATTGTTAGGTCGATATTTTCACACAGTTTTGTGTAGAATCAAAGATTTCAGAGAATTGAAATAAAGGTATTCTGGAAGGTCTAGTAATTGGTTATGCTAGTTGTGTCATTTTGTATGCATCCGATTAAAATACCAAGTCAAGAAAGTGAGGCATGTGACAATGTTCACAAAGAGTGAATGAGGAGTGACATCTTCAATAAGATGTAACCATACAAAATAGGGAAGCCAACACGAAACTAACCTCTCAAGCTTGATACTTGTCAAAAGAACTATAACTCTGAAATAGTAAAGTTGTTGATTCTTTTGATATTATTTGAATTCATGCTTATGATTTGATTCTATTGTGAACCTGTTAAAGGCAATATTTTACATAATTCTTTCTTTCTTTGATAAAGAAAGGAGGAAAAACATTTTCAAACAGGATAGTCTCAAATGAGAAAGGATCCTGAAGCAAGTTGATGCCTATGCTACCTTTATGGGGGGGGAAGAATGAGCAATACCAGAATGATGAAACATTTCATATTCTTTAAAGCCTGAGAGATCAAAAGTTTGAAGAACCGAACTTATAACGTTCCCTTTGGGGCAAACAGTCAAGAAGAAGATGATTACCTCATTTGGAAGAGACACATATCTCAAACATATATGTCAGAAGAATTGATCACTTCTTAAGTTTGTGACAACATGAAGAGAATCCTTCAAGTTACTTGACAACATTGATGTTTAGTAACACTGGAATGAGAACATTCAAGATTAAGAGATTTGACACGAATAGAGTCATGAGTACCCACAATGGGGCATTAACAAAGTTCAACCTCATAGGAATCATGAGATTCAAACCAAACAAATATGTTACAATTTGGAATATGGGGCATTTTGAAAGCTCATTTCAGGCAAAAATGATCCAAGTAGGGTATTTTGAACGATCACATCAGTATGATCCATGTAGGGCATTTTGAAGGCTCACATCAATAAGAAGCAAATGCTGGAGCATACTAAAGGCCCGTATCATCCCATGGAAAGATCATCGATTGGAGTAAATATTTCCAATGAAACAGAAAGGCATGAAGAATGAAAATGGTGAAACAATGACAGTGGAGTTGACCATACATAATTGTTTTGTTCACCAGGCGATTACTTTATCCCGACAGAAGCCACAAAAAGGATGAATGTGTTGTCAAATGTTCCCATTTGTATTCTTATTGAAGTATCATTGTGACATCATACAAAAGCTCTAAACATCATGAGAAATTTAGGCAGAAACCACAGGAGAGGATGAATGTGTTGTCAAATGTTTTACAAATCAGTAATTATGTTATTGAACCAATGTTGTGATCATATGGTGTTTCTATCTGTTGACTCAAGATAAAGTTTGTCTTCAACCCCTAAGGTTAGAAATGAGAAATGATGAAGATTTATTTCCACGAGAAAGATGTTGGAATTTTAACAACAAGAAACTAGTAGAGCCAACTAAAGTTGAACGATAGATTATTGTTAAACATCTCGACATGATATGGTTTGAAAAACCTTGTTCGAGATCTGATTAGATGTGGAGACATTAAAAGAATTAGGATAAATCCTCCTTGTGATGTGTTTCAAGAGTCAAATCAGAACAGACGTTACTCTCCTGATTAATCTCTGTTGAGTTTAGCATATTTACATCTACATTCTGCAAAAAAAAAGGATGATAGATTCTATTTTCAAAGATTAAAGCTTTTTTGGATTTCTACACAAGTTCAGGTAAAGACATTTGGTTTTATCAAGGAGAAAATGAGGCAACAAGTTCATAATTTTGACTATGGAAAGAATTTTATTTCTTTTGAGATCTTCATGCGAATTGAGATAAAGAAGACATAAAGATACAAGTTGATCAGATGTTGCTACACTGATGATTGAAGTGAACATTGGAAATGAATGATCAAATGGAAGAAGATCAAACTTTGAAGTCAAATGAAGATTGAATCAACATTTTGCATTCATAAGGACATCATTTCCATAAAAGATCATGCATTTCGTTGATACATTTTATTGCATTTGCATAAATACATTTCTTCACAAAAGATGTAGAGACAAAATACCTTACAAATAAAAGGTAGAATTCAAATCCCAAATGAAGGAATCATGTTAGGAGAAGTAAACATCTGAAGAAAAGATAGACGCACTCCATAGAGGAAGCACTATTTTTGGGACATGCCAGAACCAGCAAGTTGTTTTGAAAAATGAGAAAACGATTACCAAAGTTTTTCATTTAATGTTATAGAAAATGAAATTATTGAAAAGAAAGAAAGCCATTTTCAAAGTTTCTTACCCAGTAAATAATTTCCCAAGAATTTGTAAATCCTTCGGGTTATCTGTCAGTCTTTCGAGCATAATGCTTAAATTCTTCGGGTCATCTGTTAGTCTTTAGAGCAAAATTACAAATCCTTAGGGCCATCCGTCAAAACCTTTGGGTAGGATGTTTACATATGATTTTCGCATGAAAATGAGAATTTTTTTTTCAAAGTTTCTCATTTAATGTTATAGAAAATGAAATTATTAAAAAGTAAGAAAACGATTTTAAAAGTTTCTTACCCAACAAATAATTTCCCACGAATTTGTAAATCCTTTGGGTTATCTTCCAGTATTTCGAGCATAATGCTTAAATCCTTAGGGTCATCTATTAGTCTTTCGAGCAAGATGATAAGTCCTTAGGGCCATCCATCAAACCTTTGGGTAGGTGTTGAAAACATTTTGATGTTTTGATATAACAAATATTTGTAAATGAATTTTTCAATTTTATATTCAATTTCAAAAATAATATTCGATTAAAATAATCGAATATAAAATATATTACTCCAAGTTTTTAAATAACAATTTTACTCCATACTTAAGTGTAAAATTGTGTTTCAATCTTAAAATATTTTTGAAATAATATTTACAAAGTATTTTGAACCATAATCGAGCCAAATATAAGTTTTATAAAGGAGGTATTGATACACTCCTAGATGTACCGATACACCCAAATTTTGAATGAAATAAGGGTATCGATACATAGAAGATGTATCGATACAGTCCAGGCCCTGAAAAACATCGAATGTAATTAGTGTACCGATACCCCTGGGATGTACCGATACAGTTGGTCAAATAACGGTCGAAATATTTCAATTTTACACTGAGTGTACCGATACCCTTTGATGGTGTACCGATACACCTACGCTCCCAACATATTTTTTAAATGGAAAACATACAACAACGGCTCTATTGACTTCACCAATGATCCCAAACGTTTAGAATTGATACAATGTGTATTTAAACAAGTTCTGAAGCCATTTATCAACCAGAATTAAGAGAGAATCAAAGAGAAAGCCTTAAACATCAAGTTTGAACAATTCAAGCCCTATATCTGTTCAATATTCATTTTGATTTCAAGAACACAATTTGTGCTCAAATGTATTTATTATTGAGTGTTCTTTCTTTGTTCTAGAATTGTACAAACATCTTGCCTTGAGAGGTTTTTTTGTAAGTTTGTGAAATTTGTAATTTTCTCTTTGGGAGAGAGTGTTCTCAAGAATTTGGGGTATAATTTTGAGGGATTTGTAAGGTTACTCTTTATCCTCAAAAGAGAGATAAATTAGTGAATTTGTGGAAAATCCTTAGCGTGGATAGCTAAGGTAGTGGACGTAGACTTTATTTGAGAAAGTCGAGTCACTCTAAATCGTTGTGCAAATATTTTCAATTTTCTGTAAAAGCTTCCACCAAAATTTTTATTACCAATTCACCCCCTCTTGGCCGATTCATCCGATCGATTAACTCAATAATTGGTATCAGAGCTACACTCATTTGAAGGTTTTATCACCTATTGAGTCGATTCAAGAAGAGTTATATCGATATTCAAGTCATCAATAGACTCTACATCAAACTTTGACTTCGTTATTGAGTCCTTACTCGTCAACAAGCCTCATTTCTTCAATGGAGCTAACTATGCTTATTGAAAGAATAGGATGAGGTACTTCATTCAAGCTAATGACATAGGAACATGTAAAAATCGTGATGAACAGATACTCTGAACCATCCATAGATCCAAATTTGTGGAGTGACGAAGAGACGAGAATTTTCCAGCTCAACTCAAAGGCTATCCGTATTCTTTTATGCGTACTTGGACCAGATGAATACAAGAGAGTTTCATCTTTTAAAACCATCAAGGAGATATGGGATAAACTACAAGTCACTCATGAAGGCACCAACGAGGTAAAATAATCAAAAATTAGTCTTCTTACTTATAGCTATGAAAATTTCAAGATGAAACTGGATGAAGACATTAAAGCTATGATAGATAGATTTTTCGTGATTGTCAATGGCCTTAAAGCGTTTGGAGAAGTAATCCCCAACGAGAAGCTTGTGAGGAAGATAATTTATTCTCTTCCAAAAGCTTGGAAATCTAAGAAGACAACAATTATCGAAGCTAAAGACTTAAAGTCTTTAACTCTGGATGAACTCATCGGTTCTCTCCTCACTCATGAAATGATGATTCAAGATGAGGTATACCTTGAGAAAAATGGTGAGACAAAGAAGAAGACAGAGAAAAAGAAGAACGTTGGAGTTGCTCTCAAATCCACAAAAGATAAGAGTGATTCTGATGATGATGATGATGATGAAGAGATTACATTATTTGACAAACTATTTAGAAAACTAATTAAGCCCAACAGAGGAAGAAAATTCAAACGAAATGAAGGCTTCAAAAATGAACTAAATGAGAAGGACCCAATCATTTTCTATGAATACAAAAAGCCTGGGCATGTCAAATATGATTGCTCGCAATTAAAGAAAAAGGGTCAATCAAAGAAGAAGCACAAGGCACACGTGGCTACTTGGAGCGATAATGATGAATCATCAAATGAAGAGGAACAAGAAGTAGTTAACTTATGCTTGATGGCCACCGGGGAAGATTCTCAGGTAACCTCTAACTCATTTGATTTATAAGATTATTCTTATTATGAGTTATTAGAGGAATACAATGGGTTAACTTCGGATTTTGAGAAATTATTTTCAAAATACAAGAAAGACATTTCAAAATTGAAAAACGAAAATAATCTTATATCCAAGACCAACAATGATCTTGAAAGTAAAATTAAAGAATTGCAAATCAAAATCGAAAATTTTGAAAAGAAAAATTATGATTTGTATAATTTACTTTCAAGAGTTCATGATGATCATCAAAAGAAAATTGATGATCTTAAAGATTCTTTCAATAGAGTTGGACCAAAACATTTTAAAAATGAGAAAATTCAAAATCCAACTATATTAGAAAGAATTTTAAAAACTACAATCATAGATGTCCCCAAAGAACCTCTAATGGAAAAATCGTTAGAAGTATATGGGTCCCTGAAGAACTCAATACTACTAAAGATAAGGATATCCTAAATAAATGGATACCCAAGGGGACTAGAATTTTAGAGACTAATGAATATGGACCCAAAAGAATTTGGGTACCAAAAATTAGAAATTAATCTATGTTTGTAGGAAAAGGAGCATTGCTACAAGGCACAAAATACAAGTTCAAATTCATGGTTCCTTGATAGTGGATACTCAAGACACATGACCAGAGACAAGAGCCGGTTTATAGAGCTTAACGACAAAAATGGAGGAGTGGTAACCTTTGGTGACAACTCAAAAGGTTACATTGAAGGTATAGGTACTATAGGTAATACCTCTTCCACACAAATAGAAAAAAGTATTATATGTGAATGGGTTAAAGCATAATCTATTGAGTTAGTTAATTATGCGATAAAGGATACAATGTCTTATTTGAACCAAATGGTTGTAAAATTATTGACATTGCATCTAATCGGATTATGCTTATTGTTCATTGAATAGAAAAGATATACATGATGCATTTAGATTCTATTAATATGACTAATTTGTGCCTAGTTGCTAAGGATGAACATGATAATTAGTTATGGCATAGGAGACTAGGTCACACTAGCATGAGTTTTTTACAAAAACTAATTCAAGGAGATTTACTAAGAGGTTTGCCAAAGTTAAAATTTGATAAAGATAAAATCTGTGATGCATACTCAAAAGGAAAACAAAAGAACGTTTCCTTTAAATCCATTAATGATGTATCCACTAATAGAGTATTACAATTATCCATATCAATCTTTTTGGGCCAATTAGGACTACTAGTTTGGGTGGAAAACAATATGGTTTTGTATTAGTAGATGACTATTCTAGATATACTTGGGTTCTATTCTTAAGTAGTAAAGATGAAGCATTAGAAAATTTCATCACGTTTTCAAAAGTAATCCAAAACGAAAAAGGTTACTCCATTTCTAGTGTTAGGAGTGATCATGGTACTGAATTTGACTGATTTTTGTAATTCAAATGGGATTAGTCATAATTTTTCAGAACCTAGACCCCCTCAACAAAATGGAGTTATTGAGAGGAAAAATCAAACTTTAGAAGAAATGGCTAGAATCATGCTTTGTGAAAACAATTTGCCAAAATATTTTTGGGTGGAAGCCACAAATACCTCTTATTAAGTTATAAATCGAGTAATGATTATGCTTATTCTGAAGAAAACTCCATATGAAATTTTCAAAAATAAAAAGCCTAACATTAGTTATTTTCATTATTTTTGATGCAAATGTTTTGTTTTAAACAACGGTAAAGACAATCTTTGTAAATTTGATGCTATAAGTGGTGACGGAATTTTTCTGGGTTATTCATTAAATTCTAAAGCTTATCGAGTATTTAATAAAAGAAATTTAGTGGTAGAAGAGACTATACATGTTGTTTTCGATGATAATCCCCTTCTGAGGAAGGATTCTTGTGTTGATGACGATGTAGGTATTATAAATGCATATGACGTTGGAGAATCATTATCAAAGGACAAAGTGAAGGAAGAGGAAACTCAAGATGCTGTCAAGAATCTAGCCATTGAAGAAAATGAAGTCTCTTACCCAAGAGAATACAACTACGTCAAGGATGGTGAAATTATAGGTGATCCATCCAAAGGGACAACTACGTCAAGGATGGTGAAATTATAGGTGATCCATCCAAAGGGGAAACTACTCGATATTCACTTAGAAATGTATGTAATTATGTTGCATTTATCTCATGCATAGAGACTAAGAATATCCAAGAAGAATTAAATGATGAAAACTGGATTATGACTATGCAAGAAGAGTTAAATCAATTTGAGAGAAGTAAAGTATGGATATTAGTTGAAAGGCCTAGTAATAAATCTACTGTAGGTACTAAATGGGTGTTTAGGAACAAACTCGATGAAAGTGGTAATATAGTGAGGAACAAGGCTAGACTTGTTGCTCAAGGCTATACTCAAGAAGAAGGCATAGACTATGATGAAACATATGCTCCCGTAGCTAGGATGGAAGTAATAAGAATGTTATTAGCATTTGCATGTTTCAATGAATTTAAATTATATCAAATGGATGTTAAAAGTTCATTTTTAAATGGTTTTATAAAATAAGAAGTGTATGTGGAACAACCTCCTGGTTTTGAAGATTCAGAATTTCCAAATCATGTTTTTAAATTGACAAAAGCTTTATATGGTTTAAAACAAGCTCCTAGAGATTGGTATGAAAGATTGTCAAACTTTTTAACTGAAAAAGTTTTTTCAAAAGGGAAGGTTGACACTACATTGTTTTTAAAGCGAAAAGGTAAAGATTTATTAGTAGTCCAAATTTATGTTGATGATATAATATTTGGTTATACTAATGATGCTCTTTGCCAAGAATTTTCTAAGCTAATGCATAGTGAATTTGAGATGAACATGATGGGGGAGCATTCATTTTTCTTGGGGCTCCAAATCAAGCAAAGAAAAGATGACATCTTCATCATTCAAGCAAAATACGTCAAGGATATGCTCAAGAAATTTGGCTTTGAAAATGTCAAAACCCAAGCTACTCCAATGAGTTCATCTACAAAGTTTGATAAAGATGAATGAGGTAAATGTGTAGATGTTAAACTTTATAGGTCTATGATTGGCTCTTTGCTTTATCTAACCACGAGTAGACCGAATATTATGTTTAGTGTTTACTTATGTGCTAGATTTCAATCATGCCCTAAGGAATCACATCTAAAAGCCATTAAGTGAATCTTTAGATACCTTAAGGACACTCCTAGTTTAGGACTTTGGTATCCCAGAGACTCCATCTTTTTGCTTGCATTCCTTCTCTAATGCGGATTATGGAGATGCAAAATAGATAGAAAAAGCACCTCTGGTACTTGTCAATTCATAGGAAATATGTTAAATTCATTGTTTTCAAAGAAACAAAATAATGTTGCATTATCTACCACTGAAGCGGAATACATTTCAGCCGGTAGTTGTTGTGCACATGTTTTATGGATGAAACAACAACTTTTAGATTATGGAATTAAAATTGGTATAATACCTATCAAGTGTGACAATACTAGTGCTATTTGTCTCACTAAAAATCCCATCCAACACTCTAAAACTAAGCACATTGAAATTATACATCATTTCATTAGAGATCATGTCACAAAAGGATATATAGTTCTAGAATTTGTTGACACTTTGCATCAAATAGCTGATATTTTTACAAAACCTTTAGATAAAGAAAGATTTTGGACACTTATGAGAGAATTAAGTTTAACTGAATTATCTTGACTTAGTGTTTAGAGTAATTTTAGCACTTTTAATTAGCAAGTGAAAAATGCTTATAAAAATGACATTTTTGATTGCATTCTATGCTAATAGTTAGGGGGAGTTTATGATCTTTGATGAAAATTAATAATATGTTCAAATAAAATTTAAAGGTAGATTTGATTGATTGAACATATTTAATTTTTGAAATATGAGTTGCCAATACCACTAGAGCAAATTAATTTAACATTCTAAGTGTTTAAAAATAGATTTTGACATTTTTGTGCAAAGTGTATCGATACCTAGGTATCGATACCCCTTGCTATGTACCTAGGTATCGATACATCCTGATTGTGTACCGATATACCCTAGGGGTACCGATACCCCTGTTCGATTTTTGGCTTTAAATCCCTAAAAATTACATTTTATCAAGTTCATAAAACCCCAAACACTCCACCGGTCGCACTCTCTCAACCCAAATCTCCATTTTTGCTTAAAATCAACGAAGTTAGTTGGAATTCAACTCGTTTTTAACATATAATCCTGCTAGCGTCAACAAATTAGTGCAAACATCAATACATCCCACTCAAATTCAAAATTTTCAAGGTAAACTTTTCTAAAATATTATTTTATTAATTTTTAAACATATGACTAGTTTTAGTTAGTTATAGTTCGAATTTTATATCGGGCATTTGTTAGATTGTAGTTTTGAACTAGAATCTACAACTAATTTCATCAAAAACACATTATTTCTTCAATTTGTTTAAAATTTTTGAAAAAATGTTTTGTTTTTAAATTGTTGTTTCTGATTTAATTATGTTATTTTGAAAACTATATAATGATTTTCAAACTTAGTTTTTCAAATAGTTTTCAAAATTTCCCATTAGGATACTATTTAGAGAACCTTAAATATTGAGGACTCATAGAGAGTTTTGGGATTGATATTGTTGCATACATGTATTTTTCAAATTGTAGGCATTCCTTATCTCATTCCGATTTAAACCATGTCTCATTCCAAATGGCCTAGCACTTCGTCTAGTAGGTCAAACCAACCTCCAAACCAACCTCCTATTCCACCTCCAAATCCAAACCCAAATGACCCTAAGATGATAATTAGGAATTCATGTTTTAACAAACCTGGCCGTCGGGAAAATCTCTACACTAGGTTTGTTTACCTATTCGATTCCTATAACATCCGGGAATAATGTATCCCTTCTATTCAAGCTATGATTGATATGAACTTTAGATATCTTCCTACCCTTCAAACTTAGAAATTTGATAAACTTTTTCAGCTTCAACCTGTCGTTTATCACCAACTCGTCCGCATTTTCTATTTCAATACGGGTTGTGTACAAAACGAGTCACAAATTGGCACTGTCAGTATTCGATCTTATCTTTTAGGACAATACATTCACATTGAATTCGACTTAATCGCTAGGATATTTGGTTTCGATAATGTTGGTTTAGATAACGAGAATGAAATTGTAGCTACCCTTTATAAAGCCAATGCAAGTGTGAGTACATTATCATATCACCACGAGCGTTTTCTTCACTTGATCATCTATTGGTGGTATAGACCATCTAGAGGTCAATATTTTACTCCTAGAGCACATGAACTTTGGTGGATACATTGTATCCAAAACAATAAGAAAATAAATCTGCCACAGATTATTTTTACTGAACTAGTCAAAACCGTAAACAACGTCCCATCTAAACACGTCGAAACCTTAGTTTACGTTTGTCTTCTTAGTAATTTCTTTATCAAATCTAATCTTAGGGTCCAGCTTGATGTAACCATCCCTCTTAAAAGCCAAATAAATCTCAAAACATTGCGTAAATCAGGATGGTCCAGGCATAAAGATCAATGGGATTGATCAACCCAGAAAACACCAGGCACAAGCTCTTCACGGTTGTTCCGGTGCCGGCTGATGGTCTAGAGCTAGATGAACTTCTACAGGATGTCGATGATCCCGCTAATCTGCCCAAGATGATCCAGTCGACCAAGATAATTCGATAGAGTCCCACTTAACTACTATGGGGACTCAACAATTGGAGAACCAACGGGAGATGCGAGTTAACAACGAAGCAATGAATTATCGATTCAATGCTATGGACGACAGACTCAATGCACTCACACTCGATATGGCTGCTCTACGAGCACATTTTTCTCCTCCTAACCCACCAATAGATGACTAAACCTTACCTTGCTTAGTTTTCATAGGTTGAATTTGAACTTATTGTTAAAACATTTTGAATGTTTTGGGTTTTTGGGTTTTGGATATGTTTGTTTGAATGGTTTGAATGTTTAATTTGAATTTTATGTTAAATTATGTATCATTTACATATTATATATCAAATGACTAATTCCCAATTTACATATTATTTATGAATATTGTTTATGGACTAATGGCTAACAAATTCTCTTGATTGTGATCTTAGCAGCTATAGCTATATCTATATAAATCAATTGGTTATTTTCTTTAAGACCTTGTTTAAAACGTTTTTCATAGAGTCTTTTTGATTTAACAAAAAAGGGGAGAATAAAGTAAGGGGGATTGATTTTTAATTTTTCAAAATTGATTTCAAAAATGCTTTTCAAAAAGAAAATCTTAAAATTACTAAAATGTTTTGTTATATCAAAAAGGAGGAGATTGTTGAAATCATTTTGATGTTTCGATATAACAAATAAAGTGTAAATGAATTTTAAGATTTTATATTCAATTTCAAAAATAATATTCAATTAAAATAATCAAATATAAAAAATATTACTCCAAGTTTTTAAATGTCAATTTTACTCCTTACTTAAGTGTAAAATTGTGTTCCAATCTTAAAATATTTTTGAAACAATTTTTACAAAGTATATCGAACCATAATCGAGCCGAAAATAAGTTTTATAAAGGAGGTACTGATACACTCCTAGATGTACCGATACACCCAAATTTCGAATAAAATAAGGGTACTGATACATAGAAGATGTACCGATACACTCTAGGCTCTGAAAAACATCGAATGTAATTAGTGTACCGATACCCCTGGGATGTATCGATACACTTGGTCAAATAACGGTCAAATTTTTTGAATTTTACACTGAGTGTACCGATACCCTTTGATGGTGTACCGATATACCTACGTTTCCAACATATTTTTTAAATGGAAAACATACAACAACGTCTCTATTGACTTCACCAATGATCCCCAACGTTCATAATGATCCAAGGTATATTTAAACAAGTTCTGATGCCATTGATCAACAAGAATTAAGAGAGAATCAAAGAGAAAGCCTTAAACATCAAGTTTGAGCAATTCAAGCCCTATTTCCGTTCAATATTCATTTTGCTTTCAAGAACACCATTTGTGCTCAGTTGTATTTATGCTTGAGTGTACTAGAATTGTGCAAGCATCTTGCCTTGAGAGGTTTTTCTTTAAGTTTGCGAAATTTATAATTCTCTCTTTGGGAGAGAGTGTTCTTAAGAATTTGGGGTATAATTCTTGAGGGATTTGTAAGGTTACTCTTTATCCTCAAAAGAAATACAAATTAGTGAATTTGTGGAAAATCCTTGGTGTGGATGGCTAAGGTAGTGGACGTAGACTTTGGTTGAGAAACTCGAACCACTCTAAATCGTTGTGCAAATCATTTCAATTTTCTATAAAAGCTTCCACATAAATTTTTATTGCCAATTCAACCCCTCTTGGCTGATTCATCCGATCGATTAACTCAATAGTAGGATGTTTACTTATGATTTTCGCATGAAAAATGAGAAAGCAATTTTCAAAGTTTTTCATTTAATGTTCTAGAAAATTAAATTATTGAAAAGAAAGAAAGTGATTTTCAAAGTTTCTTAGCCAGTAAATAATTTCCCAGGAATTTTTAAATCCTTCAGGTCATCTGTCAGTCTTTCGAGCATAATGTTTAAATCTTTCGGGTCATTTTTTAGTCTTTCAAGCAAGATGATAAGTCCTTAAGGCCATCCATCAAACCTTTGGGTAGGATGTTTACATATGATTTTCACATGAAAATGAGAAAGTGATTTTTTCAAAGTTTCTTACCCAGCAAATAATTTCCCATGAATTTGTAAATCCTTCGGGTCATCTGTCAGTCTTTCAAGCATGATGCTTAAATCATTCGGGTCATCTGTTAGTCTTTTGAGTAAGATGATAAGTCTTTAGGGACATCCTTCAAAACTTTGGGGTAGGATGTTTACACTCTTTATTTCCTAGTAAAAAGAAGTCAATTACAGTCTTCACGAAAGAGTAGTGAAACAGGAACAGATCAAAAGTTCGATCTCCACGGAAGAATAGTGGAACAAATTTTTATTAAACTATGGAGTCAACTAGACAAAAACTTATTATCTTTTGTTGTCTCTGCTCTATTCTTGTTGACACAAGAATCAACAAAGAGGGGCAGCTGTCGACACTAGTTTTTGTCTGTTTCTATTATTTATTATATATGTTATTATTATATATTATTATTAATATTATTATTATTAAATAATATTATAAAGCCCAATAAAATAAATCGGGGCCCAATATTACAAATATAACTTGGAGGCCCATTTACAAGTAAAGACTCGGATCCTACCCAGTTAACCAGAGACAAATACAAACCTGGAGTCCTAGAAGTAGATCCGACACGGAGGCCCAACAGACTCGATCCAGGCTCGAGAAGCCCAAACCCGTTTAGGGTTTTATGCTCACCAGCACGAACCGCCGGCATCCTCAGCCCTCTGACTAAAGAAGATCCAATGGCCCATATTTTTCCAACAACAACCCTAGGATATCATTACTACCATAGGGCTATTCCGACCGATGATCTACAACCGTCTAGATACTCCAACCATCGGCTTCCATGACATCACCGACTCAATGGAAGTCTCCAGAAGATTAACATCAACCACACACCTCATCGTTTCTAAGGTGAGTCACCACCGTAGGTCCGGTGACTCACCAGATTTCATCATTATGAGTTGTATCACATGTCCTATAAATAAGACCAATCGTATAAGAAGAAGAGGGAGACAGATGAGAGCAAGCAAGGGACATCAACTAAAGATAGAGAGAGATACACAATAACAAGCAACAAAGAAACAAACTAAGCAAGAAAAAGATAAGAGAGTGAAGAAGCTTGCCATCGTCAAAGTTTGAACGTCGTCGGAAAGTTGAGAAAACCAAAGGTAAAATCTTAGATCTCCGTCAATTGGAAGGTTTTTAGAGAAAAAGAATGGTAGATTCGGGTTAAGGGTGTTATGATCTACATTTTGGGATAGTTTATGAAATTCTAGCCACTGTGGGTGGTGGCCGACAGTGGTTGTCGGCGGTCGACCAGTGGTCGGCTCTTCCTCCAGTGATCAAGCTTAGAGATATGCTAGAGCATCTCATCATTCTCTCTTTTTAGAGAGAGAATAAAATTAAAAAAATGAAATAAGTGAGGCCCTTTGGGCTGAATCTGGGTCATATACACCCTCACTGTACGACGTCGTTTTAGGGGAGGGTGTCTTTGTAATTTTTGTATGGGTAAATTAAACGTGAGGTCCTTCTAGTTTTATAATCTCACATTATGATAATCAAAATCAGGTTTTGCACGTTTCAATTTGATTTTTGCATTTTATTTTGTTATATTTTAGTCTATATTTATATATTTATATATATTTAGGGTAAAATTCATATTTTCTCCTTTATATTTTTATAATTTATATTTTAATCCTGCATTATTATATATGGTTAAATTACATTAGTAATGCATAGTTTTAATAATATTTTGAATTAGAGACTATAGTTTTATTATTTTACAATTTAGTCACCCTACTCTAATATCTTTTATTTTTTTATATTATTATTATTATTATATTTATATTTTAGTACATAAAGTATGAAATAATTTGCATATAATAGCGTATAATTATGATTCTTATATTTTAATTATTATTTTATATATGTTTATTTAAGTTGTAATATTTCATACAATAGATAATTAAATATCTTATTAATTAATTAGAAGGGTATTTTAAAATGGTTATTGGTGTGAAATAATATTCCTATTATTTTTATATAAATTTAAAATTAAATACAAATTTATAAATTTATTGCAAAGACTAATTAATTAATAAACACCAGTACCAATTTTTGGCCGCTGTTGGGGTGCTAATCCTTCCCTACACGTAATCGACTCTTAAACTTATTTTCGGGTAAGAAGACCTCTTTGTGTTATTTTAATAATATTCTTAGGAATTTTATTAAAATAACATTTTGGTGACCAATCTCACCACATTAAAAGATTGGTGGCGACTCTACAATTTAGTGTTTTATCTGATTCAAGGAAGATAAACACTTACTTTTTTGAGACTAGTTACACTTTGGTGTACTATTTGCACTCTCCGTCGCCTGGCAGAGAAACGTCTCGACAATTCCATTAACAAGAAATCATAAACCTATGTTACCAAAACCTTTTTTAATCAAATGTGATTACAAAGTTGTATATATTCTAAATACTCTCAATCGTTGGTGTTTCAACTCGTGACCTCTAGGAACAATAACGATTCATTTAACGATTAAAATAAGTTGGTTCATGCCAGGTCACCAAAACTTGACTTCAATAATTGGGTCAAAGTATATCTAATTGACATTAAAGCAATGTTATTATTTTTAAACATTAAGCTATTTTTAAAATTCTTATAGCACGAATCAAACAACCTCGGTGGTAAAAGAATTGTTGTTATTCCTTAAGGTCCCATTTTCAAGCACAAGTAATGTCAGTAATGTAAATGTTTAATGTCAAATGATAGGGGTTATCTTTAAACATATATTATCTTGTACTTACCCCAAATTACTATAAAAAATTATTCGAAAATAAACTAATTGACACTAATTTTTTCCTCTTTAAAACCCTAAATGTTATGTATTTGTTCCTTACTTTTTAATGACAGGTGACGACATTAGTTTTAGTGTTGGTTGTTGTCGTCAGTATTTTTTGTTTTTATATTATACCTTTGTTTTTCTTTATTTTTTTATTTTTTAATAACTTTGTCTTTATGACACTTTTTTCTTTACCTTTTGACACGTTTCTGGTCGCTTGTTTATTGTTTTCATCTATTTTTTATTAGGAATGGATTTAACATCGCCAAGACTGATGAAGATGATACTTATTTGTTATCATGTTGATCTTCTTTAATTTGGACCCTCGTATTGGATTTGGATGCGCGATTCACTTTCTTGGATAGTTTTCTCACATTGCTCAACTTTGATTTTCCATTTTTATGGTCTTTCAGTAGCTTGATTATCTCTGTGGTTTGTTTTCTTATTTGGTCAGATCTATTTGTATCTATCTTTTGTTCGAGATTTTAGTTAGGTTTCTTTATTTTTTTTCCTTATATAGTCATTGTATAAGTAACCACTTAATCTAATATGAATACTCTATGTGGGTTAACACCTAAATGAGTGAGGATGTAAAGGTGGAGGCCCTCCCTAAATCTTCTACATTGATGGTAATCTAAATAAATCTACTCTGGTGCATACTTACTCAGCCTGAGAAACTATCTCTCATATTCCATTACCAAGCTGTCCCCCTAATTCATATGGAGGAATTGATTCCTCAGGTTATCCACATGAGATTTCCCAATATACTTCTCTATGAACTTCGATAAGAAAAGCTCCCACATCAAATTCTCTAGCTCTAAAGCTCACTCAATTATCTCCCATCATTCGATGGTGTCACCCTTTAATAGGGAGGTGACACGCTCCAAGTTACCCTCAAGGGTCAAATATAACTGCCTAAGTGTGTGGAGGGTCTCTCTAAGCCATTGATCCACTATGACAAGATCATCATCCCCTAAGCCAAATAAATTGGTAGTTCTATACCAGTGTGGACACTCTACCGGAGACTTCTGAGGTGGTACTACTAGAGGGGCTGGAGGTGTAGGTAGGGGAGGTAGCACGGTTGAATTTTTATGTATAGCTCCATAGACCCCAGCATCTCCCAAAAACCTACGAATTCATCTCCAGAGTCACTTGCTAAGGAGGCATAACTCACTACTCTATGCTCTTGACTCGAGACTGAATCAACGTCCATAATTCTATTATGAAATAATAAGGAAAAAAGAGGGTCATTATAACTATTCCAAATAAAAATTACATCTCAATGTTATAGGGATATGTACATATATATACTTTTTACTGACTCTAACATGAAGATCATAGGAACGACTAAACATGGACTCTCTGAAACCACTAAATGTAACATCCTAATCTAGTACTACCTGAAGATCAATATACTAAGGTGTCATCCAGACCACCTGAGTTGCCGACCCAAGTTGTCATTTCAATTTTTCAACTTGAGACCTCCTTTGGTTTCAAGACACCCTTTGTAGGTTTTCATTTTGAACCCCTCTTTATTTCATTCTTCCATTTTTTTCCAAATTATGCATTAAATATTTTCTTAAAAAATGGAAATAAAAAATTAATCTTGGTGTACATAACGTAGGTCATGACACATGGTTATGAAATAAAGGGATAAGTAGGTTTAAACATTTGTTTAAAGGTGATTACACCAAGGATTAATGCATTCATTCATGTTTTTTTTAATATGCATCATCATATGCTTTTCTTTCTTTTTTTGGATCATTTTAGACTGTCCGCTTGTGGGTTTTCATCCAAGAAGTCATTTTTATTGATAATATGGATCTTTGAACCAACTTTAGTTGACCAACATTATGGTTTTAGATCCCTTCATTTGTACGAATGTTTGCATGTTCTCCTTTTTGTTCTTGTTTACTTGTTGAATTCGAGACATCAATCTGATTCAAGTATAAGTTACTTTTCATATTTGAAACATCTCTTATCACTCTTGGTTTGATTTGAATCTTTAAACATATCGTATCTGGTCAACTTGGAGGTATTTTTTGTTGATTATCTTCACTCAGGTGAGTAGATTTTCCTTCATTTTACCCCCAATATTGGGTGATCCTTGGTTAGGGTTAGCTGCAAAGAGAAAAATATTTACGCTCAAATGGACATCAATGGATATATTTTATCTTTTGTGATAGAATAGTGAAACAAGATAGTTCATCATTTCATACATCAAAATCATTGTGAAAAGGTATCCTAATGGGGATAAATGTTCAAAAATAATTTTTTTATGTAAAAAAAAGTCATTAATGCATGACGACTGTTAATTGTTTTTTATTTTTTATCCCAATTATTTGTGTTGATTCTTACTCTCTTGTAATATTGTTCAATGTCATTTGGATGGTGCGATCTGAAGGGCTCCATGTGAAGTTTGTGTCTTTCAATATTGGCCACCAAAGTGTTTTGAGTCTCATTCATCTAAGGTTTTGTTTGCACTAATTTGCATTATAGCTTGATTGGTAGTTTATAGACTACCATGTCTGTGTCTAGCCTTGGAATATCTTGATACGACCACGCAAAACATCTTTGTATTCTCTTAGTAACTTGATAAGACCTTATTGTGCTTCAAAATAACGAGTTGTGTCGATCTTAAACTCATTCTTTTCTTCATCAGATTCCAAGATTTCGATATTTTCTTTATAAGGCATAATTTGTTTATCCTCCCTTTTCACCATTTTCAATAACTCATATGGCAAGTCACATTCTTCCTCATCTTCACACTCATCAATTTTCCAAGACACACAGATCGCTCGAAATAATTCTTCATGTCAAACTCATTGTTATCCCCATCATAAATATCTCACGTCATGAATAAAAGTAAGGGAAAATACATATATAAATTTGAGATAAACTATCTCACATAAAAGTAGAAATGAATATACACACACAAAGAATTAATAAGTATAGAAGATGCTTGCAGATAAAAATTTGGAATACATTTTTTATTAAACCTAAATAAAAATAGTTTATTCACTCTAAAAAATATCACCATCACCATGGGTATGAGCAATTAGGGAAAGTTTGAGTATTACTCTGAAAAAGGTTTGAAAACATCTTTAATGCCATCTTCCAGTGTGGCATTAACGCTAACTTCTCCATGATTAGAGGGAGGATTCTAAACTACATTGTGTGAGTTTGTGGAATGAAATGAATCTAGTTCTTACTCCACATTATTTGGATGAACCTTTTCAAAGGGTGGCAGTTTTCAATAGAATGCCTTAGGTACTAATGAAAGTTTCCAACTGTAATTACCAACTTTGGTGCGGGTTGCGCCACTACTCCTTCAAATACTTCTACCCCAAGGATATTTGCAAAGTTCAATCCAGCTAGTTTTTTCTATTATATGGTTAACCAAGGAAGATTGATCTTGCGCAATGGATTCTAGAGAAGTTTTTTTTTGGTTTTGGACCATGTCCTGTTACAGTTTCAACAAATCAACTTCTAATTTGGATAATCTTTGTTCGATTTCCTTTGATTAGATTGAGCGTTGTGATGATGTGGTGGGTCCAGTGCTTGTCCCTTTTTTTCCACGAATAAACAATCTTTAACGGTCATTTATGTTTTAATAATGAATGCATATTAAGATGCAAAATGTAAGTTATATGATGCATGTATCAAGGTTTTTGAGGCATTAATCCCAAAAGTGTATGTCATAAAAAGTAAGCTTCATTCGAATAAAAGTGTTATTACAATGAAACTAAACACATTTTACAGGTAAATTTTTGCTAGATCTTCTAAACATTAGGTAGCTTCTAGCAGGTTGACAAGTCTTCTCGCCTTATTGGTCTCTAGATGAATACCTTGTCTCACTGTCCTAGCTTCTCTTGCCAAGCTATTATCTTGTGAATCTGATTTAAGAACTATCAGATGATTGTTTCTCATGCCTTCACTTTCTGTTGGGCCTCTTCCCAACAAAATTGGCATTGTATACTTCCATCATACAAAACTATATGGAGCTCACTAGTCTTCTTATTGTATCCTTTCATGATGCTCTGCACTTTTTTTAGGACTTCACGTTTAATGTTTTCTTGTTCCTTGTGCATATAGAGATACCTATTTAATTTCATCATCTTTTTGTTTGACTAGATCTACTCCCGTAATCTTTTAGGTTTGAAATATATCTGATATGTCTAGACTCTTTTATAGTTTAATCCCTAAAATTTTGGTTAGTGACCAAAATATAAATTAAGAAAGTTTAGTAGCAAATTATAAAGTTAGAAAAGTTCAAGGATCAAAAAGAAAATTTTCCAAAAATTTAGAGACCAAATGTGTAATTTCCAAAAGTTATGTAGTTTGGCCCCATAAATGAATAATTTAACCTAAAAAATATGTTTCAATGAGAATCAGATTTTTTATATTGAATTTATGATTAAAAACTAAAAAATGTTTTGAAGTTCGATAAAATTCAATAAATCGGATCGAATAAAAATTTTGAGAAAATTTGAAGGTCAATAAAGTAAGTTTATAAATATTATTTCCACATGTTAAAATTGTGGAAAATAATATGGAATATTTGATTTGATAATTTATTTCCATATTCAATTTAGACCGTTGGATGAAAAAGTCAAGATTGATTTTTTTTTTTAAATTGGCAAGGGCAAAGTTGTAAAGGAAAAATTATTTGTTTATATTTGACTTTATAAGGATGATAAGGGTTATGTGGCTTGGTATGAAGGAAAATATCAAGTTTCATTAATGGTAAAATGGACATTTCTCATTAAATGAATTTTATATTCATTTAATTTTAAATACATGAGAAATTAACATGAAATTAAGAAGAAATTTCATGAGACCAAGCCAATGTCAGCTCCATTTCGTGCTCCCCATGAGCTAGGTAAGAGAAATTTTATTTTTTATTTTTGAGCAATTTCCTTTGGATTTTGGATTAAGTCGTGAAATAGAAAAGTGTTCTATTAAAAAACGCTAACATTTGGTACCTTTATTTAATGCTAATCTTGCTTGTGTCCCAAGATCCCAAATTCTAGCGTTTATGTTCATATTAGGGTTTAAGGAATTGATGATGGATTTTTGAAGTTTTTGAGGTTGTAGAATAACTTCCTAGCTTGTTTGATGATTAAATCATGATCAAACCTCCTAGAAACGTATTTGTTAATTTCGACCAAACCCTAAAATTAAGGGAAGTTTATGTTATGATGAAATTTGTTTATAACTTTGATTGTATAGATTTTATAAGGTTGAATAGAGGTTGATTTCATGCTCGAATCAGATCAAAATTGAATAAAATCATGAAAACCCTAATCTTGAAAATAGAAAGCATTCAACCTTGACTATAGAGGATGAGAAACATAATAGGAAAATTATGTAGGGAATGGAAACGATGTAGGAAGTATTTTACAAGCCTTAGAAAATTTGTAAACCATTTTGTAAATTTATAAAAGTTGGGGGACTAATTGATAATTATAGAAAAGTTATGGGTCATTAAGTTGTGGATCATTGAGTAATGGTTCAATAGTTGATGTACTATGCTGGAAATTAATGTTTTAGAGTTAAAATTGATGTTAGAATGTTAAATTGGATTATTTTGGAAAGTTGGTAAAAGTTGAGGTGCAAATCACAAATATGGAGAAGTTGGGAACTTAAGTTAAATGTTATGTGAAATTTGGTTAAAAAAGAATTTTATTGGTCAATTAGAAGTTTTCAGGTCAACATTTACGTTCTGACATGGAATTAGTATCAAATGAGCATCAGAAGATTTTTAGGAATTTAATTTCTAATGTGTGCCAATGTTATTAAGATTCTAACATGTGGTTTGAATTTTTATATGTTTTGTAATGATGCTCATTTATATTGTGGTTTGAATTTTTATATGTTATGTTATCAAACAAACATTGATTTACGATGAGCTCCTAAATGTTATGTGATTTGTGATTCATGCATATATGTGCATTTAGTGAGCTAATAGAGTTAGTGAACAAGGCAAAAATTCAAATTGGTGAAGTATGCCCAAAAATTAATTTATGGACAGTAAGTTCAGAAAATCACCGTAAAGTCTAAAAAATGATTAGAGGGTGATTTTTATACTATTGGATTCGTATATCAGTCTAGTTTTTTATAAAAATAAAACAGAAAATTATTTAGAGTTGTATACAAGAAGATATGATTTTTTAAACGAGGATAGGACAAAACACATAGCAGCAGATTCTGCTCAAAACATATTTTGTGGGTCAAATTTGAAAATTCACCATAAATTATATAAATTGAATTAGGAGGTTATATTGATAGATTTTTATTCAAGTCTAGTTTCCATTGGTATAAACAAAATAATTTTTGAGTGTGTAGATTAAAACAAAGTAATATTTCTTTGAAGGTAGTGCAAATTGCCAAGATATAAAATTTTGATAAATTTTGGGTTAAAACAAAATTGAAAGCAAATAATTAAGTTAAAGCTTAGTGAGACTTATATTTGGACTTGTACATAATGTCAAAATGAGTGAAATACATGCATAACATTATACATGGATGTTTTACACATCATCGAGTAGGACTTGCGACGAGTCTAACTTATTTATATTGGCATAATATTTATGTCATTTATCATATATCAGACATGTTCTGAATATTTCAAAGGCTGAATATTAAATACATTGATCACTGGTTATTATATATGTGGTTTTTCATGAATATATATATGATGTTTATTACGAATGTTATTTCGGGATGAACTGCCCAGTGCTAAATTAAATTGATAGACATTACCATGAAAGAAACAAAGATAGACTATATGCCCAAGTAAGTCATTGAAGGGCAGGGTATAATTGGCATGCCATAGAGTCTAGCCGTTGCATAATCAGAATAACCCTTGTGTGCAATGAAATTTAGTGCAGCACTATAGTGTGTAAGGACACTAAGTGCATATGGTAGGTACGACCTTATGTGTATTGTCACTATAGTGTTTAAGGAAAATTGGTGCAACTCTATAGTATGTATGGACACACATGGCACCTTTGGCTTAAATACCCATGGTCTTAATAGGTTTACTTTTGGGCTATGGTTTATTGGTTAATAAATGATAAACAAGCAAATAAGCTTATGAACATATGGAATAAATGGCAAGTATATTGGTAAGAAATATTTATATCAGTTTATATCATGTTAGTATATAGTAACATGGTTGGAAATCTATTAGAGTGAGCATAATGCACTGAATATTGTAACTCATTATATTTATGTGTTGCATTGCTTTAAATATTTCTATGATTACCTCACTAATTGTATAGTTATTGTGTGACGATTTTCACACACGTGGTAAAAGAAAGCGAGAGGAGTAAGGAGGTGAGCTTGGCATCAATCACCAAGGGATAATTACAGGTAACAATGATGACATCCTATTGTGTTCTAAATTTTCTAGCTGGCATGTATACGAGTAAGAAATATTTGGAAATTTATAAATATAGTTGGTAATTAATATAATTAATAGTTTGAATAAAAATTTTGATATTAAACTATGTTTTAAATATTAATTGATTGGTTGTTAATCATACAATTATAGATAATTTTATTTATTATATGAAACAAAGCAAACATGTCTGTTAATGCCTGAAACAAGATTTGAAATAGAAGTTGAAATGTTATAATTTGATTTTCTATGGTTAACTATTTTAAAATATATATGGTTACAAATATGGAATCTGTGGAAGAAACAAAATTTTTACTATTTTAGGCATTTGATGTGATATATTTAACTCGTAAAAGTACAATATATGGTTTAAGGGTGTACATAGTGCACCAAAGTTGTGGTTTCCTCGATAGTGGGAATCCTATCTTTTTGTTAAAAAGTGAAGCAATTGTTTATGGGTTCCAGAGATAAACTAAAGTCTCATCCGTTTTGACATAGAGCAGGTGTCCGATGTCACCATAACATTGATAGAACTTTTGCCTTTTCTCATTCTTCAAATCTTCCCACACATTTCGCAGCTCATGGGCTTCATTTTTTGTAATACGCTAAATTTTAGTTAGAGACCAAAGCATAATTTTTGAAAGTTTAGTTGTTAAAGTATAAATTTGGGAAAAGTTAGGGAATTAGAATTTTGATTCGGAAATTATGTTAAAAGCTTTAAAGTGTTAAAGTTTGGTGAAAATTTGGTAAATCAGATCGAATAGAAATTTGAGAAAATTTGAAGTTTGGATCTTTTCTCATTTAATATACAATGATTTGTTAAGATTGAAAATGGTTAAGATTGTACATATACATTGGTTGTTAGATGAATATTGACGTTTGAAACTTTCATATTATAGATAGAGACCAATTTGAGACAATCTGATATATCTTACAAATTTTAGGTGTTGCATTGATTTTAAAAATGTTTGTTTCCCGTATAATATACCCATACAGATTATAGATGTCACATGATTTTCTAAAAACATTTCCCAACTCCAAAGGTTATTTACAAAATTCTTTTCTCAAATTGGTAATTGATAATATAAAAATACTATCTCAAGTAAAACTATCATATGATATTTAAAACATATATATATGTATATTAAATACATATACTCAAAATAATAATGCTGGTTCATATTATCAATATTTAAAATAACATAAAACGATTCAGTTTATCCATTACAAACAAGTTTCAAAATAGTTAAACAGAATAAGGACATTGATAAGTACATGTCACTAACTAAATCAAAATCACATCATAGCATGTCTTACTTATATTGTAGTATATTGCTTGATGCTTGGAGTGCTCTGTACTCTTTACTTTACTCTTGTCTTTTTACCTACGCGTGAAAATCATCACACGCTATGTATATACTTAGTGAGGCAATTAAAAACAATAAAAAGTTCAATACAACTCATGCATGAAATTTAATGTAAAAATCAAAATGCCATAAAATCATGTTACCTACATGTCCAATATTTTACTATTATCAAAATAATATAACATGAATATTATCATTTTTATCGATAATTATAGCCCACTAGTAAACCTATGAAGACCCTGGGTATTCGAGTAATATCTACACCGTAGTTCTGCACATAAGGTCGAGCCCACCATAATACACATAAGGTCGGGCCTACCATAATACACATATGGTCATGCCTACCATATACACTTACTATCCTTACACACTATAGTGTTAATATAAATAACCAACTAATATAGTCTATGGCATGCCAACTATACCCTGTCCTTCAATAACTTACTTGGGCATATAGTCTAATTCATTCATCCATGGTATCATATGACCATATAATTTAACATTAGTGCAGTTCAAACCCAAAATAACATCCATGGTAAAATATTACATTACTCATTATCAATGCTCTATAATTTCACACTGTGACATATCACTGTCATGTCGAAGTTATAAAAATGACATAATATCATGCTGATATAAATAAGGTTGACTTATCGCAAGTCTTCTAGATGTTGTATAAAACATCTATATACAATGTCATGCATGTATTGCACTCACCTTGACACTTTATATATCCAAAAAAATGTGCCTCACTATAATCACAGTAAACCCTTTTATACTTGACTTGCCTCGATCACAAATCAATCATGATCTGTACAAATCACAAATTCATAACAATACCTATGTTAGTATTGTACTAACATAAATGTTAGAGTATGCACAAAGACCAATCATATGATGATTGTAATAATACATTTATTTACCGATTTTATTGAATAAAGGCATTGCCACTATTATTTTCAGTTATATATATGTGTTTAACATAAACTGAAAGATAATAAAGTCCATATAATAACATTATTAAAAGATCCATAGTCAAGTATTATTATGGGCATGGATAATAATAATACGCTTAAGACCAACATGTTATTGATTGATGACAATGAGTTGTCATTGACATAGAGATGTCAGAATTGATACATGATTATATTGTTAGAGAAAAATGTATTGGATTGACCCATCATGAGCATATGTCTTGGATTATTATGTAACAGTCATAAGATTGCTCATGGCGATGACTATATGTATTATCCTCATACTTGTGATCAATGCCATCCCAACATATATTGTTGTGTGTTTTGATACAGTTAAACATGCTCCGTAACTGGTTGCACTCTAAACACTGTTATTGAATATATCTCAATATATTTAGTGGGGTGTATGATTACGATAGGATTTTTCCTTCCTACATAATAGAAATATATCACATGCCACTTTATTGAGTGAGACTAGAAATGCATTGCCATGCTCGAATAAGTTGATATGTGATATCACAAATTAATAGTTAATTACAGTCTACTCTAGATATCAAGAAACAATAGATGGGCTATACAAGTGTGATTGTTTTAAGACTTGTGCCTGTTCTAGATATAAAGGACAAAATGATTGAATACATAAAAGAGTTAATCACGAAGATGATATGTCGAATCATAATTTCTTGTAACTTAGGTGACAATGATATATTGCTAGATATCACTCATTGTATGTAATATTAGAATTGTTCTAATAATTACTACTAATGTTACAAGAACCTACAGGGTCACACACTAGGATTGAAATGAGCAAAATGTACAATTTGTTGTATGTTACTAAAATATACCTAGAGTTAATATATATATATTTGATATTCATATGATTTTAATTATCCCGAATATAGTAAGTAATCATTTAAAAATGTAATTTTGCTTACAACTCTTTTAATTGATATTTAATTCGGAATAATTAAATAAGATTTTAAATAAACATTAAAGATTGTAATTCATATTATAAGTCTTTAATGTATATTTAATTTGAATTAATTAAATAAGAAATTTATTAATTCGAAATAAATTAAAAACCCTAAGTGTTAGGGTAACTGATATATTTAAGTGAGGTAATGTCCAACAACCGACTACTTCATCCGTTTTTCTCAAAACCGATTTTGGGAAAAGAAAATTTTGCTCTCAATCGGGTGAACTAAGTACAGGTCGAGACGTGTTTTCGTGGAGGCTTACGATTCGAACCGTTCATGATCACCACTTCTCGTTGTTGTTTTTAGTGTTTTTCAAGGAATCCATTGTAAGTATTCACATCATTTCCTCCCGATTTAAGTTTTACGTATTTGGATCGCTGGTGAGATTGTCGAGCTTTGTTTCCGCTGCATCGTGGGGTGCGCCGACGGTCCCAACAATAAACACATCCCCAAAACCAAAATCGTTAATATACTTCAAACTCATTTTCTACCACAATACTTAACACTTAATAATTCCTTTTAACATTGGCACCAACTTTTCCAAATTTCACAAAATGATCCTTTCCATTTTATCACTTAAATTTTTAATACCAAATATTCCAACACTGAAATTATTACCATTCAAGTGCTTTTACAAAGGTACAATTATATTTAAGCACCCCAACTATGCGAATATTGCACTTAAATCACCAATCTTTTCAAACAACCAAAATGGACATATTTAACATCTAAACACCCATTTCAATTCCAAAACAGTGATTTCCAGCATAGTACATCAACATTAGGCAATTATATAACCATTCACAACTTTTCCAAAATTGTCGAATCGATCCCCTAACTTTTCAAGAATTATAAAGTAGTCCCCAAAGTTTTCTAAGGCTTATTATAGAATACTTACTATATCATTTCAAGCCTTTAAATAATTTTTCCATAATTTTTCTCACTCAAACAACCCATGGCCGAATGCTTTGTCCTTTAAAACTAAGTTTTCATTATTTTGTTCGATTTTGATTCGATTCAAGCATGAAATCAACTTCCAATCAACCTTACAACATCTCCAAAATCAAAACCTTAATCAACTTTAATCATAATACAAAGTTCTATAATTTATTCATTTTACCGAAAATTATATAATCATTTCTAGGAAATTTTAACATGTTTTAATCATAAATCAAGCTTGAAAATGAATCTACAACCTCAAAAACATCAATATTTATCATCAATTTCATGAAACCTAGCATGAACATAAACCTCAAGATTTGGGATCTTTGAAATCAAACAAGTTGAGCAAGCATAATTGATACCAAATGATAACGTTTCTCGACTAGATCACTTTCATATTTCACGATATAACTTGAAATCCAAGGGAAATAGCTTAAAATTGGAAAACAAAATATTTTTCATTACTTTAGGAAACTCACAGCAATGGAGAAGATGATGAACACTTTTGGCATGAAACTTTAGAATAAATTCATGCTTATCTACCTTTAATTTAACTTTAATGAATATTAAATTCATTAAATTAGGAAATTACCAATTTACCCTTAATGAAATTTCATAATCACTATTAAACCAAGACACCTCAACCTTATCATCTTCCAAAATAATACACCTCAACCTTATCATCTCCCACAAGTAAAAAATGAACAAATAAGATCTTAGTTTATCAATTTGCCCTTGCATTTTTCAAAAAATCACAATCTTGCCACTATAATTCAATGGTCGAAATTAAACATGAAATTAAACCCTTAAATCACAAGATTTATATTATTTTTCAACATTAAAAATGTGAAAATAATATTTTCGGTCTAATTTATCATCCTTCAGATTTTCTTGAATTTTCTATTCCATATGATTTACCGAATTTTTCCTCAACTTCCTTGCTTTATAACTTATATTACAAAACTCGTTTTAACATTCTGATTCCCACAGAAAGTTATTCTTGAGATAAACTATTTATTCAGAGGGCCAACTTGTAACTTTTTAAAATTACCATTTGGTCCCTAAACTTTTCTAAAGTTTATACTTTAGTCACCAAACTTTAAAAATTTATAATTTGGTCACTAACTAAATCCATTCATGGAATTAAATTTTTGTGTGAAAATTACCACTTGGTTCCTTAAAATTTTCCTAATTTTTTACTTTGACCAATAAACGTTCAAAATTTACATTTTGGTCACTATCTAAATTTTTGGGGTATTACAACTCTCCCCCTTAAATAAAATTCATCCTCTAATTTTAAGACTTTATGTTGTTGCCAAAGAACTTTACCTAGAGGAGTCGTCTTGCTTCGCAGATTTTTGATTTCTCGAGCTAAAATTCCGTATTGGTTCTTCTTTATAAGTCAAATCTGGTCGGGTCTCAATTTCCTCCGATGAAATGACATGTGAAGGATCTGATCGATACTTTCAGAAAAACTTTATCTTCTTCATGAGATTCAATTGCTTTGTACTTCTAGTCTGCATAAGACTTCTGTCGATCAGATGCCATCTTGAGATTATCTTACTTTATCCTCAACCTATTTCAATAATTCTGGGCTAACAAGATTCTGATCTTTTAACTTGAACCAATTTAATGGTGTTCGACATTTTATCCCATATAAAGCTTCATATGGAGCCATCTTGATGCTCGATTGATAGTTGTTGTTGTAGGCAAATTCTTCTAAAGGCAAATACTTTTCCCATGATCACTTGAATTCAACCACACATACCCTCAACATATCTTCTAATATCTGAATAGTACATTCTGACTGACCATCCGTCTGTGGATGAAAGACCGTACTGAAATTCAATTGAGTGCCCAAAGCTTTATGCAAATAATTCCAAAATCTTGAAGTAAACCTTAGATCCCTATCGAAAATGATTGATACTGGCACTCCGTGTAACCGAGCTATCTCCTAGATATACAACTATGCATATTTATCCAAGGCGTAGTCCATTCTCCCCAGAATGAAATCTGCAAACTTAATTAACCGGTAAACTATTAACAAAAAAGGAATCCTTCTTATTTGATGTCAAAGGTAGCCCTGTAAAAAAATCAATAGTAACTCTTTTCACTTCCACTCTATAATAGAAATCGGTTGCAACAATCCCGAAGGCACTTGATGCTCCGCATTCACTTGTTGACACGTCAGACATGTAGCAACAAACTCAGAAATGACTCGTTTTCGTACCCGACCACCAAAATCAACTCTTTACATCCTGATATATCTTGCTCCTACTTGTATGCATAATCAGCGGACTAAAATATGCCCCAGAACGAATATCTTTCTTCATCTCATCATCATGTGGAATGCAAATTCTTCTATATAATACAGACATCCATCAGACTTGACTTCAAAGTCTTTAGTCTTACCTTTCCTACAAGTGGAATCTTTTCCAAGCATCTCTCGTCTTTCCTTTGTATCTCTATTATCTGATCAAGAAGCATCAACTTTATTTTTAATCAAACCAACAGTGCACCATTTTCTTTCAACAATAATCGCATATCCATAGATCGCAAAGTTGTAAAAGTTTTCCGACTAAGTGCATCTGCTACAACATTTGCTTTCCCTGGATAATATTCAAAGATAAAATCATAGTCCTTTAGGAGTTCCATCCATCTCATTTTTCTCAGGTTTGAGCTCTTTTTGAGTTAACATGTACTTCAGACTCATATGGTCCGTTTAGATATGACAATGCTCACCATACAAATATTCATACCAATTCTTTAAAGCAAAAAAACCCACACCATTTTGAGATGTATCATTATGCACCACATACTTTTTGCCAGATTTCGGTTGTACCTACACTGGTGCTTTAGTTAAAATCTTCTTCCAAACTTCAAAACTCTCTTGACATTTCTCAATCCAAGCAAATGAAACACCCTTTCTCAAGAGCTTGATCAAAGGAGAAGCAATCATTGAAACATTGTTTTCACAAACCTTCAATAATAACCTGCAAGTCCTAAGAAACTTCGAACCTCTGTAATATTCTTTGGAGTTTTCCACTCCACTATTGCCTGAACCTTTTTAGGATCAACTCTTATGCCTTCTGCCGAGACCACATGACTAAGAAAAGCAACTTCTGACAACCAAAACTCACACTTTGACAGTTTGGCATATAAATTTTTTCTCCTTAAATATCTCGAGCACAATAC
Source organism: Hibiscus syriacus (assembly GCF_006381635.1). Taxonomy (NCBI): domain Eukaryota; kingdom Viridiplantae; phylum Streptophyta; class Magnoliopsida; order Malvales; family Malvaceae; genus Hibiscus; species Hibiscus syriacus. The sequence goes on along the minus strand of NW_024062296.1, from coordinate 779,938 downwards.
GAAGATGGGCGTCATGATCCACTTTTTCCTTCGAGTATACGCGAATGTCATCAATAAATAAAACCACAAACTAATCCAAGTAAAGTTAAAATACTCAGTTCATCAAATCCTTGATCTAGCATCTTTGGCTATTGAACCTTTATTCTCTTAACTCAATTTCATCCATTTGATATTAAACCATATAAACAGAATCAAAGCACTGAGAGCCATATACTACAAGAAAATATACCTTTAATGACACACGAACGATGACACACGCTAATTTATTACTTGCAAAAAATGTGTCATAAAAAATGTCATGTTTTTTTTTAAATCTGAACGATTTATGACTTACAATAATGTGTGTCATATTTAATAGTCATAATCCAAAAAATTTGCAAAAACATGGAGTAAACTTTTTAATTGTGTGCCATATGTAAAAGTCATATTTTAATTTTCCTCTTTTCCTGCTTTTTCCCCCTCACGCCTAATGTTTTCCACTTATTTCATTCTCTTTGTTAGGTCCGAGTTTGAATCCCCAGCCTCGTCCCTTCCACCACGCCACCGTCTCTCCCTCCGTCTCATCCCACTTCTCCTCCTCCTCCTCCCCTAAAATCGCTTTCCTTTTCTTGACCAACACCTACCTCCATTTCCTCCATTTCCGTCACGTGTTTCCGGTTATTTCTCAGTCTCACTCTTTTTGCAAATTTGATTATTTTTTGGGTTGATTTATGTTTGTAATGCATCTCTTCATTTAATTCCAGTTGAAGTTTGCTTAAAACCTTCAAGCACAGCTCAGCCTGATGATGTATAAAAAGCGTTGAACAGTAAGATGTTAAAATGATTTTGCTTTATTTATCTATTTAAAAATAGTTGACTGATGATGGTTGTTGTTTGATGCTTATGTTGTAAGAATAATTTAATTTTATATTAATTAGGGTTGGGTTTGGGGGTTTTTACTGAAATTTGAAAGTAAACTTTTCTGTTTTGCAATCAGAATGCTTGAAAAGAGAAGCCTGAGCTATATTGATGGTCCCATACCTGTGCCTAATGATGATCAATTTCTCATGGAAAATGTATATAGAATCTGTATATGTGACACAGGTTTTTCTCTCTCTTCTTTTATGCTATCATTTTGTCTCTACACTTTAAAGTTTTCATCTATCTTGATAATCGTATTTTAGTTTAAGAGTTCCATTGTTTATGTACGGAGGATGAGGGGTTATGATGTACTCATATTGTTCATGTTGTTTGTTGTGTAGATGAATGGGTTAAAAGCCATGATATTCTTTTGTTCTGGCAAGTGAAACCTGTTGTTCATGTCTTTCAGGTACCATGTTACTTTGATTTTATTAAGGTTAAAAGGTTATCATTGTGTTATTATTATTTTGCTCATTTTTTCCAACAACTTGACTTAGCAATGTCTGTCTACACCTTGTTTGAAATTGAATCACATTTCAAATGAACATCTACTTGTGTTTGTTGAAGAGGATGTTGATACAACATTTGTGTGGTTGCTTAAATTGAAAAATGTCTGACCGAATCTTCAGGTTATACTTAATGTTGTCTGTTTAAAGTTGAATGGATATGATTCTTGACTTGTCAGCTTAATGAGGAGGGACCATGTGATGAATTAACTGTGGATGACCAGTTGTCTAACTTCAATGAATGGATCCTACCAGCTAAGGAATTTGATGGCATGTGGGAAAGGTTTGTCTACAGCTTCCATTTTTCTTGAACATTTGGATTAGTTTTTATATTGATTTTGGAACTTGATTGTGCAGTTTAATCTATGAATCTGGCCTAAAGCAGCGGTTATTGCATTATGCAACCAGTGCATTACTTTTTACTGAAAAGGGTGTTGATCTTTTCCTTGTGTCATGGAATCGGTATGGAACCTCCTCATGACTTTCAATAAAGTAGTATCGTTTTGTTCCAAAAAAGAATAGAAGAAAATAAAGCGTCATTTCTCTCTTTCAGAACTAGTACGATGATCCTTATCTAGTAATGAGAAAACTGATTATTGTTTCAGTTGGGGTTTTCATAGTTGGAATCTTATCTAGTTTGACTAAAACTTCAAATAGAACATTCTGGATGTTGGCTTTTGAATTATCGGTTTGTTGTCCATCTTTCAGCATTATGCATATTTACTTGTTCATACTTATTGCTTGACAATAACACTTTGTTATAGTTTCGTATCCTTGATGATGCAAAGCTCTATAGAGAGGGAGAGAGCTTACTACGCATCTATGATCTATATAAATATACATTTTTACTTTTCAACATTCAAAATTTTCACGGAATTTGGCAGTTCTCCTGTTGCATGATATTGCACATAGGGAAACTTCTAGAAATAGGATGAAGCAAGGCTTCATAAGGTCTACTAGTCATTGGTTCAAAACTGTTAGCAGCAGATAATATTGGTTTCTTCTTCGATATTTTCTCTAATTATCTTTCATTTAGTTAACAGGAAAGTTCAATTGATTACCGGCATTGATAATAGTAGTAGCACAAAAATCTGATCAATACTTTTTCTTTCCTGCAACATTATTCTTTTACATGGGCCTCCAGGGACAAGAAAGACATCTTTATGCAAAGCACTGGCACAATAATTATCCATTAGATTCAGCTCCAGGTCTTTTGTTAATTTCTGTGCCCAAAGCATATATCACTTTAAGGCCTTATACATTAGCTTGTGAGATGGTTAGTTCTAGTTGATTTTATTTTTGGCTTACTATTCTTTAGTCAGATATCCACAGTGCCAATTAATCGAAGTTAATGCACATTCATTGTTTAGTAAATGGTTTTCTGAGAGTGGTAAGTTGGTATGTTTCTGTATCAATTTTTTGAACTTATGACAGAAGTATCATGATGTCCTGGATGTTAATGGTATGTAGTTTACATTCTTAACTCTGGTCCTAAACTTTAGGTTGCAAAGCTTTTCCAAAAAATTCAAGAAATGGTGGAGGAAGAACACAGTCTGGTATTTGTTCTAATTGGTGAGTCTTTTATTACCAAAGTTAGGGTTTTTATCTTTTCTAGTTTTTCTAGCTTATGATTCTTTAGATATATGATGCTGCTGCTACCGTAGATGAAGTTGAAAGTCTTGCTGCTGCTAGAAATGCTGCTTTGTCTGGTTCTGAACCTTCAGATTCCATTATGGTAACAGTTTTGTGTAAGCAATTAAACTTCTTTATATTTTTTCTCTTAAATGCACATCTTTATATGAGTATATTTACCTCAATTTTAGACCGGATACAACTTGAAAATGTACCTCAGGTTGTAAATGCGCTATTAACTCAGATGGATAAGCTGAAATCAACTCCCAATGTTATAATTATGACTACGTCCAATATAACTGCTGCTATTGGTAAGCGTATAATCCATTTCACATTGGTTCCTTATTCTGATTTTAGTTTTAGCAGATATGGTTTACTTCAAATTGCTGATCAACTTGAATTTGATGAGAGTAGAGTCCAGGAAGCTCTTGAGTGCTTCTAATCGAATCAGTTTTTGAATCAAAATGCTAGCTCTAGAGTGCTTTTAAACAAATATTTTTGAGTTGAATTGCTATTCAAGTAACGTGAATTTGATAATATGTTCCATTTCAAAAGTATGCTACCAACTTGACTTGCTTAAAATCATCTACTTCCGAGGTCAAGTCTCTTAAATGTTCTATTTTTTATTTGATAGAATCATAGAATTCGAGGGTTGCTTGAGAAGTGTACTTCAGACCATGAAGTACGCATAGAAACATTGCATAATGAGTTACATGAAAGAGCCATATGAGAAGCAAAGTGGCTCCAAAATTCAAATAAACTCTGTAAGTGCTACTGGCTAGAACGGTGATCTGATAATTGTATGAGGAAAAAGTCTTGGTTCTCTGCCTAACTATGAGATTTTTTTATATATACTTTTTTTTACTACTCAGTCGAATGCCAACTACACTTTTGGGAACGTTGAACTGCCTATAGAATTGCAACCGCTGGCCTTGACTGGTGAAGAAGTTGACATTCTTAGAGGAAAATATATCAAAAGATAAACCGTTGTTCTTGTACAGCACATACCAGCTTTCTGGAAAGTGGCACTTTCTGTTTTTAGAGGGAAATTCGCAAAGGTGCTCTGAACTGTCTAAATCATTTTTGCAAGATTTGATGATATTATGCACTATATGACATTACATACTTGCTACTTATCATATAGTTGTTAGTTTGAGATCACATCTTTTGTTTTTCTATAATTTCAACTTATTTTTTATGGTCATATACTTATTTCATATTTTTTACTTAGGTTGGCGATGTGAAGGAAGAATACACGGATGATGACATTGATGATATTCACACAGAATGGGTATCTTATGTGACAAACTTTATTATGTCGTGATATTTTGTATCGACATATGATTACAATATTTTTGATAACTTAATTTAAATCTATTGTATGCAAATAGATTGCTTATATATAATATGATATATATATTTAATATTATGAGGCATTAAATGTGATTTAGTTTGATTATTTGTCAATCTACAATATATATATATATATATATATATATATATATATATATATATATATATATATATAAAATTTACGACTTACAATCACGACACACGAACGTGTATCATCATTTTTAATGTCATGTGCTTCAATGACGCGTAATGAGCGTCATAAATGCGCGTCATAAATGTGTGTCATAAATGCGCGTCATAGATTTATGACTCACAATTGCGCGTCATAGATTTATGACTCACAATTGCGCGTCATCTGGTATTTATGTCGGTGGCTTCAACGACAGGCATTTGTGTGTCATCCGCACCCATAGATGATACGCAATGCGCGTCATTAAAGGGGTTTTTTCTAGTAGTGATAATATCTTGAATTTCACCTCTCAATCTATAAGTAACCTAAATAAATAAATCTAAAAAGACATATGGCAATTCCTACGTTGTGGAAATATCATATGATCTTACTTCACATACTTGAGTATCTATTACCTTAGCTTGAAAAGCTATGCATCCTTTTTATGTCATTTTAATCATACTCATTGATGATATCATATTAGTGATGATTTCATTTTTTTCATCAATCACTAAAATTTCCAATTTATCTGCATCTTTCTAAATTAATCGCTTTTTGTGACCATCAACACCACCTTAGTACAAAAATAACCAATCCTTACTCAAAATGATCTAAAACAAGTTATATGATCATTCCATCGGATTCATCAGGAACATAAGCTCCTTAACCTTTATCGAACATTTACTATCTGTCCGACTAACACATGCATCACGACCCATAGGTCTTCTGCCATAATAACACTTGATTTCAAGTCGAATTGAATATCTCTACTTTAGAATTCCTTAATTCATTCTTAAGATAATATGTATAACTTTTCCATATCCACAAAATTTATTCTCGAGCAGTTGAAACATTTTCCATCTCAAATGAAAGTCTAAATTTCAACGTCGTTCAATAAGAAAACTTGACAATTTATAGCAATAACTTCATAGCAGTTAATACTAAAATCACACTATCAAGCAAATTTATTCTTTTTCTTCTCACTACAAACTTGAAACTTTTCAAGTTCCCAAACTTTTCAAGTTCACAAGGATCAGTCTCAATCTCAATCTAAACAATAAATCATTATAGCATCGAATGAGTAGACAATCCATTTTCGCAAATTTACCTTCGCAAGGCAACTCTATCAAGTCCATAAAACTTAATATTTATTCTCAATCAAACTCATAATCATTTGATTCACTAATAATTCAACTTTCTTTAAACTTTTAGCGAACAACATATTTACCGCTTACTTATTTCCTCTTACTCAAATCAACAATGCTTTAAACATTTTAATGCTTAACTTAAATATTTCTCACTTATTTAAGCTTAACTGAAGGAACCTCAAGTGCAAAAACTTCATTGAACATTGGGTCATTTCTTCCATAGAATGGAGGAAAATCCCTAACAACTTCAACTCTTATAGTACGTGATACTAAAGTTATGTCGGATTCTTTTAGGTCGATTTCGTTCTCGACCTTCTTTTCAAAATTATCAACTTACTTACATTTGTCTTTAGTTTCTAACATCTGATCATAGTCAAAATCATCTTACATTAGTAAAGAGTAACTTTACCCCTAATAAGCATCATCACAATATATATACAACTATCAGTAAACTTTTGACATCCTAGAGGCATGTATACATTCTTGACTTAATATAAACTCTTTCCAAGTCCAGAAACGGCTAAGCCAAAAGCTTTGATACCAATAAATGTAACACCTAAAACCGATATAATATACCCATACTGTTTATATATGTCACATGATTTTCTAAAAACATTTATCAACTCCAAAGGTGATTTACAAAATTCTTTTCTCAAATTGATAATATAAAAATGTTATCTCAAGTAAAATTATCATATGATATTTAAAACATGCATATGTATATTAAATACATATACTCAAAATAATAATAATGGTTCATATTATGCATGTTGAAAATAACATAAAACAATTCAGTTTATCCATTACAAACCAGTTTTAAAATAGTTAAACAGAGCAACTAGGATATTAATAAGTACATGCCACTAACTAAATCAAAAGCACATCATAGGATGTCTTACTGATATTGTAGTATATTCCTTGATGCTTGGAGTGCTCTGTACTCATAACTTTACTCTTGGCTTTTTACCTACGCGTGAAAATCATCACACGCTAAGTATATCTTAGGAGGTAATTAAAAATAATAAACAGTGCAATGCAACTCATGCATGAAATTTAATGTCAAAATCAAAATGCCATAAAATCATGTTACCTGCATGTCCAATATTTTACCATGATCAAAATAATATAACATGAATATTATAATTTTTATCGATTAGGTATTCGAGTAATATCTGCACTGTAGTGCTACACATAAGGTCGTGCCCACCATAATACACATAAGGTCGTGCCCATCATAACACACATAAGGTCGTGCCCACCATAATACACGTAGTGTCCTTACACACTATAGTGTTAATATAAACCTGCAATTGCTATACTCTATCGCATGCCAACTATACCCTGTCCTTCAATAACTTACTTGGGCATATAGCCTAATTCATTCATCCATGGTATCATATGACCATATTAACATTAGGACAATTCATACCCAAAATAACATCCATGGTAAAATATTACATTACTCATTACCAATGCACTATAATTTCACACTGTGACATTTCACTGTCATGTTGAAGTTATAAAAATTACATAATATCATGTTGATATAAACAAGGTCGACTTATCGTAAGTCTTCTAGATGATGTATGAAACATCTATAAACAATGTAATGCATGTATTGCACTCACCATGACACTTTATATATCCAAAAGATGTGCCTCACTATAATCACAATAAACCCTTTTATACTTGACTTGCCTCGATCACAAATCAATCACAATCTGTACAAATCACAAATTCATAACAATGCATATGTTAGTATTGTACTAAAATAAACCAATCCCCAAAACCAAAATCCATAATATACTTGAAACTCATTTTCTAGCAAAACACTTAACACTTAATAATTCTTTTTAAATTTGGCACCAACTTTTCCAATTTTCACAAAATGGTCCTTTACCATTTTATCATATAAATTTTTAATACCAAAAATTCCAGCACTAAAATCATTACCATTCATGTGCTTTTACAAAGGTAAAATTATATTTAAGCACCCCCAACTATGTGAATATTGCACTTAAATCACTTTTAAACTTCCAAAATGGTCATATTTAACATCTAACTTTTAGGCAATTATACAACCATTCACAACTTCTCTAAAATTGCAAAATCGATCCCCTAACTTTTCAAAGATTACATAATGGTCCCCAAATTTTTTAAGGATTGTAGAATACTTCCTATATCATTTCCAGTATTTAAATAATTTTCCATAATTTTTCTCACTTAAACAACCCATGGTCGAATGATTTATCCTTTAAAACTAAGTTTTCATGATTTTGTTTGATTTTGATTCGATTCAAGCATGAAATCAATTTCCAATCAACCTTACAACATCTCTAAAATGAAAACCTTATTCAACTCTCATAATAAGACAAAGTTCTATAATTTCTTCATTTGACCAAAAATATTATAGAATCATTTCTAGGAAATTTGAACAAGTTTTAATCATAAATCAAGCTTGAAAATGAATCTACAACCTCAAAAACAACAATATTCATCATCAATTTCATGAACCCTAGCATGAACATAAACCTTAAGATTTGGGATCTTTGAAATCAAGAACGTTGAGCAAGCATAATTGATACCAAAATATAGCGTTTCTCGATTAGATCACTTTCCTATTTCACGGCATCACTTGAAATCCAAAGGAAATAGCTTAAAAATGGAAAACAAATATTTTTCCTTACCTTAGGAAACTCACGACAATGGAGAAGATGATGAACACTTTTGGCATGAAACTTTAGATTAAATTCATGCTTATGTACCTTCAATTTAACTTTAATGAATATTAAATTCATTATATTAGGAAATGACCAATTTACCCTTAATGAAGTTTCATAATCACCATTAAACCAAGAAACCTCAACCTTGCCATCTTCCAAAATAAGACATCTCAACCTTATCATCTCCCACAAGTCAAAAATGAACAAATAAGATCTTAGTTTACCGATTTGCCCTTACCTTTTTCCAAAAATCACAATCTTGCCACTTTAATCCAACGGTCCAAATTAAACATGGAATTAAAGACTTAAATCTCAAGATTTATATTATTTTCCAACATTAAAAAAATTGAAAATAATATTTTCGGTCTAATTTATTATCCTTCAGATTTTCCTGAATTTTCGATTCGATCTGATTTACCAAATTTTCCTCAAATTCCTTGTTTTATAACTTTTATTACAAAACTCGTATTAGCATTCTGATTCTCACATAAACGTTATTCTTAAGGTAAACTATTTATTTACAGGGCCAATTTTTATCTTTTTAAAATTATAATTTTGGTCCCTGAACTTTTCCAAAGTATATACCTTGGTCACCAAAGTTAAAAAATTTATAATTTGGTCACTAAATAAATCCATTCATGGAATAAAATTATTTTTGGGAAAATTACCACTTAGGTCCTTAAACTTTTCCTAATTTTCTACTTTGACTAACAAACTTTGAAAATTTACATTTTGGTCACTATGTAAATTTTTGGGGTGTTATAGGATGGGCATGGGAACTGAATTTAAATCCGGAAACATATAATGGGATTCCCTAAAACTGTACTTGTAAGTGTTGGGGATCGAATGGGTAATGCAAAACCATCCCCGCCCCATCTCGTTGTTATCCTTATTAACTTGATGAGATTAGTTTATCAATATATTGAATACCAGTGATTAACAAAAAAATAACACAAAATTAATTTTAAATAAAAATGTTATAAATAAAAAATTCCAAAACATTAAAATTAAGATAAAAAAAAAGAAATGTCAAAATAATTTTTGGAGGTAAGAATCATGCGATCAAAAGTAAAAGAAAGGTTAAAATAAAAATAAATAGAAAAAGATACAACATATTTCAACCAAATTAAAGATGAAAAAAATAAAATTAGAAGGATACCCGACAAGAATAAAAGGAAAAAGGAAAATCAGTGGTTAAAATGAAATTGAAAGACTAAATTAAAATTACTAAAAATGAAATTATGAAAGAAGAAAAAAAAGGATGGATGCCATAATTACCTCCTAGCTGTGTGAAAACCACAAAAATCCTTTAAGAATCTCGATCAGATCATTGAATTATTTAATTGAATATAAAATCCAAAGTTAAAAATTCAAGTTTTTTTCCTTTAAATTATGGATCAAATAAAATAAAATACAATTTTTCATTCAAGCTCCGCCACCGATTTTCATTGAGAAATCTCAAGGAAGACTCAGTATGTGAGATTCATTGAAAAGTCATTTTCCTTGTTCATCGTGTTTCTCTTCGAATGAGGTTTTCAAGAAAAATAACGTTGAAATTCGATCAAAACAACAAAAATAAAATAAAGATAAAAAGAAAAGGGTTATAAATTTTCACCGAGAAACCTCAAGGAATGCAAAATCTACGAAGATTTATTATTAGACTTTTTCCTTGTTCCTCGGTTTTCTCTCATCCGATAAAGATTTTTTTTGAGAAAAAATCGAAATTGAAAGAAATAACAAAATTGATTTGATAAAAAAAGTTGAACAAAAGAAATATATTTTGATAAAAAAACAAAAGAAAATGGTTATCAATTTTCAGTAAGAAACCTCAAGGAAAACAAAATCTATAAAGATTTTTTTTAACAGCCTTTTTCCTTATTCCTTGGTTTTCTTACCTCCGATAAAGATTTTTTTGGAAAAAATAAAAAATTGAACAAAATAACAAAAAATAAAAAATAAAGAATTACCTACCTTTGAAAGTTTTTTTATTGCTCGAACCATTGTTACAATGTTTAAGGTGACTCTCCTCATCTTTTTTTTCTCTCATTAGAAAATAAGAGTGCCTATTTATAGCATCTCAAAAATTTTAAAAGTAAAAAAAAACTAGCATCTTGTCGTTAATGCTTGATACACTAAATATGAAAAGTAACATTTAAATAATGAAAAGTTCCTAAATTATTTTAAACAAATAACTAAACGGGTAAAATTGAATTTAAATACAAATAATTGAAAATTTGGATCAAATTCAAATTAAACAATTGGACCAATACGCAATTTTCTACACACGTTGTCTTCACTAAAATAAGCATATCTTGAGTTCTTAATGTCCAATTAAGGCGTTTCGAAATGCATCTTAAATCTAATTAAAAGGCAGTTCTATATCAAGGGGACATCATGCCCTGGAAACAGTTGGATCTTGCTTGAAAATTTGTCGCAAGTAGCCTGATGTCCCACATTTCAAAATTAGCTTCAGTAAAAAATGTTTGGGCATTAGAATAAAATTAGATCAGAGAAAAATGGGGTATTACAGTTGTGAATTGAAGAGATATCTAATTTGGGAAGATAAGAAAGTGTTGGATATTGGGAGAAAGATAGGGATTCAATTACAAGACAATGAAGTTGATATTATTGAGGATATTGTGCAGTTTGATACTCTTTAAAGGAAATTATCTTTAAAGAGTGGAGTGCCCAATTGGATTATTGAACCTTATGTTCATGGTGCTAACCAACCTATTTTTATTGAAGATGTTTCAACATTAATAAGGCATTTTTTGTTATATTTGGAGTTGTATGTGTTTATTGCACCATTATTTTCTTAGGATGTATGTCATTCTTTATTCACTAGGATCAGTTGATTAGAATTAGGTTGTTTATTTTTTAGAGGAATTCAAATTTTCATTAAAGACCAATGGAATTCAAAATTACACTATGTTTAATACATTCAGGTTTATCATAGTAGAACCAAAAAGGATTGGTCCTCGACATGGTCTAATGAGGAAGACTGTGTGCAACTCTATTTGATTCCCAATTTGCGTAGAAAACCTTGAAGTATGTATTGTTCACCAAAATATCATGAGACTTATTGAGTAGAAATCGAACTATCGATATGTCATCCTTCGGTTTGCAAATCGATTGACAATTACAATCACATCGCCTCGAATGACAACCCCACCTTCATATGTTTTTTTATCACAAAGTGAAGTCCTTGAGAGAAGACCAATGCCTCTACTGACCCAGAGGATTGGGGACGATCCAATCTACAAAAAAAACCTCCAATGACTATCCCATAATGATTGTGTACCACTACGCTGATAGCGACTTCCTCAGTGTTTGGTAGGAAGCTACCGTCAACATTAACTTTGATTATTCCCTCACAAGGTTCACTTTACTTCCTGCTCGTGAGAGAAGTAATAGGTTTTCTCGAGTTCTAAAAGGTTCAATTTGCCACTCCAAACACTATACACAATCCCCAAGTTATATCTATACCCGTGTGTTCATCAAGAAGATCTTCTTCATGAACCCACTTGTTTCTTCGGTTCCATATGTTCCAAAGAAGTGTAACCATTCTATTGAAGCCCAAGAGGTCCAAAGAAGAGGAAGCCACTTTGAGTCACTATTTGTAAGGGCATTCAATCCAATCCATAATTGAGGAGGGGAGACTTGAAAGAAGAAAGGATGGTATGAGTCTTCAAATTATTCCTTAAAGCATGGATGATGGACTCCATTTTTTAGAGACACATTGGTAAATCCTGTCACTAAGATTAGCTATTGGAAGTTTTTAACCTGCCCCTAAGGCAGCATTGCAGATCATCCATCCAAAAATTATTATCCTTGGAAGAACAGGGAGCTTGGACAATAGCTTCTAAATTTTTGAACAATCTTTAATGGTGCCTTTCCTCATGAGTAGACAATTGTATTTCGATGTGATCGAGTAAAGACCGAAGTTGTGATGCTCTCAAATAAGTTTATTGTATTGTGTTGGGGCAATAAGCATAGAGAGGATGACCTTTGCATTCTCATTAAGAAAGATCAATGTGACTTTGTATTCATCACACCTAGGAAGATTGTGGAACATAAAATCAACACATTAAAATATAACAATATAATTATCCAAATAGTTGGAGGCAAGCACTATCGTTGAGGAACCCTAATGAGATAAAGTGAATCATTTCATTACCGTTGTAATCAATTCTCTAAAAGAAACCCTATTTCAATGCATTTTTGGTCATATTAAGCGTAGTCCATGTAAAGGAAGATTTCGCACCAAAATTAGCTTATAAGGAGGAGTTGGGGAAATACATAGCCTTAAAGACCTTAAAGAGTAGAGAGTTCATATCTTGAAAAAATTTCCATACTTAATTGCCAAGAAGGGTGATGTTGAAAAGTTTGAGATCACGGAAGCCCATCTCATCCTCTTCTCCCTAGAAATGTTTTCCCAAGTGATGAGAGGCCACTCTGGAATTATGCTTCCCAGACCACCAACAAGAACACATACTCGAAGTGATATCATCCAACACATCATCCGAAAGAAGATAGTAATAAATAACTTAAGTTGGAAGGGCTTGAATTACTGACTTAATAAGGTCATCTCCACCACCATAGGAAAGTAGGTTTTTTCTCCACCCATGTAATATTTGGTTCACCTTGTCCTTGGAAAAACTAAAAGCTCCAAGCTTATTCTGACCAACCATGAGTGGTAACCAAAGGTAGGTTCTTAGTTCATCCTCCTCGTGGACCCTAACAATGTCAAGAATTTCTCTTCAATGATCTATTATAGTACTCAAACTAAAATACATAATGGATTTGTCAAAATTAATATTTTGTCCCAAGACATTCTCATACTTGGTCAGAATTTCTTTGAGGCATCGAGCTTTGTTTTGGGAATTCTTGATGAAAAGGATGTTGACATTGACATAGAAAAGATTATTGATCATCGGCCCCCTTAATCTTGCTCGAACTCTATTAATGGTTCTCTCTCGTTACGCAGTAAGAAGAGTAGCTAAAATGTCTTTCGCATAGAAAAGAAATAGAAATGGAGAAAGGCAGTCCCCTTGTCTAAGGCCTCGTTCTGGCTTAAAGAAACATGAGAATTAACCTTTGATGTGTACACAAAAGGTGAATGTGGTGATGAAATTCAGAATGAGACCAACAAACTTTTGATCAAAACCCATATGAAGCATTACCTTTTCCATAAAATGCCACTCCAATCGATCATAGTCCTTTTTTCATATTGAGCTTGATTGCCGCACCTTTGTTTGGTCCATTCTTAGAACTCTTGAGGTTATGGATTAATTTATGTGCTATAAGAAAATTGTTAGAAATATGTCTTCTAGAGAGAAAGGCATATTGGTTAGAAGAAATGCAATTAGGCATGATAAATTTAACTGATTCATATGCATTTTGAAGCGATTTTGTATAAATGATTGAGCAAAGACTAATGTAACACCTAAAACCCATATAATATACCCATACAAATTATAGATGTTACATATTTTTCTACAAACATTTCCCAACTCCAAAGGTGATTCACAAATTTTTGTTCTCAAATTGGTAATTGATAATAATACTTGTTCATATTATCGATATTTAAAATAACATAAAACGATTCAGTTTATCCATTACAAACCATTTCCCAAAACATTTAAATAGAGCTAATAGGACATTCGTAAGTACATGCTACTAAACTAAGTCAAAATCACATCATATGATGTCTTACTGATATTGTAGTATATTCCTTGATGCTTTGAGTTGTTCTGTACTCTTTACTTCTAATCTTACACGTGAAAATCATCTCACGCTATGTATATAATTAGTGAGGCAAAAAAAGAATAAATAGTGCAATAAAAAGAATCAATGCACTACAATTTCACACTGTGACATATCACTGTCATGTTGAAGTTATAAAAATGACATAATATCATGCTGATATAAACATGGTCGACTTATCGTAAGTCTTCCAGATGATGTATAAAACATATATATACATTGTCATGCATGTATTGCACTCACCTTGACACTTTATATATCCAAAAGATGTCCCTCACTATAATCACAATAACCCTTTTATACTTGACTTGCCTCGATCACAAATCAATCACGATCTGTACAAATCACAAATTCATAACAATACATATGTTAGTATTGTACTAACATAAACACATCCCCAAAACCAAAATCCATAATATACTTGAAACTCATTTTCTACCAAAATACTTAACACTTAATAATTCCTTTTAACATTGCCACCAACTTTTCCAATTTTCACAAAATGGTCCTTTACGATTGTATCACTTAAATTTTTAATACCAAAAATTACAACACTGAAATTATTTCCATTCAAGTGCTTTTACAAGGGTACAACTACATTTAAACACCCCCAACCATACGAATATTGCATTTAAATCACCAATCTTTTCAAACTTCCAAAATGGTCATATTTAACATCTAAACACTCATTTCAACTCCAAAACAATAATTTCCAGCATAGTACACCAACTATTAGGCAATTATACAACCATTCACAACTTTTACAAAATTGTCAAATTGGTCCCCTAACTTTTCAAAAATTATAGAATGGTTCCCAAATTTTTCTAATGCTTGTAGAATACTTTATATATCATTTCCAGCATTTAAATAATTTTTCCATATTTTTTCTCACTCAAATAACCCATGGTCGAATGATTTATCATTTAAAACTAAGTTTTCATGATTTTGTTCAATTTTGATTCGATTCAAGCATGAAATCAACTTCCAATCAACCTTACAACATCTCTAAAATCAAAACCTTAATCAACTCTCACCATAACACAAAGTTCTATAATTTATTCATTTGACTGAAAATTATAGAATCATTTATAGGAAATTGAACATGATTTAATCATAAATCAAGCTTGAAAATGAATCTACAACCTCCAAAAATCTATATTTATCATCAATTTCATGAAACCTAGTATGAACATAAACCCTAAGATTTGGGATCTTTGAAATCAAGCAAGTTGAGCAAGCATAATTGATACCAAAAGATAGTGTTTCTCGACTAGACCACTTTCCTATTTCACGGCATAACTTGAAATCCAAAGAAAATGACTTAAAAATGGAAAAAAAATATTTTTCCTTACCTTAGGAAACTGACGGCAATGGAGAAGATGATGAACACTTTTGGCCATAATGAATATTAAATTCATTAAATTAGGAAATTACCAATTTACCAATAATGAAATTTTATAATCACCATTAAACCAAGACACCTCAACCTTACCATCTTCCAAAATAAGACACCTCAACCTTATTATCTCCCACAAGTAAAAAAAGAACAAATAAGATCTTAGTTTACCGATTTGCCCTTGTATTTTTCTAAAAATCACAATTTGGCCACTTTTATCCAACAGTCTAAATTAAACATTGAATTAAACCCTTAAATCTCAAACTTTATATTATTTTCTAACATTAAAAAAATGTAAAAATAATATTTTCGGTCTAATTTATCATCCTTCAGATTTTCCTAGATTTTCTATTCAATCTGATTTACCAAATTTTTCCTCAACTTCCTTGCTTTATAACTTTTGTTACAAAACTCGTATTAACATTCTGATTCCCACATAAACATTATTCTTGAGATAAACTATTTATTTTCAGGACCAATTTGTAACTTTTAAATTAATATTTTGGTCCCTAAATTTTTCCAAAGTTTATACCTTGGTCACCAACTTTAAAATTTTATAATTTGGTCACTAACTAAATCTATTCATGGAATAAAATTCTTTTTGGGAAATTACCACTTAGGTCCTTAAACTTTTCCCTATTTTTTACTTTCACCAACAAACTTTCAAAATTTGAATTTTGGTCACAATCTAATTTTTGGGGTATTATAACTCTCCCCTTTAAATAAAATTCATCCTCGAATTATAAGACTATGATTTTGCCAAAGCACTTTAACTAGATGAGTTGTCTTGCTACACAATTCTTTGATTTCTCGAGCTAAAATCCACATAGGTTCTTCTTCATAAGTTAAATCTGATCGGATCTCAATTTCCTCCGATGAAATGACATGTGAAGGATTCGATCGATACTTTCAGAAAAAAAAACTTTATATTCTTTATGAGATTCAATCGCTTTGTGCTTCTATTTTGCATAAGACTTCTGCCGATCAGATCCCATCTTGATATTATCATGAATTATCTTTACTTTATCCTCAACCTCTTTCAATAAATCTAGGCCAACAAGATTCCGATCTTTTAACTCAAACCAATTTAATGTTGTTTGGCATTTTCTCTCATACAAAGCTTCATACGGAGCCATCTTAATGTTCGGCTGATAGCTGTTGTTGTATGGAAATTCTGTTAAAGGCATATATTTTTCCTATGATCCCTCGAGCTTAATCACACATACCCTTAGCATATATTCTAATATATCAATAGTACATTCTGACTGACCATCCGTCTGTGGATGAAAGGCCGTACTGAAATTCAATTGAGTACCCAAAGATTTATGCAAAGAATTCCAAAATCTTGAAGTAAACCTTGGATCCCTATCGAATATGATTGATACTGGCACTCCATGTAACTGAACTATCTCCTTGATATACAACTCTGCATATTTATGCAAGGTGTAGTCCATTCGCACCAGAATGAAATGTGCAAACTTAATTAATCGATCAGCTATCACCCAAATGGAATCCTTCTTATTTGATGTCAAAGGTAGCCCTGTAACAAAATCTATAATAACTCTTTCCCAGTTCCACTCTGGAATAGAAATCGGTTGCAACAATCTTGAAGGCACTTGATTCTTAGCTTTTACTTGTTGACATGTAGCAACAAACACAATAATGACTCTTTTCATACCCGACCACTAAAATCGACTCTTTACAACCTGATACATCTTATTCCCGCCTGGATGCATAGTCAGCAGACTATGATGTGCCTCAGAAAGAATATATATTTTCAACTCATCATCATGTGGAATGCATATTCCTCTTCAGTAATATAGACATCCATCAGACTTGAGTTCAAAGTCTTTAGTCTCACATTTATCCACAAGTGCAATTTTTTCCAAGCATCTCCCTATTTCCTTTGTAGCTCTATTATCCAAATCTAGAAGCATCGACATTATTTTTAATTCAGCCAACAATGCACCACTTTCTTTCAACAGTAGTCGCACATCCACGGCTCGTAAAGTTGCAAAGGTTTTCCACTAAGTGCATCTACAACAACATATGCTTTCCTTGGATTATAATCAATGTTGAAATAATATTCCTTTAATTGTTCTATCCATCTTCTCTGTCTCAAATTTAGCTCTTTTTGAGTGAATAGGTACTTCAGACTCTTATGATCTATGTAGATGTGGCGTCGCTCGCCATTCAAATAATGACGCCAAAACTATAAACCAAAAACTACCGCTACTATGGGATAATTTCTCTCGTGTGTCTTTAGTTGTCAGGAAGCATAATCTACCACCTTACCTTCTTGCATAAGTACACAACCCAAACCATTATGAGATGCATCACTATACACCACATACTCTTTACCAAATTTCAGTTGTACCAGTATTGGTTCTTCTGTTAAAATATTCTTTAGAGCTTTAAAACTCTCTTATCATTTCCCAGTCCAAGCAAATGAAACATCCTTTCTCATGAGATTGGACAAAGGGGAAGTAATCATTGAGTTTTTTTTCACAAACCTACAATAATAACCAGCAAGTCCCAAAAAGCTTCGGACCTCTTTAACATTCATTGGAGGTTTCCACTACACATTGCCTGAACTTTCTTAGGATCAACTCTTATGTCTTATGCCGAAACAACATGACCAAGAAAATCAACTTCTGTCTGCCAAAACTCACACATTGAGAGCTTGGCATATAACTTTTTCTCTTTAAGTATATCAAGTATATTACGAAGATAAGCATCATGCTCTACTTTTGTCTTCGAGTATACCAGAATATCATCAATAAAGACCACCAAAAAATGATCCAAGTAAAGTTGAAATACTCGGTTCATCAAATCCATGAATTCTATCGAAGCATTTGTCAAACCAAACGACATTACTACGACATCGTAGTGCCCATACCGTGTTCTAAAAGTTTTTTTTGGAATATCTTCCTCTTTAATCTTTAACTGGTAATATCCCGATCGAAGATCAATTTTAGAGAAAATGCTACTCCTTTAAGTTGATCAAACAAGTCATCAATCCTCGAAAAAGAATATTTGTTCTTGATAGTCACCTTGTTTAACTGTCGATCATCTATGTACAATTGTATAGATCCATCTTTTTTTAGCGGACAACTTATTTACCGCTTATTTATTTCCTCTTACTCAAATCAACAATGCTCTAAACAATTTAATACTTAACTTAAATATTCCTCAATTATTTAAGCTTACTTGAAGAAACCTTAGAGTCATCACTAGATTCAGTAATCTTCTATAGATCCTCTTCCAATTTAACTTATCTTGTAATCCATTTAAACTTTTTAATAGATTCATCAAATGTAGAAACTTTGTTAAACGCTGGGGCATTTCTTCCGTATAATGGAGGAAAATCCCTAACATCATCCACCCTTCTAAGGCGTGATACTGAAGTCATGTCGGATTCTTTTGGGTCGATTTTGATCTCGACCCTATTTTCAACAATATCAACTTTCTTACCTTTGTATTTAGTTTTCAACATCTGAACACAGTCAAAATTATGTTACATTAGTAAAAAGTAACTTTACTCCCTAATAAGTATCATCAAAGTATATATACAGCTACCAGTAGACCTTTGACATCCTAGTGGCTTATATATGTTCTTGACGTGATATAAACTCTTTCCATGTCCAAACATGGCTAAACCGAAAGATCTGATACCAATAAATGTAATACCTAAAACCCATTTTAGACACTAAGTTTTTGTTATTTATTTATTTATTTATTATTATTATTATTAAATAATAAATAATTACAAATAAATATTTCATGCCCAATTTACAAGGGACCCAGACCAGTTACAAAATCCAGATACAATCCGTGACGCCTAACAAGATCTGATCCTAGCCCATATGACCCAAACCCTTCTAGGGTTTCATCATCTTCTCCAACCGCCAGCAACCATCAACCGCTGGATCTAGAGAGATCCAATGGTCCACAGATGGTCCAGCAGAAACCCTAGGGTTTCATCATTACCCTTGGGTTATCATCATGCTGCCACCTCCACGTCTACGCTCTAGCTTCTGTCACGAAGCCGTCGCCTCGCCAGAAGCAGCAGATGGCTATACATGTCACTGCGCTATGGTGAGTCACCACCGTAGCTTTGGTGACTCACCGAGGGCCACTCTTGTGACCGGTTCGAGAGAAATATCAACAAGGGCTATAAAAACTGAACCTGCATAGAAGAAAAAAAAACAGTAACATACCGAACATAGACAATATGCACGACCAACAACAAACAAAACACGAAAGAAACACGAAGACATGATAGCAAAAAAACTAACAACCAGCAACATAAATAAAATAGGAGAAGAGAGAAAATAAGACTTACCATATCATCGGAGCCTCCACGAGCCACTGGAGAACCAAAACGTCGAAGATAATAATCCTAAATCTAAGACGTTTGGTAAGGTTTTAGGCTAAAACAACCTTAGATCGGGCTTTATAATAAATAGGGCTCCAATTTGGGGTAAGTTTGTAAATTCCAGCCACCACGAGCGGTGGCCGGTGGTGACGATCGGGGTCAGAGCACGGTTGTAGATCGATGATCGGTTTGCTTCCGGTGAGGAAATTTTTAGAGAGAAGGGAGAGCTTTTCTCTTTAGAATGAGAAGCAAAATGAGGCAAATGAGGGTTCAGGCCCTTTTTGGGGTCAGATTTGGGTTTAAATACCCTCCCCCATATGGAGGAGTGTTTGTGTAATTTTGGAAGGGGAAAACACTGTCCGCAATCACCTGATTTTGTCATCCTTCTATTTTAGTCATTGGAATTGATTTTATGTGCATTTCGATTTGGTTTTTTGAATTTTATTTTATTTATATTTTAGTCTATACCAATATTTATATATATATATATATTAGGGTACATACAAGATTTAGCCCCTATAATTTTAATAATTTTTATTTTAATCCCAAATAATTAATTATGGTTAAATTACATTAATAATACCTATATTTTATAATATTTATACTTAGGGCTATTAATTTATATATTCTGCAATTTAATTTTATCTTATAATTTTCTTTATTTTGGTCACTATTTAATTGAAATTTTATCTTATTTTACCCTTTATGTTTAAATATTTTAAATATAATCCTTTAAAATATTGTTTTTATTTTTTTATTCATTCCATTTTAGTCAAATAAATATATATATATAAAGGGTTTAAATTTATTTATTTTTAAATATTAAAAAGGATTGTCTTAAAGTAACTAGATGTCATATTCTGATATTTTAAAATAAATAAAAACCCTATTTATAAAACTTTAAAAAATAAAATATGCTTATTTAGACGAATCAAGTTATTTTAATGTAAAATTTTTGGGCGAAATTATCATATTCTTATTATTTCAGTTGGAAAGAGAAGTATTCATCCTAAAGCATTTTAGGGATTGATTTCTCTTCGATTGAAAATATTGGAATATTTTTTATTTTCTTTAGAATTTTCTTTAAATAAAATTATGCGATTGAATCTGAAATAGTAGGATCATAAATTAAGTTTATATTTGAATTCTTAAATTTATATTATCAGAGACAATTTATAATCAATGGGTACCAATTTTGGGCGTTATGGGGGTGCTAATCATCCCCCAAACGTAACTGACCATGAATCCCTTTTTATTACTAAAAAGAATGAATTTTTGGTTATACGTAGAGTGATTTATCTTTTAAATAATTTTTTCCTTAAAAACTCTTTTAAAAGATGCTTTTAGGTATTCGACCTATCTAACATAAAAGGTCGATGGCGACTCCGAAACATTTCCTAAAAAACCATTCATTTATTCACGTAACATTTTCGCCAAAGAAATTTGTGCCTGGACGAAAATCGGTTACGACAGCTTGGCGACTCTGTTGGGGACCTGTTAAAGCCTAAGTCGATTATATATTGTCTCTATAATTAGAAATTAAGATTTCAATTTTATTTAATTTATGATTCTTTTGATTTCTTTCAATTTATTTTATACTCTTGTATATTAATATTTGATTGATTTTCAGATACTAGGTTTTATTTTTTTTAAAGTGGTTGTTTGTCAAAGGTTTGAGAATTTCTCCTCACACAACACTTGCATTACATAAACATAAGCTCTATACTCGAGCAATTTTCCCTTTTAAGTGGGAATGAAAGCGATGTCTTCGTTAGAATTTATTCTTCATGTCAGACCTAGCAAGTAGCTTTCGGGGTTCATATACCCTATGTCTTCATGAGGATTTATTCTTCCTGTCATGCATAGGGAAATATGCCATCTCAAATTGAACTCGATCCGCTTAGGCTTATAATAGACCAGGATTGAGGGTTTGGCAACCCAAGAGGGCACCAACAAGGATAATTCGAGTACCTTTACTCCTAGAACCAAAACTCTGCAGATAATAAACCATAAAAATTCACCCGATCTAAGACAATGTTGAAACTCTATCTGTAAATACCCAAATAGGTGTACACAAAGGAGAAATAAACTCTAACTTTCGTCTTTTAATTTATTTTATTTTTTCTGAATAAATTCATGTGAACTAGAAATCATGCATTTAGGTTTATTTTTCCAAAAAAAGCATGGAACTAGAAAGCATGAGGTTAGGATACATATATAGATACCATGTTGAATAAGATCTTTTCTTTCCATCAATTGTTACTAAGTATTTTAGTTTTTTCTTTTTTTTTCTTTTTTTATATGCATTTTATTTTGTTCTAACTTGTTATATTGATTTCTTTTGTTTGCATTGCATGATCATTACATGATTAGAAGGTATTGATTCGAGAGTGGTCATCAAATTAAAAGGTTTTCATATATGGACAAAGAGTTTTATGATCAAGTAAACTATGACGAAGCCAAGAAATGTCATCCTGAGAGAACTACGAAGATAGAGGAGAACTATGCACCCAAAGATCGTATGCCCGTTGAAGAGTAAAATGAGATATGAGAAATAAGAGAGCAAATGTACAAGATGATGGGCAGAATATCTATTTTGGCCAAAAGAAAAGAAAATCTTGTACAAAAAGAGAGAAAGTTCAATGAATATAATCCTTCAATCTCAAATAAACAAGGGACTTCTGATCATAACCAATTTGAGAAATTACATAATCATTTGTATTCACAAGTTATATGGAAATACCCAGGAAATGGTGTCAACTATAAAAATTCCTACAAATGAGAAGAAATTATGCAATCTGAAATCGTCAAGGTTTAGTCTGCTCCCAACGTCAAAAACTCAAGTTCAATCCAAGATAAAAGGTGGTTCTCATTTTAATACTATCCATATATCATATAAGGAGTTGTACGAAAAGCTATTTGAAGCGTCAGAAGCTGCTCCGCATTATGTGAAACCCTGGGAACCTCTGTATCTAAATTGGTATGACATCAGTGTTCATTGTGAATATCATACCGGAGCTCAATGACATTCCATTGAGAATTGTATTACCTTCAAACATTGAGTCAAATGTCTTTTGGATCATGGAATCTTAGAGTTTATGATAAATGATCGGCCTAGTTTGGTAACTGAAGGTCCTGCTATGTTAATACCAAAAGTGTTCAAAGGTAAGAATATCAGTAGGGGTGTCCAGAAGGAAGAAGATTTACTGATGAACGAGGCTCAAATACGTCATTTAAAGGATGAAAACAAGAAATTGAGTACAAAGATGAAAACCATGAGTGAGGATTTCCAAAAGATCAGTAAAGCCTTTCAAAATGCTGACATAAGATACACCCAGAAGAATGGACAAAAGGGGTTATTAAGTTGAAAAATGATGTCGAGCAATGGAATATAAATGTCATGATATATGAAGGTCGAGCTAAGAAGTTTTATCATGGTTTATGGGTTGAAGAAGAAATGCACAATACAACCATCATCAATTTGGAAAAATATCTAGCTAAAAATCAAATGTAAAGAAGGGTCATAGCCAACATGAAAGCATCATATCAGATCCATCAGCATGAGAATGATACAGAATTAAAAGCCACTAGAGTTAAGTACAATACGTTGATGAAGATGGTAGATGATTATGGAGATCTTGTACAAGAACTTCTTGAACACAAAGGTTCTCTTACAAGGGAGAATGAGCAACATTGTATATAACTCCGAGTGATGGCATGTAAGATACAAGAAAATGATAATTTCATGGAATAAGCTGCTGCCTAAGCAAACAATGTGGCTCATAAGCTGGTAGACTTAGCTGGCTTTACAAGGGAATTGAAGCAGATTGACAACTCAACTCTTGAGAAAGAATGTAAATTAACTTGGCTTTTTAAGGAGATAAAGAAGCTAGGAGTGAAAGCTATCCCTTATGTGTAAAGTTTTGTTTGATGTATCGAAACTTCCGTGTTCAATGAAAGCTGTTTTAATATGATCACTCTTGATTAACACCCTTTTCGTACATGCATTTGCATTGCATAATTTGCATTCTTATTTTTGCATTTTTCTATTTTTCTCATAATTACACTGAGATGGAAGAAATATTGCATATTGCCATGAAAGTACTTAAGAAACTTAAACAAAAGGGGGCTACACGTTCATATGGGAGTGCAACATTAAAATGGGGGCATAATTCTTAAAAGAGGAATCCTCCATTACCATCCAACGAAAGTAGTTACCACCCAAAGGAAGCAAGACCATTACTAAAACCAGTAAGGGTAAGAGTATGGCCGTTCCTAGTTGATCCCGAGAGATCCAAAGTTTCTTGTGTTTGGGGTGAGGACTTGTTGCAAGTCAATGTCCAAACCGTAACACCATACTTCTTCGAGATGATGGAGAAGTCAAGATGGATCATGAGGAAAATAAGAATGAAGATGTTGTTATTCAAGAAGATGAAGAAGAGTTAGAGCAGGTTGTGGAAGGAAAGGCTCTTATCATGAACAAGAGTCTAAGCATATAATCAATGAAGGAAATGAACAATGCGAGAACATCTTTCACACTCGCTGACACAAAGGAGGAAATGTATGTTTTGTCCTTTTAGATGGCAGTGAACTAATGTTGGTAGTACTTTGATGGTAGATAAACTTGGTCAGCAACAACAAATTATCCATAACCCTACAAGTTACAGTGGCTCAATGAAGAAGGTGAACTCAAAGTGACCAAGCAAGTCATTATTGCTTTCTCTGTTGAAAATTATAAGGGTAAAGTTCTTTGCGATGTTATTTCGAAGCATATCAGCCATTTACTACTTGAGAGCCTTGGTAGTTCGATAGGCGTGTTGTACATGACGGGTATACCAGCTGGTATAGATTCACACATTAGGCGATGACAATTACTTGAACGTCACTTTCACCAAACCAAGTTCATAAAGACCAAATCTATCTAAGAGAAAGTTTCGATAAAGCCAACGAGAGAGAAACCAAAATGTATGTGATAACTCTCGAAAAGAGTTATCTTTTTATTATATTTTTACCTAGGGTCATATTAGGATCATTATTTAGGATCATTTTAGGATCATTTTTTATATTTATCATTATTTACATCAAATGAGTTATTTGATGGAATTTGGGTTGATTTTAATGTTTTATGTTATAAACTGGTACACTGATGTTGCAACATTTGCAAGGGATGCTGAGTGGATGCTAAGAGGTAACAGATGAATCAATAGACAATTATGGTTTTTTTTTTTGGATTTGAATAGCTTATCAGTACAGCTGCATGATGCCTAAAAAATATAGGAAAAATCATAATTTTCTTATTAAAGGATACATTGACTTGTTGAACTTAAATAAGGTATCCATTCATATTTTTGAGACTTCTTCTTCAATTTTTCTTCATATTCTTTTTTAGTTTCTTCTTATCTCCACTTGCCATGGAGGTTTGATTCTGATGCGGAGTACTGCACGAGCCTGCAAGCTTATTGACCAGTATCGTCGATCAAGAAGAATCCTTCCCTATTATTGCCTTCGTTAGAGATAAGTAAGTAACAAGCATACCTAGTTGTAATTAATTTTTGTGGATGATGCATTGTGTTGAACTTAGCCATTCGTGAATGCTTTAATTATGTTTTATGTTTTTTACTATTTTCTATGCATTGATATGCTTTCAAGGTAGTTAAAGAGATATAATTATCTTTATGGATATTTTTTGATGATGTTTAGAGATGATACATTATGTTGATATGATTGATGGGGTCACTAGGGAATCCTAATGCTTAACTTTTAGAATCGTTTTAACTTATATGGATCACTTTCTCGATATAGTTCAATTAGAGTGTCCCTACGCTATCTCAAGGCATGGAACTTGATAGATAAGAATGCCACGACAAATCCTCTAGACCTGATGCATCAACATCTAATCTATTGAATCATCTCAACTCCTATTAGTTGTTGAAATCATGCCTTATTTTCTCTCAAACACTAATGTTGGATTAGGCTCTAGTCATTTTATAAAATCCATTGTTCACGTTGATATTTCCCTAGTTTCTATCGAACACTAAGGATCTTTAACTTAATTTTTCTAAAAAACTAAGTAATATAATCAAGAAATGGACACTCTCATGCCTCCTACAATCTTAAGTAATTCGAAAGAATGAACAAAACAAGTGATAAACATAAAAGCATCAACCATTCATTAAGGAAAAACACTTAATCATCCATAAAAAACCCACACCAAATACGGTTTAGTTCATTGTGGGGTTTAAAATATCCAAAAGAATAATTCGTTCCATACAACTCAAGTAATCAAATGAAAATAAAATCATATGAGTGGAGGAAACTCCCAACTAGCGCTGCCAATTGCTCATCGGACCACCACGAATGACACCTTAGCGACAACAGTTCCTCTCGAACACCTAGCTTGCGACTCCCATTAGATTGGATATGGAGGTTACCACCAAGAAGATGAAAAGGAAAACAAAATGGAAATTTTTAGGCCCTCTTTTCACTATCCCCTACCTCACTTTTTCTCCAAAAGATTTTTCTTTTTCGTGGAAACATTTTCTATTTATACTAGAGGAATATCCTAGGGTTATGTGCCAAAATTCCATTAGTACCCTATGGTACATTCCCCTCATGGGAAAGGTAGTAAAAAGGTGTCAGTGGTCCCCAACAAGGTGGTTAAAAATAGAAAACATGTGATAAAAATGATAGTTGTCCTAGTGTGAAGACATCTTCAACTTCTTTGTCATTTTTTGTGCCCAGAAATGCCATGGCATGTTTCTTTTCACTTCGCCAGGGCAAGTTTCTTCGTATACCCTTGCACCTAAAACATACACATCAACATCCAAACCATACATTCCCCATAAAATAACATAATTTACAAAATAATTTGTCATTGCAAGTTCAAAGCACTAAATGCAATTATATACTCCTAAATGTGTTAATATGAACCTATATGTGCTTTAAGATAACCAATAACTTAAGTGAAAAGGCCCTAAATATATCCTTTATAGGAAGTTATCCATATGAATTCCACTTCTTTTGGTAATGGCCTTGCATGCTCTTTACCATTTTTTTAGGACTCTCAGTATAGCTAGGTAGTGATCCTGGTAATAGACTATTAAGAGCATTAGCCATTTTCCCACCTGATTCTTTATAGCCCCTAATAGGGCAGATTGGCTCGCCATGTATTCTTTCATCATGGATTTAGAAGGTGTTAAGGTTGAAGTTCATTTTAAAGATTGACCTTGATAATTTTGCCTTTGTTGTGGTTGAGTAACAAGTTCATGTGCCTGGGTTGTGGCATTTGACTATGTTGAGTATAATGTTGATGTTTATATTGTTGATTCAGACTTTTCTAAGATAGATTACGATCATTTATTAAATTTGGATTGTATGTATTACCGAACACATTATCATTCATTTGATAATTCCACACATATGAAATAAACTCCAGATTTTGGGGGCATTCAACAAAGTTATAGTCACCACCACAATATATACACAACTAATAAGAGATGCGACTTTGACTTCATACGTTTCTCCTGGTTTCTGCAATTTATTCACAATTTTAGTCAATGCTAAAATATGAGAATCCATAGAGTTAAAAGCTTCAAAGTCTACTACTAAAGCACCACGTCGACCAAACGTATTGTGTGTATTTGGATATTGACAACTGTTGGTGGAGATTATTTCGAGGATATCATATGCTTTATTATATGTCTTATCTAGAAAAGCTCTGTTTGCTAAGGCATCAACCACCATATGAGTGTGTATTTTTAACCCATTATAAAACATCTCCATTTGAGTCCAATGTGGGAACCCATGCATAGGACACTTCCGTAACAAATCTTTAAATTTTTCCCATGCTTCATACAAGCTTTCATCATTCATTTACTTGAAAGAAGTTAAACTATTTCGAAGCTTAACATTCTTATTTAATAGATTAAATCACATTAAGAGTTTCTGTGCTAATTCATTCCATGATGCTACAACACCTGACGGGAGTGAAATTAACGAAAACCTTGCTTTACTATACAATTAATAGGGAAATGGCTTCATCTTCCTGGCCTCATCCGGAACACCTTGCTGAATAAAAGAATCACAAACCTCCATAAAAATTCTAAAATTGGATGATTACGAAGAGGGTGATTATCATCTACATTTTGATATAGTTTCCCAGCTCTAATACCAGTTTATAACTCCTCATGGTCTCCATTCTGCAGCGGGCTAAAATACCATTCCCTCATTTAACCACAGTAGCTTTACGGTGACATCTCCTAAAAGTCCTTTCTATTTATGGATCAAATGGCTCTACTTCTCCGTCACTTCAGGACATACACTAGTGAAAACAAAAAACAACACCTTCAAAAGAAAAAACAAACAAGTGAAAACAAGAGAACTATAAATCAAACTGATGCTCTTGTCAATAGCGCTAAAAACTTTATGCTACAAAAATGATATAGTAGTCACACAATTGCACGTATCGCAAATAAAGTAATAAAGTGGAAATTAAGAGAGTTTTGGATGTCGAACCCACAGGGAGCAGAGTGTGGTCATTAGAATTTTTAATGGTAAGATTTATTAAAGAACTGAGATGCAAGAGAGAAAGTATTGTAATCAATAACGAAATATACCAGTTCATGCTACAGCGTTCCAGTAAGCAATTGGTCATCTATCGAATAAAGGATATGATATTATGACTTCCAAATTTTGTGCAAACATTGTATACCTAATCTATGTAATCAATATTGATTAAAACTATTTGAACTAATTTAATTACTATCATTAATTAAATGCTCAAACTATTAACAATACTAATCAATCGGCTAAACACTTTTCAGTGTACTTAAGCTACTCAGCTATACCAATGCTCACAAATGTATATAGCAAATCGAATGAAACTATTTCTGGTTTAAAAGGAAATACTATATGCCTAATTACAAATAATTCTACTTAGAACCATGAAGTTCAAAGCTCATAAACTAATTATCAAAGTGAACACAAAAATAAATAAAAAATTTAAAATAAACATCAAACAATAGTTTACTTATTCTAGTCACCCCCTATCTCAATAGAAGGCATTTAACGGTGATCCAATGACTGTTAAAGATCCTTAGCAAGCTTCCCTTGTGATGTAGCAAACCCTATTAGAGGACTTAGGCTTCCATGGCTTGAAAAGAAATGACGTGGAAAATGGTACTTTGGATCTCTCACAATTGTCACACTTTTTCAACCCAAGTAGTCCCCTTTTATAGCTTGGATGAAATTTCATCACACAATATGAAAGGTTCACGTTTCAAGTGTTATACAACCAAATGATAGTTTTATGAGCCTCCTGTCCCAATCTAGATTGTTTTACCAATTATCTGGAACTTATATGACTGCTACAACATCTAGTCAACATTTCCTGCAGTGCTACTACATCAGTGCAATAATTTGCAGCAGCAAAACTTACTTTTAGCCCTTAGAAACCCATTATGCTCCTACCATGCAAAATATGTAAAATTAAGAAATTTTAATCCTAACATAATCCTGAATAGTTTTAGGTTCAAACTAACTTAGGTAATTAAGACTACTAAAGATAAATCCTTTAGATAAATATTCAGGGCATTTAAAGGTGAATTATTTTTCAAATTCAAGGGCTGCTCAGACGGTCTTCTTTATTCATGCAATCAAGGCAACTTTAATCACACATTCATGACATTTAAGGCTGAATTATCATCCATTTTCAAGGGTTGTTCATATTCTTCATTGAATTATTGCATTTAAGGCTATATTTATCCTCTTTGAAGGATATTCACATTTTGACAAAGGATATACAATGAAGGCTGGTTTTATTTCACTTATTACCACAATTAAGTGATGAAAATCAGCATGGAATAGGAAAGGACACACTAAGGTTGACTGCAAGGGTGTCTACATTTATCAAAAGTCCATATTATTCCCCTTTTATTTAATATGAAAGCAAGAAATGTAATATCAAGCCTCCCTCCTTTTGGACGAAAATAAGGCTATATACGTCTCAAATTAAGTCCAAATTAATCAATTTCCATCTAGAATATTCAACAACCAAGGGATAAGAAGAGAAGCAAGTCATTTAAGTGTATTCAACTGAATTTAGATAAATATTCATTCCTTTTTTGTAAAACCTTTTATATGATGCCTATCAATACTATAAACAGGCACCCTAGGTTCATTATAAATCAACTTTGGGCATATAAACAACTTTTTGAAAGTTTGCTTTCAATTTAGTTCTTTTGAAGAACTGTATCGGCTCAAGTTCATCTTGTTGTCTTCAACCATTCCATTTGTTATATCATTGGTTCCTAGATGTTTTATAGTAGTGGGTCGTATTCCACATCCTACCCCTTCACTTCTACCTTATTATATTGTTGGTTCCTAACTCTTATATAGTTAGAGGATCACAATCAATTATTGATTATTCATCCTAGTTCATGCCATACCCCATTCATCTTTCACCAGTTTCCTTTATTTTATCTAACCACAACAACCAACACTTTTCCATCATCCACAAACCACTTCATCATAATCTTCTTCCTATCATTTTCAACCTTTAAATATATATTTCATACTTATAACGTTGATTGTGCTATTTCAGAATTATATCAAAAGCACTATAGAGTTTGTTACTAGAATCACTATCAGGCAACAACATATATGACTCGGATCATACAATCGGGCTCATATCAAACATAAACCCATTTTTTACCAGCTCAAAACCCAAGAGGTAAGAACCAAAGGACATTGCATGAAATCCACGATTATGTCAAGTGGAGGAGAAAACTGTTGTTGTACGAAATATGTTGTTGTTTCCATGTAAGCTAGAAAATGACATATTTTTTGCCTCTTCCTACAAAATAAACCTCTTTTGGGAAGGATTTTCTTGAAAACCCTAGCTAATAAAGGACAAATAAAGTACTTTTTTTTCTGTTGAACTACTCCGCTGGGAGAGGAAATTTTGACCAACTCAAGCTACATACCACGCTGAAATTCTTTTTCGTCCATCATGAAGAATACCCTTGTGGAGTTTTCCTTTCTACTCTATTTATGGGTGGACATTTCCTTACTAATAAAATTGAACCCCATTATGCTTAGTTTATTTGTAGATTCTAATGGACTTCAGTTTCTTTCTTTTCATATACTGCTACTTTCCTTGACCTCTCTCTATCCTTCTTCCACGACGAGATCAAAGCATGAGAACCTGAAAAGGTATAGAAAACAATGCATTAGATCAGTATTGAATACTTACCATGTTTGGGTTCAGAAGCAGGCATCCGTATGTAGGGTGATTATTTCCTAATGCCCTTATCTATGTATTGGTTAGTAGAATGGTTACGATTTTTTAGTAAAATGAGGTGGAGTAAATCGAAAGTTTTCATTAATGTCAAAACTCTTGTAAGAGGATTGTAAGGACCTAGGGTGGCTGTATAACCAAGAGCAACAGTCGTAAAAATCCCAAAAATCAGTTCCAAAATGAGGAAAATTCTTAATTGCGAGAGTGCTAAACCAAGAACTATAAAAAACTTGATGAAAAAAGAGATCTTTCACCTAGATTAACGAAAAACATGCATGACCATAGACTATCTTGCAAGCAAACTAGTATTTTAAATGACCAATGGAAATGCCAACAGGAAAACAAAGACCAAAACACAAAGAAAAGGGAGGGGATTTTCTCTCACTAGAACCCATGGATAAAATTATGTTGTTTCTTGGTGAGCTATGTTGGGGTCATGTTTTATTCGATAGGTGCATCAAATTTCAGTTGTCTGGTCTTTTTTGTTTCTAATGGTTTATACAATGGGGTTCATTAAGTTTGTGCATAAATATATTTGAATTGTTGATATGGGTGGGTTTTCAGAATTATGTGAGATATTTTATTTCTTTTTTTTAAATAGGTTATGTGAACATGGAGTTATGTGATCATGGCTGGAGTTATCTTATTCATCTTTTATGGAGTTTTAATATGATTAGATGAGTGTGATAAGGTGAATCATTAGAGAATTGAGATTTTCATTATCCTTCACAATGGCTGTAGACTTCTTTTAAAGTATGGGTAATCATATTTTTTTACTTTGAAATAATTAATTCTTATGTTGGAGTTTGTCTGGTCCTATGTGTCCCTGTAATGAATCTTTTATTTGATGCATTTTAGAGGATAATAATGTTTGGAATATTGATATTCTATTGATCATTTATTATTCTTAGGTCATGTGATTATTTTAATTTCTCATTCAGATGAGCGTTCTAAATTGATATTATTTGCTTGTTAATTTTCGATCTTATAGATTTATTGCTCCTAATTTGGTTGTTTTATGTTTTTTTCGTGCAGGATCTAACTTTCAATAATTAGTGGTAAAAAGGGCACATTCTGTATTTTTTTATTATTTGGTCATGGTTAGAGACATGGGCACGACTCTAGGCATGACACAGTCTAACGTGAGAGTTTCTAGAAGGTCCAGTCTGTAATAGTTTTCTAGAAAATCTAGCCAGCACCTTCTGGAATGTGGACGGGTAGAGATATCTTAGGAGACTTATTTTTAAATTTTAAAGTTTGAATTTAGAAAATATTTGCAATTATCTTTAGGATTTTTTTTATTTTAATTTCGATGTTCATCTCTAGGTTTTTATAGGCTATAAATTCCCTTTTGGGGTAAGCCTAAGGACACAACTCAGATTTCAATCTTTTTCTTACTTCTAGTTTTATATAGTTCTTTCTTCTCTTCTCTTTTCAAGTTTTCATTTTTATTTTATTTTTTGAAATGCCAACTATGGTTTCTATCATACTTAACTAAGTTTTCCATAGCCAAAGGATAAAGAGATGAATCAATTCTGAATCGTGAGAATAGAAAAGCACCTCATACCCTCTCGGGTCAAATTCTCAATTTTCTTGAAATAGATTGACAGATAGTCTTTCTTAAAATCAAAACGCTTTCATTTCAAAAATAGATTTTGGCTTGGATGATGATATGGTTTACCGTTGGGATTATCTAATCAATTGATTCGAATTTACTTGAACACACTTAGCGAATGATATGATAAGGGAAATTGGGATCAAGTTCAACTTTCATAGAGAAAGCATAATTCGAGTCGGGTTTTTCCAAGCGCTTTTAAACTGTTTTGAGTTAACAACGATAGTTGAAGTTAATCCGAACAAGGATTGCGATCCTTAAAATAGATTTGGGAAAGTCAATCACCAAAGAGGAAAATGAGTTGCAAAGATTGAACCTTATGAGCTCAAACCAACATTTAACTGGATGAAAAATCCTATTCAATGGCCGACTGAAATTTGAGGCACGCGAAAGCCTGAGTCTAATTTCATCGTATTGTTTTTTAATTTTATTTTCTTTGATTCTTTACCTTCTTTGAATCAGTTTTACTAATTCAATTTCTCAACAAATCCCCATTTTTACTTTACTTGCATTTTTCGCCTATATCAAAGATCAAGAACAATCGTTTCAACATCTTCCTTAGTCCTTGTGGACTAGCCCTTACACTTTCTATACTATTATATTTATTTTTAATGAGATTAAGGATAAATTGTTTTGACAATGAAAACGACGTGTTGAAAAATTTGCGCCGTTGTCGGTAACTTCTATAGAAATTACTGATTTAGTTTGTTTTTTATTTATGACCAAGCAAAATCCCGAAGAGCTAGTCGATTTTAAACCTCATATCGAAGCGCTAGTCTAGAGACTACATGGACTGACAATTCAGGAAAAGAGGAAACAACAAGAAGTACAATGCCAAGAACAATTAGATCCATATCCCGAAGCATCATCTAACACCAATACCTGTGAAGAAACAATACCCGACTCCATTGTAAACATCGGATCACATTTCACGCCAACATCACCTGAACCGATGGACAATTACACGGTCCGAGAATTAGTTACAACTCATGCGCTCCAGCAACCTCTTTGCATTGTCTTTCCTCAAGGCGAAACTCTGTTTCAAGTTAAGACGTGGCTCATTCATCTTCTTCATACCTTCAACGGTTTTCCAAGTGAAAGTACACATAAACATTTGGCATAATTTAACTTAGTCTATTTAAGCATGAAATAACAGAGATTTTTTGACGACCAAATTAAATTAAGAGCTTTTCTATTTTCTTTATTTGGTTTAGCTAAAGAGTTGTTATTCTACTTATCTTCAAATTCAATAAAAACATGGGATGATTTAAATCGAATCTTTATTGACGGGTTTTTCTTGTAGGGAAGGCAAACGAGTTGAGGAGAAGCATTATAAGAATTAAACAAAAAGATGGAGAGTCATTTTATGACTATTAGGAAAGATTTAAGAAACTTTGTGCAAGTTGTCCGCAACACGGATTAACTGAGCAAACACTCATTTAATATTTCTATGAAGTGCTTTCGCTCTTAGAGATGAAAATGGTGGATGCTGCCAGTGGTCGAGCTCTAGTAATATGACGCCAAATGTAGCAATAGAGTTAATTTTGACGATGGCTATGAATTCACAACAATTTTCAAGTGAACGTAGTCGACGAGTTCACGAGATAAGTTCTATTTCACTTGAAACTAAAATTGATATATTAACTGAAGTATTTAATTCTGTTATTGTAGGAAAAATTGGAGCAACGAGCCTATCCAAAATATGTATGATGTTAGATCATTCGACAGACTACTACCCCATGCTACAAAGAGATGCTGACACACAAGCAAATACAATGGTCACTTTTCTAAGACCTCTCCAAAGGTCTTACAACCCATACGACAATGCTTCCAATCTATGATAGAGAGATCAACTAAACTTGTGCTATAGACCAAATCTCATACCAAATCAAGCTTATCAATCGAGGCCACCTCTACAACAACCTTATCAGTCACATAAATCATCGCTTGAATCAATCATCTAGTGACTGGCCATTTCCCAGGAGAAATTTCAAAATAGTACTGAAGCTTGTTTTCAAGAGCTTGAGAACCAAATGGTCCAACTGACACAAACCGTGGGGAGATTAATGTCACAAGGGAGGCTATTATCACAAACTGAGCCAAATCCAAAAGAGAATGTTGGTGCCATCAAGCTCTGAATCGGTATAATTGTTGAACAACCAATCCTAAAGGAAGTAAGCGTAATATCCTCGAAGAAAGAAGAAAATTTGAATTTCCGAAGGGAAGAAGAAGTAGTTGACGTAGAATCCTGAGAAAATAAGAGACAAACAATCCGAGAAGAAAGAAATATTGGATGTATTACAAAAAGTGAAAATAAATATTCCACTTCTTAAGGTGATATGGAAAGTACCAAGGTATGCCAGATACATTTAAGATCTGTGGACTAATAATAGGCGACTTACCGGAAACGATAAGGTGAATTTAAGTGAGAACGCCTTTGTAGTTTTGAAATCAAGTTAGCTACGTGCGATCTAGATGCCTCTATCAATGTAATGTCTCTACCTGTCTATAATTTAATTTCCAACGAGCCTTTGAAGGAGACGAGAGTTACACTTCAGCTCGCCGACAAATCAATTATTTATCCTAAATGACTCATAGAAAATGTTCTGGTAGAGGTAGACGACTTAAATTTCCCTGTTGATTTTTATGTGATTGATATGGAAAATGATCCGAGCAACATTGGTTATAAAATCCCCTTCATTCGTCCCTTTCTGAGCACAAAAAATGCAAAAAGTTAACGTTCAAAGCGATATTCTTAATATAGAGTTCGATGGTGAGATCGTAAAATTTGATATTTATAAAGCAATGGGATTTCCAGATAATGTGCATAGTATTAATTTTGTTAGCGTTATTGAATTTGTTGATGATTAATCTAACTTTATTTATGATGAATCTAACTTTGTTGATGATTTATATGGGAAATCAGATGATAAAAAATAAGACATAAGGGAGTTGAAAAATATTTTAGTTGTTATTGAGATTTGATCTTAACTCAGTTAGAAACTAAAGATTTACTGTCCCTTTTTCAGGCACCAAAAATTAAGTTGAAACCATGGAGGATTCATTTGAGGAAATCAAATTTTGGTAATAACAATATTTTGACGGCCATTCTTTTCGACAATATTTTAAAACTGGGAAATATTCAAAGAAATATTTATGAGAATTTTCGAATTCCTCATAAGGAATTTCTTAGTTGGAAAAAGTGAATGAAGTGGAAGTGTTTGTCATGAAACCTACAGTCTGAATCAGGTCGTCGAGTTAACAATGTTAGAAAAAGTGCTTCGTGGGAGACAACTAATTGTTTTTAATTTAGTAGAATTTTTATTTTATTTTTATTTAGGTTAAGCAAGTTTCATTTAATTTTTCTCTCGTTTTATTTTCAGGAACAAAATGTTTTCAATCAAGCTTAAACAAGGAAATTTAATGAGGAAGATTTGTCGAATGTATATTCGAACAATGATGAAATTGGGTACTCAGAGCAGCAACACTTGTCATGCAACATAATGGAACAATTTGTTCCAGCACCATGTGCACCATTTCATTAAACGACAAAAGTTAGCATATCCACTAGTAGGTCGGTGCATTTTAGCAAAACCCAAATCACCTTCTGCCCCTATTTTACAACATGTACCTTCTGTAGCCCTTTCACCCTATCCTTTTCTTTTTTTCTTTTTCTTTGTTCGCATGCCCCACCTATCTTATCTCTCCTTACCCTTTTCAATTTTAAACCTAGTTTCGCTAAGATTAGACCCCTACACATTTTTTTATTTTAAAAACCCAAAACACACTAAAACAAAATATAAACCAAACACATTCATCTTCCCCAAACTCTTACCCCTAAAAAGCCATCCATTGTTTTTTCCTCCCCACCGTGCTCACCATCGCTGGCCTTACCGCAACATTTTAGTCACGCCGACGTGTTTTACTCGTCCGCTGCTACTCACGATGGTTCACAAAAGGAACCAACAAAGCACCGCACCACCAACCATCATCGGTGGGCATGGTCAGCTCAATGCTCTGGCTTTCATTGAAGTGCCCATCGATTCTGAGCCACAACCACCATAACCTACTCCTTGCTCGGTGCAAACCCGAGGCTACGCACCTTACTCTCCGTCCACACCATATCACTTGGTGTTTGCACCAGCGTCTCGATCTACAATGGACTGAGAACTGTTCGCCATCCATCTCTGTCGTACTCTCCATCACCGTCTTTCCAGTCCATGCCAATTTTAGCCACCTCTTCCTCTTGTCCACGATAGTCGACCTTCCCATTGTGTTCCATGCCTTTGGCAGCATCGGACAATACTCCAGAGGTAAATTATGATTATATTTTTGTTCGTTCGTTACTAATATACTATCTCGCTTATGGTTTTATAGAAGTTTCCATGTCAGTTTCCACCGACGACACTACCTGACTATGATTCTAGTTCACGACATAAATCTAGGCAGTCCATTTTTCATACTTTAATTTTATATTTTGGGACAAAATGCTTTAAGTGAGGGGGAGTATAGTCTATATTGAATTTCCTTTTTCTTATCTCTATGTTTTGATGCTAGTATGTATTGATTGAATTTGCAGAAAGTTCCATTGAATTTTTTGTCTTGTTGAATATTTTTGGTATATCATACTTGTTTAGGAACACATAATTGTTTAGGTTATGATATTCTTGATAGCGGACAACATTAATTGAGATCAAGTTGGATTTATTGTGATATTCCAATATTTTTGTAATACCCCAAATATCAGGTTAGTGACTTTATCGAAAAGATTTAAAAATTTGAGGATTTATTTGATCAAATGATAAAATATGAAAAAATGATTTGTATTAGTGGTTTAGATTAAATTGTAACAATGAATGATTGAAAGGGCATTTTGGCCATTTGGAATGAAATGAATTTAAAACTTAAATTTTAATAGGGATTTAAGAAAAGGGAAAGTTAAAAACAAAAGAGGTTAAGTTATTTACTTTCCTTCTTCTTCCCGTGACTTTGCGCTCACCTTCATAGCCAAATATAAGCTTCATCTAATTAGTATTTCCTTTGGATTATGGTTTGTTTTTGCAACCTTAAGTGATATGTAATCTTAAGGAAGGGTTAAATAAGATTAAATCTAGAAGATGGAGGAAATATTTTAGATTTACGAAAATGGGTTTTTGAATAATATGTTAGAATATGAGTTTTTATTGATGTTTATTAGTATACTTGACTTGTCAAAAAAGTAAATAAGATATTAGAAGCATTAGATGGGATTAAAAACATGTTAGAAAGAGTGGTATGATTTTTAGATGGAAATGTTATTGGGATATATTTTATGTTTTAAGAAGCTAAATGAACGAAAGTTAGTAGGGATAAGTAAAGAAGAGTTTAATAGTATTGTTTAGGGTAAATATAAGGAAATTTGACCAAATTTTGGTAAGAATTGGGCTGAAAAATGGAAAATTTGGGTAAGGGTATCGGTACTGATAGAACAATACCAATACTATAGGTTGAAATGGGTAGAAATATGATTAACAGTATCGATACTAATGCAATTAGTATCGATACTGATAGGGTATCGATACCATGGGTTCCAGAATACCGAAATTGTATCAATAATGAAAGGAACTATCGGTACCATAGTATAGAAGTATCAGTACTAGGAGGAAATTATCGATCCCATGGATACAGAATATAGAAATGGTATCGATACTGAAAGGGAGTTTCGATACACAAATATAGAAGTATCGATACCATGGTAGGGGTACCGATACTATTGAACCAGGAATTTTAAGATGGGTTAAGATTGTTAAAATAGTACTTTTGAGTATTGTTAAAGTATAAATGTTAGGGAATATACTAACAATTGGCATGGTATGTGTCTTTAATGGATATTTGAGTATATCAAAATCAAGCTCCCGAGTCAAGCAAGAAAAAGGGTAAGGACAAAGTTGCTGAGTAGTTGGACATCACTACAACATATCAGGTGAGTGCATATATGGTAATTATATTGGGTGAGGGAGAATCACAATAAATTCACCTTAAATGTTTAAATCAATGTATGTTTTGCCTTATATGATATATGTTTATAATGTGTGTGGAATTGATACTATGAATAATCTTTAGGGTATAAACTGTTTTAAAATAAAAATTTAATTGCCTAGTTATGCATTTGACAGAAAGGTGTCAATCATGTCAGCTAGATGAAATGTTAAATACATTTGAGTAAAAGATTAATTGCCTAGTTGTGTATTTGATAGAAAGGTGTCAATCATTCCAGTTAGATGAAAGGTGAAATACCTTTGAGTAAAAGATTAATTGCCTAGGTGTGCAATTGAAAAAAATGTGCCAATCATGCCAGTTAGATGAAAAGTTAAATACCTTTGAGTAAACGATTATTTGCCTAGCTGTGCATTTGACAGAAAGGGCCAATCATGCCAGTTAGATGAAAGGTTAAATACCTTTGAGTAAAAGATTAATTACCTAGCTGTGCATTTGACAGAAAGGTGTCAATTATGTTAGTTAGATGAAAGGTTAAACACCTTTGAGTAAAAGATTAATTGTCTAGATGTGTATTTGACATAAATGTGTCAATCATGTCAGTTAGATGAAAGGTTAAATATATTTGAGTAAAAGATTATTTGCCTAGTTGTGCATTTGATAGAAAGGTGTCAATCATGCCAGTTAGATGAAAGGTTAAATCCCTTTGAGTAAAAGACTAAATGCTTAACAATGCATTTTGACATAAATGGTGTCATCTATTGATTTAACTAAAAAGATTGTACAAGATTCTTAAGAAGTAGTAGAGTTATCATGGTTTTGATAGTCAGGATATGCATATAAATAAATTATAGTTCATTTATAAGATTATGCATCACTCAGTATATACTTAATGTGTATTGTTTTCACGCGTTAGTAAAAATCAAAGATTTTCCGAGTAAGGAGTGCAACTGCATCACCTATCATCAATTAATGGTTGACTCGTAAGTAACGTTGGGATAATCATATTCATTTTGAAAACTTAGTTGGCATGTAATTGAACTTGAGAATGTATTTTGTAATGTGTTTAAAGTGATAATCCTAGTAATATGTTTCTATGAATAATTTTCTATTGTGTTAAATTGTGTGGATTTAAAATTTGAAACAAAATTTTACTGATTTTCAATTGAGAAAACATTTTTAAAAGTGATGTGACATCTGTATCTCATGTACGGAAAAGTATACGGGAGATGAGTGTTACATTTATTGGTATCAGATATATAGATTTAGCTGATTCTTAGCCGAAACCAAGTTCATTTGAAATAAAAAAAGGGATTACATGCCACTAAGATCGTTAAGGTTATTGATATGGTGTCATTAGAGTGTAATTGATGACACTCCTTACTAACTGTAATGTTATTACTATGCATGTTCTAATAGATGTCAGAATCCTTAAACTCGCGTAGAGCGAGGGAACAAGAGATTAGAGAAGCAAATGGTAGCTAAAGTTATGAGGCTAATAGTGAACAATCGGTATCATCTAAAAAAGCTAGTGCACCCGTACATCAAGGGATGCTGGTACCAAAGTTTAGAGCTTTTATGCAAGCTCTTGACACCATATTGACCCATTTTCAGCCTCCTCTTCCTCCCTTTGCTCCTCCAGTACCGGAGAAGTTGATCCCAAAGAAGCTGATGAGTTTAGGAGCTCTCAAATTTTATGGAGAAGAGGAGGAAGGCCCTGTGGAGTCTGATTTATGATTGAATGATGTAATGATAATACTTGAAAGTCTTCACTGTTCGGATTTAGAGAAGTTGGGTGGAGTTGTATCATTGCTAAGGGTGTAACACCCATCTCCCGTATACCTTTACGTATACAAGCTATATATGTCACATCACTTTTAATATCATTTCCCATTGGAAAAATTCGTACAATTTTTGTTCCATTTTATAAAACTATTAGAATTCATTTATAATTAAAACATGCATTAACTTACATATACAAAAAACAAGTGTTGTTCAATAATTCAACGTCTTACAGTAGTTTAATTCAAAAAGGTTTACATAGCGTTATAATAAACCTATTACATGCCAACTAAAATATATCAAAAGTAGACAGGTATGTCATACTGTTACTGAATTAGGTGACTCTAACTTAATGTATGATGATCTCCTTACTCAACTGGTATTTAACCTACGTGTGAAATGACACACATTAAGCATTACTTAGTGAGGCATAAAACTGCAATGGTATTATAACTATACAACAATATCTTATGAATACTGATTAAAGAATTTAATTTCATTATTTATAAGGACCAATTAAACCATTCTTAGTTCAACCATAAATCTTTCATACCATAATGGAAATTAATCATACTATACCTATCGTACTTATCATTTTGTATATTATTACCCTTAATTATTTATTTCATATATCCTTTATAATCCTTATGGTGACACCTTAAATATTGTTAATACAATGGTTTGTATTTTTATTTGGGGTATCCTTTCATACCCATTATATTTTGTTTACATTTTTTCCTTTATAACATCCGTTCATACTAATTATGTATTATTGAACATTATATATATATATATATTATCCTTTCGTATCACTTATAAACTATTCATATCACAGTACATTATAATTTATTTATTATCTTACTCAACATTGTTTAGCGTTCGTCTAACTGATATAATTGACACCTTTCTGTCAATTGCACAGTCAAGACATTATTCTTTTACTCAACGGTACTTAAACATTCATCTAACTGGCATAATTGACACATATATACCAATTGCATAGTTAGGCCATTATTCTTTTACTCAACAGTACTTAATCGTTCATCTAACTGGCATAATTGACACATTTCTGCCAATTGCACAGTTAGGCCATTATTCTTTTACTCAACGGTACTTAACCATTCATCTAACTGGCATAATTGACACCTTTCTGCCAATTGGACAGTTAGGCTATTATTCTTTTACTCAACGGTACTTAACCGTTCATCTAACTGGCATAATTGACACATTTCTGCTAATTGCACAGTTATACCATTATTCTTTTACTCAACGGTACTTACCCGTTCATCTAACTAGCATAATTGACATCTTTTCTGCCAATTGCACAGTGAGGCCATTATTCTTTTACTCAATATTACTTAACTGTTCGTCTAACTAGCATAATTGACACATTTCTGCCAATTGGACAGTTAGGCCTCAAAGACACTTAGTTTTTCATCTAACTGACATAAATGACATATTTTTGTCATATGCACAGTTAGGCGTTTATTCTTTTACTTTAGAGCAATCTCTACTATAATAATCATTCATCATATCAATTAACCCTTTCAATCATTATACCTTCTATGGTTTATTCCCATAATGTAGTGCACTGATACCTATATTTTACTATAATTTACATGGATTACTCATCCAATACAATTACGATAATTCACCTTCTATTATGAACTTCTGACAATTTCATCTCTCACGAGATCGTTCAAGCCACTTCGTAAATCAATAATTTACACCCCTAGTGTTAATATCATCATTTATCAATCATTTCTAATATTTGCGTGGTTTGCATACCCATTACTAATATAGAGACCAATTTCCGTATTATGCAGATCTTATGATTATACCCATAAATATCCCATACAGAAATTTTACACTTAGTATGAATTTCTAATCATTTAGCTCACAAGGTGCCCGATACAGAAATTCATGCACTTAGTATGAATTTCTTATCATGTTAGCACACGAAGTGCCATTGGTAATCACCATACTTACATTAATCATTTATACAACTATAACTATTACATCATGTACGTACATAATTAAATGCACTCACCTGACTTTCCTCGTTACGTATCCCAAATATAAGGATGATTACTCTAGTACTTTGCCTTTTCCCTTAGTTTTGCTTGTTTCGTGAGCTTGGTTCCGATCTACTCAAGCATCCATAAAACATATACCACATCCAGTGTTAGAATATTTTCTAACCATTATGTTAGAATATTTTCTAACCATTATACTTAAACAATACTCAAAATAACATAACATTAACTTTCTATACCAATATCAACATATTTTAACATTTCTAGCTCTATAGTATCGATATTACTACCCTAGTACCGATACTTATATAGTAGGGTACTGATACCCCCTTCGCTT
This sequence comes from Hibiscus syriacus, assembly GCF_006381635.1. NCBI lineage: Eukaryota > Viridiplantae > Streptophyta > Magnoliopsida > Malvales > Malvaceae > Hibiscus > Hibiscus syriacus. Next base: position 736,925 of record NW_024062296.1, on the reverse strand, counting down.
ATCGATACAAAAAATAGGTTCGATATTGCCTGGTATCAATACCATTACCATGGTATCGATACTATCCTACTAGGGTATCGATACCCCCTATCAGTATCGATACCAAAATTAGATTCTATGTTTTCTTGGTATTGATACCCCTTTTATGGTATGGATATCACCCCATAGGTATCGATATTGTTCTTAGTGATACCAATACCCTCACCCAGAAATTTCAATTTTCAGCTCAAAAATCACCCAAATGAGGTCTAATTTCTTTATATTTACCCAATTTAATACTATTAAACTCTGCTTTAATTATCCATACTAAAATTCCTTCAGTTTCCCCTAAAACATCTAACATCTTTCAAGAACATTCAATTCTAAGAATCAAATCACTTTTTTTAATATGTTCTTTAACCCATCTAATATTTCTAATCTCTCATTTTTCTCTTTGGTAAGTCAAATCTACTAGTAAACCTCAACAAACACCAATATACTAATATTTCATTTCAAAACCCATTTTCTAAAATCTCTAATATTTTCTCCATTTCATTAATCAAATCTCAAATAATCCTTCCTTAAGCTTTCATATCACATAAGGCTGTAAAAATAACCCATAATCAAAAGGAAAAACCACATAATTGAAACTTACCCTTAGAGCTATGGAGGATAGTAACCAATGGGGAAGAAGGAAGAAGAAGAAAATAACTTCTTTAGTTTTCTTTCCCCTTCTATTTAAATTAATTTCACTTTAAAAGACCAAAATGACCTTTTTATTCATCTATTTCTACAATTTAGTTCAAACACTATTTCAATTCATTTTCTTACCTTTTACCAATTATTTAAATAAATCATTAATTTTTAATTATTTTCAAATTAGTCGCTGGTCTATTATTTGGGGTATTACAAAGGGGATCGACTTGAGTGTGGTGGTCAAATACTATAATGTACGCAGCACCTGAACAATTGACCTGACAGTTCTTCTGGGAATAATTTAACAATAAGTATATTGGTGAGTAGTTCAGACGACCGATACTGAAGAAGTTTCTTAATTTGAAACAAGGTGACCGAGCAGTACATGAGTACGAGGCTGAGTATAATAAGTTGATCCATTTTGCTACTTAGGTGGTTAACAATGACAAGGCCCATCGCGATTGGTTTATTGAGGGATTGAGGCCAAAGTTAAAAGAAATGATGAAGTCTTTGAGTTTTCCTAGCTTGTAAGAAGTTATAAACCGAGCAAAAGCTATCGAAAGAGCTCAAGTGGAGACATTAGCAGCGGAACATAATTTGTAGACAGGGAAAAGGGTTGGAACGCCTTTAACTCCTCATAATGTTAAGAAAGATAAGGACTCGAGTTCTAGATATACTGATAGAGAGGGTTCTGTTGTAGCTTCACAAAAAAATAAACAGTCCCATTCGGTTGTTGTTAGCTCGGGTATTGCAGTTGGAGAAAGAAATGTATGCCAAATATGTGGTAGAGCACACCGAGGAGTATGCAGACTTCTTAGTGGAGTTTGTTTCCAAAGTGGTGAGACTGGTTACTTTGTCAGAAACTGTCCAAATAAATTTGGGGACTATTCGTTGCAATATGAATGATCTGTGGCATCCTCTAATAGAAGAAGAGGAAGGGGTAGATCCAAGGGACAAGTTAAATCAATGTAGCGACAATAGACTTGGGAAGTCACAAAAATTTATAACATTAAGACCAATGAGGATCAGGATGACCTGGAGATCATAACAGGTACTTCCATCTTTTTGATGAGCTTGTATTTGTATTAGTTGACCCTAGCTCTACACATTCTTACATTAGTAAAAAGTTGGTTAGATCTAGAGGATTTCCTTTAGAACCAATCATTAGTGAAATAATAGCGATAAATCCTATAGGTCACAGTGCGAGAGTAGAGCGGGTGTGTAGAAAATGCCTAATAAAAATCCAAGGGATTTTGTTTCTGGTAAACTAAATGCAATTACCTTTCGATGAGTTTGAAATCATGTTGGGTATGGATTGGTTGTCTCTACATCATGGATGGGTCGATTGTCGCCAGAAGCGATTATTTCTGAAAGATACGGTAGACTCAAAAATTGTAGTGATCGGCGAAAATGTGAAATCACCTTCCAATGTGATATCAGCCATGACTGCAAAGAAAATGATGTCAAAGGGGTGTATAACTTTCCTAGCTAATGTGGTAGATACTCGAGTGTCAGAGATGAGATTAAATGATATTCCAACAGTTAAGGAGTTTCCAGAGTTTTTTCGGAGGAATTACCAGGTTTACCTCCAGATCGTGAAGTGGAATTCAGGATTGAGGTTTACCTGGGTACCGAACCTATTTTTATGGCCCCGTATCGAATGACTCCAATGGAATTAAGAAAATTAAAAGCCAGTTGCAAGAGTTACTTGATAAGGGATTTATCAGATACAATATATCTCCTTGGGGAGCACTGATTCTATTTGTGAAAAAGAAGGATGGGTCTATGCGGTTATGTATTGACTATCGTCAGTTGAATAAAGTAACGATAAAGTACAAGTATACCATTCTGAGGATTGATGATCTTTTTGATCAACTGAAAGGTGCAACGGTGTTCTATAAGATAAACCTGAGGTTGGGGTACCACCAATTAAGGATCAAAAAGGAGGATATTTCTAAGACATTTTTTCATACTCGTTACGAGCACTACGAGTTTGTGGTAATGCCATTTGGACTGACTAATGCTCCTATAACATTTATGAACTTGATGAACCTTGTATTCCAACCTTACTTGGATCAGTTTGTGGTGGTATTCATAGATGATATTTTGGTGTATTCCAAGTTAAGAGAGGAACATGATGACCATTTTCGGGTGGTTCTTCATATACTTCGAGATAAGAACTTGTATGCCAAATTGTCCAAGTGCAAATTTAGGTTATATGAGATTTCTTTCCTTGGTCATATAGTCTCCGCAGATGGCATAAGAGTATATCCTAAAAACATCTGAGCTATAGTGGATTGGTAATCCCCAAATAATGTTTTTGAGGTTTGAAGTTTAAAGGGGCTTGCTAGGTATTATAGACGGTTCGTGAAGAACTTCTCAATATTAGCTTTATCTCTAACTAAGTTGTTACAGAAAGATTTGCCTTTTGTTTGGATAGAGAAATGCCAAGAAAGTTTTGAAATGCTAATGAGAATAGTAATAGAGGCCTTAGTTCTTGTGCAACCTTAGTCAGGTAAAAATTACTTATTTTTCAATGACGCATCCCATAATGGGCTGGATGTGTGCTGATGCAAGAAGGGAAAGTTGTGGCTTATGCCTCAAGACAACTGAAGAATCATGAGAGAAATGACCTGACGAATGACTTCGAATTGGTAACAGTAGTGTTTTATTTGAAAATTTGGCACTATTATCTTTATGGTGAGCATTGCCATATTTACACGAATCACAGGAGTCTCAAGTACTTATTAACTCAAGAGATGAACTTTAGACAGAGAAGATGGATTGAGTTTTTAAAAGATTATGATTTGATTGTTGATTATCATCCCGGAAAGGCTAATGTGGTAGTGGATGTGCTCAGTCAAAAGACTTTTGTAGCTTTACGGGCTTTCGATTCGCAAATGTCTCTAACGAAAGATGATGCCTTGATTGCTGAACTTAAATTAAAATCAATGCTTTTCGATATTAAAAAAACTGCAAGGTCAAGATGAGAATTTTATAGCGAAGATGGCACAAGTAGAAAGAGAATAAACCAAAGACTTCGAAATGAAGGTTGATAGATGTTTATATTATTGGGGAAGACTTTGCATTCCTGATAATGAGGAATTGAAGAATGATATTCTTATCGAGGCACATTGTAGCCCTTTGACGATGCATCCAGGTGAGAATAAGATTTATCAGGATTTGAAGAGTCGTTATTTGTGGCCTGGTATGAAAAGAGCTTTATCGGAGTTTGTTGCAAAATGTTTGACATGTTAGCAAGTGAAAGTTGAACATCAAGTGCCTTCCGGATTAGTACAACCGATATCTATTCCTGAGTGGAAGTGGGAGCGAGTTACAATGGATTTTGTTTTGGGGCTACATTCGACACCAGGTAAAAAGGACTCGATATGGGTAATTGTAGACAGATTGACCAAGACGGTTCATTTTATTCCAGCTCGAGTAGATTACTCGATGGATAAGTATGTGGAGTTTTATATAAAAGAGATAGTTAAATTGTATGGAGTGCCTATATAAATAGTGTCCGATCGAGACCCAATGTTTACTTCAAGATTCTAGAAGTCATTACATGAGGCATTGGGTACTCGATTGAACTTCAGCACAGCTTTTCATCCGCAGACAGATGGGAAGTCCTAACGAACTATACATATATTGGAGGATATGCTAAGGGTATGTGTAATTGAGTTTAAAGGATCACGGGAAATGTAATTTCCTTTGGTTGAATTTTCTTATAACAACATATACCAATCGAGTATTAAGATGACCCCGTATGAAGCTTTGAATGGGAGGAAATGCCGAACACCATTAAATTTGTTTGAACTTAAAGATCGAAATCCAATTGTCCTGGATTTGATGAAGGAATTGGAGGAAAAAGTAAATTTTATTCATGATAATTTAAAGATAGCCTCTGATCGACATAAATCTTATGCTAATTTGAAAAGAAAATAAATTGAATTTCAAGTGGTTGACAAAGTATTTATGAAGGTATCGCCTTAGAATAAGGTATTACGATTTGGGAAAATAGGAAAGTTGAGTCCATTATTCATTGGACCTTATAAGATATTGAAAAGGGTCAGACCCGTAGCATATCAATTAACTTTTCCTCCAGATATGGACAAGATCCCCAATTTTTTCCACGTATCGATGCTTAGAAGGTACCGATCAGATCCATCCCATGTCATCATGCTGGAAGATATATAAATCCGACTAGATTTAACTTATGAGGAAGAACCGGTACGGATCTTGGCTAAGGAAAACAAGGAATTATGTAACAAAAGAATTATGTTAGTTAAACTGCTTTGATAGAATCATAAGGTAGAAGAAGCTACTTGGGAAATAGATGAGGATATGAGGAATTAATTTCCACACTTCTTTTCAGGTATTCCTTTATATTCGAGGATGAATTTTCTTAAGGGGGAGAACTGTAATACCCCAAATATCAGGTCAGTGACTTTATCGAAAAGATTTAAAAATTTGTGGATTTATTTGATTAAATGATAAAAGATGATAAATGATTTGGATTAGTGGTTTATATTAAATTGTAACAATGGATGATTGAAAGGGCATTTTGGTCTTTGGAATGAAATAAATTTAAAACTCAAATTTTAATAGGGATTTAAGAAAAGGGAATGTTAAAAATAAAGAGGTTAAGTTATTTACTTCCCTTCATCTTCTTCCCGTGACATTGCGCTCTCCTTCATAGCCAAAGGTAAACTTCATCTAATTAGTTTTTCCTTTCGATTATGGTTTGTTTTTGAAACCTTAAGCGACATGTAAGCTTAAGAAAGGGTTAAATAAGAATAAAACTAGGATATGGAGGAAATATTTTAGATTTAAGAAAATGAGTTTTTGAATGATATGTTAGAATACAAGTTTTTATTGATATTTATTAGTATATTTGACTTGTCAAAGAAGTAAATAAGATATTAGAAGCTTTGGAAGGGATTAAAAACATGTTATAAAGAGTGGTATGATTTTTAATTGGAAATGTTCTTGGGAGATTTTAGATGTTTTAAGAAGCTAAATCATCGCCCAAGTGATATCGACAATGATTATGAAGAAAATGATGTGGGAATGATGTATAGCTTTTCTGGCTAATGTGATAGATACTTAAATAATTAAAGTAGAATTGTATGATATTTCTATAACTCGAGAATTTATAGATGTCTTTTCAGATGAATTACCTGGGTTAACTCCAATTGAGAAGTGGAATCCAAGGTTGATGGTTATCAAGGTATTAAGCATGATTTATGATTTTGTATCGAATGAATTAAGAGAGTTAAGAGAATTAGAGGATCAATTAAAAGATTTGATTGATCAAGGTTTCATGAGACCGAGTGTTTCATCTTGGGGAGTATTTGTGTTATTTGCGAAAAGAAAGATGAATCTATATGGTTATGCATAGGTTACCGACAGTTAAATAAGGTAACAATAAAGAATAAGTATCCTTTTCCAAGGATTTATGATCTGTTTGATCAACGGAAAGGAACAACAGTGATCTTTAAGATAGACCTTAGGTCAGGATACCACCAATTAAAGATTAAAGAGGACGATATATCAAAGACAAGTTTTCGGACTTGGTATAGACCTTATGAATTTGTGGTGGTATTTATAGTTGATAGTTTGGTGTATGAGACAAAAAAGAGTTTTGAAATGCTAAAGAGGATTTTAAAAGAGGCACCAATGTTTATATAACTTTAGTTGGGTAAATATTATGTGGTTTTTAGTGATGCATCTCCTAATGGCTTAGGAAGGGTTCTTATGCAAACAACTAAAGTTGTGTCATATGCCTTGGTAAAGTTAAAGACTCACAAGAGGAATTACCTTACGCATGATTTAGAATTGGCAGCAGTGGTGTTTGCTTTAAAGATTTGACGCCATTATCTGTATGGTAAGTGGTGTTATAGTGATGCTAATTACAGAAGCCTAAAGTACTTGTGGACTCAAAAATAGTTGACCCTGAGACAAGAAAGATGAAAATTTCATGATAAGAATGGTATAAGTAGAAAATGAAGAGATTGAGGACTTTTAAGGTTAGGTTCAACAGATGTTTGTATTATCATGGGAGACTTTGTATTCCTGACGATGAATAATTTAAGAAAGATATTCTTTTTGGGGCATTAATTTCGTTGACTATCCATTCAGGTGGAAACAATAGGCATCTAGATTTAAAGAGTTAGTTTGGTGGTCTGGTTTGAAAATAGCCATCACGGAAATTGTGGCAAAGTATTTGACGTACCGATAAAGGAAAAGTTGAACATCAAGTATTTTTCAGATTATTTCAATCAATCTCGATTCATGATGAAAAGGGGAAACGAGTCACTGTGGGCTTTGTTATAATGCTACCATTAACACCTAGCAAGAAAGACTTATTATGGGTGATTGTTGATAGATTTACCAAGACAACTCACTTCATATTGGTACGAACATTTTATTCGATGGATAGATATGATGAGTTATACATAAAAGACATAGTTCGGCTGCATGGAATGCCTATGTCAATAGTGTCTAATCAAGACCCAAGGTTTATTTCAAGATTCTGAAAGTTATTGCATGAGGCATTGGGTACTCGATTGACTTTCAGCACACCTTTCAACCACAAATAGATGAGTAGTCAAAACAAAATATTAAGGTGTTAGAGGAAATGTTAAGGGCATGTGTGATTGAGTTCAAAGGATCGTGGGAAAAGTACTTACCTTTAGCAAAATTTTCTTATACCAATAGTTACCAATAGAGTTTTAAGATGGCCTCGTATGAAGCCATAAATGGGAAAAAGTGCATAACACCTTTAAATTGGTTCGAACTAAAAGAGCAAGAACTGGTTAGCTTTGATTTGATGAAATAAATGGAGGAGAAGGTAAAAATTTTCCAAGATAATATGAAGATAGCATATGATCTACGGAAATCTTATGTTGAATTGAAAAGAAAAAAAAAAGAATTTAAAGTGGGAGATAAAGTATTTCTAAAGGTATCACCTTGGAAGAAAGTATTGCGATTTGGGCGCAAAGAAAAGTTGAGTCCAAGATTCATTGGACCTTATGAGATTTGAAAAGGGTTAGACCAGTAGCTTATAAATTAGATTTGCCTCCTGATATGAACAAGATCCATAATGTTTTTCACGTGTCGATGCTCAGAAGGTATCGATCAGATCCATCCCATATTATCACACTATAGGAAATAGAGATCCGACCATATCTGACTTATGAGGAAGAATCAGTGCGGATCTTGGCTCGAGAAATTAAAGAGCAATGTAACATGAAGATTACTCCATTTAAAGTACTTTGGAAAAACCATAAGGTAGAAGAAGCTACTTGGGAGAGAGAGGAGGACATGAGGAAGCAATTTTACACACCTTTTCGTATCAGGTACTTATTTAAATTCGAGGACGAATTTTCTTAAGGGGAGAATTGTAATACCCTAAATATTGGGTCAGTGATTATATTGAAATAATTTAAAATTTGGAGGATTAAATTGAATAAATGGGAAAGTATAAGAAATGATTTAATTAAGACCAATTAGTAAGAATGGAAGAATGAAAGGGTATTTTGGTCCTCTAGAGTGGAATAAATTTAAAATTCATTTTATTAGGGATTTAAGAAAGGGAAAAAGGGGAAAGTTGAAAAATAAACTAATTCATTCACTATTATTCTTCCCCTTGAACGTGCTCTTCTCCATAACCAAAGGTAAGGCTTCATCTAGCTAGTTTTTGCTTTTGTTTTTTGGTTCGTTCTTGAAACCTTAAGTGATATGGAAGCTTAAGAAAGGGTTATAGGTGTTTAAAACTAAGAAATGGATGATTTATTTGAGATTGAAGAAAATGGGTTTTTGAATGGTATGTTGAGATATGAGTTTTTATTGAGTTTTATTAGTAGATTTGACTTGTCAAATAAGTAAATAAGAGATTAGAAGCCTCGGATGTGGTTAAAAACATGTTATAAAAAGTAGTATGATTATTAGTTTGAGATGTTCTTTCGAGAATTTAGATGTTATAAGAAGCTAATTGGAGGAAAGTTAGTTTGGTTAAGTGATGTTAAATTTAAGGGTATTGTTTGAGGTAAAAGTAAAAGATTTAAACGAAAAATTTGGTAAAAATCGAGCTGTAAAATGGAAAATCTAGGTAGGGGTATCGGTACTGGAAGAACAGTACTGATAACATGTGTTTAAATTTGAATAATTACGATGAACAATGTTGATACTGATGCAATTAGTATGGAAACTAATGTGGGTATCAATACTAAGAGAAAGGTATTGATACCATGGATTCCAGAATACATAAATGGTATCGATATTGAAAGGGAGTATCGGTACCATAGTATAGAAGTATCGATCCCATGGTAGGGGTACTGATACTACTGAGACTGGAATTGTAAGATATGTTGAAATTGTAATATAAATTAAAAATAATAGTACTTTTGAGTATTATTAAAGTATAAATATTAAGGAATATATTAACATTGGTATGTTACGTGTCTTTAATGGGTTCTTGTGTAGACCATAACCAAGTTCCTGAGTCAAACAAGAAAAAAGACAAAGATAAAGTTGCAGAATAGCTGGACATCATTACAGCTTATTAGCAAGGCTTATCAGGTGAGTGCATTTATTGTATTTATATGAGATAAGGAAGACTTACAATGAGTCAAATTAGAATCTTTGGATTTAATGTATGTTTCAAAGTATTTAATATACTTTCATAAATGGGTATCAAAATGATACTATGAATAACTTTTTGAGTATGAACCACTCTAAAATAAATGGAAATGCATAAAGGTGCATTACTGGCATAAAGGTGCCATAAATGAAAATGCATAACAGTGTATTATTGGCATAAATGTGTCATAAATGAAAATATATAACGGTGTATTATTGGCAGAAAGGTGCCATAAATGAAAATACATAACAGTGCATTATTGGCAGAAAAGTGCCATAATTGAAAATGCATAACGGTACATTATTGGCAGAAAGGTGCCACTCATGGTATTCAAAAAATGTGAATGACCGTTTCGGCACTTCGGTGCAATGTATGTACATTAAATTCTCATTTAACGTATATTGGGCAAAATATAGCATAATTGGGAACAAAATACACAAAAATAAGTATGTTGGGCATACTAAGAATGGTTTTGATGACTATATGAAAGAAACATGGATTTAATTGATATGAATAATTGATTTTTATGAAGTATGCAAATTAGTTCGTATTTCAATAGCTCTGGTATGTTTTTTTTAATTTCAATTCAATTACATTATTATGCCTCACTAAGTAACTACTTAATGTGTGTTGATTTCACGCGTAGGTAAAAAACGAGATTAGAAGTAAAGAGTACTAAGCAACTCCAAGCATCGAGGAATTTATTGCAATATCAGTATGACATCCTATGATGAAATTTTAGACTTAGTTTGGTGTCATGTACTTATGAATGTCACATTAGCTATATTTAAATAATTTAGAAATTGGTTTGTAATAGATTAACTGGATCGTCTTTTATTGATTTTAAATATGGGTAACATGAACTAGTATTGATAATTGTAGTAGACATGTTTAATATATATATTCCTTTAGGCCATAAATACTAAGAGATCAAAAACAAATGACTCGAATCAAACTTATCTTTGGCATTGTCATTTAGGCCATATAAGTGAGAAATGCATATCAAAACTCCATAAAGATGGATTCTTAGATTAATTTTTTTCGAACAATATAATGTTTGCGAATCTTTCTTGTTGGGAAAAATGACTAAATCTCTTTTTAATAGTAAATATGAGCGAGTAAGTGATTTATTGGGGTTAATACATAGTGATGTATGTGGACCGATGAATACACAAGCCAGAGGTGGATTCCATTACTTCATTACTTTCACCGATGACTTCAGTCGGTATGGGTATATTTATCTTATGCGCCATAATTCTGAAGCCCTTGAAAAGTTTAAGGAATTTAAAAATGAAGTACAAAATCAACTAGGAAAAAGTCTTAAGGCACTTTGATCAGATCGAGGTGGAGAATACTTAAGCATTCAATTTGATGAACTCCTGAAAGAATGTGGGATTGTCTCACAACTTACACCACCTGGTACACCATAGTGGAATGGAGTTTTTGAAAGAAGGAATCGAACACTATTAGACATGGTTCGATCGATGATGTGTCATAGTGATCTTTCGACTTCTTTTTGGGGACATGCACTTGAAACAATCATTTTCACACTAAACCGTGTTCCATCTAAATCGGTTCAAAAGACACCATAATAGAAATGGACTGGAAAGCGTCTTAGTATGTCTTTTATGAAGATTTGGGGTTGTGAAGTTTATAAAAAAATCAGTTGTCTACAAAGCTGGAAATTAAATCTCATAAGTGTATATTTGTTGGATATCCTAAAGAAACTAAGGGATACCATTTCTTCAACCCTAATGAGAACAAAATGTTTGTTGCTTGAATAAGAGTTTTTCTCGAAAGAGAATTTATCTCAATGAAAGGGAAGGGTAGAAATATTGAACTGGGGGAAGTTCAAGAACAATATATCAATGAACCTGAAGTTGAGTATGTTTCACAAGTTGTTGAGGAACAATTAACAGATTTAGAAACACAACTACTGTGCAGATCCACAAGAGAACACTGTGCACCTGAGAGATTTGGATTTCTCGTTACTGTATATGGAGATGTTCTTCTTATGGATCAAGATGAGCCTAGGACTTATCAAGAGGCAGTGTCTAGCCTAGATTTTAGAAATGGCTTGAAGCCATGAGATCTGAGATAGATTCTATGTTAGTAAACCAAGTGTGGACTTTGGTTTAACCACCTGAAGGGTCAAACCTATATGGTGTAAATGGGGTTTCAAGAAGAAAACTGACATGGATGGTAATGTACAAACATACAAGGGGCGATTAGTTGCTAAAGGTTTTCGACAAGTTCATGGTGTAGACTATGACGAAACATTCTCCCCTGTAGCTATGTTTAAGTCTATCCGGATCTTGCTTGCAATAGTTGCATTCTATGATTATGAAATCTGGCAAATGGACGTCAAAATCGCTTTCCTTAATGGAAAACTTGAAGAGGATGTGTATATGACACAACTAGAAGGTTTTGTCATTCCAGGAAATGCTAGAAAGGTTTGTAAGCTACATAGGTCTATTTATGGACTAAAGTAAGCTTCTCGAAGTTGGAATCTTCGTTTCAATGATGCAATCAAAGAGTTTGGTTTTATCAGAAATGAAGATGAACCTTGTGTTTATAAGAAGGCTAGTGGGAGCATTGTTTCTTTCCTAATCTTGTATGTAGACAACATAGGAAATGATATACCTACTTTACAGTCTGTTAAAACTTGGTTAGGTAGTTGTTTTTCTATGAAAGATTTGGGTGAGGCAGCGTATATCTTAGGAGTTAAGATTTATAGAAATAGATCAAGACGACTTCTAGGTCTTAGTTAAAGTACATATATAGACAAAGTGCTAAAAAGGTTCAGTATGGAAGAATCCAAGAAAGGATTTTTGCCTATGAGACATGACATTTCTCTTTCAAAGGAAATGTGTCCTTCAACTGCACAATAAAGAGAACAGATGAATAAGATTCCATATGCTTCAGCTATTGGTTCTATCATGTATGACATGATATGTACTTGACAAAATTTATCGTATGTTTTAAGTATGACAAGTAAATATCTAGCAAACCCTGGTGAAAATCATTGGGTTGCAGTTAAAAATATCCTTAAGTACTTAAGAAGAACTATGGATAAGTTTATTATCTATGGAGGGAAGGAAGAGCTTAGTGTAAAAGGTTATACTGATGCCATCTTCCAAACTGACAAGGATGACTCACAATCATAATCGGGTTTTGTGTTTTATCTTAATGGAGGTGTTGTGAGCTGGAAAAGTTCGAAGCAAGACACAGTAGTTGATCCTACAACAGAGGCAGGATACATTGCAGCCAGTGAAGCATCAAAAGAGGGTATTTGGATCAAGAAGTTCATATTGGAATTAGGGGTTGTTCCCAGCATATCAGATATTATAGAACTCCGTTCTGACAATAATGGAACTATTGCACAAGCAAAGGAACCAAGATCTCATCAACAATCCAAACATATTCTTAGGCACTTTTATCTCATTCGAGAGATCATAGATCGAGGAGATGTAGAAATATGCAGAGTACATATGGATGAAAACATTATTGATTCCTTGACGAAACCTCTTACACAGTAAAGGCATGATCGTCACACTGAGTCACTCGGTATTAGATATGTGAGTGATTGGTCTTAGTGCTAGTGAGAGATTGTTAGAGTATATCCAAAGACCAATCATATGATGATTGTAATAATACATTTATTTACCAATTTTATTAAATAAAGTATTACCAATATTATTTTCAGTTATATGTCTATGTTTAACATAGACTGAAAGATAATAAAGTCCATATAATAACATTATAAAAAGATCCATAGTCAAGTATTATTATGGGCATGGACAATAATAATACGATTAAGACTAAAATGTTATTGATTGATGGCAAGGAGTTGCCATTGACATAGAGATGTCAGAATTGATACATGATTATATTGTTAGAGAACAATGTATTGGATTAACCCATCATGAGCATATGTCTTGGATTATTATGTAACGGTCATAACATTCTCATGGTGATGACTATATATATATTCCTCAGACTTGAGATCAATATCATCCCAACATATATTGTTGTATGTTTTGATACAGTTAAACATACTTCAAAACTGGTTGCACTATAAAGACTGTTATTGAATATATCACGATATATATAGTGGGGTGTATATGGTTAAGATAGGATTTTTCCTTCCTACATAATAGGAAATATATCACAGGCCACTTGATTGAGTGAAACTAGAAATGCATGGCCATGCTCGAATAAGTTGATATGCGATATCACAAATTATTCGTTAATTATAGTCTACTCTAGATATCAAGAAACAATAGATGGGCTATACAAGTGTGTCTATTCTAAAACTTATGCCTATTCTAAATATAAAGGAAAAAAAATGATGTAATACATAAAAGAGTTAATCACGAAGATGATATGTCGAATCATAATTTCTTGTAACTTAGGTAACAATGATATATTGCTATATTTCACTCATTGTATGTAATATTAGAATTGTTCTAATAATTACTACTAACGTTACAAGAACCTATAGGGTCACACCCTAGGATTGAAATGATTGAAGATGTACAATTTGTTGTATGTTACTAAAATGTATCTATAGTTAAGATTTGTATATTTGATATACATATGATTTTAATTATCCTGATTATAGTAAGTAAGCATTAAAAGAATGTAATTTAGATTACAACTCTTTTAATTGATATATATAATTCAGAATAATTAAATCAGTTTTTAAATAAACATTAAAGATTGTAATTTAGATTATAAGTCTTTAATGTACATTTAATTTGAATTAATTAAATAATATTTTATTTATTAATTCGAAATAACTTTAAAAACCCTAAGATGTTAGGGTAATTGATATATTTAAAAGGAGGCAAGGTCAAGCATCTATGTTTTACTTCAGCCATTTTCTCAAAACATATTTTGGGAAAAAGAAAACTTTGCTCTCAATCGAGTGAACTAAGTATAGGTCGAGATGAGTTTTCGTGGAGGCTTTCGATTCGAATAGTTCATGATCACCACTTCTCGTTGTTATCCTTGTTGTTTTTCAAGGAACCCGCTATAAGTATTCGCATCTCTTCCTCCCGATTTTGGTTTTACGTACTTGGATCGCTGGTGAGACCGTCGAGTTTTTTTCGTTGCGTCGTAGGGTGCGCCGACGATCCCAACATATAATTGAAGAATGTCTTATAAATTATATTATTAAATGGTTTTATCAAAAGAAAACAAAAATTTTATAGATTTTCAAGTATCGAGAATGTTTTCAAAAGTCATGTGACATCTGTAACTCGTGTACGGAAATGTATACGGGAAATGGGTGTTACATTTCAAATTGATCATTGATGCAATCAACAATTTGTTCATTCAAGGCTACAATTCAATTGAGTTCGTTCTTTGAAGCATGCAATAGTTCTTCATTAAACTTTATTCGATCATGGTAGCATGCAATAATTCACCATTTGATTCAATTCAATCATGGAAACATACAATAGTTCATCATTCAGCTTGATTCGAACATAGTAGAATGCAATAATTCACCATTCAACTCAATTCAATCATGGAAGCATACGATAGTTCATCATTCAACTTGATTCGATCATGGTAGCGTGCAGTAATATACCATTCAATTAAATTCAATCATGGTAGCATACAATAGTTCATCATTCAACTTGATTCGATCATGGTAGCATGCAATAATTCACCATTCAATTCAAATCAATCATGGTAGCATACAATAGTTCACCATTGGTTACATGCATTTATTCACAAACCAATTCAATTAGATAATGATAACATGTGTTAATTCACAAACCAATTCAATTTAAATCAAGGCAACAATCAATAACCAATTTACCAATTAACTTAATATGGAACTCAATAACTTATAGCCTTTAATTACTCTTTATTTCTCTTAATTTTAAGTTCTAGTATGACTTAATTTCGTTATTAGCATATTGATTTCACAAGAAATTGAACATAGAAATAAAAACAAAGGGTGGTTGGGACCTAATTCCCAACCCTAGTATTGTTACACTCACAATACTCCAAGTTAGCCTTGAATTACTATTCATTTTTGCTTATCTTTGGTGGATCTTCCGTTAGTTCCTTCAGTCACTTCCTCAATTATTTTCTATATAAATTTATACACAACATAGGGAGGTTACTAGAATCAATAAAATATAAATTCCAGCTCAATTATATATTTGAAACTAAAAAGATTCTATTTTGGCAGATTGTACACCTTGTAGTAATCAGATCATAACTTTTAATTTACTCATCAAATTTTTGATTTATTTATACCCTTAGAAAGATAATTAAAATAAATTTCCATCCATGTATGGATTTTGTTTTAATTTCTTATATAAAATTACAGTTTTGTATTTTAAGTTAGGTAATTTTACAGTGACCACTCTGTCACTCTTGCAATTTGATGCACTTTCGTGAACTAATTCACCTATAATTCTTATCCATTTGTTTTATGTATTCTTACCATTGCTTATTTATACTTTCCCTGTCTTTTCATATCAACTTTAGCCTTAAATATTCCAATTACATCCTCCTATAAACAAATTTTCTAGAACAGTCCAATTTTACCTATTTTGCTAATGTACCATTTACAAACTACCAATTCCTCTATAATTTAAGCCTTCCAATTTATTTTACATTCTTTTCAGTATCTGCCCTATTTTTAGCTAGCATTACCAATATTTAATTCTGTCCATTTGAATCCTGAAGTTCTTTAACTTGTTCAAAACAGTCCTTAATCGATCTATAGCAACAATTATGACTAGTTTCACTCTAAGGTCAAATTCTTAAAATTTTATACCATTTACTCTTGTTTAAAGTTTAAATCTTCAAAAAATTTAAATTTCCAGAAACTTTATCCTACATGTATTTTTCCAATTTAGTACACATCCTTTCGAATTTCTTAATTTGGCCACGTGCATGCACAGTTATTTTGGTTATCAATCTTAAGATGAAACCCATAATTTACCAAACATAACAAGATTTTTGATCGCTTAAATTAACATGACCATCATAATCTCTAGTATCATAGAAGCCAACAATTTAAATTTATTCAAAAATTAAGCTTAGCAATTTCTCAAGAATTAACTCAATTAAATCCTTAATGTTTCGAATGGAAGGAGAAGGAAAGACTTACTTGTTAGGCTATTTAATTTCTCCTATTAATTCAAGCTTGAACTAAGCTTGCATGGTTGATCCTCTTCTTTGTATTTTCTCCATCTTCTTTTTTTCCTTTCTTAATTCTCTCTAATTTTTCTCTCTTATGTTGGTCACCAAATAAGATTAAAATGATGATATTGATTCATCCTTAATGAGGTGAAAATGCCCAATTTAGACTCTCTTATTTCTTAAGTAATAGATCACTCAAGGGAAAATTTAGGATTTCATGTTGTTTGCTTGCAATCTTATTATTTGTTACTAATTTCAATTGAATCACTATAATTTGGATAGCACTTCATCAATCATTTTGATGATGTCCTTGTTTAATTCAACTAATTTAAAATTTGAATTTAATTAGATTTTTATTTAATTCCATTACTTTAAATTTCTATTAAATTTGGTTTTTATCAATGCAACTAAATTCTCCTAGGCTAGGATTTTGGGGTGTTACAATTTTCCCCTATAAAAGAGAATTGGTCATCGAATTCTTACCTGGATTAAACAGATGAGGATATTGCTTTATCATTGTATCCTCAGGTTCCCAGGTCATTTCTTCCTTTTTATGATTTTTCAACAAAACTTTTACTAAAGGAACGTTATTGTTTCGAAGTCGTTTGAATTCTCTTTCAAGGATTTGAACTAGTTCATCTTCATATGATAAGTCTGGGTTTAATTTAACTTCTTTAGGTTCAAGAATATGAGTTGGATCTGATTGGTACTTCCGGAGTATCGAGACATAGAAAACATTATGAATCTTTTTGAAATCTTTAGGGAGTGATAACCAATTCTTTCAGCAACATCGAATCGTCTGATGAATCGAGGGCTAAGCTTTCCCTTTTCCTAACATGAAAACTTTCTTCTAGATTGATACTTTGAGAAAGACATTATCTCCTACATTATACTGAATGTCTCTTTGTTTCAAATCTACATAGGACTTTTTCCTATCAAAGGCTTGCTTCAATTGATTATGGATAATTCGAACTTGTTCTTTCGTTTCCCTGAACAATTGAGGCCCGAACCAAATTCAGACCAACATAGAGGTGTTATGTACTTTCTTCCATACAAAGCCTTGAAATGAGCCATTTGAATTGAAGCTTTATAGCTATTGTTTTAGGTGAATTCTACAAGAGGTATGGATTTCTCCCATTTTTTCTGAAATTTATAACATAATCTCTAAGCATGTATTCGAGTACTTGTATTACTCTCCCATATTGAACATCACTTTGAGGATAAAAGGTTGTACTAAATTTCACTTTAGTGCTAAGGGCTCGTTGTAAGGATTTCCAAAATCGAGTTGTGAATCGAGGATCTAGATCGAAAATGATAGAAGTAGGGACCCCGTGTAATCAAATTACTTCACGAATGTACAATTCATCTAAAGTATCTAAACTATAACTTATTCAAATAGGGATGAAATGTGTTGATTTAGTGAAGCGGACTATAATTACCCACACAAGATCACACTTTCTTGGTGAACTAGGTAGACCACTTACAAAATCCATAGTTATTTGATCCCATTTCCACTAAGGAAATTAAATAAACTGAGGAGTCCCATAGGAGCTCGATGTTCAACTTTGATTCTTTGACAATTTAGGCATTTAGACAAAAAATATATATAATGACATATTTCATGTGAGGTCACCAATACAATGATTTAAGGTCTTTATACATCTTTACATATTCAAGATGAACCGATAATGGAATTTGATGAGTTTCCTGTAAAATTTCATTCTTCAAGTCATCGTTGTTCGGAATACATGCCCTATTCTTAAAATAGAACAAGCCATTCGAATGAATGGATAAATCATTACTAGCTTTCTAGTTTAGCTCCGAAATGATAGCTTGAAGCTTAGGATCGGTGTGTTGCAAGTCTTTGATCCTCAAGATTAAGCTATATTAAACTTTTAATTCAGATATGAATCCATGTTTTTGATACATTCAAAGATGAGCATTAATAGTATTGGAGGTCAAAGTCGATTTATGACTAAGAGAATCCGCAACCACGCTGGGTTTTCTGGGATGATAGTTGATGAGTAAATCATAGTCTTTGAGTAGTTCAAGCCTTCATCATTACCTCAAACTGAAATCCTTTTAAGTCAAGAGATATTTGAGACTCTTATGATAAGTAAATAGATAGCATTTTTCATCGTACAAGTAATGCCTACAAATTTTGAGGGCGAATATAATAGCAACTAGTTCTAAGTCATATGTTGGGTAAATGAGCTCATGAGGCTTTAATTGGAGAGTTGCATAAGCAATTACATTATCGCCTTGTATTAAGACACATCCAAGTCCTAAATCTGAAGATTCACTAAAAATATTGAACTCTTTGCCCGATTTTGGTTGGATGCGAACCTGGGCTTGAGTAAGAGCTTGCTTGAGTTGATCAAGGCTTCGCTACTGCTTATCTATCCATTAAAAAGACATATCCTTTCAAATAAGTAAAGTTAGGGGTAAGGCAATAGTATAAAATCCCTTAACGAACCTTCTATAATACCCAACAAAACCGAGAAAGCTTCGAACTCCACTTACATTCCTTGGAGATCTCCAATAAATAATAGCTTGCATCTTTTTTGGATCTACTTTGATTCCCTATGTTGAGATAATGTGACCAAAGAATGAGACTTTCGATAGCCATAATTCGCACTTGGAGAAATTTGCAAACAATTGACGTTCTCGAAGTGTTTGCAAGACAATCTGAAGGTGTTTGCATGTTCCTCGTTGTTAATGGGATAGTCGAGAATGTCATCAATAAATACAACCATGAACTTGTCAAGATTGGGCTTAAAATCCATGAACGTGGTTGGGGTATTATTTAATCAAAATGGCATAACAATAAATTCATAGTGGTTGTAACGAGTTCGAAAAGCTATTATTGGCATGTCTTTCTCCTTAACCCTCATTTAGTAATACCCCGATCGAATATCGATATTTGAAAACACTGAAGCATCCGTAAGATGATCAAAGAGATCTTATATTTTTTGAAGTGGATATCGATTCTTGATAGTGATATTGTTCAACCGATGATAGTCAATACAACGACACATATTATCATCATTTTTTTTTATGAACAAGACATGGGCACCCCATGGAGAAACAATAGTCCAAATAATACCCTTGTCTTGAAGCTATTTGCTTCTGTAGCTCTTTAAGTTCAAGTGGTGCTATTTGATATGGTGTAATAGACACCAGATTCATTCCAGATTTGACTTCAATCTCGAGCTCTACTTCTCGAGTTCGGGGTAGGCCTGGAATTTCCTCGGAAAAAGATTAACAAATTCAAAAACAATAGGTGTATCAATTAAGCCAAATTCAATTCGATCTTGTAAGACCATAGAAGAAAAAAGAGAGGCTTTTCATTAATTGGCAATATAGATTCTTTCCCTAAACCTTGGAGATTCTATCTTTTATTTTGGAAGTCTGCCTAAGCTTCGTGTTTGCTTAACCAATCTAAGCCTAGTACTAAATAAAACTCACAAAATATAAGAACGTATAGATCAATGAATAAGGGAACATTTTGAATAGTCATGAGGCAATTTCTACAAATCAAGTTAATGTTTGAAATCCCCCTAATGGGTTATAGACTACAAGATTAGTTTTAACAATTTCAAGCATTAATTTCAATTTTTCTATAAAATTTGAGTATACAAATTGATGAGTAGATCATGAGTCTATTAAAGCATAAACATGTATTGAGTTTAACTCGATGGTACTTGCAATAATATCGAGAGCTTCTTCATCCTCTTTTCCCTGAATGTGATATATACGAGGAGCGGTTCGAGATTCTTGGTTAATTTGAGCAGTGGTATTTGAATGATTTGCCTTACTTTTGCCATTGCCACTCGATTGAGCTTTATTATGGCCTTTGTTTTGATTTACAGGATTAGAACTTGCATTAGCATAATTTATGTTCGAAACTTTATTTGAATTATGCGGACAATCCCGAATATAGGGTTCAAGGATCCATACAAGTTGTATAAGTTCTATTGAGTTCTACATTGACTGAGATGAAGTTTTTGGAAAAATTTGTAGATAAGATACTGAACAACCTTTCCGGAATTCCCCCTACTATCCATAGAGACCATCAGAACTCAGGCTTAGAAATTGATTGAGGCTTCAAATATAGTTGCTCTTATGAGCTAAAATGAAATTGGACAAGTTTTCTGAGCTATTTTTTGGACTTCTTGGACTACCAATGGAGCTTGTCGTCATTCATGGATCATTTATCTTTATAGGAACTTCCACTCTTGTGTTTCTTAGAAGCTTTCATCTTCACCTCCGTAGAAATAGCTTGATTCACCATGTTCTGAAAGTAAGTAATATATTGGGAAGTTAATATAGGACTTCGCTCTTCATTTAGTCCATCAATAAATGTAATACCCCAATTTTTGGTTAGTGATCAAAATGTAAATTATGAAAGTTTAGTGGCCAAAGTATAAAATTTGAAAACAATTTGAACCTATACGAAAATTTTCCCAAAAATATTTTTTTCATAAATAGATAGTTTATTATTGAGAGTGCGTTTTTATTGAAATCAGATTCTTGATCCGAAATTTATGTTAAAAACTCGAAAGGGTTAAAGTTGGTAAGAAATCAGTAAACCGGATCGAATAGAAATTTTTGGAAAAATTGAAGGATGACAAATTAGGATTAAAAATATTATTTCCAAATGTTAAAATGATGGAAAATAATATATACCATTGGATTTGAGAACTTATTTCCATGTTTAATTTGGACTGTTGGATTAAAGTGGCAATATTGGAATTTTGGAAAGTTGCTTGGTAAAATTAGAAAAGGGTGAAATAATTTGTTTATCTTTGGTTTTTGGAAGATGATAAGGTTTATGTGACTTGGTTTGATGGTAATTATGAAGTTTCATTAAGGGTAAATTGGTCTTTTCCCAATTAAATGAATATTAAATTCATTAAGTTTAAATAAGGCTAATTTAACATGAAATTTAGCTTAGAAATTTCAGGAAACTTAGCCTAAACTCATCCATCAGGCCGCGAGCCTCCTTCTATGGTAAGAGAAAATTTCTTTTAAATTTTTGAGTAATTTCCTTTGGTTTTTGGATCGTGCCGTAAAATAGAAAGTTGTTCTACGTGAAAAATGCTATCATTTGGTACCAATATTGCATGTTAATCTTATATGTGTTGAAAGATCCCAAATTTTAGGGTTTGTGTTCACATTAGGATTTATGGAATTGATAATGGTTTTGAGGCCTTAGAATCATATAAATCATGATTGATATTAAAATCACTTGTACATGGCTATATGAGCTCATGTTGAATTCGACCAAACTGTAACTTTAGCGGAAAGAAGTGTTTTGATGAAATTTGATTAGGGCTTTGATTTTATAGGTATTGAAATGTCTAAACGAGGTTCATTTCACATTTTAATATAGTGAAAATATTGAAACCCTAAACTACATACCATTCATCCTTGAGGAAATAAGTTGGGAAAATTGTAGAAAAATTCCCATGGGTTAGAAATGATTTTTGGAAGGTTATACATGTCTTAGAATTTTTTAGGCCAATGTGTAATTTTTGAGTTGGGAAAAATTAAGATGAACTTGAAAAGAATTAAAAAATAATAGTACTTTTGAGTATTATTATTTTGTAAAAATATAAGTAAGGATACTAACATTGTATTTTATATTTGTATGTGTGATCATGGATGTTTGTGTAGATCGTGATCAAATTCTTGATACAAGCAAATCAAAAGGAAAGTAAAAAGTTCAAGACTAGTCGGACATTGTCAGTAAGGCATAATAATGAGGCATACCAGGTGAGTGCATTTATTATGTACTTATATGACATGAGGATGACTTACAATGAGTCAACCTCGAATGTTTTATTATATTTTGAAACGTTTTCATAAGGTTTATGAAAATGGTTTATGGTGATTTTAGTGTAATATCCCAAATATTAGGTCAGAGACTAAATTGAAAAGAATTAAAATGTGATGATTTAATTGAATAATTGGTAAAAGATGAGAAAATGATTTGAAATAGTATCTTGAACTAAATTGTAGCAATAAAGGAGTTAAGAGGGCATTTTAGACTTTTAAGAGGAAAATGAAATTAAAAAATAGATAGGGGTATTAAGTAGGAATTAAATAGGAAAGTAAATTGTATTTTATACGCTTCTTCTTCTTTTTCTTTTTTCTTCACGTGGGTGCCCTATTCTCCCTAACATAAGGTAAATTCTCATTAGCTAGTGTTTTCTTTAAATTATGGGTTGCTTTAGTTATGTTAAGTGATATGTAAGTTAAAGGGAGAGTTGAATAGGATTTAAACAAAGGTATGGATGAAATATTATAGATTTAAGAAAATGGGTTTTGAAATGAGGTGTTAATATATGAGTGTTTATGGATGGTTACTGGTAGATTTGACTTGTCAAAAGGGTAAATGAGAGATTAGAAGTATTAGATGGGATAAAGAACATATTAGAAAAAGTGGTTTGATTCTTAGAATATGAATATTCTTGAATGATTTTAGATGTTCTAAGAGGCTAAATGAAGGAATGTTAGTATGTATAGTTAAGGAAGAGTTTAATAGCATTGTATGGGCTAAATAGAACGAGAATTGACCACGTTGGGATGAAAATCAAGTTGAAAACTCGAAATTCTGGGCAAGGGTATCGATACTGCCAATAACAATACCGATACTATATGCTAAATAAATAGATGAGTAGTATTGATATTGATTCAATCAGTATCGATACCAATGAGGTAGTATCGATACCATGATAAGGGGTATCGATACCAAGAAACATCGAATCTATTTTTGGTATCAATATCTGTAAGGGGTATTAGTACCATAGTATGGTAGTATTGATACCATGGTAAAGGTATCGATACCAGGCAATATCGAACCTAAAATTGGTACCGATAATTGGTATCGATACCAAAAAGGGGTATCGGTACCATAGTATAGAAGTATTTGTACCAAGGTAGTGGTATCGATTCTATTGAGCTTGAAACCTGCTATTATGTTGAAATTGTTATAAAACTTGAGATAATGATATTTTGAATATTCTTAAAGTACAAGGTTAAGGAGTATACTAACATTTGGGTATGATACATGTTTTAATGGATGCTTGAGTAGATCGGAACCAAGCTCTGGAGATGAACAAAACTGAGGGTAAAGGCAAAATATTGGAGTAATCAACATTTATGTTTTGGGTACATATCAAGGAAAGTCAAGTGAGTGCATTTAATTATGTATGTATATGTTGTAATAGTCATTATGGTATAATTTATTGATGTATGTATGGTGATTACCAAATGGCACTTCGTGTGCTAAAATGATACGGAAATCATACTAAGTGTATGAATTTCCAGATAGAGCACTCTGTGTGCTAAAATGATAAGGAAATCATATTAAGTGTATGAATTTCCAAATAGAGCACTTTGTGTGCTAAAATGATAAGGAAATCACACTAAATGTCTGAATTTCTAGAGAGAGAACTTTGTGTGCTAAAATGGTAAGGAAATCATATCAAATGTATGAATTTCCAGATAGGGCACTTCATGTGCTAAAATGAGAAGGAATTCATACTAAGTGTATGGATTTCCAGATGGAGCACTAAGTGTGCTAAAATGGGAAGGAAATCATACTAAGTGTATAGATTTCCAGATAGGACACTTTGGTTGCTAAAATGATAAGGAAATCATACTAAGTGTATGGATTTCCAAATAGGGCACTTTAGTTGCTAAAATGATAAGGAAATCATACTAAGTATAGATTTCCAGATAGAGCACTAAGTGTGCTAAAATGAGAAGAAAATCATACTGAGTGTATGAATTTCTGTATAGAGAATTGTTGGGATTTTCGGAAGCTCGAATCAACAACCGGAACGACTTGCCAAGAGGGGTCGAATGGCTTTTGTGATTAGGGAGTAAGGAGATTGAAAGATAAAGAATTGCACAATGATTTATATTAGTTCGACTTCTCAACCAAGTCTACATCCACTATCTTAGCTCCTCACCAAGGGTTTTCCAAAAATTCACTAATTTGTCTTTCTTTTGAGGACAAAGAGTAACATTTACAACTCCCTAGTTTTTCAATGGCTAAACTAGAAACTTTCCCTAGCTTTTACACAGGCTTAGCTGGAACCTTTCCCCTTTACAAAAGATAAGAAACATAAACAAGAAAACCTCTCTAAGGTAGGTGTTTACAAGATTGAGCTCACAAGAACAAAATATTTACAAGAGAAAGATGAAATAAGAATGAAAAACTCTTCTCTCGTCTTTGATTGCTTGGATAGTTGTTCTCTTACTTCTTCAAGTGTCCTTAGCTTGTACTTATAGCTTGGAATGTGTTTGAATTCGTATATAGCTGTTGGGATGTTTTGGAGCCAGTAGGGGATGATTTTTCTACTAAAAAAGGCTACCAATAATAGGGGGTATCAGTACCCCTATATAAGGTATCAGCACTCCTTCATTAAATTCAAATTAACTAGCTGTTACCAGCCGTTGCAGCCAGGGGGTATGGATACCCCTGCAGGGGTATCGGTACCCTATGAGCATTTTGGAATTTTAGCCTTCATGGGGTTATGGATACCCATGGGGGTATCAGTACTTCTTAACATTTTTTTTGCTCAAATCCAAATTTATTGGACTTTGAATTAGTTTTGAAACCTTTTGAAACCTTTGAATAAATTCAATTCAAGTAAAAAACATTTTGCCTTTAAATTTGTTATATCGAAACATATTTAAACAATCTCCCCTTTTTGATACAACAAAACATTTGAAAATTTGTTTTTGGCAAAACTCCCCTTAATCAAATATTTAATGAAAAAGATGCCAATTGTTAACAAAAGGATATCAATTGTTAAAAAGATACCAATTGTTGGAAAATATATGAAAATGTTAAGCTCCCTCTTTTTCATTAAGAAATTGAATTTTTCAAACCAAACTTCTCCACCTTTTTGTTATATAAAAAATAATTCAATCTTTAAAGTTCTAGAACAACATTGGAGAGCAAGTGGTAAATTTGACATTTAAAATTCGTTTGAAAAATTAAAGCTCCCCCTCATTAAATGCATTCTAAACAAAAATTAAACTTTTAGGAACTTTACACTTAAACAAAATTGAATTTCAACAAAGAATAACAAACATGTTAGTGGCACATGAAATTCAATGTATCCAAGTCTAAAATACTTTATGCAATATCAATTGTTGAATTTAAGATCATATTCATAAAGTTTTCCAAAAATATTATGTATTTGAAAAGTTTTGATATCGATTGTTAGAGATATATAATTTTCATTTAAACCACATGCATAAACATTCAAATTTAGGTCAAAAATTTAAAATTTGTAAAATCAAAGTATTTGAAATTTGATATCAATTGCTAGAGAGATATCATTTTCATTAAAACCAATTTTGACCAAACTTTTATTATGATGAACTAAAAATTCTTAAAAAAGTAATATAACTTTAAAATGTTCATCATAATTTTCTTTTCAACATACATGAGATTAAAACAATGATGCATAATCATTTAAAACCAAAACTCATTCATGCTTAAAAATCAAATGAGCAACCAAATAACCAAAATTAAAAGCATTAATCTTAGAGGTTACCCATTCCTTTTCCATGTGTGGCTAGAGCATTTGAATATCATCATTTTCATCACCATTGCTCCCACACACCTACAAGAGATATTTAAGTATATTTTTGTATCCAAATTGCTTTGGATCCTTTAACGTTAGTTTCAATTCCCCTTGTTCCTTTCGGAACCCATACTTGCCTAATTTTAAATCGTTTTCCTTTCTTCAAAGGACAAGTATGTTCCATAAGACCATGATAATGACAATGTGAGCATTTTGCCATTTTTAAAAATAATAGGTTGTTTTTAGAAATTAATTCTTTTTCTTTTGTTAAGCTTTCAAGCTTAACTCCTAACTCAAAATTTTTCTTTTCTAAATCATTTATTTTGATTTTTGAAAGCTCTAAATCTTTTTTCAAAATTTCATTTTAATTTTTAAAATCAACTCTAGCTTTCAAATTGATTTATATTCAATTTTGAGTTTTGAAATTAATTTTGTATATTTGGAATTAATGGTCTCAAATCCCAAATACAACATAGTATAAGATTCTTGTAACTCATCAAAAGTAAATTAATTAAATTCATTTGAGTTAGAAGATACCTCTAAATCGTCATGAGTGGCCATTAGGCATATGTTGACTACTTCATCATCATTGGAGTCATCTTCATCACTCCAAGCTGCAACATATGCCTTCTTCGTGGAAGGTCCCTTCTTTATTAGAAGGCATGTCCCATTCTTTGACAATTAAAGTACACCGAGGGACTCTTCTTCTTGGTTGATTCATGATTTACTTCCTTGGAAGTCATGAATCTCTTTAACTCTTTTAAGAGCTTGACCATCTTATCATTTTGTTCATCATCATCTTCATCCACCTCATCACTTGAATCTTGATAGCTTTCATTGGTGGATTTGAAGGCAATGCCTACCTCCTCCTTCTTATTCTTCTTCTTATTGTTTTTCTTTTTTTCCCTTTCTTCATCTTCCTTCACCATCATCTCATGAGTGAGAAGGGAACCAATTAGCTCGTTGAGAGTGAGACACATTAGGTTTCTTACTTCGATAATGGAAGTCTTATTCGATTGCCACTCCTTTGGAAGATAGTAGACCATCTTCCTCACAAGCTTCTCATTAGGGATTACTTTTCCATATCCCTTGAGATCGTTGACAATCACAGAAAATCTATCCATCATAGCTTTGATGTCTTCATTGGGTTTCATCTTGAAGTTCTTGTAGCTATGGTTGAGAAGACTTTTCTTTGATTCCCTCACTTCGTTGGTTCCTTCATGAGTAACTTGGAGCTTATCCCAAATATCTTTGGCAGTAGAACAAGATTAGATTCTTCCATATTCATTTAGGCCTAAAGCACATAATAGAATATGTATAGCCTTAGAATTAAGCTGGAAATTGTTCTGCTCTTATCTACTCCAATCGTTATACTTACTGGGTGGAGAGAAGTAACGGTCCATGATTGAGTTCCAAGCTCCTAGATTGTAGGATTGAATAAAGTACATTATCTTATTCTTCCAATGTGCATAATTTGTTCCATTGAAGAAGGGTGGCTTGTTGACCAGTTGTGAATCCATAATAGGATAATCTTCAAGGTAATAAGCATCCATAACTGGATATGGTAATTTCGATCCATCCATCTCAGTTAGGACTAGAGCTCCCCCAGAAAAGGCTTTCTTGACAGCATAAGGTCCTTCTGAGTTGGGCATCCATTTCCCTCATAAATATTTTTGAATGGGTAAGATCCTTCTAAGCACCAGATCTCCTTCGTGGAATTCTCGAAGGTGAACATTCTTCTCTTGTGCTCGTATCATATGTTTCTGGTACATCTGACCATGACAAATAGCTTTCAATCTATTTTCTTCAATTAAATTCACTTGGTCATATCTGGATTGTACCCATTCTGCCTCATTTAGCTTCACGTCTGCCAAAATCTGAAGTGAGGGAATTTCTACCTCAATAGTTAGAACAACTTCCATCCCATATACTAAATAAAACGGAGTTACCCCATTCGACGTTCGTATTGAAGTTCGATAGGCAAATAAAGAAAATAGGAACTTCTCATGTCAGTCTTTATAAGTCTCAATCATCTTCTCTATGATCCTTTTGATGTTCTTTATGAGTTGTTAGCTCATTTTAAACCTTAGGGAGAAACAAAGAACGTTTAATCAAAACCCACAAAATGAATAAAAACAAAGAATCTCATAAACCCCCATTAAACTCATTTTTGTGAAACTTGTCCAAAACTTACAAAAGTATGTTTAAATGAAAACTTAGGGAATGAAGGTTGTAGTTCATACCTTGGAGACTCAAATGGATGTTTGTAAGTCTTAAAGTTTCCCATTTTAACTTGGTTGTTGAAAGGGAAGGAAGACAAATATAAGAGAGAAAAAAGACAAGCTTCTGCAGACAAAGAGAAGATATATATCAGACATGAGATCATTCCATATTAATGGGAACCACCTTTGATTCAAATAAATATGTTAATTACCCACCTAGTCCATCCTCATTTGGTTCAAATTCAAAGACACCAACTTAATCACAAATTGGGCTCATCTAAGGCCCAAGTTAATTTCCATTTAGGTTAAAAACTTAATATACTAGGAGAAAGTTATTCTAAAGTCCATTTGAATAACCCTAAACTCCTAGCCTATATTTTGAGGTGTAACAACTCTCCCTTCCTAAAAGAAATTTTACCCTCAAAATTTACATGAGTAGAAGAGGTGTGGATACTGAAGCTACATATCTTTCTCGGGTTCTAATGTCACCTTTTCTACGCAATGATTCCTCCATAGAACTTTCACTAATGGTATCCTCTTATTTCTTAGTTCTTTGATGTCTCTAGCAATTATTCGAATTGGTTCTTCCTCATAAGTTAAATCTTGCTTTACTTTAACTTATTCTTCTAAGCATAGAGATGTGAAACACATTATGGATGTTCTCAAGCTCTGAAGGCGAAGCAAAATGATATTCCATTGGCTAGACTCTTTTCAAAATCTTAAATCATCAAATGAATTGCGGAGTCAATTTACTCTCACGTCCAAATTGGAGTACCTTTTTCCACAAGGATACCTTGAGAAACACCTTATCTCCCACTGTAAACTCAATATCATTGTGCTTCAGGTCGACATATGATATTTGTCTGTAGAAAGACTCCTTCCACTGACTCTGAATTAATTGAACTTTTTCTTTGGACTCAATGATCAAGTTGGAACCTAGAATCTTACCCTCGTTGAGCTCTGTCCAACACAACGAGGTTCTACATTTGCACCCATAAAAAGTCTTATACGAAGGCATCTGAATGATTTCCTGATAATTGTTGTTCTATACAAATTCTACCAAGGGTAAACGATCCTCCCAACTACCATCAAGATCCAAAATAGTGCATCTAAGCATGTCTTCCAAAATTTGAATGATGAGCTCGAATTGCCCATCTGCCTGAGGATGAAAGGCAGTAATATAGTACAACTTAGTACCCAAAGCTCCATGCAAGGCCTTCTAGAATCAGGAGGTGAAGTGCATATCTGTATGATCGAGATACGAACTCCATGCAACCTCACAATCCCACGTATATAAAGTTAAGTCAACCTCTCTAACGTGTAGTCCATACGTACCAGAAGGAAATTAGTGGATTTGGCCAAGCGATCCACTTTAACTCATAACGTATCATGCCTGAATCTTATCATCGAAAGATTGGTTAAGAAGTCCATAGTCACTCTCTTCCACTTCCACTACAGAATCTGAATCGGATGCAGTAATCCCAAAAGAACCTGATGTTATGCCTTGACTTTTTAGCACACTAAGCACTTAGCAAAAAATTAAGACACTTCTTTCTTCATGCCCGACCAACAATACAACGGTCAGAGCTCTTGGTACATATCATTGCTACCCGGATGAAGGAAGAGGGGACTATAATGTGACTCGTAAAGATCTTGTCATGAAGTTATCTGTCAGCCAACATACATAAATGCCCTCGAAAGTATAGCAAGTTATCATCGCGTAACTCAAAACCTAGGGACTCAGCTCTGAGCACTTACTCTACTCAGGTTTTCAATTGATCATATGATCTTCATAGCCTATTAACTTTACCCATTAACGTAGTTTCAATTTTCAACTAGGCCAAAAGACAACCCAAATTCATCAAACTTAGGCACACTAGTAAAACTCGTAACTCTACTACGATATTCCTGCTTAAAGCGTCTACAATAACATTCACTTTACCCGGATGGTAATTGATCACACAATCATAGTCATTTAAAAGCTCTACCCATTTTTATTGCCTCAAGTTCAACTCCTTATGAGTGAGCAGGTACTTAAGGCTCTTGTGATATGTAAAGATGTGGAACCTCTATTCGAACAAGTAGTGCATCAAAATCTTCAAGACGAAACCACTGAGACAAGCTCCAAATCATAGGTTGAATAGCTTCACTCGCTGACAGGACTCATATTCCATAACTTTTCCTTCTTGCAATAGGACGTATCCCGAACAATTTTGTGACATATTGCTAGAAATTGTTAAGTCCTTAACTGACTCTGGTTATGTCCAAATGGGGGCTTGCGTAAGGATTTCCGTTTATAAATTAAAACTCTTTTCACACTTCTCATTCCATACAAAAGGAACCACTTTCTAAAGCAACTTGGTCATCGGTGTCGTATCATGGAGTACCCCTTAATGGCACGACGATAATACCTTGCTAGGCCCAAGAAACTGCATACCTATATGACATTTTTTTATGGTTCCCAATTTAACACTACCTTAATCTTATGATGATATACTCGGATGCCATCATCTTATTTTATTTGGCCTAAAAATTCCACTTCAGTCAACTAAAACACAAATATGCCAAACTTGGCATATAGTTGACGCTCCCTAAGTATCTGTAAAACGATGTGGAGGTGCTAATCATGCTATTCCTCAGACCGAACGTACACCATAATGTCATCGAAGAAGACCAACAGAAACTGATCTAGATAAGGATGGAAGACCCAGTTCATCAAATCCATGAATACCACTGGGGCATTGGTGAGTCTGAAAGACATCACGAGGAACTCGTAATGGTCGTACCTTATTCTAAAAGTGGTATTGGTAATTTTGACATCCTTGAATTTTAATTAATAATACCCTAACCTCAAATAGATCTTGGAGAATACGCATGTGCCATTAATTTGGTCAAAAATATCGTTAATTCGAGGGAGAGGATAGCGATTCTTAATGGTTAATTTGTTCAATTGTCAATAGTCAATGTACAACCTCATCGACCTATCTTTTTTCTTGACAAAGAGGAGCAACGCTCCCAAGGTGAAACGCTCGACTGAAACCCATTTCAGGTAACTCTTGGAGTTGGTTCTTTAACTATTTCAACTCCATAAGTGCCATGCGATATGGTATGATGGACACCAGAGCTGAACCTGGCATAACCTCTATGTTAAATTCGACCTCCAGTCAGGAGGTAACCCTATAAAATATTCCAGGAATACGTCAGAAAATTCTCTAAACACCACATGTGCTAAGAAGGCTTAGCACCCAAGACTTAACAATCTCTAGAGCCTTGATCACCAAAATAAATTTTGTAGTGCAAACTGAACTCCCACTGGTTATCATTGTCTTGGTCCTATTATCCTTGCAAAGTTTCAGTCACCTCACTTTTCACCTCAAACTTACGTCATGCTCGGTAAGCCAACCCATACCTAAAATCACATCGAATTCCCATAAAGGTAGCTCTTTCAAATAGACTAAGAAAGTCTTACCCTGAAGCTCTATGGGGAAATGATGGTGGACCTTGTCGACCAAAACATCGAATCCTAGGGGACTAGACACCGAGACCCGTTCTTCTAAATCCTCAGCTGTGATATCCCTCACTCGGATAAGGGCATAGAATATATAGGAGTGGGTGGAACCATGATCTATTAAAGCAATAACTGGAATGGAGAAAACTATAAAGATTCTTGAAATCACATTAGAAGCTGTTGCAAACATTTTGTGCTTCGATATAACAAATTAAATTTAAATGAATTTTAAGATTTTACAAATTATTTTCTAAGTATATTCGATTTAATTAATTGAATATCAAATTATTACTCCAAGTCTTTTAAGATCAATTTCAAACCTTACTAAATGTGTAAAATTGTGTTTTATACTTAATATATTTTTTAAACAAATTTCACAAAGTATTTTGAACCAAAATCAAGCCTAAAATCAATTTTTAAGAGTGATGCACCGATGCATGCATCGATGCACCATATATTAAATTGAACATCGAATGCATTTCATGTATCGATGCACATACCATGCACCGATGCACTGAGGATTTTATGAAAACATCGAATGCATTTGATGCATCGATGCACCAGCCATGCACCAATGCACTCTGGTAATTTTGAAACATCGAATGCACTTGATGCATCGATGCACTCTTAGTGCACCGAGGCACTAAGGGTCCAACGGTCAAAATATTTGAATTTTACACTGATGCACCGATGCACCATGGGTATGCATCGATGCACTGACGCTCCCAATTGTTTTAATTAATTGTTTTCACACTTAAACGACTATATTGACTCCATGAAGCATCCCCAACATTCAGAATCATTTGAAGCTGTATTTAAACAAGCTTGGAAGGCATTGATCAATAATAAGAAACATCAAGCTACTAGAATCAAGAGAGAATCAAAGAGAAAGCATCAAACCTCAAGTTTGAGCATTCCAAGCCTATTTTTCATTCAATATTCATTTTGCTTTCAAGAACACTTATTGTGCTCAATTGTATTCATTCTTGAGTGTTCTTTTCTTTGTTATAGAATTGTACAAACAATCTACCTTGTGAGGATTTCCTTGTAAGTTTGCAAAATTTGTATTGTTCTCTTTGGGAGATAGTGTTCTCAAGAATTTGGGGTATAATTCTTGAGGGTTTGTAAGGTTACTCTTTATCCTCAAAAGAAAGACAAATTAGTGAATTTGTGGAAAATCCTTAGTGTGGATAGCTAAGGTAGTGGACGTAGACTTTGGTTGAGAAAGTCGAACCACTCTAAATCGTTGTGCAATTATTTTTAATTTTCTGCAAAAGCTTCCACCAAAATATTTATTGTCAATTCACCCCCATCTTGGCCGATTCCGTCAATCGATTAACTCAACAATTGGTATCAGAGCCTTACTCATTTGAAGGTTTAATCGCCTCTTGAGTCGATTCGGGAAGAGTTACATCGATTATCAAGTCATCAATGGCCTCTGTTTCAAATTTCGACTCCGGTCTCGATTCGATGCCAGTCAACAAGCCTCCTTTCTTCAATGGAGCTAACTATGCCTATTGGAAAAATAGGATGATGTACTTCATTCAAGCAAGTGACATGGGAGCATGGAATGTCGTAGAAGAATGATACTCAAACCTCTCACTCATCCAAGATTATGGAGTGAAGTAGAGACAAAAATGTTCCAGCTCAACTCCAAAGCCATCCATATCATTTTTTGTGCTCTTGGACCAGATGAATACGAAAGAGTTTCATCTTGTACAACCACCAAAGAAATATGGGACAAACTTCAAGTCACTCATGAAGGTACCGATGAGGTAATGAAATCTAAAATTAGTATTCTAACGCATAGGTATGAAAATTTCAGGATAAAACCAAATGAAGATATCAAAGCTATGACACATAGATTCTCAACGATTGTCAATGGTCTCGAATCATATAGAGAGATCATTTCAAATGAAAAGCTTGTGAGGAAGTTAGTCTACTCCCTCCCAAAATCGTGGCAATCAAAGAAGACGACAATCATCGAGTGTAAGGATCTAACATCCTTAACTCTTGAAGAGCTAATCGGTTCACTCCTCACTCATGAAATGATGCTTGAAGATGAGGTAGACCTTGATAAGATTGAAGAAACACCAAAGGAGAATGAGAATAAGAAAAACATTGGAGTTGCTCTCAAATCCACAAAAGATGAGAGTGATTCGGATGAAGATGACGATGACGAGGAAATGGAATTATTTGCCAAACGGTTCAGAAAAATGATGAGACCTTACCGAGGAAGAAAATTCAAACGAAATGAAGGCCTCGAAAATGAACCAAAAGAGAAGGACCCGATCATTTGCTATGAATACAAAAAGCTGGGGCATGTCAAATATGATTGCCCACAATTGAAGAGAAATGGTCAATCAAAGAATAAGCACAAAGCTCATGTGACTACATGGAGCGATGAAGAAGGTTCCAATGAAGAGGAACAAGAAGTAGCAAACTTGTGCTTAATGGTATTTAGGGAAGATTCTAAGGTAACCTCTAACTCATCTGATTTTGATGATTTATCCTATGATGAGCTATTAGAGGAATATAATGGGTTGGCTTCGGATTATGAGAAATTGTTTTTAAAATATAAAAATGATGTTTCAAAATTGAAAAATGAAAATAAACTCATATCCAAAACCAACAATGATCTTGAAAGTAAAATCAAAGATTTGCAAATCAAACTAGAAGAGTTTGAAAAGAAAAATTTAGATTTGCAAAATTTACTTTCAAAGGCCAATGATGATCATCAAAAGAAAATTGATGATCTTAAAGCTTCTTTTGATAAAGTTGGAACAAAATGTTTTGAAAGTGGAGAAAATTCAAAATCCAACTTTGTTAGAAAAAGTTTTAAAAAACTACAATCTAGAGGTCCCCAAAGAACCTCTAATGGAAAAAACGTTAGAAGTATATGGGTTCCTAAGGAGCTTATTACTACTAAAGATAAGGATATCCTACACAAATGGATACCTAAGGGGACTAGGATTTTGAAAACTAATGAATATGGAACCAAAAGAATTTGGGTACAAAAAATTAGAAATTAATCTATGTTTGTAGGAAAATGAGCATTGCTACAAGGCACGGGAAACAAATTCAAACTCATGGTACTTTGATAGTGGATGCTCAAGATACATGACCGGAGACAAATGCCGGTTCATTAAGCTTAACGCAAAAAATTGAGGAGAAGTGACTTTTGGGGATGATTCAAAAGGTCACATTGAAAGTATTGGTACTATTGGTAATACCTCTTCCATACAAATTAAGAATGTTTTATATGTGAATGGATTAAAGCATAATCTATTGAGTATTAGTCAATTTTGTGATAATGGATTCAATGTCATGTTTGATATTAATGGTTGTAAAGTCTTTAACATTGCATCTAATCGGATTATGCTTGTTGGTCATAGAATAGGAAACATATACTTAGTGCATTTAGATTCTATTGATATGACTAATTTGTGCCTAGTTGCTAAGGATGAACATGATAGTTGGTTATGGCATAGGAGACTATGACATGCTAGTATGAGTGTTTTGCAACGGCTAACTCAAGGTGATTTAGTTCGAGGGTTGCCTAAGCTTAAATTTGATAATGATAAAATTTGTGATGCTTGTGCTAAAGGAAAACAAAAGTGAGTTCTTTTAAATCCATTAATGACGTATCAACTAGTAGAGTATTACAATTGATCCATATAGATCTTTTTGGGCCAGATAGGACTACTAGCTTGGGTGAAAAACAATATGCATTTGTCTTGGTAGATGACTATTCTAGATATACTTGGGTTCTATTCTTAAGTACTAAAGATGAAGCATTAGAAAAATTCATCACGTTTTCAAAAGTAATCCAAAATGATAAAGGTTACTCTATAACTAGTGTTAGGAGTGATCATGGCACTGAATTTGAAAATCTTGGATTTATTGAGTTTTGTAATTCTAATCGTATTAGTCACAATTTTTCAGCACCTAGAACCCCTCAACAAAATGTAGTTGTTGAAAGGAAAAATCGAACTTTAGAAGAAATGGCTAGAACCATGCTTTGTGAAAATAATTTGCCAAAATATTTTTGGGCGGAAGCCACAAATATCGCTTGTTATGTTGTAAATCGAGTAATGATTAAGCCAATTTTAAAGAAAACTCCATATGAAATTTTCAAAAATAAAAAGCCTAACATTAGTTATTTTAATCCTTTTGGATGTAAATGTTTTGTTTTGAACAACGAAAAAGAAAACCTTGGCAAATTTGATGCTAAAAGGGATGAAGGAATTTTTCTGGGTTATTCCTTAAATTCTAAAGCTTATCGAGTATTTGATAAAAGAACTTTAGTTGTAGAAGAGTCTATACATGTTGTTTTCGATGATAATCCCCTTTCGAGGAATGATTCTTGTGTTAATGATGAAGTAGGTATTATAAATACAAATGACGTTAGACATGACATTG
The DNA here is from genome assembly GCF_006381635.1 of Hibiscus syriacus. NCBI lineage: Eukaryota > Viridiplantae > Streptophyta > Magnoliopsida > Malvales > Malvaceae > Hibiscus > Hibiscus syriacus. The sequence continues at coordinate 700,670 of NW_024062296.1, read as the reverse complement.
GAGAATCATCATCAAAAGAAGAAACGAAAGACGAGGAAACTCATGATCCCCTTGAGAATCCAACCATTGAAGAAATGGAAGTATCTTATCCAAGAGAGTACAACTATGTCAAGGATGGTGAAATTATAGGTGATCCTTCCAAAGGGGTAACAACTCGATCTTCTCTTAGAAATATTTGTAATTATGTTGTATTTATTTCATGCATGGAGCCTAAAAATATTAAAGAAGCATTAAATGATGAACATTGGATTATGGCTATGCAAGAAGAATTAAATCAATTTGAGAGAAGTAAAGTATGGACATTAGTTGAAAGGCCTAGTAATAAATCTACTGTAGGTACTAGATGAGTATTTAGGAATAAGCTTGATGAGAGTTGTAATATAGTGAGAAACAAGGCTAGACTTGTTGCTCAAGGGTATACTCAAGAAGAGGGCATAGACTATGATGAAACATACGCTCCCGTAGCAAGGATGGAAGCAATTAGAATGTTATTAGCATTTGCATATTTTCATGAATTTAAATTATATCAAATGGATGTTAAAAGTTCATTTTTAAATGGTTTTATAAAGGAAGAAGTGTATGTGGAACAACCTCCAGGTTTTGAAGATTCAAAATTTCCAGATCATGTTCTTAAATTGACAAAAGCGCTTTATGGTTTAAAACAAGCTCCTAGAGCTTGGTATGAAAGATTGTCAAATTTTTTAATTGAAAAAGGTTTTTCAAAAGGGAAGGTTGACACTACATTGTTTTTAAAACACAAAGGTAAAGATTTATTAGTAGTTCAAATTTATATTGATGATATAATATTTGGTTCTACTAATGATGTTCTTTGCCAATAATTTTTTAAGCTAATGCAAAGTGAATTTGAAATGAGCATGATGGGGTAGCTCTCATTTTTCTTGGGACTCCAAATCAAGCAAAGAAAAGATTACATCTTCATCAATCAAGCTAAATACGTCAAAAACATGCTTAAGAAGTTTGGACTGGAAAATGGCAAACCTCATGACACTCCAATGAGCTCTTCAACAATGCTTGACTTAGATGAAGGAGGTAAATGTGTAGATGTTAAATTATATAGGTCAATGATTGGATCTCTACTTTATCTAACTGCAAGTAGACCAGACATTATGTTTAGTGTTTGCTTATGTGCTAGATTTCAATTATGCCCTAAGGAATCACATTTACTAGCTGTTAAGATAATCTTTAGATACCTTAAGGACACTCCTAGTTTAGGACTTTGGTATCCTAGAGACTCTAGCTTTAGCTTGCATGCTTTTTCTGATGCGGATTATGGAGGATGCAAATTAGATAGGAAAAGCACCTCCGGTACTTGCCAATTCCTTGGAAATATGCTGATTTCTTGGTTTTCAAAGAAACAAAATTGTGTTGCATTATCTACCACTGAAGTCGAATACATTTCTGCTGGTAGTTGTTGTGCACAAGTTTTATGGATGAAACAATAACTTTTTTATTATGGAATTGAAGTTGGTACCATTCCTATCAAGTGTGACAATACTAGTGCTATTTGTCTCACTAAAAATCCCATCCAACACTCTAGAACTAAGCACATTGAAATAAGACATCACTTCATTAGAGACCATGTCACTAAGGAAGATATAGTTCTAGAATTTGTTGATACTTTGCACCAATTAGCGTATATCTTTACAAAACCTTTAGACAAAGAAAGATTGTGGACACTGAGGAGAGAATTAGGTTTAACTGACCTATCCTCACTTAGTGTTTAAAATATTTTTTAGCACTTTTAAGAATAAATGAAAAATGCTTATAATGATAATTTTTGATTGTATTCTTTGCTATTAGTTAGGGGGGGTTTATGTTATTTGGTGAAAATTAATTTTATGTTCAAATATTATTTAAAAGATTAATTTGATTGATTGAGCATGGTTAATTTTCAATATATGAGTTGCCAAGACCGCTAAAGCTAATTAATTTAGCATTTTGAGTCTTCAAAACAGAGTTTTTGACATTTTTGTGCTTCATGCACTGATGCACTTAACAATGCATCGATGCATCACTTTGAATTTGCATCGATTCATCATGTTGATGCACCGATGCACGCCTTGAATGTGCATCGATGCACGAGGTCATGCATCGATGCATCCGTCGGGTTTTAGGTTAAAATGCCTCATTTTCTCAAAACCTAAAATCTATTCTCTCCAAGCCGTTCGTCCCTCTCACTCTAAAATCTCCATTCTTGCTCAAAAACAAACAATTTTTCAAAATTTTTAATTTCAAAATTTAAAAAAAAAATTATGATTTCGAAAATTAGTAAGATTTTTTATTTAATTGTTTTGATTTCATATTATGATTATCAAAATAGTTTTCGAAACATGCCCATTAGGATATGATTTAGAGAACCTTGAATTATTGAGGACTCATTTGAGTTTTGGGATTGATTATGCATACATGTGTTTCAAATTGCAGGTGACATTCCTTATTCCAATTTCCTTTAATCATGTCAAATCCTAAACGACCTAGGTCATCTTCGAGTCGATCAAACCAAAACCGTCCTCCCGTTCCTCAACCTCCTAATCTCGTTCCTCCTCCACTTTCATCTCTATTAGGATCTTGTTTTAACACGCCTGAGCATCGTATAGACGAATTATACTCTAGGTACAAAAACTCTTTCCAAACATATAGAATCTGTAAAGAGCGTATTCCTTCGCTTCAAGCTATGGTTGACATCGATTTCGAATACCTTATAATTCTTAAAGCTTGGAAGTTTGATAAATTGTTTAAACTTAAACCCATCGTCTATCAATAATTGGTCCGCATTTTCTATTCCAATGCGGTATGTATTCAAAATGAAACTCAATGTGAAACTATAGCCATTAGATCTTATCTTTTAGGCCATTATATTAATATTGACCCCGAAACTATAGCTTTCTGTTTTGGGTTAGATGATAATGGTGTATATAATGAAAGTGAAAATGTGGAATATCCCTATGTTCCAAACTCAAGTGTTAGTACTCTACGATCTCATCACGATCGTTTTCTCCATTTGATGATCTCTCGGTGGTTTAGACCATCCGGAGGTAGGTACTCCACACTTCGTGCTAGGGATTTATGGTGGATGTATTGTCTTAAAAATAAAATCAAAATCAATCTGACTCACATTATCTTCAGTCAACTAGTTGATGTCATAAACATTGTTCCATCAAAACAAACATTAGTTTATGGATGTCTTCTAAGTAACCTCTTTATCAAAATTGGTCTAGACATTTCTCTTGACAATTCTAACCCACTTCAAAATCAAATCAATATCACATCCTTAAAGAAAGTGGATTGGAAGCAAGACGAGGTTATCGGTCAATGGGTTTTTAGACCCGGAAAGCAAACTCCGGGAGCTAGTTCTTTACGAGCTGCTCCTAGCTCCTCTTGTGCTCCTCCTCCTCCAGCTCTGGCTAATGACGATGATCCTGAATTTCAACAACTTATGCAAGACATCGATGATCACGTACCTGATGACGAGCCTGCACCAGAACCTGCTCCACAAGAAGAACAAATCCCTCCGTATTTTCATTCATTTTTGGAGACATTTGATTTACGGTATGCGTCTATGGATTCGCGCTTCACATTCATTGAGTCCCAACTCTCTACATTGGGAGCTCGATAACAATATATAAATGATCGTTTGGATGCACTCTCACTTGAGATGTGAGAACGTTACCCTCCTCCTCCTCTTGATCCTTCAATGGATGCATAGACTTATCTTTCTTTGATTGTCTTTGGGATGAACTTGAATTGTTAAAACATTTTGGATTATCTTTCGTTGAAATATAACCAATTTACCATTTCACATTTTTATTATGAATATTGAATATGAAACTAATGGCTAACTCTCTTTTGTTTGTGATCTTAGCAGCTTAAGCTATATATATATATATATATATATATATAGTTATTTAATCAATTGGCTAGGTTTTTCACTAACTTGTTTAAAACATTTTGAAGATTTTTTATTTAACAAATACGGGGTGAAATGTTTGTTAAAATGTGTTTAAAAGGGAGAAGTGTTATAGTAAGGGGGAGTAAGTAATTTTTCTAAATTGAAATTGATTTCAAATTTTTAGAAAATCTTAAAATAACACAAATGTTTTGTTATATCAAAGAGGGGGAGATTGTTGAAAACATTTTGTGTTTCGATATAACAAATTAAATTTAAATGAATTTTAAGATTTTACAAATGATTTTCTAAGTATATTCGATTTAATTAATTGAATATCAAATTATTACTCTAAGTCTTTTAAGATCAATTTCAAACCTTACTAAATGTGTAAAATTGTGTTTTATACTTAATATATTTTTGAAACAAATTTCACAAAGTATTTTGAACCAAAATCAAGCCTAAATTCAATTTTTAAGAGTGATGCACCATTCCATGCATCGATGCACCATGAATTAAATTGAACATCGAATGCATTTCATGCATCGATGCACATACCATGCACCGATGCACTGAGGATTTTAAGAAAACATCGAATGCATTTGATGCATCGATGCACTCTACCTATTTTAAAACATCGAATGACTTGATGCATCGATGCACTCTAGGTGAGGAATTAGTGATCTTAATTATTTTCACTTGTATTAGATACTTATAGCTTATGTGGTCTCAAAACATCCTTCCCGATCAACCCAAATAATTTAACCAAAATTATCAAAAAATCTTCGTGGGTATCGATACATGGCCAACATTATCAATACTCACCTGAATATCGATACCAAAATTTACTTTGATGTTTTGAAAAATACTTTGGTATCGATACCCCTATGGGGAGTATCGATACTCTACCCTGGGTATCGATACTCCCATCAGTATTGATATTAAAATCAGCTTCGATGTTTTTAAAAGCCTTAATATCGATATTGACCACCTGAGTATCGATACTGGACCCCGAGTATCGATACCCCTTGAAGGGTATCGATGTTACCCTTATATATCACTTGGTTTTGCCTTTCACGAAGAATAATATTCATAATATTCTTCTAGTACCAATACTAACGGACCAGAATGCCTTGTTCTAGGCATAAACTCACACCCAGATTTCACCCATTCATTCCCCTAAGACAAGAAAATGTTTTAAAAGTATTATTTGAGGTCTTAGGGGTTAAAAGTTACCATCTTTTAATCTTACAAACATAAAAAAAATAAAATTGCCATGAAATTACTCTAGCATGCTTGCATGAAAAAAACAAACCTAAAATGCACATACAATGATCTACATGTGGCATGGACAAGTTAAAATTGTGTTACCTTAAAGCTAGGTGATTGAAAAACGTATTCAAATCACCCAAGTGTTAGCTTTTCCTTGTCCCTAAACTTTGAGCTCTCTCCTTGCTCTTGTGCTAATCAAAATAAGTTGAAAGAGTTTTTAGCTCATTTTGAGCCTCAGATAGAAGCCAATAACATTTTCTTACCAATTAAAACCCACAAAACTAACCTCGACATAGAATCTCATAAACCACCAATAAATCCATTTTTATGAAACTTGGCCAAAACTTGCAAAAGTTGGATTGAATCAAACCTTATGGAATGAAGGTTGTAGTTCTTCCCTTGGAGGATCAAATGGATGCTTGGAATTTTAAAAGTTTTCTACTTTAATTTGGTTCTTGAAGGTGAAGGAAGACAAAGAGAAAAGATGAAGAAGACAAGTTTTTGGGGACAAAAAAGAAGATATATTTCAACCATGAGATCATCCCAATTTAATGGGAATCAACTTTGATTCAAATAATTCAAATAAATGGGTTAATTTCCCACCTAGTCCCTCATTTGATTCAAATTCAAAGACACTAATTTAAGCACTTATTGGGCTCATGTAATGCCCAATTCAAGTTTTATTTGGGTCAAATGATTAATATACTAGGAAAAAGTTATTCTAAAGTCCATTCGAATAACCCAAAACTTCTAACCCATATTTTGGGGCGTTACAACTTTGACCCGATATCTACAAAGAGATAGGAACAAAAAGTATCAGGGTGGATAGAATGAGGATAAAAGTATGGAAACTTTCTTAACCAATAAAGTTCTATAAGAAATTGGAATAGCACAATATGTTTGTTTTATTAAAAGTTTTATTGATTAAAACTGAAAGAAACTAATCTATTTATTGGCCTAAGTACCTAGGATGAATACAAAGGAATCAAATGAATGAATATTCTTTTATCTACGAACATTGCATGCCTACATGAACCTTTCTTTTAGATTTGAATTTAATGTGTGTTCATGCAAATACATCCCCCTTAGTTCCTTCAAATACATGCCAATGCATCCCCTTGGATAAGGATGGTTCAGCTCCCTTGGTAGCTTTATGGACATGCATAAATGGATGTAATTAAGAGGCTTAAATGTATTCTCCTTGTCGTGCGTGAATGTCACACGTTCCTCCCCTTTGTGTAGCAACCATTATGCTTCAAACATACACTTGTATTTGGTGAATGTACTTGAAATCAAGGCATCCATCTCCCTTGATTATGAATGAATCATTAACCACCTTTTATGAATATACACACCAACTTCAAGGTCCATGAATCCCAAGTTTATTCACGCCATTTATGAAGGAAGTAATGCCCCTTGGCCAATCAAATGTCGTTTAGAGGAGTATAAATAAATGTTGGCCGCCTTTTCCCTGACAAAACACAAACAACAAGATGAGTAAAAGGAATTAAAAAATCATACATGTAGAACTTCATAAGGAGATGTAGAACTAAGCCACATATATAGAACTTTATAAATGAATTGTATAAATAAGAGAGCATATATATATATATATATAATATTTTAAAGGAAAAGATGTGGTTAGATTTTATTATATGTCAACATGTAACCCATTATTTAAAGGGAATTGTTCTTCAAAAGTACTAAGAATTAGATTGAATGATGTCATTTGTTTTGACCGATGCTTTTGTGATCTTCATTGATTGAATGAATCAAGTATTTTCAATTATACTTGGATTAATTAGTGGAAGTGTTTATTAATGATATTCTGGTTTATTATAAGTTAAAGGAAGAACCTGATGCATATTTTTGTATAGTTTTTCAAACACTACAAAAAAAAGTTATATGTTAAATTATTAAGATGTGAATTTTGATTGACTGAAGTTGCATTTCTTGACTATATTCTTTCAGCAAAAAAGGATAAGAGTAGATTTCTAGAAAGTACATGTTATTGTTGAATAGAAAACTTCGAAGAATATTTTAAGGTTCACAGTTTCTTGTGACTTGTATGTTATTATCAAATTTTTGTAAATAACTTTTCAATGATTGCTTCCCTATTCACCAAGTTATTAAGAAAATATGTGCCATTTATATGGAATTAAGAACAACTAAGAAAACGTTGCCACACTCAAGAGAATATTAACATAAACTATAGTGTTAGTGTAATCAGAATCGGGAAAGGACTGTCTAATTTATAGTGATGCATCTCATATTGGTTTGGGATGCGTACTAATTTAAAAAGGAAAATTTTAAACCTAAGTTTTAATACAACTTAAGACAAATGAAAGGACTATCCTACTCGTAATTTAGAATTTTTGTAGTAATATGTTGTTTTAAAAATATAAGCATCAATATATATATGGTGAAAGATATTACATCTACAATGATCATAAGAGTCCAAGTATTTATTAACTCAAAGTAGTTAAAGCTAAGACATAGAAGGTGGATCAAGTTTCCTAAAGATTATGATTTAGTAATTGACTACTACCCAGAAAAAGTTAACATGGTCACCGACGTATTCAGGTGAAAAACATTTTTTATTTTATTTTGAAAGTTAATATATGTGATTTTATTTAAAGTATTTAATCACCAAAATGAGATTAAAGTCTTCCATATTTAATCAATTTGAGAATCTTCAATTAAAGAATGAAAAAGGTATGTTAAAAATTGAACAAATAGAAAAAGGTGAATCCAAAGACTTTAAAGCTAAGTATGATGAATACTTGTGCTATCGAGGAAAAAAGTTGTATTTGAATTATGAGAAATTGAAGAAATATCTTCTCTATAAGGTCCATTGAAATCCTTTGGCTAAGTATATAGGTGAAAACAAGATGTATCACGATTTAAAGAGTCGATACTGGTGACCAGACGTGAAAAGGTTTATAACTGAATTTGTTTTTGAATACTTGAACTGTCAGCAAGTCAAAGAAGAATATTAAGTGCCCTTAGGATTATTACAACCAATTCACATTCTTTGGCGGAAATGTAAAAGAGTTACGATGAATTTTATGAAATGATTTTCTATGGAACTCAGCAAAAAAAATTCAATTTGGGTTATTATGGACATGTTGACTAAGTCAACGCACTTCATCCTTATTCAAACAAATTATTCTATGGATAAGTACACAAGTTCTACATTAAGGAAATTATTCAACTATATGAACATTTTGCCTTGATAGAATTTGATAGTGGTCTAAGAATTCATTTTGAAATTTGGGAAAACTTTGTATAAGGCCATAGAACTTGATTTAACTTCAACTATTGTTTTTCATCCTTAAACAAATGAACAATCAGAGCAAGCTATTCAGATTTTGGGAAAATATTTTAAGAGCATGTGTGTTTGAATTTAAAAGTTTAAAGAGAAGTACTTGCCTTTAGCAAAATTTGCTTACAACAATAGTTATCAGTCAAGTATTAAAATAACTCATCATGAAGCCTTATTTGGAAAAATGTCAAATACCTTTGAATTAGTACGAGCTCAAGGATCTAGACATAGTCAGCCCAGACCTGATAAAGGAAGTGGAAGAAGTAGAGAAAATTATGCTTGATAATCTTAAGATTACATCCGATCAATAAAAATCTTATTTAGATTTAAAATAGAAAGGAAATAGAATATCAAGTTGGTGATGAAGTATTTCTCGGAGTATCATCTTGGAAAAGCCCTACAATTTGGACAAAAATTAATATTTAGCCTGATATTTAATGTACAATATGAGAAAATAAAAGTGGTGATGTGGTGACTTTATGTTGGGACCATCGGCGCAGCCCATGGGTGCAACAGAAACAAAACTCAACGGTCTCACCAGTGATCCAAGTACGAAAAAGCTAAAATCGGGAGAAAAGGATGAGAATACTTACAATGGGTTCCTTGAAAAACAACAAAGGTAACAACGGCTAATGGTTATCACAAATGGTTCAAATCATACGCCTCCACGAAAACACATCTCGACATCTACTTAGTTCACCCGATTATGAGAAAAATTTACTTTTCCTAAAAACTGTTTTGAGAAAAACGGTCGAAGAACAAGTGGCTGCTAGACATTACCTCACTTTAAATATATCAGTTACCCTAACCTCTTAGGGATTTTAAGTTATTTCTAATTAATAAAAATCTTATTTAATTAATTCAAATTAAATATCCATTAAAGACTTATAATCTGAATTATAATCTTTAACATTTATTTAAACTCTTACTTAATTATTCCAAATTAAATATCGATTAAAAGAGTTGTAATCAAAATTACATTCTTTTAATGTTTACTTATTATATTCGGGATAATTAAAATCATTTGTATATAATGTACATATATTAACTCAAGATATATTTTAGTAACATACAAAAAAGTGTACATCTTTGCTCATTTCAATCCTATGGTGTGACCCTGTAGGTTTTTTGTAACATTAGTAGTACTTATTAGAAAAATTCTAATATTACATTCAATGAGTGACATCTAGCAATATATCATTTTGACCTCAGTTACAAGAAATTATGATTCCACATATCATATTCATGATTAACTCTTTTATGTATTACATTTTTTTGTCCTTTATATCTAGAATAGGCACAAGTCTTGGAATAGTCACACTTGTATAGCCCATCTATTGTTTCTTGATATCTAGAGTAGACTATAATTAATGAATAATTTGTGATATCTCATATCAACTTATTCGAGCATGGCCATGCATTTCTAGTCTCACTCAATCAAGTGGCTTGTGATGTATTTCCTATTATATTAGAAGGACAAATCATATCTTAATCATAAGAACCCACTATATATATCGAGATATATTCAATAACAGTCTTTATATTGCAACCAGTTACGAAGCATGTTTAACTGTATCAAAACATACAACAATATATGTTGGAATAATATTGATCTCAAGTCTGAGGATCATATATATAGTCATCGCCATGAACAATATTATGATCGTTACATAATAATCCAAGACATACGCTCATGGTGGGTCAATCCAATACATTGATCTCTATGTCAATGACAACTCATTGTCATCAATCAATAACATGTTAGTCTTAAGCGTAATATTATTGTCCATGCCCATAATAATACTTGACTATAGATCTTTTAATAATAATAATAATGTTATTATATGGATTTTATTATATTTTAGTTTATTTTAAAAACAGACATATAACTAAAATTAATAATGGCAATGCCTTCATTCAATAAAATCGGTAAACAATTGTATTATTACAATCATCGTAAGATTGGTCTTTGGGCATACTCTAATAATCTCCCACTAGCACTAAGACCAATCACTCACATATCTAATACCGAGTGACTTAGTGTGATGATCATGCCTCTACTATATAAGAGGCTTCGTCAAGGGATCAAATGTTGTCATCCGCGTGTACTCTGCATATTTCTACATCTCCTCGATATATGATCTCTCGAATAAGATGAAAGCGCCTAAGAATATGTTTGGATCGTTGATGAGATCTGGGCTCTTTTGCTTGTGTAATGGCTCTATTATGTCACAACGAAGTTCTAAATCATCTGATATACTGAAAACAACCCTTAGTTCGGATATGAACTTCTTGATCCAAACAACCTCTTTTTTTGCTTCACTGGTTGATATGTAATCAGCCTCTATTATAGAATCAACTATTGTGTCTTGTTTCAAACTTTTCCAACTCACAGCACCTCCATTAAGACAAAACACAAAACCCGATTACGATCGTGAGTCATCCTTATCGGTTTGAAAGTTGGCATCAATATAACCTTTTACACTAAGCTCTTCCTCCCCTAAATAGACAAGAAATTTATCCTTAGTTCTTCTTAAGTACTTAAGGATATTTTTAACCACAAGCCAGTGATTTTCACCAGGGTTTGCTTGATATCGACTCGTCGTGCTTAAAGTATACGATACATTTGTTAGAGTACATATCATGGCATACATGATTGAACTAATAATCGAACCATATAGAATCTTATTCATCCGTTCTCTTTCTTGTGAAGTTGAAAGACACATTTCCTTCGAAAGAGAAATTCCATGTCTCATAGGCAAAAATCTTTTCTTGGATTCCTCCATACTGAACCTTTTTAGCACTTTGTCTATATATGTACTTTGACTCAGACCTAGAAGTCGTCTTGATCTATCTCGATAGATCATAACTCCTAAGATATACGCTGCCTCACCCAAATATTTCATATAAAAACAACTGCCTAACCAAGTCTTAACAAACTGTAAAGTAGGCATATCATTTCCTATGATGAGTATGTCATCTACATACAAGATTAGGAAAGAAACAATGCTCCTACTAGCCTTGTTATAAATACAAGGCTCATATTCATTTATGATAAAATCAAATTCTTTGATTGCATCATTGAAACGAATATTTCAGCTTTGAGAAGCTTACTTTAGTCCATAAATAGACAAACCTTTATAGTTTTCCTGGAGTGACAAAACTTTCTAGTTATGTCATATACACATCTTCTTCAAGTTTTCCATTAAGGAAAGTGGTTTTGACATTTATTTTCCAGATTTCATAATCATGGAATGCAACTATTGAGAGCAAGATCTGGATGGACTTACACGTAACTACAGAGGATAATGTTTCTTCATAGTCTACACAATTAACTTGTCAAAAACCTTTAGTGACTAATCGCCCCTTGTATGTTTATACATTACCATCCATGTCGATTTTCTTCTTGGAAACCCATTTATACCCTATAGGTTTTACCTTTTCAAGTGGTTCAACCAAAGTTCATACTTGGTCTGCTAACATGGAATCCATCTCAAATCTCATGGCTTCAAGCCATTTCGCAGTGTCTAGGCTAGAAAATGCCTCCTGATAAGTTATAGGAACATCTTGATCCATAAGAAGAACATCTCTATATGTGGTAACGAGAAATCAAAACCTCTCAGGTGCATGGCATTCTCTTGTGGATTTGCGCATTTGTTGTGTTTCTAAATCTGTTGAAAGTTCCTCAACAACTTGTGAACCATGTTCAACTTCAACTTCAGGTTCACTGATATGTTGTTCTTGAACTTCTCCAAGTTCAATATTTCTACCCATCCATTCTTTTAAAGAAATTCTCTTTCGAGAAAAACTCTCGTTCGAGAAACAAACACTTTGTTCTCATTAGGGTTGAAGAAATAGTATCCCTTAGTTTCTTTAGGATATCCAACAAATATACACTTATGAGATTTAGGTTCGAGCTTTTTATACATCTAATGCTTTACATAAGCTTCACAACCCTAAATCTTTATAAAATACATACTAGGATGTTTCCCATTCTATATTTCGTATGGTGTCTTTTGAATCGATTTAGATGGAACACGATTTAGTGTGAAAGCGGTTGTTTCAAGTGCAAGTCCCAAAAAAGAAGTCATAAGATCACTATGACTCATCATCAATCGAACCATGTCTAACAGTGCTCGATTCCTTCTTTCAGAAACTCCATTCCATTGTGGTGTACCAGGTGGCGTAAGCTGTGAAACAATCCCACATTGTTTTAGGAGTTCATCAAACTCTATGCTTAAGTATTCTCCACCTCAATCCAATCGAAGTACTTTAATACTCTTGCCTAGTTGATTATACACTTCATTTTTAAACTCCTTAAACTTTTCAAGGGCTTTAGATTTATGGCGCATAAGATAAATATACCCATACCGACTGAAGTCATCGATGAAAGTAATGAAGTAATGAAATCTACCTCTGACTTGTCTATTCATCGGTCCACATACATCAATATGTATTAACCACAATAAATCACTTGCTTGCTCAACTTTACTATTAAAAGGAGCTTTAGTCATTTTTCCCAACAAGCAAGATTCACATACATCATATTGTTCGAAAACAAATGAATCTAAGAATCCATCTTTATGGAGTTTTAATATATGTTTCTTACTTATATGGCCTAAACGACAATGCCAAATATAAGTTTGATTTGAGTCATTTGTTTTTGATCTTTTAGTATTTATGTTATAAATGGTGTTTTCTTAATCCAAAATATAGAGACCATTAACCAATTGTGTCGAACCATAAAAAACATTGTCAGGATAAAAAGAACAACAAATATTCTTTCTCAAAACCAATCTTGTCCAAACAAGAAATAAAAATATTGTTCCTAGTTAAACTAGGCATAAAATAACAATCCTCTAAATTTAAATCAAGTCCACTAGGCAAAGATAAAACATATGTCCCTATAGCTAATACAACAACTCTTGCTCCATTTCCCACTCGTAGGTCTACGTCTCCTTTAGCCATATTCCTTCTCTTTTGCAGTACCTATACAAAAGTACAAATATAAGAACCGCAACCGATATCTAATACCCAAGAAGTAGATGTTCACAAATTAACATCAATAACATAAATACCTGAAACAAACATTTTGTTTTATTTTGCCTTCTTAACCTCTTCAAGGTAAACAAGGAAGTTTATCTTCCAGTGTCCGGTCTTATTGCAATGAAAATATTTTCCTTCATTGCTAACTCCCCCTCTGGGTTTCAATGTATTTTTTCCTTTCAATTTGGCCTTTCCATTGCCATTAGACTTTGCTGCTACCTTTTTCTTTCCCTTTCTTTTGTCCTTGTGAACCATCATAATAGGCTTAAGTCCAACCTTTTTCATGTTACTTTTAGCAGTTCGTAACATGCCAATTAAATGTGGCAAAGTCTTGTTAATTTCATTTATATTGAAATTAAGGAAAATTTGGCTAAAGTTATCTGCAACGATTGCAGCATAACATCAGTAGCCAATTCATCTTTGAGAGGAAATCCCAATTTTTTCAACATTTGGATGTAGCCGATCATCTTGATGACATGAACTCCTACATGAGATCCCTCTGCCATTTTGCATTGAAATAGAGCTTTAGAGGTCTCATATCTCTCTTGACATGCTTGCCCATCATATATTTCTTTGATATTTTGAATCATCTCATATACAACCGGTTTATCAAGAACAAGTTCTTCAATGACATATTCATTCTTTTCCTGTTTGAGAACAATTCTCAAATTATGAAAACAATCAAGGAAATTTATGCCAATAAGCTTCTCCTTCTCAAGGAGTGATCGCACTGACAAAGTGTTGTTTGCCATTAAATCTACAACAATGAAAATATCAAAGTAAGTAAATTTACTGAATTAAAAATTTATAAATAGGTATTTATTTACAAATCACTCCCACTATTTTATTCAAAATTAAAAACCCTATCTGTTTTAATTTCAAAAAAATTCAACGAAAATTTTTCTAGTGGGTGAGGATCCATAATACATCAATTTCCTAAATCAGCTTTTGCTTTACTTTTAGGATAGTCATTATTTAGGTAACACTTTACTAGTTATATCTCATGTAACTCCTCCTTTTGGTGAACAACTATTGTTCAAATCATCTCATGACTTGTCCAAATACTTAACCTCTAGGTTTCTAATCATATTAGAATTACCTAGTTAAGTTATTACCAATATCTCAACCATTAAATATCACTTGCTTATTCTTTGCATTTAGCCAAGATAGATTTATGTGTCAGTGCTTTGGAAAAGCCAACAGAATATCGATCGAAGCCTTAAAGAGGATAAACATTGGATGGTTAAGTCAACTTATATTATAAAGAGTGATTTGTGTAAATATCTCATCATTGTTCATTTTAATATTAGGCCCTTATTGATCTAATCAATATTCATTTTTATTTTAGTATTTGTTGCATCACCCACATAACATATATAAGCAATAAATAAGATGCAATGGTTATAAACCAAAAACAATAACTAAGATGGCCCATCCCAAGCCAATGGGAGAACTAAAAACCCTAAAACATAATACTAATCTCTGGGTACCTTCTCACATTTAGTTCAGTTCGTTCTTTTGCTCCTTGTGAATCATCATGGGATTACAATTTTGAAAGAAACTTGTTTTACATACGAGGGAGTCAGATGGGAAGATAAATACAATCGAGATATAGAAAGGCACGACTTGTAGGTCGTATTTCAAATTCAACCATTGTAAATTGAACAAGGGCTATAACCATGCATGTCAAACACCATGCAAAACAAACATATATATAAATTTGTTACGCCTTTGTTAAAAAATATTAATATGGGCCTACAAACCTATACGAGTCGGTATTAAGCAAAACCTGATGAAAATCATTGGGTTGCGGTTACAAATATCCTTAAGTACTTAAGAATAACTAAAGATAAATTTCTTGTCTATTGAGGGGAGGAAGAGCTTAGTATAAAAGGTTATACTGATGCTAGCTTCCAAACTGAGAATAATGACTAACGATCGTAATCGAGTTTTGTGTTTTGTCTTAATGGAGGTGCTGTGAGCTGGAAAAGGTTAAACAAAGACATATTAGCTGATTCTACAACAGAGGATGAATACATTGAAGACAGTAAAGTGGCAAAACAGGTTGTTTGGATCAAGAAGTTCATATTGGAATTAGGGGTTGTTCCAAGCATATCAGATGTTGTAGAACTCTGTTGTGACAATAATGGAGTCATTGCACAAGCAAAGGAACCCGGATCACATCAACGATCTAAACATATTCTTAGGCGCTTTCATCTCATTCGAGAAATCATAGATAGAGGATATGTGGAAATATGCAGAGTACACAGGGATGACCACATTATTGATCTCTTGACAAAGCATCTTAAACAGCAGAGGCATGATTGTCATACTGAGTCACTTGGTATTAGATATGTGAGTGATTGGTCTTAGTGCTAGTGGGAGATTGTTAGAGTATGCCCAAAGACCAATCATATGATGATTGTAATAATATATTTATTTACCAATTTTAATGAATAAATGCATTTCCTTTATTATTTTCAATTATGTGTATGTGTTTAACATAAAATAAAAGATAATAAAGTCTATATAATAACATTATTAAAATATCCGTAGTCAAGTATTATTATGGGTGTGGATAATAATAATATGCTTAAGACTAACATGGTATTGATTGATGATAAGGAGTTGGCACTGACATATAGATGTCAGAATTGATACATAATTATATTGTTAGAGAACAATGTATTGGATTGACCCATCATGAGCATATGTCTTGGATTATTATGTAACGATCATAACATTGCTCATGGTGATGACTATATGTGTGATCCTCAGACTTGAGATCAATTTCATACCAACATATATTCTTGTATGTTTTGATACAGTTAAACATGCTCCATAACTGGTTGCACTATAAAGATTGTTATTGAATATATTTTAATATATGTAGTGGGGTGTATACGGTTAAGATAGGATTTTTCCTTCCTACATAATAGGAAATATATCACAGGCCACTTGATTGAGTGAGATTAAAAATGCATGGCCATGCTCGAATAAGTTGATAGGTCATATCATATTCGTTAATTATAGTCTACTCTAGATATCAAGAAACAATAGATGGGCTATACAAGTGTGTCTATTCTAAGACTTGTGCCTACTCTATATATAAAGGACAAAATGATGTAATACATAAA
Source organism: Hibiscus syriacus (assembly GCF_006381635.1). Lineage (NCBI taxonomy): Eukaryota > Viridiplantae > Streptophyta > Magnoliopsida > Malvales > Malvaceae > Hibiscus > Hibiscus syriacus. The sequence goes on along the minus strand of NW_024062296.1, from coordinate 683,983 downwards.
AGAGTTAATCACGAAGATGATATGTCGAATCATAATTTCTTGTAACTTAGGTGACAATGATATATTGATAGATGTCACTCATTGTATGTAATATTAGAATTGTTCTAATAATTACTACTAACGTTACAAAAACCTACAAGGTCACACCCTAGGATTGAGATAAGAAAAAATGTACAATTTATTGTATGTTACTAAAATATATCTGGAGTTATGAATGTAATTTAGATTACAACTCTTTTAATTGGTATATATAATTCGGAATAATTAAATATGTTTTTAAATAAACATTAAAGATTATAATTCAGATTATAAGTCTTTAATTTATATTTAATTGAATTAATTAAATAATATTTTATTGTTAATTCTAAATATCTTTGAAAACCCTAAGATGTTAGGGTAATGGATATAAAAGGGTGTGTTAGGTCTAGCAGCCAATTTTAACACACACACATAAACCTTCAGCGTTTTTATCTCAAAACAGTCTTGGGGGAAATCAAATATTGCTCTCAATCGGGTTAACTGAGTAGAGGCCGATACGTTATTTCGTGGAGGCTTACGATTTGAACCGATATACAACACCAGTATTCACTGCTGTTCTTACTATTTTTCAAGGAACCCTCTGTAATTATTCGCATCCCTTTCTCCGGATTTTAGTTTTACATACTTGGATCGCTGGTGAGACTGTCGAGTTTTGTTTACACTGTGTCGTGGGGTGCGCCGACGATCCCAACAATAGGGACTTTAAGTTATTTTGAATTAATAAAACATATTTAATTAATTAAAATTACATAACCATTAAAGACTTATAATATGAATTGTAATCTTTAACATTTATTTAAAATCTTATTTAATTATTCCAAATTAATTATCGATTAAAAGAATTGTAATCAAAATTACATTCTTTTAATGTTTACTTATTATATTCAGGATAATTAAAATCATATGTATATAAAATATACATATATTAACTATAGATATATTTTAGTAATATACAACATATTGTACATCTTTGCTCATTTCAATCCTAGGGTATGACCCTGTAGGTTCTCGTAACGTTAGTAGTAATTATTAGAATAATTCTAATATTTCATACAATGAGTGATATCTATAAATATATCATTCTCACTAAAGTTACAAGAAATTATGATTCGACATATCATCTTCGTGATTAACACTTTTATGTATTACATCCTTTTGTCATTAATATCTAGAATAGGCACAAGTCTTGGAATAGTCACACTTGTATAGCTCATCTATTTTTTCTTGATATCTAGAGTAGACTATAATTAATAAATAATTTGTTATATCTCATATCAACTTATTCGAGCATGGCCATGCATTTCTAATCTCATTCAATCAAGTGGTCTATGATATATTTCCTATTATATAGGAAGGACAGAACCTATCTTAATCATACGAACCCACTACATATATCGAGATATATTCAATAATAGCCTTTATAGTGGAACCAGTTACAGAGCATGTTTAACTGTATTATAACATACAACAATATATGTTGGGATAACCTTGATCTCAAGTCCGAGGATCATACATATAGTCATCACCATGGGCAATGTTATGACCTTTACATAATAATCCAAGACATATGTTCATGGTGGGTCAATCCAAAACATTGTTCTCTAACAATATAATCATGTATCAATTCTGACATCTATATGTCAATGACAACTTGTTGTCATCAATCAATAACATGTTAGTCTTAAGCGTATTATTATTGTACATGCCCATAATAATACTTAACTATGGTTCTTTTAATAATAATAATGTTATTATATGGACTTTATTATATTTTAGTTTATTTTAGACACATACATATAACTGAAAATAATACTGGCAATGCATTCATTCAATAAAATCAGTAAACAAATTTATTATTACAATCATCGTATTATTAGTCCTTGGGCATACTCTAACACTTTACAACTTCATAATGTATTTCTTGTGTCGAGACACATGACGTACTTATTCCTTCACATGTCATTGCATCAAATTAAATTAAGATTCAATCGGATTTAATAAAGGGAGAATAACCATAAAATATCCTAGCTCATGGAATCGAAGAACTAAAAAATAAAGCAGTTCTGCTTGTTAAAGTTCTTCAGCAAAATCATAAAGTTGAGGAGCTGACCCAAAAAGGAGAAGAAGATATGAGAAAGTAGTTTTTCTAACCATTTTAAATCGAATACATGTTGAAAATTTGAGGATGAATTTTCTAAAATGGGGAGAATTGTAATATCCCAAAATTATGGTTAGTGCCAATGTATAAATTTGGGAAAAATTACGGACTAAAGTTGTAATTTTCCCAAAAATAAATTTTATCCAATAAATTTATAGTTTATCCCTAAGAATGAACTTTTTGTGGGAATTAGATTGTTGATATGGGATTTGTTTTAAAAGCTATAAGGCGATGAAGTTCGCTAAAATACTCGGATAATCGGATCTAACTAGAAATTCAAGGAAATTTGAAGGATGATAGTATAATGTTAATAATGTTATTTCCATGTTTTAGAATGATGGATTTTAATATGGATCATAAAATTTGAGATTTATTTTCTATGTTAAATCGAGACCGTTAAATTAAAGTGATAAGACTATAACTTTTGAAAACTATATAGACAAAGTTGGAAATATGAAGAATTTTTGTTGATGTTTTACTTGGATGATGTAATGAGGATGATATAAGACATATGATGTCATGGTAATGGCCTGGTGGCAATTATCATAATTTAGTAATGATAAATTGGTAATTTCTAATTAAATAATTTCTAATTAAATGAATTTTAATTCATTTAATTAGTTATAAGACAAGTGTTAGCATATATCTTTAAGGAAATTTCATTAACTCTTCTTTCCATCTTCTCCATGGTCGTGAGTTTCATAAAAAGGTAATAAAATATTTATTTTTCATTTTCAAGCAAATTCTTTTGGTCTTTTGATTAAAGTATGAAATAGAAAATTAATCTACATGAAATTCTCTATCATTTGGTGTAATTAGTTCATGTTTTCCTTGCTTGAATGTTTTGTTTCATGAGTTGGGTGGATAAACATGAAGTTGAGTTATGAAGATTTAAGAATGAATTTTGATATACTAGACGTCGTAGAATTGTTTCCAAGCACGTGTGATGATTAAAATCATGTAGTAATGCTTATTTAAGTTTCAGCTAAGAGTTAGGGTTTATGTAAAGTTTTCATTCTGAATTGAATTTGACATGGAAATAATTGAGATTACATGGGAATGGTGTTTGAAAGATGAATTCATGTTTGAATCAAGTTGAAAATCAAGCCTAAGGTATTTTGTTATGTTTGGCCTACAGAAAAAAAGGTAAAATTATAGAAAAATTATACGAGGTTAGAAATGATGTATGAATGATTCTACATGCTTTGAAAAAGTTATTTAGACCAATTTTGAACTTTGTAAAGTTACAGGGACTTTAAACATATTTTTAAAATTGTAGGGATTTAGATGAAATTGTTTAAAGGTTGATTTATTATTCTAAAATTAGTTAGAATGTTAATTTGGATTGATTTAGAAGTTTGTACAAGTATAAGGACCGAATCTTAAATTATGAAAAATAATGGTTTGAAACTGAAATTGTGCAATAATTGATACTACATTTAAATTAAATATTGAAATGCTTAATTATGCTTTTGAATGGTTGATTTTAAGTTAAAATAGTAAAGGGACAATTTCGAATATTTTGGAAAAGCTGAGATGAATTATAAAAGAATTCATTTCAGTTATTGAAATGTGAAGTTTGAAAATTTCATATGAAATACGGATGAATATGAATTACAAAGGACTTGAGGTGTTATTTTGGTATTTTTTAAAGTTGACATTGATCGAATGAAATAAAATTAGTATCATATTTTTATCGAAATAATTTTGATGAACTTATTTCTAGTATATGCTTATGTTAGTATGATGCTAACATATAATTTGAAATTGTACATGTTTGGTTAATGTTGCATATATAGATCGTGATCAAAACTGCGATAAAATCAAACTAAAAGCTAAGGAAAAAATATTCAAAATTGAGGATATATCAAAAGTACAGTTTGCTGTAAGTGCAATTTTGCTTATTTTATATATATGATATGAGGACGACTGGTGATGAGTCAACCTCGAGTGACTGAAAATAAAAGGTTTGAAATATATTATGGTATATTTTCGATAATAGTATTATAAATGATTTTTAAATGATTTTGGGGTATTTTTCAAGTTTATTTCTATACGATACATGTTTAATGCTTATATATGATATTGGGTATGAACTACCCAATATATTGATATATGACACTTTGATAAGTGTCTAACCATGCTCTGTATTTTGATATACAAAAAATTAACATTTTTAAAGAAAATTTGAGATTATTTTGAATTCCATTTTCAAGTTTATATTCGATTAAATCTTTTGAATATTGAAATCCCCTTCATGTTCAAGAACTCAATTTTTACTCCTTACTCTTTTTGAAAATTAAAGTCAATTCTAGAAATAGTTTTCAAACAATTTTAAAAAGGGTTTTAGATTTTAACAGTGTCAAAATTGATTTTAAACTTTGTAGTACCGATACTCTAATAACAATATCGATAATGTTCATGCAGTAATGATACCATTATCGACACTATTGTGTAAAACTAGGAATGGGAGTACCGATACTTCTTTTATGGTTTTGACGAAAAACGAATTCCAGTATAACATTTTGGTATCGATACTCTCCAAGTATCGATGTAGATATCGATACTCACATTAGAGTATCGATACTCCTCCTATACCAACGGTTAAATTTTGTAATTAATACAAGCAATATCGATACTCTAACCCCGATTACTAGTACTAAAGGCATCTGGGCATCGTTTATTACAGGAAATGTTATCTCAACGGCTCTATTAACTCCCACAACAACCAAAATGACTAGAATTCATTGAAGAGGTATAGAAACCAGATTCCAAGCCATATGTGAAGAGAAGAAATCAAAATGAAATCCAAAGCAATCACATTTAGCTAAAATCAACATTCTTGAATTTTCTTTTTTGCTTTCAAAAAACACTACTGTACTCTTTTGTTTTATTAGTTTAGTGTTCTTATTTATTATTGAATTGTGTAAAAAATTTCCTTTTGAGGTTTTCCTAAGTTTGCGAAATTGTAATTTTCACATTGAGAGAGTGTCCTTGATAATTTGAGGTATAATTATTGAGAGATTTGTAAGGTTACACCTTGTCCTCAAAGGTTGATACAAATTATTGAATTTGTGAAAATCCTTAGTGTGGATAGTTAAGGTAGTGGATGTATACTTTGGTCTAGAAAGTCAAAACACTCTAAAATTCTTGTGTTAAAAAATTTCCTATTTTTCATTTAAGCTTCCACCAAAATTTTTAATTGTCAATTCACCCCACTTGGCTATTTCATCATCTTGTTTGACTGAACGATTGATATTAGAGCTAATCTCATTATAAGACTTAACGTCCTCTTGAGAATATCCTAGGAAGAAGTAAATCATTTCATAATCAATGGACACTCCATCCACTTCTGAAATTTTAGGTGAGTCTTAATCCATTTCTAAGCCTCCATATTTTAATGGTGCCAACTATTCTTACTAGAAGAATATAATGATGTTATTCATTCAAGCAACCAATTATTCGGTGTGAGATGTCATTATCAACGGAACATCTGCTCCTTCCAAGATGCAAGGGGAGCTTGTGGTATCGAAGCTCAAGTTAGAATGCACTGATGAATATCAAAGACTCGTTCAACTTAATTCCAAGGCCATGCACATCATACTTTGTACATTACGCCCCCATGAATATAGTAAGGTGTTATCTTGCTCAAATACAAAAGAAATATCAGACAAACTATATGTCACACATGAGGGTACAACTAAAATAAAGAAAATTTAATATTGGAATTCTCACTCTCAATTATGAGAATTTCATAATGAAGGATGATGAGGACATTAAAGCCATGTCAGATCATTTTACTGCCATCATCAAGGATTTAAAGAACTTTGGGAAGGTTTATCCGAATGAAGAAGTTATAAGGAATATACTTACCTCTTTACTACATCTTGAAAAGGCAAGGCAACCACTATCGAAGAGGCCAAAGATTTAAAGTTGTACACCCTTGATGAGATCATCGGATCATTACTCATTCACGAGGTGAAAGTCACAAAGAAAAAGGAAGAATAGAAGAATAAGGTGAAGAAGAATAAAGTTGGAATTACTCTCAAGTCCACCAAAGAAAAGAGTGATTCTAGTGAGGAAGAATATGATGAAATGGAAATATTTACCAAAAGATTTAAAAGATTCATGAAGTCCAACAAAAGAATAATATTTCAAAGAAAACAGGGCTTTAAGAATGAATATAAGGAGAATGACCCTATTATTTTTTATTAGTGCAAGAAACTGGGGACATATGAAGTTTGAGTGTCCTCAATTGAAGAAGAATGGGTCATCCAAGAAGGCACAAAAGGCACATGGAGCGATGAATAATGCTCCGATGAAGAAGAACAAGAAGTAACCAACTTTTGTCTTATGGCAATAGAGGGAGAAACTAAGGTAATCTATAGTTCATCAAATTGAAATGCATATTCCTTTGATGGACTACAAGGGCCTATGATCAATTGGCCTTATAATTTGAGATCATGCTTTCAAAGTATAAGAAAAATATTTCAAAAATGATCTTTTATCTAAAACCAATAATGAACTTGAAAATAAGATGAAAGATATGAAAGTCAAACTTGATGGGTTTGAAAAAAAATCAAGATGTGCATAGCTTACTTTCTAAAGTTCATGATGATCATCAAAAAGATATTGATGATCTCAAAGCTTCTTTTAACAATGTTTAATCAAAACACTATCAAAAGGACCAAACTTTAAGATCCAATTTAGATAAAAATAGCTTTAAACATTACAAACATTGAGGTCCTTAAAGAACCTCTAATGAATAAGTTGTTATGAGCATATGGGTCCTTAAAGTGCTCATTGCCACTAAGGACATAGATAACCTAGAAAAAATGGTTACCTAATGGAACTAGATTATTGGGAAATAATACCTATGGACCCAAAATAATTTGGATACAAAAAATAAAAAAATTAATCTATGTTTGTAGGTGAAGGAGCATTGCTACAATGCACAAAACGTAAGTGCAAATTCACGGTACCTTAATAGTGGATGATCAAGACATATGACCATTGACAAGAACCGTTTCAAAGTGCTCAAGTGCAAAAGTGGGGTAGTAACTTTTGGTAACAACTCCAAATGACACATAGAAGGAATCGATTCAATTGGTAATAATTCTTCCACTTTAATTGAAAACGTGTTATATGTCAATGGTTTGAAGCATGATCTACTTAGTATAAGTCAATTGTGTGATAAAGGACACAAATTAATTTTTAAGTCTAATAGTTGTCAAATTGTTGGTATTGCATCAAACATGATTATGCTTGTTGGGCATAAATTAGGAAACATTTACAAGGTTCATTTAGATGATATTGTTTCTTCAAATGTATGCCTAGTTGCTAAAGATGAAAATGATACATGGTTATGGCATAGAAAACTTGGGCATGCTAGCATAAGCATATTAGTTAAGCTTGTGTCTAGTTAGAGGTTTACCAAAACTAAAATTTAATTTAGACAAAATTTGTTATGCATATGTTAAGGGTAAGAATAAAAAGTTTCCTTTATATCCATTAATGATGTTTCCTCTAGTAGAGTGTGATAATTTATTCATATTGATTTATTTTGGCCTATTACGGCTACTAGCTTGGCTGGAAAACAATATGCCTTCGTACTTGTTGATATTATTCTAGATACACATGGGTTCTATTTTTGAGCGCTAAAGATGAAGATTTAGACAAATTCATCTCATTTCCAAAAATAAACCAAAATGAAAAAGGTTACTCAATTTCTAGTGTTAGAAGTGACCATGGAACCAAATTTGAAAATCTTGGTTTTGACGAATTTTATAACTCTAATAGAATTAGCCATAATTTTTCGGCCGCTAGAACCCTTCAACAAAATGGAGTTATTGAGAGGAAAAATAGAACTTTAGAGGAAATGTCTAGAACCATGATTTGTGAAAATAATTTTAAAAAAAATTTGTGTGGAAGACACAAATACCGCTTGCTATTTTGTAAGTAGACTAATGATTAGGCCTATTTTGAAGAAAACTCCATATGAATAAAAAATAAAAGGCATGTGTTAGTAATGTTCTTCCATTGGGTGTAAGTGTTTTGTTTTAAATAATAGAAAAGACAATCTTGGAAATTTTGATGTTGAAAATGATGAAGGAATATTTCTTGAATATTCCTTGAATTCTAAATATTTTTAAGCTTTTAATAAAAGAACTCAAGTTAGGGAAGGATTCTTGTGTTGAAGATTATGAAGGTATTATGACATAAAATGAAGTTGGTGAACAAATATCTAATGATGACATGCAAGAACAAACACAAGATGCTCTTGAGGAGCTAACTCTAGAGGAAAGGGAAGACACCTACCCAAGCAAATACAGATATGTCAAGGATGATGAAATTTTTGGTGATCCATACAAAGGGGTAACTACTAGATCCTCTCATGCATAAAGCCTAAGAATATCAAAGAAACATTAAATGATTAATTAGGGATATTAGTTATGCAATATGAGTTAAATCAATTTGATATGAGTCAAGTATGTACATTAGTTGTAAGGCATAGTTACAAATCTACTATAGTTACTAAATGTGTATTTATTAATAAATTAGATGAAAGTGGTTTAGGGTTAGTAAATAACAAGGATATACTTGTTGCTCAAGGCTATACTCAAGAATAAGTAATATATTTTGTTGAACCTTATGTGCTCGTAACTAGGATGAAGGCAATTAGAATGTTATTAGCATTTTCATGGTATCATGTTTTTACTTTATATAAAATGGATGTTAAAATGTATTTTTATAAATGATTTTATAAAAAAGAACTGCATTTGGAACAACCTCCCAATTTTGTGGATTCAAAATTTTCAAATCACGTTTTTAAATTAACAAAAGCTTTATATGGTTTAAAACAAGCTCTTAGAACTTGGTAGAAAATATTGTCAAATTTTCTTGTTTAAAAAGATTTTTCAAGAGGGAAGATTAACACTACATTGTTTATAAAAGTAAAGGCAACGATTTGTTAGTAGTGTAAGAATATCTTGATGATATTATTTTTTGATCTACTAATGATAATCTTTGCCAGGAATTTCCCAAGTTAATGCAAGGTGAGTTTGAGACAAGCATTATGGGGGAGCTCTCATTTTTTTTCGGACTCTAAATCAAGCAAATGAAAGATTTCATCTTCATCAATTAAGCTAAGTGCATGAAAGATATGCTCAAGATGTTCGAAATGGAGGATGCGAAACCTCAGGCCACTCCTATGAGTTCATCTACAAAGCTTGACAACGATAAAGAAGGTAAGTGTGTAGATGTTAAACTTTATATTTCTATAATTGGATCATTGTTTTATCTAACCACGAGTAGACCAAACATTATGTTTAGTGTTTTCTTATGTGTTAGATTTCAATATTGCCCTAAGGAATCACAATTACAAGCCATTAAGAGAATCTTTAGATACCTTTGAGACACTCCTAGTATAGGACTTTGGTATCCTAGAGATGCAAACTTTAGCTTACATGCCTTTTCGGATACAGGTTAGGAATGTTGTAAATTAGATAGGAAAAATACCTCTGGTACTTTCCAATTCCTAGGTAGTATGTTGATTTCATGATTTTCAAAGAAACAAAATAGTGTAGCATTATCATCCACCGAAGTGGAATACATTTCGGCCGGTTATTGTTGTGTTCAGGTTTTATGGATGAAACAATAACACATATACCATGAAATTGATGTAGGTATTGTCCCTATCAAGTGTGATAATACTAGTGCTATTTATCTCACCAAAAATCCCATCCAATATTTTAGAACTAAGCAAGTTGAAATTACACATCATTTCATTAGAGATCGTGTCTAAAAGGAAGATATATTTCTATAGTATGCAGACACTTTGCACCAAGTAGTGGATATTTTTACAAAACCTTTAGATAAGGAAAGATTTTAGGCATTTATGAGAGAATTAGGTTTAACAAACCTACATTAACTTTCTGTTTAAATATTTTTTGCACTTTTATGATTTTATGAAAAAACATGCTAAATGACTTCTTTGATACATATTATGAAATTAGGTAGGGGGAGTTCAGATTTTCATTAAAATTGATAAAGTGTTCAAAGTATGCTTTATTATGTATTTGTTTGTTTGAACATGTTTTATGTGTCATTTTAGAGTTGCCTACACTATTTTTAATGCTCTATAGTATGCATTACAACTTTTGACCTTTTTGTGCACTTTAACTAGAAATTCATGCAATTTTAGCATTCATAGGTATTTTTGTTGATTAAACCTTGTATGAATGAATGAATGCTTTTATATTGGTCATGATTTTATGTCTCAGATGGTCATATATGATATGTGTGCTTAATTTGGGACTTTTAAATTGCTTTTTTTACATTTAGTAATATGCGTGATTGTTCTTATGATACCAGTGATGTTGGTCTTATACTATTGTTATATGTATCGATACCTTGTATCGATACCAACTTTTTAGGCACAAGAGTATCGATACTCATTAAAGAATACTAATACTGGGGGGAGGGTAAGGGTTATATCACTAAAAATTCCCCTATTTATTTTAAAACATGTTAACCCTAAAATATACTATCGTTCAAACCCATTTGCATCTCTCTCTACAATCCTTTAAATCGCTCATTTTTTGGTCAATCGCAGTTGGATTTCATCTCTTGTTTCCTGTAATCATCATCAAATTGTGCTACTTTCCTTCATTCCATCTCAAATCGTAATTCAAGGTAAAAAAATCAAAATTTTCTTTTGAATTTAGGATTCTTTTTAGGCTAAATTAGTTCAAATTAATGTATGGACTTGTTAAATACAACATTTTTGCACCCTTACCAAATGATTTTTACTAAAAATTTACAATTTTTTATAGTTTTATTTCGAATTTAAAAAAATTATGTATTGTTTTATATATGTATTGTTTTAAAATAGTTAAATACATATGTTTTTAAGTTAGATGTATTGTTTCAAAATAGTTAGATGTATATATATATGTATTGTTTTGATTTTATACATTGTTTTTAATATATATATATATATATATATATATTACTTTGCATATATGTTATATTTCTATACATTATACTTATACATTAGATACTCACTGATTTAATACACTTATTTTTTTTAAAGTCAAGCCCATTGCTTTTACTCAAAATTATATACCTTTAATATTTCAGACTCGTTATGAGTTTTTAGAATTGATGTTAGCTTACATATATATTATTGTTTTATTTTGTATGTTACCTTATCCTGATTTTATCCAAATATGTCTAAACGAGCTCGTTCTTTTCGAACCTGTCCTCCACCACGATCCCCTCATCCAAATCCACCTCCAAATACTATTCCTAACCCAAGTCCAGATCCAGATGTTCTTACAATCCAAAATTTGTGCTTTAATGAACTCGGTCGTAAAAATCGTTGGCATAGGAACTCGACTTACTTTGAAACTTTACCTCTTGGGGGTAAGTGTATTCCCTCCCTTTGAGCCATGTCCAAACTTAAATTCAAATACCTTCTGCAACTTCGACCTTGGAAAGTAGACAAAACTTTTAGGACTAAACCAGTTGTCTTTCAACATCTTGTTCGTACCTTTTATTCTAATGTTGTTTGTGTCTTTCATGAATCCTAAAGTGCTACTGTTAGTATTCGCTCCTATCTCATGGTGTAATACATTCATATTGATACCGCTTCCATAGCCCAATACTTGTATCTAGAGGTTAAAGGTATAGATAATGTGAAATATCAAGTCGATTCCCATTATACGGTTGACCACAATGTCAATACATTCAACATTCATGAGCATTTCTTGCATCTCATTATCACTTGGTGGTTTCAAGCATCCGACAATAAGTTCTCTTCTATTCTTGTTGTAGACCTATGGTGGATTAATTGTTTCCAAAACCAAAACCAAATCAATTTTTCCCTATTTTCCTTTAGTGAGATTGTTGATGCCATAAACAACTTTCAATTCAAAAAGTTTGACTCCTTAGTTTATGGTTATATCCTTAGCCACCTCTTTGTCAAAGCTGATATAAACGTTGATCAAGATCCTGCTATTCCCTTGACCTTTTGCATTGACCTTAAATCTCTACGTAATTTGAGATAGGAAAGATAGGCATGATTTGGATAAGAAAAGGGAAGCAAGTAGCAGGTTCCCCCTCTAGTGCTCCTCAGCCTCAAGACTACGATGTGATAGGCAATGTCGATCATCCAATGAATAATATCCCTGACTATCTCTTTCGAGTCGGCGATGATGTGATTTCCATTCCTCTTTACTTTTAGACTTTCATGGAGATGATGGACATGTGGTTTGCTATAATATAATCTCATTTCACAACTTTGGGGAGTCAGGTTTCTAATATTGTCGCTCTCTAGTTTTCTTTAGAGATGATGTATGTGGACACTCGACGTGACTTACATGCTTGATTTGACACCATGAAGGATAGGATTGAGATAATATCTCGTGACTTTTCTTTATTCCACGCTCTATCTTTGGATCATGATCATCCTCCGTTGAACGCCTGATCGCTCTTCATATGCACTGCTTGTCTTGTTACTTGTATTTGGTATTGCATTTTGTGTTTGTCATATATTTGGCTGATTTTTTGTTTTTGAGTGATTTTAAATACTTTGTTTATAGATTTAGGTATTTTGATACTATTGGTATTTGCTTATTTGGATGGTTTTGTGGATGTTTATGCTATTTTTGATAATTTATAGTATTTGATATTTGAGACATTTTTAAAGTTATGACCATGTTTATTGCTTCAACATATTATTTATGTTGACTACTCTTTTTTTTGCAAATTTGATCTTCATAGCTTATATGTATGTATGCATATGTGTATGTATGTATGCATATATGTATGTATGTATTACTTGTTTTTATCTTTTTTATTTAACAAAAGGGGGGATAGATGTTAGAGTAAGGGGGAGTAAATCTCAAAAAAAATTCAGAGTTTTTGTTATATAAAAAAGGTGCAGAATGTTGAACCATGCTTTGTATTTTGATATACCAAAATGATTATTTTTAAAGAAATTTTAAAATTATTTTCAATTCCATTTTCAAGTTTATATTCAATTAAAGCTTTCGAATATTGAAATCCTCTTCAAGTTCAAAAACTCAATTTTTACTCCTTACTCTTTTTGAAAATTAAAGTCAAATACTGAAAGAATTTTCAAACAATTTTACAAAGGGTTTCAGATTTTAATCAATTCAAAAAATTGATTTTAAACATTGTAGTACCAATACAACAATAATAGTACCTATACTGCTCATGCAGTACTGATACCATTATTGATTCTATTGTGTAAAAATAGACAGCAGTACCAATATTCGAGATGGGAGTATCAATACTCCTTTTATGGTTTTGACAAAAACGAATTCCAATATAGCAATTTATTGATACTCACATTAGAGTATCAATATTCCTCTCTCATCAATGGCTAGATTTTTTGTAGTTAATACAGGTAGTATCGATACTCTAACCCCAAGTACCGGTAACTCAAGGCGTTTGGGCAACATTTATTACGGGAAATTTCATCCACATGGCTCTATTAACTCTCACAACAACCAAAACGACTAGAATTGATTGAATATGTATAAAAACAAGATTCCAAGCCATATGTGAAGACAAGAAATAAAAAATAAAGCCAAAGCAATCACATTGAGATAAAAATAAAAGTCAATATTCTTAAATATTCTTTTTGCTTTCAAAGAACAATATTGTACTCATTTGTTTTATTTATTGAGTGTTCTTATTTTTTCTTGAATTGTGTAAACAAATTTCTTGAGGGTATAATTATTGGGGTATAATTCTTGAGGGAGTTGTAAGGTTACACCTTCTTCTAAAAGGTTGATACAAAGTAGTGAATTTGTGAAAATTTTTAGTGTGGATAACTAAGGTAGTGAATTTGGTTTAGAAAGTTAAACCACTCTAAAATTATTGTGTTCAGATTTCCTATTTTTCATTTCAGCTTCCACCAAAAATTTTAATTGCCAATTCACCCCCTCTTGGCTATTTCATCCTCTTGATTGACTTAACAATAAATGCATAGTATATGAATTTGTTAAAAGCCTATTGTATGTACATTGAGATTTATAGGTATAATTAGCCTATACTTAAACCAATTAACTTGCACTTTTCAATTTCACATTATTATAGTCCAATGTACTATGCAATTTAGTCCAATGTACTAAAAGTGCAGGTTAATTAGTTTAATTAAAAGGCAATCTATTGTGATTATTGGATATGATTAAATGTGATACATATATGAACTATATTTTACAAGAAATGAAAATACTTTAATAAATCTATTTTACAGGTTCTTTATATTATTACATGATACTATCGTATTATGTTTTACATGAAAAGTTATATTTATCGGCATTTTATTTTATTATTATTAGTGCCTCACTAAGTGTAAACTTAACGTGTAATGGTTTTGATGTGTTAGAAAAAGAGAGAAAGTAGAGTAAAGAGATGAGCTTGACATCAATCATCAAAGAATAATTACAGATATCAATAATAAAATTCTATTGTTATTTTGATTTTCTAGCTGGAATATACACGGATAAGAAATGTCTGTAAATTATTAACATGGACTTTTTTTAAGTTGAGTTAGAAAAACTTTGATATGATTATAAGGTTTAAACGATTTGTAGAAATTTATATATATGGATTTTAGTGAGCAAAATATATAATTAAAATTATGAATTTTAATATATGTTATTGTAAAGTTATATTTTTATGAATATAAAATGAATTTTAAATTAAGTAGTCTTTAGGCAATTTCATTCTTATTATGAAACAATGTTGAATTACTATATTGTTTCCTAAAATCGAATTCGATTTGAATGTTAAAATAGTATATTTCCATTTTATGTGATCAAGGAGTTTCAGTGAAAAAGGTTTAATTGAATAAATTTTTAATGAAATTTTTTTATCGATTTTTGCATAAGTAATGTCCTGAAAGTATCATGTGATATCTCTAACACGTATCAAGTACAAATATGGGAAAGGGGTTCTAAAAAGTGTCTTCTATAGGTATTGTGCATGCATTCTCTTTTTGGAGAAAACTCGTAAGAATTTCAAGAACATTGAAATGAAATTTCTGATACTGTATTTATAGGAACATTTTATCAAGTACGAAAACATATTTTTCTAGATGTGAAATGAATATATTTTCTAAATTGGCATGGCAAATTTTTTAAATTTTATTGTTGTAATTTAACAGCTATTACAGTTGGTTTCTACTGTGTATTTTGACTACGAACCTAGACTATTTTCATCTAAGATCATATATGACAACCTTTTAATTTATAGTTGTTACAAACATTTACACACATATTTATTGTTGAAATATTACAACCAATAAATCAATTCTGTAACTCATGCCTTTGTCTAAATTTCTTGTCTGGAGAATGCACCTATGAATACAAAACATTTGTAGCATTTTGAAATCATCCGGTAAACATTTCTTCTTTACGCTCAAATTTTTTCTCTCTTCCAACAAACGTTTCTTCAAAGTTTTATATATTCTAAAATTTTGAAATCACCTATAAATACAAAAATTTTCTTTGTCTACCAATATTGTTTTGAGAATGAACCTATAAATACATAACCTTTGTAGCATTTTGAAATCATCTAGTAAACATTTATTCTTTTCTCTCAAAATTTTCCTCTCTTCCTATAAACGTTTATTCAAAGTTTTATATATTCCGAAATTATCAGTGGTGAAGAGTAATACCACCTTTTTCCACTCAAATCACTTAAGTATATGAGTGCTAGAGAATCGTGTTAACGTGAAGGGGCATTCGACCACCTTTTTCCACGATTTAATTGTTGCGATTTATTTTCATATATTTATATTTCCATTCAGTGCTAATGATATGTTTTGTAGCTACTATTTCCAACAATTTAGATTATAATTAATGAAACTACAAAAGATTGTCGAATCCTTTGAGAAAGATTGTACCAGACCTTTCCAAGCTCAATGCACTTGACGAATCTAATTACTGTTGTTGGTCCCAACACATTATCATCATTTTCGAGAAACATGATCTTAACTACGTGCTACTTAAGCCACCATTGTAACACACTAATCTAGTATGACCCGAAGACTTATGGATTAACCTGTCATAGGGGACCATCGAAGTGGCTAACCTAATGTTTTCTATAAAAACTGACTGTAAAACATCTGATAAAATCCATCCATGGTAAAATAAATTATATATAATAAATAAGTTTACAAATACAGGGGAGCTCCCAAAACATTCAAAATAATACAATATCGAGTTTAAGACAAAATAGAGTTGCATCTGAATACATAACGGGTATATATTAGTACATGCCCTCTAAAATAATTTAAGACATACTCTGATGTATTGCTTGGACTAGAACTGCTATCGACGACAATGCTCCACTACTGGTCACCTAAGAACCTTTACACGAAATGCATTTTGAACCCTAAGTTTATGAAATCAGTGTCACGCTAATAATTGTATTATACTACATGCATTTATAGATTAGCTGGCTAATGGCATATGTATTAACACTTGAAAAATAATGATATAAACTATTGAAATAGGAATCATGGTGCGACTGAGGGTTTTGCATATTAGAGCCCACACACCCCTCTATCCTTTCTAAGATACCCTCAAGTATCTGGGATGAGATCCAAAACTTCATCGGAAACGTACACCCGTCTAACTTACTCTGTCGAGTGTTGGGGCATTTGCATCCAGTCAGCTATTGAAGTGCATTGGCATTGACTGGAATATCCAAATAACTATCATAATCTGCTAAAGAGGCTCAAGTGTCCTGGTTGTTTCCCGAGCGTCAAACAATGCTAGTTTTATGTAATACTAACTGTTACTATTTCTAATTGTTATGACATTTATTATTGTTCTCAGTTGTAGTTTTATATCTTGATATACTGATGTTATTGGGCCCCTCAAGTCTAATCCCTTAACCATTCGATTACTTATGTAATACCCCAAATCAATTTTGGTTATTGACCAAAAAGTAAATTTTGAAAGTTTTGTTGCTAACATATAAACTTGGGAAAATTTTAGGGAGAAAAGTGGTAATTTTCCCAGAAAGAATTTTCATTCTATAAATGAATAGTTCATCCCTAAGAATGAAATTTTTGTGGGAATCAGATTTTTAATACGGACTTGATATTAAAAACTATAAAGTGTTAAAGTCCGATAAAAATTTGGTAAATCGGTTTGAATAGAAATTTTAAGAAATTTTGAAGGATGATAAATTAAGCTTAGAAATATAATTTCCACATTTTAAAATAATGTAAAATAATAAGGATTATTGGATTTGAGAATTTATTTCCATGTTCATCTTGAATCGTTTCATGAAAATGGCAAGATTGAAAGTTTTAGAAAAGTTCATGTATAAAGCTATGAAGGGCAAAATAATCTGTTCATCTTTGATTTTGGCAGATGATAATTATTATGTATCAAGGTGTAGATGTTGCTATCAAGTTTCATTAAGGGCAAAATTGTTATTTCCCATTAACTGAATTTTAAATTCATTTAAGCTTAATAAATGGTAAATGTACATGAAATTTACCAAAACGTTTATGACAATTCTCTTTCAAATTTAGCCATGGACCTGATCTTTACAAGTAATTGAGAAAAAAATTTATTTTTCATTTTCAAGCAAATTCCTTAGGTTTTTGGATTAAAGTGTGAAATAGAAAATTGCTTTATTCAAAGAGCTATATCATTTGGTACAATTATTGCATGCTAATCTTACTTGAGTACTTAGATCCAAAATTTTAGGGTTGAAGAATATGTTATAGTTTTATGAAATGATGATTGATTTTGAGGTTATTATTTTTGTAGAATCAACCTAAACGCTTAGTTGGGGGAAATTGTGATTTGATGAAAATAAGTTAGGGGTTGATTGTAGAGGTTTTTAAATGTCGAATAAATGTTGATCTCATGCTTGAATCCAGTGAAAATCAAGGAAACTCTAAACCCTAAAGTTTCAACCCTAAGAAAGTAATTAGGGAAAATTTATGAAAAAATTTCTAAGCTTAAAATGGATATTTGGAAGGTTCTACAAGCTTTAGAATGTTGTTTGGAACAATTTGTAATTTTATTAAAGTTGGGGACCTATTTGATATTTATTGAAAATCATGGGATCAATGTGCAATTATTCAATAGTTGATGACTATGGTGGAAATTATTGTTAGATTGTTGAATTTGATGTTATAATGTAAAATTGGGACATTTTGGAAAGTTGGTAAAAGTTGAGGATCGAATCACAAATAAGGAAATGTTATGAACTTAAGTGAAAATGTTTTTTGAAATTTGGATAAATTTGGATAAAAAGGAACTTGAATGGTCAATTAGAAATGTTAAGGTCAACATTTGTGTTGTGATGTGAAATTTGTATCAAATGAGCATCGAAAGATTTTTAGAAATTTATTTTTTATTGTGTTCCTATGTTAGTAAGATTTTAATATATGGTTAAATTGTATATGTTGTGTAAATGATGCTCATTTAGATTGCGTGCTTGAACTCAATATCAAACAATATTAAAGCCAAGATGAAGCTTAAGGATGAAATGTGAATTTCTAAGGAAGGTTGCAATTAAGGACACCAGGTGAGTGCATATTTAATTTCTACGTATGTTATCGAACAAACATTGGCTTGATATGAACAAATGATGGAGTTACTACGGTAAGAATTGACTCCTAAATGTTATGTGATTTGTGATGCATGCATATATGCTCATTTGGTAAGCTAATATAATTATGGAATAAACTAAGGGTGCAAATTAGTGAAATCAGTCTAATTGGTGATCTAAACAGTAAGTTTAGAAAATCACTAGATCTTTATACATTTAGATTTGTATATCAATATAGTTTTGTTTAAAACAAACGCCCTGGTTTCAAGGAGTATAAAAAATATATGAAATTTTAATCGAGGATATGTCAAAAAACCAAGCAGTAGATTCTACTCAAATCAGCTTTTGTAAGTCAAATTTGAAAATTTACTATAAATTGTACAAATTGAACTAGAATACGTGCCTTATATTGTTAGATTTTTATTCGATTCTATTTTCCAGTGGTATAAACAAAATAATTTTTAATGAGTATATTTACATAGAATAATATTTGTTTAAAGGTAGTGCAAAATGCCAGAATATGAAATTGTGATAAACTTTGTAATAGAAGCGAATCGAAAGCAAAGTGTTAATCTTAAAGTTTAGTATGGCTTATATTTTGACTTGTATATAAAAATTCATTATGAGTGCAATGCAGGCATGACATTATACATGGATATTTTATACATAATTAGGAAGACTTACGATGAGTCTACCTTTTTTTATATTGGCATGATATTTATGTCATTTATCATATATTTGACATGTTTTAAATATGTCAAAAGTTGAATATAAAAAGCATTGATCACAAGGCTTATATATGATGTATTGCAATGGATGTTAATTCAGGTATGAACTGTCCAAATGCTAAATTATAGTGATATAAATTGCCATGGATGAAACGAAAATAGACTATATGCCCAAGTAAGTCATTGCGGGACATGGTATAGTTGGTATGCCATAGAGTCCAAAAGCATGCTACATATTTGGGTTACCTCTAAAGGATAGTGCAGATGGTGGGCATGACCTTATGTCTCATATTCGAGTTAGCACTAAAGGATACCTAGTGCATATGGTAGGCACGACCTTATGTGTCATATTCGATCTAGCACTAAAGGATATCTAGTGCATATGGTGGGCAAAACCTTATGTGTCATATTTGATTTAGCACTTCGGTACATATTTGACTCATGTACCTAGGGTCATTATAGGTGTAGCACCCTGAAATATGGGTTAGGAGTTTTTGGTTTATTCGTTTGGTCTTATAAATGATTTTATCTTAGTATATGAACATTTGGACCCAAGTAGATTGGATTTGGGCTTTGGATGAGCCCAAGTAGCTTATAAAGGGGATGTTTCTAATCATAAATCAAATAAAGGACTAGGTGGGTAATTAACACATTTTTCAAACCAAAGGTTGAATCCCATTAATTTGGGATGATCTCGTGTCTATTTATGATATCTTTTTTTCACCACAAAGCTTGTCTTCTTTCTCTCATCCTTTCCAACTTCTTTACTCTCCAAAAAATCATCCAAGGTTGAAACTTTAAAAATCTTAGGCATCTTTTGTGAATTCTAAGGTAAGGTTCACAATGTATAACTCCTAAGCTTTCATTCAAGCCCCCAACTGTAAGGCTTGGCTTAGTTTCCATGAAAATTGGCTATTGAGGGGTTTATAGAATCCTGGGTTCTAGCTCATTTTATGATTTTTGTTTGGTAAGAAAACATTTTTGGCTTCTCCCTAATTTTAAAATGAGCTAACAATTCATTAAACTTGTTTTGATTAGTTTAAGTGCAAGGTGAGAGCTCAATGACTAGAGGCAAGGAAACACTAACCCTTGCGTGATTTGAGAATGTTTTTCAGTCACCTAGCTTCAAGGTAACACGTTTCTAACTTAACCATATTGCATGTAGATCATGGTATGAGCATTTTGGTATGTTTTGTTCAAAGCATGCTAGATTAAATTCATGGTGAAATTCGTATTCATATGTTATCAGAATGAAAGTTGACACCTTTTAACATTTATGTCCTCAAATAAAACACTAATAAGCTTTAATAGTCGTAATGGAGTGAATGAGTGTGTTTTGGGTATGATTTCATGCTCAAAACAGAGCACCTAGGTCTGTCAATATCGGTACTGGGAGAACAATACTGATACTATTCTTTGTTGAAGGAAAAAATGAGTAATTTGTAGTGGCAATATCGATACCCCTTCAAGAAATATCGATACTCAGGGTCCAGTAATGATACCCAGATGGCCAGTATCAATACAGAGGTAATTTTGAAAACATCAAAGCTGATTTTGGTATTGATACTTATGGTAGTATTAGCACCCAGGGTAGAGCATTGATACTCCACAAAGGAGTATCGATACCAAAGTATTTTTCAAAACATCAAAGAAAAAATTAGTATCGATACTCGAGTGAGTATCGATACCAAAGGGTCTAGTATTGTTATTGTTGGCACAGTATCGATACCCACAGTGATTTTTGGTTTATTTTGGTTATTTTGTTTAGGTGTTCAGGATGAGGTGTTTGAGTTCGTATAAGCTACATGTATCGGATACACATAAAAACAATCAAGATAACTCAATTCTTGCCTAGAAATCAAACAAGTTATTATGGCATAAGATTTACCTTTGTGTGATGCTCGGGAAATAGTTAGGACACATGAGTTGCTCCAGCATTATGATGATCATCCTTTGTTGTGAATATCCGGATATTGTATGTTTGGTACGTATCTGATGCACGTAAATTTGGGTCATATCTGTATGAATTACAATGCACATAAATTCAAAATCGTACCCTATACTCAACTAGATTCGAGATGTGAGATTTTGATGCACGTAAACTCTGGACCTCACCCCCAAATTCTCGAGGATCTAAAATAGTATTAGGGCTATAAGTTTCTATGTACATAAATTATGGTTCTTACCTTGAAGCTATTCCATTCAAGATTAACTAATATGTTGTCCGAGATGCACATAAATTCCTCCGACTACACCATACGACCTATCTCATATGTGATATGTACTTTTGCATGATCATGACTTTGCATTATAGCATGTTCATGTAATGAATGCATGTAGTATTGCATAGTTATATTCGTGGCACTGATCTTGTGAACTCAGCGTATGGAATGTGTTTTCGTGCCCAGGTTAGTAGAGGTATCATCGAGGAGTCTATCGCATCCGTACATTCCAGAGCAGCCGCTGAAGAGTATGTCTTGGGTCTATTGTAGAGGGCATGTATTTTATATGGACCTTTGTATGATCGAGTCATAACTCTATTTTGATCTAAAATTTATGGTTCTATTTGTACGTATTCGAGAGACTCACATATTTTATAAACATGATTTTGATTCCATTTAAATTATGATGAATGATTTTATTATTATTAAATGTTTTTAAAAGAGTTTTTGGTTAACCATTACTGTGGTTCTGTCTGGCATCATAATGCATTGAATATTGTTACTCATTTACATTTATGTGTTGCTTTGCCTTGAATATTTCTATTGATTGCATCACTAGTTGTATATTTAGCGTGTGATGATTTCCACGCTTAGGTTAAAGATATTGAGAGGAGTAAATAGATGAACTTGTCATCAATCATCAAGGAATATTTACAGGTATCAATAATGACATCCTATTGTATTCTAAATTTTCTAGCTCGCATGTATACGAGTAAGAAATGTTTACAAATTATAAATATGGTTAGTATTTAATATGATTAATCGTATGAATAAATATTATTATATTAAATTATGTTTTATGTATTAATTATTTGGATTTTAAATCAAGTAGTTTTTATATAGTTTTATTTATTATTTGAAATAGAGCAGAATTGCTTGTTACTACCTAAAACTAAATTTGAATTAGAAGTCAAAATATTATATTTTGATTTTATGTGATTAATTATTTTAATATAAATGTTAAAATTTAGAAATTTATAATGAAACAAAATTTTACCCATTTTGGGTTAAGAAATGGTTGAATTATTAATGTTACATCTTTATCTTGTAGTAGTACACATATACGAGTTAAGGGTGTTACATTTATTGGTATTAGAGCAACAAGTTTAGCCAATTCTAGGACTAACACGAGCTTGTTTTGATTCAAAAAACACATACATGCCATTAGGATGTTATTGTTATTGATATAGTGTTTATAAGGTTTGATTTATGCCACTCCTTACTAATAAAAGTGAATAAGTGTAATGCATGCATTAAATGTGTGTAATCAAAGATTTGAAGTAAGTGACCGAGTAAGAGGTTCAAAAATTAGCTAACAATGATAGTAATGCAATTAGCCACAATTATCTTGTTTAGTACAATTAAGATGATGCATCGATACATTGGGATATGTTAATAAAGTTTATATAAACCCTCATTCATACATAAGTATAGTATGGATTAAAGAATGGAACATTCTGATAGAATTGATCCTAAGTGACATGTGTGTGACTAACCTCAAAGGCTAGAGTGTGAGGGTGAATCATATTTGTAGACAGTAACTATCTGGTAAGGATTTAAAGTGTTGAGTTTTAATGGACTTGATAGAATTGCCTTTCGAATGTAATTTTTTATAATGGAATGAATATCTCTACCATGTCACAATGAATTATCGCTTAAAGTAATTGATTTTAAATAATTCGAAAGGTTTTGAGATATTAGTGTTAGGGAAAGAGAGTAAATTTGTATCCTAATGTGATTTTGGCAATAATTGTTATGAAGTTATTGCTATAAGGTTGTTAAGCTTTCTTAGTGAATGAGATGGATGAAAGATATTCCAACTTTTTGAGAGTATCCAAATGTGTATCCGCAAAAGTTGCCTATATTATTAACAGATTGAGATCTAGAATAATAAAATAATATAGAGGTGCTACCAGGTACTGCGTTTATTTCTATTACCTCGTATTGATTGGCTATGATTGAGTGTAAATGCTTAAAAGGCATAGTTATTATAATTTTTAAGATCCAATATTTATAAGACCAAGTGTGTCATCTAGGACGCACCAGTGTTATTTGAGAAAAAGAAATATGAGTCTATGGAATTATGCATGGATTATCGTCGGTCAAAATAAGGTAACCGTGAATAACAAATATTCTCTTCCAATGATTGATGATCTTTTGATATGTTAAGAGATATATTGATGTTCTCCAAGATTGGTCTCCTACCTGTATATTATTAGCTAAAGATAAGGAAGAACATCTTCCTAAGACATTTTTCGAAATTCAGTATGGACACTACGAGTTTGTAGTAATGTCGTTTGGGTAAATGAATGTTCCTGGGACATTTATAGATATGATAAACTGAGTATTTCAATTATAATTGGATTAATTTGTGGTAGTGATTATTGATAATATTTTGATCTATTATAAGACCAAGGAAGAACACGATGTATATCTTTATGTAGCTCTTCCAACTCCTCGAGAGAACAATTGTATGCTATGTTAACAAAGTGTAAATGTTGGTTACCTAATGTTGTATTCCTTGGCCATGTGTCTTAGTTGAGGGGATAAGAATATATATCAAGGAAGCACAAGCCATAGTCAAATGTTAAAGTCCAAAGAATGTCTCCGAAATTTGAATTTTTTGGATTTGTTGGCTTCTATCGGAGGTTCATAAAGAACTTTCAGATGATTGTCTCCCCTTTCACCAAGCTATTGAGAAAAGACGAACCATTCTTTTGGACTGATAAGTGATAGGAAATTTTTGAGATGTTAAAGAGAATACTTAAATAAGCTCTAAGGTCAGTGTAATTAGAATCTGGAAAGGATTATGTGATTTATAGTAATGCATCTCATAATGGTTTGAGATGCGTACTTGTGTAAGAGGAAGAGTTAGGGCTTATGCTTCAAAGAAAATAAAGAATCATGAAAAAAATTATTCGACTCATGATCTCGAGTTGGCAACAGTTGTGTTTACTTCATTGATATAACACCATATCTATATAGAGAGTGTCACTATATCTATACAGATCTTAAAAGTCAAAAGTATATGATAATTCGAAGGAGTGAAAATAAATAAAATGGATTGAATTCCTTAAAGAATGTACTTATTAACTATAATTATGAAAAGATAATGTGGTTGTTGATACGATAAAGCCAAAAGACATTTTTGTTATGAAAGCTTTGAATACGTGATTGTATTTAAAAAAAGATGGTGCTCTGATTGTAGAATTAAAGTTAAAGTCTTTGTTGCTAGATCAAGCAAAGAATCTTCAAAAGAAAGATGAAAATTGTTGTGCTTGACAAAGATAGAACGAGTGGAAAAATTTGAAAGCAAATACCTTGAAGTAAACTTCGAAGGACTTATATTAACAAGGATAAATTCGATACTATTAGTAGGATTGAAAAGAGTTATCACCGAGTTTGTTTCTAAATGCCTGACATGTCAACAAGTTAAAGTAGATCATCAAGGGCCTTCTGGATTGTTGCAATTGATTCACATTCCTCAATGAGAATGGAAACAAGTTACAACAGACTTTGTCATAGGTAAAGATTATTTAAGATAATCTCAATATAGTTGCCAATCAAAAAAAGTCTTATTCAAATTTGAAAAGAAAAGAGATATTCGATTAAACTGTTGATAAGTGTTTCTTAAAGTATTAATCAGATCCTTCTCATCGTATCACAATGGAGAATATTAAGATTCAATCAAAAATTGACTTATGCAATCACTCCTTATTAAAGTTCGTTAGAGAAATTAAAAGTTGGAAAAACTAATTGGAACGAATAACAAGATATGAAAAATGTAGTATACTCATATATTTACATTATGTATGTAATCAAAATTCGAGGATGAATTTTCTTAAGAGTAAGAATTGTAATACCCCAAATTTTTGGTATGTGACCAAAAAGTAAATATTGAAAGTTTAACAACCAAAATATAAACATGGGAAAGCTGAAGGACCAAAGTGCCCAAATAGATTTTTTATCCCATAAATGAATGGTTTACCCCCCAAGAATGACGTTTTTGTGGGAATCATATTTATGAAAAGGATTTTGCATAAAAGGTTATGAAATGTTAAATTTCGGTAAAAATTCAGTAAATTGGATTGAATAGAAATTTTAGAAAATTTTAAAGGATGATAAATTAAGATTAGAAATATTTTTTCCACATTTTAAATGATGGAAAATATTATAGATCATTGGATTTCAGAATTTATTTCCATGTTCATTTTGGACCATTAGATGGAAATTGCAAGATTGAAATTTTTGGAAAAGTGCATGGGTACAGTTGTGAAGGGAAAAATAATTTCTTCATCTTTGACTTCGGAAGATGATAATTATTTTGTATCAAGATATGGATGTAATTACAAAGTTTCACTAAGGGTGAATTAGTCATTTTTCATTAAATGATTTTTAAATTCATTTAAGCTTAATAACTAGTAAATGTACATGAAATTAACTAAAATTTCATGACAATTCTTTTTCAAAATCAGCCATGGACATGAGCTTCACAAGGTATGGAGGAAAATTTTATTTTTCATTTTCAAGTAATTTCCTTAGGTATTTTGATTAAATTATGATATATAAAATTGTTCTATTGGAAGAACTCTATCATTTAGTACCATTACTGCGTGATAATCTTGCTTTTGTATTTAGATCTCCAATTTTAGGGTTGACAAAGATGTTTAGAGTTTTATGAAATGATGATGGGTTTTGAGGTTATTGTTGTTTTAGAATCATTTCCAAGTTTGTTTGTTGATTAAAACCCACTTAGATATGTTTGTATTGGTTTCGGCTAAAACTCTAAATTAGGGGAAATTTTGATTTTATGAAATTAAGTTAGGGATTTGATTGTAGAGGTTTTCAAATGTTGAATAGTGGTTGATTTTATGCTTGAAGTAAAAATCATGGAAACCCTAACCCTTAAAGTTCTAAGTCTAAGGAAATAATTAGGGAAAATTTGTGAAAAAAAATTCCCAAACTTAGAAATAATATTTTGAAGGTTCTACAAGCTTTAGAATGTTGTTTGGATCAATCAATAATTTCATGAAAGTTATGGGTCATATTCGACAATTATGAAAAATTATGATATCAATGTGTAATTGTTCAAAAGTTGATGTACTATACTAGAGATTAATGCTAGAGTACTGAATTTATGTTAGAATGTGAAATTAGACCATTTTGGAAAATTAGTAAAAGTTGAGGATCAAATCATGAATATGGAAAAGTTGGGAACTTAAGCGAAAATGTTATGTGAAATTAAGATAATTTGGATAAAAAGGAACTTGAATGGTTAATTAGAAGTGTTTAGGTCAGCATTTGTGTTGTGGAATGAAAATAGTATCAAATGAGCATAGAAAGATTTTTTAGGAATTTATTTTCTATTATGGTCCTATGTTAGTAAGATTCTAACATATGGTAAAATTGTAACACACCAAATTGTTGTTTAGCGATCAAAATATAAATTTTGAATAGTTAGTAGCTAAAGTAAAAAGTTTGGAAAAGTTTAGGGATTAAAAAGGTAATTTTCAAAAGTTTAGGGACCAAAACTATAATTTTCAAAAGTTTCGCGATTTTACCCCATTAATGAATATTTCACCCCCAAGAATGATGTTTTGGTGGGAATGAGATTCTTGATCCGAAAATTATATTAAAAGTTAAAAAGTGTTAAAAGTCTGGTAAAAATTTGGTAAAACGGATCGAATATGAATTTTAATAAAATTTGAAGGATATTAAATTAAGCTTAGAAATATTACTTCCACATTATAAAATGATGGAAAATAATATGGATCATGGAATTTGAAAATTTATTTGCATGTTCAATTTGGATCGTTGAATTAAAATGGCAAAATTTAAACTTTTAGAAAACTGCATGGGCAGAATAATTTGTTCATATTTAACTTTGAAAAGATGATAAGTGACATGTGGCTTGGTATGGATGTAATTATAAGTTTTATCAATGGTAAAATTTTCATTTCCCATTAAATGAATTTTAAATTCATTTAAGCTTAATAAATGACAAATTAACATGAATATAACTAGGAATTTCATGAAAATAAGGCCTTCTTCAACCTCCATTTGGTGCTCCTCATAAGCTACGTAAGAGAAATTATATTTTTCATTTTTGAGCAATTTTATTTGGATTTTGGATAAACCGTTTAATAGAAAATTGTTTTGTTCAAACAGCTCTATCATTTGGTATCATTATTGCATGCTAATAATGCTTGGATGGTAAGAGAAATTTTATTTTTATTTTTAGCAATTTTCTTTGGATTTTGGATCGAACAGTTAAATAGAAATTCGTTCTATTTGAAGAGCTTTATCATTTGGTACCAAAATTTAGGGTTTAAGTTCATGTTAGGATTTCATGAATTAATGATGGATTTTGAGGTATTAAGGTAGTAGAATCATTTCCAAGCTTGTGTGATGATTGAAACCTCCTAGAAATGCTATTAACGATTCTCGACCTAAAACCGAATTTGAGGAAGTTTATGTTTTGATGAAATCATACAATGGGTTTAATTGTAGAACTTTTGAAATGTTAAATAGTGGTTGATTTCATGCATGAATCAATTTGGAAACTAGTAAAACCCTACCCCCTAACATTTGGCCATAGCATTGAATGGTAAAAAAAATTATTGAAAATTTATTTAAGGGTTGGAAATGATGTAGGACAGATTCTACAAACTTTAGAAAGTTATTTGGGCCAATTTGTAATTTTATAAAAGTTGAGGACCTAATCTACAATTGTGGAAAATTATGGAATCAATGTGTAATTGTTCAATAGTTGATTTACTATGCTGGAAATTAATGTTAGGTTGTTGAAATTGATGTTAGAATGTGAAATTGGGCCATTTTGGAAAGTTGGTAAAAATTGAGGATAAAAGTACAAACATGGAAAGCTTTGGAACTTAAGTGAAAATGTTAGGTGAAGTTTGTATAAAAAGAAACTGGAATAGTCAAATTGAAGTGTTAAGGTCAAGATTTATATTGTGACATGGAATTTATATCGAATGAGCATCAGAAGATTTTTTTGAAATTTATCTTCTAATGTGAACCTATGTTAGTAATATTATAACATGTGGTTTGAATTACATATGTTTTGTAATGATGCTAATGTAAATTGTGTACTTGAAATCAATATCAAACAATATTAAAGTTAAGGAGAAGCTTAAGGATGAAATGTGAATTCCTAAGGATTGTTGAAAGCTAAGTACACCAGGTGAGTGCATATTTAATTTGTATGTATGTTATAGAATAAATATTAGCTTGCGATGAGCCAGTGACAGAGTTGCTATGGTAGGGAGTGACTCCTAATGTTATGTAACTTTGTGATTTATGCATATATGTGCATTTGGTGAGCTAATAAAATTAGTAAATAAGTTAAAAAATGCAAGTTGGTGAAATCTGCCTAGGTTAGTTATCTAAACAGTAAGTTTAGAAAATCTCCATAAATTCTAAAAAAATGATTAGAGAATTATTTTTATATCGTTGGATTCATATATCATTTAAGTTTTGTTTAGAACAAAAGGATAATGATTTGGATGTGTATAAAAAATATATGAATTTTTAATAGAGGATATGTCAGAAAACAAGGTAGCAGATTCTGCTTATAATAGCTTTTGTAAGTCAACTTTGAAATTTTACTATAAATTGTACAAATTGAATTAGAAAAAGTTACATATATGGTTGGATTTATATTTGAGTCTAGTTTCTATTAGTGTAAATGGAATTATTTTTATGTGTGTATATTAATACATAATAGTATTTCTTTGAAGGTAGTGCAAACTGCCAGAATATGAATTTGTGATAAATTTTGGGATCGACCCAAATTGAAAGCAAAGGATAAGGTTAAAGCTTAGTGAGGCTTATATTTTGACTTGTATAAAAAGAGTCAAAGTGAGTGCAATCCATGTAGGACATTATACAAGGATGTTTTATACATTATTAGAAAGACTTACAATACGTCTACCTTATTTATATTTGCATGATATTTATGTCATTTATCATATATTTGACATATTCTAAATATGTCAAAGGTTGAATATAAAATACATTGATCATTGGTTATTATATATGGTATTTATTACGAATATATATAATTTTCATTACGAATATTAATTCATGTATGAACTACCCAAATGTTAAATTATATTAATGTACATTGCCAATGATATAATAAACTAGACTATATGCCCAAGTAAGTCATTGAGGGACAGGGTATAGTTGGTGTGCCATTGAGTTCATTAGCAACTAAATAATTGGTAGTACTAGAGTGTCTATCAAAGGAACATAGTATAGGTACTAGAGTGTCTAGCAAATGCATATATTACAAGCACTAGACACAGTGCAGAACACTAGAGTGTATACCCAAGACACTTAGTGTATATAGTGGACACGACCTTATGTGAAGCACTACGGTGCATATATATGGCTCGAATACCCAGGGTCCTCAAGGTCTAAATTGGGCTATGGTTTATCGGTTAACAATTGATATACAAGTTAATAAGCTTATGAGCTTATGGAATAAATGGAAAGTTTATTGGTAAGAAATTTATATGTGATTCACATCATGTTAATAATAGCAGCATGACTGAAAGTACAATTAAAGTGATCATAATGCATTTAACATTGTTACACATTTACATTTATGTATTGCATTGCCTTGAATAGTTTTATTAATTAACTCACTAAGTGTATTCTTAGCGTGTGATGATTTTCACGTGTAGGTAAAAGAAAGCGAGAGGAGCAAGGGATGAGCATGGCATTAATCATTAAAGAATTTTTAAAAGGTAACATTAATAACATCTTACTATATGTTGATTTTCTAGCTGGTGAGTATATGAATAAGAAATTTTTGCGAACTATTAATATAGTTAGTATCAAATATAATTTAGTATGTACAAATATTATGATACTAAATTATGTTTTCTATATTTATTTAAATGGGATTTTAAACTAGACATTTTTATTTATTACATGAAACAGAGTATAACGTCGTTTACTACTTGAAACCAATTTTTGAAACAAAACCCGAAATACATTATATTTTGATTTTTCTCAAATTAATTAAAGTATAATAAATGTTAAAATTTGGAAACTTGTGAAGGAAACAAAGTTTACCCATTTGTGTTAAGAAACATTTTAAAAAGTTGATGTGACATCTCTAACTCGTATACGATAATGTACACGAGTTAAGGGTTTTACATTTATTGATATCAAAGATGGAGATTTAGTCAATTCTATGACTATACTTTGCTTGTTTTGAGTCAAAAAGTGTATACATGCCACTAGAATATCATTTTTTCTGATTTGGTGATTGTAAGGTTCTATTTATCCTACTTCTTACTTATAAAGGTGAATAAATGTAGTGTATGTAAAAGATGTGTATAATCAAGGGTTTGAAGTACGTGACCAAGCATGAGGTTTAAGAATAAGCCAATAATAATAGTAATGTAGTTATCCGTAATTCTCATGTTTAGTCTAATATTGATGATGCACCGACAAAATAGAAAGTGACAATGTAAGTTTAAGGAAACCCTCGTTCATACATAAGTATTGTATGGATTAAAGAATGGAATCTTATGGTAGAATTGATCCTAAGTGGCATGTGTATGACTAACCCTTTAGGCAATAGTGCAATGGTGAGTCATAGTTAAAGATTCAAAGTGTTGAGTATTAATGGACTTGATAGAATTACATTTCGAAGGTAATTATTGGAATAGACTGATTACCCCTACCATGGACAATGAATTATCACTTAAAGCGATTGATTTTATAGAATTCTAAAAGTTTTAAGATATTAGTGGTATGAAAAAGAGTAAACATGTGTCCTAATGAGATTTTAACTGTAACTGTTATGAAGTTATTAATATAAGGTTGTCAAGCCTTCTTAGTAAATGAGGAAGATACTCAAGCTTTTATGGTTTAGATGCAAGATATTTTAATTGTTAGAGAGTATCCAAATGTGTATCTGCAAAAGTTACTTGGATTATTTCCAGGATGAGATGTTGAAAAGAAAATGGTGCTACCAGATACTGCATTTATTTCTATATCCCTGTAGTGAATGGCTCCGACCGATCTCATAGAATTAAAGGTGTAAATAGTATAATTGTTAATATTGGGGATTTATAAGACTAAGCATGTCATATGGGATACATCAGTGTTATTGTTAAAAAAATAAAGATGAGCCTATGTAATATACATGGATTATCATTAGTCAAAATAAGGTAACAATGAATAATAAGTATCATATTCTAAGGATTGATGATCTTTGATCAGTTAAAAGCTACATTGATGTTCTCCAAGATTGAAGTCCTATCTGGATATTATTTTCTAAAGAAAAATAAAATGATTATCTTAAAATAGTTTTCAGAATTCAGTATGAACACTACAAGGTTGCAAATATGTCATTTGGTTTAACGAATGTTTCTGCGACATTTATGGATTTGATAAACTGAGTATTCCAGTTATACTTGGATTAATTTGTAGTATTGTTCATTGATGGTTTTGATCTATTGTATGATCAATGAAGAACAAAATGTATATCTTTGTATAGTTCTTCTAAATCTTCGGGAGAAAAGTTGCATGCTAAGCTGACAAAGTGTAAATGAGGGGATAAGAGTATATCTCAAGAAAGTACGAGCCATAGTTGAATGATAAAGTCTAAAGAAGGTTTTTGAATTTCGAAGTTTCTTGGGACTTGATGGTTACTATCAAAGGTTCGTGAAGAATTTTTCGATGATTGCTTTCCCTCTGACCAAATTATTGAGAAAATATCTGCCATTCCTTTGGATTGCTAAGTGCCAATAAAATTTTGAGTTGTTAAAAAAAATACTGACATAAGTTATAGGGACAATGTAAATATAATCTGGAAAAAATATGTGATTTATATTAATACATCTCATAATGGTTTAGGATGCGGGCTTATGCAAGAGGAAAAAATAAGGGCTTATGCCTCAAAGTAACTGGAGAACTATGAAAGAAATTATCTGACTCATGATGAGTCGGCGAAAGTTATGTTTTCTTCAATGATATAATTCCACTATCTATATGGTGAATGACGTTATATCTTTACGAATCTTAAATGTATAAAGTAAGTGTTAAATTGAAGGAGTAAAAATAAAGGAGATGGATTGAATTCCTTAAAGAATGATAATGTGCTTATCGACAACCACTAGGAAATGCTAATGTGGTCGCTGATGCGATAAAGCTGAAAGATAATTTTTGTTCTAAGAATTTTCAATACATGGTTGATATGATCCTGGTTATATGTCTGAGTCATGTGTATGTGTTCCCTATCATTATTCTTATAAGAACTCCATACTGCTTTGTTTGAAGACTATAAATGCACAATCAACGTTATAAGTAGGAAAGTATATATATAAGTAAATGGAAATGATAGAATCGTGTTATAGTGGATTGTAAATGGTAGAAGTGTGGTGGAGATAGTGGTTGAATGGATGAAACTGAAATGGTGATGGTGGTTGTATTTGGCATCGATAATGATGGAGATCAAACGATGGATTGTGACCCTCTAACTATTTATAAGTTAGGAACCACACATATAACAAGGTGGCAAGCTAGAAGTGGTAGGGATGGAACGGGACCCATTAGCTATAGAAAGATAAGAACCAATGTTATAACAAAATGGAATGGGTGAAGGTGTCAAGACTGACAAGAAACCGATAAAGTTTTAATCTAAGAACTAGAATTAAAGCAACCTTTCAAGGAGTTTATTATGCAAAATTTTCTAAGTACAAATGCCGTGGAGGTCCATATTTATAGTGTTGATAAGCACCATATGAAGAGTTTTTACAATTAAAATAAAAGAATCACCTAAATGCAATTGAATTCAATTAAATGACTTTTCATTCTTCTTTTCTTTTATGGTTGGCCATGTAGATTGAAAATCGATGAATTAAGCTTTAATTTGAGATAATTCTAGCCTTAAATTCTTCTGATAAAGAAGGGTGGCTCTTGGGTTGCCTTGATTTGCTTGTAAATGAAAGCAAAAAGGATAAATGAAGACATAGGATGAATGTGGACATCCTATATGTCCAAATAAGCTTGTAAATTCAAATTCCTTACTCATTTTTCACATAATTTGGTGATTAAATGAAATAAAATCGGACTTCCTTGCTTGTTCACTTGTAGAACATGATAAATAAAGGCCTTGAATACAAAGTTCGAATGTTGGTTATTGCATGTTCTCTTGCTTGAACATGAATGGCCATAATTGGTTGATAATTTCAGCCTTGAATAAGTGAATTGATGTGATCCCGACTATGCACCTTACATTATTTTCTGCAATCTCCCTGAGACCGTTTGATCAAGGCAAGTTGTTTACATTAGATAAGCTTCAAGAAGATTATTTGAGCTTAATTTGGGAATTTCAAGCCAAGCTTAGATTTTTGAAAGCCTTTTTTAGTCCAAAAGAAGAATCTCCGCCATCATATTCAAGGTTGGGACGTGAAGAAGGAACTACCAAGTTTAACGGAAGATTTTATCGTTTACTTGCATGAATTTGCATGAGTATTAATAAATTTGCATGACATTAAGTTGCATAAATAAATAATCATGCTACTTCATTTAAGCATGAGTTCATTTAAGCATGCATTGCATTTAAAGCATCTATTTCATTTAATAAAGTTAGTTCATTAATTAAACTAGTTCATAAATCAAACTAGTTCATTTATTAAACTAACTCTTAATTGTTTCATGCATGTTTTCAATTAAATATTGAATAAATTTCACCTTTGTGTTTAGGTGCAAGAGGGAAGCTGAACAGTCTCAACAGATGTAAGAATATTAGTCAGAATGTATTCTAATTATGGATGCGATACAGACATATTTGAATACAGAATCCAAATGGACAGTATTCCTACATTCTTAGCTTTCCAACGCCTTTTGAATCACCTCAATTTGATATCGGGAGCTTGAGATATGATCGATTTATTGAAGACAGTGCAGGCTGGAATTTTGATACAAGAATTTCATGCATGGATGATTTGGATTATTTTGAGCCAAAGAAGAGTCCTTTCATCTTCTAACAAGAGACATACAATTGATGGTCATCTTAAATCACCAGTTCAAGGCATTCAAGGTTGATGTTATCACCCATTGAAGGCCATTTATGTTCAAACAAGGGGACATGCAAATAACCATCATTCAAAATTTAGTATTCAAGGCCTTTATCATCTTTTCAAGGTTGATCATATTCTTCAAGGGAACAAGCAATGAAGGCTGATATTATTTCATTTAATCACCAAATTAAGTGATAAAACAAGCAAGGAATTTGAAGAGACAAGCTGATTTGGACATGTAGGATGTCCACATTCATCCTATGACTTCATTTAACCACTTTTCTTCCATTTGCAAGCAAAGCAAGGCAGCCCAAGAGTCTTCCACCCCTTGGACGAAATTAAGACCAATTTCAGCTTCAAATTGTCTAGATTCATCGCAAAATGATCTAGAATATTCATCAAACTTTGAAGATAAGAAGACAAAGCATTCAAGTGCATTTTCTTGCTAAATTGATGAGAATGTTGTCATCTTTTTAGTCTTTTTATATGCTGCTTGGAAATACTATAAATAGAAACATTCGGGATCATTTGTAGACATATAATTTGATTTATGAAAATACTTTGAAAGATTGCTTTCATTTTAGTTTCTGGATTAGAACTCTATCCGTTTCTTGTCGGTCTTGAAGCCTTCATCCATTTCATCTAGTTATAGCGTGGTTCCTAGCTCAACTATAGCTAGTGGATTACGTTCCACCCTCTATCACTTCGATTCCATCTTTATTATATTGTTGGTTCCTAACTCATATATAGTTAGAGGGTCACAATCCATCCTTTGAATTACTATCATTCTCCACGCCAACCACAAACATCCTTCACCATTTTCGTTACATCCATTCAACCATTATCACCACCACACTTCTTTCATTTACAATCCACTTCAAATTTACTCTATCATTTCCCTTACTTTCATACACATATTTATATATACATATTTCCCTTCTTATAACGTTGTTTGTACATTTTCAGTCTTCAATTAAAGCACTGCGAAATTCTTACTAGAATCACGATCGGGCAACATCTTATATGACTCAGAATACATAATCGGGATCATATCATTTGGTATCAGAGCTAGCTGATTCAGTAAGTGTATCGTATCATTTGCTATCTCTCGAGTTAGTAAAAAAAGAAAAAAAATTCGAAAAAAGTAAAAATAGAAAAAAAATTAAAGAGGGAGAGAACAATTCTTTTTATCTTTCAACAAAATAATTAAGAAGTTGTCGTATTCGTTTCATCGTTTCTTTCATTATCTTTACGATTTCATTGCCTATTCTCATATTAGTTCTTTATTGTAGCCAATTCTTTCTTTACTCACATCATTCTTCCAACCAAGCCCCAAATTGTTTCAGTCGAAGTCTATAAGACACCTTGTAAACCTCGAGGGAGTTCCACAAGAACTTTAAAGGAAAGCAAGAACAGTAAAAGGCAAGAGTGTGCATTAAGGGTAAAAGCCATCCCGAGTGAAACACAAGAGGAGAGACTTTTCCTTGGAGTGTATTTGTGAGGTTTTGTGTTGGTGTGGTCTATTTTTCATTTTTTATTACTAATCATGTCTTGTACTTCTAGAGACAATTCTCATATTTCAGGAGGTGACAACCAAAATGATGGTGGTGCATCAAACTTGCAAATGTAAACCATTACACGAGAGATAATGAGTTTGTTTCAAAAGCATCTCGACCCAATCTCAAAGAAATTATATCGAATGTTCGAACGACCTTCTTGTTCACAAATGCATCCATTGAAGATCAAAACATAACTAAAAAGGAGAGATGATACTCAATCATTTTCTAGTTCTACACCTAATTGAAGTAGAAGATCTTACAAGGAGGACCCCAATTTTCTTACAAGAAGCAATGTCAAAAGTTCAACGCGAATGAGCCAAGGAATTTTGCATCTTTCAATCCAGAAAGTCTAGCTCGTCTTCAAGTGTGTTTAGATAATTTTGTCAAAGAAACAGAATTGCAAGAACAACTACAAAAAGAAAGTGTTTGCAAAAAAGAAGAAGAAACAAGAGTTGAAAAAGACATTGAGAGCAAAGAAAAAGAAATTGTAGTTAAAAAGATTGAAAGTGTAGTTGAAAAACTTGGAAGCGAAAAGAAAAAATGTCAAAAAGAAGAGGAGAAGGAAATTTCATCTTACACTAACCTTTCTTTTCCTCATAGTATTGGCTTATCATTACAGAATCATGAGAACACTTCAAAGGACATTCCAAACTCATCACCAGTCATGGAGATAATCAAACATCAACCATGCCTAGATTATATTTCAAGAGAAGATGCAATGAAGTTTTTCATCATCAAAGACATCAAGCAGCAACCACCAATCAAGATCATCAAGCATCCTCCATGTGGGATGATTCAAATACAAAAAGTTGTCACCAAGGACGATTCGAGATAAGATGTCATAGAAGAAATAATTGGAAACCCATTACGAGGAGTTCAAAAGGACTTCTCCATCTATGGGAAAGACTTTTTTT
This sequence comes from Hibiscus syriacus, assembly GCF_006381635.1. NCBI lineage: Eukaryota > Viridiplantae > Streptophyta > Magnoliopsida > Malvales > Malvaceae > Hibiscus > Hibiscus syriacus. Next base: position 646,679 of record NW_024062296.1, on the reverse strand, counting down.
TGCGTGGTGATGAAGAACATTTTCCCAAAGATGTTTGTAATTTGGGGATGAGCCTTTCTAAAGGGCGAGGAACTCAATTGGATTATTCTACCTACGACGAAGATTTTTTCTTACTTGCCATTGAGATTTGTTCTTTTATTGATATTTTCGATTCGAGGACGAATCGATTTAAAAAGGGAGGGAACGATGTGATCCCGGCTATGCACCTTACATTATTTTATGCAATCTCCCTGAGACCGTTTGATCGAGGCAAGTTGTTTACATTTGATAAGCTTCAAGAAGATTATTTGAGCTTAATCTGGGAATTTCAAGCCAAGTTTAGATTCTTGAAAGCCTTTTTTAATCGAAAAGAAGAACCTCCACCATCATATTCAAGGCTGGGACGTGAAGAAGGAACAACCAAGTTTAAGGGAAGATTTTATCTTTTACTTGCATGAATTTGCATGAGTGTTAATAAATTTGCATGACATTAAGTTGCATAAATAAATAATCATGCTACTTCATTTAAGTTGCATAAATAAATAATCAAACTAGTTCATTTATTAAACTAACTCTTAATTGGTTCATTTATTAAACTAACTCTTAATTGTTTCATGCATTTTTTCAATTAAATATTGAATAAATTTCACCTTTGTGTTTAGGTGCAAAAGGTCTCAACAGATGCAAGAATACCAGTCAGAATGTATTCTAATTCTGGATGTGATGCAGACATATTTGAATACAGAAGCCAAATGTACAGTATTCCTATATCTCTTAGCTTTCCAACGCCTTTTGAATCACCTCAATCCGATATCGGGAGCTTGAGATATGATCGATTTACTGAAGACAGTGCAGGCTGGAATTTTGATACGGAAATTTCATGCATGGATGATTTGGATGAGTTTGAGCCAAAGAAGAGTCCTTTCATCTTCTAACAAGAGACAAACAATTGATGGTCATCTTAATTCACCAATTCAAGGCATTCAAGGTTGATGTTATCACCCATTGAAGGCCATTTATGTTAAAGCAAGGGGACATGCAAATAACCATCATTCAAAATTCAGTATTCAAGGCCTTTATCATCTTTTCAAGGTTGATCATATTGTCACGGGCTAGGAACTTGGGTCCGAGACACTGGTGCAAGTGTCCGACAAAGAGGTTCAAGACAGAGGATCGGGCTTGCTAAGACATTGGTGCAAGAGTCCGAAAGGGAATCTCAAGATAGTTATCGGGCTTGCCAAAGCCACCAGACTTGGCCCATCGCTTGGAGAATTTTATGGAGCCCGTTCACATTGGCCGTGCAGAAAAGGAAAGTGGCATCATATCTGAAGATGATCACAGAAGCTCGGTAAATATGGCAAGAGGAAACAAAATCAGGAAGATATTGTGGGAAAGTCTTACCATATCCAATGTGAACACCTATCCAAGGAAAGAATCCTACTAATGGATGTAATTAGGAAGGATTTGGTTGTAATTCCTTGATTTAGGGGATTTGTCATTAATTGGGCAAATCTTAGCCGTTGATGTAAAACGATCTAGGCCATTGATTGAGAGGGAGCTCAACTATAAATAGAGAGCTCTCCTCCTCATTTGTAATCACCCAATTCCATTCTTCTCTTTGTGAGAGAGTAATAAAGCTCTGAGGCATTTGCTCTATCTTTCTGAGTTCTTTAGTTTCTTTGTTCTTGTTGCCTAGCTTGGTGGCCAGGAGTAGCCACCTTCATGTTAGCACTTCCACACGATAGTCCGACCTTGTCGGCATTCTAAAGCTTCCGCAATCCGAAGCCTTGAGGGCTTGGTTCCAACCTTTGTGAGTTTGCACACTCACTTAGCTTGGGTAAGGCTTACTTAGTCGCCGAGAAGACCGAGGAGCGTCTAAAGCGTCTAAGGCCGCACGACCCGTCAGACCTTGACTCTGATATTCCGACGGTGTGAGGCGTCGAAGTTCTGGGGGCGTGACAAGTGGTATCAGAGCGAATCGCTGTGGGCAAGCAACGATCGTTTCAACCGTGTGTTGGTGGAAGGTGTGAAACCGGGTAAGTTTATTTTACTTACTTTCAATCAATTTACTTTGATAATTGAGATGGGGCACAAGAGAAGAGGAGTTTCCGCACGCAAAGGCAAGGAGTGCCATGGTGGGAAACGGGAAGAGAGTCCGTTGGGCTCAAGAGCATCGTCGGTGTCCAAGCATGAGGATGCCGTGATGAGTTCGCAAGGAATGCTCGAGGCAACGATAGCACACCAAGAGGAGCCGGTTCTCGAGGTAGAGAGGCTCAAGGGTGACGCCGAAGGCATGTCCGAGCGTGACACGTTCTCTCATGAAGACGAGGAGAGTCTTCACGAGGAACAAGAAGAACTGACGATCGACGAGAAGTGGGTTTATTGGATGGAAGTTATTGCTGACCATACCGAGAAGCTCATTAATCTAGAGCATATCTCAACTTCGTGGGAACAAAGGGTCGGTAGACTTGAACAAGCCGAGGATGAGGCCAAGCAGACCCAAGGTGTTGTGGAATCCCGCCTTGATCGATTAGAGTCCATGGAGGGCAGATTCAAGGTCGAGACGCAACGAGTTCTTGACGAGTTGGAGATGGTTCGAGGGAGAAATGCCCAAGAAGCCGAGGTAGCGGCTTTGAGAAGCGAGGTGGATGAGCTCAAGAGGGAGCTACTCATATGCAAGGGAGCAATGAGTGAATGGGGTGCGCTCAAGACCTTCTTGGAAGGACTTAGACCAGGGGCGATGCTCGGGGGAGAGCAAGGTGATGCCCAGAGATTTTCGAAAGCCATAGCTGTAGCCGGAACGCCAACTGAGCTTGCAGATGTCTAGCCAAAGAGCGATGTGTCGTCCAGGCCCATGCCCAGGGATAGTGGCAACAATGGGGGAGACCGGGAAATGGTGCAGCGGGGAGATGGTATAGAAAGCTCTTCGAGTGGCCAAGTTGAGCCATCGACTGTTCGCGGCCAAGGAAAGCCATCGGGTAAGAATGGCAAGGCCAAGTCCGGGGAAAAGAAGAAGGCGAGCAAGGAAAAGCTCAAGTGCTACTTCTGTGATGGTCCTCACTTGATTAGAGGATGTCCCGAGAAGCGTCGCCTTACAACCATCATGGAGAGGATGGGAGAAGGAGGAGTAGCAAGCTTTGGCGGAGGCAGAAGAGTTCAAGCTGCCAAGTCAAGGGAAAGACTTGGTTCGATTGATGGGATCAATGCGGCCAAGCAAGGATCAAGACGAGGCAAGGCTGTCAAAGATGAGGCGGTCAAGCCAAGAAAGAAGCCGGATGCGATTGCGAATGATCGAGCAATCAAGTCAGGGGCAAGACTTGACGAGGCTACATGTTCCAAAGTAGCCGAATCAAGGGGAAAGCATGGTGCGACTACAAGTTCTCAAGTAGTCAAACCAGGATCGAGATGTGACAAGACTGCGGGTGTCAAAGCAGTCGAACACAGGAAAGGACCCGGTGCGATAGCAGGTGATAAAGCCGTCAAGCCGAGGGTGCAAAGTGAGCAGGTTTGCTCACAATATGCCAGGATGGAGGCGTGGTCCAAGCTGAGGCGCCTTAGGCATAAAGGGACACTCAAGGAGTATGTGAGCCGATTCAGAAGACTCATGCTCAAAGTCCCAAGTTTGACTGAAGAAGAGGGATTCTTCACCTTCATGTTCGGATTGAAGCCGTGGGCAAAGAGGGCGTTGGAGCGAAGGGAAGTCAATGAGCTATCTGAAGCCTTGACAACCGCGGAGTCCATCAAAGAGTTTGGATTCAAGAAGAATAAGACTTCCAAACCAAAGCCGAGAGCCGAAGGTAGCGGCAAGCGATCCCGCAATGAAGGCAAGTCGAAGGATGAGGAATGTTGTTCCTCGAGTGGTAGGGAAAGTCCACTCAATGATGAACCAGACGGTGGATCTGATAATGATGTGTGCACTAGTTCAAGTGACACAAATGCTAAGCCGAGGGTAAGAGTCGAGCAAGCGAAGGGGCACAAACTTGAGGTGCCAACAGTGTTGCAATATTACCCGAGGGGAGTCGAGTCATCCAAGGTAACGGATGAGCCCAGGATCGTGTTGTCCAATGAAGAGGACGAACCAAGGATCGAAGGGGCGTTGCGACTTGGCTCAATACGGTTCATTTCTGCTAAAGCACGTAGAGGCCAAGGGCAGACCAAGTTGTCCATGTCCAAGGAGTCGAAGCAAGGGCTTGCCGAGGATGTTCAAGAGAGGAACAATCCTTCAAAGACTCGTAGACAAGAGTCGAAGGAGGCCAAGACGTTGAGGGACAAGGCAACCGTGGAGACACCACCAATTTCAAAGGTGGGAAGCGAGCTCCACCCTTCCTGTTAGAAGGGGGGATGCGAAGAAGGGCATCGGACTTTGCCGCGAGAAAGTGCCGATGCAGGATGGCGCAAAGAACTCCAATGATAAGGGTTCAATGCGGGGAGTGTCAGACTTCATTGAGCAAGAAGGGCTGACGCAAAAATTTGAGCAAATGCCAACTAAATCAGAGGGGAAGGTACATCTCAACACTATTCTTGTGTTCTTGTGAGCTTGATTTGCAACTTTAAGTGAGTTTAGGTCGGGCAAGACCTAACTCTTAACGCGGATGGAACAAAGTTTGGATGGGATCCAAGACTTTGCCGCAAGGGACAAGGAGGTCCAAATCGAGGCAAATCAAGACTTGTAGGAAAGAGTTCCTACGGAAGAGATGCACTTGTGGGCGTGTTAGCCCATTTCATCACTTGGCGGCAAGAGCCGAAGCAAGCACAGCCATTATGGGAGGCTGATTCCTTATGGGGGGACATGAGCAAGCGAAGGCGTCGAAAGGCAACCAAGTTGATGTGAAGTATGGCGCGAGGGATCGTGAAGTTACATGCGGCAGAAGCCAAGGCAAGCAGTTCGTATGGGAGGACCGCAACAAGCCAAGGCAAGGAAAAGTATCCAGAGTGGTGTTGCCCAGGATCGTTGAGTGCAGCGACGAGGGCGTCGCTAAGTTCAGTGGGGGAGAGTGTCACGGGCTAGGAACTTGGGTCCGAGACACTGGTGCAAGTGTCCGACAAAGAGGTTCAAGACAGAGGATCGGGCTTGCTAAGACATTGGTGCAAGAGTCCGAAAGGGAATCTCAAGATAGTTATCGGGCTTGCCAAAGCCACCAGACTTGGCCCATCGCTTGGAGAATTTTATGGAGCCCGTTCACATTGGCCGTGCAGAAAAGGAAAGTGGCATCATATCTGAAGATGATCACAGAAGCTCGGTAAATATGGCAAGAGGAAACAAAATCAGGAAGATATTGTGGGAAAGTCTTACCATATCCAATGTGAACACCTATCCAAGGAAAGAATCCTACTAATGGATGTAATTAGGAAGGATTTGGTTGTAATTCCTTGATTTAGGGGATTTGTCATTAATTGGGCAAATCTTAGCCGTTGATGTAAAACGATCTAGGCCATTGATTGAGAGGGAGCTCAACTATAAATAGAGAGCTCTCCTCCTCATTTGTAATCACCCAATTCCATTCTTCTCTTTGTGAGAGAGTAATAAAGCTCTGAGGCATTTGCTCTATCTTTCTGAGTTCTTTAGTTTCTTTGTTCTTGTTGCCTAGCTTGGTGGCCAGGAGTAGCCACCTTCGTGTTAGCACTTCCACACGATAGTCCGACCTTGTCGGCATTCTAAAGCTTCCGCAATCCGAAGCCTTGAGGGCTTGGTTCCAACCTTTGTGAGTTTGCACACTCACTTAGCTTGGGTAAGGCTTACTTAGTCGCCGAGAAGACCGAGGAGCGTCTAAAGCGTCTAAGGCCGCACGACCCGTCAGACCTTGACTCTGATATTCCGACGGTGTGAGGCGTCGAAGTTCTGGGGGCGTGACAATATTCTTCAAGGGAACAAGCAATGAAGGCTGATATTATTTCATTTAATCACCAAATTAAGTGATAAAACAAGCTAGGAATTTGAAGAGACAAGCTGATTTGGACATGTAGGATGTCCACATTCATCCTATGACTTCATTTAACCTCTTTTCTTCCATTTGCAAGCAAAGCAAGGCAGCCCAAGAGTCTTCCACCCCTTGGACGAAATTAAGGCCAAATTCAGCATCAAATTGTCTAGATTCATCCCAAAATGATCTAGAATATTCATCCAACTTTGAAGATAAGAAGACAAAGCATTCAAGTGCATTTTATTGCATTGAAGATAAGAAGACAAAGCATTGAAGGCCATTTATGAAGCTTGAATGCATGGTTACTCCAAGAATATGAACAGCCTTGAAAAGATGAAAATAATTAAGCCTTGAATTTCTTTGACTAAGGGAATTAAGATAGACTTCAATTGTTCCTCTCATGGATGAAGATGAGTGGTCTCCCCCTTGGTTCAAGCTTCCCTCCACATGAATGCACCTATACACAATGGTAAACTTTATTCAACCTTAATATGTAAATATGCATGGGATAATTAAGAGTTAGTTTGATTAATTCACTAGTTTAATGATTAAAGTAGTTTAATTAATGAACTAACTTTATTCAATGAACTAGATACGTGAATGAAATAGCTTACTAAATGAAATAGACACACAAATGAACTACTTCCCAAAATGAGTTAACTTAAATGAAATGCATGCTTTAATAATCAGCACACTCATTAAATGCAATAATGGTTTATTAAACTTTAATTTCTCATGCAAATTCATGCATAAGAAAAGTAAAGTGTTCCCCCTTCACATTCAAAGCTTTATGAGAACAAGCTTTCCACGACTGCTTGAAATTTCTTGGCCCTTGCACGAGTAATGGGGCCACTTGGGTACTTTTCTGGATACTTGCTAGATAGGATCATATCAGTGATTGTCTTTAAAGAAAGTTGGTGCTCTAACTGTAAAATTAAAGATAAAGCTTATGTTGCCAGATTGAGTAAAGGATCTTCAAAGAAAATGATGAAAATTGTTGTGCTTGTCAAAGATAAAACAGATGGAAAATTTTTGAAACCAAAGACCTTGAAGTTAAGTATGGTGGATGCCTATATTATCGAGGAAATCGTTGATATTAATAGCATGTGTGAAGCTATCACTGAGTTTGTTTCTAAATGTCTGGTATGTCAACGAATTAAAGCAGAGCATGAAGAGCATTCTGGATTGTTGTAACAGACTTCCATCCCTTAGTGGGAATAGGAATGAATTACAATAGGCTTTGTAACATGTAAAGATTATTTAAGATAATCTCAAAATAGATGCTGATCAACAAAATTTTTATTTGGATTTAAAGAGAAAATATATATTCTATTAAAGTGGTGATAAGTGTTTCTTAAAGTATCGATCCGATCCGATCCTTTTCCATGTTATCACAGTGGAGGATATTAAGATCCAGTCAATATTTTACTTATGAAATCAGTAATTATTAAATTTGTTATAGAAATAAAAAGTTGAAAAGCTAATTGGAAAGGAGAATAAGATATGAAAAAATAGTGTTCTCATCTATTTACATCATGTACATATTGAAATTTTGAGGACAAATTTTCTTAAGGGGGAAGAATTGTAACACCCCAAATTTTTTGTTAGTGACCAAAATGTACATTTTAAAAGTTTATTAACCAAAATTTAAAGTTTGGAAAAGCTTAAGAATAAAAAATGTACTTTCTAAAAGTTTAGGGACCAAAGTGTAATTTTTAGAAGTTAGTTGTTTGGACCCCAAAATGAATAGTTCACCCCCAAGAATGATGTTTTGGTTGGAATCAGATTCTTGATCTGAAAATTATGTTAAAAGTTAGAAAGTGTTGAAGTCCAGTAAAAATTTGAATCAGATCGAACATGAACTTTAAGAAAATTTGAAGGACTTTAAATTAAGATTAGAAATATTATTTCCACATTTTAAAATGTTGGAAAATAATATAGATAATTGGATTTGAAAATTTATTTCCATGTTCAATTTGTACCATTGGGTGAAAACGACAATATTGAAAGTTTTGGAAAAGTGCATGGGCAAAGTTGTAAAGAGAATAATAATTTGTTCATATTTGAATTTGGAAAGACCATAAATAACACGTGTCTTGGTATGGATGTAATTAGCAAGTTTCATTAATGGTAAAATTAGCATTTCCCATTAAATTAAATTTAAATTCATTTAAGCTTAATAAATGACAAATTAACTAGAAATTTCATGAAAACAAGGCCTTCTTCAACCTCCATTTTGTGCTCCTCATAACCTAGGTAAGAGAAATTTTATTTTTCCATCTTGAGCAACTTCCTTTGGATTTTTGATCGAACCGTGAAATAGAAAATTGTTCTATTCGAAGAGCTCTATAATTTGGTACCATTATTGCATGCTAATCATGTTTGGATGTTAAGTTCCCAAATTTTAGGGTTTATGTTCATGTTAGGGTACAATGAATTAATGATGGATATTGAGGTTGTAGAATTATTTCCAAGCTTGTGTGATGATAAAAAACTCCTAGAAATTCTATTAATAACTTTCGGCTTAAGGGAATTTATGCTTTGATGAAATCAAACTAAGGGTTTAATTGTAGAAGTTTTGAAAAGTTGAATAAAGGCTGATTTCAAGCTTGAATCAAATTGGAACTAGTGAAATCCTACACCCTAACATTCGGCCATAGAATTGAAAGGTGAAAAAAATTATGGAAAATTATGTAAGGGTTGGAACTGATGTCGGAATGATTCTACAAGCTTTCGAAAGTTGTTTGGGTCAATTTGTAATTTTATGAAAGTTGGAGGACCTATTCAAAAATTATGGAGAATTATTGGGTCAATGTATATTTTTTCAATAGTTGATGTACTATGCTGCAAATTAATGTAAGAGTGTTGAAATTGATGTTAGAATGTGAAAATGGACCATTTTGGAAAGTTGGTAAAAATTGAGGATAAAACTACAAACATGTAAAAGTTGGGGAACTTATGTGAAAATGCTAGGTGAATTTTGGATAAAAAGGAACTTGAATGGTCAAATTGAAGTTTTAAGGTCAACAATAATGTTGTGACATGGAATTTATATCGAATGAGCATTGGAATATTTTTAGGAAATTTATTTTCTAATGTGAGCCTATGTTAGTAAGATTCTAACATGTTATTTGAATTGCATATGTTTTGTAATGATGCTCATTTAGATTGTTTCTTGAAATCAAGATCAAACAATATTAAAGCTATTGAGAAGCTTAAGGATGAAATGGTAATTCCTAAGGAAGGTTGCAAGCTAAGGATACCAGGTTAGTGCATATTTAATTTGTATGTATGTTATCAAATAAACATTGGCTTGCAATGATACACTGACTGAGTTGATATGGTAAGGAGTGACTCCAAATGTTATGTGAGTTTTTTATTTATGCATATATGTGCATTTGGTGAGCTAATAGAATTAGTGAATAAGTTAAAAATGCAAGTTAGTGAAATTTGCTTAGATTAGTGATCTAAATAGTAAATTTAGAAAATGACTATAAATTACAAAAAAATGATTAAAGAATGATTTTTATATTGTTGGATTCTTATATCAGTATATTTTTCTTTTAAAAAAACGGATAATGCTTTGGAGGTTTATACAAAAAGATATGAATATTTAATAGATGATAGGTCAGAAACAAGGCATCATATTATGCTCAAAACAACTTCTGTAAGTCAACTTTGAAAATTCACTATAAATTGTACAAATTGAACTAGAAGAAGTGCCTTATATGGTTGAATTCTTATCCTAGTATAGTTTCTATTGGTATAAACAGAATAATTTTTAAGTTTGTTTATTAATACAAAATAGTATTTCTCTGAAGTTAGTGCAAACTGCAGAATATTAAATTGTGAAACATTTTGGGATCGAACCAAATTGAAAGCAAAGGATAAGGTTAAAGCTTTGTGAGGCTTATATTTTGACTTGTATACAAAGAGTAAAAGTGAGTACAATGCATGCATGACATTATACATGGATGTTTTATACATCATTCGGAAGACTTGTGATAAGTCTACCTTGTTTATATTGGCTTGATATTTATTTCATTTATCATATATTTGACATATTCTAAATATGTCAAAGGTTGAATATAAAATGAATTGATCACTAGTTATTATATATAATATTTATCATGAATATATATGATGTTTATTGCGGATGTTATTTCAGGTATGAACTAACCAAATGTTAAGCTATATTGATATACATTGCCAAGGATTTAATAAAATAGACTATTTGCCCAAGTAAGTTAATTAGGGACAGGGTATAATTGGCATGACATAGAGGTCATTTGTAGTTGCATAATTGGTAGTACTAGAGTGTCTAGAAAAGACACATAGTACATGTACTAGAGTGTCTAGCAAAGGCACATAGTACAAGCACTAGAGTGTATAGCAAAGACACATAGTGCAAACCACTAGAGTATATACCCAAGAAACTTAGTGTATATAGTGGACACGACCTTATGTGGAAGAACTACTGTGCATATATCTAACTCGAGTACCCAGGTTCCTCAAGGTTTATATTGGGCTATGGTTTATTGGTTAACAATTGATATATAGGTGAATAAGCTTATGAGCTTATGGAATAAATGGAAAGTATATTGGTAAGAAATTTATATGTGATTCATATCATGTTAATATCAGCAGCATGATTGAAATTACATGTAAAGTGATCATAATGCATTGAACATTGTTACTCATTTACATTTATGTTTTGCATTGCCTTGAATATTTCTATTGATTGACTCACTAAGTGTATACTTAGGGCGTGATGATTTTCACGCATAGATAAAAGAAAGCGAGAAGAGCAAGGAGATGAGCTTGACGCTAATCATTAAAGAATTTTAACATGTAATAGTAATTACATCTTACTATATGTTGATTTTCTAGCTGGCATGTGTATGAACATCAAGTGCATGGAAATTGGACTTGAATTGATTCTATAGTATTTTATTTTGGTTTTACACAATTAAAGGATTTTATCTATAAGAATTAAATCTTTTTATTTTAAAAGAAATTTTTTTATCAGATTTTCAAATCGTAAATGTTTTATACAGTTGATGTGACATCTCTAACTCATATATGGGAATGTATACGGGTTATGGGTGTTACATAAATTGTATATGTTGTGCAAATGATACTCATTTAGATTGTATGATTGAACTCAATATCAAACAATATTAATGCTAAGGAGAAGCATAAGGATGGAATTTGAATTTCTAAGGAAGGTAGCAAGCTACGGACACTAGGTGAGTGCATTTTTTAATTTGTGCTTATGTTATCAAGCAAACATTGGCTTACGATGAGCCAATGATGGAGTTACTATAGTAAGAAGTGACTCTTAAATGTTATCTTATTTTTTAGGTATGCATATATGCTCATTTGGTAAGCTAATAGTATTATGGAATAAACTAAGGATACAAATTAGTGAAATCTGCCTAATTGGTGATCTAAACCGTAAGTCTAGAAAATCACCATAAAGCCTAAAGAATGATTAGAGGATGATATTTATACCGTTGGAATTATATATCAGTCTTGTTTTGTTTAAACAAGTTGCTACTAGTTTCAAGGAGTATACCAAAAGATATGAATTTTTAATTGAGGAAAGGTTGGAAAACCAGGCATCATATTCTCCTCAAATCATCTTTTGTAAGTTAAATTTGAAAATCACTATAAATTGGAAAATTTGAACTATAAAAAGTGTCATATATAGTTAGATTCGTATTCGAGTCTTGTTTTAATTGGTATAAACAAAATAATTTTTGAATGAGTATATTTACATCGAATAATATTTCTTTCAAGGTAGTGCAAACTACCATAATATGAAATTGTGATAAATTTCGAAATATAAGTGAATTGAAACAAAGGATTACGATTAAAGCTTAGTGAGGCTTATATTTTGACGTATATATAAAAATTCATGGTGAGTTCAATGCATACATGACATTATACATGGATGTTTTATGCATCATTAGGAAGACTTGTGATGAGTCTATCTTGTTTATATTAGAATCATATTCATTTCATTTTTCATATATTTGACATTTTTTAAATATGTCAAAAGTTGAATGTAAAATACATTGATCACTAAGCTTATATACTATGTATTACCATGGATCTTAATTTGAGTATGAACTGTCCAAATGCTAAATTATTTTGATATACATTTCCATGGATGGAACAAAAATAGATTATATGGCTAAGTAAGTCATTAAAAGATAGGGTACATTTGGCATGTCATAGAGTCCAACAGCAGGGTGCATATTCGGGTTGTAACTAAAGGATACTTAATGCAGATGGTAGACACGACCTTATGTGTCATATTCGGGTTAGCACTAAAGTGAATATGGTGGGCAAGACCTTATGTGTCATATTCAGTTTAGCACTAAAGGATATTGTCACAACGGTCCTTCGAGTGGTCCCGGATTCTCATCTCGACTTGGAAGCGTGATGGAATCGCCACCGATCCTTTCGAATGAGGTAGATCAAACAACTTGATTTTTCCTATTTACTGAGTATTTGTCTTACTAGAGTTCAGGAGTCGTTTACGATCGACGAAGGATGAAATTACGAAAAATAATAATTTTAAATAAAATTTAAAATCGATCCAAATTGATTAACTTTTAAGATTACATCACACAATAAAATAAAACAAGAATGATGGCAAAAAAAATGAAATTGAATCTAACATGCAAAACGGAAATAAAGGAGTCATGGGTACCAAAATAAAGAATACAACTCAAAGCATACATAAGAAAATTAATGTTGAAATAGAGAAAAGAAATTAAAAGTCATGTGACATAAATACAATACTGAATCAATGAATAAATAAATGAAACATAAATACAAATATACAAATTAAATATTAAAGGAAATAACTTAAAAACATTTTTGAGGATGTAAAGTTAAAAAAAGAATAAAATCAAACAAAAGTTTCAATGATTAAAAAAAATTAAACATAACCAAACTGGAAACAATAAAATCAAGGTGAAATAATAATATAAAATATTAAAAACGTATGATGGAAACTAAAGCATCAAAACACAAATTTAAAAATATATTAAAGTCAAAATGAAAGATAAGTAGGAAAAAAAGTTAAAGAATTAAAATAAATTAAAATAAATTTGAAAGCCTAATTTAAGAGGGATTAAAATCGAATTAATTAAAAAAATTAGATATTTGACCGAAAGGTAATTCTTGTTGTTACCGTGTGGCCAATGCAGTCTTCAAGCTGGGTGGAATCAAACCTGAGAGATTTTGTTCAGCGGATAACTATTCTCGCCTTGAGTTATGCTGTGAAAGGTTCCTCCAAGTGAAGGAGGATGGCTCCCCTTCACAAGTCTAAGCCAAACAAGATGACTTCCCTTCACGATTTAAGCCGATATTGGTTCTTTGGATGACTCCCCTTCCTGTGTCTAAGTTAATCTTGGATGCTTTGAGTGCAATACCATTCGTTGTGAATTTGGAACTGACTCGAACAATATATAAAATCATACACATGTATGAAAGTTATGAATTCAATGCTCCTATGCATGCCTGAAATATAGAAAATTAACCCATCACTGTAAGTTGAGTCATGTCAAGAAAATGTTTAGAGTAGGACAAAATTTTTCAAGAGAAAATATCTCAAGTGAGATGAAAATTTTCAATGGAAATATCTCAAGGGAGATACAATTTTATTTCAAGAGAAACAATCTCAAGTGAGACAAAAAATTTCAAGGGAAAATATCTCAAAGGAAATAAAATTTTTGTTTCAAGAGAAATTTTCTCAAGTGAGACAAAATTTTCAAGTAACTTTTTTTTTCAAGGGAAATTGTCTCGACTGAGACAAAAAAAAATTCAAGGGAAAATATCTCAAGGGAGATGAAATATTTGTTTCAAGAGAAACTGTCTTGACTGATATGAAAAAAAATCAAGGGGAAATATCACAAGGGAGATGAAACTTTTGTTTCAAAAGAAACTTTCTTAAGTGAGATAAAAATCAAGGAAAAGTATCTCAAGGGAGATGAAAAATTGTTTTGAGAGAAACTGTCTCAAGTGCGACAAAAACTTTCAAGGATAATATCTCAAGTGAGATAAAATTTTGTTTTGATTGAAACTGTCTCGAATGAGACATAAATTATTTTTGAGCAAAAATTATCTCCAGTGAGATAAAATTTTGTTTTCAAAATATACTCTCTCAAGTGATACAAAAACTATTCTTGAGGAAAAAACTATCTCAAGCGAGATAGAGTTATGTTTCGATAAAAACTATCTTGAGTGAGAGAAAAACTTGAAGTGAAACGATCTTAAGGAAAACAATGGTTTTTTTGAAAAAATTTAAAAGATGTCCTTAATAGAGGAAAAAGTAATCTTTAAGAAAGATGAGATTCTTTGAAAATATTAAAGATGTCCACAAGAAAGGAAAATGGTCTTGAGGTATTAAGAAAGACACAATTTTTTGAAGTTTTTCAATGGAATCCTCAAGAGAGTGAAAGAAATGATCTTAAGAAAGATAAATTTGAAAATATTCTCATGAGAGAAAAATGATCTTAAGGATGAATGATGAATGTTTGATGCAAATATGTCAGTGATGAAAGTGCATGCTTTCATGAATGATAATGATGTAGAGGTGTGCATGAAGTCTTCATTCTAAAAGTCTCCAATCTTTTTTAACATCTCAATTGAGTATGTCAATGTAATTCTTGGCTTGTAAAAATTTGTTCTCCACGCCCCAACAAACATTTTCCATAACATTTCTCCTTTTCGTCCTGATATCGATCCTGAACTTCAATGTCTGGGAGATATTTCTCAATTTTCATGATCTATTCCCGATAGAGATTATCTTGTTCGAAAATGTTTTCCTTTATTCAAAATGTGAAAAAGTTTTTTTTAAAGAAACAAAATTCTGACCCATGTCTTAAGATCATAATTGAAAAAATTATAGAACATGAGTTCATTATATGTCAAAAGAATCAAATGTTCTTTTAATATTTAGAAGTTATAGTTCTTTGAAAAGTGTCAAGACTAACTTTGAGATGCCCCTTGACCTCTAGTGAGACGGTGTAAATAGTTAGTGCTTGCTTGAAATACCCCTGTGGGCGTATTTGGTATTGTAGTGCTAGATATTTTAGAAAACGGTCGTTTTCAATTCTCTGAAATCTTCCATTTGTTCATATTTTGTAGATTCCTTTAGAAGAGATAGAACAGAAAATTTGATCTAAAAATAGAATTCCTGAGTGCTTTTGTGTAGTCGACTATAACATATGTTTCTTAATTCCCTTATTCCACCTTTCATCGGAACTTATTCTCAATTCGCATTTACTTTAGGCCTTAATGCCTTTCTTTAAATTGAACTTAATCAAATTTGGAGTTCTTATCTTTTCTTTGATTTTGATGGGAGATTCATCTTGACATATAGAGACTAGTGTCATGATCTAAATGTAAATATATTCATAAAGTTAGGGCTCTTGACATATCCCATTACTTTAGCAGAATACCGCTAATAAGAGGATTCAAGTGTCAAAAACTCTTTGACCTAAAAACTCAAATGATACTCACTACATAAAGTTCAAACATTACCTCTGAAGATTAACAACTTACTACTTTCAGTGGAGTGCCCTCAACAATGTAAAAATTAACTTTCATTAATATCAAATTACATTCCCAAGATTTCAATTTCAAGATTTCTTAAGCTCATTATGAAGAACCTGTTATAATCTAAGTGTCATTGAAAGTCAGGAAATTTCATCTTTAGAGCTCAATTTCCAAGCATTTGGCCTAGGTTAAATTTATCCACTCCACCATTACAATTGTATAGAACATGAATCATCATCGAACATCCAGAATAGAACTGACATAAATCTTACCATAAAAAAAGATCCTAAATTAACATAAATAAATAATGGAAAGTATAAATCTGAATTTATTCACAAATAATCAATAAAATATTTGAAAATTTAGAATAAATTTTAAATTCCAATATTGGGCCAGTATCAAATTTTCTGCATGCATTGCCTTCGCTAAAATGAGCATATCTTGAGTTTTTGATGTCCGATTGAGGCGTTTCAAATTATGTTGGAAAGATAACTGAAAGCTGGTTATTTCTAAAGAAGACATCGTTTCCTAAATGTAATGCCCCAAATTTTGGTTAGTGACCAACATGTAATTTTTAAAAGTTTAGTGGTTATAGTAAAAGTATGAAAACAATTAAAGACCAAAAGGGTAATTTTCCAAAAGTTTAGTACTAAAAGTGTAAATTTAAAAAGTTAGGTTTTTTGATCCTATAAGTGAATAGTTCAATCCCAAGAATGACGTTTTGGTCAGATTCAGATTTTTTATCTGAAAATTATGTTAAAAGTTATAAAGTGTTATTGTCCTGTAAATCAAATTGTTTAGAAATTTTGAGAAAATTTGAACGATATTAAATTAATCTTAGAAATATTATTTCCACATTTTAAAATGATGGAAAATAATATGGGCCATTAGATTTAAGAATTTATTTTCATGTTCAATTTGGATCTTTGGATGAAAATTGCACAATTGAAATTCTTGGAAAGTTGCATAGATAAAGTTGTCAAGGGTATAATATTTTTTTTCATATTTGACTTTGGAACCCGATGACCAACATTTGGCTTGGTATTGATGTAATTATCAAGTTTCATTAATGGTAAAATTGTCATTTCCTAATTAAATGAATTTTAAAATCATTTAAGCTTAATAAATGACATATTAACATGAAATTAACTACAAATTTCATGAAAATAAGGCCTTCTTCAATCTTAATTTCTTTCTCCTCATAACCTAGGTAAGAGAAATTTTATTTTTCATTTTTTGTGCAATTTCATTTATATTTTGGATCGAACCGTGAAATAGAAAATTGTTATATTCGAAGAGTTCTATCATTTGGTACCATTATTGCATGCTAATCTTACTCTAATGTTGAGTTCCCAAATATTAGGGTTTATGTTCATGTTAGGGTTTTATAAATTGATGATGGATTTTAAGGTTGTTAAGGTTGTAGAATCATTTCCAGGCTTGTTTGATGATATAAACCACCTAGAAGTGCAATATTATTTTTGGCCTAAACCCTAAATTAGGAGAAGTTTGTGATTTGATGAAATTTGGTTAGAGGATTGATTGTAGGGGTTTTAAATTCTTGAATATATGTTGATTTCATGCTCGAATCAAATTGAAATCAAGTGAAATCATGAAACCCTACCCCTTTAACATTCGTCCTAAGCTTTTGGAAGTGAGAAAAATTATGGAAAATTATAAAGGGTTAGAAATTATGTAAGAATGATCCTACAAGCTTTATAAAGTTATTTAGACCAATTTGTAATATTGAAAAAGTTGGGGGACGTATTTAGCAATTTTGGAAAATAATAGGGTTGATGTGTAATTATTCAATGCATGAAGTAATATGTTGGAAATTAATGTTAGAGTGATGAATTTGGTGTTAGAATGTGAAATTTGACTATTTTTCGTAAGTTGTCAAAATTTGTGTAATAAATGACAAATAATGAGAAAGTTAGTGACTTAAGTGGTAATAATGGAATTTTTGAGGTATTGGGCTGGAAATTAGATATTGGAAATTTAATTAAAATGTTTGAGACTTGAATTGAAGTAAAAGGGAAAAAGACTATTTAGAATAAAATGGAAAATTTGAGATAGATTATAAATGAATTCATAATTAGTAAGTTAAAATGGAAATTTTAAAAGGTTATATGAAGTTTTGGTGAATTTGGATAGAAAGGGACTTGAATGGTCAACTTGAAGTGTTAAAGTCAATATTTATGTTGTGACATGGAATTAGTATTTGATGAGCATCGAAAGATTTTTTGGAATTTATTTTCTATTGTGTGCCTATATTAGTGAGATTCTAACATGTGGTTTGAAATGTACATGTTTTGTAAATGATGATAATTTAGATTGTGTGCTTGAAATCAAGATTAATCAATGTTAAAGCTAATGAGAGCTCAAGGATGAATTGTGAATTTGAAGGAAAGTTGCAAGCTAAGGACTCCAGATGAGTGCATATTTAATTTGTATTTATGATATCGTGCAAACGTTGGCTTGTGATGAGCTAATGATGGAGTTAATTTGGTAAAAAGTGACTCCTAAATATTATTAAATTTTTTTCTTCATGCATATATGTTCATTTGGTATGCGAAAAGAATTAGTGAATAAGCTGATAATATAAGTTAGCGAAATTTGACTATATTTGTGTTCTAAATAGTGAGTTTAGAATATCACCATAAATTATATAGAAATGAATATGGGATGATTTTTATGTCGTTGGATTCATATATCAGTATATTTGTTTTAAGAATAGACATATACTGATTTAAAGAAGTATACAAAAAGTTATGATTTTTTAACCGAGGATGGGTCAGAAAACATGGCAGTAAATTCTGCTCAAAACAGCTTCTCTAAGTCAACTTTGAAAATTTACTATAAATTGTACAAGATGAAATAGAATGAGTGTCTTATATGGTTAGATTCATTTTTGGTCCTAGTTTCCATTTGTATAAACGTAATAATTTTTAATTTTGTAGATTAATACATAATAATATTTCTTTGAAGGCAGTGCAAACTGTCAATATATGAAATTTGTCATAAATTGTGTTTTCTTGTTACTAAATATGTTATATGCAAATATAAATGTTCAAAATGAGTCAACTTTATTATAGTTGACGTAATAATTATGATATTTATTCCATGATGAATATGGAGTGTATGTTAAAGAAAGGTAAGTGTAGTTATTTGTTTAATTATTTGATCAAGGAAGACGTGATAAGTCAACCTCATATTGTTTTAAAGTATGTTCTTATTTTCATAACAGATTATTTATATGATATTTCTATGAAGTTTTATAAATGATGTAGGGTATGAACTACGCATCATGTTATGATATGTACAGTTGGATAAGTTGAGATATTGATATCATTGATCACTCTATAACATATAGCAATTAATGGAAAAGCTTATTGTATGTTGCATTTAGAGTTGTAGGTACAACTGACATGTCATGAGTTGGAGTGATTCTGATTATGGTATGGTATATTTGTGTACTTTATGTATAGCGCCATTGGTGCAAGCGATATGATTGCACTTGGAGTGCATATTCTGATTTTTTATGATATGTAGCACCATTGGTGCAAATGATATTATTGTACTTGGAGTGCATAGTCTGATATATACAATAGCACTGAAGTGCTTAATGCAGACACTCGTCTGAATCATGGATCTTGCATTCTCATAAATATGCATTGGGCTATGAACTTGAAAATAAGCTATGAATCTGAAATAAGTTATGAGTATGGAAACAAGCTCTAATTCTAAGAATGAGTCCTGAAATGTGAAAGTACGGAATATGAAAAATGAAATGTGAAAGTGAATATGAAAGTGAAAGATGAAAATAAGATATAAAAGTTTTGTATTGTATATGAATGTAAAAGAATATGATATGACTATTATGTATGACATTGTTTATCATGGCTTTGATATGACTATTATGTATGAAATTATTTATCATGGTTTTGATAAAATCATGAGATGATGATTTTCAGGTCCTTGATGAGGAAAAATGGTTGAATAAATCGGTTTGGATTTTTAGTGATTTTATTAGAATTTAAGTTAATGTTTTAAATTGTTATGATATTATTAAGTTATATATATGTGAATATGTTGTTTAGATGTTGTTAAGATGTTTGATATTTATATCACTTTAGCTTGTTTATAATGCTTCACTAAGTACATGTTTTGTGTAAGATGATTTTTTACGTGTAGGTAAAGAAGAACAATTGAAGTATGGAGCTAAATGGGCATCAATCAATAAAGAAAAGTTACAGGTATCAGTAATGACATCCTACTGTTTTTAAATTTTATATAGCGCATTAATACAAATAAGAAAAGTAGATATGTTATTATGGATATAATTATGAATTTTGTGTTTTAGATAAAAAATTATATTTTGACAGAGTAAAGAAATATTTTAAATTAGACAATAACTAGACATATTATCTTATACTATGGAATAGTGTAGAACTATCTAGTTGTTACCTAAAATTGATTTTGATTTTGAAGATTATATAATATATTATGATTTTATGTGATTACATTATTTATTGAAAGGATTAAATTGAATAAATTTTAAAAGTTCAAAATTTTGTTAAATTTTCAGCCTTAGAATGTGTGTAAAGCTATATGACATATTTGACTCGTATTTGGGTACGTATACGGGTTAACGGTGCTACATTTATTTCTAATACCCCAAATATTAGGTCAGAGACTAAATTACAAAGAATTAAAATGTGAAGATTTATTTGAATAATTGGTAAAAGATGAGGAAATGATTTGGAATAGTGTTTTGAACAAAAATGTAGCTATAGATTAATTAAGGGGGCATTTTGGTCTTTTAATGGGAAAGTATTAAAGAAAAGGGATAAGGGAATTTAGGTTATGAAAAAGGGCCATTTCTCTCTTTTATTCTTCTTCTTCCCATGGAAATATATCTCTCCCACAGCAAAGGTAAAATTGTAACTGGTTAGTGTTTCCTTTCGATTATGGTTGGTTCTTGCAAACTTAAGAGTTATGTAAGCTTAAGGAAATGGTATATTAGATTAAAACTAAGTTATGGATGAGATATTGGGGATTGAAGAAAATGGTTTTTGAGTGATATGTTAAAACAGGAGTGTTTATGGATGTTTACTGGTAGATTTGACTTGTGAAAGAGGTAAATGAGAGATTAGAAGCATTGGATAAGATTGAAATCACATTAGGAAAAGTGGTGTGATTCTTAGAATTGAATGTTCTTGGATGATGTTAGATGTTTTAAGAAACAAAATGAAGGAAAATTAGTTTGGTTAATTAAAGAAAAGTTTGATAGTATTGTATAGTGTAAGTATAACAAAATGTGACCCCATTTATGTAAAAATTGGGTTGAAAACTGGAAAATCGTGGTAGTATCGATATTGATTCAATCAGTATTTGTACCGAAGAGGTAGTATCGATACCATGGTAAGGGTATCGATACCAGGAAAACATCGAATCTAAAGCTGGTATCGATACCGGAAGGGGTACCGATACCATAGTGTGGTAGTATAGAAAACATTGTAAGGGTATTGATACTAGACAACGTCGAAACTAAAATTGGTACCAATGCCAAAAGGAGGTATCAATACCATAGTATAGAAGTATCGGTACCAAGGTAGTGGTATCGATACTATTGAGCTTAGAACCGTCAATTAGGTTGAAATTGTTATAGAAATTTAGATAATGGTATTTTGAATATTCTTAAAGTACAAGGTTAAGGAGTATACTAACATTTGGGTATGGTACATGTTTTAATGGATGCTTGTGTAGATCGAACCAAACTCCGAAGTAATCAACCTTACGTTTCGGATACATAGCAAGGAAAATCAGGTGAGTACATTTAATTATGTACGTATATGTTACAGTATACATAGTTGTAAGATTTATTATTGTAAGTAGGGTGATTACCAAAGGGCATTAAGTGTACAAAAATTTAAGAAATTCATACTAAGTGTATGAATTTATATATGTGCACTTTGTGTGCAAAACTAAGAAATTCATACTAAGTGTATGAATTTTCGTATGGGCACTATGTGTGTGACTAAGAAATTCATATCAAATGTATGAATTTTTGTATGGGAAATATATGTTAAATTGTCAGAAGTTCATATTAAGAAGTGAATAGTCGTAATTGTAGTGGATGAGTAATTCATGTAAATTATAGAAAAATTGTGGTATTATTGTACTGGCATTATGGGTATAAATCATAGAATGTATAATGATGGAAAGTGTTAATTGATATTATAAATGATTATTATAATAGAAAGATTAATAGGCCTAACTGCTCATTTGACAGAAATGTGTCATTTATGCCAGTTAGATGAAAGGCTAAGCGTTTTTGAGGTCTAACTGCGCATTTGATAGAAAGGTGTCATTTATGTCAGTTAGATGAAAGGCTAAGTGCCTTTGAGGCCTAACTGCTCATTTGAAAGAAATGTGTCAATTATGCCAGTTAGATGTACGGTTAAACACTATTGAGTAAAAGAATAATGGCCTAACTGTGCAATTAGTAGAAAAGTACCAATTATGTCAGTTAAATGAACGGTTAAACACCATTGAATAAAAGAATAATGGCCTAACTGTGCAATTGGTAGAAAGGTGCCAATTATGCTAGTTAGATGAACGGTTAAACACCATTGAGTAAAAGAATAATGGCCTAACTGTGCAATTGGTAGAAAGGTGCCAATTATGCTTGTTAGATGAACAGTTAAAGGTCGTTGAGTAAAAGAATAATGGTCTAACTGTGCAATTGGTAGAAAGGTGCCAATTATACCAGTTAAATGAACAGTTAAACACCGTTGAGTAAAAGAATATTGGATTAGATGTGCAATTGATAAAAAAGTGTCAAATATGCAAGTTAAATGAAAAGCTAAATACTTTGAGGTAGAAGAATAATTGAATTAAAATGTAACATCATATGAATGGTATATAAGTGATATGAAGGGATGATATATATTTATATATGTATTGTACAACAATGCAAAACTTGTATGAAGAGATGTTATAGAGGAAAAATGTAAACAGAGCATAATGGACATGAAAGGATACCCAAATGAAAATACAAAACAGTGTAGTAATAGTATATAAGGTGCCGTCATAATAATTATAAAAGATACATGATCAATTAGCACCTTGGTGCAATGCATGTCTAGTACTTCCACATTTAATGTACTCAGGGCAAATAAAGAATAAAGGGTGAAAATATACAAAAGGATAAGTATGATGGACATACTAAGAATAATTTCCATTATGGTATGAAAGAATTATGGTTTAACTGAGGAGGGCATAATTGGTCCTTATGAAAGATGAAATTAAATTATTATTCAGTATTTATAAGATATTTTTGTATAATTGTAATGTCCTTGCAGTATTATATATCACTAAGTAATTACTTAACGTGTGTTCATTTCAAGCGTATGTATATGCAAAGATTAATGCGTAAGGAGTATAGCAGTAGCAACAACTTTTATCAATTAAAGGTTGACTCATCAGTAATATTATGACAATCTTATTCAATTTAAGAACTTAGTTGACATGTAATTAAACTATGGTAAATTTTTTGTAATGTAATCAAGTAATAATTTTAGTATGTTGCTTTTAGAAATATCATATTTTGTAGTTAATCAAATTGAAACAAATTTTTACGGTTTTTCAAATGACAAACATTTTTATAAATTGATGTGACCTCTGTATCTCGTGTACGAAAAAGGTATACGGGATATGGGTGTTACATTATTGGTATCAAATCTACAAGTTTAGATGATTCTAGGCATAAACCGAGTCTTCTTTAAGTCGAATAGTGTATACATTCCACTAGGATGTTAATGTTACTGATATGAGTGATTTGATTGATGTCACTCCTTACTAATAAAAGTGGATAAGTATAGTACATGTATAAAATGTTTGAAATAGAAGGTTTAAGGTAAATGATTGGATAAAAGGTCTAGAATATAAGGATAGTGATAATAATATAGTTAATCATAATTCTTCTCATTAATCTGATTTAGGTGAAGCATCGACATAATTGGAACTGCCAGTGTAAGATTAAGAAACTCTTGTGCATATACAAGTACCACATTGATTAAAGAAAGGGATAATCTGATAGAATATACCCTAAGTGATATATGCACAACTAACCTTTAGGTCAGAGTGTGAGGGTGAGTTGTATTTGCAGACAATAACTGTCTGTTAAAAGTTCAAATTGTTGAGTTTTAATGGACTTGATAGAATTACCTTTCGAAGGTAATTTTGGTATGGATTGGTTACCTTCAGATTGAGGTGTAAGATATTAGGATTGTTAAAATCAGGTATTTACAGGATGAAGTGTGTTATCTGAGACGTGCTAGTGTTAATTGTGAAAAATAACGGTAAGTTTATGCAATTATGCATGGATTATTGTCAGAAAAAATAAGGATAAATAAATAATAATTTTTTTTTGAGGATTGATGATCTTTTAATCAGTTAAAAGGTGCATTATGTTTTTCAATATTTATTTTTGATCTGGATATTATTAGCTAAAGATTAAGGAAGAAGATCTTCCTAAGATAACTTACAAAATTTAGTAAGGATACTTCAAGTTTGTGAAAATGTTGTTTGGTTTAATGAATGTTCCTATGACATTTATGGATTTGATAAATTGAGTATTTCAGTTATACTTGGACTAACTGATGATAGTTTGATCTATTCTTATACTAAGGAAGAACATGGTGTATATTTTTGAATAGTTCTTCCAACACTTCGAGAGAAAAAGTTGTATGTTAAGTTGGCATAGAGTAAATTTTGATTGTCTAAAATTGCATTCCTTGAGCATTTGGTTTTAGAAAAGGGGATAAAAATTGACCTCAAGAAAGTACAAGCTATAGTCGACTAATAAATTTTAAAGAGAGTTTTCAAGATTCGAAGTTTTTTAGGACTTGCTGGTTACTATTAAAGGATGATAAAGAATTTTTCAATGATTGTCTCTCCTTCTGACTATGCTATTGAGAAAAGATGTGTTATTCAATTGGATTGACAGGTGACAAGAAAATTTTGTGATATTAAAGAAAATACTGACACAAACCCTGGTGTCAGTGTAATCCAATCTGGAAAGGATTGTTTGATTTTAAGTAATGCATTTCATAATGGTTTAGGGTGCGAGTTCATGTAAGAGGAAAATTTATGGCTCATGTTTATGTCAATTAAGAATCATGAAGGAAATTATCTGACTCATGATCTTGAGTTAGCAAGAGTTGTGTTCACTACATAAACATAATGCCACTATCTACATTATGAGCGATGATATATTTATATCGATCGTAAAAGCCAAAAGTATGTGTTAACTTGAAGGAGTGAAATAGAAGGAAAGGTATTGAACTCCTTAAAGATTTATGATGTGATGATCGATTAACACTAGGAAAGGCTAATGTGGTGGTTGATATGATAAAGTTGAAATAAATTTTTGTTATGAGTGTTTAAATACATAATTGTTTTTAAAGAAAGTTGGTACTTTGATTGTAGAATTAAAGTTGAAGTTTATGTTGTTAGATGAGTAAAGAATCTTCAAAGAATGGATGAAAAGTGTTTTTCAATGATATATTAAGTAGAAAAAGGTGAAACTAAATACCTTGAAGTTAAGTTTGATGGATGCTCATAGTATCGAGGAAAAAGTCAATATTAATGGCAGACATGAAAACAATTATCCCCAAGTTTGTTTCTAAATGCTTGTCATGTTAACAAGTTAAAGTATAGCACTTATTGTAACTAATTTCCATCCCTTAGTGAAAATGGGAACGAATTACAGTAGAGTTTGATAATAGCTAAAGATTATTTACGATAATTTAAAGATAACTACTGATCGACAAAAGTCTTATTCAGATTTGAAAAGAAATGAGATCTGTTATCAAGTTGGTGATAAGTGTTTCCTAATGTATCGATCAAATTCTTCTCATCTTATCACACTCAATGATATTAAGATTAAATCAGAATTTGACTTTTGAAAAAGAATAGTATTTATTAAAGTACGTTAGAGAAATTAAAGGTTGGGAAAGCTAATTGAAATGAGTTCAAGTCATGAAAAAACAATGTTCTCATTTATTTACATCGAGTATGTATGAAAATTCGAGGAATTTTTTCTCTAAAGGGAGAAGAATTGTAATACCCCAAATTTTAATTAGTGACCAAAATGTAAATTTTGAAAATTTAGTTGCCAAGGCATAAAATTTGGAAAAATCAAGGACCAAATAGATAATTATCCAAAAGTTCATGAATAAAATTGTCATTTTCAAAAGTTAGGTGTTTTTATCCCATAAGAGAATAGTTCAACCCCAAGAATAAAGTTTTGGTAGGAATCAAAATTTTTATACGAAATATATCTTAAAAGTTAGAAAATATTAAAGTCCGGTAAAAATTTGGTAAATCGAATAGAATAGAAATTTTGATAAAATTTGAACAACATTAAATTAATCTTATAAATATTATTTCCACATTTTAAAATGATTGAAAATAATATATACCATTGGAATTGAGAATTTATTTCCATGTCCAATTTGGATCGTTGGACGAAAATTGCAAGATTGAAATTCTTGAAAGTTGCATGGATAAAGTGTTCAAGGGTATATTATTTTGTTCATCTTTGACTTTGGAAGATGATATCCAACATGTGGCTCGATATGGATGTAATGATCAAGTTTCATTAATGGTAAAATTGTCATTTCTTAATTAAATGAATTTTAAATTCATTTAAGCTTAACAACTGACAAATTAACATTAAATTAACTAGAAATTTCATGAAAATAAGGCCTTCCTCAACCTCCATTTCGTTCTCCTCATAACCTATGTAATAGAAATTTTGTTTTTCATTTTTTACATTTTCCTTTGGATTTTGGATCGAACCGTGAAATAGATAATTTTTCTATCCGAAGAGCTCTATCATTTGGTACCTTTATTGCATGCTAATCTTGCTCGAATATTTAGTTCCCAAATTTTAGGGTTTATGTTCATGTTAGTGTTTTATGAATTGATGATGGATTTTGAGGTTGTTGAGGCTATAGAATCTTTTCCAAGCTTATTTAATGATCAAAACAAACTAGAAATGATATATTGATTTTTGGTATATACCCTAAATTAGGGTAAGTTTGTGATTTTATGAAATTTGGTTAGGGTTTGATTGTAGGGGTTTTCAAATTTTGTGTATAGGTTGATTTCATGCTAGAATCAAAATGAAATCAAGTAAAATCGTGAAACCCTGCCCCCTTAACATTTGGCCTAAGCTTTTGGAAGTGAGAAAAATTATGGAAAAATTATACAAGGGTTAGAAATAATGTAAGAAGGATCCTATAAGCTTCAGGCAATTATTTGGGCCAATTTGTAATCTTGAGAAAGTTGGGGTCCTATTCAAAAGTTATGAAAAGTTATGGGGTTGTTGTGTAATTATTCAATACAATAAGTATTATTCTGGAAATTAATGTTAAAGTGATTAATTTGGTGTTACAATGTGAAATTTGACTATTTTTGGGAAGTTGTCAAAGTTTGAGTAATAAATGACAAATATTGAGAAAGTTAGTGACTTAAGTGGTAATAATAGATTTTTTGAGTTATTGCGATGAAATTTAGATGCTAGAAATTTTATTAATTTGTTTGAGACTTGAACTGAAGTAAAAGAGCAAATGACTATTTAGAATAAAATGGAAAAGTTGAGATGAATTCTAAAAGAATTCATAATTAGTAATTAAAATGGGAAGTTGAAAAATGTTATGTGAAGTTTGGGTGAATTTGGATAAAAAGGGACTTGAAAGGTCAACTTGAAGTGCTAAATCAATATTTATGTTATGACATGGAATAAGTATCGAAAGATTTTTTGAATTTATTTTCTATTGCGTGCCTATGTTAGTGAGATTCTAACATGTGGTTTGAAATGCACATGTTTTGTAAATGATATTCATTTAAATTGTGTGATTGAAATCAAGATCAATCAATGTTAAAGCTAAGGAGAGGTTAAGGATGAAATATGAATTTCTATGTAAAAAGTTGACTCCAGGTGAGTGCATATTTAATTTGTATTTATGACATCGCACAAACATTGGCTTACAATGAGCCAATGATGGATTTAATATGATAATAAGTGACTCCTAAATGTTATGAAATTTTGTGATTCATGTATGCATGTTTATTTGGCATGCTAATAGAATTAGTGAATAAGCTGAACATATAAGTTAGTGAACTATGCCCAGATTTGTGTTCTGAATATTAGGTTTAGAAAATCACTATAAATTCTGAAATGATTAGGGGATAATTTTTATTCATTTGGATTCATATATCATTATAGTTTTGTTGAGAACAAATGGATATTGATTTAAAAAAGTATACAAATGATATGATTTTTTATTCGATGATAGGTCAGAAAACAAGGCAGCGAATTATGCTCAAAACAACTTCTGTAAGTCAACTTTGAAAATTCACTTTAATTTGTACACGATGAATTAGAAAGAGTGTATTATATGTTTAGATTCATTTTTAGCCTAGTTTCCATTGGTATAAATGGAATAATTTTTAAGTTTGTAGATTAATACATAATAATATTTCTTTAAAGGTAGTGCAAACTGCCAATATATGAAATTTGTCATAAATTGTGTTTTCATGTTACTCTTATGTTATATGCAATTATAAATGTTCGAAATGAGTCAACTTTATTATAGTTTACATAATAATTATGATATTTATGCCTTGATGAATAAGATGTGTATGTTAAAGAAATGTAAGTGTAGTTATTTGTTTAATTGTTTGATCGAGGAAGACTTGTGATAAGTCAACCTAATACTATTTTAAAGTATGTTTTTATTTTCATTATGGATTATTTACATACTATTTTTATAAAGTTTTGGAAATGATATAGGGTATGAACTACCCATCATTTTATGATATGTAAAGTTAGATATGTTGACATATTGATATCTTTGATAATTCTATAACATATAATAATTAATGGAAAAACCCATTGTATGTTGCATTGAGAGTCGTAGGTTCAATTGACATGCCATGAGGTGGAGTGATTATGATTATGATCTGGTATATTTGTGTACATTAGGTGTAGCACCGTTGCTGTAAGTGATATGATTGCACTTGGAGTGCATACTCTGATTTTGATGATAGTGTTAAAGTGATTATTGCGCACACTCTTCTAACTCATGTACCTTACATTCTCATAAATATGCATTGGGTTATGAACTTGAAAATAAGCTATGAATCTGAAATGAGTCCAGAAACAAGTTTTAAATCTGAGAATGTGTTTTAAAATGTGAAAGTGAATATGAAAGTGAAAGATGAAAATAAGATATGAAAGTTTTGTATTTTATATGAATGTAAAAGAATATGATATGACTATTATGTATGATATTGTTTATCATGGCTTTGATATGACTATTATCTATGATATTATTTATCATGGTTTTGATAAAATCATAAGATGATGATTTTCAAGTCCTTGATGAGGAAAAATGGTTGAATAAATATGTTTGGATACTTACTGATTTTATTAGAATTTAAGTTAATGTTTTAAATTGTTATGATATTATTAAGTTTTATATAAGTGAATATGTTGTTTAAATGTTTTATATTTATATCACTTTAGTTTGTTTATAAGGTCTCACTAAGTTATACTTAGCGTGTGATTATTTTCACGCGTAGGTTTAAAAAAAGCAAGTGAAGTACGGAGCTGAGTGAGCATCAATCAATAAATAAAAGTTACATGTATCAGTAATGACATCCTACTTTTTAAAAAAAAATTCTATATGGCCTGTATACGAATAAGAAAAGTCTAAGATATGTTAATATAAGTATAACTATGTATTTATGTTATGTGTTTTAGATAAAAACTATATTTTGACAAAGTAAATAAATATTTTAAATTAGACAGTTTATCTTATGATATGGAATAATATAAAACTGTCTAGTTGTTTCCTGAAACTGATATTGATTTGGAGGCCTAAATATTATAATATGATTTTATGTGATTAAATTATTTATTGAAAGGATTAAATTGGATAAATTTTAAAAGTTCAAATTTTTACTAAATTTTCAACCTTAGAATGTATGTAAAGCTATGTGGCTTCTTTGATTCGTATTCGAGTATGTATACATGTTAAGGCTATTACACTGAAAACATTTGGATCTTGCTTGAAAATTTGTTGCAATTCAACTGATGTCTTGGGCTTCAAAATCATCTTCAATAAAATGTTTGGGTTTTGGAAAAGAAAACTATGCTCAACAAAAATCAGGTATTACAAATACATAGTGCATATGGTGGGCATGACCTTATGTGTTATATTCGTTTTAGCACTTCGATGCATATTTGACTCGTGTACCCAATGTCCTCATGGTCTATATTCGGGCTATGGTTTATTGGTTAGTAAATGATAAACATGAGAATAAGATTATGAGCTTTTGGAATGAATGACAAGTATATCGGTAAGAAATTTTATATGTGGTTCATATCATGTTAATATTAGTAGCATGATTGAAATTACTGGTAAAGTGCTCAATGCATTAAATAGTGTTACTCATTTACATTTATGTGTTGCATTGCCTTAAATATTTCTATTGATTGCCTCACTAAGTGTATACTTAGCGTGTGATGATTTCACGCATAGGTAAAAGAAATCGAGAGGAGTAAGGGGCTGAGCTTGGCATCAATCATCAAGGAATATTTACAAGTATCAGTAATGAAATCCTATTGTAATATAGCTCGCACGTATACGAGTAAAAATGTTTGCAAATTATAAATATGGTTAGTACTAGATATAATTAATCGTATGAATATATATTATTATATTAAACTATGCTTTATGTATTAATTATTTCGATTTTAAATCAGACAATTTTTAGACAGTTTTATTTATTATATGAAATAGAGAAAAAAAAATTTGTTACTGCCTGAAACTGAATTTGAATTAGAAGTCGATATATTATATTTTGATTTTGTGTGATTAATTATTTTATTATGAATGTTATAATTTGGAAATTTATAAAGAATCAAAATTTTGCCCATTTTTGGTTAAGAAATATTTGAATAATTAATTTGATATCTTTAACTCGTAATAATACACATATACGGGTTAAGGATGTTACACCTTATCCAAAATCGTTCGCTGGTACCGATATTGGCTCTTCAGCATCGATATTGAACCCTAAGTATCGATACCCACTTGTTGGTATCGATACGTACTGGCTATTATGTACTAATAGGGGAGGTGGTATTAATACTCCTGGTTGAGTATCGATACTTTAGTGTTGGGGTATCAATACAATCCTAAGTATCAATACCGAAATTATTTTTGATATTTTGAAAAATATATTAGTATTGATACCCCTACTAGGAATGTCGATACTCTACCCTGAGTATCGATTCTTCCTTGAGTACCGAAACAAAAAATGTATTCTGGAATCTAATATGTGCACCCGATATCGATATCAACCTGTGAGTATCAAGACCAAACCTACAGTATCAATACTCTATGAATGAGTATCGATATTTTATTCCGAAAACTTTCTTATTTTTACTCTAACTGATGAACATTGTTTGTATTGTTCTTCTAGTACATATACTTGTGCACAAAAATACCCTATTTTGGGCACCAAAAATGGTAAATTTCTACCCCAAAGGCTCTACTGAGGTTCCCAACTATTATTTAAGTCTTATATATGATTAGATGGATCATAAATGAAAACATCAAAATATGCAAGCTACCTTGAACATGCTACATAAATCAAGCAACCTACCAACACTTATCTAATGATCTACATATGGTAGAGTTGAGTTAAAAGTGTGTAACCTGATGTCCAAAGCTGTTGACAACTCCCAAAGGTTCAACCAAGAGATATATTCTCTTTTCCCCTAGCCTTGGAGCTTTCTCCGACTTCTCTCACTAAGAAAAATCAAGCATACAAATTACTAACGTGTTTGAGAGGTTAGAAAGGTATTTAAAAACTTTCTAAGGCTGGAATCCTTAAAAAAAGGTTGAATAACTAAGGTTTTCTTAAACCTCCACAAAACCCATTTTTGCCAACTATGGTGAAATGAGGAGATTAAAGACTTGAATTGAAGCTTTAGAGATATAGGTTATCATTCTTACCTTTAAAATGTCAAACTAGGATTGCAAGGCCACCAAGTCACCACCTTTTGACTACCTTACTAAGGAAGAAGATGAAGGTTTTGGGAGAGAAAGAAGATGAAGGTTTTGGGAGAGAAAGAAGATGAAGGTTTTGGGAGAGGAAGAAGACAAAGTGATTGGGGAATATTTATGTCATTTATTATATATTTGTCATATTCTAAATATGTCAAATGTGGAATATAAGATGCATTGATCACTGGTTATTATATATGATGTTTATCATGGATATTTATGATGTTATGTTAGGTATGAACTGCCCAATGCTAAATTTTATTGATATACATTGCCATGGATGAATTAAATAAAGACTATATGCCCAAGTATGTTATTAAGGGTCGGTGGTATTGATAGCATGCCACAGAGTCTAGCAGTTGCATATTGGGTAAGCAGTTTACTGCAAATGATCAACGTAACCTTATGCGTAAGCATGCCGGTGAAAAGGTTTGATGGAGCCTTATGCGTAAGCACTTTGGTGTAAAAAGGGTCGAGATAACCTTATTTGTAAGAAATTTTGTGCGAATCGAATGACTGGGTCCTCATAGATTTACGTTTGGGCTATGGTTTATTGATTTTATATGATGAACAGGACAATAAACTTATGAGCTTATGGAGTAAATGGCAAGTATATTGTTTCTATATGACTGTATTTTTAAATTTTCTAGCTGGCATGTGTACGAGTGATGAATGTCTTCAAATTTTTAATATGGATAGATCCAAAAGGAATTTATCATATGAAATAATATTATTATATTGTTATACTAAGTTATGATTATGTATTAATTAATTGGATTTTTAAATCAGATGAATTTTATAATATTTGTACACTTATTATATGAAACATAGTAGAACATCTCATTACTACTTGAGATTAGATTTGAATTAGAAATTGAAATATTATATTTTGATTTCTTTATGATCACTTATTTTATAATAAATGTACACATATTAATTTGTGAAAGAAACAATATTTTACCTATTTTGGGTTTAGAAATGTTTTGATTATTTGATGTGACATATATGATTTGTGTATAGGGACATATAGGGAAAGGGGTGTTACAAGTTGGTTGTGAACCTAAGATCGAAGCGCTAGCTCATAGAATAAACAACATTGTTCATATTGCCTCATGCACTTCTCTGTGTTGTCTCGAACTTGTTGGTAAAGCTTTTTAATGAACTCGACCTTATTCTTGCCATCATTGTAGACTATGTGTTCCTGAGGCAAATGAGGAAGATCTAAAGGTGTTAAAGGATTAAATCCATACACTACCTCTAATGGTGACATCTTGGTTGTTGAATGGTCAGTTTGATTGTATGCAAATTCAACGTGTGGTAAACACCCCTCCCAAGCCTTGATATTCTTCTTGATGACAGATCTCAACAAGGTTGATAGCACTCAGTTCACCACTTCGGTTTGTCAATCTGTTTATGGATAACATGTTATGGAGAATAGAAACTTTGTCCCAATCATACTCCATAATGTTCTCCAGAAATGACTAAGAAATTTCACATCTCTATCAAATACTATGGTTCTTGGAACACCATGTAACCTTACTATCTCCTTGAAGAACAAGTTGGCTACATGTGTTGTGTCTTGTGGCATGGTGTGAAATGTGTCATTTTTTAAAAATGGTCCACTACTAAAAATATTGAATCACATCTATTCTTTGTCCTTGGCAGCCCCATTACAAAGTCCATTGATATGTTAACCAATGGTTCTTGTGGAATAGGTAAAGGCATGTAAAGACCATGAGGCATAACATTTGATTTATCATTTTTTCAAGCAATACATCTTTTACACACTCTTTCAACGTTCCTCTTCATTTTAGGCCAATAGAGGTGTTACTTCAAAATTTCAAAAGTTTTGCTGACTCCAAAATATCCCATGAGACATCCTTCATGTGCTTCTCGAATAAGTACTTCTCGAAGTTACCCTTGAGGAATGCATAGACACCCTTCTTTGAATAGATACCCTTCGTGCCTATAGTACTTATCATTTGCACCTTTTTCACAGGCCTTATACTTTTCTTCAAAGTCATGGTCTGTAGCATAACAATCTTTAATATATAAAAGAACCAATTAA
Organism: Hibiscus syriacus; assembly: GCF_006381635.1. NCBI lineage: Eukaryota > Viridiplantae > Streptophyta > Magnoliopsida > Malvales > Malvaceae > Hibiscus > Hibiscus syriacus. Next base: position 612,981 of record NW_024062296.1, on the reverse strand, counting down.
CTTTGAATCAAGAGTGCTAAGGAGTACATGCCTTCTTGAGAGAGAATCAACTATAATGTTGTCTTTACCTTTCTTGTAATGAATAAGGTATGAGAATGACTCCAAAAACTCTACCCTTTTGTCATGACACTTGTTTAAGCTTTAAGGCTTCATGATCAGTATGGATAACAAACTCCTTTGGTAAAAGATAATGCTGCCAAACTTCAAGTGCCTTTATGAGAGAATACATCTCTTTGTCATAAGTTGGATAGTTTGGCAAAGCATCATTCAGTTTTTCAGTAAAGTATGAAATGGGTCATCCTTCTTGAGTTAAAACAACACCAATTTTAATTCCATAAGCATCATATTCCACTTCACAAGTCTTATCAAAGTTAGGTAATGCAAGTAAATGTGCCTTTGTTAAACATCCCTTCATTTCATTGAAGGCATCTTCTTGTTCTTTGTCCCATGAAAAGATAGAATTATTTTTAATGATCATTGTTAAGGGGGCGGCAATAGAACTAAAATCAGGTACAAATCTCCTATAAAAACTTGCAAGACCATGAAAACTTATGACTTGACTGATTGAAGTGGGCGTTTGCCACTCTTTAATGGCTTTAATCTTTTCAGGATCAACTTAAAGTCCCAGTGAACTTACAATAAATCCTAAGAAGGATAAATTGTTAGTGGAAAAGACACATTTCTTTATATTAGCGTAGAATTTTTCCTTTTGAAGGGGTTCAAGAACATACCTCAAATTTTGCACATGAGTTTCCAAATTATGTCTATAAATCAGAATATCAACAAAGTAAACCACACAAAACTTACATATGAATGGCCGAAGTACATGATTCATTTACCTTATGAAGGTGCTAGGAGCATTGGTTAAACCGAAAAGCATTATAATCCATTTGTACAAGCCTTGCTTTATCTTGAATGCGGTCTTTCATTCATCTCCTTCTCGCATTCTGATTTGATGATATCCACATCAATCTTGGAGAACATATTGGATCCACTCAATTCATCCAACATATCATCAAGTCTTGGTATAGGATGTCGGTACTTGATGGTAATTTGATTACTGCCACGACAGTCTACACACATTCTCCATGAACCATCCTTTTTGGGTACAAGTAACACCGGAATAACACAGGGACTTAAGCTTTCTCGTATGTATCCCTTGTTCATTAATTATTCCACTTGTCTTTGATGCCCTTTGGTCTCTTCTGGATTACTTCTATATGTTGGTCGGTTTGGAATGGATGTACCGGGAATGAAATCAATTTGATGCTCGATTCATCTAATAGATGGTAATCCACTAGGAATGTATTCTTGGAATAGCTCTTTGAATTCCTACAATAAAGATGAAATGGAAGAAGTAAAGCCTTCTGGAATGTTAGTCAAAAGAAAGCTTTCCTTGTACCTAAGTACAATTAGAGCTTTGTAGGATAACAAATGTTTCCTAATGTCTTCTCCTCCAGCATATATGTTCATCTTTGTTGGTTCCTGCTCCTTGATGGATTTGGAAGCTTCAATGCTCTTTTTCAAAGTGTCTTGATCTTCAGATACTCTACTTGGTGAAAGTGGATTCAAGATGAATTTTCTTTCATTATGAAAGAAAGAGTACCAATTTGTGAAGCCATCATGGACAACCTTCTTATGAAATCGCCAAGGCCTTCCTAGAAGTATATGGCACGAATTTATTGGAACAACATCACAAAGAACTTGGTCTTGAAATTTTTTAGTTGAAAATAAAATGGTGACTTGTTTGGTGACCTTGACTTCTCCCCCATCATTTATCCATTGTAACTTGTATGGTGTGGGATGTTAAGTAGTCTTGAGTCTGAGTTTGGCCATCATTAAAGTTCTTGCAACAATTGTGCAGCTTCCTCCATCGATAATCATGAAACAAACTTTGTTGTTTACGTGACAACGAGTGTGAAAAATATTCTCTCTTTGGTCCATGGATTGAATATTTAAGGCTCTTTTCACTACCAAAACTTGTCCTGAAACTTGAGACATGGTTAGTAAACAAATAAAATAAAGTAAACCTTACCAGCACACTCTCAAAACCTAATAATCTTTACTCGAAAGAAAATTAAGATATCACTCCACTCAACACTCGTGTTTACGCTCGGGAATATGATTAGGCTTTTAATGATTCCCCTTCTGATCTCACTTACTCAATAAGCCTTTTTCCACTCTATATCTCTTGTTAGGTCCTTTAAAAAACTAACTTAAGATTAGAACAAGTTATTTTTCTTCTTGTGTGCATCGGTTGTAATATAGGTTAGGGTAGAAAGGAAAAGAAGAAATAGAAAGGTAGAATAAAGGATTCAAGGAAATGAATAGAATGAAAAGGTTTAAGACAACGAAATGAAAGTAAAGAAAGGAATAAGTGACTTAGAACTCAAGAACAACACTTACTGTACCCTTTCACAAGAACAATTTGGTTTTCCTCCTCAGTGTAGATACGTCTCCTTGATTGAATAGTAATGGTAGAGCACTTTTCCTTAGCTTTGCCTTTTTTTGTTGGAAATTATTTTTTCTTCCTTTTTATGATCTTTCTTTTTGTTTTTGCACTCCTTTGTTTGTTGTAGGAGTTTTGATTTCCTTTTTGACTTCTTTTTCTTTTGTTTTTGTTGTTTCACGCCAATGACACTTATGTTTTCAATCCAACTATGCTCTGAATACCACTTGATATAGGCTAATCTACATTCTCCAATGGAAGTGAATATATAGCCTTACTGTTCTCTCGATCTAGGAATGACAAGTTGTAATGCCCTTGAATTATAAGTATAGCTACAAAAAAGATGATAAAGAGATAATATTAGTAATGGTATAAGAAATGGATAAGTAAAATAAGTAATGGAATAATATAAGAAAAGAGAAGGCTGAGGAAATATAGATGATAATGTTGGTGGTCTTCAATGGGAGATGATTGATGGTGTTGATGTTGAATGGTTAATGGAAATGATAGTCTATCTCAAACACGCCAAAGAAGAAGCTATGCTAGAGACCACAACCCAGGTATTCACAAACTTGCTTGAGGGATGGTAATGGTGTCTTCAACCCACTAGATATAAAATATAGGAATTATAAGAATCAAGGTGAAGGAATGACGCCACAAGTATAGAAATAAACTTGCTTAATCGATGAAGTTCTCAAAGAACTTTTAAGAGAGATTTAACTCACAAGAAGTTGTCTATATTATGAGATGAAATGAGTACAAATGAAAGCAAGCCTCTCAATTTATAGAAAATGAGAGGGTTTGGCCGAATAGATACCTAGTGATTCGGTAAGTACATAATCCTTAATGAAAGTACATAATGATTTAATTGAAAGAAAGAGTCTCTTGGCATGGTGATAGTTCGACTATCCCTTCAAAAAAAAAAAGCCATGTTGGCTTGGCTAGGATGAAGATACATCTCCCTTAGCCGAATGGTGACATGCTTGTTCATCTTGGCACTAAAGTCATCTTCCTTGGCCAAATAATGTTGTGTTAGTTTATCTTGGTGCCAAAGTCTTAATGTGCAAAACATGTGGGTGGTGGACAAATAGGCCTCTAATTGATGTAATCTCCTCACCAATGTGCACCTTGATGAAAGGGTATCTTCATGGATATCAATATTAATGAAAGGTCACAATTGATAGAAGGTAACATTTCATGTTTGAGCTAGTTCTAGAGTGAATGAGCTTGAGATGAGCTGGCCATAGGTGATTTGAAACATGATGAATGTTATGGAAGCTACTTGTGGAAAGGTACCTTTTGGAATATAAACTATTTGTGAAAAGGTACGATTTCACAAAAATTGACTTAGGATATATTTGAAGTGTCATGAGTGGTGATGATGACGGTGCAGCTCCCTAGCTGAATTGAAGTCATCTTATAGCTCAAATCTTTAGCTCAATCCAGTAAGTTTCCTTGTTGTTGCTTTCACCATTATCTCCAAAATAGCTCCCAAGTTGTGACTGAATGTAACTACACTCAAAACATAAACAATAAGTTATGTATGTGAACTATATTAATGTGTATATGTTAAATATGTGTACTATAGGTTGTTTTACTAATCAACATGTAATATATTGCATAACTTATTATCTAATGGTTCTTCCTCATTAAAGGATTTAAAAGCATATATGCACTTATGAGAAAGTACATCCCTGAATTGTTTTACCTTTGCACGAGTGATAGGTCATTTAGGCATGACTTCAGGATCCATTGGCGTGGTTATTATCACATCATTCTCACTGTCAATGTTCCTTCATAGTACCTTCACTAAATGAATCCTCTTGTTCCTTAACTCATTTACATCCCTTCCTAGGATTCTGACTGCTCCTCTGTATAGGTCATGTTTGTGCTCATTTAAGATAATCTCAAGATAGTTATTAATCGACAAAAGTCTTGCGCAGACTTGAAAAGGAAAGAGATTGAATACCAGGAAGGTTATAAAGAAATATTAAAATTATCACCTTGGAAAAAAGTATTGTGGTTTGAACACAAAGGAAAGTTGAGTACAATATTTATTCGACTTTATAAGATTATATTAAAAAAAGTTGAATCAATGACTTATCACCTTTAATTGCGTCAAAAAATGGACAAGATCCATAATGTTTTTCATGTGTCGATGCTTAGGAAGTATCAATCAGATTCTTAGCATATTATCACCCTGGAGGAAATAGAGATTTGGCCAGATTTGAGTTATAAAAAAAACTAGTACTTATTAAAGTTCGACAAAGAAATCAAAGCATGAAAAAGTTACACCCTTGTCTATTTACATCAGGTACATATTGAAAATTCGATGACGAATTTTCTTAAGGGAGAAGAACTGTAATACCCCAAAATTTTGGTTATTGATCAAAATGTAAATTTTGAAACTTTGATGGCCAAAGTAGAAAATTGGGAAACGTTTAGAGACCTAAGTTGTAATTATCTCAAAAATGATTATTCCATAAATGGATATTTTACTCTTGAAAATGGGGTTTTATTGAAATCAGATTCTTGATCTAGAAATTGTGTTAAAAACTATAAAGTGTTAAAGTCCGGTAAAAATTCGGTAAATCGGATCGAATAGAAATTTTTAGGAAAATTTGAAGGATGATAAATTAAGCTTATAAATATTATTTTCATATTTTAAAATGATGGAAAATAATATGAAACATTTGATTTGAGAATTTATTCCCATGATTAATTTGGATTGTTGGATTTAAATGGCAAGATTGCAATTTTTGGAAAATTTCTTGGGCAAAGTTGTAAAGGGAAAATATTTTGTCCATCTTTGACTTTGGAAGATGATAAGGTTTATGTGGCTTGATATTATTGTGAATATCAAGTTTCATTAATGACATAATGGACATTTCTCATTAAATGAATATTTTATTCATTTAAGATTCAATAAAGGTTAAATTAACATGATATTCATTAGAAATTTCATGAAAACTTAGCCATTTTCAGCCAACATTTCGTGCTTTCAATGAACAAGGTAAGAGAATTTTATTTCATTTTTGAGCAATTTCCTTTGGATTTTGGAGCATGCAATGAAATAGAAAATTGTTATATTCGAAAAACACTATCATTTGGTACCATTTTTGTTTGCTAATTTGGTTTGTGTTCAAAGATACCAAATTTTAGGGTTTATGTTCACATTAGGGTTTATGGAATTGATGAAATATTTTTATGTTATTGAGGTTGTAGAATCATTTCCAAACATGATTGATGATTAAAATCACTTGTACATGATCAAATGAACATATGAAGTTTCGACCTAACTCTAATATTTGGAGAAAGATGTGTCTTGATGAATTTAAGTTAGATTTTAATTGTATAGATTTTATAAGGTTGAATCGAAGGTGATTTCATGTTTGAATCAAATCAAAATCAAGTAAAATCATGAAAACCCTAATTTTGAACATACAAAGCATTCAACCTTGACAATAGAGGATGAGAAAAATTATGGAAAATTATGTAGGGGATAGAAAGTATGTAGGAAGTATTCTACAAGCCTTAGAAATTTTTTTTGGGACCATTATGTTATTTTTGAAAAGTTAGGAGACCAAATAAATAATTTTAGAAAACTTGTGGATTGTTATGTAATTGTTCAATATTTTATGTACTATATTGGAAATTAATGTTTGAGTGTTGAAATTGAATTTAGGATGTGAAATTGGATTATTTTGGAAAACTTGTAAAAGTTGAGGTTTAAAAAAATATGGAAAGGTTAGGAGCTAAGTCAAATTGTTATTTGTAGTTATAAAAGGAACTTGAATGGTCAATTAGAAGTATTAAGGTCAAAATTTATGTTGTGAGATGGAAATTGTATTGAATAAGAATCGAAAAATTTGTTAGGAATTTATTTTCCAAAGTATGCCTATGTTAGTAAGATTCTAACATTTGGTTTGAATTTATATATGTTTGGTAATGATGTTAATTTAGATATTGAGTGCTTGAAAGCAAGAATGTTATTATAGCTAAGGATAAGCTTAAGGATGGAATGGGAAATTCTAGGGAAGGTTGCAAGCTAAGGACAGTAGGTGAGTGCAAATTTAATTTGTACTTAAGTTATCAAACAAACATTGGCTTACGACGAGCCATTGATGGAGTTACTATGGTAAAGACTGAATCGTAAAATGTTATTGATTTGTGATGCATACATATATGTGTATTTGGTGAGCTAATAGAATTAGTGAAAAAGTTGAAAATGCAAATTGGTGAAATCTGCTTACAATTTATGTTCTGGACAGTAAGTTTAGAAAATAAATATAAATTATACAAAAATTATTAGAGGATTACTTTATATTGAAAGATTATTATACCAGTATAGTTACACTTAGAACAAACATAAACAAATTATGAGGTGTATATAAAAAGATATGAATTTTTAACCAAGGATATGTCAGAAAATAGGGCATCAGATTATGCTCAAAATAGATTTTGTTGGTCAACTTTGATAATTTATCATAATTTGTACAAATTGAAATAGAAGGATTTCCTTATATGGATAGATTTGTATTTGCGTGTAGTTTCCATTGATATAAACAGAATAATTTTTAAAGGTTTATATTAACACAAAATAATATTTCTTTAAAGGTAGTGCAAATTGCCAGAATATGAAATTATGACCAATTTTGGGATTTAACCGAATTAGAAGCAAATGATCAAGTTAAATCTTAGTGAGGGTTATATTTTGAATTGTATATAAAGTTTCAAAGTGAGTGCAATACATGCATTATATAGTACATAGATAAGTCATACATTATCAGGAAGACTTGCGATGAGTCTACCTTGTTTGTATGAACATGATATTTTGCCATTTATCATAAAATTGACATGACCTTGATATATCAAAGTGTGAAATTATAAGGCATTGATTATTGATAAATATGATATTTTGCTATGATATTTCGGGCATGAACTGCCCCAATGTTAGTCATATTGATATACGATGCCATGGATGAAATAAATTATACTATATGCTCAAGTAAATCGTTGAAGGATAGGGTATAGTTGGCATTCCATACAGTATATAATCTGTTGGTTTATATTAGCACTAGTGTGTAATGACACTAGGTGCTGGTGGTGGGCACAACCTTATATGTCATATCCAGATTAGCATGTGTAATGACACTAGGTGCATGTATTTAACTCGAATACCCAGGGTCCTCAGGGTTTAAATCGGGCTATGGGTTATTGGTTAATAAATGATAAATAAGCAAATAAGCTTACGAGCTTATGGGATAAATGGCAAGTATATTGGTAAGAAACTTTATATCCGATTATATCATGTTAATTTATGGTAACATGGTTTGAATGTAGGTAAAGTGATCACACTGCTTTGAATATTATTACTCATTTATATTTATATGTTGCATTGCTTTGAATATTAATATGCTTACCTCACTAAGTGTATACTTAGTGTGTGATGATTTTCACGTGTAGGAAAAAGGAGGAAAAGGAGTAAGGAGCTGATCTTGGCATTAATCATCAAAGAAATATTTACAGGTAACAATGATGACATCCTACTGTGTTCTAAAAGTTCTAGCTGGCATGTATACGAGAATGAAATGTATACAATTTCTTAATATAGTTAGCATTAAATATAATTAATAGTATGAATAAATATTATGATATTAAACTATGCTAAAAAATTAGTTTGGGTTTTAAATCAAACGTGTTAGATAATATTATTTCTTTTATGAAACATAACATAATTGTCCATTACTACTTGAAACTTGTTTTGAATTGGTAGCCAAAAATGTTATGTTATGATTTTTCTTTGAATAATTATTTTATAATAATTTTTTAAGTTATGAAACTAGTGATGTTTGAATGAAACCAAAATTTTACTCAGTTAAATTCTAAAGAAATGTTTTGAATTATGATGTGACATTTGTAACTATTATTGATTCGCGTATACGGGTTATGAGTGTTACATAATATGTTATGTGGTTTATTATACATACATATATGTGCATTTGGTGAGCTAATAGAATTATTGACAATCTTAAAGTGGAAATTGGTGAAGTCTGCTTAGAAATTTTATTCTGGACAATAAGTTTAGAAAATCACCATAAATTCTACAAAAAATGACTAGAGGTTTATTTTTATACATTTGAATTTTTATACCAGTCTAATTTTGTTTATAACAAACATAAACTATTTTTTAGATATATACAAAAAGATATAAAGTTTTAACCAATGATAGCTCAGAAAACTAGGCAGTAGATTTTGCTCAAAACAAATTATGTCATTCAAATTTGAAAATTTACAAATTGAACTTGAAGGAGTGTGTTATATGTATTGATTTGTATTTGAGTCTAACTTTGAGTGGAATCGTAATAATTTTTTTAGTGTGTATATTAATATAGAATAATATTTCTTTGAAGGTAGTGCAAACTACAGGATATGAAATTATGATAAATTTTGGGATTTATCAAAATTGGAAACAAAATATCAAGTTAAATCTTAGTGAGGCTTATATTTTGAATTGTATTTAATGTCAAAATGAGTGTATTGCATGCATAAATTTATACAGGGATGTTTTATACATCATCGGGTAGGACTTTCAATAAGTCTACCTTAGTTTATGTTGGCATGATATTTATGTCATTTATCATATATTTTTCATATTCTAAATATGTCAAATGTTGAATATAAAAATACATTGATCATTGGTTATTATATATGATGTTTATCATGCATATATATGATGTTATTTTGGGTATGAACTGCTCAATGCTAAATTTTATTGATATATATTGTCATGGATGAATTAAATAAAGACTATATGCTCAATTATGTTATTGAGGGTCGATGATGTTGATGGCATGCCATAGAGTCTAGTAGTTGTATATTGGGTAAGCAATTCGGTGCAAAGGATTGGCGTAGCCTTATGCGTAAGCACTTCGGTGCAAAGGATTGATGCAGCCTTATGCATAAGCACTTTGGTAAAGAAAGGGTTAACGCAACCTTATGCATAAGCACTTCGATGCGACTCAAATACCGGGTCCTCATAGGTTTACGTTTGGGCTATGGTTTATTGATTGATAGATGATAAACATGCAAATAAGCTTATGAGTTTATGGAATAAATGGGAAGTATATTGGTAAGAAACTTTATATCGGTTTATATCATGTTAATATATGGTAACATGGTTGGAATACATTAAAGTGATCATATTGCATTGAATATTGTTATTCATTTAAATTTATGAGTTATATTGCTTTAAATATTTATATGATTGCCTCATTAAGTGTATACTTAGCATGTAATGATTTTCATGCCTAGGTAAAAGAAAACAAAAGGAGTATGGGGTTAAACTTTGCATCAATCACCCAAGAACTTCTTATTACTACCTGAGATTGGATTTGAATTAGAGATTGAAATATTATATTTTGATTTCTTTCTGATCACTTATTTTATAATAGAAGAAACGATATTTTACTTAGTATTTTTTATACCGCGTGTACATTCCTAGATGGTGTTTGAAATTATCTACATAATATGATAAACCTTGTTTTTGTGTCAGAAAGTGTTTGCATGCCACTAGGAGGTCATTGTTACTGAACTGGTGTTTGTAAGGTTCGATTGATGTCGCTCCTTACTAATGAAAGTGAAAAAGTGTAGTATATGTATAAGATGTGTATAAATTGAGGGTTTGAACTAAGTGACCAAGCAGGAGGTTTAAGAATAAGCTATTAGAACAATTATCTTGTTTAGTTTAAAAAGTGATAACACATAAACACAATAGAAAGTATCAATGTAAGTTTAAAAAAACCCTCGTTCATGCATATATACAATATTGATTAAAAAAATGAAACATTTTGATAAAATTGATCCTAAATGTTATGTGTGCGACCAACCCTTTAGGCCAGAGTGCGAGGGTGAATCGTATTTATAGACAGTAATTGTATGGTAAGGATTCAAACTGTTGATTTATAATAAACTTGATAGAATTACATTTCGAAGGTAATTTTTGGAATGGATTGATTACCCCTACCATGTTACAATGAATTATAGCTTAAAGTGATTGAATTTTAAAGAACTTGAAAAGTTTCAAGATATTCGTGGTAGGAAAAAAGGAGTAAATTTGTTTTCTAATGTAATTTTTGCATCAATTGCTATAAAGTTATTACAACTAGGTCGTCAAGCCTTCCCAGTAATGAATGGGAATACTAAGTGTGTCTTCTGGGAGCATTAATATTGTTTGTGAAAATGAAAGATGAGTCTATGCAATTATGAATGGATTATCGTTGGTTACAATTAGGTAACAGTGAAGAATAAGTGTTTTTCTAGGGTTAATGATCTTTTGGTCAGTTAAAAGCTATATTGATGTATTCCAATATCGATCTCTGATTTGGATAATATTGAAGATATTCCTAAGATAATTTTCATGTTTCAATATGGACACTATGAGTTGTGGTAATGTCGTTTGGTTTAACGAATGTTCTTGGGACATTGATGGACTCGGCAAACTAAGTATTTTAGTTATACTTGGATAAATTGGTGGTAGTTTTCATTGATTTTATTGTGATATGTTATAAGGTCAGGGGAGAACACAATGCATGTCTTTGTATAGCTCTTCCAAGTAGTCATGAGAAAAATTGCATGCTAAGTTGACCCAGTGTAAATGTTGATTTTCTATAGATGTATTCCTTGACCATGTAGTCTTATATGAGGGAATAAGAATACATTTCAAGGAAGCACAAGCTATAGTCAAATGATAAAGTCCAAGTGGTGTTTATGAAATTCGAAGCTTCTTGGGACTTAATGGTGATTAATGAAGGTTTATGAAGAACTCTACAATGATAGTTTTCCCTCTGACAAAGGTATTGAGGAAGGACATTTTATTCATTTGGACTGTTAAGTGCCAAGAAAACTTTGAGATGTTAAAACGACTACTGACATAAGCTCCAAGGTCAGTATAATCTGAATCTGGAAAAGATTATGTGAATTATAGTAATGCGTCTTATAATGGTTCGAGATGCATGTTTGTACAAGAGGAAAAGTTTTGGTTTATGTTTCAAAGTATCTAAAGAATAATGAAGAAAAGTATCTGACTCATGATCTTGAGTTGGCAATAGTTTTTTTACTTTTTTGATATAACACCATTATATACATGGTGATGCTATATATCTATATGGATCTCAAAAGTCAAAAGTATGTGTTGACTCGAAGGAGTGAAAATAAAGGAAATGGATTGAATTCCTTAAAGAATGTTGAAATGCTTATCGACTGTAAATAGGAAAGGCTAATGTGGTGGTTGATTCAATAAAGTCGAAAGACATTTCTATTATGAGAGTTTTGGATATGGGATTTTCTTTATACAAATATGGTGTTTAGATTGTAGAATTAAATTTAAAGCCTATGTTGCTAGATCGAATAAAGGATATTCAGAGAAAAGATGAAAATTGTCAGGCTTGTCAAAAATAGAACAAGCAGAAAAAGGTGAAACTAAAGACTTTAAGGTTAAGTCGGATGGATGTTTATATTATAGAGGAAAGAGTTGATATTAGAAGCATGTATGAAAAGAGTTATCATTGAGCTTGTTTCTAAATGGTTGACATGTCAACGAGTTAAAGTAGAGCATCAAATGTCTTCTGGATTATTGTAATCAATTTTCATCCGTTAATGGGAATAAGAATGGGTTGCAGTGGAGCTTGTAACTGACAAAGATTATTTAAGATAATCTTATAATAGCAACCAATCCACAAAAGTTTTATTCGGATCCGAAAAGAAAAGAGATATTTTATTAAAGTAGTGGTAAATATTTCTTGAAGAATCGATCAGATCCTACTCATGTTATCATACAGGAAGATTTTAAGATGCAATCAGAATTTGAACTTATGGAAACAACACTTATTAAAGTACTTAGTGAAATCGAAGGTTGAAAAAGCTAATTGGGAAAAGAGAACAAGATGTGAAAAAACAATATCCTTGTCTATTTATATCATGTACATGTTGAAAATTTAAGGATGAATTTTCTTAATGTGGAAGAATTGTAATACCCCAAAATTTTTGTTAGTTTCCAAAATGTAAGTTTTGAAATTTAGTGGCCAAAGTATAAATTTTTGGAAAAGTTTAGGGATTAAAGTGTAATTTTACCAAAATGAATTTTTATTCCAAAAATGGATAATTTATTCTTGAGAATGGATTTTTATTGAAATCGGATTCCTGATTTGGAATTTATGTTTAAAACTGTAAATAGTTTAAGTTCGAAATAAATTTGGAAAATCAGATAGAATAGAAATTTTGGAAAATTTTGAAGGATCGTAATTTAAAATATTATTTCCAAATTATAAAATGATGGGAAATAATATGGACTATTGGATTTGAGAACTTATTTCAATGTTTAATTTGGATCGTTGATCAAAGTGGCAAGATTGCAATTTTTTGGAAATTTGATTGGTTATATTGGTTAAGATATTTTGTTCGTCTTTGACTTTGGAAATATGATAAGGTTATGTGGCTTGGTATTATTGTAAACATCAAGTTTTATTAATGGTAAAATGGTCATTTCAAATTAAATGGAGTTTTAATTCATTTAAGCTTAATATAAGGTTAATTAACATGAGATTCATTATAAATTTCGTGAAAACTTAGCCATTTTCAGCCCCTTGGCCGTGCACCCATATCAAGGTAAGAGAAAATTTATTTCTCATTTTTGAGCAATTTCCTTTGGATTTTTAATCATGTCATGAATTGAAAATTGTTCTATTCGAAAAATGTTGTCATTTGGTACCATTATTGCTTGCTAATTTGGTTTGTGTTCAAAGATCCCAAATTCTAGGGTTTATGTTCACCTTAGGTTTTATGGAATTGATGAAGGATTTTGATGTTTTCAAGGTTATAGAATCAATTTAAGCATGATTTATGATTAAAATCAACTATACATTCATATATAAGCTATTGGTAATTTTGGCATAAATGTAATATTGGAGGAAGATTATGTTATGATGAAATTTGATTAGGGATTTAATGGTAGAGTTTGTATAAGGTTGAATCGAGTTTGATTTCTTGCTTGAATCGAATCGAAATCGGATAGAATCATGAAAACCTAGTCTTGAGTATATAAACCATTCGGCCTCATCCTTGAAGGGTGGGTTAAATTTTGCAAAAAATATGTAAGGGCTGGAAATGATGTAGGAAGTATTCCAAAACCTTATAAAAAATTTGGAGACCATTTTGTAATTTATGAAAACTTAGGAGACCAAATCAGTAATTTTAAAAAAGTTTTGGATTGTTTTGTAGTTTTTCAATAATTGATGTATTATGCTGGAAATTAATGTTTGAATGTTGAAATTGAAGTTAGAATATGAAATTAGATTATTTTGGGAAGTTGGTAATAGTTAAGGCTTAAATTACAAATATGGAAAAGTTGGAAGCTTAAGTGAAAATGTTATGTGAAATTTGGCTTCAATGAAATTTGAATGGTTAATTGGAAGTGTTAAGGTCAACATTTATGTTGTGACATGGAAATAGTATCGAATGTGCATCAAAAGATTTTTATGATTTTATTTTCTAATGTGTGCCTATGTTAGTAAGATTCTAACATGTGGTTTGAATTTGTATATGTTTTGTAATGGTGCTCATTTATATTGTGTTCTTGAAATCAAGATTAAAAATTGTTAAAGTTAAAGAGAAGATTAAGGATGAAATGTTAATCTTTAAGGAAGGTTTTCAAGATAAGGACACCAGATGAGTGAAAATTTAATTTGTACTTATGTTGTCGAACAAACATTGGCTTGCGACGAGCCAGTGATAGAGTTACTATGGTAAGGAGTGACTCCTAAGATGTTATGTGATTTGTGATGCATGCATATACGTGCATTTTTTAACTAATAGAATTAGTGACAAGCTGAAAGCTCAAATTAGTGAAGTATGCTTAGAAATTTTGTTCTAGACAGTAATTTTGAAAATCACCATAAATTCTAAAAAAATGATTAGAGGATGATTTTTATACCGTTGGATTTTTATGTCAATCTAGTTTTATTTAGACCAAACCAAAACTAATTTTTAGGTATATTCAAAAAGATATAAATTTTTAGCATAAGATATGTCGGAAAACGGGGCAGCAAATTCTTCTCAAAATAGATTATGTCGGTCAACTTTGAAAATCCACCATAAATTATACAAATTGAACTGTAAGAAGTGCCTTATATGGATAGATTCATATTTTAGTCTTATTTCCATTGGTATAAATGGAATAATATTTTATTTGTATATTAATATAGAATAATATTTCTTTGAAGGTAATATAAACTGCTAGGATATGAAATTATGATAAATTTTGGGATTTACCCAAATTTGATACAAAAGGTAAAGTTAAAGCTTAGTGAGACTTATATTTTGAATTGTATATAATGTCAAAATAAGTCCAATGCATATATAAAATTATACATAGATTTTTTATACATCATCGGGTATAACTTTCGATGAATCTACCTTAACCTCTATCTGTTCTAGGGTATGATGTGAGAATGATCAGATCGATGTCTTTTAAGAATAGACGTATAGAACACATTGTGAATGCGCTCAAACTCTGGTTGTAAAGCTAACTGGTAAGCCACTAGTATAACCCTGTCGAGTACCTCATAAGGTCCTATAAAGGGCGGAGTCAACTTTCCTTTGCTCCCAAAGAAGAACATTTTCCCTTATTGAGCTCTGTCCAACAAATCGGAGTCCTACACTTACGCCCATACAAGGCCTCATACGAAACCATTTTAATACTCGACTGGAAGTTGTTGTTATAGGAAAATTCCACTAACGAAAAGTGGTACTCCCTACTACCTTATATATCTATAATGGTACACAGGAGCATGTTCTCAAAGATTTGGATAACTTGCTCTGACGGACCATCTGTATGAGGATGAAATAATGTGCTGAAGTGTAGCTTGGTTCCTAAGGATTTATGGAGGGCTTCCTAGAAGTGAAAAGTGAATCGAGGGTCTCTTTCTGATATGATGGAATTCGGTACACCGTGTAGGCTCACTATCTCACGGATGTACAACTGGGCTAACCTCTCTAAGGTATAGTCCTTCCTAACTGTAAGAAAGTGAGTTGATTTGGTTAGACGGTCTACTATAACCCAAAGTGCTTCATGTCTTTTTCTAGTCATTGGTAAACTGGTCACAAAGTCAATGGTTAGCCTATCTCATTTCTATTGATGAATTTGAATGGGATGAAGAAAACCTGAGGGAACTTAGTGATCCCCTTTAACCTGCTGACACACTAGGCATCTAGCGACAAACTGATACTTTCCTATTCATGCCTGACCAAAAAAACAATCGCTGAAGCTCCTGGTACATCTTATTACTACTTGGGTGCACTAAGAGGGGACTACAATGCACCTTATGTAGAATCTTACTACGTAACTTAGCATCTGTGGGTATGTATAATCGACCCCTGTAGTACAACATGCCTTCATCGTGAAGCTCGAATCTTGGGGCCTCGCCCTGGTAAACTTGTTCAACCTAAATCATTAATTGGTCATCTGAACTCTATAGTCGCTTGACTTCATCTACCAACTCTGGCTCAACTTGTAACTCAGCTATCAATCCACCATCCTTAGATAAACTCAATCATTCTAGAAGAGCTTAGAAATATGATATTGACTTTCTGCTCAAAGCGTCTTCTACGAAATTGGTCTACCCTAAGTGATAATCTATCACACAGTCGTAGTCCTTAAGCAACTTGACCCATCTACGCTGTCTGATGTAAACTCCTTTTCAGTGAGAATTACTTGACGGTTTTGTTATCAGGGAAGATGTGACACTTCTCCCCCAAAAAGATAAGGTTGCAAAATTTGCAAGGCGAACGCAACTGCTGTTAACTCTAAGTCAAAGGAGGGATAGTTACGCTCATGAGGTTTAAGTTGCCAGGATGTGTAAGAAACAACTATACCCTTTTACGTCAACACACATCTAAGTCCATTCAACGAAACATCACTGAAAACTATGAAGTCCTTACCCGACTCTGGTTGTGTCAATGCTGGGGCTTGGGTCAAAATGACCTTCAACTGTTCGAGCTCTCTTGTTGGTTCTCATTCCAAATGAAGAGGACTCCTTTCTGATGTAGTTTGGTTAATGAGGCAGAAATCATCGAGAAACCCTTAACGAAATTATGGTAGTACATGGCTTATCCAAGGAAACTGTACACCTCTGACACATTCTTTTATAGCTTCCACTCTACTATAGTCTGAATTTTATGGGGGTTGACTTGGATCTTATCAGTTGACATGACATGACCTAATAAGGAAACCTGTTATAGCAAAAATTCACATTTCCTAAACTTGGCCTACAACTATCTCTCTTTAAGGTTCTGCAAGATAATACGGAGATGTTGATCATGCTCCTCTTCTAATCGGGAGTACACTAGAATGTCTTATATAAACACCACCATAAACTGATTTGAGTATGCGTGGAATACTCGATTCATTAGGTATATGAATATCGCTTGAGTATTGGTTAGTCCAAATAACATCACCAAGAACTCATAATGACCGTACCTCATTATGAAACTGTTTTGGCCAAAACATCATCCTTGACTTTCAACTGATAATAGCCTAACTGTAAATCAATCTTGGAGAAGATGCAAGCTCCTCTCATGTGGTCAAAGAGGTCATCTATCCTAGGGAGTGGGTAAAAATTCTTAATGGATAACCTATTCAACTGCTTGTAGTTGATGCACAACCTTATCAACCTATCATTCTTCATAACGAACAAGATCACTGCTTCCAATGAGATTTGCTTAGTCGAATGAAGCTCTTCTTTAGCAACTTCTTAATTTGAGCCTTTAACTTCCTTAGCTCTATTGTTTCCATGTGATAGGAGCAATGGACACCGGATCCGAATTTGACATAACCTCAATGCCAAACTTCAATTGTCATTCTGGTGGCAAACTCAACAATTCTTCTGGAAACACATCGAGAAAATATCGCACTATTGGGATATCCCCGAGTGTTTGAATTGAGATTCGGGTGTCGACTACATGTGCCAAGAAGGTCTTATAACCACGATTGATCATCCTTAGAGCTTTCATAACTGACATTATCCTCAGCAGAATGGTTTCTCACTGGTCATCACTAACTTGGTTCCATCAATAGTTTTGAGTTTAAGTCACATGGCTTTGTAGCTCAAACTGGCATCATGCTTTGAAAACTAGTCTATCCCCAAAATCTTGTTAAACTCTCTAAAGGGTATCTCTATTAAATCTATTGGGAATATCTGGTCCTAAATTCTCACTGGGCATCTTCTGAAAAATATCAATACTGCAAGAACAATATAGATATTATGCATATGGTATCGATGTAGTATCCATGCTAATAGCTTAAAAATACACAAAAGTACCAATACTACTCATAGCAATGTCAATACTCCTTGAGCTTTATAAATTTCAACAAGCTATTTTGATACTAATATTATGTTAGTATCTATACTAGTATAAATACTCGAAATGGGAGTATCAATACTCCCCTTATGTTTTTAATTTTGTCGAAATCTAGTATGTCATCTTGGTATCGATACTCTGCCAGTATTGATACTATTTATAAAAGTAGTACCAATACTCCTTTTACAAATTCCAATACTCTCTTTCCCCAATGACTAATTTTTATTTTATTTTATGTAGGTAGTACAGATACTCCAAGCACGAGTACTGGTACTCAAGGCATCAGGACAACATTTATTGTTGGAAATTTCTTCGAACGACTCTATTAATTTCCAAAACTACCTAAATGGCTAGAATTGAATGAAGAGGAATAAAAAAAATTTTAAGTTATATGTGAAGTTAAGAGATCCAAGAGAAAGATAAAGCAAGCACATAGAGTCAAAAATTCAATTCAATATTCTCAATATTCTTTTTCCTTTCAAGAACCACTTGTGAACTTCTTTGTTTCGTTTTTTCAAGTGATCTATTTGTCCTTAATTGTGCAAAAACATTCCTTGTAAGGGATATTTTTCAATGTTTGTTATTTTTAATTTGTTCTTTGGAATGGTTGTACACTTGAGACTTTGGGGTATAAGTCTAAATGTTTTGTAAGCTTACACCTTGTCCTAGAAGGTTTAAACAAATTAGTGAATTAGTTCAAATTCTTAGTGTGAAAGCTAAGGTAATGGATGTCGATTTCATTAAAGAAGTTGAACCACTCTAAAATTTCTTGTGTTAGAATTTTAATTTTCTTGTAAAAAGCTTTCATCAATCATTTTTTTGTTAGTTCACCCCTCTTGGCCATTTCATTAGTTTGATTGACTCAACAATTTGTATCAAAGGTAGAATTATTTGAAGGTTTAACCACTTCTTGAGAAGATCCAAGAAGAGTTCAATCGTCATTCAAGTCGTTAATGGCATTATAACACCCTAATCTGATTTGTCCTAAAATCTGGAGGATTAGAATATTACATAGAACCACCGAAGTGGCTCGTCATTTTTTGAAAACATTTAACACATCCATAATTAAAAACGTCATAATCAAAAAATATATAAGAGTTTGGAAAATTGGGAGCTACCATGAGTATATCTCAAAAATACATAAATTTAAATAGAGTTTATGACTCAAATATTACAAAATTTTATGACAGGACATGGCCACTACAATACTCGAGATGTACTCTAATAATCGATCAAGTATGGAAATCTACAATTCAACAATGAGCTCCTCGAATTGGCACTTAAGAACTTGCACACAAAAACACATTTCGAACACTGAGCTTACGAGCTAAGTGCCACACAAATAAAACAGCTATACTACACGCATTCAACAAATGAGCATGTTACTAGTACAATCATGAACAGGGGAGTACCTTCAACACACACAAAAAGCATCATGGTGTAGCTTGGGGTCACCATAGCATCACATAACTCACACCCTTATTTACTGACTAGAGGTACCTTGAGCGAGGTATGGATCACATAGCATTAGAAACCCACTAGTACTCCAGGTTAGGTCCGGGTTAGATATTATGGGTACCTTGCTAGGCTAGTTTATGCCTCAAGAGTCATGTAACATTAGCTCAAAATTTAACTAGTGTTTTAAGTGCCCATGCACTAGATTAGATATATCTTAATAATTCCATATTCTACTAGACGATAGTCATACACAAATGACTCGACTGTCCTCATTGTTTCCCAAGTATCTACGAAGATATAAGATTATAGAATCTTACCTCATAATTATCTTTTGTTATCACACAATTATTTACGTTCTCACTTACAAGTTGTTACTAAGAGTTCTCAATTTCTCTCTCTTCCCTAGGTCCCTTGACTAAACAAGACTTATCACACTTGTTATCACTATATTACCGATACTAATCCGTACAATATTGATACTGATTTCTACTATGGTATCATACTACCCCGAGTATCAGTACAATTTTGGCTTTTTTGGAATTTCAATTATTCTTGGTATCAATACCCATACCTTGAGTATCGATACCACACCCTGCAGTACTGGTATTTCCCTGAGTATCGGTACTATTATGCTTTTATGGAATTTGCAAAGGTTCCCTAGTATCAATACCCCTACTTAGGGTATTAGTATAGTATAGGGTACTAGTACCAATTTAGCTTACTAGAATCCAAATTTACTAAGCCGCAAGTATAGATACCCCAAGAAGAGAGTATCGATACCACTATATAAAATCTTCTAATTTTTGCCTTTTTAAACGAATAATATCAGTATTGTTCTTAAATTATTGATACCCTAAACATAAAAAACCATGTTTTTTCACAAGTGAAACTTTCCAAATCACTCTTAACACCCTTCTAAGGTCCCTAAATGTTATTTAAATTTTATATAGGGTATAGGATTATAAAAGGTATTTTCTTTATACATGGATAATATCAAATACTTATTTTCATGCCAAGAAACCAGATGCACCCACATACTTTATAAACACACACAACCAACCATACTACACATGTTGATCTACAAGCAATATAGAAGTCTTAGAATTGTGTTACTCATAACTAGCAGCTGGAGAATCAACCCCAAGCACCAGCTTTTTCTTTATTTGCTTTTTGGAGCCTTCACCCATCTCCCTCAATAACAAAATTTAAAAAAAAATTATCAACTCATCTAAAAGATTAAGAGGGATAAGAATGTTATTTTTAAGGGATAAAAATGGATTATGGCCTCTCAAAGGCTCTAGAATTTAAAACTCATCTAAAACCCCCACTTGGCCACCATGGTTAGACCTTCATAAAGTAAGCTTGGAAAAAAGCTCTAGAGATACTGATTACCTTCATATTCTCTTCAACTTGAGACTAGAAAATACAACCAACAAAGATGACTCGTTTTCTCAACTCAGTAAGGAAAAAAGAAGAAGTTATTGAATGGGGGAAGAAGACAATAGTAGGACAAAATAAGGAACACCCATAACTTTTTCCTTATTTCTTCGCCATGTGACCTCACCACAAATTAATGTTTTGCCTTTGAAACTCTTTAGGGGTTATCTACAGATTTAGTCTTTCTTCATTTAACCTATAATAAAAAGTATCCTTTTATCTAAAGTTAGGCTAAATCCAAGCCCTATTCAACTATTACTTGGATCAAGGTTTCTAATAAGACTATTGTGTTTATCCAAAACCCTCTCAGGTTAGACCAAAACTATAACTTGGAAATCAAAGTGTAACAACTTTCCCCTCTAAAAAGAAATTTCATCTACAGAATTTACTTCAGTAGAACAAATATAGATACCAGAGTTGCATATCTTCCTCGGTCTCCCAAATTGCCTCATCGACACCATGATTCTTATATAGGACCTTTACTAGTGGAATCCACTTTTTCCTCAACTCCTTGACCTCTCAATCGAATATCCTTATTAGTTCATATTCATAGGACATACATTGACTCACCTCAATATGCTCTAGAGGAATGATGTGCGAAGGGTCAAGACAATATCTCCTAACAATCGATAAGTGGAACACATTTTGAACGTACTTCAACTCTGGCAGCAAGGCTAAATGATCATCCATTAGTCTATCCCTCTCAAGAATTTCATAAGGTCTATTGAAACACAGGGTCAGCTTCCGTTTGCCCCTGAACCTAAGCATTCTCTTCCAAGGTGACACATTGAGGAAAACTTTATCACCTACCACCCACTCTAAATCCTTACGTTTCAAGTTTACGTATAACCTTTACCGATCAAAAGTTTTCCTCAAACAAACCTGAATTAGCATAACTTTCTTCTGGCCTCTCTGATCAAATTAAGACCTACCATTTTTCATTAGCTAAGCTCTATCCAGTACAAAGGTGTTCTACACTTTCATCTATACAAAGCTTTATAGGGGGTCATCCGATTACTCAACTGGTAGTTGTTGTTGTAGGTGAACTCTATCAATGGAAGATGATCTTTCCAGCTACCCTTGAGATCTATAACACAACACATGAATGTACAATCTAACTCACCTCTCTAATGTGAAATCTATTTGTACCAATAGTAATTGAGCGGGCTTGGTTAATCTGTCAACCACTACCCAAACGACATTGTGTTTTCATCTTATCATAGGTAACCCAGTAACAAAATCCATGGGCGCTCTGTCCCATTTCCACTGTGGAATCTGGATAGGTTGAAGCAACCCCAAAGGAATCTATTGTTATGTCATAACCTATTAATAGGATAGAAACCTGGACACGAATTTGATTATCTCTTTTTTCATGCTCAGCCACCATTGCAACTTTTGAAGGTCTTGGTACATCTTACTTTCATCAGGGTAGACCTAAAATAAACTATAGTACGCCTCACAAAGAATATTAACCTTCATCTGATCATATAACACACAACACAATTGGCCCTCAAAATACAATACATTTTCATATTTCAACTCAAATCCTAGTGCCTCATCTCGACAGACTTATTCAACCTTATCCTTCAAAAGCTTATAACTTCCTTTTAGTTCTTAAACTTCTTTAACAAAATCAAGTTCGATTCGTAATTTGGCCAACAATCCTTCATCCTTTGTTAAACGTAAGTGCGTGAACAAAGCTTAAAGTTTGGAAATTATCTTTCGACTCTAGGCATCTATTACTACATTTTCTTTACTTTGGTGGTAATCAATTACACATTCATAATCCTTCAATAATTTCATCCAACGAAGTGGCCTCGAGTTCAACTCTTTATAGGCAAGTAAGTACTTAAAGCTCTTGTGGTAGATGAAGTTATAGTATTTCTCTCCGAAAAGGGAATACCTTCAAATATTATAGAAAAATACCGCGACAACAAATTCCAAGTCATGAGTGGGGTAGTTACATTAATGATTTCTAAAATATTAGGATGCATAAGCAACCACACAATCCTCTTGCATTAAGACACAACCCAAACCATTCAATGAGACATCGTTGAATATAGCATAATTCTTACCAGACTCCGATTGAGTCAACATTGGAGCTTGAGTTAAGACCTACTTAAGCTTCTCAAAGTTCTAATGGTTCCTATCATCACAAATGAATAATAATCCCTTCTAAATCAACTTAGTTATCAGTGCGATAATAATCGAAAATGCTTTAATGAAATGGCGAGAGTATCCGGTAAACCCTAAAAAATGATGCATCTCAAATATGTTCCCCGGTAGTTCCCACTCAACCACAGCTTGAACTTTTTGAGTGTGAACTGAAATGCCATCAACGGCCACTACATGACATAAAATGATACTTATAAAAGCCAAAACTCACATTTGTTTAATATAACAAACAACTTGTGCTCCTTCAAAATCTAAAGCATGATGAGAAGGTGACAGTCGTGTTATTTGTTGGACCATGAGTACATTGAGAAGTAATCGATGAATACCAATACAAATTGATCTAAGAATTGTTTAAAGATCCTATTCATCAAATCCATAAATGCAACTAGTGCATTTGTGTGGCCGAATGGCATCACTAATAACTCATAATGGCCATAATGATTCCTAAATGTTGTCTTTGTTGTGTCAACCACTTTAATTGTTAGTTGATAGTACCCCAACCTTAAATCAGCCTTAGAAAACATGATGAATCCCTTGAACTGGTCAAATAAATCATCGATTCTAGGATATTAATATTAGTTCTTTGCGATCAAAT
The DNA here is from genome assembly GCF_006381635.1 of Hibiscus syriacus. NCBI lineage: Eukaryota > Viridiplantae > Streptophyta > Magnoliopsida > Malvales > Malvaceae > Hibiscus > Hibiscus syriacus. The sequence continues at coordinate 589,453 of NW_024062296.1, read as the reverse complement.
TATTCAATTGATGATAGTCATTGCACAACCTCATTGATTTGTTCATATTCTTTACAAACAACAATAGTGCTCCCTATGATGAGATGCTCGGTTGGATGAATCTTTGCTCCAACAATTCTTGAATCTGAAGTTTCAGGTCTTTTAGCTATGTTAATGACATTCGATAGGTAGTGATAGACATCAAAGCTTATCCTGGCATAACGTCGATGCCAAACTAGTTCTCTATTTGGTAGTAGCTTAGGAAATTCCTCTAGAAATACATTAAATAAGAACTAAAGAAGATATCAAAATTATTGCTAATAGATTTTCAGTTATATTAAATGGGCTTAAAAGATTTGGAGAGGTTGTCACAAATGAGAAGTTGGTTAGGAAGATAATCTATAGTTTTCCTAAATTGTGGTAATCCAAGAAGACCACCATAGTTGAAGCAAAGAACTTAAAGTTTCTTACATTATATGAGTTTATTGGGTATTTTCTTGCTCATGAGATAATGGTGAACGAAGAAGTAGAGAAAGAAAAGAAAAGAAAAATGAAAAGAATAATATTGGAAATGCTATCAAATCTATTAAAGATGCGATTAATTCAAATAAAGACAATGAATATGAAGAGATAATAATGTTTGCCAATTGATTTGAAAGATTGATGAGGTCTAATAGAAAAAAAAAGTTTCAAAGAAAGGAAGTATTCAAGAATGAATCCAAAGGGAAGAATCTCATTGTTTGTTATGAATGCATAAAGTCAGGGTGAAACGCCCCAGATCCCAAGCTAAACAAAGATGAGCCTTGATTTAATTCTTTACCTTGTGGGAAGTTTTTACCCAAATTGAAATAGATTTGGGCTTGAGTTAGACCCAATAGTTTATGAAAAGGGGATTTTTAATAGTTAACCAAAGCTTGAAGGACCAAGGGAGTAATTAGATGGCTTTTATTTTCAAAAGTTGAAAACCAATGAAGGATTGTGATATCACATCTGAACACCTTCATTCCTCTTCTTCGCCATCTTCTTTGTTCTTTTGTTCTCCTCCCAAACCACATCTTCATCCTTTAGAAATTTCAAGCAAAGGTGGAATCTTTAGCCTATTTTTAACATTTCCTATCAAACCAAGGTAAGAAACACATCACACTCATCATCAAAAAGCCTACTATTATAAGGTTTGGTGATGGTTACCACAAAAGGGTTTATGGGGGTTTAAGAGAAACTTGAGATTTAATCAATTATTAAGGAAGTTTAGGCCTTAAGAAGTGTTCCTAAACTTTTCTCACCTCCTAAATTCATTTAGTAACCATTACATTTGCTTCTTGTTTATGTGAGAGAAGTTAGAGAAAGCTCCAAGGCAAAAGGGAAGGAAAAGATTGTTCTTGGTTAAGACTTAGACATTCTTAACAGCTTATGATCGCCATGTAACTCACTTCTAACACAACTTTACCACATGTAGCTCACTAGGTGAGTTTTGATAGGTTGCATAAGCTTGAAGCATGTTCATGGTAGATTACATTTTTTTGGGTACTTTTAACATTTTTATGGATTATTTTGATACCAATTATCAAATAAAAGACTTAAATATCAGTTGAGAACCTCAATAGGGCTTGTGAGTTAGAAAATAGTATTTTTTTGCTAAAACAGGGTAATTCGTAGCAGGGGTATCGATATAGTAGGAGCAATATCAATAATGTTCATCATTAATGCACAAATTAGGCAATTTCTAAGGGGTAGTATCAATACTCATTCAAGGAGTATCGATACTAGGCCTTGGTTTCGATACTAATTAGGTTCGTATCGAGACCATTAGTATAGAATACACTTTTGGTATCGGTACTCACATATAGTATCGATACCAATGGAGTATCAATACTGGATAATTTTGAAAAACATCGAACCTAATTTTGGTATCGATACTCTTGCCAGTATCGCTATCCCAGCACCAGAGTATCGATACTCAACATAGATTATTAGTACTATCTTACCCAATTAGCTTATATCAGTCACGAAGTACCAATATAAATAGGTGGGTATCGATAACAAAGGTTTAACATCGATACTGAAGGGTCAGTATCGGTACCCACAAATAGTTTTAGAGAAATAATCCATAGATTAAGGGATCAAAATCAATGTACCCCAAATACACCAGAATAAAAACAAATAAGACTGCAAGTGAGAATAGTAATTAATAACATAACAATAAAAATAGTAACAACTAGGTTTACATAAATCTAGCCTTGCTTGACGCTCGAGAAATAATCATGACAATTGAATTCCTCTTTATTAGAATACGCCAATTAGTTGATATCCAAGTCAGTACTAAGGCACTTTTACAGTTGACTAGACGTAGAATCCTCAAGACTCAATGGAGTAAGTTGGTTGTGTATATGTTTCTGATTCAGAATTCAGATCTCACCCCCGAATACCAAGGTATTTTGGCATGCTATATAGGTGCGCGAGCTCCAAGATACAGAACCCTCAGTCGTACCATGATGCCAACCACAACTTAGTAGATTAGTACTTTCCATGATTTAGACCTGTTCCACTATCCAACTAATTTAGTGAATGCATGTAGTATAGTAAAGTTATCAGGGATGCACTAAGGTCATAAGCTTAGCGTTTGGAATATGTTTCCATGCGTAGACTCTCAGGATACCGTTCATAGAAAGTTATCATCACCAGACATTTTCGTGTAGCTGATCAGATCTGCAAATACTTTTAGAGTTTGTCTTTCGTCATTCTTAAAGGGCATGTTTTATTCATTCTTAAAGGGCATGTACTATTTGTGGACCTTTATGTATATTCAGTCGTAACTTTTGATTTGTACTCAATATTGTATTATTTTGGATATACTTGGAAGCTCTCCAAATTTGGGAAACTCAGATTATTACCATGTTTCATCTTACTTATTATGGATGGAATTAACAAGTGGTTTTCCAATTAGTATTAAAGAAAAAAAAATTTAGGTTACTATTTTGATAGTCTCGTGTGACATTGTAATCAATGGAACTTCGGGTTGAAGGATTAGAGTGTTATATTTAGTGGTATTAGAGAATCTAGGTTTAGTCATTCCTAGGACTTGTGGATTAGAATCAGTCAGCATTTGTTTAAGTACATGCCTATGGGGAGTCAAGAGTACTATAATAACTGGAATGACTATAATGACCCCTTTTTCTTTATAATTTCATACAAGACCTATGGTAGACGACTCATCTTATAGTGAGGATGGTAGAGACAAGATTCATATCTTACTACTTGCAGACATCAGTAAAGTGTTCATCCCATATATGTTTAAGTAGGAGGCACCAGTAGACGCGGGGTTAAGGAGGTGACTTTCATTGGGGATCTCAACTTCAAACATAGAAAAACAGCTATGTCTCTACCTAGTTCTACAGTTGTACCACCTCCCCTACCAATAGCCCTAGTTCAGTTAGTGACCGTACCCTATAAGTCCTCAATAGAACGACTTCACAAATATAAGACCATCAAATTCTTCTGTTCTGGGGATGACGATCCCATAACAATGGATTGGTGGCTTAGATAGATGCTCTACACCATCAGACAACTACATCCTACCCCAGAGGGTTAGTTCGAGTGCATTACCATCATGCTCAAGGTTGACATGATAGATTGGTGAGCCACGATCGAGATGGCATAGAGCCAGTGATACCGACATGAGAGAGGTTCTTCATAGAGTTCAAACAGAAGTACATCGGAGAGGCCCACACTAATGACCTGAGAGAGCAATTTGTACACTTGGGTTAGGGGGTTGTACAGTGATGGAGTATAAGTGTGAGTTTCTATTGCTAAGTAGAGACGCACTATAGTTGATCTCCATAGAGGTGCACCATTGTTATAGGTTCAAGAAAGACCTACACCTCGATATTTTGTCGCACCTAATAGCCGAAACACCTAAAGTTTTTGAAGAGTTATCCTGCCAGGTAAAGGCGATTAAGAGGTTCCTGAGTAGGAATACTAGATAGGTCAAGGAGTCTATAGGACATACCAAGAGATCCCCTAAATTAACGATGTCATATTATAATCTAACCAAGATGGCCAAAGATATTCAGGATTTGTCAATACCCCCGGGAGCACAGTCGAGGAAGATTGGACATAATGCGGATCGAGAAGGTATGTTCGTTTCCATGCTGACCATAGGTCTCACCCATCTTGTTTATCCTTAGCACGTTATGAGGTACCCATAGATATTGTAGTAGGAATTTAGGGTTGCTATAGTTGTAACTCCTTATATCACTTTGTTTGTGACTAACTGGGAGTTCAAAGTTCAGCACTCGTGGTGACTTATAGGTCAACATCATCGGTTTAGAGGGGTCAAGGCCAGCGAAGGGTGACAATAGTTTTTGGGTTGTAGAGCTGAGGGACTACTAGATCGGTGGCCGATGCAAAGCTGAGAGTGTCCTACAGACACTGTGTAGTGCAAGCCAGGGATGAGTGCAATGAAACATATGTTATATCAAGTACCTTTATAATCTTTTCCATTCCAATTACCGAATTAATAGACCCTGGTTCCACCAATTCCTATATTTGCTCTGACCTAGTGTAAGAAATAGAAATTCTAATAGAGGACCTAGAGGTAAGTGTCCGAGTATCAAGCCCTCTAGGTCTAAACATCATTGTGAACAAAATTTTCAAACGATTCCCAGTGGAAATTCAGGATCAGACCTTCCCAATAGATATGATGGAATTACCCTTTAGAGAGTTTGACATGATCTAGAAGATAGATTGGCCAATCAAGCATGGTACAAGTTTGAAGTCCAAAGCCAGATAGCTTAAGCTTAGAGTAATTGATGGGACCAAGTTAATAATCCACAGTAAAAAACCCATCCAGCTAAGGATAGTGTCAGCCATGAAAGCCCTAAGAATGATCGACTATGGTTATGAGGCATTCTTAGCTCATGTAGTTGACACATGAATTTTAGGTCCAACACTCGAGGATATACGAACAGTGTAAGATTTTACCGATGTGTTCCCAAGAGAATTATCATGTTTACCACCCGAGCGTGATTTAAAGTTTGCATTGAGGCAATGCCAGGCTTAGTTCCATTGCCTATTGCTCCATGCCGTATGGCACCGAAAAAATTAAAGGAGTTAAAGACTTAGATATAGGAGTTACTGGAGTGTAATACCCTAAACATCGGCTCAATGACAATAGTGGAAGGATTTAAAATTTGATGGGTTAATTTGAATAAATTAAAAAGTACAAGGATTAATTAAGAAATTGTATTTAAAACTTATTAGTAAGGATGGAAGAATATATTTGAATTATGGTCCTTTAGAAGGAAATGAATTTAATATTCATTGTTTAGGGATATTTATTAAGTGTTTTATAATGGAAAATGGATAAGTATGATAGTGGTTCTCTACCCTTCTTCTTATCGTCCTTGTATCTTCCATATCAAAGGTAATATTTCTGCAAGCTGGTTTTTCTTTTATTTTTGGGTTGTTTTTGAAGCCTTAAGTGATATTAGAGGCTTAAGGAAAGTTCAAGGATGATTAAAACTAAGAAACTAGTGATTTTTTAGTGATTTAATAACATGGATTTTAAGTGATTTGATGAAATATGGTCAGTTATTGGAGTTTAAAAGCCTTTTTGACTTGTCAAAGAAGTAAATAAGAGATTTAGAGCCTTAGAAGTGATTGAAAACATGTTTGAAAATTTTGTGTGATTTTTTAGTTTTGAGTGTTCTTTGGAGTTTTTGGATATTATAAGGAGATTTATGGATGTAAGTTAGTTTGGATAAGTGATAATGAGTTTAATGGTATGTTTGGAGATAAGAGCAACAAATTTAGAGAAAACTTGTGTAAAATTTGAAGTAAAAGAGGTAAAATCTGGGTAAGGGTATTGGTATTGGAAGTACAATACCGATACTATAAGGTTAAATTGGAGGATTTAGATGAATAGTGTCGATAACGATTTAAAGAAGTATCAATACTGAGGTGTATGTATCGATACCATGAGAAAGGTATCGACACCATAATCAAAAATGAATTTTCAGAATGCTAGAATGGTATTGATACCAAAGTAGGTATCGATACTATAGAAGAGAAGTATCGATAATGTAGGATGGGTACCGATACTACTCAGTCTGAAATTTAAGTTAGGATGAATTTTATTAGAATTAAAAAATAATAGTACTTTTGAGTATGATTATTTTGTATAAATGTTAGAAAGTATACTATCATTTGTATTGTTTGTGTAATGATGGATACTTGTGTAGATAGTAATCAAACTCCTGAGTGAAGCAAATAGAAAGGCAAGGATAAAGTAGCAGAATAGTCAGACATAATTAGGGAATAATAGTGAGGCATACCAGGTGAATGCATTATTATGTACTTATACGAGATGAGGTTGACTTGCGATGGGTCAACCTTGAATATTTTTATAAAAGTATGTTTTACAATATTTTGAAATATTTTCATAAAGTTTATGGAAATGAAGTTACAAATAATTTTAGAGTATGAACTGCTCTAAAATATATGTATGTACTTCTATATTATTTTAAGAGTTATCAATGTTAAAATAAATGTTTAATATGTAAATTTAACTTAAAGGCCCATTGTATGTGCATTGAGATTCATAGGTGCATTTCGACATACTTTGTGTATGATGATTATTGATAGATTTTGTTTAATGCATAAGTTGAATTTTCGCATGATGATTATCAATCGATTTTGTTTAATGCATAAGTTGCATTTTCGTATGATGGTTATCGATTTTGTTTAATGTATATCTTGCATTTTCGTATCAGTATTATATGTACTTTTGGCACTATGTGTGCACCCATGGCATTCATAATGAGTTTATAAATAACCATTTCGGCACTATGTGTGCATCCATGGAATTCATAATGAGTTTGTGAATTACCATTTTGGCACTTAGGTGCAATTCATGTACCTTGCATTCTCATTCAACAGACATTGTGCAAATAAAAAGGATAATTTGAAAAATTACTGATTGATAGGTATGATGAGCATAGTAATTATAGTTTCACTGGTTATGTGAAAGAAACTTGGTTTATTAAGCCAGTTTTTAAGTATTATTATGATTTGTATGATTTAATTCGTATTTTGAAAGTTAATGATATACTTATGTATTGGTTACACTGTATTTATATTATTATGGCTTACTAAGTGAAAACTTAACATGTGCTGGTTTCACGCGTAGGTATTAATAATAGCAGAGTAAGGAGTATAGTTGGTATCATCAATCAAAGGTTTCCTCATCAGTAACTGAATGAAAAATATGTCTACTTTTGATATTATTAGATGGTATGTAATAGACTTATGATGATGCTCTGAAACATATGGGATTTATAAATGCTTGTAATAGTTAATAAGTTCCAACTTTAAAATTATTTTACATATTAAAAGTTAATGGATTCTTTATTATTATTACATTAAAATGGTTTATTTATAGAAACAAAATTTTTTCTGGTTTACAATTACAGAAATGTGTTAAAAAGTCATGTGACACCTGTGACTTGTGTACGAAAAAGTATATAGGAAATGAGTGTTACATTTATTGGTATCAGAGTTATAGGTTTAGCCGATTCTTGACTGAAACTAGGAGTATTTTACTTTAAAAGGGGGTTTACATGCCAATAAGATGTCAAGGTTACCGATATGGTGTCGTTAGAATATGATTGATTTCACCCCTTACTAACTTGTGTTGTTATCATTATGTATGTTACATTAGATGTTGGAATCTACAAATTCACGGAGAGTGATTGAATAAGAAGTCAGAGAAGGGTCGGGTAGCGAGAGCAATAAAGCTAATAGTGAACATCCGATCCAGTCTAAAAATACAAGTGCACTGCTACATCAGGGTACGCCAATGCCAATGTTTGGAGCTTTTATGCCAGCTCTCGAAGCAATTTGACTTGATTTCAACCTCCACCAACTCCCCCTACTCATCCAACACCACATATGATAATCCAAAAAGTGATAATAAGTTTGGGAAATCCTGAGTTTCAAGGAAAAGAGGATGAAGGTCGTATGGATGCTAATTTATGGTTAAACGATGTTAAGGTGATGCTTGAAACTCTTCACTGCTTAGATTCTGAAAAGTTGGGCGGAGCTATATCTTTACTTCGAGAATTAGCTCAAGTGTTATGGACAAATACTACGATGTACACACCACCTGAGCAAATGACCTGGCAGTTCATTCAAGATGAATTTAAGAACAAGTACATCAATGAGAAGTTTAGGCCGGTGATGCTACTGAAGTTTCATAATTTGAAACAAGGTGATCGAATAATATATGAGTACGAGACTAAGTATACTAAGTTGAGTCATTTTACTAATGAAGCAGTTCCCAATGACAAGGCTCGACGTGATTCGTTCATCGAGGCATTTAAGCCTAAGTTGAACGAGATGATGTTGGCTTTAAACTTGTCTAACCTGCAAGAAGTCATAAACCGAGCTAAGGCCTTTGAAAGAGCTCAAGAGGAAACTATAGTAGCGAAGAAGGATATGTTGACGGGAAAAAGAGTTGGAACGTATTTAACTTCCTATCATGCTAAGAGAGGTAAGGGTTCGAGTTCCCGATACAATAATAGAGATGGTTCTGTTGTAGATTCATATAAGAATAAGAAATCACAATCTTTTGGAGAAAGAACTACTTCATGTCAGACGTTTGGCAAATTTCACCGTGGAGTATGTAGATTGCTCAGTGGAGCTTGTTTCTAGTGTGGTGAAAATGGTCACTTTACTCGAAATTATCCTAAAAGATTCAGGGATAATCCAGTGCCAATTGAGAGATTAGTAGCAACTTCTAATAGAACTAGAGAAAGAGGTAGATCCAGAGGGCAATCTGAGTCAATTTCACGATAAGAGAATCGGGGAGTAGCCAAACTTTATAAGATTAAGACTAACGAGGATCGGGATGACCCGAAAATTTTAATAGGTACATTCCATCTTTTTGATGAACCTGTATTTTTTTGGTTGACCCTAGTTCTATGCACTCTTATATTAGTACAAAAGTTGATTAGAGCTATAACAATTCCTTTAGAACCAATCTTTAGTGAGATGATAGCGGTAAACCCTATAGGTTATAGTGAAAGGGTAACTCAGGTATGTAGAAAATCCCCGATCAAGATTTAAGGGGTTGTGTTCCCAACAAACTTTATGGAATTACCTTTCGATTATTTTTTAAGGATGTAGAAGGCTCAGAAATCATAGTGATCGGTGAAAAGGCTAAATCACCATCCAATGTGATATCAGCAATGACTACAAAGAGAATGATGTCGAAAGGGTGTATAACTTTTATGGATAACGTAATAGACAATCAAATGTTGGAAGCGATATTAGAGGATATTCCAATAGTTAGGGAGTTTCCAGATGTTTTTCCAGAAGAATTATCGAGTTTACCTCCAGACCATGAGGTGGAATTCAAGATTGATTTTTACTTGGGTACTGAACCTATTTCTATGGCTCTATATTGAATGGCTCCAACTAAGTTATGGGAATTAAAGGCCCAATTGCAGGAGCTCGATAAGGGATTTATCAGACCCAATGTTTCTCCTTGGTGCACCTATGCTTTTTTGTGAAAAATAATGATGGGTCTATGCGATTATGCATAGATTATCGATAGTTAAAAAAGGTGGCAATAAAAAATAATTATCCTCTTCTCAGGATTGATGATATGTTTGATCAACTAAAAGGCGCATCAGTGTTCTCTAAGATAGACCTTCGGTCATGATACCATCAATTAAAGATTCAATAGGAGCATGTTTTAAAGACAACTTTTCAGACTCGGTATGAACATTATGAATTGTAGTGATGTCATTCGGCTTGACTAATTATCATGTATCATTTATGTACTTGATGAACCGAGCATTCCAACCTTACCTGTATTAATTTGTGGTGTATTTATTGATGATATTTTGATGTATTCAAATTCAAGAGAGTAGCATGAAGCTCGCCTCTGTATTGTTCTTCAGACTCTTCGAGGGAATAAGTTGTATGCCAAATTATCCTAATGTGAATTCTGGTTAATAGAGATTGCTTTCCTTGGACATATAGTCTCTACAGAAGGAATAAGAGTAGATCCAAAAATGTCCAAGCTATAGTGGATTGGAAACCCCAAAGAATATTTCTAAAGTTTAGAGTTTATTGGGGCTTGCTGGTTATTGTCGAAGGTTCGTGAAGAACTTTTTCGATGTTAGCTTCACTGCTAACAAAATTGTTACAGAAATATGTACCTTTTATATAGTCAGAGAAATGCCAAGAAAGTTTTGAAATGCTAAAGAATAATGTAACAGATGCACTAGTACTTGTACAACCTAAGTCGGGTAAAAACTATGTAGTTTTTAGGGATGAATCTCATAATGGATTGGGATGTATGCTTATGGAAGAAGGGAAATTTATGGATTATGCCTCAAGATAGATGAAGACTCATGAGAGAAATTACTCGACACATGACTTAGAATCAACAGCGGTCGTGTTTGCTTTGAAAATTTGGTGTCATTATATGTACGGTGAGCGGTTCCATATTTACATAGATCATAAAAGTTTAAAGTACTTGTTAACTCAAAAAGAGATGAACTTGAGGCAGAGAAGATGGATTGAGCTTTTAAAATATTATGATGTAATCATCAATTATCATCCATGGAAGGCTAATGTGGTAGCTGATGCACTTAGCTGAAAGACTTTTGCAGCTTTACGAGCTTTGGATGCGCGTATATCATTAAAGGTAGATGGCGCCTTAATTGTTGAGCTTAAGTTAAAGTGGGAACGAGTAACTATGGATTTTGTTTCAGGGTTACCTTTGTCACCCAATAAAAAGGACTCAATATGGGTAATTGTGGGCAGATTTACCAATATAGCTCACTTCATTCCAGTTCGAATGCATTACTCGATGGATAAATATGCGGAGTTATGTATAAAATAAATAGTTCGGTTGTATGGAGGCCTATATCAATAGTGTCCTGTCGAGATCCAAGGTTTACTTCTAGATTTTGGAATTTTTTTCACGAGGCTTTGGGTACTCGATTGAATTTCAGTACGACTTTTTATCCAATGATAGATGGTCAGGCAGAGAGAACTTTCAGGTATTGGAGGATATGCTAAGAGCATACGTGATTGAATTCAAAGGATCATGGAAATGATATTTAGCTTTAGCAGAATTTGCCTATAATAACAATTATCAATCGAGAATTAAGATGGCTTTGTATGAAGCATTGTATGGGAGGAAGTACCGAACACCATTAAATTAGTTTGAGCTAAAAGATCGAGATCTAGTTGGCCTTGATTTAATGAAAAATATGGAAGATAAAATAAAAGTTACCCAAGATAATTTGAAAATAGCTTCTGATCGACAAAAGTCTTATGTTGATCTAAAGAGAAAATATATTGAATATCAAGTGGGAGATAAAGTATTTCTGAAAGTATCGCCTTGGAAGAAAGTGTTGCGGTTTGGGCGCAAATGAAAGTTGAGTCCGAGATTTATTGGACCTTATGGGATTTTAAAAATGGTTGGACCAGTAACTTATCAATTAGCTTTTCCTCTCGATATGGAAAAGATCCATAATGTTTTTCACGTGTCGATGCTTAGGAAGTACCGACCATATCCATCGCATATTATCACACCAGAGGAAATACAGATCCGATCATATTTGAATTATGAAGAAGAACTAGTGCGGATTTTGGCTCAAGAAATCAAATAATTGCGTAATAAGAAGAATCGTCTAGTTAAAATGCTTTGGCAAAATCATAAAGTTGAGGAAGATATTTGGGAAAGAGAGGAGGACATGAGGAAGCAATATCCACACCTTTTTGCATCTGGTACGTCTTATAATTCGAGGATACTTTTTCTTAAGGGGAGAATTATAATACCCAGAACATCGGGTCAGTGATTATAGTAGAAGGATTTAAAATTTGATTGGTTAATTTAAATCAATTAAAAGTACAAAGATTGATTAGGAAATTGTGTTTAAGGCTTATTAGTAAGAATTGAATAATAGAGGAGCATTATGGTCATTTAGGAGGAAATGAATTTAATATTCATTTTTAGAGATATTTATTAAGTGTTGTATAATGGAAAAGGGATAAATCTAACAGTGGTACTATTCTTCTTTTTTCTCATCCCCATATATTCTATTTCAAAGGTAAGATTTATGTAAGTTGGTTTTTCCTTTTGTTTTTGGGTTGGTTTTGAAGCCTTAAGTGATATAGAGGCTTAAGGAAAGTTTAAGGATGATTAAAACTAAGAGATTACTGATTTGTTAGTGATTTAATAAAATGGGGTTTTAAGTGATTTGATGAAATATTGTCAGTTATTAGAGTATAAAAGCATTTTGACTTGTCAAATAAGTAAATAAGAGATTTTGAGCCTTAAAAGTGATTCAAAACATGTTTGAAATTTTGGTGTAATTTTTAGTTTTGAGTGTTATTTTGAGATTTTGGATGTTATAAGGAGATTTATGGATGTAACTGAGTCTGGATAAGTGATAATTAGTTTAATGGTATGTTTGGAGATAAGAGCAATAGATTTAATGGGAATTTGTGTAAAATTCGAAGTAAAAGAGATCAAATATGGGTAAAGGTATCGATACTGAAAGAACAGTACCGATTCTATAAGGTTAAATTGAAGAATTCAGATGAACAATATCGATATTAGTTTAAAAAAGTATCGATATTGAGGTGTAGGTATCGATACCATGATGAAGGTATCGATACCATAATCAAAAATAAAATTCGAGAATGCTAGAATGGCATCTAAACCGAAGTGGGTATCGGTACCATAGAAGATAATTATCGATATTGTAGGATGGGTACCTATACTATTCAGTCTGAAAAGTTAAGTTATGATGAATTTTATTAGAATTCGAAAATAGTAGTACTTTGAATATTATTATTTTGTATCAATTTTAGAAAGTATACTAACATTTGTATTGTATTGTGACGATGGATACTTGTGTAGATCATAATCAAACTCTTGAGTCAAGCAAACAGAAAAGCAGGGCTAAAATAGCAAAATAGTCGGACATAATTAAGGCATAATAGTGAGGCATACCAGTTGAGTGCATTATTATGTACTTATACAAGAAGAGACTGACTTGCAATGAGTCAACCTCGAATGTTTTTATAAAAACATGTTTTACATTATTTTGAAATATTTTCATCGAGTTTATGAAAATGATGTTACAAATAATTTTAGAGTATGAACTGCTCTAAAATAGATGTATGTACTTCTATATTATTTTCACAGTTATCGATGTTCAAATAAATGTTTAATCTATAAATTTGACTTAAAGGCCCATTGTATGCGCATTGAGATTCATAGGTGCATTTCGACATACTTTGTGTATGATGGTTATCAATTGATTTTGTTTAATGCAAAAGTTGCATTTTTGTATGATGATTATCGATCGATTTTGTTTAATGCATAAGTTACATTTTCGTATGATGGTTATCGATCGATTTTGTTTAGTGTATATGTTGCCTTTTCGTATCAGTACTATATGTACTTTTGGCACTATGTTTTCACCCATGTCATTCATAATGAGTTTATGGATGACCATTTTGGTACTATGTGTGTGTCTATGGAATTCATAATGAGTTTGTGAATTACCATTTTGGCACTTTGTAATTCATGCCCCTTGCATTATCATTCAGCATACATTGGGAAAATAAAAAGGATAATTTGAAAAATTACTGATTGATAAGTATGATGGGCATACTAAATATATTTTCATCAGTTATGTGAAAGGAACTTGGTTTACTAAGCTAGTTTTTAGTATTATTATGATTTTTATGATTTAATTTGTATTTTGATAGTTTATGATATAATTATGTATTGGTTACACTGCATTTATATTATTATGCCTCACTAAGTGAAAACTTAGCGTATGTTGGTTTCACGTGTAGGTATTAGTACGAGCGGAGTAAGGAGTGTAGCTGTCATCATCAATCAAAGGTTGTCTTATCAGTAACTGAATGAAAAATATGTCCACTTTTGATATTATTAGATGGCATGTAATAGACTTATGATAATGCTCTTAAACGTATGAGATTTATAAATGATTGTAATATTTAACATGTTGGAACTTTAAAACTATTTTACACATTAAAATTTAATGGATGCTTTATTATTATTACATTAAAGTATTTTATTTATAGAAACAAAATTTTTATTGGTTTAAAAATACGCAAATATTTTAAAAAGTCATGTGACACCTGTGACTTGTGTACGGGAACGAGTACGGGAAATGGGTGTTACATGGAGAAAAGTTTCATCCGACCAAGCATCTCTCCTTGTGGAGCAACGATCTTGTTTGTTAAAAAGAAGGTTGTGTTGATAAGGTTGTGCATCGACTACATCCATCTAAGCAAGTTAACCGTCAATAACTCTTACCCACTCCCCAAGATAGAAGACATTTTCGAGCGACTGAGAGGAGTGTGCATCTTCTCAAAGATCGATCTGTGGTCAGGCTGCTATCAGTTGAAAGTCAAGGATGTGGATGTGTTGAAAACAACTTTTAGGATACGATACAGTCATTATGAGTTCCTAGTAATTCCGTTTGAACTCACCAATGCACTAATGACATTCATGGAATTAATGAGCTGAGTCTTGCACCTATTCTTAGATCATTTTGTGGTGGTGTTTATGGATGACATACTAGTATACTCTCGATCAGAGGAGGAGCAACGCCCAGTGGTGTTCATGGACTTAATGATTCGAGCCTTTCACCTTTACTTAGGTTGGTTTTTGGTGGCGTTTATAGATGACATCCTAGTATATTCCCAATCAAAGGAATAGCATGATTAGCATCTCCGTATCGTTCTTTAGATGTTCAGAGACAAACAGTGGTATGCTAAGTATGGAAAGTATGAATTTTGGCTTTCAGAAGTGATATTTTTAGGACATGTCATGTTAGGAGAGAGTATCAAAGTTGACCCCCAAAGATTCAAACCATAGTTGAGCGCGAGCCACCTAAAGATATGTCGTAGGTGTGCAGTTTCCTTGGCTTAGTCGGGTGCTATTTTCGATTTGTTCAAGGTCTCTCGATGATAGTTGCCTACTTACCAAACTGCTTCACTCCCTTCATTTGGAATAAGAAGCAACATGATAGCTTCAAAGAATTGAAGGTCATATTGACCTGAGTCTCGGTGTTGACACAACCAGAGTCAGGTAAGGACTTTATAAGTTTCAGCAATGCCTCATTGAATAGTCTTGTATGCGTTTTGATGTAGAAAGGTAAGGTGGTATCTTATACATCCCATGAGCTTAAACTTCATGAGAATAATTACCCCACTCCTGAATTAGAGTTACGGCAGTCATGTTTGCCTTGAAGATTTGGAGACACTACCTCTTTGGTGAGAAGATTCACATATTTATATATCACAAAAGCCTCGAGTATCTACTCACTCAGAAAGAGTTGAACTTCGATAGCGTGGATGGGTCGAAAAACTTAAGGACTATGACTGTGTGATAGATTACCATCAAAGAAAGGGTAATGTAGTGGCTGACGTGTTGAGCAAGAAGTACATGATAGATTTGTGAGCTCTTATAGAAAGTTTGAGTTTAACCCAAGAGGAAGGGTTTCTAGCTGACTTATGATTTTAACTGGAATTGATAGGTGATACCAAAAGGTTGCAGAGTTAAAATAGTAGGTTAAGGACTCATATTAACCAGGTTAGTCAAGATGAGGACCCAGGTTTGAAGCTTTGTGATGGTGATGCATTGTACTTTAGGGATCAATTATGTGTACCTGTAGATGTTGAGTTACACAGTAAGATTCTCTGTGAGGCACATTACAGTCCTCTCTTAGTACACCCAGGTAGAAATAAGATGTACTAGGAGTTTCATCAGTTTTTTTGGTAGTCGAGCAAAAAAAGGGATATGTCAGAGTTTGTCGCTAGATGTCTAGTGTATCAGCAGGTTAAAGTAGAACACTAGGTTCTCTTAAGATTACTTCAGCCCATTTTGATTCCTCAGTGGAAATGAGACAGGTGTTTCATGTTGTGCGTATTATAAATTAAGTAGAGAAAAATAAAAAGACAAACATAAACACTTAAATCATTCATTAAATCAAACACTAAATTATCCATAAATAAACCCCACTAAATAAGGTTCAGTTCATGGTGGGGTTTGAATCATCCATGAAAATAATCCAAACATACAACCCAAATATTAAAGGCATAAGGGTGGAGGAAACTTCCAACACGCACTGTTGATTACTCTTTGGGCCACCACGAACAACACCTTAGTGACGCTATTTCCTATCAGACTTCTAGCTCGTCACTCCCTTGAGCTTGGCTATGGAGGAACCCTTTGAAAATATGAAAGGAGAAAAAAGTCACAAGCTTTCAGCCGCCTCTAACTCTTGCTTAGTTCACTATTTTCCTAGAAGAATCCTCTCTTAATTTTTTTGGCCACCATTTTTATTTATACTAGGGTAATGTCCTAGGTTTTAGTACAAAAACTCCCATAGTATCATAAGGTACATTCCCCTCAGGTGAATATGGGTACAAAGGTGGCAGTGGTACCCTCCTAGATGGTTAGCAGAAAAAAACACTAGCAGCAGAAAGAATAGAAGTGTTGGACAACTTGCAACTCACATAAAAATATCTTCTTCATATTTTTCTTTTTATGATCCCGAAAGTCATCCAAAATTACCTTGGAAATTTTTCTTTCCTCACCATCTGGGAATGCTACAACAATTCTTCATTCTTACCCTTTACTTCATCAACTTGCACATCATCAATAAAACACAACCTTCCCTATAAAACGACACAATTTATAAAATATTATGCCACAATAAATCAAAACCACCAAATGCAATAATATGCTCCTAAACTCATCTATATAAACCTATATGTTCTTTAAGATAGCTAATAACTTAAGTGAAAAGACCCTAATTATAGCCTTTTTATGGAGTTATCACACCCCAAAACTTAAACTATTTCTTCTCCTCAAGCAATGGATAATAGTTAGCGAAAGAAAAATGTCATGGCAATGTTCAGTATCAGGATAGTCATTTAGGATAAAGTTTAAGCCATCAGAAATGTATTGGCTTCAACAAGTTAGACAATTGAAGATTTCAAGAATATAACCCTAAGACAAGGTCTTTTGCGAGTGTGTGCACATGACTATATCCAATTTATGCTTAGTCAATTTAGAAAAATTCTAAGGAAGTGTATATCTGCCATAGCATGTGTTTGAATTTAAGAACAAGTTCATTACTCCCATTCCCTTAAAATTTAATATTACTTAGTTAACTTTTTAAATAACACTGCTACGAGGGGAGTTAGCATATTACAACTATTATTCCACACTCTAGATGAACTAGAGTGAACATTCCTTCCCCGAGCTAGTTAGTCAGAGTCATCCTATGACTACTTTCATTCACTCATATGCTATAGGTGCCATTTATTGAAATATAATATCCAGGCAATTCCATAACAAAGAGGAGTGTCCCTCTATAGTTATGTCGAAGCATTTATTTATAATTAACCACATTTTACAAAATTAAGCAAGTTTAATTTAAGCAATTAAGTTCATTCTCATTAATACACAGTAAGGTAATCAAGCTTTCTTTCCAAAAAAAATTCTAAAATTTCTAAGCATATGGAGCATACAATCGTGTAACAATTAAAAGAAAAAACAACCAAGTCCTAAAGCAAATACTAATGCCACTAACACTATCATGTAAATGTTCTAATAAGAACACCGCCTCCCTTAAACTGGAGAGATGCATTATTCTCAATGCATAAAATAAACTAACATAAAACTAAGCCACATGATATGAAAATGCAATGCAAGGTACCTCAACTTATCTAAGATGGTGGTGGTGTCGTGGTGGTTGTGTTATGCCTTGTGTGCCTCTTCAACGGGGGTGTGCTCAGCTCTGAGTATGATGCATGCTCAGTGGGTGGAGCTTGACATAAACAAAAAATATCCAAAGATCACCCGATAGAGCTTCAAGTTGTTCCTTTTTCAGACTTAAGTCTCGACAGTAGCATCTAATCTTATTGCGACACCTACCATTATTGTTGTCTCTAGCTTGTTCTTATAGAACCCTAATAGTGCCAACATATTTTCTTTAATGTTTCCCTTCAAACCCTTTAGGATTTCATCAAAATCATTTTCAATGATACCTTTCTTTTGATAGAGTACCATGATTAGATTTGGAAAGACTAAACCACTCGTCAGTCACTTCAAGTACGTATGTGTTTGCTCCACAATGATCTTTCCCACATCGATTGAGTGTCTAGTAAGTATTGAGTGTAACATCATCATCCTAGGTAGCGAGATAGTGGTGTTGTGGGAAGCTGGTATCAACTTGTGCTTCATGAAATGGTTTCATAACTTAGCCCTTGGTTGAAGCCATTATCGATTCATTGATCGATGACTTACTTATGTACCATTCCGTTTAGAGTTTACAAAGCACAAGCGTTCCATAACACCTATATAAGTCTCGTAATAAGCCTCCTACTCAAGCTTTGTTTGTTGATCAATACCCTGAAGTTTAAAGTAACAATTAATGGCAGAAGATGAAAAGTGAACATTTTTAACTCGGAAAAAAATAGACCTTTCGTTTGGGTCAGAGATGTTTGCATAAACCTCTCTAACAAGAAAGACATTGATGTTTCTTGAGTTCCTTGCAAACTTAATCCATTTATGCGGGTTAACAACATCCATTACGTCTGGTCCTAAGTTACCATTGTTTTCACCGGAGAAGATAAACCATTGCTCAAATAAAATCTTTCGGTTCTTAAGCTTTGGAACCGTTCCTTCATCGTGTCATCCTTGAATTGTTGGGGAAAATAAGGGTTGGCATTTGCTTGACATGAACGAACCATGGTTGCTCGAGCAGAAAAAGAAGAAGGCAAAAAGCTTGAAGCTTTTTAAGCTATATGGTTTCCAATTTGCGAGAGAGAAAAGAGATAAAGTGTAGAAACTAAATAAAGGGGTAGAGAATAATGAAATAAAAAAATGATCGGGCTTTAATTTGGGAAACCTGTGGAGGTGGTTTGGTGGATATAAGAGGTAAAAGTAATAATGAGGAAATAAAAAAAATTGAAGTGGGTTTTGAAAATAAAAAAATAACCCCCCTTTTTTTATCTTTTGCAGCCCAAAAGCTTAAAGTAGGGTTTTGTCCTTTTTATCCCTGTGTCCTTCAGCCGCCACTTTTAATGGATAAAATAAAATATTTACTTAAAAGAATGAGAAAAATAATTAAAACAAAGAAAGAACTAAAAAAATGTGTTATTTACGAACATGAGTACAAAGATGGCATGTTTTTCCATAAACCAACATAAATAGGGACATCCCCAACGGAGTTTTAAATGCTATAAGATAAGCCCAAAGTGATTCATCATGATTTGGTGACCAATCTTTCCTTTTGGGGATCATAACTTTTTCCAAAATATACATGATCTCACACTTGGAGACTTCGATTTTCCCATTGGTTTGGGGGTTATATGCCATTGCAATTTCATGTCGCACCGCATAACTCTGTAATACCTTGGTAATTAACTTGTAGTCAAAGTGGGTGCCTTCATCACTGATGATAGCTCTAGGTGCACCAAATCTAGTGAAGATGTATTTGTGAAGGAACTTAAGCATAGTCTTTGAATCATTCCTTGGTTTCACAATTGCTTCAACCCACTTGAACACAAAGTCCACTACTAGCGAGATATATAAGTCTTCAAATAAATATGGGAAAGGTCCAATAAAATCTATGCCCCATAATTAAAAGCGTTATATCTCCAAAATGTTTTTCCAACGACATTTCATGTCTCATGGAGATGTTTCCTGTGCTTTGACATCTATCGCATGCCTTGTAAAATTCATGGGCATCCTTGAAGAGGATAGGCCAATAGAAGCCTGATTTGAGGACCTTGACAGTAGTCCTTGCACCTTCAAAGTAGCCTCCACATGAGGTCGTGTATTGTGGTGGATAAAGCTAAAATTGATGTGATCGAGAAGTTACCTCCACCAACCATAGTGAAGGGCATTAGAGTTTTCTTGGACACGTTATATAAAATTCTTTTTTGTCTTCTTGGGACACACCTTCGGATCATCTAGTTGGAATAATGCTTGAATAAGTATAATTCATGCCAAAAATAAAATATTGCATCGTGCATAAATTTCCTCTTTCCCTAGTTGTTCATATCATAAGGCAAAATACTACTGACAAGAAAATTAACAGTGTTAACGTACAACGAAATTGCTGTGGCATATACGGTTTTCTCATCATGGAATTTCTCTTTGATTTCTGAATTGTTCTCTAGCCTAGAAAGATGGTCGGTAACTTGGTTCCTAGAACATTTCCTATCTACAACCACTAATTTAAATTCTTTCAATAGTAGTATCCATCTAATAAGTCTGGCTTGGCATCCTTCTTATTCACTAAGTATTTGATAGCTGAGTGTTTAGTGTGAACAATAACTTTGGTGCCTATCAAGTATGCCCTAAACTTATTGTCCAGAAGATAAATTCTATTCAGATTTCACCAAATTGCATTTTCAACTTATTCACTAATTCTATTAATTCATAAATTGCACATATATGCATACATCACAAGTAACATAACATTTTAGGAGTCACCCCTTACAATAGTAACTCCTTCACTAGCTCATCACAAGCCAATGTTTTTTCGATAACATAAGTACAAATTAAATTTGCACTCGCCTAGTGTCCTTAGCTTGCAAACTTCCCTTAGGATTTCACATTCCATCCTTAAGCTTTTCCTTAGCTTTGATATCGTTTGATCTTGATTTCAAACACTCAATCTAAATGAACATCATTACCAAACATACACAAATTCAAACCAATTGTTAGAATCTTACTAACATAGGTATACTTTGGAAAATAAATTCCTAATAAATTTTTCCGATGCTTATTCGATACAATTTAAATGTCACAATTTAAATGTCACAACATAAATGTTGACCTTAATACTTCTGATTGATCATTCAAGTTCCATTTAATCCAAATTCACCTAACATTTTCACTTGAATTCCCAAACTTTCCATATTTGTGATTTAAACCTTAACTTTTACAAGTTTTCCAAAATAATCCAATTTCACATCTAAACATTTATTTTAATTCCCAAAATAGTAATTTCCATCATAATAAATCAACTATTAGGCAATTACACAATCATTCATAACTTTTACAAAATTGTTAAATTGGTCCCCCAAATTTTCAAAAATTATAGAATGGTCCTCAGAATTTTCTAAGGCTTGTAACATACTTCCTACATCATTTTCAGCCCTTATATAATTTTCCATAATTTTTTTCTCACTCAACAATACCATATCTGAATACTTTAAGCTTTAAAACTAGGTTTTCATGATTTTTCTTGATTTTGATTCGATTTAAGCATGAAATCAACATCCATTCAACTTTACAACATCTATACAAATCAAAGCCCTCATCAACTCTCATCAAAACACAAAGTTTTCCCCACATCATAGTTTGGCTGAGACTTAAAGAACAAGTTCTAGGAAGATTGAACATGTTCTAATCATCATACATGTAAGAATATGAATCTACAGCCTCAAAAACATCAATAATCATCATTAATTTCAAGAACCATAGTGTGAACACAAACCTTCATATTTGAGGATTTTTGAAATCAAGCATAAATTGTACTAAAAGATAGCGTTTCTCGAAGAACAAATTTCTATTTCACGGCATAATCCGAAATCCAAAGGAAATGACTCAAAAATAGAAAACAAGTTTTTTTCTTACCATTGGGAGGAGCTCACATCCATGTTGGTGAAGATGAAGAAATTCCTTTAAAAAAATTTCATCTTTCTTTATTAAATAATGAATTAAAAATTTATTAAATACTAAATTACCAATTTACCCTTAAAATTAAAATATCTATACTAATTTACCCTTAATGAACTTGATATTTACCTTAATACCAAGCCAAATAAACCTTATCATCTTACAAAGTCAAAGATGAACAAAATACTTTCCCACTTTATAGTTTTACCCTTGCAATTTCCAAAAATTATAATCTTGTCACTTTAATACAACGGTCCAAATTAAACATGGAATTATATCCTCAAATCCAATATTTTATATTATTTTCCATCATTTTAAAATGTAAAAATAATATTTTTAAGCCTAATTTATCATGCTTCAATTTTTTCCAACATTTCTATTCGACCCGATTTACCAAATTTTTACTAGACTTTATCACTTTAAGGCTTTTAATACCAAATCCGTAAGAAAAATCTGATTCCCATAGAAACATCATTCTAGGTGTAAACTACTCATTTACAGGGTCGTATTATATAACTTTTTATAATTACATTTTAGTCCTTACACTTTTCCAAAGTTTATACTTTGGCCACTTAACTTTCAAAATTTATAATTTAGTCACTAGCCAAATCCATTTTTAGAATATTTTTTTGGAAAATTACCACTTAGGTCCTTAAATGTTTCCCGATTTTCTACTTTATCCATCAAACTTTCAAATTTACATTTTGGTCACAAACCAAAATTTTTGAGATATTACAATTCTCCACCTCTTTAAGAAAATTCATCCTCGAAATTTCCAATATATACTTGATGTAAATAGACAATGATTTTTCTTTTTCACTTTTGATTTCTTTTTCAAACTTCAATAAGTACTAGTTATTTTTCATAAGTCAAATCTATCCGAATCTTTATTTCCAATCGATACCTTCTGATTATCGACACATGAAAAACATTTTGGATCTTGTCCATTTCCGGATTCACTTCTAGTTGATAAGTCACTGATCTAACTTCCTTTACTTTCCTTTACGTTTGAACCGTAATATATTTTATTTTTTCCAATGTGATAATTTAAGAAATACATCTTTATCACTTTTATGTAATTCAATCTCTTTTCGCTTCAAGTCTACTTAAGACTTATGCCGATCAGATGCTATCTTCAGATTATCCTGAAGTATCCTAACTTTATCCTCAACATTTTTAATTAAATTAGGACCAATAAGATCCCGACCTTTTAACTCGAACCAATTTAATTATGTTCAACACTTTCTCCCATATAAAGCTTCGTACATAGCTATGTTCATGCTCGATTGATAACTCTTTTCATACCTTCTTTTAAAATATTTCCTTGATAATATAAACATTCATCAGACTCAACCTTAAAGACTTTAGTTTCAACTTTTTCCACTTGTTCTATCTTCATCAAAAACAACAATTTTCATATTTTCTTTGAAGATACTTCAATTGATCTAGCAATATATGCTTTAACTTTATTCTACAATAAAAACACCATAATTCTTTAAAGACAATCACACATTCAAAACTCTCAGAATATAAATGTCTTTCAACTTTATCGTATTAGCCACCACATTAGCCTTTCCTATTTGCAGTTAATAAGCACTTCATCATTCTTTAAGGACTTTAATCCATTTATTTTCATTTCATTCATTCGAGTCAACACATACTTTTGACTTTTGAGATCCATATAGATATAGCGTCACTCACCATACAGATAGTGGTATTATATCAACAACGTAAACACAACTTTTTCCAACTCGAGATCATGAGTCAAAAAATTTCTTTCATGATTCTATAATTGCTTTGAAGCATAAACCAAAACTTTACCTCTTGTACGAAGACGAATCCCAAACCATTATGAAACACATTACTATAATTCACATAATATTTTCCAATTTCTAATTATATTGACCTTGGAGCTTATGTTGTTTTCTTTTAACATCTTAAAGTTTCTTGGCACTTAACAGTCTAATTAAATAACAAGTCTTTCCTCAATAGCTTGGTCTGATGGAACATAATCAATGAAAAGTTCTTTATGAATCTTCGATAATAACACCAAATCTCAAGATACTTTGAAATTCAAAAAATTCTTTGGAATTCATCTTTCAACTATATCTCATGTTTCCTTGATATATATATTTATCCCCTTAGCTGAGTCCACATTGCCAATGAATACAACCTTATACAACCAAAATTACACTTGGTCAACTTATCATGCCATTTTTCTCCCGAATAGTTGGAAAAACTATTCCAAACTAGACATAATGTTCTTCCCTGGTCTTACAACATATCAGAAAACATCAATGAACACTACCACCAATTAATCCAACTATAAATGAAACACTCAGTTTATTTCATCTATTAGTGTCGCAGGAACATTCATCAAACCAAACAGCATTATTGCAAACTCATAATGTTCATATTAAATTTTGAAATTGTCTTAGGAAGATCTTCTTCCTCATCTTTAACTAATAATATCCCTTTAGGAGATTCGACTTCGAAGACACCAATGCACTTTTCTAACTGATCAAAAGATTATCAATCCTCGAAATAGGATACTTGTTCTTCTTTGTTACCTTATTTAATAGACAATAATCTATACATAATTTCATATACTGGTCTTTCTTCTTCACAATAACACTAGTGCATCCCATATGACACGCTTAGTCTGGTAAATCCCTGGTGTTAAACATTCTACTAACTATTCCTTTAATTTTCTGCGCTCAGTTGAAGCCACTTGATACGGCTATAGAAATAAACGTAATATCATAAAACATTACTATTTTACTTTCTACATCTTAATCTAGAGGTAATCCATGTAACTTCTGCAGCTACACATTTGGATACCCTCGAACAGTTGGAATAACTTCCAACTTATCCTATAAAGTTTGAATATCCACATCCTTCACTAAGAATGTTTAACAACCTAGTAGTGATAACTCATAATAGTTACTGTCAAAATTTCAGTAGGAAACGTGTTTACTCTCTTTCCCAATCATTAATATCTCGAAACTTTTATACTTCTTTAAAATCAATCACTTTAAGCGATAATTCATAATGACATGCTAGGGGAAATCAATCCATTTCAAAAATTACCTTTGAAAGGTAATTTTACAAAGTCTATTAAAACTCAACACTTTGAATCTTTACCAGACAATTACTGTTTACAAATACTACTAACCCTCGCCGTCAAGTCTAAAGGTTTAAGAGCACACGCAACACTTAAGATCAATTGTAGTAGAATGTTTCATTCTTTCCTTAATACTCTACTTATCCATACACAAGGTTTTTCTTAATCCAACATTGGCACTTCCTATTGTTCCAAAGCATCATCTTATTTAGACTAAACAGGAGGAGGATGGTTAACAACAGTACTATCACTATTAACTTATTTTTGAACCTCTTACTTGATCACATTCTTCAAACCCTCAAATAGACACTATTTTTTACACAATATTTATTCACCTCTATAAGTAAGGAGAGGCATCAATCGAACCTTATAATCACTAAATAAGTAATATTGACATTCTAGTGGCATGTATACATTTTTAACACAAAACAAGCTCGATTTAGTCCTAGAATTGGCTAAACCTGTAACTCTGATACCAATAAATGTAACACTCATAACCCATATACGCGAACCAGTACGATTTACAAATGTCACAATAAAAATTCAAAACATTTGTTTAATTGAACTGAGTAAAATTTTGTTTCAAACTTGAAACAATTATTATAAAATAATTATTCAGAGAAAATCATAATTTTTATTATTAATTATATTTAATATTAATTATATTAAGAAATTTGAGACATTTCATTCTCGTATACATGCCAGCTAGAACATTTAAAACACAATAGGAAGTCATCATTGTTACCTGTAAATATTTCTTTATTGATTTATGCCAAGCTCAGCTCCTTACTCTTTTTCTTCCATTTTCCCTACGTGTGAAAATCTTCCACGCTAAGTATATAATTAGTGAGGCAATCATAATATTTAAAACAATGCAACAAATAACTTTAAATGAATAACCATATTCGATCCCATATGATCACTTTACCTGTATTCCAACCATGTGACCATATATTAACATGATATAACCGGATATCAAGTTTCTTACCAATATACTTGCCATTTATCACATAAGCTCGTAAGCTTATTTGCATGTTTACCATTTATTAACCATTAAACCATAGCCCAAAGTATAAATGTATGAGGACCCCCGGTATAGGAGACAAATATTGCACAATAGTGCTGAGGTCGAGCTTTGCTCACCTAATAATGCACCGTAGTGCTGAGGTCGGGATTTACCCACCTTTATACTGTAGTGTTTTGTACCGTGTCTTTGTTAGACACTTTGAGGGCTCCACTATGTGCCTTCTCTAGACACTCTGGTGCTACCTAATATGCAGTTGCTAGACTCTATGGCATGCCATTAATACCACTAACCCTCAATAACATACTTGGGCATATAGTATACTTTTATTTTATCCATCCATGGCAAATTATATCAATATCATTTAACAATGGGGAGTTCATACCCGAAATATCATTCATGATAAATATAATATATGTTCATGATAAAATCCTATGTAACGATCAATGATCAATACATTTTATATTCAACCTTTGACATATTTAGAATATGTCAAATATATGATAAATTACATAAAGATCATGTCAACCTAAACAAGGTAGACTTATCGCAAGTCCTACCCAATGATGTTTAAAACATCCATGTATAATGTTATGCATTGCACTCATTTTTACATTATATGCAAGTCAAAATATAAGCCTCACTAAGCTTTTACTGGATCATTTGTTTCTAATTTGTTTAAATCCCAAAATTTGGCATAATTTCATATCCTGGCAGTTTGAATTACCTTTAAAGAAATATTATTTTGTATTAATATACTCCTTTAAAAAATATTTTGTTATACCACTTGAAACTAGACTCAAATAAGAATTTATCCATATAAAGAACTCCTTCTAGTTCATTTTTTACAATTTATGGTTAATTTTCAAAGCTGACTGACAGAATCTGTTTTGTGCAGAATCTGCTGTCTCATTTTTTCTGTGCTTTCCTCGGTTAAAAATTCATATCTTTTTGTAGACACCCCGAAATCGGTTTCCGCTTATTATAAATAAAACTAGACTAATATATTAGTCCAAAGGAATAAAATAATCCTTTAATCATTCTTTTGTTGTGATTTTCTAAACTTATTGTCCAGAACATAAATTCTATTGAGATTTCACCAAATTGCATTTTCAACTTGTTTACTAATTCTATTAATTCACCAATTGCACATTTATGCATAAATCACAAGTAACATAATGTTTAAGGAGTCACTCCTTACAATAGTAACTCCATCACTGGCTTGTCGCAAGCCAATGGTTGTTCGAAAATATAAGTACAAATTAAATTTGAACTCACCTGGTTACCTTAGCTTGCCAACTTCCCTTAGGATTTCACATTTCATCCTTAAGCTTTTCCTTAACTTTGATATTTTTTGATATTGATTTCAAACACTCAATAACATCATTAACAAACATACACAAATTCAAACCAAATTTTACAATCTTACTAACATAGGTATACTTTGGAAAATAAATTCCTAATAAATTTTTCCAATGCTTATTCGATACAATTTCCATGTCACAACATAAATGTTAACCTCAATACTTCTAATTGCCACTCAAGTTACATTTAATCCAAATTCACATAACACTTTCACTTGAGCTCCCATACTTTCCATATTTATGATTTAAACCTCAACTTTTACAAGCTTTCCAAAATAATCCAATTTCACATCTAAACACTCATTTTAATTCCCAAAATAGTTATTTCCAACATAGTACATCAAATATTAGGCAATTACACAATCATTCAAAACTTTTCCAAAATTTTTTAATTAGTCCCCTAAATTTTCAAAAATTACATAATGGTCCTCAGATTTTTCTAAGGCTTATACCATACTTACTACATCATTTCCAGCCCTTATATAATTTTCCATAATTTTTTTCTCACTCAACAATACAATTTACGAATACTTTAAGCTTTAGAACTAGGTTTTCCTAATTTTGCTCGATTTTGATTCGATTCAAGCATGAAATCAACTTCCATTCAACTTTACAACATATATACAACTCAAAGCCCTGATCAACTCTCATCAAAACACAAAGTTTTCACCACTTCATAGTTTGGTCAAAACTTAAAGAACAAGTTCTAGGAAGATTGAACATGTTCTAATCATCATACATCCATTATTATGAATCTACAACCTCAAAAACATCAATAATCGTCATTAATTTCAAGAACCATAGTGTAAACACAAACCTCCAAATTTTGGGATTTTTAAAATCAGTCAAGTTTAGCAAGCATAAATGGTACCAAAAGATATCGTTTCTCACGTAGAACAAATTTCTATTTCACGACATAATCCGAAATCCAAAGGAAATGGTTCAAAATGGGAAAAAAAATCTTACTTTCGGGAAGAGCTCACGTCCATGCTGGTGAATATGAAGAAATTCCTTTGACAATTCTTCATCTTTCTTTATTAAATAATAAATTAAAAATTCATTAAATACTAAATTACCAATTTACCCTTAAAATTAAAATATCTATACTAATTTACCCTTAATGAACTTGATATTCACCTTAATACCAAGCCAAATAAACATTATCATCTTTTAAATTCAAAGATGAACAAAATACTTTCCCACTTTACCGTTTTACCCTTATAATTTCCAAAAATTACAATCTTGCCACATTAATACGACGGTCCAAATTAAACATGGAATTAAATCCTCAAATCCAATGTTCCATATTATTTTCCATCATTTTAAAATGTGGAAATAATATTTTCAAGCCTAATTTATCATCCTTCAATTTTTCCAACATTTCTATTCGACCCGATTACACTACTTTTTATAATTACATTTTAGACCCTGTACTTTTCCAAAGTTTATACTTTTATCACTTAACTTTCAAATTTTACAATTTGGTCACTAACCAAATCCATTTATGGAATACTTTTTTTGGGAAAATTACCACTTAGGTCCTTAAATGTTTCGCAATTTTCTACTTTATCCATCAAACTTTCAAAATATACATTTTGGTCATGAACCAAAATTTTTGGGATATTACAATTCTTCCCTCCTTAAGAAAATTCATCCTCGAATTTTCCAATACATTCCTGATTTAAATAGACAATGATGTGGCTTTTTCACTTTTGATTTCTTTATCAAACCTCAATAAGTACTAGTTCTTTTTCATAAGTTAAATCTATCCGAATCTCAATTTTCAATTGATACCTTCTAAGTATCGATACATGAAAAACATTCTGGATCTTGTCCATTTCCGGAGGCACTTCTAGTTGATAAGTCATTGATCTAACTTTCTTTCCTTTCCTTTACGTTTGAACCGTAATATATTATATTTTTCCAATGTGATAATTTAAGAAATAATTCTTTATCACTTTCATGTAATTCAATCTCTTTTCGCTTCAAGTCTATATAAGACATCTGCCGATCAGATGCTATCTCATATTATCCTGAATTATCCTCACTTTATCCTCAATATTTTTAATTAAATTAGGAACAACAAGATCCCGATCTTTTAACTCGAACCAATTTAATTGTGTTCGGCACTTTCTCACATATAAAGCTTCGTACGGAGCTATCTTCATGCTCGATTGACAACTCTTTTCATACCTTCTTTTAAAATCTTTCCTTGAGAATATAACCATTCTCAGACTTAACCTTAAAGTGTTTAGTTACAACATTTTCCACTTGTTCTATCTTCATCAAAAACAGCAATTTTCATATTTTCATTGAAGATACTTCACATGATCTAGGAACATAGGCTTTAAGTTTATTCTATAATCAAAACCCCATATTTCTTTAAAGACAATCACACATTTAAAACACTCAGAATATAAATGTCTTTAAGCTTTATTGTATTAGCCACCACATTAGCCTTTCATATTTACAGTTGATAAGCACGTCATCATTCTTTAAGGAATTCAATCCATTGATTTCCTTTTTGCTCATTCGAGTCAACACATACTTTTGACTTTTGAGATCCATATAGATATAGCATCACTCACCATACAGATAGTGGTATTATATCAACAAGGTAAACACAACTTTTTCCAACTCGGGATCATGAGTCTGAAAATTACTTTCATGATTCTATAATTGCTTTGAAACATAAACCAAAACTTTACCTCTTGTACGAACATGCATCCCAAACCATTATCAAACACATTACTATAATTCACATAATCATTTCAACATTCTAATTATATTGGCCTTGGAACTTATGTTGTTTTCTTTTAACATCTCAAAGTTTGTTGGCACTTAAACGTCCAATTAAATAACACGTCTTTCCTCAATAGCTTGGTCAGATGGAATATAATCATCGAAAAGTTCTTTATGAATCTTCGAAAGTAACTAACAAATCCCAAAATACTTTGAAATTCAAAAACATTCTTTAGAATTCATCTTTTAACTATATCTTGTGCTTCCTTGATATATATATTTATCCCCTTAGCTGAGTCCACTTGGCCAATGAATACAACCTTATACAATCAAAATTTACACTTGCTCAACTTATCATGCAAATTTTCTCCCAAATAGTTGCAAAAACTATTCCAAAAGAGACATAATGTTCTTTCCTGGTCTTATAACATATCACAAAACATCAATGAACGCTACCACCAATTAATCCAAGTATAAATGAAATACTCGGTTTATTTCATCCATAAGTTTTGCAGGAACATTTTTCAAACCAAACGACATTATTGCAAACTCATAATGTCCGTATTGAATTTTTGAAATTATCTTAGGAAGATCTTATCTCATCTTTAACTAATAATATCCCTATAGGAAATTAGACTTGGGAGACACCAATGCACTTTTCTAACTAATCAAAAGATTATCAATCCTCAGAAGATGATACTTGTTCTTCATTATTACCTTATTTAATAGACGATAATCTACACATAATTTCATACACTCGTCTTTCTTCTTCACAATAACACTAGTGCATCCCCGATGACATGCTTAGTCTGGTAAATCCCCGGTCTTAACCATTCTACTAACTATTCCTTTAATTTTTTTAGCTCAGTTGAAGCCATTTGATATGGCTATAGAAATAAGAGTAATACCGAGAAACATCACTATTTTACTTTCTACATCTTAATCTATAGGTAATCCAGGTAACTTCTGCAACTACACATTTGGATACCCTCAAACAGTTGAAATAACTTCCAACTTAACCAAGAAAGTTTGAATATCCACCTCCTTCACTAAGAAGGTTTAACAACCTAGTAGTGATAACTCATAATAGTTACTGCCAAAATTTCAGTAGGGAACTTGTTTACTCTTTTTTCCCAATTATTAATATCTAGAAA
The DNA here is from genome assembly GCF_006381635.1 of Hibiscus syriacus. Taxonomy (NCBI): domain Eukaryota; kingdom Viridiplantae; phylum Streptophyta; class Magnoliopsida; order Malvales; family Malvaceae; genus Hibiscus; species Hibiscus syriacus. Next base: position 558,297 of record NW_024062296.1, on the reverse strand, counting down.
CTTTTCGACTTCTTTAAAATAAATTGCTTTAAGCGATAATTCATCATGACATGCTAGGGGAAATCAATCCATTTTAAAAATTACCTTTGAAAGGTAATTTTACAAAGTCTATTAAAACTCAACACTTTTAATCCTTACCAGACAGTTATTGTTTACAAATACTACTCACCCTCGCCTTCAAGTATAAAGGGTTAAGCTCACACGCAACACTTTAGATCAATTGTAGCAGAATATTTCATTCTTTATTTAATATTCTACTTATGCATAAACGAGGATTTCCTTAATCCAACATTGGCACTTCCTATTGTGCCAAATCATCATCTTATTTAGACTAAACAAGAGGATGATGGTTAACAACATTACTATCACTATTAACTTGTTTTTGAACCTCTTGCTCGATCACGTTTTTCAAACCCTCAAATACACACTATTTTTTACACAATATTTATTCTCCTCAAAAAGTAAGCAGTGGCATCAATTGAACCTTATAATCACCAAATCAGTAACAATGACATTATAGTGGCATGTATATATTTTTTTTAACACAAAACAAGCTCAGTTTAGTCCTAGAATCGGCAAAACTTGTAGCTCTGATACCAATAAATGTAACACTCATAACTCATATACGCGAACCAATATGAGTTATAAATGTCACAGTAAAAATTCAAAACATTTGTTTAATTGAACCGAGTAAAATTTTGTTTCAAACATGAAATAATTATTATAAAATAATTATTCAGAGAAAATCATAATTTTTATTCATACTATTAATTATATTTAATATTAATTATATTAAGAAATTTCAGACATTTCATTCTCGTATACATGCCAGCTACAACATTTAAACACAATAGGATGTCATCCTTGTTACTTGTAAATATTTCTTTATTGATTTATGCCAAGCTCAGCTGCTTACTCTTTTTCTTCTATTTTCCCTACACGTGAAAATCATCACAAGCTAAGCATACACTTAGTGAGGCAATCATAATATTTAAAATAATGCAACAAATAAATTTAAATGAATAACCATATTCGATACCATATGATCACTTTACCTGTATTCCAACCATGTTACCGTACATTAACATGATACAACCAGATATCAAGTTTCTTATCAATATACTTGCCATTTATCCCATAAGCTCGTAACCTTATTTGCATGTTTACCATTTATTAACCATTAAACCATAGCCCAAAGTATAACTGTATGAGGACCCCGGTATAGGAGACAAATATTGCACAATAGTGCTGAGGTCGAGCGTTGCTTACCTAATAACGCATTGTAGTGCTGAGGTCGGGCTTTACCCACCTTGTACACCGTAGTATTTTGTACCATGTCTTTGCTAGACACTTTGAGGCCTACACTATATGCCTTGTCTAGACACTCTAGTCCTACCTATATGCAGCTACTAGACTTTATAGCATGCTATTAATACCACTGACCCTCAATAACATACTTTGGCATATAGTATACTTTTATTTGATCCATCCATGGAAAAGTATATCAATATCATTTAACATTGGGCAGTTCATACCCGAAATATCATTCATGATAAATATAATATATCTTCATGATAAAATCCTATGTAACGATCAGTTATCAATTCATTTTATATTCAACCTTTTATGATAAATGACATAAATATCATGTCAACCTTAACAAGGTAGACTTATCGCAAGTCCTACCCAATGCTGTATAAAACATCCATGTATATTGTTATGCATGCATTGCACTCATTTTTACATTATATGCAAGTCAAAATATAAGCCTCACTAAGCTTTAACTGAATCATTTGTTTCTAATTTGTTTAAATCCCAAAATTTTGTATAATTTAATATTTTGACAGTTTGCACTACCTTTAAAGAAATATTATTTTGTATTAATATACACCTTTAAAAATTATTACATTATACAACTTGAAATTAGACTCAAATTTGAATATATCCATATAAATAATTCCTTCTTTTTGATTTTGTACAATTTATGGTAAATTTTAAAAGTTGACCGATAGAATCTGTTTTGTGCAAAATATGCTGCCCCGTTTCTCTAACCTTTCCTCGGTTAAAAATTCATATCTTTTTGTAGACAACCCGAAATCGATTTCTTCTTGTTATAAATAAAACTAGACTGATATATTAGTCCCAAGGTATAAAATAATCCTTTAATCATTCTTTTAGAATTTATGGTGATTTTCTAAACCTACTGTCCAAAACATAAATTATATTCAGATTTCACCAAATTGCATTTTCAACTTGTTCACTAATTCTATTAATTCACCAATTGCACATATATGCATACATCACAAGTAACATAATGTTTTAGGTGTCACTCCTTATAATAGTAACTCTGTCACTGGCTCATTGCAAGCAATGTTTGTTCGAAAACATAAGTACAAATTAAATTTGCACTCACCTGGAGTCCTTAGCTTGCAAACTTCCCTTAGGATTTCACATTCCATCCTTAAATTTTTCCTTAGCTTTGATATTGTTTGATCTTGATTTCAAACACTCAATCTAAATGAACATCATTACCAAACATACACAAAATCAAACCAAATGTTAGAATCATACTAACATAGGTATACTTTGGAAAATAAATTCCTAATAAATTTTTCTGATTCTTATTCGATACAATTTCCATGTCAGAACATAAATGTTGACCTTAATCCTTCTAATTGACCACTCAAGTTCCATTTAATCCAAATTCACTTAACAGTTTCACTTGAGCTCCCAAACTTTTCATATTTGTGATTTAAGCCTAAACTTTTACAAGCTTTCCAAAATAATCCAATTTCACATCTAAATACTCATTATAATTCCCAAAATAGTAATTTTTAGCATAGTACATCAACTATTAGGCAATCACACAATCACTCATAACTTTTCCAAAATTATTGAATTGGTCCCCAAAATTTTCAAAAATTACGTAATGGTCCTTATATTTTTCTAAGGCTTGTAACATACTTCCTACATCATTTCCAGCCCTTATATAATTTTCCATAATTGTTTCTCACTCAACAATACCACATCCGAATACTTTAAGCTTTAAAACTAGGTTTTCATGATTTTGCTCGATTTTGATTCGATTCAAGCATGAAATCAACTTCCATTTAACTTTACAATACAAATCAAAGCCCTCATCAACTCACATCAAAACAAAAAGTTTTTCCCACTTCATAGTTTGGTCAAAACTTAAAGAACAAGTTCTAGGAAGATTGAACATGTTCTAATCATCAACCATGCTTGAATATGAATCTACAACCTCAAAAACATCAATAATCATCATTAATTTCAAGAACCATAGTTTGAATACAAACCTCCAGATTTGGGGGTTTTTGAAATCAATCAAGTTTAGCAATCATAAATGGTACCAAAAGATAGTGTTTCTCGCGTAGAACAAATTTATATTTCATGGTATAATCCCAAATCTAAAGGAAATGGCTCAAAAATAGAAAACAAATTTTTTTCTTACCTTTGGGAGGAGCTCACGTCCATGCTGGTGAAGAAAAAAATTGCTTTGACAATTCTTCATTTTTCTTTATTAAATAATGAATTAAAAATTCATTAAATACTAAATTACCAATTTACCCTTATAATTAAAATATCTATACTAATTTACCCTTAATGAATTTGATATTTACCTTAATACCAAGCCAAATAAACCTTATCATCTTCCAAAGTCAAAGATGAACAAAATACTTTCCCACTTTACAGTTTTGCCCTTGCAATTTCCAAAAATTACAATCTTGCCACTTTAGTACAACGGTCCAAATTAAACATGGAATTATATCCTCAAATCCAATGTTCCATATTATTTTCCATCATTTTAAAATGTGGAAATAATATTTTTAAACCTAAGTTATTATGCTTCAATTTTTTTCCAACATTTCTATTCGACCCGATTTACCAAATTTTTACTGGACTTTATCACTTTAAGGCTTTTAATACCAAATCTGTACGAAAAATCTGATTCCCACATAAACCTCATTCTTGGTGTAAACTACTCATTTACAGGGCCGTATTACATAGCTTTTTATAATTATATTTTAATCCCTATACTTTTCCAAAGTTTATACTTTGGCCACTTAACTTTCAAAATTTACAAGTTGGTCACTAGCCAAATCCATTTATGGAATAAATTTTTTGGAAAATTACCACTTAGGTCTTTAAACTTTTCCTAATTTTCTACTTTATCTATCAAACTTACAAAATTCATATTTTGGTCACTAACCAAAATTTTTTTGATATTACAATTCTTCCCTCCTTAAGAAAATTCATCCTCGAATTTTCCAATACATTCTTGATTTAAATAGACAATGATGTGGCTTTTTCACTTTTGATTTCTTTATCAAACTTCAATAAGTACTAGTTCTTTTCATAAGTCAAATCTATCTGAATCCCTATTTCCAATCGATACCCATGAAAAACATTATGGATCTTGTCCATTTCCGGAGGCACTTCTAGTTGATAAGTCACTGGTCTAACTTTCTTTCCTTTCCTTTACATTTGAACCATAATATATTATATTTTTTCCAATGTGATAATTTAAGAAATACTTCTTTATCACTTTCATGTAATTCAATCTCTTTTCGCTTCAAGTCAACTTAATACTTTTGCCGATCAGATGTTATCTTCAGATTATCCTGAATTATACTCACTTTATCCTCAACATTTTTATTTAAATTATGATCCACAAGATCCCGATCTTTTAACTCGAACCAATTTAATTGTGTTCTGCACTTTCTCCCATATAAAGCTTCGTACGGAGCTATCATCATGCTCAATTGATAACTCTTTTCGTACCTTCTTTTAAAATATTTCCTTGATAATATAAACATTCATAAGACTTAATCTTAAAGTCTTTAGTTTCAACTTTTTCCACTTGTCCTATCTTCATCAAAAACAACAATTTTCATATTTTCTTTGAAGATACTGCACTTGATCTAGCAACATAGGCTTTAACTTTATTCTACAATCAAAACCCCATATTTCTTTAAAGACAATCAGACATTCAAAACTCTCAAAATATAAATGTCTTTCAGCTTTATCGTATTAGCCACCCCATTAGCCTTTCCTATTTGCAGTTGATAAGCATGTCATCATTCTTTAAGGAATTCAATCCATTTCTTTCCTTTTCACTCATTCGAGTCAACACATATTTTTGACTTTTGAGATCCATATAGGTATAGCGTCACTCACCATACAGATAGTGGTATTATATCAACAAGGTAAACACAACTTTTGCCAACTCGAGATCATGAGTCTGAAAATTTCTTTCATGATTCTATAATTGCTTTGAAGAATAAACCAAAACTTTACCTCTTGTATGAACACGCATCCCAAACCATTATTAAACACATTACTAAAATTCACATAATCTTTTCCAGATTCTAATTATATTGACCTTGGAGCTTATGTTGTTTTCTTTTAACATCTCAAAGTTTCTTGGCACTTAACAATCCAATTAAATAACATGTATTTCCTCAATAGCTTGGTCATATGGAATATAATCATCAAAAAGTTCTTTATGAAAATTTGATAGTAACTAACAAATCCCAAGATACTTTGAAATTCGAAAACATTCTTTGGAATTCATCTTTCAATTATATCTCACGCTACCTTGATATATATATATATATATATATATATTTATCCCCTTAGCTGAGTCCACGTGGCCAAGGAATACAACCTTATACAACCCAAATTTACACATGGTCAACTTATCATGCAATTTTTCTCCCGAATAATTGGAAAAGCTATTCCAAAACAGACATAATGTTCTTCCCTAGTCTTACAACATATCAGAAAACATCAATGAACGCTACCACCAATTAATCCAAGTATAAATGAAATACTCGGTTTATTCCATCCATAAGTGTCGCAGGAACATTCGTCAAACCAAACGACATTATTGCAAACTCATAATGTTCTTATTAAATATTGAAACTGTCTTAGGAAGATCTTTTTCCTCATCTTTAACTAATAATATCCCTATAGGAGATCCGACTTGGAAGAACCAATGCACTTTTCTAACTGATCAAAAGATTATCAATCCTCGGAAGAGGATACTTGTTCTTCTTCATTACCTTATTTAATAGACAATAATCTACACATAATTTCATACACTCGTCTTTCTTCTTCAAATTAACACTAGTACATCCTAGATGACACGCTTAATCTAGTAAATCCCCGGTCTTAACCATTCTACTAACTATTCCTTTAATTTTTGAGCTCAGTTGAAGCCATTCGATACGGCTATAGAAATAAATGTAATACCAGGAAACATCACCATTTTACTTTCTACATCTTAATCCATAGGTAATCCAGGCAACTTCTACAGCTACATATTTGGATACCCTCGAACAGTTGGAATAACTTCTAACTTAACCAAGAAAGTTTGAATATCCACCTCTTTCACTAAGAAGGTTTAACAATCTAGTAGTGATAACTCATAATAGTTACTGCCAAAATTTCAGTAGGGAACATTTTTACTCTATTTTCCAATCATTAATATCTCAAAACTTTTCTACTTCTTTAAAACCAATCGCTTTAAGCGATAATTCATCATGACAAGCTAGGGGAAATCAATCCATTTCAAAAATTACCTTTGAAAGGTAATTTTATAACGTCTACTAAAACTCAACATTTTGAATCCTTACCAGACAGTTACTGTTAACAACTACTACTCAACCTCGCTTTCAAGTCTAAAGGGTTAAGCGCACACGCAACACTTTAGATCAATTGTAGCAGAATGTTTCATTCTTTCCTTAATACTCGACTTATGCATAAATGAGGTTTTCCTTAATCCAACAATTAGCACTTCCTATTGTGCCAAATCATCATCTTATTTAGACTAAATAGGAGGATGATGGTTAACAACACTACTATCACTATTAACTTATTTTTTAACCTCTTGCTCGATCATGTTCTTCAAACCCTCAAATACACACTATTTTTTACACAATATTTATTCACCTCTATTAGTAAGGAGTGGCATCAATCGAACCTTATAATCACCAAATCAGTAATAATGACATTCTAGTGGCATGTATACATTTTTTTTAAACAAAACAAGCTTGGTTTAGTACTTGAATCGGCTAAATATGTAGCTCTGATACCAACAAATGTAACACCCATAACTCAGATACGCGAACCAATACGAGTTACAAACGTCACAATAAAAATTCAAAACATTTGTTTAATTAAACTGAGTAAAATTTTGTTTTAAACTTGAAACAATTATTATAAAATAATTATTCAGAGAAAATCATAATTTTTTTACTATTAATTATATTTAATATTAATTATATTAAGAAATTTCAGACATTTCATTCTCGTATACATGCCAGCTAGAACATTTAAAACACAATAGGATGTTATCATTGTACCTGTATATATTTCTTTATTGATTTATGCCAAGCTTAGCTCCTTACTCTTTTTATTACATTTTCCCTACACGTGAAAATCATCACACGCTAAGTATACACTTAGTGAGGCAATCATAATATTTAAAACAATGCAACAAATAAATTTAAATGAATAACCATATTCGATACCATATGATCACTTTACCTGTATTCCAACCATGTTACCATATATTAACATGATATAACTGGATATCAAGTTTCTTACCAATATACTTGCCATTTATCTCATAAGCTCGTAACCTTATTTGCATGTTTACCATTTATTAACCATTAAACCATAGCCCAAAGTATAATTGTATGAGGACTCCGGTATAGGAGTCATATATTACATAATAGTGCTGAGGTCGGCCTTTACCCACCTTGTACACCATAGTGTTTTGTATCGTGTCTTTGTTAGACACTTGGAGGCCTGCACTATGTGCCTTCTCTAGACACTCTAGCGCTACCTAATATGAAGCTACTAGACTCTATGGCATGCCATTAATAACACCGACCCTCAATAACATACTTGGGCATATGGTATACTTTTATTTGATCCATCCATTGCAAAGTATATATATACCATTTAATATTGGGCAGTTCATACCTGAAATATCATTCATGATAAATATAATATATGTTCATGATAAAATCCTACGTAATGATCAGTGATCAATTTATTTTATATTCAACCTTTGACATATTTAGAATATGTCAAATACATGATAAATGACATAAATATCATGTCAACCTAAACAAGGTAGACGTATCGCAAGTCCTACCCAATGATGTATAAAACATCCATGTATAATGTTATGCATGCATTGCACTCATTTTTACATTATATGCAAGTCAAAATATAAGCCTCACTAAGCTTTAACTGGATCCTTTGTTTCTAATTTGTTTAAATCCCGAAATTTTGCATAATTTCATATCCTGGCAGTTTGCACTAGCTTTAAAGAAATATTATTTTATATTAATATACACCTTTAAAAATTATTTTGTTTATACCAATGGAAACTATACTCAAATACGAATCTATCCATATAAATAACTCATTCTATTTCATTTTGTACAATTTATAGTAAATTGTCAAAGTCGACCGACAGAATCTGTTTTGTGCAGAATCTGCTGCCCCGTTTTTCTGACCTTTCCTCGGTTAAAAATTCATATCTTTTTTTAGACACCCCGAAATCGGTTTCTGCTTGTTATAAATAAAACTAGACTGGTATATTAGTCCAAAAGTATAAAAGTAATCCTTTAATCATTCTTTTAGAATTTATGGTGATTTCTAAACTTACTCTCCAGAACATAAATTCTATTCAGATTTCACCAAATTGTATTTTTTAACTTATTCACTAATTCTATTAATTCACCAATTGTAGATATATGCACACATCACAAGTAACATAACGTTTTAGGAGTCACTCCTTACAATAGTAACACTGCCACTGGCTCATCGCAAGCCAATGTTTGTTCGATAACATAAGTAAAAATTAAATTTGCACTCACCTGGTGTCCTTAGCTTGCAAACTTCCCTTAGGATTTAACATTCCATCCTTAAAATTTTCCTGAGCTTTGATATTGTTTGATATTTATTTCAAACACTCAATCTAAATGAACATCATTACCAAACATACGCAAATTCAAACCAAATGTTAGAATCTTACTAACATAGGTATATTTTGGAAAATAAATTCCTAATAAATTTTTTCGATGCTTATTCAATACAATTTCCATGTCACAACATAAATGTTGACCTTAATACTTCTAATCAACCACTCAAGTTCCATTTAATCCAAATTCCATTAACATTTTCACTTGAGCTCCCAAACTTTCCGTATTTGTGATTTAAACCTCAACTTTTACAAGCATTCCAAAATAATCCAATTTCACATCTAAACACTCAATTTAATTCCCAAATTAGTAATTTCCAGCGTAGTACATCAATTATTAGGCAATTACACAATCATTCATAACTTTTTCAAAATTGAAGAATTGGTTCCCCAAATTTTCAAAAATTACAGAATGGTCCTCTGATTTTTCTAAGGCTTGTAACATACTTCCTACATCATTTTCAGCCCTTGTAAAATTTTCCATAATTTTTCTCACTCAACAATACCATATCCGAATAATTTAAGCTTTAAAACTAGGTTTTCATGATTTTGCTTGATTTTGATTCGATTCAAGCATGAAATCAACTTCCATTCAACTTTACAACATCTATACAAATCAAAGCCCTCAACAACTCTCATCAAAACACAAAGTTTTCCCCACTTCATAGTTTGGTCGAAACTTTAAGAACAAGTTCTAGGAAGATTGAACAAGTTTTAATCATCATATATGCTTGAATATGAATCTACAACCTCAAAACATCAATAATCATCATTCATTTCAAGAACCATAGTCTGAACAAAAACCTCTAGATTTGGGGGTTTTTGAAATCAATCAAGTTTAGCAAGCATAAATGGTACCAAAAGATAGCGTTTCTCGCGTAGAACAAATTTCTATTTCACGAGATAATCCGAAATCCAAAGGAAATAGCTCAAAAATGGAAAAGAAATATTTTTTCTTCCCTTTGGGGGGAGCTCACGTCCATGCTGGTGAAGATGAAGAAATTCCTTTGACAATTCTTCATCTTTCTTTATTAAATAATGAATTAAAAATTCATTAAATACTAAATTACCAATTTACTCTTAAAATTAAAATATCTATACTAATTTACCCTTAATGAGCTTGATATTTACCTTAATACCAAGCCAATTGAACCTTATTATAATACCCCAAATTTTAGTTAGTGACAAAAATGTAACTTTTGAAAGTTTGATGGTCAAAGTATAAAACTTGGAAGAAATTTAGGGAATTAAGTGTTAAATTTCTTGAAAAGAATCTTATTTCATAAATAGATAGTTTACTCTTGAGAGTGGGGTTTTATGGAATTATATTTTGAAGTTGGAATTTGGTAAAGAAAAAGTAGAAATACTATTTTACAAAAACATTTGAAGGATGTTATAAAATGGTTGGAAATGCTATTTTAATATTTTGGATCAAATAAATTTGGTCTAAAAATATGAAATTTTTCAGATTTAATCGAAACAATGGAATTTAGTGACTAAAATGCAAGTTTTGAAATTTCATGGGAAATTTCGAAAATTAAAGTCAAAATAATTCATCTTTGACTTTGAATTATGATAAGGATGAGTTGTCATGGTTTTATGGTAGAAAAGAAGATTCATTAAGGGTGATATGGTCTTATCCCAATTAAATGAGTATTATATTCCTTTAAGTGAAATATAATGTAAAATACTACGAAATGCACCCAACATATCATTTCACTTGTTCATCCTCTTCTCCAAATCAGCCGTGGGTTCTCTCTCAAGGTAAGAGAAAATTTTAAACTCAATTTTCAAGTAATTTACTTAGGATCTTGAGTAAGTTGTAAATAGAAAATTGTTATACGTGAAAATCTCTATCTTTTGGTACCAATATTGCATGGTAATCTTGTTGGTGTTCAAAGATCCCAATTTTAAGGGTTTGTGTTCATATAAGGGATCATGAAATTGATGATGGATCGTGATGTTTGTGAAGTAGTTGATTCATATTTAAGCATGTATGATGATTAGAACATGTTTAATCTTTTTAGAACTTGTTCTTTAAGTTTTGGCCATAGATGGTTTGATTGAGAAAAATTATGGGAAAATTATATAAGGATTGGAAATGATTAAGGAAGTATTTTACAAGCCTTAGAAAATTTGAGGACCATTTTGTAAGTTTTGAAAAGTTGGGGATCGATTCAAAAATTTTGGAAAATAGATGGGGTGTTATGTAAATGTTATATAATCGATGTTCTATGCTGGAAATTGTTGATTGGGAATTTAAATGAGTGTTATATGTGAAAATGACTATTTTGGGAAGTTTGAAAAGTTAGGTGATTTAAGTACAACATTTAAATGGTAATAATTTCAATGATGGAATTATTGGTATTAAGAATTTAGGTGGTAAAATGGTGAAGGACCATCTTGAGTAAATTGGAAAAGTTGGTTTCAATACTAAAAAGAATTAATAAATGTTAAAGTATTTTGTGGTGAATAGTTTGAAGTATGATAATGGAATATATTTTGGAAATATATATTTATGTTAGTACAATACTAACATATATAGGTATGAATCTATATTTTGTACAGATTGTGATTTACTCGGTGTTCAAAATGATTCGAGTATAAAAGAAAAGGGTTATTATGGACAATAGTGAGGCTTTAATTTTGGTAAATTATAAAGTGTCAAGGTGAGTGCAATACATGCATGATTATACATGGATATTTTATACATCATCAGGAAGACTTGCAATAAGTCGACCTGGTTTTATCAGCATGATATTATTTTATAAATTGACATGAAATTGATATGTCAGAGTATGAAATTATAATGCATTGATTTTGGAAAATGTGATATTTTACCATGAATGATATTTCGGGTATGAACTGCCAATGTTAAATATTGATAATATATTGTGCCATGGATGGATCAAATAAAATAGACTGTATGCCCAAGTAAGTCATTGATGGACAGGGTATAGTTGGCATGCCATAGAGTCTAGCAGCAGGCTGCATATTCGGGAATACACTAAAGGATACCTAGTGTATATGGTGGGCACAACCTTATGTGTCATATTCGGGACTGTACTTAAGGATACCTAGTACAGATGGTGGACACGACCTTATGTGTCTTACTCGGGATTACATTACGGTGCATATATTTAACTCGTGTACCAGGGTCCTCAGGGTTATATATTGGGCTATTGTCTATGGTTTATGGTTTTATAGATTACTGGTTAATAAATGGTAAGCATGAAAATTAAGCTTACGAGTTTATGGAATGAATGGCAAGTATATTGGAAAGAATATTTTTATATTCAGTTATGATATTTTGATCATGGTAAAATATTGGTTATGCTATTAGCATGGTTTATGGCATTTGATTTGAAATTGAAATTCATGCATGAGTTGTATTGCACTGTTATTGTTTTAATTGCCTCACTAAGTTTATACTTAGCGTGTGATGATTTTCACGCATAGGTAAAAAGCTTGTAGAGGAATAGAGAGTTCAAGGCGACTTCAAGCATCAAGAAGTATATTTCTATATCAGTAAGACACCCTAAGATGTAATGTAGACTTAATTAGTGGCATGTAATTATTAATGTTTTATTTGCTTTGTTAAAAAAATTTAGAAACAAAATGGTAATTTTATGAGTTTTGTGTAATGCTGAAAATTACTATAGCAGTTACTGTAGCGTATTGATGCACTGTAGCAATGCATCGATGCACAATATTAATTCGATGTTTTGATGCATCGATGCATTGTTCACGTCACTGTAGCACATCGATGCACTGTTCACTGTCCACGAGTATTGTTTACTGTTCATCACTATTCATAAAAAATAAAAATAAAATCTTTTGAATTAAATTTGCTATAGCAAATTATAAATTATATGATATGATATTTTTATAATATCAATTACTATTTTAAGAAAATAAATTTTAAATCGTTTTTAAAATAAAATGGTTTTAATATTCGAGTGACATCTATAATCTTTATAGGTATAATTATATGGGTTATGGGTGTTACACTTGTCATCTTCCAAAGTCAAAGATAAACAAAATACATTCCCACTTTACCGTTTTTCCCTTGTAATTTCCAAAAATTACAATCTTGCCACTTTAATACAACAGTCCAAATTAAACATGGAATTAAATTCTCAAATCCAATGTTCTATATTATTTTCCATCATTTTAAAATGTGAAAATAATATTTTTAAGCCTAATTTATCATCCTTCAATTTTTTCAACATTTCTATTTGACACAATTTTCCAAATTTTTACTAAACTTTATCACTTTATAACTTTTAGTACTAAATTCGTACGAAAAATCTAATTCCCACAAAAAATTCATTCTTGGTGTAAACTACTCATTTACAAGGCCGTATTACACAACTTTTTATAATTACATCTTAGTCCTTATACTTTTCCAAAGTTTATATTTTGGCTATTTAACTTTCAAAATTTACAATTTGGTCACTAACCAAATTCATTTATGAAATACTTTTTTGGAAAATTACCACTTAGGTCCTTAAACTTTTCCCAATTTTCTACTTTATCCATAAAACTTTCAAAATTTATATTTTGGTTACTAACCAAAATTTTTAGGATATTATAGAGGTTGGATTTGAACTCTAAGGGGTAAGGTAAGGTTTCCCGTAAAATTTGGGCCCAAACAACCATTGAATACAACGGCTGACGATCATTGATGACGGACAGCGCACGACAAGCACCGACCAACAATGATAATGATTGGCCGGGATTCTGAGAGAAGCCAAAGCTTCTATGTCTTTATTCTTTTGAGAGAAGGTGCAAATGAAGCATAAAAATGGATTTTTAGGTTTAAATTCTCAGCTCATGGGTCGGTTTAACCGGGGTTAGACTTGCATGTTTTGCAGCCTTCGTGATAAATTACCTCCTAGTCCTCTCAGGTTTCAGAGTAAATTCAATTTGATCCATATTCCATATAATTTACTTATAATTCTTGTAGTTATTCCTTCTAATTTCAATTTTAATGTAATTTAGTCCCTAAATCTAATTGACTTTAATTCATTAGTTTTAATTTTGCCCTTTAATTTTATACTATTTTTATTTTAATACATACTAACAAATTAATTTTTTTATTACTTTGCAATTTGAGATGTTATTTATTATAACTCTTTTTATTATTTATTTATTTTTATTAGTATATTCTCCAAAAGTAAGTAAACAATTTTCTCTTTAAATTTCAGTTCAAATTTTAATTTTTGCTAATAAGACAACCTATAACTGTATTAGTACGAATTTTGGGAGTTACAGGATGTTAATCATTCTTTAAATGTAATCGACTCATGATCCCTTCCAAATACATTTCTAGTAAGATTTAGATTCAGTAAAAATGTTGGCTAGTGACCAAAATGTAATTTTCAAAATTTAGGTATTTTGGCCCCGTAAATGAATAATTCACCCCGCAAAAATGATATTTTCTTTGGAATCATATTTTTGGTCCATAATTTGTGTTAAAAGCAATAAAGTGTTAAATTCTGGTAAAAATTTATTGAATTAGAATTTTGAGAAATTTTGAAGGGTGATAAATAAAGGTTGGAAATACTATTTCCATATTTTAAAATGATGGCAATTAATATGGCTCAATGGATTTGAGATTTATTTTCCATGTTAATTATGGACCATATGATGAAAATGGCATGATTGTAAATTTTAGAAAAATGCATGGATAAAATTGGAAAGAGTAAATTTGTTCATATTTGACTTTGGTTGATAAATATGAACATGTGATATGGTTTTTTTTGTAATTATCAAGTTTCATTAAGAGTATAATTATCATTTCCCATTAAATGAATGTTAAGTTATTAAAATGACAAATATCTTAGATTTTTAATTAGATTTATCAATAATTTTTTTTTCATGAAATAAGCCATGGCAGTGAACATAATAAGGTATGGGGAGAAATTTTATTTTTTATTTTCAAGAAAATTCATTAGGTTTTTTGATTAAAGTGTGAAATATAAAATTGATCTATTCGAAATGCTCTATCATTTGGTACAATTTATACATGCTTTAAATGATAATTTCATGAATATGTTGGATGAAGGGGATGTTAGGGTTTTATGAATTGATGATAAATTTTGATGTTGTCAATGTTTCCAAGCTTGTATGCTAATTAAAACACTTGAAATTAAGCTCAATAAGGTCCGGCTGTAACCTAGGGTTTTGAAGAAAAAACTAATTGGGATAAATAATGTTAGGGGTCTAATTGTAGAATCTTGAAAATGTTGTTTAGAGGTTAAATTCATGCTTGAATCAAAGTAGAAATCATGAAATTATAAACCCTAAAAATTCAGCCTTGAGAATAAATTACGAAAAATTATGGAAATTTTTTTCCTAAGCTTAGAAATGATATTTCAAAGGTTCTACTAGCTTTAGAATGTTATTTGGACCAATTTGTAAATTTTGACAAGATTAGGGACTTATTCATAATTTATGAAAAATTATGGACTAATGTACAATTGTGCAATAGCTAATGTACTGTGCTGAAATTGAATGTTGGAATGTTGAATTTGATATTAGAATATTGATTTGGATCAAATTAGAAGTTTGTATAATTATGAGGACCAAATCACAAATATATAAAAGTTGCGAACTTAAGTGAAAAGTGTAATTGTTGATGTTTCTATGTGTGAATTAAATGATTAAATTTTTAATTATGTTAATTGAAGCTTGAATAAAAGTTAAATGGAAAAGTACCATTTTGAATGAAATGAAAAAGTTGAGATGAATTCTAAAAGAATTCATAATTAATGGTTGAAATGTAAAGTTTAAAAATGGTATGGGAAGTATTGATGAATTTGGATAAAAAGGGAGTTGAATGGTTAATTTGAAGTATTAACGTCAGCATTGATGTAGAGACATGAAATTAGTATCGAATGAGCATCGAAAGATTCTTAGAAATTTGTTTTCTATTGTGATTCTATGTTAGTAAGATTCAAACACGTTTTTTGAAACATATTTGTCTTGCAAATGATATTCATTTTAATTGTGATTGGAATCAAGATCAATAAATATTAAAGCTCAAGTATGAAACTTGAACTACTAAGGAAGGTTTGCCAGTTAAGTATACCAGGTGAGTGCATATTTAATTTGTATCTATGTTTTCGTGCAAACATTGGCTTTCGATGAGCCAGTGACGGTTATGTTATTTGTGATTCATGCATATAGTTTATTTGATAAGATAATAGAATCAATGAATAAGCTAAAGATGCAAAATAGGGAAATTGCCTAAAATGTATGATATGAACAGTAAGTAGAAAATCACCATAAAAACTCTACATAAATGATTACAGGATGATTTTATATAATTGGATTTGTATATCAGTTTATTTTTGTTTAAAACAAACAACTATTGATTTTGAGAAGTATACAAAAAGTTATGAATTTTTAATCGATGATAGGTTAGAAAACAAGATAGCAGATTCTACTCAAAACATCTTATGTAAGTCAAATTAGAAAATTCACTATAAATTGTACAAGTTGAACTAGAAGAAGTGCCTTACATGCTTAGATTCGTATTCAAGTATATTTTTTATTGGAATAAACGTAATAATTTTTTAAGTGTGGATATTAATACATAATTATATTTCTTTGAAAACTGTTAGCATATGATGTTTGTCATAAATTATACTTTTATGCTACTCTTATATTATATGTGATCTTAAATGTTTGAAATGAGCTAACTCTATTATCTTGTCACGATAATTATGATATTTATCATATAATGAAAAATAATGTTCAAATTTCAAACAGGAAAGTGATAAGTGATGTTTCCAGGATATCTCGTGTTATGTGAAAATGGAATATTTAGGGTATGAACTGCCCAATGCACTTTTATATGATATTTTGATATATTAGTATCAAAGGATACTCCTGATAAATGAATGGTATATGATTCTGACATAAAAGGCCATTGTATATGCATTGAGAGCCTTTGGTAAAATTGACATGCCATGAGGTGGAGTGTTTATCGACCGATATTGTTTAGTACATTTGTGTACTCCAGTATTAGTGCATATGCTTTATGTGGCAATTTGACTACATATTGTGCACACTCATTGACTTGATTATGAATAAGTACATACTATGAACTGAAAATATATGACAGGTACATATTATATGTTTGCAATGAAAGCATGTGTCCTACTGAATACTAGGTTTGACATAATATGCCTTATTTATGAAATGTTGATGTTACATGTTATATGTTGATAGAAATGACTTTAATAAGTCTGTTTTACATGTTCATATATATTTTATATGATATTTGTGGTACTTTGATTATTATGATGTTTCATATTTTGATACGTCTTACTTTATTTTATATAGTTATGAAATTGTCTCACTAAGTGTATACTTAGCGTGTGATGATTTTCACACTAGGTAAAAGAAAGCAAATGGAGTAAGGGGCTGAACTTGGCATCAATCATCGAAGACTACTTATCGGAATCTGTAATGACATCCTACCATTAATATGATTTTCTAGTTGGCATAGATAAATGTAATAAGAGTCTAATATTTTAATATGGTTACATTTGGAAAGATCAGAAAAAACTCTGATATGTCTACACTACTTGAGTGATTTTGTCATAGAGTATATTATGGATTGTAGTAAGTAATATATATATATATATATATTTCAATGTATATTATAGTATAATTATATTTTTTTTATGAGCATAAAGATAAATTTCTATTTAGTCAGATGTTATGAAGTTTCATTTATAAGAAACAATATTGAAATGTTATGTTGCTACCTGAAATCGTATATGATAAATACTTTTAAATATTACTTTTTGATTTTACGCGAATAAGTAATTTTGATGAAGTGTGCTAAATAGTATTAATCTAAAGAAACAAAATTTTGATCGATTTTCTAATATGGAATATGTTATACATGTCGTGACATCTCTTACTCGTGTTCGGGGTATGTCAGTCACTCTTGTTCGGGGTCGAATACGTGAAAAGGTGCTACAAATGTAATATTTAGGTATCCAACCTTACCTATCTCAAAGGAAAGTTTTTCACTTAAGTCGTGATTCGATCCAAATTTCCAAAGACTGTTTCGATAGCTAATAGAACAATTTTCAAAGTTTCTTGCCTAGTAAATTATTTTAAGTCCTCTGGACAATTTGTAAATTTTCCGAGCATGATGTTAAGCAATTCGAGTGATTTGTAAGCAAGATGATAAGTTCTTTGGATCATCTATAAGATCCCTAGCCATGATGTTTTATCAAGAAAGAATGACTAGTCACCCTCAAAAGAGCGGTGTCATCTGCAATTTGAACTATTCGAAGAGAGAAGGCAATCATCCAAACGCACTCAGACGTCCTTCAAAGAATTAAAGTAGATTAACTAAATAATAATCGTATATAAAATTAAAATCCTGAAATTAATTGAATTCCAACCAGAATGTATCCCTCGGTATTCTTATGCATACAAGTAATAGCTCACAAACCGCAGGGGCTTCTCTCGAGCTACCATTTCGATGACACAGAAAACAAAAAGCTCCTTTCATGTCAACTCACGAGTCAAGTTTAGTCTAGGATTTCCACAATCACGTCTCATCCATAACTCACTTCCCTCACATCTAATGCAATGCCGAACGCATTTCAAATTAAAAGAACAACAATAATAATCATGACCATAAAAGGTACTGAATTTTCAAAATTGTCACCTCATCACCATATATTACTTCTTCCACTTCTACCATTACTTGTTTCAATCCAGTTTACTAGGCCTAGGAACTAGGACTCGGCTAAACTCATTTTTCATTAGAAATTTCCAAAAACATGTTCTAACCATAATAATTTTTTAATGAACAAGAACAACGGAAAACCCTGTCTAAGTGCAAACAGAAAGAAAGGCTCGTGCATTAAGTGCAGGCAGGCTATTTATTTTAGCTATTCTCAGCTCAACTACTGTAGTTAGCGCTTCTTCTTGCTTGCTTTTGCAGCGCTGGATTTTTATGGGGTCGCAATCAGGTAGATGAACAAAACCACAATTGAGATCACAGAAATTTGAGATCCATAATTAGCCAGCAACCTCTGTAGACAGGGAGGGTTTTTATATTAATTTCAAGGTATAGATCATAGGTAGTAGCTTATGCATTCCATAAATCAAACTATGAGAGGCAAAGGTTAAGAACTAGATGGTCATATTATTTACTCCTGAAACAAATATGGCAATGCCTGCAAGCAATTCCCATCCATTCAAATTTTAGAAGCATATGATTATTTCAACAAATATAACAGGAAACATTCATACCTTAGCCTTCAATATTTAGTCACCACCAAAGCGCGTTCCAAAAGTAACAAACACAAAAACAAAGATTTAGTAACATTGAAAAAAGGGAAAAAAGATATTGAATAGCTATGGTTCATTGATTACTGCTATTCCAAACAAAACTTACCCACTCAAACTTCTTCTCCGGAGGTCTTTCAGCAAGAACATCCAACGGCAAAATTGCAGTTGAATAAGCCTCCTAAAAACACAACAAACTAGAGCATTAGAACTTATCTCGACAATTTCTTTTCTTTTCCCTTACATTTTAAGAACAGATTCTGCAGTTATCTCAAACCTGTAAAGCAGCTTTTGTGGGAATGCGGAAAGTAATTACTGCTGGGGCACCATAGAACCTTCCTTGCTTTTTGGCCTCTAATTCAAATGAATGAGATAGAAGAGCTCCACTGCAGAGTAAAGTTCAGCGTTTTAATTGATTTAATCCTGGAAGAACATATTCAATAGAATTAAACAAAAGAAAAACTCACGCGTCAAGTTTCTCTATCAAACATGTCTTGGGGCCAGCTATCATCGATCACACTCACATCATATGCTGTCCTGAATCATTGGGTTTCCCCCCCCCCCCAAAGATTGCTCCTCATGTTAGATAATATCCCAACAACACAAAAATACAAGAGAAATCCAAAAATACTCCACTTGTGAATTGGCAGGAACATCAAAAGAAGAGAAAATAGACAATGCTTCTTACAACCACTCCAGAGTTGCCATAATTTCCAGCAATATAATTCAAGCATTATTTTGGATCATATAGTAAAACTAACCTCCAATTAGAATTGATAGTCAACTAGGTTAGAACAGAACTTACATGAATTGGAAATATAACAATAATATTGAATATACATGGAACATGCAAAACTTTAGAGCATAAAAAGTTTTGGAAAATGAAAAGTAAGAGTGCCAAAGTATTCTCTAGGCGTAATTATCAAAAAGGAATATATCCTTTCTTTTTCAAAATTTATTGAGATGACAGTCAGATTTACTATTTCATTTCATTTCATTTCATTTATCCTAGATCCAAATAACTAAAACAATAAATGAAATTAGTTTTGCATCCACTTATTCTCTTGAATCACCTCAAAATAAAATGCAATCTTTTCTCACATAAAATCATCTGCTTATCATGCAAGGCTTAAAGGTAATCGAATACATACGAGAAGGATAGACTGAGTTCAGCTCAAAATTGAGGATCGATTCAGAATGATAGGTAAATCTGGATAAAATTAAAGGAAAAAAAAGATAGAGAAACGCACGAGAAGCCTTGGTTGTAGATGTCGATGGAGACGGAGACGCGTTCGGAGCCTGATTTGAGTCTGGTCAAGGATTCCTTCTTGTGAGCGATGATGAACGGGGCGTCGCCTGTGGCGGTAGCTACTGATACAAAGAACAGAACAATCAATGCCTTCACCAACGGATTTCCGATCAGCGTTGCCATGAGCGTGCCGTTGCGGATTTCTCTTTTCTTCTTCGGATTGAGGTTGCTGAAGACTTTAATAATAATTAGTGTAGGTTTCATGATCTTGAGCTGACCAGTGACATTGAAGTGATGTACGCTACGCCGTCGTTGCTCTTTTTTAAGAATAAATTACGTATTTAGTATCTAAACTATTAGTTTGATCTGTTTCAATACCAAAACTTTTACATTTTTAAAAATCATACCTAAAATCTAATTTTTGTTTCGTTTTAGTACCTTGCTATTATAAACTTAACGGCTAATTTGCACTTTGGCACCTTTTTTATAGGTGAATTACATTGTTCATCACTTAACTATCTTCTCACTCTTATTTTAATCACAAAAGTTTAATTTTTTTAATTTAATTACTTGACTTTCAAATTACACATAATTTAATCACTCTAACTTTCAATTTTATTTTTAATTATATATTAATAAAATAATAAAAAAAAATGTCATGTCACAAAAATTATTAATAAAATAAATTAGAGTGATTAAACTAGGAGCAATTTGAAAGTTGAGTAGTTAACTTTAGTACCAAAATAGGAGTGAGAAGATAGTTGAGTGATAAATTATCTAATTTACCCATAAAAAAGGCAATCACGTTGAGTTTTTAACGTTGAGGTACTAAGATGAAGAAAAACTAAACGTTAGATATAATTTTGAAAAAATAAAAAATTTAAATATTAAAACAAACTAAAACTGAGAATTTATATACTAAACATGTAATTTACAAAAAAATAAAATACGTATTTAATAACTGGTTTTGACTTGGTAATGGTAAATGGTCTTGAATGGATATTTGTTGAATTTTTTATTATTTAATTCATTGAATATTTTTAATAGTAAATAAAAATATTATTTTTAGAGGGCCTAAAAGAATAGGGACTAAAAGAAGAATTAGATAGCCCGTTAAATTTCAGGCCAGCTAAGCAGAAAAAGGGATGATATTCTTAGATCGAGAAGGCAAAAAAGGTTGATTAAAAAAAAATAGAAGGCAAAAAGTTAAGATATTTTACTCCAGTGGACTCACATGTCACCCTATCCCTTCCATCCTGGCATGCTTATCATGTTCTTCCTTCCTATATAGTATCAAAAATATCTACTCCAAGTACCTGTACTTTTGTTTATAAAAATCACTTTTGCGCTTTTGGAATCTTTCTTCAGAACTATACTCGTGCTTAGGGGCTGCAGCTCTACGTCTCACGTTTTCCTTATTTCTCAATTCGAAGATCTCAACTTTGATGATGAATAAGAACTCAAAATCAAAACCAAGAAGATCCATGCTGTTGTTATGTCACTTCTGCAACTCAAAGCCTGCAGTTCTGTATTGCAGCGCCGACTCCGCAAGTCTCTGTTTGTTCTGTGACCAACAAGTACACTCCGCCAATTCCCTCTCTCTCAAGCACGTTCGTTCCCAGATCTGCGACGGCTGCAAAGCCAAACCGGCTTCTTTTCTTTGCTCCGATGATAATCTTATGCTATGCCATGACTGTGATCGGAATTCACATAACGCCGGAGACTGTCCTGGTTCATCTACGCACCAGCGTTCTCCGGTTGAAGGTTTCTCAGGTCGTCCTTCCGTGGTTCAACTAGCTTCACTCTTCGGTTTTGATTTGAAACCCAAAGATTTGATGGATTTGATTCCTGGGTTTTCTTTGTACGAGCGAGAACTGACGAATATTGAAGATTTCATGTTACCTGAAGAGAATTCTTGCGTTTCATATGCTTTGCTTAGCTCCGTTAAGCTGGACCATGAGGTGTATAGGCAACTCGTCGAAATGGGGAAGCGGGATTTGGTGAGAGTAAACGGCGATGGAGATGAACAGGGGAATACTACAAGTGATGAGCACGAGAATTTAGCCAGTTTTGAAGTTGAAAACGGGGATGATGAAGAATCTCAACAGCAACAGCAGACCCCCTTTACCTCTCTGCTAATGTTGAGAGAAAATGATTATATTGATGAAGCATTGCTTATGTGGGGCTCCAACTCTTCCAATCTGCCATTCCAGGTATGCATCAAATCTATTTTTAATCAAATTATTTTCTTCTTTGATGCATAATGTAGTTATGAACATTTATTTGCAGCTTCACAGAAATTATTTGTGCGTGGTTATTAAAATCATCCTTTTCCTTTTAAGTGCTTTTGAGTTGTTGAACATATTTGTGATAGCTAGGTTTCAAATTGCTGAGATAATTACTAAATTTGGGTCAAAATTAGGGGCGTTTATCGGGTGAGTTGATCATGAGTTGAGCTTTGTTCGACTCGATTTAAAATCTGTTCGAATTCATGCTCAACTCAATACTCTCGATAAGTTTAATAAGATTTTGCTAGACTCATAGGCGTTAAAAAAAAAAAAAAACTCATTGCTCGTTACACTTTCTAGAATTTTTGCATTGTTTTTTAAATATATGTAAAATATAGTAATTAAACATAAATTAACAAATTTAACAAAAATATATCAAAATAGTGAGTTAAGCAATCTCAAAGTATAAACTCTAAAGTGACAATCCATAAATACGTCAAACTAATATATTACAAGTTTATAACCAAAGTAACAATCATAAAAAGTTTAAAAATACATGATCAATCATAAAAAAACAACATTATTATAAACTTCCAAAAAAAAATAACTTGTTGTTCACAAACTTATTGAGTTGAGTCGGGCCTTGCTCGACTTAACTTGTTAAGGCATCGAGTCGATCTCAAATTGAAGTCGAATAAACTCGAATCGAGCATTGATCGATTCGAATTCGATCTACTAATGAGATGTTGAACTCAATTAGCACCCCTAGTCAAAATAACAACTCTTTAGCGTAAACCAACGACTCATGCTTTATATATTAACAAGTGTCTTTCAGATATGGGATTTTCAATCAGGGAGGTCAAAAGATAGTGAAGAATCCGGTACAGAAGATGCTGGTTTTGTTCAAGGCGGTTCCTCGTGTAGAAATGTATGTTGTTTAAGCACAGACATACATTGCCATAGCACGGATATTTGAGATCCTTATAACATGTTATATACTTGCCTTTATGTTTGGTATTGCTTCAACTTTGAAAGCTGGTGTATAGATATAAATGGCTTATTGTGAACTGCAGAACGGCTGCAATGAACCATTGTCGACCTATATACCGAAAACTGAAGAGAGTAACAACAAACCTGTAATGGGATCATTATCCGATACCAATCCGGTCAAACTCCTAACATGTGATACCACTAGACATGTCCGAGACGGTAGCGAGTCTGTGAATTACGAGGTGAAAGCTAAGGTAGACATGGCTCAAAATCGAGACAATGCAATGCTACGCTACAAGGAGAAGAAGAAACATAGAAGGTATGATAATAATTAAGATGAGAAGATGTTTTACTCTGGTTGGTATTTCAATTGATGTGGTGAAAACATAACATTGACAGATTTAACAAGCAAATACGGTATGAGTCGAGGAAGGCCAGGGCTGATACTAGGACGAGAGTCAAAGGCCGGTTTGTGAAGGCAAGTGAAGTACCCGATGTCACACTGTAAACGGCTGCCTTTATCGTTTTGGATAATATGTCCCCTATCTGTCTGTATATACGTCTTCCCTTCCTCAACTTTTGGAATTTCGATTGCTGTAGGTTTTTGAATGTTATGGAAATTACAGAGTTTATGCTTTCATTGAATGCTCCTATATCAAATGGTGGTATTTAGTTGTGCTTTGGTTGAGTTTATGCTTGTAAGCTATCTTTATTCTCTCTTTAACCACAGCTATGATGAATTGAAGAATTTGGTCTCTTTTGGTGATTACAAATTGTGTTGGTGACTAATTGGCTTCATACTCATACATAACTTTGTTGGTAGATATAACTTCACCTGCGTGCAATTATCAGATATATTTAAAAAAAATGAATTTACTGATAAATTAGACTGACCATTTACAATTTTCTATCAAACTCGATCATTCTTTACTTGGTAATACAAGAAAATTGGGTACAAGCTCCAAATAAACCAATGAAAAATTCAAAAAGAATATATACATATTATTTTTTTTTTACAAGTCTACTCTAATGTTGAAGAGTATTTTAAATGCCGTTTTTTAGTCTTATATTAGGTTGTCTTCCCTTAAACTTTCCCTTAAAAGATGACCTTATGCTCACCCTATCCAATAAATAATTACAAACAAATAATGTATATTGTACCTGACCTTAATGTTATTTCCATTTTCTTCCCCCCCCCCCCTTCAAAAAAGATGGTATTGAATGAGAATAAAGGAAAGCAATGCAAGGCTCCCCTGTCCTAATGTTGTTATACATGGAAGCAGCTGTTAGGGACACGTACTAAGGGGATATATGGTTGGTGGATAAAATACAGCCTCAAAATCTGTTGAATTTGAGCTTTTCGTTTTAATCCAAAAAATATAGCCTCATGTTTCATCAAGAACTAGGGAATTGTGTTTTCTTTTCTCCTGGATGGCAATACTATGCAAGTTCTGGACAGGGATGAGAAGGGGCGAACCCATGAAATTATTAGTGATTAAAGGGTGTATATACAGTTTATGAGGGTTTGTTCCATTTCGAGATGAGATGACTGAAATGAAAAATGCGATAACTATATATGTGAACAAAGTCAGCAAAACAGAGTTTGCTTTTGTTTGGGATGTAAATTAGATGATTCAGTTGCGGATATCAAGGTATCTTGGATGATCTGGATAATGGTACTCCACGTTCAACTGCCATTTACACAATCACCTATGTTAGAATACACAGGATGCCGTTTAATCTGAAGATACCTGTGTGCGTAGAGAGTTAAATACAAATGCAAAAACATGGCTAAATGCTTAAATTAGTGTCAAACCTTATGAAATTGGAAAACTGCATTACCTTGCCTTCATCAGCATCTGAGTGACGTTGAGGGAACACGACTCTCAAGTCATTGTATAAATAGAATTGATCCCCGTCCCTGTCAGTTTTGGTCTTTCGTGTAACTGATCCCAGATCAGATTTACATCTCAGAAATGACTTGGGTGAAGGGCATAGAAATCTGAGATGAAGAGCATAACGCAGTGAACCAATGCTATTAGTATTTTCATTAATCATAGCATAACAATGGGAAAGTTTGCCGTCAGTTTTCTGACATGCACCGGTACAGGTGTAATCCTTGCACTGGTCCTTATTGTAGCCAGTCAGTTGTATCGGTTTCGGTAAATTCAAGCCACTTCTTTCTTTTCCGTCTCTATTGTAGCATAAAGGAGAGTTTATGTGCGGGTTAGCGTCACCATGTCTTGGACTTTGGACGATAGCAACTTAATACCAAAAATAAACCAAAACTCAGTCCTTCTATTGCATTTTAGCCAGCCATGTTTAGAATTATGATAATTATTGAAGTGCAAAGATAAAAGAAATATTGTGTATTACTAGTGAAGCATTCAAACCAAAGTCTCATGAGGCTAAACAGAGAAAAAAAAGGATGATGAGGAATATAATCCAAATTACCTTGGTACTAGCTGGCATGTCACTCAGATCGTAGTTTCAAAGAAAGTGTGACGAAGTGTTTTCTCTGGATTGCTAAGAACCTGCATATGAATCCACGAAGAACAAATGGGATTCATTTCTAACATAACTTACAGAACAAATGGGATTCATTTCTTTGGATTACAAACTTTAGAAACTTACAGAAAAATCTCACAAGGTAAGATGTTTGCACAATTTTAAAACAAAGAAAGAACACTCAATAATGAATACAATTGAGCACAAATGGTGCTCTTGAAAGTTAAATGAATATTGAATGGATTTTGGCTTGTATTGCTCAAACAATAAGTTTAAGGCTTTCTCTCTTTGAATTCTTTCTCAAAACTTGTTTTTTTTTTCATCAACCACTTCAAGACTTGTTTAAATACCCCTTGAATGAATTCTGAACGTTGGGGATGATCATGAAGTCAATAGAGCCGTTGTTGTATGTTTTCCACTTCAAAAATCTGTTGGGAGCGTATGGGTATCGGTACTCCTTCATAGGGGTATCAATATTATCTATATAAAATTCAAATATTTCGATCGTTGCAAACTCAGAGGTATCAACACCTCTCAAGGGTGTATCGATACTTCTATGTAAAGAGGTATCAATACCGGTCGTGGTATCGGTACCCATTTTGCATTACGTTATTTCTTGGAGTCAAAATTAAAAGAGGCGGTACCAGTACCTTTAGCTAGGTATCGGTACTACTTTATATAGGGGTATTGATACCCTATACCCTGTAGGGTATCAATACCTCTTTTGTATTCGATGTTTGAGGGGTATCGATACTCGTTAAAGAGGTATCGGTACTTCCCTATTAAAAACTCAATTTTGACTAGATTATGGTTCGAAATACTTTGTAAAAATTATTTCAAAAATATTTTAAGAGTAAAACAGAATTTTTCATTTAAGTAAGGAGTAAAATTTGATATTTGAAAACTTGGAGTAATATTTGTGATATTCGGTTAATTGAATCGAATATAAAATCTTAATATTCATTAACACTTTATTTGTTATATCGAAACATCAAAATGTTTTCAAAAGTTTTCCTTAATCAAACATTGGCACTTCCTATTGTGCCAATACATCATCTTATTAAACTAAATAGTAGAATTGTGGCTAACAACATTACCATCACTATTAGCTTATTTTTGAACCTCATGCTCGATCACGTTCTTCAAACCCTCAAATACACACATCTTTTTCATACACTATATTTCTCACCTTTATAAGTAAGGAGTGGCATCAATAGGACCTTATAATCACCAATTCAGTAGTATTGACATCCTAGTGGCATGTATACACTTTTTAACTCAAAACAAGCTCGAATTAGTCCTAGAATCGGCTAAACATGTAACTTTGATACCAATAAATGTAGCACTCATAACCCGTATACACCAATCAATACGAGTTATAGATGTCACATCAGAAATTCAAAACATTTCCTTAGAATTTAATTGAGTAAAATTTTGGTTTCATTCAAACCTCACTAGTTTCATAACTTGAAAATTATTATAAAATAATTATTCAGAGAAAACTAGTAATATAACATTTTTGGTTACCAATTCAAGACCAGTTTCAAGCAATGATAAACATTTTTGTTTTGTTTTATAAAATAAATAAGAATATCTAACACGTTTGACGTAAAACCCAAATTAATTTTTTAGCAAAGTTTAATATCATAATATTTATTCATACTATTAATTATATTTAATACTAATTGTATTAAGAAATTACAAACATTTCATTCTAGTGTACTTGCCAACTAGAATTTTTAGAACGCAATATGATGTCATCATTGTTATCTGTAAATATTTTTTTGATGATTGATGCCAAGCTCAGCTCCTTACTCCTTTTCCTTCTTTTTCCTACGCGTGAATATCATCACAAGTTAAGTATACACTTAGTAACACAATCATGTAAATATTCAAAGCAATGCAACATATAAATATAAATGAGTAATAATAGTCAATGCAATGTGATCACTTTACCTACATCCCAACCATGTTACCATAAATTAACATGATATAACCGAATATAAAGTTTCTTACCAATATACTTGTCATTTATCCCATAAGATCGTAAGCTAATTTTCCTATTTATCATTTATCAACCAATAAACCATAGCCCAATTTAAACCCTGAGGACCCTGGGTATTCGAGTCAAATAAATCCCCCGTAGTGCTACACCTGCACTAAGCTTACACTATAGTGCTAATCCGGATATGACACATAAGGTTGTGCCCACCACCTGCACATAGTGTCCTTACACACTAGTTCTAATATAAACCTGAAGCTGTTATACTCTATGGCATACTAACTTTACATGTCCTTCAACGATTTACTTGGGCATATAGTATAATTTATTTCATCCATGGCGTCGTATATCCATATAACTAACATTGGGGCAATTCATACCCGAAATAAAATTCATAGCAAAATATCATATTTATCAGTGATCAATTCTTTGTAGCTTTACACTTTGACATATCAAGGTTGTGTCAATTTTATGATAAATAACATAATATCATGCTGATACAAACAAGGTAGACTCATCGCAAGTATTCCTAATGATGTATAACACATCTATGTACTATATCATGCATGCATTGCACTCACCTTGAAACTTTGTATACAAATTAAAATATAAGTCTCACTAAGTTTTAACTTGATCCTTTTCTTCTAATTCGGTTAAACCCCAAAATTGGTGATAATTTCATAATCTGGCAATTTGCACTACCTTTAAAGAAATATTATTATGTATTAATATAAACCTTTAAAGGTTATTCCATTTATACCAATGGAACCTAGACTCAAATACGAATCAATCCATAAGGCACTCATTCTAGTTCAATTTTTACAATTTATGGTAAATTTTCAAAGTTGACCGACATAATGTATTTTGAGCATAATGTGCTGCCCTATTTGCTGACCTATCATCGGTTAAAAATCCATATATTTTTGTATACACTTCGAAATTAGTTTCCATTTGTTCTAAATAGAACTAGACTGGTAT
Source organism: Hibiscus syriacus (assembly GCF_006381635.1). NCBI lineage: Eukaryota > Viridiplantae > Streptophyta > Magnoliopsida > Malvales > Malvaceae > Hibiscus > Hibiscus syriacus. The sequence goes on along the minus strand of NW_024062296.1, from coordinate 528,991 downwards.
AGTAATCATAATATATAAAAATAATCCTCTAATCATTTTATTATAATTTATAGTGATTTTCTAAACTTACTATCTAGAACATAAATTGTAAGCAGATTTCACCAATTTGCATTTTTCAACTTGTTCACTAATTCTATTAGCTCACCAAATACACATATATCCATGCATCACAAATCACATAACATTTTAGGAGTCACTCCTTATCATAGTAACTCTGTCACTGGCTTGTCACAAGCCAATGTTTGTTCGATAACATAAGTACAAATTAAATTTGCCCTCACCTGGTGCCCTTAGCTTGCAACATTCCTTAGAATTTCTTTCAAGCACTCAATCTCTAAATTAACATCATTAACAAACATATAAAAATTCAAACCAAATGTTAGAATCTTACTATCATAGGCATACTTCGGAAAATAAATTCCTAACAAATTTTTCGATTCTTATTCGATACAATTTTCATGTCACAACATAAATATTGACTTTAATACTTCTAATTGACCATTCAAGTTCCTTTTATCCCAACTTCACTTAAGCTCCCAACCTTTCCATATTTTTTTTAAAACCTCAACTTTTACAAGCTTTAAAAAAATAATCGAATTTCACATTCTAACTTCAATTTCAACACTCAAACATTAATTTCTATTATTGTACATAAAATATTGAACAATTACACAACAATCCATAACTTTTCCAAAATTACCACTTTGGTCCCTCAACTTTTTAAAAATTATAAAATGGTCCAAAAAATTTTCTAAGGTTTGTAGAATACTTCCTACATTTTTTCCACCCCTACATAATTTTCAATAATTTTTCTCATCCTCTATAGTCAAGGTCGAATGCTTTGTATGTTCGAGATTAGGGTTCTCATGATTTTACTCAATTTTGATTCGATTCAAACATGAAATCAACTTCGATTCAACCTTATAAAACCTCTACAATTAAACTCTAACTTAATTTCATCAAAATACATCTTTCTCCCAAGATTAGGGTTAGGCAGAAACTTCATATGTTCATATGATCATGTACACGTGATTTTAATCATCAATCATGCTTGGAAATTATTGTACAACCACAATAACATCAAAATATTTCATCAATTCCATAAAACCCTAATTTGAACATAAACCCTAGAATATGGGATCTTTGAACACAAACTATATTAACAAACAATAATGGTACCAAATGATAGCGTTTTTCGAATTGAAATTTTTTCTTTTCACGACATACTCCAAAATCCAAAGGAAATTGCTCAAAAATGAAAAAAAAATTCTCTTACCTTGTTCATGGGGAGAACGAAATGTTGGCTAAAAATGGCTAAGTTTTCATGAAATGTCTAATGAATTTCATGTTAATTTAACCTTTATTTAAGCTTAAATGAATAAAATATTCATTTAATGAGAAATGTCCATTTTGCCATTAATGAAACTCGATATTTACAATAATACCAAGCCACATAAGCCTTATCATCATTCTAAGTAAAACATGGACAAAATATTTTGCCCTTTACAACTTTGCCCATGCCATTTTCAAAAAATTGATATCTTGCCATTTAAATCCAACTGTCCAAATTGAACATGGAAATAAATTCTCAAATCTAATGTTCCATATTATTATTGTAATACCCCAAATATAAGATTAGTGACCTTATTGAAAAGATTTAAAATTTGAAGACTTATTTGTATAAATGATAAAAAGATAGGAAATGATTGGAGTTGTGTTTAAGACCAATTTATATAAATAAATGAATATACAGGATATTTTGGTCCAATAAGGAGAAATGAATTTAAAATTCATTCATTCTTAGGCATTTTCAAAAGAAAAAAGGGAAAGTTAAACCAATAGAGTTATCTCTTTTCTTCTTCCCCGTACAAGGACCATACTCCATAGCCAAAGGTAAGATTTAATTTAACTAGCTCTTCCTCTTGTTTTTGGGTTGTTATTGGAACATTGAGTATTGGTATCCACCATATTCACCAAAAAAGCTTAACAACCTGGTAACAGTAGTTTTTTAGCAAACACTGTTAATATCACATTGGGCAATGAATTTGCTTTTTTGCCAACCACTATAATTGCATAACCCTCTGGATCTTTCAGAAATAATAACTTCATGTGACAATCTACCCAACCATAATGCGGAGATAACCAATTCATGCCCAAAATGATCCCGAACTCATCAAATAACAATTCTATCATATTTGTAGGGAATTTAACCCCTTGAATCTTTATCGGGCAATTTCTGCATATCCACTTCATTTTGCACAATGACCAAGTGGATTTGTAGCTATCATATTACTATACTATAATACCTTTTTCTCTAACTAATTTTGAATTTATATAGGAGTGCATATAACTAGGATCAATCATAACAAATACAGGTTCATCATAAAGATAGAAAGTACCTGTTATAATCTCTAAATCATCACGGTCCTCCCAGTCTTGATGTTATATACTCTATATTTAGCACGTGCATCGGGCTGAGAAACTGACTCAGAAAATCCTCTTCCTCTGTCTCTGCCTCTACCTCTCTAAGATATCGCTACTGATCTTTTAGTATGAATAGATTTCTCTCTAGCCAACATGGGACAATCTCTGATAAAATGGCTAGTATCTATACATCTAAAAAAGCCCCCAAAATTGCTCGGTATATACCTGGGTGATTCTTGCCCCAGCTCTGACAAGGTGGGTACTGACTTGATCTACCTAATCCTACAGCTGATGATTGATATTGTCGCCCTTTTCTAGAATTATCTCCCTTACAATGAAGCATTAGGTTCAGATCTATTTTGATAACGGGAATTTGATCATCTACCTCGCTTTGACTGAGACGAGGTAGAAGATGCTTCGGTCTCTTCAATGTTTGATTTCTCTATTCAACTATTCTATCAGGCTGGGATAGTGATCTCTCAATTACCTTGGCTCTGTTAATCACCTCTTGTAATGTAGACATATTAATATCCAACAAATACTCTCTCAGCCCTGATCGCAGACCTTGAATAAATAGATTACAATTAACTTTTTCATCTGGGGTCATCTCTGAAGCAAAGAGGATCAATTTGTTGAATTCACATTCATACTCATACATTGTACGGTTTCCCCACTTTAAGCTAAGAAATTCTTGTTTCATGTCCACGATGAACTGGTCTCCAATATATTTATTCTTAAATTCATCTAAAAGAATTGTCAAGTCACTTGTTCTGTAGGCATATTCATTGTAACATTTGTCCACCAGAGTCATGTCTTTCCTCTGAGCAGTGACACAGCTCCATCTAAATTTTATGCATCAGTGCAGTGGAAACCATCGAGCATAATCTTTACATCATTAAGTCACAGGTCTACTGTTACTGGATCCTCATCGGCTTCACCTTTGAATTCAGGAGCTCCCAAACTCTTTAACTCTTTAGCAGTAGAGAATCAGGGAGCTGGAGGGGCGAGTGGCTGAAGTTGTACTAATATAGCATCCAATGTCTGAAAATTTAGAAATACTCTTGATTTTGCATGACCCCTGTTGTGTTGGTGCTCCTTGATGTTCAGGTTACGTGAGAGGTACATTATTCACCTCATTACTCCTGCTAACAACTCATGTCAGAACCTCCTAATCGGTTACCTGACGTAAACCTCAAGGTTTTGATATCTAAAACAAACATATTTCACAAATACTTTAGTAAGGGGAAACATAGATAATTAAAACACATAACTATACCATATCAATAACTTCGACATCCTAGTGGCATGCACAACTTTTTAACATAAAATACCTTCGGTTTAGGCCGATAATAGACTAAACCTATAGCTCAGATATCAATAAACGTAACACCCTCAACACGTAAACATATCTATTTATGAATTAAAGATGTCACATTAACTTATAATTACTTACTAAACAAAATCGAGTCAACATTTGAACTTTTTGAAATTTATTCATAAATATTCATTTTTCGTAAAATTTATTTATCGCATAACATAAAGTTTAATATGTTAATCATAAAATATGATCCGATTTCAAACAGTAATTAGAGAACTCACTACTGAATCACATTTAAAATAAAACTGTAACATCCCAATTTAGGGGCTAAATTTTTGGAATTATAAAATATTGCATTTAATTAGTATTTGGAAGAAATTGAGGATTAAATTATAAAATTTCAAAGTTTACAGATCATTTTAGGAAGTGCAGGAAATTCAGTGACTAAACTCATAGTTTAAGTATTTTCCTTTTTGAGAGAATTATAAGTTCTCTTCCCCCGAATGTTTCTCAGAACAATTTTTCCATTTCCTCTCCCCCGGTCAACGATTTTATGCTACAATTTCTCCATCGCTCGACCACCGTTTGACGAACCAAAACCACCATCGTGTTTGTTACCGACCGGTGAACAAAACCCCTCAAAACTCTCGTTGTAAATCGACGTCGTTTGTCATAAATATCAATAGGAAGTATCGTCGGTTCTAACTCAATATCCGTTGGTTTTTCATTGATTCACGTCGATCCAGCAACCCATTTTCGACACCTCCAGCATCATCATGTTCCTTGTATCGTTCTGAGTTCACCGGTGTCCTCTGTGTCTCTGTCGTCGCCGGCAAGTGAAGCGGTGAAAACTCAAAGTTTACGACATTTTGAAATTGAGCTCTCCACCATTCAAAATTGTGAACCGGGCTTTCTAGTGTCTCAAAATGCCATAAAACATTTTTAGAAAATTTTCGGGAATTTTTCGGACACTGTAGCACTGTTCACGCGCCACCCCGTGAGAGTGGGCTTCGTCTGGCATCTTGGTGAACAGTTGAGCCGAGCCGCTGATCCGAGCCAAGCTGACTGACTCAACCTGTGCTGAGTTAACTCTGCTAACTCAAGTCACTAGATCAACTCATTGACTTTGACCGAGTCAACCTGTAAACCGTTGACTTTGATCGGGTCAACCCTTTGACCGTTGACTTTGACCAAAAATAAAAATTTTGAAAAGTCATATTTTATGTTTTTCGATGTCCTGAGTTCGATTCTGCAGTCCGTTTCATCAAATTAAAACTCGACAAGAGGTTTTTGACTGATTAATCACTAGATTCAATCAGTTTTTTGCAATTAAGCTTCGTTTTTAATGAAATTTCTGTTGATATGTATCCAAGGAATTATTGGAAGTTGATATCAAGATTGAGGACGTTCGAATGGAGTTTAAATGGTCGATCAGTATGGCACGAAAATTGAGGTAATACATTACTACCTCTTTATGTTTTATAGAACATGTTAATGGAAAAATACATGGATGTATATGGTTGAACTTTTATGCCTGTTTGATTATGGATGAATTTGAACCGAATATAGTAAAAGCGATAAATTATGAGAATACTTCAATTAGGTAAAATTACAAAAATACCCTTGTATTGTAAAAAGATAAGAATTGACATTGGAAGTTGGATAAAAGGTTTGTTAATGAATAATTTACAGTTTAGAGATTATCCAGAAAAATGATTAACCCTAGGGTCTCCAAATTATGTTATCCTTGTTAAGAGTTTAACACCAAAATTATCTGGTTATGAAATTATGAAAATGCCCTTGAGAGGTAAAAATAGTCCAAGTTGACTCTGAATGAGAAAGTAACCTGAGAATGTGTATTTAAACCGATAAATTACTTATTTAAATGTTGAGATCCTACTTTTGTATGGAAAATTCCTGATAATTTGTTAGTAAAATCTGAGAAGACTTTTAACATGGAAATCTCCGAGTTATGAGTAAATACCTGAAGAATAATTTATCGAGGGTGTTCTTCTATCAGAATTGTTCGAAGGGAATGAAGTAGATGATAAGTCTGAATTAAATAATAAGATCGGATGAAAGGAAATGATTTAAATACATTGGATCTGTAAAATAACCAAAATACCCCAGTAATGGAAATGACTCGAGAATATCACCAAGCCCATGAATAAATGGATATCCTCAAGCTTTGAAATTAATGGGAAAACATTGAGCATTAAAATGACCAAAATACCCTTATGGACTAGACTAAGTAAATATTTTAGATTACTTAAGGAATTCAAATAAACATAGGTGTTATACTACCCTTAAAAGTAATAGAACATAATTTAAATGAGTAGGTCAACCCTAATGTTATGTCAATTCCTGAATGGCATAGATATCACTTGAATGTGTGATCATTTTCTCAAGTTTGGATCGATGATAATTCTGGAAGTACTGGCTCAGCTCAACTCTAGAGCGCATTCGATACTAAGAAGTGGATATTCATGAAACAAATTAACCACGAATACAAGAATGACTTTATCATATGACTAAATTGAACTAAAAGGAAGTACAATATGTATATGAAATTCAGAAGCGTCTGAATTACTTTGGAAAACTCTGAAGTAACCGAGATAGACTTGATTACTAAATGAATTAAGTAAACTTAATGACAGAGAATTTAGTAAGTGATTGAATGAGTCTGGGAAGACCAATGAACTTAGATGATGTACGGTCCCTATGGGTTATGAACCAAGAATCAAATACGTCATCAATTCTTGATATTGTTGTAATGTGGAAAGAAAGTAAAGATTATGGTGATACATGTTCGATTCCTTAAGGTATATTTAGCGATGATTCTGAAGATGGTCAATGGACAAGAATAGTTATTATTAAAGAGTGAATATCCTGGAAGGGCATTGAATGGACTTATCGACATGCATTAGTCTGGGAGTTGTGTAACTCGGGTTGTTTGATAATCCGATCGATCGACATAAATTGTAAATGTCTTGAACCTTCATTTCTACATTTTCATCTCAAATCACTTTGGTCATGTCTTAACACGCAAGTAACACTGAAGGGAAAGATTATAAATACCCCATTTGGTTCAATTGGGCTGAAATCCTATGAATTCAAAGTGTAATCCTGAATACCCTTGATTGTTTGGGTAATGGAATCACTCTTAGTAAATCTAAATCTAGAATTATTCTATATAAAGGTTCCTAAACATTTTTCTGATGCACATGAATCATAGTGGAATTCTAAAGTATCAACTTTAAATGCCTGATTAGATCGGTTAGTAATTGATTCTCTTCAATAGGACTTCGTTCTTGGAATCCAATAAATTGCATAAGTTTCTTGTTATCCATACTGATGACTACAAAATACCTCTGAAAAATACTTGGATCCTCTAGTGTGTTCCATATGTACTACATGATCGCTTTATATGTTTTGAAATGAGTTTTAACGCAAGTATTGATTTACTGGTTTATAAACCATGGCAACATGGTAAGTGTTTTACAATTATGGTTTTCATCGAAAAATATAAATTTTTCCTGATTTAAGGAATCATGAAAATTATTGGTTTATGAACTATGGTTTTATGTTTCACTAGTTATACTCGAGCTGCTTTACTCGAATATTATATGGGTAGACTGGAGGTACAGCTCTGATCAAACTAGAAATTTGTTTACGGACCTAAGGCGATCCTTGGGTAGGCTTGCAGGCCCCAAGGTACTCCCTTGGGTTAATCATTTGAATACTTATGGTGTACAGGTGGAAATTGGTTATACGATTTATTTCATTATCACTATTATGACATATTATTGGTTCACGATCCAGGTATTATGATTTACAACTAAACTGATTTCTATTGGATTTTTATATGGTTAGGATTTTGAAGTAGAAAGGCACTGCTCTGATCCAGCTGGTAAGACCTTACGGACCGAATGATACCCTTGGGTAGGCCCATAGGCCCCAAGGCATATCCTTAGGTTGGTTTCCTTTGCTGTGTGCATAGGATAACCCTACGGATCTAAGGATACCCTTGGGTAGGCTCATAGGCCCCAAGGCATATCCTTAGGTTGGTTTCCTTTGCTGTGTGCATAGGATAACCCTACGGATCTAAGGATACCCTAAGGTAGGCCCAAAGCATATCCTTAGGTTGGTTTCCTTTGATGTGTGCATAGGATAACCCTATGGATCTAAGGATACCCTTGGGTAGGCCCCAAGGCATATCCTTAGGTTGGTTTCCTTTGCTGTATGCATAGGACAACCCTACGGATCTAAGGATGCCCTTGGGTAGGCCTATAGGCCCCAAGGCATATCCTTAGGTTGGTTCCCTTTGTTGTGTACTTAGGATAACCCTACGAATCTAAGGATACCCTTGGGTAGGCCCATAGGCCCCAAGGAATATCCTTAGGTTGACTCCCCTTTTGCTATGTACTGAGGGCAAGCCTTACGGATGCAATTATGGGGAACTGCATGATGGAGTTTGGTTGGAGGGTTCCACAATAGTTTTAAAAGATTTATATATTTTCACTAGTTTTGATTGGAACACACTAGACAGCCTATTTGACCTCATGAAAACGTGATACTATGAATGCTTCCTATGAACTGTGATATTCATGGCTTATACTCGATGAACTACTAATGGAACCTCAGATTATCCCGCAAACTATTATACGTCTGATTCAATAAGGAAATTATATGGCTTTCCATTTATCTGCATGTCATGTAGCATCAGCTGGTAGCATTGTATTATTGAGCTTCCTAAAGCTAACTCTATTACTCACCATTACAGGTTAAAAGAATCGTATCAGTGCATCTATCAACATCTGCAAGGGAGTTCTTTCGGAGTTGCTTACAGAGTATGGTACAAGTGATTAGGGGACATATAATTATATTTGGTTTTATAAATGAGTCTGGAAATCTGTTTTATTTTTGTGTACTGATAAATCATTTTATGAGTTACATGTTTTAAATAAAAGTTTTTAAATTTTCTGAGATTTTTACTGTGGGTCGCTCCGGTGGCCCTAATGTGACACTCCAGATCGGATTGTGTTATCTGCATCGGTCTGAGGGGGTTACAAAAACTTCCTAAAAGATACCTACATAAAATCCATTTCAATAGAACTATAATCATAATTTAATAATTACTATTCATGCAAAATATTAGCTATGTCAAACAAAATACATACAATTTATACTAATCTATATAATACAACTTGATTTATAAACTAATTTACCAGAACAACAAACATATATTTAATATACATGCCAACTAGATAAGTCAAATGTGGTAAATATCATAATGTTACTAGAATTGGTGTGATCCACAAAAATTGATGTCTACTATGCTCCCTACTCCACTGGTTCATATTTTCCCTTACCTATACATGAAATATTCATACGCTAAGTAACAACTTAGTGAGGCGTTATTTATAATAAATAAATCATAATGAATAATTAAATATTTCTTACAGAAAATGTCTTAGAAAAATATAATAACATATAACAGATCGAATAATTATGTCTTTCATCAGAAACCTGAAAATATTATCCATAACACCCATTTCCATATTCACAGATAAAAACATTCAAAAAAAGATTTATTTTCAACGAATCAGTCATTCTTGCATATAACATTTAACAGATAACCTAATGTACACAACTGAGAATACTAGATACCCAAGTCAGAATGAGTGTGTACACAATATGCAATTGTAACTGCCAGAACAGAACGCACCCTTGGCGCCAAAATGCACAAATAGTGCAAAATATATGAACACAAAAGTACCAGAATGAATTTATAACGCAAAATATAGAATCACTCAACCTCATAGCATGCCAATCGTATCACTAAATCTCAATGCACATACAATGGGCTTTATAACTTATACTAGATTTCAATTGCAATTAAAAAATAACCATAACATAAATCAGATCGATTGGGCATTTCATACCCGAAATAATTCTTAAACCATTTCAGAAAATATTATAAAAGAATAATAAAATTCATATTCAATTTATTTCAAGAACATTAGAATAAGTAAGAATGCACTCACCTAATTTGCCTCACTATCAAACCTTTTACATCATTATTTCTTTCTAATCACGTATTTTATTCTTCACCTATTATTCTCTTTGACAAGAAAATTTATCAAAAGCTTGACAACATCAAATAAACAACACGATATGCAAATCATAAGTAAGTATTAAATTAACATAATCAAAATCCAATAATTAAATCCCTAAATATAATTCGATATAAAATCTCTTCACTTTTCCATAATAACTTCAACATTTCCAATTTGACAATTCAATTCCATAAATATTCATATTTCTCACCAAGCCACTCAATGTCATAAACCTTACAATTTAGTCTCCATTGTTGAATTATTTTAGAATTCATATTAACTTTTCAATTTTATTCAAAACGGTCCTTCACCATTTCACTCAATTTAAGCCCAATACCAAAATTTACATAATTGTAATAATATAATCAATCAAGTACATTCAATTTTGAAAACTTGCAATACAATCCTCAAAGTTTCCATTATTTTTGAACTAGTCACTAAACTTTACCAAATTTGCATTTTGGTACCAAATCAATGTTCAAACATAAATTTCAACATCAAAATATCAATTTCTATCATAGTACACTTACAGTTAAACATTTATACTTCAATCCAATAAATTTCTAAAAACTTGTAAAATGCACCCTTAACTTTCACAAGACTCCAAATTGATCCAAATCAACTTCTAAAATTTGTAGAATCATTCCAATATCAATTATAGACCATTGGAAAATTTTGAATAATTTTCCCCTATTAAATAATCTTGATCGAACCTATCAAAGACACTAGAGGTGGATTTTCATTCAACTTCAAGCATGAATTCAACTTCCTATGATCAAATTCATGCAATTCCAATCATCCTAACATCAAATTCAATCTAAATTCTATAAAATTCCAAGAACCCTAGATGTGACTGAAACATATATATCCAATTTTAGATGATTTAATCATCATACATGCTTGGAAATTAGTCTAAAACACCAATAACATAAGATTCAACCTTCAATTAATCTTCATGAAACCTAATCATGAATATCATCATCCAAGCATGTTTTGCATGAAATATTTATACCAAATGATAGAGATTTTTAAGTAGATTAATTCTCTACCTAATAGCTTAATCCAAAATCAATCAAATAATCTTAAAAATTGAATACAAAAATCTTCCCTTAGTATCTATAGAGTTTCGGCCAAGCTTGAAAAAAGGGTTGAAAAATTTATTTCTCTTCATTATTCTAGTATTATTTGCTAATAAACTTGTCTTAACATAATATAATTGAATTTAAAATTCAATTAATATAAAATTATCATTTTGCCCTTATTGAAACATGATAATTTCAACTTGCCTTTGCATTATTATCCATTTTAATATTCACAGTCAAAGATGAACCAACAAAAATAGACTCTGCACCTTTATCCTTTGCAATTTTTGAAAATTGCAATTTAGTCACTAAATTTCACAATTTTGACTTAATATGAAAAATAGACCTTAATTACACTCATCCATATTAAATTTCAATGTTCTAATTTATGGAAATAATACTTCTAACATTTTTCCATCATCCTTCAAAATATTCGTGAAATTTTGATTCGATACGATTATCCAAATTCTTATCGAACTTTATTGCTTTATAGCTTTTAATACAAATCCTGAATCAAAATTTTGATTTCCAAAAAAATCAATTTTGGAAAAAAAAACTATTCATTTACGAGCCAAAATATATCACTTTTAAAAATTATATTTTTGGCCATTGAACTTTCTCAAAGTTCATTCTTTAGCCTATAAACTTTCAAAACTTAAATTTTGGTCACTAGTTAAAATTTGGGGTATTACAAAATGTGACCTAGATACTCAATTTAATTATGTTCAAAAAATAATATTTTGATCTATTTGCATAATGTTTGTTCCCGTTAAGATTTGGAAAAACACATTTAAATGCTACAGATGTTCTTATAGAGTAGTAGTGTACACTAAAATGCCATAAAAACCACTAGAACAAACTTTCTGAGATAAGGATTAAATAATCATTCATAAGTGACTAAAATGTGGTAGGAGCATTGGTAAGGTCGAAGGGCATTACCTTGAACTCGGAATGGTTGTGATGATTTCGAAATGTTGTCTTGTAAATGTCATGGAGTTGTATACGAATTTGCTAGTATCTCAAGCGTAAATTAATTTTTGAAAGAAAAAAGTTGTACCATATAATTCATCCAAATGGTCTTCAACTATCAGAATTTGGAATTTCTTCTTAATAGTGTGACTGTTCAAATGTCTGTAATCAACACAAAAATGTCAGGAGTCATCCTGCTTTTTAACCAGCAAACAATGAGAAGCAAATGGACTTTTACTCGCTTGAATTATGGAAGAAGACAACATTTGAGTAATTTGTTTTTCTACTTTAGCTTTCTGATGATGAGCGAAATGATAGGGTCTTAGGTTGACCGGAGATGAACCTAGTTTAAGTGTAATTGGATGATCATGGCTTTAATAGGTGGCAAACCTGTAGCTTCTTCAAAGATGCATTCATGCTCTTGGAGTAAGGGTTGTAACTCAATAGGAACTATTGAATCAGCACAATCAACATCCAGGACATATAACTCTCCAATTAAGGAAGGATCATTTGCTGTCAATTTTTGTAATTTCCTCCCTGTCACAAAATTCCAATTACAATCAATAGTCTATCCTAGGATAACCATCAATTGACAATTTTTCTGAAAGTTTAAGGTCATGTCATTGAAATCCATTAGGGATACACTAAATTGCTTCATCCAGTCGACCCCAAGGACCATGCACTCCCACGAGTTGAAAGATACAAAAATTATGACTGAAACTGTATCCTTGCATTGTCCAGCTCACCTAATTAGATCTGGCCAAACGGAATAATTTTTAATCATTAGCAACCGTGATCACCAAAGGTTGAGTTGAAACAAGCTCTAATCCTTTCTTAGCCCACTTTAGGGTAGGAAATTGTGGGTATTCCCGTTGCAAATCAAAATACTTAGTGCTCTACCCTACTCAAGCCTTGGATTTGTAATGTTGTGTGGCCAATATTTCATGTTAACGCACCGACTGAAATTTCCAAAAGCTCATCAGTGGGTATTGGTTGATCTTCAACCGTGTCTTGTGTGTTCTCTCCCACTCAATATAGGATTTAGGTTCCCCTGGTTGGTAGGTAAAACATGATTTTCTTATATCACAATCAAAATTATTGGTTTCTTAGCATCAGCTTTAGAAGGTTCATGGGTCTTTACCTAGTCATTGTCTAGGCTCTCTGGTTCCTGCCTTCATTCCTTCTAGTCAGTTTACTCAGGATTCAATCAAAAAGACCTTGGTTAGTACGTATCCTGGATTCTAAACTGCTAATTCAATTATCTTGATTCTTTCACCACTTTGGAGGGCTAGTCTCATCGGTTAATTTCTTCACCAACTGAGCCAAATCCTCGATTTGCTTTTGTATCGCTGAAAGGTCAGTTGTGTCCCCCATGGCTGGTTTTTCTTTGGCATAAGCCATAACAATTTTCCAGGAATGGAGGCTCTTGATACCAAATTGTTATGAACCTAGTAGAGATGAAGAATTATCGAGAGGTTTTAAGAAAAAGAAGAAGAAAGGATTTCAAAGAAATAACACTTCATTCATTCATTTCATGATTTTCTCCTCTCAGTACAATGTTTTATTCATTCACAATGTACCAATCACTATGAATTACAGTTGACAATATGTTCTAATGGTTGAAACCATCTGTACATGTGTCATGGAAGCTTCCCCCTGTTGGTTTATTCTTTTCATCAGGTCCATCGTCTATATCATCGGTAGGTATGGTCTCTTTTTTTTTTTAATGAACACATACTCGCCACATGCGTCCATTCCCTCCAATTCCTCATTTCCAATACATAGCCCTAATTCATTATTCTCAATCCCTGCTCATTTTTCGAATCCCCAATTCTCTTGGTCTGCTCTTCTTTTCTTCTCGTCTGATTGTGAAAGATAACTTTTCATCAAATGAAAACGTAGAATTATGAGTCAATCTCATCAATATGATTTGAGTCAAAATAATAGGGGGAAAATGCAAGTCAGTTATTTATATTTTTACCCTTGAATGAAAAAAATGAAGCTAAGCAGGATTCTTAAACAGTATATTCAAAATGACAGAAGGAACAAATCATAGATACTGAAAAGAAATAGTAGAGTCTCCACATTAACTTGCCTTTATCATTGCCTTTAAATAAGGTCACTTGACTTTGGGCTTACCATTAGCATCAGGTACATCTCCTTTCTGCAAATAAAATTTAAAAATAACAATAAAATTGAAGAAAAAAATTCCATGATTGAAAGAAAAGAGAATCCAAATTTCACCATTTTTCAGGTTAAGTGGGCAATAAATTTAGCAAAGATACACAAACTAAAGCTTTGAGTACCGTAAGTCATGCAAATGAAAATGACATTAATAACGTACATTGGCTTTATGCTCCACATCGCTTTTCCTCATCCTAAGAACCACTGGAAAAGATTTTATAAAAAATAAAATTACTAAACCCATCTCAAATGGTAAGCAAATGAAATGAAAGAGTCTATATATTCAAACCAGAGTAATGAAGTTCCAATCAAAAGCAAGAAATGAATACTCAAAATCAATACAAATAGGATCGGACCTGAACTGAGTGAAGATAATAGTTGTTGAACAATCTTTCAGTCTCCTTAACCCTAATATAAGCACTTTCTTTGGCATCTCAATTTGAAACATTACTACCATCTAAGCCAACCTCAATTTTAGCATCTCGTTCTACCATTTTTTGCCATTTTCTTGTTGAACTCAAGTTCAATGGGGTGAAATGGCATATGATGAAGCTGTTGAATCTCAGTTTAAACATTTTGTAGTTTTAGTTTCTTCTTAACACTGTCAGTACCCACATTATTATTATTATTATTATTATTATTTGCACTTCTTCCACAATCCTCATCCATAAGCTCCAGTTTTTGCTTAGCCAAAAGCTCATTATCGGCTTTTTGTTTGGCTGCAGCTTGTAATCTGGCACATGTCCTCCGTTGTCCTTGGGCACTGCACCATTCTCCACCTGAATCTTAACCCCTTTGGGCTCTGTGAACAGAACTCTGGAGAGAATGCAATGATTGAACCATCATATAGACAAGTCTAGAATAGAAGAATGCGATGCGATGACCAAAATGAAGGTAGAAATGTATAGAATAACTGAAATATAGAGTCAGGATATACATGCACGTTGTAGCATATCCTACGACTTCATTTGAGTTCATACGGTGTCTGTCACGTATTACGATTTCTAAGGCTTAACGTAGTTATGGGTGAAGGGAATATATACATACTAATATTTATTTTATTTAATATTTTTTACATTTATAATTTTATTTAAATTTAACCAAATTTTTGAAGGAAAATTCAAATTTAAAAGTCAATTGATGCGGTGTATGAATTTATTGAGTTACACTCACTAGATTGATTAAAAATAAAAGAAACCAAGATCTTTAAAGATGATTCCAAATTGGATTAAATACACCTTTGCCCCCTAAACTACACCATTTTTCCCGAGTTAGCCCTTAAAGTATTTTTCGGACTCATTTGCCCTAATATGTTAACTTCATTAAAAGACACGTGGGTAAATTACATATTTAGTAACTCAACTATTTGTACGGTTCTATTTTGGTTCGTAAACTATTTTTGTTTTCAAAATCGTCACTAAACTTGAGTTTTTGTTTCATTTTCATCACCCAATTCGATTAGATTTATTTTTTAAATTTACAATATATAAGAATTCATTTATATCACATACGTTTTTACTCAACACATAAATTTAATTTATAATAATAAATAATATTATAACATAAATAATATATAATATGTTTAGTTGTTTGAAACTAAAATTTTAATAAAATAAATATTAAATAAAAATATTACATTCCTACAGCTTCAACCTTTCCGCATGTATATGGTAAATAAATTAGAAGTGATATCATTCCAATTAAAAGAAACCAACTGAAGCTTGAACATTACTTAACTTTTCTATTATTGAAGAAGAGCAGTATAATGCGCTAGGTTGAATTTCTACTCAAGTTTAAAAGTAAACTAGAACCGTACAAATCCTCTATCTAATAATTAGAAGAAAAGTCCATTACATTATGATGTAAATCAGACCACCTCAATCGTTTTATGTCAATAGATCAGAGGAAAACATAATAAACTCACCAAAACATTTTTTTTTTTGAAAGTCACCGAAACATTAGAATTAACAATAACACAAGATTTTTCGTTGGTGATAATACAAACATTTGCACCGTACCCTTCCTTGAAAAGCTTGTCCCATGTATCCTTTGTTTCTTTCAAGGAAAGACTACATTCACGAGGCCTTTTGGAATACTTAGTTCTATTACAATATTTATTAGGGAGAGGTGGTGGTTTTGGAATGTTAGAGTTATAGGATGCAAAGGGAATAGGAGCTTTCAACACATGTAAAATATCAGTTGGATTTGTGTTGTGTGTTGTGAGTGCTATAAATTGGATGCAAATTATGAGCAAGTATACACAGTCGCACAAGTAGTAAAGAGTGAGTGAGTATCGTTTCCACGAGGATTGGAGGAGACTGCAAGTTAAGTTAAAGCACGAATATTAAACTACCCAAGTATTGTTAGTGCGGTGGTATGCACAAATGAGAATGTTGTGACAAAATGGAACGTGTGTGGATGTAGGTTTAATGGAATTCTGGAAATGTTATGGTGATATGGCAGTGTAGCAAAATGGAATTGTCATGACAACTGAGATATTTTTAAAACGTAAACAACTAAAAATGTCAATACAAAATGAGCTGAGAATTCAAAAATAAATTAGCAGACTTAATAATCATCACACGACAAGCTACTATGAAAATGAATGGTGGGATTTCTAAAGAATCCTAAGCTTTGCATCTCAGAATGATTCAAGCTTCTATGGTCCCTTTGTTTAACAGGTTTTACAAAGAGTGTCCTTATCTTTCTCAAGTCAAGGGAACCTGGCAGACACAATTGCCACGATAATAACTCTCGGTGTGACAGTGACATCAAACCTATCGAAACTGCACTACTCCTTTTAGTAGATGAAATCATAGCCTTATCTCTAAGGTGGATTATGTTCTAGTTGGCAGCTAAAACCCATTGCTCACGTAGATCCTCCCATAGTTTCTCTCGAACATTAAGGATCTATAATCTAGTTTCTCTCAAACACTAAGCAATATACTTAAAAACAAGACACTCTCACGCCTCCTATAATCTCAAGTAATTAAGCAAAATGAGTAAAACAAATAGATGAACATAAAAACTCAATACATTCATTAAAACAGGCACTTAGTCATCCATAAAAACCCATATCATATGAGGATTAGTTCATGGTGGGGTTTGAAACATCCATGGCAATATTCCAAACCATTTAACCTAATAAATCAAAAGGAAAAATAAAGCATAAGGGTTGAGGACACTCCCAAGGTACATTGTCGGTTGCTCATCGAATCACCATGAACGACACCTTAGCGAGCTAGCTCCTCTTGGATGCCTAGCACTCCACTCCCTTGAGCTTGACTATGGAGGAGACTCTTGAAAAGACGAAAGAGGAAAGAAAGTTGGAAGCTTTCTAGCCACCTTGCTTAGCTCACTATTTCCCTTAAAGAATCCTCTTTTTCATTTTGTGGACATCTTTTCTATTTATACTAAGGGAATGTCCTAGGTTTTAGTGAAAAAATTCCCTTAGTAACCTAAGGTATATTCTCCTCATGTGAAAATGATTGCAAAGGTGATTGTGGTCCTCTCCTAGGTGGTTGGTGGTAGAAAACACGTGACTGTGTACATCTGGTAGCTCCAATGAAAATATCTTCTTCATGTGCGACTTTTTCTGTGTACGAGAGTTGTCCTAATTTGCCTCTATAATTCTTTCTTGCTTGTCATCTGAAGATGCTACGACATTCCTCCAATGTCATCCCTTGCTTCATTGACTTGTACATCATTAGTAAAGCATAAATATTCCCCGTAAAATAGCACCAATTACACAGTAATATGCCACGACAAAGCCAAACCAACAAATGCAACTATATGCTCCTAAATGCATCTAAATGATCCTACATTTAGTCTTCTTACGGAGTTATCACAACCCCAAACTTAAGCTATTACTTATCCTCAAGTAAAGGATAATAGCTAGCAAAAGAAAAATGTCATGGCAAAGTTCAGAATTTTCACTACGCATTTTAGTCGCTGAAATACTAGCCTTAACTCTAAGGTGGATTAGGTTCTAGTTGGTAGCTAAAACTCGTTGCTCACGTAGATCATCCCTTAGTTTCTCTCAAACATTAAGGATCTATAACCTAGTTTCTCTCGGACACTAAGCAATATACTTAAGAAAAACACTCTCATGCCTCCTACAATCTCAAGTAATTATGCATAATGAACAAAAAATAGATGAACATAAAAACTCAATACATTAATTAAAACAAGCACTTAATTGTCCATAAAAACGCACACCATATAAGGATTAGTTCATGGTGGGGTTTGAAATATCTATGAAAATATTCCACACCATAAAACCCAATAAATCAAAATGAAAATAAAGCATAAGGGTGGAGGACACTCCCAACGACCGTTGTCGGTTGCTCCTTAAACCATCACAAACGTCACCTTAACGAGCTAGCTTTTCTAGGATGCCTAGCAAGTCACTCCCTTGAACTTTACTTTGGAGGAGATCCTTGAAAAGACGAAAGAGGAATGAAAGTTGGAAGCTTTCTACCAGTCTTGCTTAGCTCACTATTTCCCTAAAAAATCCTCTTCATCATTTTATGGCCACCTTTTCTATTTATACAAAGGGAATATCCTAGGTTTTAGTGCAAAAATTCTCTTAGTACCCTAAGATACATTCCCCACTCGTGAAAATGGTTGCAAAGGTGTTTATGGTCCTCTTCTAGGCGGTTGGTGACAGAAAACATGTGAGTGTGTACAGATGGCAGCTCCCATGAAAATATCTTCTTCATGTTTATTTTTTTTCGTATAAGATTTGTCCCAATTTACCTCGGCAATTCTTCCTTGCTTGTCATCCGAAGATGTCATGACATTCATGTATATACGTCCCTTTCTTCATTGACTTGCACGCCACCAGCAAAGCACAAATATTCCCCGTAAAATAGCATCATTTACACAGTAATATGCCACAACAAAGGTAAACCACCAAATACAACTATATGCTCCTAAATGCATCCAGTTGATCCTACATATGCCTTAAGACAACTAATAACTTAACTAAAAAGGCCCTAAATTTAGCCTTTTACGTAGTTATCACACCCCCAAACTTAAGCTATTATTTATCCTCAAGTAATGGATAGTTGCTAGCAAAAGAAAAATGCTATGGAAAAGTTCAGAATCAAGACATTGTTATGGGGTAGAGTTTCAGCCCTCAGAAATGTTTTGGCATCAACAAGTTTGACAAATTGATATTTCAAGAATATTACTCTAGGACAAGGCCTTATGCGAGTGTGTGTCCATGACTGTTTCCAATCTATACTTAGTCAAGTTAGAAATATTCTAAAGAACGTCTATTATTCTGCCATAACATGTTTTCAACTTTAAGCACAAGTTCATTATTCCCATTTCCATTCAATACTAAATTTAATTAAATTTTTTTGCACTCCTACAATGAGAGTTAGTTTTTCACGACTACCATCCCACATTCAAAATGAATTGGAGCATACCTTTCATCCTCGAGCTAGTAAGGTAGAGCCACCCATAACCACTTTCACTCATGCATATGCACATGGCTGCCACTTATTGAAATGCAGTATCTAGACAATGCCATGGAAAAAAGGAGTGTCCCTCTACAATTATACTAAAACATTTATTCACAATTAAACACAATTAACAAACATAGGGGAGTCTAATTTAATAATTAATTTCATTTACAATAATACACACCAAGGCATCCAAAGTCATAACATTTAGATCACATTAGCCATAAAAAAATATCATCATCGGGCATCATCGACTTATTCCAACAAACTATCATAAATCCTATCAATGCCATGGCAAATTATTTCAACTAACCCTATCATGAAAATGGCCTAATAAGAACAGTACCTCCCCCAAATTTACTACATGTTATGAATGCAATGCAAGATACATTGTCTTTCTAAGATGGTGGTGGTGCTGTTACGGTTGTGCTACATGCGGTTTTCCTCTTCAATGGGGGTGGGATGGCTTCTGAGTTTGATGCAAGCTCATCTGGTGAGTTTTGAACTCGGGCAGGTTCCTCAGCTGTTGGGCTCTCCTCTCGCCATGCGAACCTCTTCAGGTGTCATTTGGTTCTACGTGTAGGGGTGGTTGCGGCACTTCTGGCGGCTCAGACATCTCCCCTCGGGGCTCTTCAGTGACAATGAGTGTTGATAGGGATTGCTCTGGTTCCCTTTGAGTTGGCTTTTGGGGGTCTCATTCTATCTCCTCCCCCTCGAGCTCCAGGTTGGACTGGTCAGCATATTGCGGGTCAGGCATTGGGGAATTAGGAAATGCCAAAGCATTTCCATGTTTTGGAAATATGGACTCCAGGAAGACTAAGAGATCGTGGCCCAAATGAGGAAACAATTACTTTAAGTAGGACTTAATTATAGAATCCATTTGCTTTTCATAAGAAAATTAGATGCAAATATCACTCGACAAAGCATCTAGTCACTCTCGTATCTGCTTCGAAGACTCGGCAACAACAACCAATTTTGCTATGGTATTAGCCATTGTATCAATTTCTATAGATGTCTTCGACTAATCCTCATCAAATCCTTACAGCACTGGCAGCTTATCATTTGTGATTCCCTTCAAGCCCGGGAAGATTTTATCACTGTATTCATTCTTAATAACCTTTTTCTTTCGGAATAGGACTGTGATAAGATTTGGAAAAATGAGGGCATTGGTCGATCTCTTCAAACAAGCATGGTCTTGCTCAACAATAATCTTCCCCACATCAATAGGACATCCACTAATGATTGAATGAAGCATCGTCATATGAGGTAATAAGAAGGTAGTGTTGTGTGATGTAGGCATTAACTTATACTTCATGAGGTGGTTCCACAATTTTGCCTTTGGCTGAAGCCTCTCACGGTTCATTGATCGATGATTAGCTTGAGTTTCATTCCACTTCAAGTTAGCAAAACATAAATCTTCCATAACCCCATGATAAGTCTCAGAATCGGTATCCTCCTCGAATACTTTATGATGATAAACAATCCATGGAATTTTAAAGTAGCGATTAATGGTAGTAGAGGAAAAATGAACATTTTTACATCTAACATAAACCGATCTTTGGTTGGGGTTGGAGATATTGGAGTAAAACTCTCAAACAATGGAGGCTTTAATGTTACCAAGATACCGAACAAACCTTTCCCATTTGTGTTGAAAAACGATATCTATGACATCCGATCCAAGGTCATCATCAAAAAAGATGAACCTTGCTCAAAGAAAATCTTACGGTTCTTGATGGTTTGAAACTGTTCCTTTTCTTCATCGTCTTTGAAAAGTTGAGGAAAAGGTAGAGTGAAACCTGGGGAACGAGAACGTAACATGGTTGTTTGAATAAACAAAGAAGAAAGAAAAAATCTTGAAGCTTTGGTGTTATGGTGTTTTTTGGCTGTGAATAAAAGAGGAGAAGATGAAGAGTTGAAGGATAACAATGGAAGAGAGAGTAAATAAATAAAAAAATGGGGGTCATGAAAAAAATGTGCGGAGGGGGTTAAAGGTAATGATGAGAATAGAAAAAGGTGGAGAAAGAAAAATTATATAAAAGTTCAAAAGAAAAGTATTTTTGAAAATTAAAAATGTCTTCTCCCTATCTTTTTGTCATTTTCCCACCTAAAACCAATAAAATAAGGTTTTTGTCTTTCTTTTCACTTGCATGGGTAGCATAAATTATTCACCTAGGAAAATCACATGGAAAAAAATTAAAATAAACAAAGCACTATGATAAAAATAAAAGGGAACATGTTATTTATAAACAAAAGTAAAGGCAAAATGTCGAAGCATTTTAAAACTCAGGCTTCATGCACGTATAGTGTCAGTTGTCTCTCACAACGAGGGCTATAGTATATGCCTTTAAATACTGGCATTTACTTTGAAAATTATCCCATCATCTAGATTTTTGATGTCCACATCTCTTTGGGGGTTGACTTGATGCACCTATAATGGTCCGAACTATCTGGACTTGAGCTTTTTCAGGAAGAGCTTCAATCTCGAGTTGTAGAGGAGCACCTGTTGACCAATATGAAAATTTTGTGGCAAAATGGTTTGACCATGCTACTTATTACTTTTTTCCTTGTAGAACATGGAATTTTCATAAGCTTGTAACCTAAACTCATCCATCTCATTGAGCTCCAATAGTCTTCGTTCACCAGCTAATTGAGCATCAAAATTGACCTTCTTGATGGCCCAATAGGACTTGTGATCTAGCTTGACTAGGAGATGGCATGCCTTTTCATACACCAACTTAAATGGAGACATACACAACAGAGTCTTAAATGTTGTACGATAGACCCATAGTACTTCATCATGCTTTCGTGATCAGTCATTCCTTTTGGGGTTCACTATATTTTCTAAGATATGCTTGATCTCATGATTAGAGACTTCAGCTTTTCCATTGGTCCGGGGGTGATATGTTGTGGCAATTTTGATACTGTACCCAATACCTCTGTAATGCATTGGAAATCAATTTGTTGTCAAAGTGGGTGCCTTAATCACTTATGTTAGCTTTAGGTGCACTAAATCTCGTGAATATGTACTTAGGAAGAAACTTAAGTACCTTTTTTAATCACTCCTTGGCGTTGCAATTGTTTCCACCCACATGGACACAGTCCACTGCCAACAAGATATATAAGCTTCCAAATGATGAAGGGAATGGTCCCATAAAATTTTTGCCCCACACGTCAAAAAGCTCTATCTCCAAGATATTTTGTAATGGCATTTCATGCCATCTAGAGATATTTCTTATGCATTGCCATCTATCACAGGCCTTGTAAAATGTTTGGGCATCTTTAAAAATAATATGCCAATAGAAGCATGATTGGAGGACCTTTGCAGCAATCCTAGCACCTATGAAGTAGCCTCCACAATCCTCATTCATAAGCTCTAGTTTCTGTTTAGCCAAAAGCTCATTCTCAGCTTTTTATTTAGTTGCAGCATGTAAACTGGCACAGACCATCCGTTGTCCTTGGGTACTGCACATTCTCCACCTAATTCTTATCCCCTTTTGGCTTCGTGAACATAACTCTGGAAGAATGCCATAATTGAACCACCATATTGACAAGTCTAAAATTAGAAGAATGTGATGCGATGACCAAAATAAAATTAGAAATGTATAAAATAACTGAAATATAGTGGCAGGATATACTTTCACGTTTTAG
This sequence comes from Hibiscus syriacus, assembly GCF_006381635.1. NCBI lineage: Eukaryota > Viridiplantae > Streptophyta > Magnoliopsida > Malvales > Malvaceae > Hibiscus > Hibiscus syriacus. The sequence continues at coordinate 505,776 of NW_024062296.1, read as the reverse complement.
CATATCCTACGACTTCATTTGGGTTCATACGGTGTTTATCACGTATTATAGTTACTATGGCTTAACGTAGTTATGGGTGAAGGGAATATATATACTAATATTTATTTTATTTAATATTTTTAAAATTTAAAATTTTATTTAAATTTAACCAAATTAGGAAGGAAAATTCAAATTTAAAAGCCAATTGAAGCGGAGTATGAATTTATTAAGCTACACTTATTAGATGGATTAAAAATAAAAGAAATCAAGATTTTTAAAGATTATTCCTAATTGGCTTAAATACACCTTTTCCTCCTAAATTATATTGTTTTTACCGAGTTGCCCCTTAAAGTATTTTTTGGGACATTTTCGCCATAAAGTTGAAATCATTTCCTCATTTGCCCCAATTTGTTAACTCCGTTAAAAACACATGGGTAAATTACATATTTAGTTACTTAACTATTCGTGAGGTTCTATTTTGGTCAAGCAACTATTTTTTCTTTCAAAATCATCACTAAACTTAAGTTTATTGTTTCATTTTGGTCACCCAATTTGATTCGATTTATTTTTTAAATTTACAATATATAAGAATTCATTTATATCACATATTTTTTACTCAACGCATAAATTTAATTTATAATAATAAATAATATTATAATGTAAATAAAATATAATATATTTAGTTATTTGTAATTAAATATTTTATAAAAAAATATTAAATATTAAATTATAATATTACATTCTTATAGCTTCAACCTTTCAACATGTACATGGTAAATAAATTATAAGTGATATTATTCAAATTAAGAGAAACCAATTGAAGCTTGAACATTACTTAACATTTCTATTTTTGAATAAGAGCATTATATTACCCTAGGTTGAATTTCTACTCGAGTTTAAAAGTAAACCAGAACTGTGCAAATCCTCTATCTAATAATTAGAAGAAAAGTCCATTACCTTATGATGTAAATCAGACCATCTTAATCGTTCTATGTTAAGAGATCAGAGGAAAACAACATAAACTAATCAAAACATTATTTTTTTTTTGAAAAGTCACCAAAACATTAGAATGAGCAAGAACACATGATTTTTTGTTGGTGATAATACAAACATTTGCATCATACCCTTCCTTGAAACGTCTGTCCCATGTATCCTTTGTTTCTTTCGAGGAAAAATTACGTTCACGAGGCCTCTTGGAATACTTAGTTCTCTTACAAATTTTAATAGGGAGAAGTGGTGGTTTTGGTATGTTAGATTGATCAAATGCAAAGGGAATAGGAGCTTTTAGCACATGTAAAATATCAGCTAGATTTGTGTTTTGTGTTGTGAGTGCTATAAATTGGACACAAATTACGTGCAACTATACACAGTCACACAAGTAATAAAGAGTGGGTATCATTCCCACAAGGATTAGAGAAAACTACAAGTTAAGTTAAAGAATGAATATTAAACTACCTAAGTATAGTTAGTGTTGTGGTATGCACAAATGATAATGTTGTGACAAAATGGAACTTGTGTGGATTTAGGTTGAATGGAGTTATGGAAATGTGATGGTGAGGTGGCAGTGTAGCAAAAAGAAAATTTCATGAAAACTTAAGATGTATTTAAATTGTAAACAACTAAAAAGGTCAATGCAACATCAGTTGAGAATTCAGAAATAATTAAGCAGACATAATAATCCACACACGACAAGCTACTATGAAAATGAATGGTGAGATTTCTAAAGAATTCCAAGCCTTAAATCTCATAATGGTTCAAGCTTCTATGGTCTATTTGTTCAATAGAGTTTACTAAGGTGTCCCTACGCTCTTTCGAGTAAAGGGAACCTGACAGATACAAATGCCACGACAATACCTCTTAGTGTGAATAGTGACATCGAACCTATCAAATTTTCACTACTTTTAGTCGTTGAAATCCTAGCATCAACTCTAAGGTAGATTAGGTTCTAGTTTCCAGTTAAAACCTGTTGCTTAGATAGATCTTCCCTTAGTTTCTTTCGAACATTAAGGATCTATAACCTAGTTTCTCTTGGACACTAAGAAATATACTTAAAAAAAGACACTCTCATGCCTCCTACAATCTCAAGTAATTAAGCATAATGAGCAAAATAAATAGATGAACATAAAAACTCAATACATTCATTAAAACAAGCACTTAATCATCCATAAAAAACCACACCATATAAGGATTAGTTCATGGTGGGGTTATTAATATCCATGACAATATTCCAAACCATATAACCCAATAAATCAAAAGGAAAATAAAGCACAAGGGTGGAGGACATTCCCAATGACCGTTGTTGGTTACTTCTCGGACCACCACAAACTGTACCTTAGCAAGCTAGCTTTTCTCAGATGCCTAGCATAGCACCACCTTGAGCTTGACTATGGAGGAGACCTTTGAAAAGACAAAAGAGGAAATAAAGTTGGAAGATTTCTAGCAGCCTAACTTAGTTCACTATTTTCTTAAAAAAAATCCTCTTATTCATTTTATGGCTACCTTTTCTAAATATACTAAGTGAATGTCCTAGGTTTTAGCACAAAAATTCCCTTATTATCTTAAGTTACATTCATGTATCACGAAAATGGTTGAAAAGGTGGTTATGGTCCTCTCCTAGGCAATTGGTGGCAGAAAACAGGTGAGTGTGTACAACTTGCAGCTCTCATGAAAATATCTTCTTCATATTTGTCTTTTTCTGAGTACAAGAGTTGTCCCAATTTGCCTCGGTAACTCTTCCTTGCTTTCCATCTGAATATGTCCCGACATTCCTCCATGTTCACCCATTACTTCAGTGACTTGCACATCACCAGCAAAGCAGAAATCTTTCCCGTAAAATAGCACCATTTACACAGTAATATTCCACAACAAAGCCAAACCACCAAATGTAACTATATGCTCTTAAATACATCTAAATGACCCTTAATGTGCCTTAAGATAACGAATAACTTAAGTAAAAAGGCCCTAAATTTAGCCTTTTTACGGAGTTATCACACCCCCAAACTTAAGCAATTGCTTGTCAAGTAATGGATAGTAGCTAGCAAAAGAAAAATGTCATTGCAAAGTTTAGAATCAAGACAGTGTTATGCGGTAGATTTTCATCCCTTAGAAATGTTTTGGCATTAACAAGTAGACAAATGGAGATTTCAAGAATATGACAAGGCCTTTTGTGAGTGTGTGTGCGTGACTATTTCCAATCTATGCTTAGTGAAATTAGAAAAAATCTAAAGAAAGTCTATTATTCTTCCATAGTATGTTTTCAACGTTAAGCACGAGTTCATTACTCATGTTTCCATTCAACACTACATTTAATTAAATTTTTTACACTACTATGAGGAGAGTTATATTGTCACGACTACCATCCCATATTCTAGATGAATTGGAGCATGCCTTCCATCCCCGAGTTTTTCCGTCAGAGTCACCCCATGACTACTTTCACTCACTCATATGCCCATGGCTGCCATTTATTAAAACGCAATATCCAGTCAATGCTATGGCAAAGAGGATTGTCCTTCTATAGTTATGAAAAAACATTTATTCATAATTAAACACAATTAACAAACATAAGGGAGTTTAATTTAACAATTAATTTAATTCACAATAATATACACTAAGGCATTCAAGCTTTTGTTCCATAAAAAGATTATAAAATTCCTAAGCATAGAGAACATACAGTCATGTAACAACTAAGAGAACAAACATCCAAGTCCTATAACAAATCCTATCCAACTCCAAAGTCATGTACATTCAGTTCACTCTAGACATAAAGAAAAATAACATAATTGACCATAATCAACTTATTCAAACAAATTATCCTAAATCCTACTAATGCCATGGAAAATTAATTCAGCTAACTCTATCATGAAAATGACCTAATAATGATAATACCTCCCCCAAAATTTGAGATGTGCATCGACCTCGATGCAACAGAATGAACTAAACGAAAAACTAAACTACATGCTATGAATGCAATGCAAGGTAGCTTGGCTTTCTTAGATGGTGTTGGCGGTTGTGCTGCACGTGGAGCACATATTTAATAGGAGTGGGTTGTCTTCTGAGTCATAGGCTCATCAGGTGGGTTTTAAACTCAGTTAGGTTCCTCAGCGGCTGGGTTCTCCCCTCACCCTATAGACCTATTCAACGTCATTTGGACCTACGCGCAGAGGATTGTTGCGACACTTCTAAAGACTCATACATCTCCCCTCGGGGCTCTTCATTGACAATAAGTGCTGGTAGGGATTACTCTAGTTCCTCTTGAGTTGGTTGTTGAGTGTCCCATTCTATCTCCTCCTCTTCATCGGGCTCTAGGTTGGACTAGTTAGCATCTTGTGGGTCAGGTGTTGGGGCATCATGAAATACCGAAGCATTTTCATGTTCTGGCAAGATGGACTCTAGGAAGACTGGTCATCATGTCCCAAATGAGGAACAATTACTTTAAGTAGGATTGAACGATAGAATCTCTTTGCTTTAAATAAGAAAATGATATACGAAGATCACTCAATAAAGCATCAAGTCGTTCTTACATCTGATTTGAAGACTCAATAGTTTCCCTTGTATCAATTTCTATAGTGGTCTTCGGCTTATCCTCATCAAATCCTAACACCACTGACAACTTGTCTTTTGTGATTCTCTTCAAGACTGGGAGGATTTCATCATCGTATTCGTCCTTAATGGCTTTTTTATTTGGGCATAAGGTTGCGATAAGATTTAGAAAAATAAGGGCACGAGTCGGACTCTTCAAACAAGCATGGGCTTGCTCAACAATAATCTTCCCCACATCAATAGGGTGTCCAGTAATAATTGAATGGAGCAACATCATACGAGGTAATGAGACGGTAGTGTTTTAGGTTATGAGCATCAGCTTATACTTCATGAAGTGGTTCCACAATTTTGTCTTTGGTTGAGCCTCTAATAGTTCATTGATCGGAGGTTCTAAAGTCTTAAAATTGACATCCTCCTCAAATATTTTATGATGATCAACAACCCCTAGAATTTTAAAGTAGAGGTTAATGAAAGTAGAGGAAAAATTATTTTGGGGTTGAAGATATTGGAGTAGAACTCTCGAACAATGGAGGCATTGATATTACCAGGATGTCGAGCAATTTTTTCCCATATGTGCAGATGAAGCCTTGTTCAAAGAAAACCTTACGGTTCTTGATGGTTTCAAATTTTTCTTTTGATTCATCGTATTTGAAACATTAATGACAAGGTGGGGCTGAACCAGGGGACGAGAACATACCATGGCTATTTGAATAAACAAAGAGGAAAGCAAAAAGCTTGAAGCTTTGGTGGTTATGGTGTCTTTCATATGTGAAAAAAAGAGAATGAGATGAAGAGTTGAAGGATAATAAATGAAGAGAGAGAATAAATAAATAATTAAATGGGGGTTAATGAAGAAAACATGTGGATTGGTTAAAGGTAATGATGAGAATGAAAAAAAGTGGAGAGAGAAAAATTAAATAAAAATTGAAAAAGAAAAGAAATTTTTGAAATTTAAAAATGTCTTCTTCATCTCATTATGTCGTTTTGCCTCCCAAAACCAATAAAATAATGTTTTTATCCTTCTTTGTCCTTGCATCCTCTTCAGAAATCACTTGCATGGGTAGCATGAAGTATTCACCTAGGAAAATTACTTGGAAAACAATTAAAATAAATAAAGCACTAAGATAAAAATAAAAGGAAATGTGTTATTTATAAACAAAAGTAAAAGCAAAATGTCGAGGCATTTTAAAAATCAGGCGTCCTATAAGCATAGTGTCGGCTAGTTTAGCACAACGAGGGTTCTAGTGTATGCCTTCAAACGCTGACCATTTACTTTGAAAATTGTGCCATCATCCAGTTTTTGATGTCCACAGCTCCGTGTGGGTAGACTTGATGCACCTCAAACAGTCTGAACCATCTGGACTTGAGATTTCCCGAGAAGAGCTTCAATCTTGGGTTGTAGAGGAGCACCTATTGACCAATATGAAAATTTCAAGGCAAAATGGTTTGATCATGCCACTTCTTATTCTTTTCATTGTAGATGTTGGTATTTTCATAAGCTTTTGACCTAAACTCCTTCATCTCATTGAGATCCAATAGGCCTTATGCTCCATCTCGACTAGGAGATGCCATGCTTTTCCATACACCAACTTAAATGGAAACATCCCCACTGGAGTCTTAAATGTTGTACGGTAGGCCCATAATGCTTCATCAAGCTTGGGTGACTTGTTTTTCCTTTTGGGGTTTACCACCTTCTCTAAGATATGATTGATCTTAAGCTTGAAGACTTCGGCTTGCCCATTGGTCTAGGGTGATATGAAGTGGCAATTTTATGTCGTACCCCATACCTCTATAATGTCCTCACAATCAATTTCTTATCAAAGTGGGTAGCTTCATCACTGATGATAGCTCTAGCTACGCTAAATCTTGTGAAGATGTATTTATGAAGAAACTTAAGTACAATTTTTGAATCATTCCTTGGAGTTGCAATTGCTTTCACCCACATGGACACATAGTCCACTACAGCAAGATATGTAAGTCTCCAAATGATTAAGGGAATGGTCCCATAAAATCTATGCCCCACAAGTCAAAAAGCTCTATCTCCAAGATATATTGTAGTTGCATTTCATGTCGTTTAGAGACATTTCATATATGTTGGCATCTATCGTAGGCCTTGTAAAATCTTGGCCTTTTTTTTAAAAAGAATAGGCCAATAGAAGCCTGATTAAAGGACCTTTGTAGTATTCCTTACACCTCCGAAGTGGCCTCCACACGGACTTGTGTAGAAATGATGTAGGATTTCACTTTCCTCCTCCTCGAGGACACACACTCAGATTACTTGGTCTGCACATAGCTTGAACTAGTATGGCTCGTCCCAAAAATAGAATTTTGTATCTTGCCTGAATTTCTTTTTTCCCTAGTTGTTCATGTCATAAGGTAAAATACAACTAACAAAAAAGTAATGTTGTCAACGTACCATGGAATTGTCGTGGCGTATAAGATTTCTCATCAAGGAATTCTTCCTTAATTCCCAAATTGTCATGTCAATCTGAATTGTTTTCTAGCGTAGAATGATAGTCAACAACTTGGTTCTTAGTACCTTTCCTACTACCACATCTAAGTTGAATTCTTACAAAAGTATTATCCACCTGATAAGTCTAGGCTTGGCATCATTCTTATTTACTAAATATTTGATAGCTGAGTGATCATTGTGAATAATGACTTTGGTGCCTATCAAGTATAACCTAAACTTGTCAAATGTAAATACCACGAAAAATAATTCTTTCTCAGTGATAGTATAGTTAAGTTGTGCATCATTCAAATTACAACTTGCATAATATATTTCATGGAAGTTTTTACCTCGGTGTTATCCTAAAACTGCTCGCACAGTGTAATTTCTTACATTGTAAATCAGCTTGAATCACAATGACTAATTTGGGGGAACAATATTAGGTGCTGAGATAAGGTAATACTTCTGCTCAGTGAATGTGTGATGGCAAAATTTGTCGAGCACAAAAGGTTGATTTTGCTGCAGCAAGTTGTACAAGGGCTTGTAAATTTTGGAGAAGTCCTTAATGAGCCTCTTATAAAAATCGTTTGTCCAAGAAAACTCCTAATGCCCTTGACCATAGTTGGTGGTGGTGTAACCTCTCGATCACCTCTATCTTAACTTTATCCACCTCAATAACCTTTTGTGAAATTTTATGTCCTCGCACAATCCCTCAGTCACCATGAAATGGCACTTTTCTCAACACAAGGTCAATCTCTTTACATCATTTAAGAACCTTCGCTAGATTGTCAAGACAGTTTTCAAATATGCCTTCAGAGACAAATAAATCATCCATCAATATTTTGAAGAAGTACTCGACCATGTCAGAGAAAATGGCTTGCATGCAACTTTGGAAAGTTATCGGAGCATTGCATAGACCAAACGGCATCCTTCTAAAAGCATAAGTACCATAGGGGCATGTTAATGTAGTTTTTTTGTTTGTCCTCGGGTACTAGGGTAATTTGGTTATACCCCGAATATCCATCTAGAAAGCAATAATATGCTTTGCCCGCCCATCGATTAATCATCTGATCAATGAAAGGTAGAGGAAGTGGTCCTTCTTGGTAGCTTTGTTGAGCTTGCGATATTTCATGCAAATCCTCCATCCAGTGATAGAGCGGGTGGGTAAAAGCTTATTTTCTTCATTGCTTACCACAATTGATAATCTCTTTCATCCATGAACTATTAGATATTGGGTAGATAACTCCAACACCAAGCCAATTGATAATCTCTTTCATCATCACTTTCTTCATGACAAGGTTGAGTCTTCGTTGTGGCTCTATGGAATTGATATGGCATCCTTCCAATCAAATCTTCTGCATGGAAATGGTTGTACTTATCCTTTTAAGTATGTCGTAGTCCAACCCAATTCTTTCTTATGCTGTGACAAAACAACTAGCAAACTTCATTCCTGGTCAAGCTTAAGAATAGAAGAAATAATTAAAGGAAATGTATCATTTTCACCCAAGTAAGCATATTTAAGATGCTTTGGCAAAGTTTTTAGTTCCAATTTGGGTGCATGTTGTATTGAAGGCTTAGGAGTAATAAACACATCGAAATCAAAAGGTTCAAAGCACACATCTGGACTATATAATAGTAGGCTAGACTATTGTACCTCCAATAGAAAACTCTTGTCCTCTTCTTCATTGTCCCCTTCCAAGAAATTTTTATACTCATACAGTTATATGAAATTGCTGTGGAAAATTCGTTCTGTTTCCCCTTCCAACATTGAATTTGTTTCCAAAATGTTTTGGCATGCTTCAAAATCATCCACATATTTGAGAAAATGAAAGATATGCACGATCACAATGTGATTTGCTACTCGCATGGTGATTTTTCCCTTCTCACAATCAATGAGGATGTGACCCGTGGCTAAGAAAGATCTCTTAAAATTATAGGTTCATTATAATCAACCTAGCAATCAAGTATAAGGAAGTCAACTGGAAATAAAAATATGTCCACCCTCACTATGACATTCTCAATCTTTCCCTTAGGATGAATATGAGAACGATCGACTAGTTGCAAAATAATAGAGGTGGGTCTTGCGTCTTATATCCCAAGATTTACAAATATTGACTAAGGCTTGAGATCCACGCTTGATCCATGGTCTCACAGTGCTTCCCAACATAGTTGTCTCCTATAGAGCTTGGAATGATGAAACTACATGGATCTTTTTACTTCAGTGGTAGCTTGTTTAAGACAGCGCATTACTTTTTTACCTTGGCAATTGTTTCAAGATTCATTGATATATAGTTGGTCAAGACTGTCAATAAACTTCTTGAACTGCACATCATCATTATGCTTCTTCAGTCTTTGAGGGAAAGTGGTGGGGGTCTGATTTTTTCTACTGATAGTGTGGGAACTACTTTTTCCGTGGCATTTCTACTTGCCAATCAACAGGTTTTCTTGTTGAACCCTCATCATTGTCCTTCTCCTCAAGTGTCTCTTCTGGCAATTTCGGTTTTTTTTGCTCATTCATGGGGGTATAATTGTCAAGCTTCCTTCCCCTAAACTTATCTTGTTGATTAATTTGGGTGTCACTCCTTAGAGTCACTACACTATGTTACTCCTTTCCATGAGGTTTAGTGACCTCTGTATCACTTGGAAGACGACCTGCCAATGTTCTTCTAATACTGCGACAATTTGGCCAACTTGACCTTCCAAAGAATGCAAAGATGCATTGTGACTTTGCAACAATGTTCCTTGATTTTTTATAGTTGTGGTGTGCTCTTGCAAAATAGTCATTGTGCTTGCTATAAATTCTTGTATGGTACCCTCCACCGAGTTAGTATTTGATGAAGACGTTGTCCCCTTATTAGGATTATGTCATTTTATATTTGATTGAAAACCTTGGGGCTCGTTTACATTTTACTGCCAAATTGGATGACTAGCATTAGTGGCTCCTTGATTTCCCCATGAAAAATTAGGGTACTGGCGCCATCCAGGATTGTAGGTGTTGGAATAGGAGTTGTTGTTGTTCCTTCGATTGAAATTCCACACATAGTTGATGGATTATTGATTTTTGGGGCATTCACTTTCTTGGTGATTGCCACAGCATAATAAACATGATACATTGACCATATTGACTTCTTTCACCTCATTAGAACGTTTTATATTTTTCAACATATTGATGATAGCTGAGAGTTGGGGTGGACACGGAATTCCTAGCATCGAGCTCAAAAGTTCATTGTATCTTCCTCCTTGTTCCAAGTCTAAAAGAAGAAAATTGGTAGTCATTTTTTGCAATTCTATCAAGGACATCAAATGCCTCTTCAGGTGACTTGTCTAGTAAAGTTCCATTTACCAAGGCATCTATCATCATCCTTGTGGGTGCATTGACTCTATTGTAAAATATCACGACTTGAGTCCAATTTTGAAATCCATGATTTGTACATTTACGAAGCAATCCCTTATATCGACCCCAACACTCATACATAGACTTGTCATCATCTTGATGGAAAATTGCTATGTCATTTATGAGTTGAGTAATCATGTTCAGTGGATTATACCACAACAAAAATCTTCTGCACAGATCAACCCATAACTACATCGAGTTGTATGGAATTCAACTCAACCAAATCCTTGCTGGGTCACAAAAAGAATATGAAAATAATTTAAGATTCAACAAATCCTCTTGCACTCCTTGTTTCCTGAAAGAATAACACACCTCTAAGAAAGCACGAATGTGTTGCTAGCATCTTCATGAGGCATGCCCTCAAGTTATCCTATAGAATTCAACATGTTGAACATGACTGGCTTGAACTCGTAGTGGGCTACTTAAATCTTGGGTGCGACAATGCATGGATTGAGATCATCAAAAATAGGAGTTAAGTGATATCGAAAAGCTCTAGGGTGGGGTACAATTCCAACATTTTGATTTGTCGCTTGATTTGGATACGTATTATCTTGAACTCATTGAACTCCTTGGTTTTGATCGTGGTTCATGGCTCTATTAGCATGTTGAGCACGTCATCTTCTAGGAAACAAATGTTTGATTTTAGGTACTAAAGGATAAAGAGGTTCCTTAACAGACCTTCTGGTCATGCAATTGAAAGACTAAAAAAGGAAAATTTATGTCACTATGTATACTTAGGTAGTTTAATATTTGTGTTTTAACTTAACTTGCAATTTCCTCCAATCCTCGTGGGAAATATACTCACTCTCTCTTTATTACTTGTGTGACTATGTATACTTGCACATAATTTGTGTCCAATTTATAACACTCACAACACGCAACACGTTTTTGGCGTTGTGTCGGGGATTAGCAATTGGAAGTTTAACTTATTTACCATTTGATGCTCAAATTTTGTTAACTTTCCAAAATAGCCCAATTTCACATTCTAACATCAATTTCAGCCCTTTAATATAAAATTCTAACAATGGACATCAACTATTGGGTAATTACATATTTAGCCCCATAACTTTTCAAAATTGTCAAATACAACCCCTAACTTTTGAAATATTAAAAAATAGTCTCAAAATTTTTATAAGGCTTGTAGAACCTTCCCAATATCATTTCTAGACCAAACCTTATAGGGGTTTAAATTCAATGATTCTCTCTTGATTCAAGCATGAAATCAACCTTTATTCAACATTTCAAAGCATCTACGATCAAACCCCTGACTAAATTTCATCAAAATACAACTTTTCCCCAAACTAGGGTTTAGGTCGAACCTACTATAAGCTTGTATAGATGGTTTTAATCATCAATCAAGCTTGGAATGGATTCTACAACATCAATAACATAAAAATCCATCATTATTTAAACCCTAGAAATTGGGATCTTTGAACTCGAGCAATATTAGCATGCAATATTGGTACCAAATGATAGAGCTCATCGAATAGAACAATTTTCTATTCACGTCTTAATAAAAAAACTCAGGAAATTGCTTGAAAATGAAAAATAAAATTTTCTCTTACCTAGGGATGAAGGAGAACGAAATGGCTTGAAGAAGGTTTTATTTTCAAGGAATTTCTAGTTAATTTCATGTTAATTTATCATTTCTTAAGCTTAAATGAATTTAATTTTCATTTAATGGGAAATGACAATTTGTCCATTAATGAAACTTGATAATTACCTCCATACCAAGCCACGTAACATTTATCATCTTCCCAAAGTCAAAGATGAACAAAATAATTTACCTTTTACAACTTTACCAATGATATTTTCCAAAAACATCAATCTTGTCATTTTCATCCAACGATCCATATTGAACATGGAAATAAATTCTCAAATCCAATGATCCACATTATTTTGCATCATTTTAAAATATGGAAATAATATTTCTAACCTTAGTTTAACATCCTTCAAATTTTTCAAAATTTCTACTAGATCTGATTTATCAAATTTTTACAAAACTTTAACATTTTCTAGATTTTATCACAAATTCAGATCAAGAATCTGATTACCACCAAAACGTTATTATGGGGGTGAACTATTTATTTATGGAATAAAAATTCTTTTTTGAGAAAATTACCACTTTGGTCTCCTAATTTTATACATTGGTCATCAAACTTTCAAAAGATACATTTTGGTCACTAACCAAAATTTGGTGTAATACAGTTTTGGTGAGAAAATCAACAAGTTTATTGCAGTTACAAAGAATTCGTATGATATCCAGGGCCTCATTCGCTGTGTCTGAAAGCATTTGTGGTCCTAATGAGAGAGAAAGCTACGACTCGCTTTCGGATCTTCACAAGTTTGACAACTTCTACACAATCAGAATGAACTTGCACAAATTCAAAACACATTTTCTAGGAAAGTTAGAGACCAATGAGAATCACCCAGAGTTTAGTTTGAAATGCAAGCACAATCTCAATAGTCTTTTGAAAACTTGAAAGACAAGTCCGAATTTGATCTCGAAAAAGACCACATATATATCGAAGGCCTGATATCGATGAAACAACAATCAATAAAAGCAACCTAACACGTTGGGGAACATGAATTATCCAAGTAGAGTTCCAAAAAGTGTCTTTCGAATCCCAATAATTATTGGTAAAATGAGAATAGGTCGATTTGATATTGAAATTATGCTTGAGAAAATTACCTCTTTGGTCTATACACTTTTTCTAATTTTATACTTTGGTCACCAAACTTTCAAAATTTATGTTTGGTCACTAACCAAAATTTTGGGTATTACAATTCTCCCCTTAAGAAAAATTCCTCCTTGAATTTCAGTGCGTATTTGATGTAAGGAGGTATGGATACTACCTTTTCATGTCCTCATATCTTTCCCAAGTAGCTTCCTCAACTGTGATTCCATGAAATAACTTTAACTAGAGGAATCGTCTTGTTTCATAGTTCGTTGACTCCTCAAGCCAAAATCTCTACCGGTTATTCTTCATAAGTCAAATATGGTCTAATCTTTATTTCCTTTGGGGTGATGACATGCGAAGGATATGATTGATACTTCCTAAGCATCTACACATGAAAAACATTATGAATATTTTCCATTTCTGGAGGCAAAGCTAGCTGATAAGTCATTGGTCCAACTCTTTTTAGAATCTCATAAGGTCTAATAAATCTTGGACTCAACTTTACTTTGCGTCCAAATCGCAATACTTTCTTCCAATGTGATACATTAACAAATACATTATCACCCTCTTGATATTCAATATGTTTACTCTTCAATCCGCATAAGACTTCTATTGATCGGAAGCTATCTTAAGATTATCTTGAATAATCTTCACTTTTTGTTTTAATTTTTCATCAAATCAGGGTCAACTAGATCTCGATCCTTTAACTCGAACCAATTTAATGGTGTTATGTATTTTCTCCCATAAAGGGTTTTATATGGAGCCATTATTATGCTTGATTGATAGTTATTGTTGTAGGTAAATTCTACTAAAGGAAAATACTTTTCCCATGATCCCTTGAACTCAATCACTCATGCCCTTAGCATATCTTCCAAAATCTAAATAATCCACTCAGACTTACCATCTGTCTGCGGATGAAAAGCTGTGTTGAAATTCAATCGAATACCCAAGTCTTCATGCAAAGACTTCCATAATCTCGAAGTAAACCTTGGATCTTTGTCAGATACTATTGACACAAGCACTCCATGAAGCCAAATTGTCTCTTTTATGTACAACTCAGTATATTTATCCCTCGGGTAATTTGTTCAAACTGGAATGAAGTGAGTTGTCTTGGTTAATCTGTCAACAATAACCCATATTGATTCTTTCTTGATGGGGGTCAAAGGTAGCCCTATAAAAAAATCCATGATGACTCGTTCATACTTCCATTCAATAATAGATATCAGTTGCAATAATCCCTAAGGCACTTGATGTTCATATTTAACACGTTGACATGTTAGGCACTTTGCAACAAACTCAGTGATAGCTCTTTTCATACCAGGCCACCAATATCGACTCTTTAAATCCTAGTACATCTTGTTTCCACCTATATTCATAGTTAACAGACTAAAGTGCTCCTCATAAAGGATATCTTTCTTCAATTCTTCATCGTCGGGGATGCATAGTCTCGCACGTTAGTATAAACATTCGTCAGTCCTAACTTCAAAATCCTTAGTTTTATCTCTTTCCACTTGTGCAATTCTTGCCAAGCATTTTTATTTTTTTCATTGAAGCTCTTTTATTCAATCTAAAAGCATCGGCTTTAAATTTAACTCAGCAATCAAGGTGTCATCTTCCTTTAAAGATAAATGTGCATCCAAAGCTCACAATGTTGTAAAAGTCTTTCAACTAAGTGCATCAGATATCACCTTAGCCTTTCCTAGATGATAATCAATGATCACATATCTTTTAAGAGTTTTATCCATCTTCTTCGTCTCAAATTCAACTCTTTTTGAGTTAAAAAGTACTTTAGACTTTTATTATCCTAATAAATATAGCATCGTTCACCATATAAATAATGGTGCCAAATCTTTATAGCAACGACAACTGCTGCCAACTCATGATCATGTGTCAAATAATTTATCTCATGAGTCTTTAAATGTCTTGAGGCATGGGCCATAACCTTACCTTCTTGCATAAGCACACATCCCAAAACCGTTGTAAGATACAATGTTGATGACCACATAATCTTTACCTGATTCTTGTTATATTAATATTGGTGCCTCTGTTAAAATTTTCTTTAGTATTTCAAAGCTCTCTTGGAACTTCTCTATCCAAACAAAAGGCACATATTTCCTTAAGAGCTTGGTTAGCGATGAAGTTATCTTCGAAAAATGTTTCACGAACCTTCGATAGTAACCAGTAAGTCCCAAGAAACTTCGAAACTTTGAGATGTTGTTTAGAGTTTCCATTCCACTATACCCTAAATTTTCTAGGGATATACTCTTATGCCTTCTACCGAAATAACATGGCCAAGGAAATAAACCTCTGGCAACTAGAATTCACAATTTGATAGCTTGGCGTACAACTTTTTCTCTCGAAGGGTATGAAGAACAATACGAAGATGATCATCATCATCCTCATTCATCTTTGAGTACACCAAAAAGTCATCGATGAATACCACCAAAAACTGATCCAAATAAGGTTGAAAAACTTAGTTCATCAAATTCGTAAATTCCACAAGAGCATTAGCCAAACCGAATGGCATTACCACAAATTCATAGTGTCCATACCGAGTCTGGAAAGCTATCTTAGAAATATCCTCTTCTTTAATCTTTAACTGGTGGTATCAAAATTGAATATCAATCTTATATAACACCACTGCACCTTTCAATTGATTAAACATATCATCAATCCTCAGAAGAGGATACTTGTTCTTTATTATCACCTTATTCAGCGTCGATAATCTATGTATAACCGCATAGATCCGTCTTTCTTTTTTACAAACAGCATAGGTGCTCCCCAAGGTGAAATATTGGCCTGATGAAACCTCGATCAAGTAACTCCTACAATTGGGCCTTAGTTATCTTAAATCGGTTTGAGCCATTTGATATGGAGCCATAGAAATAGGCTCAGTACCCAGAAAAACATCAATCTTCAATTCCACCTCTTAATCAGGAGGTAACCCAGGTAATTCATTTGGAAAGAAATTTGGGAATTCCCGAACTATTGGAATATCATCCAACCTCGCTTCTGATACTTGAGTATCTATCACATTAGCTAGAAAAGATGTACACCCGTCTAACATCAACCTCTTTGCAGTCACTACTAATATCATATTGCACGGTGATTTCGATTTTTCACCAATTACTATAATTTATGAACCCTCTGTATCTTTTAGAAATAATCACTTCTTACGACAATATACACATTGTAATATCGCAAATATTAGGTTAGAGAATAAATTGAAAAGAATTAAAATTTGAAGATTTATTTGAATAATTGGTAAAAGATGAGAAAATGATTTGGAATAGTGTTTAGAACTAAATTGTTGCAATAGATGAATTAAAAGGGCATTTTGGTCCTTTAAGGGGGAAATGAATTTTAAATTCATTTTCTATAAAGTATTAAAGAAAGGGAAAAAGGGAATTTAAGGAGAAGAAGGCCATCTCTCTCTTTTCTTCTTCCTCTCGTGGAAATATCTCTCCCTCATAGCAAAGGTAAAATTTTAATTGGTTAGTGTTTTCTTTCGATTATGATTGGTTCTTGCAAACTTAAGTGTTATGTAAGATTAAGGGAATGTTATATTAGATTAAAACTAAGTTATGGATGAGATATTAAGGGTTTAAGAAAATGGGTTTGTAAGTGATATGTTAAAATAGGAGTGTTTATGGATATTTACTGGTAGATTTGACTTGTCAAAGGGGTATATGAGAGATTCAAAGCCTTGGATAGGATTAAGAACACATTAGGAAAAGTGGTGTGATTCTTAGAATTGAATGTTCTTGGATGATGTTAGATGTTTTAAGAAATAAAATGAATGAAAATTAGTTTGGTTAATTAAAGAAGAGTTTGATAGTATTGTATGGTGTAAGTATAACAAAATTTGACCCCATTTATGTAAAAATCGAGTTGAAAACTGGAAAATCTGGGCAAGGGTATCGGTACTGATAGAACAGTATCGATACTATAGACTAAAATGGGATGAAATATCTTAGTAGTATCGATATTGATTCAATCAGTATCGATTCCGACGAGATAGTATTGATACCATGGTAAGGGTATCGATACCAGGAAAACATCGAATCTAAGACTGGTATCGATACCAGAAGGGGTATCAGTACCATAGTATGGTAGTATCAATACCAAGGTAAGGGTGTCGATACCAAGAAACATCGAAACTAAAATTGGTATCGATACCATAGTATAGAAGTATCGATACCAGGGTAGTGGTATCAATACTATTAAGCTTGAAATCGCCTATTAGGTTGAAATTGTTATAGAAATTGAGATAATGATATTTTGAATATTCTTAAAGTACAAGGTTAAGAAGTGTATTAACATTTGGGTATGGTACATGTTTTAATGGATGCTTGAGTAGATCGGAACCATGCTTTAGAGACGAACAAAACTAAGGGTAAAGGTAAAGTACCGGAGTAATCAGCCTTACGTTTTGGATACATAGCAAGGAAAGTCAGGTGAGTGAATTTAATTATGTACGTACATGCTACAATAGTAATAGGGTATAAATTATTAATGTATGTATGGTTATTACCAAATGGCACTAAGTGTGCAAAATGTTAAGAAATTCATATTAAGTGTATGAATTTCCGTATTGGGCACTTTGTGTGTTAAAAGGTTAATAAATTCATATTAAGTGTATGAATTTTTGTATTGGGCACTTTGTGTGCTAAAATGTTAAGAAATTCATACTAAGTGTATAAATTTCCGTATGGGCACTATGTGTGTGAAATAAGAAATTCATATCAATTGTATGTATTTCCGTATGAGAAATATATGTGAAATTGTCATAAGTTCATAAAAAAGAAAGTGAATTTCGTAATTGTAATGGATGAGTAATCCATGTAAATTATAGTAAAACTGTGGTATTAATGCACTGGACTTGTGGATATAAATCATAGAATGTATAATGATTGAAAAGGTTAATTGATATTGAATGATTATTATAGTAGAGACCGCTTTAAAATAAAAGATTTATAGGCCTAACTGTGCATTTGACAGAAAGGTGTCATTTACGCCAGTTAGATGAAAGGCTAAGTGCCTTTGAGGTCTAACTGTGCATTTGACAGAAAGGTGTCATTTATACCAGTTAGATGAAAGGCTAAGTGCCTTTGAGGCCTAACTATGCATTTTACAGAAAGGCGTCATTTATGCCAGTTAGATGAAAGGCTAAGTGCCTTTGAGGCCTAACTATGCATTTGACAGAAAAGTGTCATTTATGCCAGTTAGATGAAATGCTAAGTGCCTTTGAGACCTAATGTGTATTTGACATAAAGGTGTCATTTATGCAAGTTAGAGGAAAGGTTAAGTGCCTTTGAGGCCTAACTATGCATTTGACAGAAAGGTGTCAACTATGCCAGTTAGATGAACGGTTAAATACCGTTGAGTAAAAAGAATAATAGCCTAACTGTGCAATTGGCAGAATTGTGTCAATTATGCCAGTTAGATGAACGGTTGAATACCGTTGAGTAAAAAGTATAATAGCTTAGCTTTGCAATTGGCAGAAATGTGTCAATTATGCCAGTTGGATGAACGGTTAAATATCGTTGAGTAAAAGAATAATAGCCTAAAGGTGCAATTGGCAGAAAGGTTTCAATTATGCCAGTTAGATGAACGGTTAAATACCGTTGAGTAAAAATAATAATAGTATAATTGTGCAATTGTGCAATTGGTAAAAAGGTGTCAATTATGTCAGTTAGATGAACTGTTAAATACCATTGAGTAAAAGAATAATAGCCTAATTGTGCAATTGGCAGAAAGGTGTCAATTACGCTAGTTTGGTGAACAGTTAAACATTGTTGAGTAAAAGAATAATGGATTAGTTGTGTATTTGAGAGAAAAGTGTAAGATATGCAAGTTAAATGAAAAGCTAAATACTTTGAGGTAGAAGAATAAAGGAATTATAATGTAATGTGATATAAATGGTATATATGTGATATGAAATGATGATATATATATTTATATATAATGTACAACAATGCATAACTAGTATGAAGAGATGTTATTAAGGAAAACGTAAACAGAGCATAATGGGCATGAAATGATACCTAAATGAAAATACAAAAAGGTGTATTAACAGTATTTAAGGTTTCGTCATAATAATTATAAAAGATACAAGATCAATTAGCACTTAGTGCAATACATGTATAGTACTTCCACATTTAATGTACACAGGGCAAATAAAGAATAAAGTGGGGAAATATACAAAAGGATAAGTATGATGAACATACTAAGAATAATTTCCATGATGGTATGCAAGAATTATGGTTTAACTGAGAAGGGCTTAACTGGTCCTTATGAATAATGAAATTGAATTATTATTCAGTAATTATAAGATATTATCGTATAATTGTAATGTCCTTGCAGTTTTATGTCTCACTAAGTGAATGCTTAAAGTGTTTATTTCATGCGTAGGTAAAAGCAAAGATTAGTGCGTAAGGAGTGTAGCAGTAGCAGCAACTTTCATCAATTAAAGGTTGACTCATCAGTAATATTATGACAATCTTAGTCAATTTAAGAACTTAGTTGGCATGTAATTAAACTATAGTAAATATTTTGGAATGTAATTAAGGTTTAGTTTTAGTATGTTGCTTTTAGAAATATCATATTTTGTAGTTGATCAAATTGAAACAAATTTTTACGGGTTTACAAATAACAAACATTTTTATAAAGTAATGTGACCTCTGTATCTCGTGTATGGAAAGGTATACGGGATATGGGTGTTACACACATACATATTGTGGAGACAATCAATTCATGCCCAAAATGATCTCAAACTCATCAAAATGCAATTCTATCAGATTCATCGGGAACACAGCCCCTTGAATCTTTATCAGGTAATTCCTATATATCTTACTTGCATTATAACCTAAAGGGTTTATCGCTATCATGTCACTTGAGATCAGTTCTAAAGGAATTCCTCTATCTCTAATAAGCTTTGTATTGCGTAGAACTAGGGTCAGTCAAAAAATACAAGTTCATCAAAAAAATGAAAAGTACCTATTATAATCTCCAGGTCATCTCAGTCCTCATTAGTCTTGATGTTTTAAATTTTGGCTACTGCACGAATCTCTGATCACTTAGTCAAATCAGATGATACTCCGGTTCTAGCTCTTCCTCTGCATCCTTGTAACATTGTTGTTTATCTCTTAGTATGTGCCCCATACCTCATAGGTCAATCTCGAACAAAGTGGCCAGTGTCACCACACTTGAAATAGGCACCACTGATAACTCTACATACTCTACCATGTAATTTACCACACGTATGACATGGAAAAGATCAACCCCGAGGTACTTTGCTCGAACTAGCAACAAATAACTGAGATTGCTTATCCCTATATGAAGTTGCATTAGAACCAGATCTATTATTATATCAGGAACTTAAACCCTTGCCTCTCTTAGCATGATAAGAAGATGAGGATGCTCCTGATCTTTTCATTGTTTGTATGCTCTGCTATGGTGCTAGTGTCCCCTCTGGAGCCCTTTCAATTGCCTTTGCTCAGAATCAAACTTGCATGGTAGGAAATTTAAATGTCGACAATATTTCTTTCATCTTAGGCCTCAAACCCTCAATGAATCAGCCACGTTGAGCGTTAATGTTTGGAACCAATTCTACGGCAAAGTGATTTAACTTGTTGTACTCGAACACATACTCATAAATTGCCCTGTTTCCCTGCTTCAGATTGAGAAAGTTCAGATGCATTGCTCACATGAATTGTTTACCAATGTACTTGTTCTTAAATTCATTATGAAAAAATTGCCACATCACTAGCTCAGGCGGCTTAAACATCGTAATGTTTGTCCACCACACTTGGGCTAGTCCTCGAAGCAGCGATACAACTCCGTCAAGTTTTTAGAGTCTGAGCAATGAAGATTGTCCAACATCACTTTGATGTCATTTAACCATAAGTCCACAGCTATTGTACCTTCATCTTTTTCTCTCTAGAACTCCGGGGAGCTGACTAAAAGGGAGGTGGAAGAGACGAATATCGAGTTAAAATCACATCCAAAACATGTAGAAATGCTCCATGATCTTGCAGTGGCACTCCCTAATGTGTCGTTGCGCTATCATGTCTAGACTGAGCAGGACATTCACTATTGATTTCATTACTCCCACTATCAGTCCCTTCTCAGACTTCCTGATGCGTCGCTCTCCGTAAATTCTTAGATTCCGACATCTAATATGACACATATTAATAACAACTTAGATTAGCAAAGAGTGACATCAATCACATCATATGAATACCATATCAGTAACTTTGTCATCCTAGGGGCATGTACAAGTTTTTTACACAAAATACACTCAGTTTCGGCCAAAGATGGTCTAAACATGAATCTCTTATACCAATAAATGTAACACCCATTTCCCGTATCTGACCCCGAACAAGAGTCAGAGATGTCACATGCTTTTAAAACAGTTTCATATTTGAAAAATAGTAAAATTTTGTTTTTTATATAATATGATCTAATAATAAAACATTTAAAACGTCATTTATGACTAATATGTAATATAGTGTTTATATGCAACATATAGTAGTGTAAGTTTGTTGATAAATATAATACTATAAAAGTATATTTCAACTATTCCTACCAGAGCATCATAACATAACAAAATACATGCCAACTAGCAATATCAAAAGAACATCTAAACATGTCATATTGTTACTGATAAGACAACCCTTGACAGATGATATTAGTTGCACTCCTCACTCCGAAAGTTCGCTATAACCTATTTGTGAAACAAACACATGCTAAATATTCACTTAGTAAGGCATATTAATGTAAGGCATTTAAAAACATAAGTAACCATAAAGAATCAAAATGAGAATTAATTAGTACAAAATATATAAACACATAAAATTGACTTAATAAGGCAAATTCCGTCACATAACCTGTGAAATGTTATTTTCATATGCATAGCATACTTACCAATTGGTGTATTCGAAAGTCTATTCACAACCCAATGTATGGCAAATGAGAATGCCAGGTACACAATTAGCACCTAAGTGCTACAATGATGTATATGTATTGTAGTACACAGTGACACTACTCTAACAATTTCGGAGTGGTAATTCATTATGAACACCATCCTTGCACACATAGTGATATAATACAAAAATGTACTACTACAAGAACATAATAATGCATTAAACAAAATTGACCAATAACCATCTTATTCAAGGTATTACAATTGCACCAATGACTCTCAATGTACATACAATAGGCTATTATATCCAAATCACATATTAAACATTTATTCCAAAACATCAATAGACGTTAAATAGTGTGAAACACAACCATTTGTTTTAGGGTAGTTCATACCCTAAAATTATTCAAAAAAAATCATTTAATAAAAATCATTTTCATAAAACTATATGAAAATATTTCAAAATGCGATAAAAACGTGCTTAGTAAAACACTAGAGGTTGACTCATCGCAAGTCATCATCATATCACATAAGTACATAATAAAATATACTCACCTGGTATGCCTCACTATTATGCCTTACTTTCGATACCGATTATTCTTGGACTTTTTCCTTGCCTTTCGATTTGCTTGTATGATGAGTTTGATCAAGATATACATAAGCATCAATGCGTAGCATATACAAATATGAAATACATGTTAGTATCCTTACTAACATTTTAAGCACAATATTAATACTCAAAGGTACTACTATTTTAAAATTCTTCTAGAATTCATCTTAACTTATCTTTTTTATACATAATGGTCCCTTGCCATTATTTCTTCATTTGAAGTCCCAAATAGCACAAATAAAATTCCAGCATTTAATTTCTAGCCCAATACCTCAACAATGCCATTATTACCACTTAAGTCACTAACTTTCTCAATATTTACCATTTGATGCTCAAACTTTGCTAACTTCATAAAATAGCTCAATTACACATTCTAACATCAATTTAGCCCTTTAATATAAAATTCCAGCAATGTACATCAACTATTTGGTAAAACTAAATTGACCCCACAACTTTTCAAAAATGTCAAATAGGTCCCCTAATTTTTGAAATATTAATAAATGGTCCCAAAATTTTTATAAGGCTAGTAGAACCTTCCAAATATCATTTCTAAGCCATGAGAAATTTTTCACAATTTTTCCCCAATACTTTCCTTGAGGCGGAACCTTATAGGGGTTTAAATTCAATGATTCTCACTTGATTCAAGTATGAAATCAACCTCTGATCAACATTTCAAAGCCTCTACAATCAAACCCCTAAATTTCATCAAAACACAATATTTCCCCAAACTAAGGTTTAGGTTGAACCTACTATAAGCTTGTATAAGTGGTTATAATCATTAATCAAGCTTGGAAATGATTCTACAATATCAATAACCTCAAAATCCATCATCATTTTATAAAACCCTAATATGAACATAAACCCCAAAATTTGGGATCTTTAAACTCAAAGAATATTAGCATGCAATATTGGTACCAAATGATAGAGCTCATCGAATATAACAATTTTTCTATTTCACGTCTTAATCCAACAACCTAAGGAAATTGCTTGAAAATGAAAAATAAAATTTTCACTTGCCTAGATTATGAAGGAGCACAAAATGGCTTGAAGAAGGCCTTATTTTCTTGGAATTTATAGTTAATTTCATGTTAATTTGTCATTTATTAAGCTTAAATGGATTTAAAATTCATTTAATGGGAAATGACAAATTTAGCAATAATGAAACTTGATAATTACTTCCATACCAAGCCAAATAACACTTATCATCTTCCCAAAGTCAAACATGAACAAAATAATTTACCATTTACAACTTTACCAATACTCTTTTCCAATGCTCTTTTCCAAAACCTTCAATCTTGTCATTTTCATCCAATGATCCAAATTGAACATGGAAATAAATTCTTAAATTCAATGATCCATGTTATTTTCCATCATTTTGAAATGTGGAAATAATATTTCTAATCTTAATTTAATATCCTTCAAATTTTCTCAAAATTTCTACTCGATCCGATTTATCGATTGTGCTTACATCTTCGCTTTGATTATGGATGACATCTATTGTGCGACACCAGACGGTGTTCCATGGTGTATGCTTTTCGCTGACGACATTGTCTTAGTGGCTGAATCAAAAACTGAGCTGAATAGTAGACTGTCTACCTGGAAAACAGCTTTGGAAGAAAAAGGACTAAGGATCAATATTGAAAAGACAGAGTATTTATGTTCAAACTTCAGTGGGAACCAAAATGATGAAGACGTAGAAATATGCATAGAAGGACACGTTCTCCCCTCAAAGGATTGTTTCAAGTACCTAGGGTCTATGATACGTAAAGATGGGGGTGTAGATGAAGAAGTCTCACACCGTATAAAGGCGGGATGGCTAAAGTGGAGGGCTGCTACTGGAGTTTTGTGTGACAAGAAGGTACCTCTAAAACTTAAGGGAAAATTTTATAGAATGGCAATAAGACCAGCGTTGTTGTATGGATCAGAATGTTGGGCTATCAAGAAGGATCACGTAAGGAAGATGGAGGCCGCAGAAATGAGAATGCTTCGATGGATGTGTGGTAGGACTCTATGGGACATGACACCAAACTCTGCTATTAGGATGTCCTTGGGGGTGGTGCCTGTATCCGAAAAATTGAGGGAGGGAAGACTACGGTGGTTTGGGCATGTCCAAAGATGACAACCATCGGATGCGGTTAGGAGGGTAGAGTCGATTACAGTTGACGGTACCAGAAGGAGAGGTCGACCAAGACGGAAATGGGAAGACTGCTTGAGATCTGATTTAAAGGATTTAGCCCTTACTGAGGACATGACCTCTGATAGGAAATTATGGCGACTTAAGACCAGGGTAGCCAAGTAGGGAGAGTCACATCCATTGGGTGTATCATCTTTGTCTTCTTTTAATACATTTGTAGTAATTTCATTACTTATACTTTTTATACGTTTCTGTCATTGGAATTAATGAAGGCCTAGAACTAAGGTAGCGGAGTAGTGTTGCCTTAGTTTAGGTTTTAACCCATTTGACTTTATCCATTCTCGAAGCCTGCTATCGTTGAATTCCTAGTATACTGTTCTTCATGTTTCCTCTTTATAATTTTGGACGGGTCTTACTTTTCTGTATATATGCAAATATTTTTACGCAGGGGTGTATTTGCAGGGATTACTTCCCATTACAGACGTGCATATGAAGACTACATATGAAGATTGTCCAACTACGTATTTTATTTATTTATTTAAACATGCATTGTATTTTATCTTTATTTTTAATTTTTTGACTGCTGGAGGTCTTCCACGGAAGCTGCTCTCAACCTGGCGTTGGGAGACAGCCTACTACCCTACCTCCCCCTTACCCCATCACATATGGGAATAGGGTTTTGTTGTTGTTGTTTATCACTTTCTAACTTTTAATATAAATTCGGGATCAATAATCTTATTACCACCAAAACGTCATTCTTTGGGGGTGAACTATTCATTTATGGAATAAAAATTCTTTTTGATAAATTTACCACTTTGGTCCCTAAACATTTCCTAATTTTATACATTGGTCACCAAACTTTCAAAATTTATGTTTTGGTCACTAACAAAAATTTGGTGTATTACTGTTTTGGCGAGAAAATCAACAAGTTTATTTCAGTCACAATGAACCCATATGATATCCATGTCCCAGTCATTGCATCTGAGAGCATCTGTGGCCCTAATGAGAGAGAAAGATACGACTCGCTTCCGGATCTTCACAAGTTTGACAACTTTGCACAATCGTAATGAACTTGCACAAATTGGAAACCCTCTTTCTGGGCAAGCTAGAGACCAATGAGAATCGCCCAGAGTTTAGCTTGAAAAGCAGACACAATCTCTAGTTCCAATCTTGATATCGATAAAACAGCAGCATCGACATCTAAACATATCCACCCTGGTTTTAGTCCTGACCACTTAACTATTTGATCAGAGCAAATATAAGAGTTCAATATTATGAACAACCATAATATTATCGGGACCAAGTGATCCATTTGTCCAGAATATCAATAAAAGGATTTACTACCGCCTTGAAAACATATTCGTTCCTTGTTTTCCAAAATCGCCAAGTAATTGAAGTGAAGAGGATAGGACAAGAAATCTTCCAATCAATCATAATAGTAGTGGGGTGAAGGCACTCTTGAAACCAGTCCTGTAAGGGTAAAATAAAAAAAAGGAATGACGAAGAGTAGGCAGAAGCAAAAAATGCCAAATAGCTCGAGCTTCCCTGCAGTCATGCAAAATATAGATTATTGATTCCTCAATAGTCGGACAACAAGAACAAAAGGGAGAGTGGCTGATAGAGCAACGACATCTCTCAAGGATGATCACTAAATGATTTTGGTAAGCAATCTATAAAAACAACCTAACACGTTGGGGAACATAAATTAAATAGAGTTCCAAAAAGTGTCTTTCGAATCGTAAGAATTGTTGGTTAAACGAGCATAGGCCGATTTGATATTGAAATTATGCTTGGGATTCATACACCAAATAATGAGATCATCTCCAACAATAGTATCAGGGTAGTTGATGCTTAGGATGTACATAACAACTTCATGAGTACAAATACGAGAGAGTTTACCATAATCTCATTCCCCAATATAATTTGTGAAATCCGCAACAGTGCAATCTAGGAAGAGGAGATCGGGATGAACCATATGCCCACTTAAGCGATGACACCTAGATGACTTTAAAAGGCATGATAGAATTATTATTCCGTAAGGATCAAGCAATACCATATTTGAGTTCCTTCTAATACTTAGCAAGCACCCGCCAAAAGGGAGTACAATTGGTCCGAGAAATTGACTTAGGGCAATGATCAACCATCCTATATTTTTCACATAAAAGATGAGTCCAAAGCATTCCCGTATTGTGAGCAAATAAAAAACCAATTTTAAGGATGAAAGCCACATTAAAATTGTGAACCCTCCATATACTGAGGCCATTGTTTTCATGAGGTTGGCAAAGAGCTTCCAAATTAACGAGGGACATTTTGGACATTGTAGCAGAAAAACACCGAATGAATTTAAAGAAATATTTTTTAAAATCAAGACAAACTTTTTTGGGTAGCATTGCTGACTGCATGAAATAAACTGGAATTACCAACAAAGCTGATTTGGCCAGAGTGATCCAACCGGCCAAGGACAAAGTAAAGGCAGCCCATCTAGAAAGACGAGTATTTGGCCTCCTGTGTTAGATCGTAATACCCAAGTATTTACCAAGACTTTCCACAACATGGAAACCAAGGAAATAACTAATATTGGATTGAAGCAGGAGGTCTATATTGGTCGAGAAGTATATATTAGTTTTCCTTGCATTAATGCAATGGCCAGAGAAGTTCCCAAAATCGTAAAAATATCCCTTAATAATTCTTGCCCTGGGACTTATTCACACGAGCATAAAAAATAAGATCGTTAGTGGAAAACAAGTGAGAAGGCGACGTACCATTTTTCACAAAACATAAAGAGACCCAAGCAGCAATACAAACATACTAGTTGATTAGATGGCCTAAACGTTCCATGGCAAGGACAAATAAATAAGGTGATAAAGGGTTACCTTGTCTAATACCTCTGCTGAGGATGAAAAGTCTAAGACAAGAAACCATTCCACTAAACTTGAAAACTAGCAGAAGTGATATTATCCATAATCATACAACGAATGCTTGAAGGGAAACCTGCATCCAAGAAAGAGTCAACAATGAAATTCCAATAGAGTCTATCCAATTCCTTTTATAAATCAACTTTGATAACCATGCACCCCTTCTTCAATTTGGAAGTTCTCATATCTAGAATAACTTTCTGGTTGGGAATAACATTTTCCATAATGGATCGACTAGATATGAAGCTAGTTAGGTTTTCGTCGATCAACAAAGGGAACACAAGCTTAAGCCGACGCACAATGATTTTGGGGAGTAACTTGTAGAGGATCGTACATAAACTGATAGAGAGAATGTCAATAAAAGATTCAGCGGCATTCCCCTTCGAAATGAGAACAATAATGATTTTATTCAAAGACCTCTCTAATTAATTACCATTAAAGATTCCTTGGATCATACTACAAACTCATAGACCCACAATGTTCCATTACTTTTGAAAGAACTTCGCATGCAAACCATCCCATCTGACAGACTTAAGGGGAGCCATATCTTTAAGAGCATTATAAATCTCTTGAGATGAAGGAATGGTATCAAAAGACTGTAAGAGAGCAAGATAAATAGAAGGAAAAGCATCAAAAATCGAGAATTGACTAGCAGTGATGGAATCTTGATATAAGATATCAGTGAAGAAGCTAACAACAGGCTCCTAGAGAGTCACATCATCACTACACCAATCATTACCATTGATCTTTAGGGATGAAATTTTTGTTCCTTTGTTTTTTGCCAATGGCTTGACAGTTAAAGTATTTAGTATTACGATCACCAAGCATGACCAATCGGAGTGAGATTTTCGTCTCCAAATAAGCTTTTCTTGATCAAGCAAGTTTTCAAACTCAATAATAAGCTCAAACTCTAACTTAGAGAGGAAAGAAGAAGAGCAAGATTGGGAAGACTTTTGAATTTCGCCAATGCAAGACATGAGAGTACACCTTTTTGCTCCAATATAACCAAAGATCATTTTGTTCTAGTTATCCATAGCTAACATGAATTTAGAAATGGTATCCGTCATACTAGAAGAGAAATACCAATTATCAAAAAATAGTCTACTGAAATCATCATACATAAGCCAAGCAGAGACATATCGAAAGATACTAGGGGGATTTCTTCTCGTAGAGTGACCCACCTACAGAAGAATGGACCTATGATCGACCGAAAATGAAGAAGATAATGAACAATTGATTCAAGATAATCTTCATCCCAATAGGAGTTGTAAATGGAACGACCAAGATGAGCATGAGCGAGGCCTCTAGTCCAAGTGAAGTCTGGACCATGATAACATATGTCCCTCAAACCTTAATCAAAGATAAGATTTTGGGAATGCTCGGCTCGAGGTGGTAGAAGAATTACACCCCTTTTTGTCCAAGGTATTAACAGTATCATTGAAATTGTTGGGAAATAAACGAGTAAATACCCTATAACCAGATTAGTGAGAATGCAAAATAAAAGAGGAAAAATAATACCCAAAATTGATAACGAAGTTCGACCAATTATTCCTACGTCTCCAGACTGCTGCAGATCTTTTACTAAAGAGAGAAAATTTACAGGTGTTTACAAAACACTCACAAGAAAACTCTCTAAACTCTTTAGTATTGGGAGAAAGAGATGATTTGGGATGATATTGAAGCTAAATGGGTAAAGGTATTTATAGTTGAAGCTTAAGGACTAATCTTTGAAAATACCCTAAAGTGTAGAGACTAAAGTGTAATTATCCCTATTATCATTTTCAACAAAATTGGGCACTGAATTCGGTGCCCCTTTGTTGAAATCCATTTAGGCGGTGGCACACCCTTTTTGACTTTACAATCTCCCACTTGAAGACTAATTTTAATATGTCTTCACACCTCGATCAATGCAGCAACATTTCTGGTCTTGTTACTCTAGCATGTCAACTGAAGCTAAACACAACTTCAGTTTGTCCGTAGTTACCGTCTTTGTTAACCCACTTGTTATGGAGTGCTTTCTTGTCTGGTGGTAATACGGATAATTCCCACGTCTGATTTGACATAAGCAAATTCATCTCATCTTTCATGGAAGACTCCCACTTGACTGAATACTCCACCTGCATTGCTTTATCATAGCACTATGGTCCTATCATACGAACTGCTTGCCTTGGCTTTTGCTGCATGTAACTTCACAATCTTTCGCGCCATACTTTGCATAAACTTGGTTGCCTTTCGACGCCAACACTTGCTCATGTCCCCTGTAAGGACTCGACCTCCCATAACGGCTGTGCTTGCTTCGGCTCTTGCCGCCAAGTGATGAAATGGGCTAACACGCCCACAAGTGCATCTCTACCATAGGAACTCTCTTTCCTACAAGTCTTTATTTGCCTCAGTTTGAACCCTCCCAGTCATGCGGCAAAGTCTTAGATCCCCTTCAAACTTTGTTTCCTCCAAATTAAAAGTTAGGTCTTGCTCGACCTATACTCACTTAAAACAGCAAATCAAACTCAAAAGAACACTAGAGTAGTGTTGAGATGTACCTTCCCCTCTGATTTCATTGGCATTTACTCAAAATTTGCGTCAGCCTTTCTTACTCCCTGAAGTATGACACTCATCGTATTGAAACCTTGTCATTAGAGTTTTTTACGCCATCATGCATCAACACTTTCTCACGGCAAAGTCTGATGCCTCTTCTTGCCTCCTCCCTTCTAACATGAAGGTTGGAGCTCAATTCCCACCTTATAAATGGGTAGTTTCTCCGTGGTTGCCTTGTCCCTCAACGTCTTGGCTCCCTTCAACTCTTTTTCACTAGTCTTTGAAGGATTGTTCCTCACTTGAACATCCTCGATAAGCCCCTGCTTCGACCCTTCTCTTAAGATGGTCTCTGAAGCCATGTTCTCTACACTAACATGCTCTGCAAACTCCTTGGAACAGACAATTCTTCTTGCACTTGGCTTCTACTCACCTTAGCAGAAATGAACCTTATTGAGCCAACTCTCAACGTCTCTTCGATCCTGGGTTCATCATCTTCTCTGGAAAACTCGATCTTGGGCTAATCCATCACCTTGGATAACTCGGCTCCCCTCTGGTAATTTTGTAATAGTTCTTGCATCTTAAGTCTGCACCCCTTGTTTGCTCGACTCTTACCCTCGGCTTAGCATCTTTGACACTCAAACTTATGCAAAGACTGCACACATCTTCCCCAGACTCACCATCTGGTTCATCATTGAGTGGATTTTCTCTTTCACTCGAGGAACAACATTCATCATCCTCCGACTTGCCTTCATCACGGAATCTCTTGCCACTACCATCGGCTTTCGGCTTTGCCCTGTAAGTCTTGTTCTTCTTGACTCCAAATTCTTTGATGGACTCAGCGAATGTCAAGGCTTTATAGAACTCCTTGACTTCCCTTCGCTCCAACACTCTCTTCGTCCATGGCTTCAATCCGAACATGAAGGTGAAGAATCCATCTTCTTCAGTCAAACTTGGGACTTTGAATATGAGTTTTCTTAATCGAATCAGATACTCTTTAAGTGTCCCTTTTTTCCTGAGACGCCTCAACTTGGACCATGCCTCCATCCTGGCATACTGTGAGTAGACTTGCTTACTTTGCATCCTCGGCTTGGCGGCTTTATCTCTTGCTCGACTTCTTTGACACTCACAGTCTCGTCACGTTTTGATCTTAGGTTGACTACTTGAGAACTTGTAGTCTCACCACTCTTGCTCCTTGATTCGGCTACTTTGGAACATGTAGCCTCACCAAGTCTTTCCCCTATTTTGATTGCTTGGATACTCGCAATCTCTGGCTTTCTTTCGGGTTCGGCTACTTCAACATTAACATCCTTGCCTCGTCTCGATCCTTGCTTGGTCATATTGATCTTATCAATCAGACCAAGTCTTTTTCCTGGTTTGGTAGCTTTAACACTTACGACCGCGCCAATTCCTGCTACTTCTCCTTCTTCCATCCTATTCATGATGGCTGTAAGGCGACACTTCTTGGAACATCCTCTAATCAAATGACGACCATCACAGAAGTAGCACTTCAATTTTCCTTTCCTCTCCTTCTTCTTTACACCGGACTTAGCCTTGTCATTATTTCCCGATGGCTTTCCTTGGCTACGAACAGTCAATGGCTCACCTTGGCCATTCAAAGAGCTTTCTTTACCATCTCCCCGCTACACCTTTTCCCGGTCTCCACCACTGTTGCCACTATCTCTAGGCATGAGCCTGGACGACACATCGTTACTTGGCTTGTCACCTGCAAGCTCAGTCAGCTTTCCGGCTACAGCTATGGCCTCCGAAAGTCTTTGGGCATCACTTTGCTCTCCCCCGAGCATCGCCCCTGGTCTAAGTCCTTCCAAGTAGGTCTTGAGTGCATCCCATTCACTCATTGCTCCTTTGCATATGAGCAGCTCCCTCTTGAGCTCATCAACTTCATTTCTCAAAGCCATCGCTCCCACTCGAATCTGGCTTCTTTTGGATTGTTTCTGACAATTCTTGCAAACCACCGTGTATTAGAACTCCTCCGTCGACAAACTAGTATCGCCGACCAAATGTTACTATTCATGAAATTCACTATTCATGTGAATAGTAACCTCGTATAAAAAAACTGACAAAATTAACCACCGAAAGCTCTCATACAATTTTTGGGAAATAAACAAGTAATTTCCCTATAACCAGATTTGTGAGAATGCAAAATAAAAGCGGAAAAATAATACCCGAAATTGATAACGGAGTTCGCCAATTATGCCTACGTCTCCAGACTGCTGCAGATCTTTTACTAAAGAGAGAAAATTTACAGGTGTTTACAAAACACTCACAACTCACAAGAAAACTCTCTAAACTCTTTAGTATTGGGAGAAAGAGATGATTTGGGTTGATATTGAAGCAAAATGGGTAAGAGTATTTATAGTTGAAGCTTAAGGACTAATCTTTAAAAATATCCTAAAGTGAGTGACTAAATTGTAATTATTCGTATTATCATTTTTCAACAAAATTGGACACCGAATTCGATGCCCTCTTTGTTGAAATCCATTTAGGCAGTGGCACACCCTTTTTGACTTTACAGAAATCTCCAAAGAAAATCCAATGTACCGAGTGAAAGCAACAATACAATGCAAGTGACTCAATAAAAGCTTACGATCCGAGGTTGACGGTCTAGTATAAAAAGCATTAGCATAAAAAATATTCCCACTCGACTTGCTTGTCATGAGAAAAAAATGAGTAAATTGAGAATGATTGAGAATAACCTCCACATAAATCAAATCATACCAAGCTATACAAATCTCACTCGAGAATCCCACGGCTTCAACACGATGAGAGTTTGGGAAGCCCTATACTTTATGACCATTAATACTGGTTCAACAAACAAAACCAAATTTGGTTTACAATCACGTAAGAGGAAGCGACAATGAACCTTAGGTGCCCACAACCATAAACATTCCGAGACATAATTTTTTTAATCATAAACATAATAAAAGATGGAAGAGATGGGTATCGGGCTTATTCAAGCATTGTCATGACATGGTCACCATCCAGCTCGAGGATGACAGCATCTAGATGATCAGAAAAAATAGTATTCTATCAAGGGCCAGATATAGTAGCATTTGGATGCACTGCTATTAAGGAATCCACTTTATTGGGGGATCTCCCATATTAAATATTTTGGAAAGTGTCAACAACCCGACCAATCTCCATAGGTGTCACTGAGGTATTAGCATCAACATTCTCATATATCACAACCACAATAACACCATCAAGGTGAGATGAATGAGACGTTTTAGAAGCCAGACGAGAGCCGCCAGCTTTACCATTATTTTTAGTGAGAATTGGGAAGTCAACAAAGAAAGTGACAATAGGTTTATGGACATTGATTGCTTTAGGCATATTAGTTACTAAATGAGCTTTTCCTTTATTCCTCAATTTAGTCTTGGAGAGTGTTGTGAAAATAAACTGATGGTTCTGACCTTGAAGCTGTAACATGACATCAACATTCTGGTCTGGAACACCCTCAATCTCTTAATCAAATATTGGGTTAAACCTTGATTCATCGAACAACACACAATTAGAACAATTAAGCTTGTTATTGGGTTTCTTCCTATTTTGACGTTAACTTCTTTTAATACTGATCCATGAAACGAAAGGGCTATCATTTGATGATTGATTATTCTCAGAGGAGGGCTCAACAACTTTCTCTTTGTGCGGTTTGGTTTGGTCAACTCGACACCTATCCAAGTCATGCCCATATTTGTCGCACTTGAAAAAACAATGGGAACACTCATATTCAATGATTTATGTCCTTTCATTGATGATAATTTTCTAGGTGAGGGGTTTGTTAAGATCCACAGTGATCAATATACGAGCAAAATGACCTCTCCTGTCTTTCTCAGTTTGATAATCAATTTTAATATGTCTTATGTACTCACCTATTTCAGTGGTGATGCTTCTTTTGTATAGAGTGATTGGTATACCAGGCGAATGTATCCACGCCATAACTATCTTTAGATAGAGATCGAATAAGGAAAAATTGGCTGTCCAAGGCTCCACTGTGAGATAATGACCAAAAACTATCCATGGTCCATCCTGATAGTGCCTTAAGGTAATTGGAACGTGTTCAGAAGGTAACGCGAAAATAATCACTCTCTATGTCCATAAGTTTGATTGGTTGCGTCGGCTTCCATAATTCATAAATCTTATTTCTCAAGTTAGTGTATCCAATTTTACGTCCCAACAACTTGACTACTACTATTTGATCAAGACTTTTCTCGGCCAAAGACAAGAATTTGTCAGAGAAATCAATGTACAACATGCCATCAATGGTGCTTCCAACGACATCGCCTTCCTCAAAGTCAGTATCGTCTTCATCTACGATCTCTTCAGATTCATTAGGGATTGCACTGTTGTCTTTCATAAGCAAATCCTTGTAAGAAGGAACAATAGGCATAGGATTAATAGACTTGGTGGTCGTGCCATTCGATCTCCCTCGATCTAGTGGATCATCCTTAATCATTCGCTGCTGTCTAGGGTTTCGGAGAGAGGATGCGCAGTCTTCAGAGATTCTAGACATTAGGTTTTTTCAAGTTACTTTTTTTTTTGTCTTAAATCTATTTTTATTTAAGATCAACATTTTTTGTAGCACTGACACCATCGGTTCAATTCAAAATTAAATTTTGAGATGTAAAAAAATTCGTATAATATATAGTTTAACATTTACAGACTATTAACACTTGTTATGCATTGAGGAAAGATTGATTTGATTCTATTTTTTTTAAATCATTCTTTTTCTGATATTTGATTTTATTATTGTTTTTAAAATAATTTTTAGTTTTGACGTTTTGGACTTTAATTTGATAATATGTTTTATGATATTTTTTATATTATTTGATAAAGTTGTTAGTTTGACAATCATCGAGAGAGAAATTGATGTTTTAAAAATTTTGACTGAGTCGATGAGAAATAATATAAAATTAAATTCAATCAATTTTATAATGATTAACACTTTGAGTATCCACTTTTATTATATCCAAATATTCATGTACTATTAACAAATTTAGGAAGAATGATCTGAAATAGTACCTTATTTAATCTAGGAATTAGAGTCGATTCTGACTATTTTTTAACTCGAGGAGAAATTATAAAAATAGACCCCTAATTTAAAAGAAATTTAAGAAATATGTAATATAATTTTTTTATTAGATTTTTTTTCGTTAAATTAAACAAATAATAATTCATTACAATATCAAAAAATATATTTAAGCATACAAATACTTATAAAAGGTATTGGCTTCGTGCATTTCTTGATGTAAAATCATTGATGATAGTGGCAACATCAATACTTTCCAACAATTTTTTCCTCAATGCATAACATGGCATTTGGAAATAAAAGAATGATCTTATCTACATTTTAGAAATATATAAAAAATCAAACGAAAGAATTTAGAAACATGATCTTACTTAGAATTTTAAGAACAATCTTCAATATGATTCAAGCACCACAATTGAGGATAAATAATTGTGACTTTGTGTTTTCTGTTTGTGAGAAATGTGAGAAGTTAAAAGGTGAAAGTAATAAGTTTTAGAGGAATTGTGAAATACAAAAGAGAAAAGAAGCATACTAATTAAACTTAAATTTTTTCCTTCCACTGACTTATGAAGAGAAAAAAATAACGTTAATAAAAAATTTTCATTGATATGGTAAATTGAGAAAGAGATTTGGCGAATTGATTGTGAAAATTTAGAGAGACCAAAATTAAAGAAATTCAATTGGATTTTATTGAATTTTAGAAAGAAAGAAAAAATTGAATTAGGATTTTATGAGGATCGGAAGAACAATTTATTAATCTTAATAAACTTATGGGAATCATTATTTTATTTTATAGTCTTTTTTAATTTATTATTAAAAACAAAAAATATATTATATTAAAATTTTATTTCAGTTTATGGGCCCTGGGCGGGGCCCCACCTACCCTGGCCTAGGTCAGGCCTGCTAGGAATATAAGCGTTGATAGCATGGCTGCAAATTATGATCCACTTAACGAGATGTACATCAAGCTACAACATGAGATGTCCTAAAACTGAAACCATATCAAAAAGTATTTTCACATTTTTTGTGTTAAACGGTTATTAGACTATCATATATATATATATATATATGAAACTGAAACTATATCAAATTTATGAAATTAAATTGTCCGTCCAGTTCAGTTGGTAGAGCGCAAGGCTCTTAACCTTGTGGTCGTGGGATCGAGTCCCACGGTGGGCAATTTATAATTCTGTCTGCCGGAAGTCTTCCACGGAAGCTGCTCTCCACTTTACGTTGGGGGCAGCCTATTACCTTACCTCTCTCTCACCCATTAGATATGAGAATAGGGTCAGCTAATTTTAATTATATATATATATATATATATATATATATATATATATTCAGTATTTTCATAAATCTAAAATGCTTAGACTTTTGGTTGATAAAAATTTCTCTTTATTTAAATTTTAAATTATCCTTCAATAAAATATAAGATAAATCAATTAAAACAATTTCAGTTATCCTTTATTTTGGGTACAACATATAATTCATTAACTATTTAAATGTCTAACCACATTTAGATTTCGTGCGTTTCAACCACAAGGTGATTTATTTTTTCAAAAAAAAAAAAAGAAATTAAAGTAAAAAAAAGAGCACAATTTATTTATTTATTTTAAATTTTTTAAAACAGTTCATTTTTTCAGAAGTAGCATGACTTCTTTGGTTTTGAATTTATTAATTCATTTGTTCTAAATTAATAAGGGTAAAATTCCCTATAATCCCCGATTATAAGATTTTTTTAGTATTACGACTGTAATATATGTTTGTTAATATTGTTAATAATTTATAATTGATTATTTTATATTTTGTGATATATTTTAATTTTTTAATTTATATATATATATATATATATATATATATATATATATATATATATCAATAATTTAATTTTTATTTTAATATTTTTTATATTCAATTTATTGAATATTTGAATTTTTATTTTAAAATTAAAATATTTTTATTTTTCAAAAAAAATAAATTCTTGAACTTTTAAAAAAGAATTTGATTAAAAAATTTGAAGGGTCTCAAATATTTTAATCGGATAGAGGGCTTTAATAGTAATATAGGTAAATAAAAATATAATGGAAGAGAAATACGTGTTTTTACCGAAATATCACCCTTAGATCTAATAATTACCTGTCAGGCACCCTCTCTCCAAATATTACCGATCTAGCACCTTTTCTGACACGATGGCAACAAAGCGTAGATTGCCATCCGCGCCTTCGCGTGTAACACCCATAACCCATATAATTATACTTATATAGATTATAGATGTCACCCGAATTTGTAAAACCATTTCCCCTTTTATAAAAGCGATTTAAAATTTATTTTCTTAAAATGGTAATTGATATTATAAAAATACCATATCATATAAATTATGTTTTATTATAACAAATTTAATTCAAAAGATTTTTTTATGAATAGTGAACAGTGAGGGTATCGATTCCTGTAGTAGGGGAATCAGTTCCCCTTAAGAACAACAACAACAACAAAACCCTATTCTCATATGCAATGGGGTAAGGGGGAGGTAGGCTAGTAGGCTGCCCCCAACGCCAAGTTGAGAGCAGCTTCCGTAGAAGACCTCCGGCAGTCAGAAAATTAAAAAAAATATAAAACACAATGCATGTATAAATAAATAAATAAATACATAGTTGAATAGTCTTTTTATGCAGTCTTCAGATGCGCGTCTGTAATAGGAAGTAATCCCTGCAAATAAATCTCTGCGTAAAAATCTCTGCATATAGACAGAAATGTAAGACCTGAATAAATTTAAAAAGAGGAAACATGAAGAGAATGATACACAGAAGTCAGCGATAGCAAGCTACAAGAAGGAATAAATTCAAATGGGTTAAAACCTAAACTAAGACAACACTACTCCGCTACCCTAGTTCTAAGCCTTCATAAATTCCAATATCAGAAACGTATAAAAAGTAGAAGTCATAGAAATTACTACAGAGGCATTAAAAAGAAGACTGAGATGCTACACCCTATGGTTGTGACCCACACTACTCGGCTACCCTGGCCTTAAGTCACCATACTTTCCTATGTCAAATTACATATAAAACGCATAAAAATTAACCTTTCATCACTATCAATTTACCAATTTGTTTCCAAATTAATTCAACAAAAAAATTAAACATTATCAAATTACATGCCACTATCTAAGTCAAATTTCATCATAGGATGTCTTACTGATATTGAAATATACTCCTTGATGCTTAATTTCACTTTGAACTCTTTATTCCACTACTGGCTTTTTACCTTCGCGTGAAAATCATCACACGCTAAGTATAAACTTAGTGAGGCAATTAAAACAATAAACAGTGAAATACAATTCATGCATGAATTTCAATGTCAAATTCAAAATGCCATAAAATCATGTTACCAACATATCCAATATTTTTCCATGATCAAAATAATATAAAATCTCTTACCATTTATCCCATAAGCTCGTAAGCTTATTTTAGCAAAATACTTATCATTTAATTCCATAAGCTCGTAAGCTTATTTTACCAATATACTTACCATTTATTCCATAAGCTCATAAGCTTATTTTACCAATATACTTACCATTTATTCCATAAGCTCGTAAGCTTATTTGCATGCTTACCATTTATTAAGCAATAAACCATAAACCATATACAATAACCATAAACAATAAACAATAGCCCAATATACAACCCTGAGGACCCTGGGTATTCGAGTAATATACATGCACCGTAGTGCTAAACCTGCACTAAGCTTACGCCATAGTGCTAATCCGGACAATACACACAAGGTCGTGCCCACCACCTACACTAAGCTTACGCTATAGTGTTAATCCAGACATGATACATAAGGTTGTATCCACTTTTCCTGCACTTAGTGTCCTTACACGCTATAGTGCTATTATAAACATGCAGCTGTTATACTTTATGGCATGCCAACTATACCCTGTCCCTCAATGAGTTACATGGGCATATAGTCTATTTTATTTGATTCATACATGGCAAAGTATATCATCAATATTTAACATTGGGTAGTTCATACCCGAAATAACATTCATGATAAAAATCATATATGTTCATGATAACATCATATGCATTTTAGTTTCATACTTTGACATATCAATGTCATGTCAATTTATAAAAATATGACATAATATCATGTTGGTATAAACAAGGTTGACTTATCGCAAGTCTTCCTTATGATGTATAAAACATCCATGTATAATTTCATGCATGTATTACACTCACCTTGACACTTTATATTTTCCAAAATATGAGCCTCACTATTGTCCACAACAACTCTTTTCTTTTATACTCGAATCATTTTGAACACCGAGTAAATCACGATCTGTACAAAATATAGATTCATATCCATATATATGTTAGTATTGTACTAACATAAATACATTTCCAAAATAAACTCCATAATCATACTTGAAACTCATTTTCTATCAAAATACTCAATACTTAATAATTCCTTTTAACATTGGAACCAACTTTTCCAATTTACACAAAATGTTCCTTCACCATTTTACCACTTAAATTCTTAATACCAATAATTCCAGCATTGAAATTATTTCCATTCAAATGCTTTTACAAAAGTATAATTACATTTAAGTACCCCAACTATACAAATGTTGTACTTAAATCACAAACCTTTTCAAACTTCCAAAATAGTCATACTTCATATCTAACACTCATTTCAATTCCCAAACAACAATTTCCAACATAGTACATCAATTATATAACACTTACACAACAACCCATCAATTTTCCATATTTAGACAACTCGCACTACCTTTAAAGAATCAATATTCTGTATGGATATAAAAACTGGAATTTAATTATGTTTATTCCGTTGAAAACTACACTCAAATACGAATCTATCTATATAAATAACCTTTTCTAATTCATTATGTACAATTTATGATGAATTTTCAAAGTTGATCAATAGAATCTGTTTTGCAGAATCTGCTGTCCGATTTTTTTCTGACCTTGGTTAAAATTTCATATCTTTTTGTATACACCTTGAAATTGATCCTCGTTTCCATATCGATATATGAACACAAATATATAAAAATAACCTACAAATTATTTTTATATAATTTCTGGTGAATTTTCAAACACACTGCTAATTTTAAAATATAAATTGTTTTCTTTAACCTCATCCTTAGGTTCTTCATCAATTCTTACAATCATTTCTTTAAAATCACTTAACTCTTCATAAACCATAAAATAAAAGAATCAACATCTCCTTCATCATTTCCAACCCATATATAATTTTTCCATAATTTTTCTCACTCAAACAATCCATGGCCGAAACTTAAAGAACAAGTTCTAGAAAGATTAAACATGTTCTAATCATCATACATGCTTGAATATAAATCTACTATCTCACAAACATTAATATTCATCATCAATTTCATGATCCCTTATATGAAAATAAACCCTTAGATTTGGGATCTTTGAAATCTAGCTAGATTATCATGCAATATTGATACCAAATGATAGTGTTTTACGCATATAACAATTTTCTATTTTCAGCATACTCAAAATCCTAAGAAAATTGCTTGAAAATTGAATTGAAGCTTTCTCTTACCTTAGGAGAAAACCCATGGCAGCTTGGAGAAGAAGATGAGCAAATTTGGATGAAATGTGGGGAACATCTCATCTTAATTTACATTATATTCCACCTTAAATGAATAAAATATTCATTTAATTGGGATAAGACCAAATCACCCTTAATGAATCTTCTTATTCACCATAAAACCATGACAACTCATCCTTATCATATTTCAAAGTCAAAGCTGAATTATTTTGACTTTCATTTCTGAAATTTCCCCTGAATTTTTCCAATCTTGCGTTTTAGTCACTAAATTCCACTATTTCGGTTAAATCTGAAAAATTTCATATTTCCAAACCAACTTTCTCTGATCCAAAATATTAAAGTAATATTTCCAACTATTTTATAACATCCTTCAAATTTTTGTAAAACTCTAATTTGATCTGAATTACCAATTCCTTATCGGCTTTAACCCTTTCTAATTTTTCTTTACTAAAATTCTAAATCCAAAAATATGATTTCTATAAAACCCCACTCTCAAGAGTAATCCATCTATTTATGGAATATAATTCTTTTTAGGAAATTTATCACTTAATTCCTCAAACTTTTCCCAAGTTTTATACTTTAACCATCAAACTTTCCAAATTTGTATTTTGGTCATTATCTAAATTTTTGGGGTATTACATCGCAGGTTTCTGACACTTGATCCGCGCCTTTCATTATGCATGTTGAATTATTGGTACTCTATTATTACCAGAGCCTGAAAACTTAGCTTTTAAATGCTCCTCCTCCCCTATAAATAATAATCCCTCTGAATGCAAACATACCCACACCAAAATTACTTATTTGTTCTCACTTCTATTAATTTCTTCTATCAAGCTAAGTAGATTTTGTTATTGTTTTTATAAGGTAAAATTATTTTTTATTATATTATATTTATTTTATATTTAATTATTTGAAAAAATTTTGTTGTACTAATTATTTTATATTATTTTTTCTTGTTGTAAAATTGGAAAGCGAGATCATACCTCGAGACATTTTGTCGATAAAACAACAATATGAAATTGTGTTATTTAAATTATTGTGAAATTTTTTAAATTTTTTGGATTAGTTTTTATTTTAATTCATATACTATTTATTTGATTAGGCGTATTTCAGTTCTTGTTTTTACAAATATAATACTCTCAATCTTTCAAACTCTTAAAATGACACGTATTTTAGCTATTGTTTACTATGATGGAGAAATTTGAGAAGATGAAACCGACGTCGTCTTTGCATCAAATCATTCTGTCAGAATATCCTTCAAGAGAAACAACACTCTTGAGAAGTTAATCACTAAAATTTCAATGAAGGTTTATGTTGGAAGTACTAGAAGATTGTCCTCACTTCAGTACATATTTCCAACTGCAGTGTTTCCGTTAACTTATATAGCATTCGAACTCTTCAATGATGACGATGTTGCTATGATGGTTGATTCTCAAAATCAATATTCAGACGTTGATACACATATGTATGCGATATTTGTTGAAGTGTATGCGGTTCGTGGTATTTCCTTATGCTTCCACTATGGGCTGGCTCAACAAATTGATCAAGTTGATAGCCCAACTCAAGTAATGTGTAATCATTTTAACTCGTTAATGAGAAATCCACATCATGGTGTCATCCCATCAAGTTCAATGGGGAGATATTCATTAGCAACTTGTTAAGATCTGTACCGAGGTGGCTCCACAAATAATCCATATGGAAACATCGCTTCCAGTTCAAGGGCAAGACATTCATCTGCCAGTTTCTTTGACCTAAATAGAGAGATGCCCTCGATGCAACAATCTATGCAGTACCTATT
This sequence comes from Hibiscus syriacus, assembly GCF_006381635.1. NCBI lineage: Eukaryota > Viridiplantae > Streptophyta > Magnoliopsida > Malvales > Malvaceae > Hibiscus > Hibiscus syriacus. The sequence continues at coordinate 463,174 of NW_024062296.1, read as the reverse complement.
TGACACGATGCCTTCAAGTTCCATGAGGAGAAATTCAACTATGAGCTTTTTCGACCTCAATGTCGAGATGCCTTAAAGTTCAAGAGGAAGGCATTCAACTACCAGCTTATTCGACCTAAATGTCAGCATCGTGGAGGAACCCTTATCTCCACCAGAAGAACCTCTTCGTGAGCCAGGTACGGATGGTGCTGAGACTTGACTATTCGTTCAGACAGAATCACCGCAGTTGAACATGGACTCTGATGATGATGATGTAGATGAAGTTCCCACAAATACGGTACACATCAAACCTCTAGCACACATGTATTAAGCTGACTATGGTGCAATGTACGAGCCATAATTTGCGGATATGCCTAATGTTGGTGACTACGGATTTAACTCATCAATCAATGATGGTGAGTTATATAAAAGAATGGAGTTTCCATCCAAAGAAGAAATGATGATGGCAATTAAGAATTACAACATTCGTAATTATGTTCAGTCTAGAGTCAACCATTCCACCACCGAAAAGTAGACATGCACAAAGTTGGAATTAAATCCGATCCAGTTTTTTCACCTAGCCAAAAAACTGGATTTTAAAAAAACCAGTTCGGATCCTAACCGATTTTGAGGGCCGGATGGTGTAACCGGTTTCGGTTTGAAAAAAACTGCGTTTTTAAAAAACCGGTTTTTAATCTGGTAAAAAAATTGATCATCTAATTTTTTCCCAAACCGGTTATATTAACGGCTAGTTTTTTAAACCCCAGATCGAATCTTTTTGGGATAAAAAACCAATTTTTTATCCCGTTTTTTTCAAATTGATTTTTAATCCGGTAAAAAACCGATCGTCCAATTTTTTCCCAAACCGGTTATACTATCCGATTTTAAAATATCCGATCCGGTTAAAAAAATTGGTTTTTCCCAAATCCGGTTTCAGATACTTTTTTGCGCAAAATTGGATATTCGGATTTTTTGTGCACCTCTACCAAAAAGTATGTCTGCCACTATGTCTAATGTGATAATTGATGTAACTAGATGGTTCGTGTATCGAAGAGGAAGAGGAAAAACAATATATGGGAACAACAGGTTTTATTGGAGGGATCAACTAGGATCATCCCAACTTGGACTCCGACATTATCTACCAAGTCATCATGCCACTATGTCTGCCACTATGTCTAATGTGATAATGTGATATTCGGATTTTTTGTGCACCTCTACCGAAAAGTATGTCTGCCACTATGTCTAATGTGATAATGGATACAACTAGATGGTTCGTGTATCGAAGAGGAAGAGGAAAAACAATATATGGGAACAACAGGTTTTACTGGAGAGATCAACTAGGATCATCCCAACTTGGACTCCGACATTATCTACCAAGCCATCATGCCCATGGTCAAAGCAAACTCCCATATAACTATTGTCGTGCTGATTTCAGCTATATAGTTGCAATATGGGTACATCGTCTCATACAAGAAAACATGGAAGGCAATGCAAGATGTCATTAAAAAACTTCACAGCGAGTGGGATGCATCTGACAATGAACTACCAAGTTGGTTTAGGGTAGTGTGCAGATTGAATGTGGGAACAATTGTCGACTTCGAAACTTGCCATGCATACCAAAATGATTGAGTGCTTCGCGATCAATGCTAATTCTATCGATTTTTTTGTACTTACCCACAGTACATTAATATTGTGAAATATTACAAGCACGTGGTCCAAATCAATGGGACATTATTGTACAAAAAATACAAGCAAGTTTTACTATTGGTAGTTGTCCAAGATGGTAATCACAACATTCTTCCAATTGCTTTTTCCCTTTTTGAAAGAGAAGATACAAATTCTTGGTCTTTTTCCCTCAGGAACTTAGACTTACATGTTGTAACTATGGGAAACTTCTGTGTCAATTTAGATCGCGGTTCTAGGATCAAAGCATCAATGGATACTTTGGGTCCAATATGGCAACCATCCTATGTCCATCATCGGTATTGTATCCGGCACATTGTTGTTAACTATCATGGAAAGTTCAAGAAGAATGGTGAGCGCTCGTTACTTGTGTGCATGGCTATGGTAAAATGCCTAATTTTATTTCTCAATCATTTTCATTTTTTATGGAAACATAATAGTAAGTTTTACATTTGGCACTTAGGTTACAAATTATTACATGAAACATTTGAGTCCATGCTTCAAGATTTGCGAGGAAATAAACGAAGAAGTATACAATTACATCAGCCTCATCAACAAAGAAATATGGACAAATGCATATGATGGTGGATATTGATATGGACAGATGACGACCAACTTGGCTGAGGCTATCAATTAAACCTTAAAGAGGGCACACCATTTACCAGTAACGACTTTGGTTAAAACGATGTATTTTCATTTGGAAGCGCTTTTTGGAAAGCTCGAGGGACAAGCTAAAACTTGGATGCAAAACGGTCATGTCTATCACCCAAAATTAGTTGCAGATCTACAAAAAATAATTGTTGCATCAAATGGAATGTCTGTAACAATCTTTTCTAGAACCCATGAATTATTTCCTGTCACAAAGATGTCGCGACCTCCTCAACGGATTCAAGCTAGCTCATTCAGAGTTAATCTACGAGACAGGTGATGTGACTGTAGGTTTTCTTAAGCTCTGAAGTATCCATGCTCCCATGTTATAGCAACTTGCTCTCATACCCGTCAAGACTATAACCATTTTGTGGATCCTGTATACCGACTTTCATAAGTATTTAAGGTATATGAATTTGAGCTCCCCCATAGGTAATGAGAAAGACCCTTATAAGGTTCAGAATTATATTCTGATTGTATCTGATCTATCTTTATTAAGAGAGCCCGATCGTCCAAAATCCAATCGAATTCATTGTGATATGGATATTTGGGAGACGTCCAGAGAAAACAAAAGATGTGGGAATTGTAGAAACCTATGACACAATAGAAAAAAATGTTCATTTTTTTGTCATCAAGTAACCGTTGATGCTATGATAATGTAATAGTTGTTTATGAAATCTAAGTTTGTGTTATTTAATTAAAATTTACTTTCAATTAATGTCATTTGAGCATCACCGAGTAATGGGCTATTCAAGTGAAAATTAAATAAAATATTACAAACTAAATACAAGAAAATGATACAATCCAAACAAAAACAACTAAATAGAAACATTAAATGCATACGATACAATTCGAACAATTAAAAAATAAAAACATTAACAAGCAAAATAAAAAAAATCCATAATTAAATAAAAACTTTACTATTGCTGGTAAACAAACAAAATTAAATAATAACATTATAAACTAAACAACTCTATCAATGCTTGCGTCTTGAATGTATTCCGTAGGGCGGTGGTTGTCTGTGTCGATGATGATTTCTTCATATAACTTGTTCTTCCTCCTCACTCTCATCATCATCATCATGAGCAGATACATTTTATTGATGAGGGACAGATGACGATGTAGCACCTCCACATAATAATGATCATGGAGGTGTATGGTTGATTATCCCACCGCTCATAGAAAACTGTGAAAACACCGACATCGATGAGTGCAAAAACTGCGTCGGAGGTGTCTACGTATATGGTGCACCTTCACCCGCCAAATAAGCAACATATGAACCCCAAGATCGATCTAAAAGCATGGAAGTATAAATCTGCCAGGAGGGGTCATAAAACCCTGTAACAGTGGCATCTGAACCAACTGCGGTGTCATCTAACCCAATTACGGTGGCATCTGATATGGAAGTGGTGGCGTCTGACCCATCTATGGTGGTATCTAAAATGGCTGCAATGCCTTCTGATACAATTACGGTGCCATCTGAAACGATTGTCAAATGTACACTGGTGTAGACGATGGTTGTTATGATGATTTCGGTGCTGCAGCTGAGGAAAAGGCAGAAGTGCCTGTTCTCCGTCCATGAGTCGGGGACAATGATGTTGAAACTGTGGACGTCTTTGTCGGTGTCGATGATGCTCTCGCCTCGTATTTCCTCGAAAAGTAGGAACAATTTCCCGTTCGTGTTGAACCACTCATAATAATCATCTGCAACCATATAATGATCCATATAAATGCATTCCGTACGGAGAATTCATCCACGTTGATCCTCCCATATCATTACCCACTCGATGTGCTTCAGTAGCAAGTTAACTTCTTTTATGCCCCGTCTGTCGATGATATACATATCGTTGATATTTTTAGGTGCTTTCGGAATAGATTGTAAGAAACCAAATTGGCGGAGCACGTGATCAGTAGGATGCCACTCGACAATAACATAACATATCATAGGGACCACCGCCATCCAGACATCTAATGGGCATCTCAAGTGATGTGGGATCCAAATCCTCATTTCTTCAATAGAATAAGGAGCCCATTGAAACTAAAATAAATATATATAATTCTTATCAAAATAATATTCTAATTATAAAATGATAATTAAAAGTAAATAATAAAATTTAAATACATACATCTGTACCAGCCTTCTAATCAATGAGTAGTCGAATTTCTTCCAATTCATCCGGTAAATCTAGATGATCTTTTCTTACACTTGACCATCTATTCAATGAAAAAAATTTCATTATATAATCAACAAAATTATTTATATACGAATTCAGTATTGAATTACCTCAACAATAGCGGGAAGACCAACGGGTTTTTCACGATCCGACATAAAAAGGGTATGCGATACCACGCCCAAAACCGGAGAAGAAGAAGACATCCGCCGATACTATTTTTTCGATAATCAGTTGCTCGACACATTTCCTATACAGAAATGCCAAAACTGTAGACCCCCAACTAAATACGTCGGTAACTTGAAAATCTATGAGGTGACGCAACCACATACAATGAACTTGGTTGCGTGATTTGTCAGACATCAGGATCCCTCCTATGAGCTATAATATGCAAGCCCATGCATACATTTTAACTTGTTCCTCGGATGCGTCGTGACTCAAATGTTTAAAAGTTGTATCCAACCAATTTAACGGTATTCGACCACCGTTGAAATTAGGTGGGACACCTCCAAGATACTCATCGCACAAGGAATGCCAGTCACCATCCGCCACTCCAGAAATCACATCCCCATCTGTCAGAAGCTCCAAATGTATAGAAACATCCTCTACCGTAATAGTGTACTCTCCACACGAAAGATGAAATGTGTGGGTCTCTCGCCAGTGCGGAAATAAAGTTTGATTCAAGGTTACATCGTCCTTTATATTTCGCTACATAATCGAATCTAGCCTCAACTAAATACGACAAGACACGAGTAGATATATCTAACTTAACGTTACGAATTAATGGATCTAATATTTGGTCTCTCTCCTAATTTAATAAATAGTATACAAATTAAAATATAAACTAATACTAAAAAATTAAATAAATGAAAAATTCACAATAATTAAAATAAAAATAAAATTTAAAATTATTATCATATCGGTAAAATGCCTCCAGATATGATTTCCATCTAAACGTAACAATTCGCCTTCCATTTTATAACTGCAAAAAGTAATAAAAAAATTAGTACAATAAAATTTAATAAAATAATAAATTATTAAATAATTATAATATAATAGAAAATATTTTAGCTTCTTAATATAATGATTAATAATAAGAAGAATGAGAGAATTTGATATTTGAGTGTGGTTTGAGAGTTGTGTTGAGTATGATATTTATAGGAAGAGGGAGGGGGGAGCCGGTGGTAATCAATGTGGGAGACGGACAATTGTGGAATTAAAGGAATGGATTCGTGCCTTCTGTACATGTCAGAACCCCGCGAAGGCGCGCATGGTGATTCGCGTCTTCCCTTTATGTGGCGCCAACTCATATAAAACCTTGCGAAGACGCGAATGGCGACATGCGTTTTATTACTACCGTGTTAGAAATGATACTAGATCAATAATATTTGAATCTGACATATAATTATTAAATCTAAAGATGATATTTCCATAAAATCACTAGAAAAATAGATAATAATGAAAATCACTATCTAGTCATCGTCATCCAACCAAACCAGAGTCATTGAATGGGACAAATCACTGCCATAACATTAATTTTCTTCATTAGTGTTATCATTTCATATAAAGATGAGAAATGCATAAGCAATTTTAGATTTATTCGGAAGGTACGCGCGTCAGATGATAAAGTTTGATATGATTCCAGATTAGAATAACAGAACCAGCGTTTGTTGGGAGTTACTGTTTGTTGATAGAGGGATGGGACTTGGGAGTGGGAGATTTGGGTTTTGATGCTCCGTTGCCAAGGATTTTAATTGCGTAACTCATTCATTAAGCTAGAAGAAAGAAAACCAAAACTCTTACTCCGAGTCTTCTTTTGATGGAGCCACACTCTGGAATCTCGATTCCTTCTTCTAGAAATGCTTCCCCGGTTAGTTGTTTTTTCTTTTTTAAGATCTTGAATCTTGTTCTCGTTCTTGTGTGTTTGATATTTTTTCGATTTTCTTATTTGTAATCTGCTTGTTTTGCGATGCTTTTCTATCCGGCTGCATCTCCCTTAACTTACTTTTAATACAGTTGCAGTCGTATATTCGCTCTTTATTTGATTGAGTCATCACTTAGCATAGGTTTTTTTTTAATCAACGATTCAATCACACTCCATCAATCATTTACTTTTATTAGACTAACTTCTGCTCATTTTCAGGTTACCTATTCCATGTAGTCTATTTCTTTTATTTCTTTCAACTTTTTCTTCTGATATGATATAATATATCATAACATGTATTTACGTTTGGAATATTTTAAATTTTCCTCATGGATCCGCCCGATTTTAGGAAGGGTAAATAAATATCAGTTGTGTCCATTTTCTGTGTTTCAGTTCAATTCTGTGGTGAAATAGAGAATCTCGAATACTGTATTTGGTCGGGAGAACGGTGGAAAACTGTTAGTCTGATGGTTGAGAAATGAGATTCATAAGCAGATTCTAATTTGTAGCTCAACCCTTGTATTAAAGAAAATTCTTTTCCTTCCCACCAAATGGAGTATAATTGTTTTATGAGATATAATCTCAACTTTTACTATTTGCAAATGCTATTGGTTTTTTAAACTTCTTTTGGCTTCCTGCTCCTTATGCCACAAACAGCTCAGCTTCTCTCCCGTTATAATTTCTAAGCTTCGAATGATACAAGTTTTGACCAGCTTCCTGAGGACAAGGACAAGGACAACTATTCTGCATAATCAGTGTGTCTTATTCCTGCTTTCAACTATGCCAAATTTACATGTTAATCTATATGATGGCATAGCAACAATCTTTAATATGCATATGATAACTTTGTGTTAGTTCCTCATATTGGAATATATTCCTGATATTTTTCTACTTAATATTTTCTATATTGACCACTGATTGAGTTGGAGTGTTGGGTTTAACCATTTAGGCATGTTTCAGCATATATCGTGGCATTAGCTGTTATTTGAAACCCTAAAATGTAAGTACCTGTATCACTTTTGCAGCTTTTGTGGGTCGATCTCTCTAGGAACCTGATATTAGCATAACAGAGTTTGGGGGTGGTGTATGGAGACCTGAGCACTTCGCCTCTTTATGTTTACTCTAGCAGTAGCACGTTCATAGGGAAATTGCAGAAGCATCAGAATGAAGATGCAATATTTGGAGCATTTTCCTTGATTTTTTGGACCCTTACACTGATACCCCTTCTTAAATATGCGTTTATTGTGCTGAGTGCAGATGATAAGGGTGAAGGTGTGGTAAACCATTAAACTTCACTGTATCTCTTATAAAACTTTGCCTAACCATTTGCAAACTTATATATGAATTCTTGTCAGGTGGCCCTTTTGCTCTCTACTCGCTTCTTTGTAGGCATGCTAAGTTTAGCTTGCTTCCCAATCAGCAAGCAGCTGATGAAGAGCTCTCTGCCTACAAATATGGGCCCTCAACACAAGCCACTGGCTCTCCATTGAAGCGATTTTTAGAGAAGCATAAAAGGCTAAGAACAGCTCTTCTTGTTGTGGTACTCTTCGGTGCTGCTATGGTCATTGGTGATGGTGTGCTCACTCCAGCAATATCAGGTAGAATTAACATGGCTAACTAAAGATGAATTTTACAAATTCTTATGTTATTCTCTGTGGCTGTGCGTTATAAAGTTTTAATACTTTTACTTTCCTGGAATTTGCTCTTGAACATATGTGGCGCATAGGACTATAAGAAAAATATATATATGCTAGCTTGTACCATGTTCATATGATTGTGGATGAAAGCTCTCAGCCTGAGAAGAAATTTCAATGAAGAGCTCTGCTGATATTTTGCACTTGAATAAAACAAGAGATTTCTATGAAAAACTTTGCTGATACTTCACCTTTTATAGATACAGTTCAACAACAAGTTGATCCAAAACTAGAGTTTTTGGTTAAGCGAATCCTTGTCTTCGAACTTGCTTGTCTGAACCATTTGCTAGACCACACAATCAGTGTGACAACTTTGCACGCCGTATTAGAATTTCTACAAATCACGACTATGTTGAGTCTTTCAATGTGCCTATTTCTCAATTGGACACAGTTGACCTCCAATGATTTAGTTATGAGGACCCATCATAGAAATGTTCTCACGACCATAGCAGTGCAAATGTGGATTTCCATACCTGTTGGTTGCATCAATCCTCCTGCCTAAAGTATATATTGTTTGTGGAGATACTGTTTGGCATTTTCATATTCTGTTATTCCATTGATCTGTATTTGTTCCTTTTCATCCATAATTGGCTGTGTTAATGATTTCTCCCTCTCAATTGTTAAGGGGTTAAATGTTTTTGCCTTTGCAGTTCTTTCATCAGTTTCTGGACTTTATGTTACTGAAAAGAAATTAACTAGTGGTAATTCAACTCTCATTTTGGTCTTCTTTTCCTCTATTGTTTCTATTAAGTTCCTGGTTCATGATTTCTCTCTATATGTTTTTTTCCCGTAGGGCTTAAAAACTTGGCTTTATTTTTGAACCTAGGTGAACTTGTCGTGCTTGCTTGTGTCATATTGGTCGGCCTATTTGCTCTACGGCATGTTGGTACACACAGGGTAGCTTTTATGTTTGCGCCAATCGTGATCATCTGGCTGGTTTCAAATTTTTCCATTGGCTTGTACAACATTATACATTGGAATCCTAAGATTGTTCATGCAATTTCTCCGTATTATATTATCAATTTCTTTAGAGAGACTGGTAAAGATGGCTGGATTTCTCTTGGAGGGATCCTTCTTTCAGTAACTGGTAAAAGACTACAGCATGAATTTTATTTTAATCAACTTAGATGGTTGTTAATTTGAATTAGCAATCATGAGCAATTTTTGGGTCTCACCAGGCACTGAGGCTATGTTTGCAGACGTCGGTCAGTTCACCGCCTTATCAATTAGGGTAGGAATAATTCCTTTTTTGTTTGTCTTATTCCCCCCCCCCCCACCCACTCCTAACATGTGATGCTAAACTCTGGATTGATTTAAACGTGTTTTATTCCCTTTCCATAAGACTAATCCTCTTGCCATCTTAATCCACGACTCTGGAATTTAATAGTGATATATTACAGACTTGGTAATTTTCCTGATTGCGCAGCTTGCTTTTGCATTTGCATTTGTAGTATACCCATGTTTGGTTGTTCAATACATGGGTCAAGCTGCCTTCTTGTCAAGAAACCTGGAAAAGATACCCAACAGTTTTTATGACTCAATTCCTGGTTAGTGCAATCTGGTATCAACTGTTTTGCTTCTAAACATTGTTATAATATTTATATAATGTTTCATTGTATCATTGCAGGTTCTGCTTATTGGCCTGTCTTTTTAATTGCCACCCTGGCAGCTATTGTTGGGAGTCGGGCTATTATAACTGCCACGTTTTCTATAATTAAACAATGCCATGCCCTTGGATGCTTCCCTCGAGTTAAAGTTGTTTACACCTCTAAACATATATTCGGCCAGATCTACATTCCAGAAATAAATTGGATACTCATGATACTTACTCTTGCTATAACTATTGGATTCCAAGATACAACTTTAATTGGAAATGCTTACGGTAATTCATTCTCTGATAACTCTCATTTTCTCCTCAATACTCTTGATAAAAATATGATTACATAATAAATATGCTTACTAGCGTTTTGATAATTTTGTTATGGCGCTTAAATAGAGTGCGAGGTACTGTTAGTGATCACATAGTTTAGATTCTAGAGAGAGTTACTAACTTGCATCAACTCGGCTATTGTACTTTTGTTTAGACATGATGTTTCTTATTTCATTTTGGTTTTCAGGACTTGCATGCATCACGGTGATGTTCACTACAACATTTCTCATGGCTCTTGTGGTGATCTTTGTTTGGCAGAAAGGTGTTTGGCTTGCTGCAGTGTTCCTTGCATTCTTCTGGCTTTGTGAAGGGGTTTACTTATCAGCAGCACTCATGAAAGTGCCTCAAGGTGGATGGGTGCCTCTTGTGTTGTCAGTCATCTTTATGATGGTTATGTACATATGGCATTATGGGATTCGCAAGAAATACAATTTTGACATGCACAACAAAGTATCACTGAGATGGTTGCTTGGGTTGGGTCCTAGCCTTGGTATAATGCGTGTGCCTGGGATAGGCCTCATTTACTCGGAACTGGCGACAGGAGTCCCTGCAATCTTCTCCCACTTTGTCACAAACCTGCCAGCTTTCCATAAGGTCTTAGTTTTCATTTGTGTGAAATCAGTTCCGGTACCATATGTTCACCGGAAGAACGCTTTCTTATTGGCCGGGTATGCCCCAGGCCATATCGTATGTATAGGTGTATTGTCAGGTATGGATACAAAGATATTCAGAGAGATGGTGGTGATTTCGAGGACCAGCTTGCACAAAGCATAGCAGAGTTCATCCAGATGGAAGCTGGAGAACCACAAGTTTCCAGTTCCGAGAGTTCATCATATGATGGGAGGCTGGCCGTCATAGGTAGCAGGACCATCCAATCAAGCTCGAGTTTAATAGTTGCCGAGAACAAGGATTGGGACGATATCGAGTCCATACAAGCATCAAATCCCAAACGTTACAGAGCTTGAGAAGCGCTTATCCTGATGATCACGATAATCAAGCAGTGAAGAGGAGGCATGTGAAGTTCGAAGTAGCATCGAGTCTGGGTATGGGTACAGGTACAGGTATGAGGGAAGAGCTGATAGATTTGATAGAGGCAAAGGAAGCAGGGGTTGCATGCATAATGGGACATTCGTATGTGAAGGCCAGGAAAAGTTCATCATATTTGAAAAAGGTGGTGATAGATATGGGGTATTCATTTCTTAGAAAGAACTGCAGAGGGCCTGCGGTAGCACTAAACATTCCTCACACTAATCTGATTGAAGTTGGAATGATATATTATGTGTAGTTTAGTAGTCTAGTGTAGTGTAGCGTACCATACTGCTGATTATTAGAAAATTCCGAAACTGTTGGTTGACAGTATTATTATTATTAATGCACATAAAGTTGTTAAATTGAAATAGAGCTTAAGATGTTCCAAGACAGGAAGTTTTTCTTTTACTTTTTAATGGGGAAGGTGCTGTTGGGAAATTCTTTTAGCTTGGAGTTCATATTAATGGAAAAAGTTGATACGTTTGGGGGTGAATTTATTATGAACCTGAAAAATAATATGATTTTCCTTTTGTCCATTTGTTTTCAGTTGTCATCTCTTTTTCTGCTGTTTCAATTTGTGGGTGTGTTTAATAGGGAAATTTTCAAGCTTGATATAGCTGAATTTAGATGCTGGAATATCAATCTTGATGATTGGTCCATTTGCACTAGTTCTTAGAAAATTGTTCTTCTTTTGCATCTTAATAAGCATGCTTCTTAGATTTCGTGTTTGCTTGTGGGGATGAAGCTTAATTGGCAGAAACATCTTCCCCTTGAAATGAATCTTTTTGGTCAGCCAAGTTTACTATTTATATATATATGTTTGAATGTATAAGAAAAATAGTTCTCTTTTGGTTGATCTCCATTTCAAATGGTGAAAAGAGCTTAGGATATAGCATCTAAACTCTACTGCTAAATTCAAGTAATCGGTCAAGTTCAGAAGGCTTCGGTAACACCGGAAGTGGTATCATTCGCCACCCTTGGTTGCTCTGCGGCGGTAATTCAAGGATACCAAATGAGACAAGGTCCGGCTTCATTGACTAACGGTACAGCGGCACTCGCACTCTCTCGTATTTATCCAGCTGCTAAATGTTTGATTTCTTTTCCCCCTAACTTGGAATATCTATAGTTTGGTAGACGAATACCCCATAATCTTATCCCCTTATCCATCTTATATAAATAATGCTGAATTTAAACTTATACCTAAACCTCAAAAAAATGAGCTTAAAAAGTTGAAATCAGAACACAAAGTTAAAATAACTCTTTTTCTTTCAAGGAAAAAGTAATTTTTATTTGTAAACGGTGTGATTGACCATAATGTCAACATCACCAAGATCTCAACAAAGAGAAGAATTTAATTAGGAAAGGGACAGATTGAACTTGCATTCAATCCATAGTTAGGTCCATTATGTAAGAATTAAATACTGCAAAACGAATAAATTAAAATATGATATAAGGAAAGGAATAATAATAAATTATTACTGCATCGTGATAGTTCACTGTCTTAGAAATAAATTCGTCCCGACCGGTGTAATCATAAAAACGGATGATCGTCCTCCAAAATTAATACAATACTCCATGTTTCGTATACCTGAAATAAGAAGTTAAAACTCAACTGATTGCTCGATTTAATTTACTAACAAAGGCTTTAAAGGAAAAAGAAAATAATAAGGGAAATTCGAAAGCTTTAGAGATTATCGACAAGGAATAGAGAGAGGCTTGATGAAAAATAAGTGAAGAATCATGGAAATTAGCCTTCTTTATATAGGCTTTTAATAGGGGTAAAATTAGAATAAACGGGGGGAATATCCCATTCCCCCTTGAATATCTCACCTGAACAAACCACTCAACTTTCTAACTTAATCTCTCACCACAAGCACCAATGTTGAAATCAGAACACAAAGTTTAAACTTAAAAGAACTCTTTTTCTTTCAAAGAAAAAGTAATTTTTATTTGTAACTGGTGTGATTGACCATGATGTCAACATCACCGGGATCTCAACAAAGAAAATAATTTAATGAGGAAAGGGACAGATTGAATCTATAGTTAGGACACCCCTCACCCACTGCACTATGCCCACTTTGTTAATATTTTCGATTTTTTTATTATATATTTTATAATAACTAATGGTACCCCTTAGCGACCACAGTTAATGGAATACGAGTTGACTGATGGAAAGAATTAAAAATTAGTGATTAAAATGAAAAGGAAACAGAAGGTAAGTGGTCATATGAATAATTTACCCTTTCTTTTTAGAAAGAGATGAAATGAAAGTTTCTTTAAGTTAAAATACTTTTTATGATGTACGGAAATTAAGTGCACGCCTTATATATGTTGAAGACGGCATGCAATTGATTGTAGATCTAGAAAAGAAGTAAGTAATCCATCAATAAGATATACTCAAATAAAAAGGTTAGAGTAGTAGATGATAGGTAAGAGTGCATACTGCAGAAGTAATAGATGAAAATGATGGTATGAAAATAAATAAAAGGAATGGTTATGAAAGGGTGATGGCTTGACTATGGTAGAAAGAAAGTGAAGGTATGGTGAAGGTAGTATCTTAAATAAACAAAGAAGAAACTAGGCTAAGAAAGAGCCTAACCCAGACCATATAAATTTGCTTAAGGGATGGTAAACAAGGACTTGAACCCTCTAGTTATAATGAATTAGGAAATGAAAGTATCTATGGAAAGAGGATGGGGTTGACGACACAAACACAAATGTTCTTGATATGTTGATATAGTTCTTAAAGAACAAAGTAGAGAAAAAAATCTCACAAAAGGATAAATTTGATGCTATGGGAGATTTCTTACAACTAGACTAGGCATTGACTTATATAGAAAATGGAGGGACATGGTCGAATGATTACATGTTGATTCGCCCATGTATGTGTCTCTATAAAGATATATAATTGCTTAATGAAAGCATATGGATTGTCTCAGGAAAGGCGGATTAGTATACGGCGTGATCGGATACATTAAAAGATATTTAACAAAATTAGTTTAACGCTACCAAAAATATTGAGTAATAATAATGTTGTAGGTAGAAATCATGAAGAAATATTAAAAAATTTGGCAACCGGCAAACCTAGCTTGTCGGTTTGTGTCGATACAAATAGAAAATGTATCGATCCATAGCAATATAACAGGTAAAAATATGACAAAACCAGTAAAGAGCTATCGGATATGTTGAAAGTGTCGATACTTTATTATAAGTATCGACACTTTTGGAATTTAAAAGACAAGAAGTAATAGCGCCTATAAAGTGTCGATACTTTATAAAAATATATCGATCCATAACAATGCAATAGGTAAAATATGATAAAACCGGTCTCAAAATGACAAAACTGGTAAAGCACTACCAGATATGTTGAAAGTGTCAATACTTTATTATGAGTATCGATACTTTGGGAATTTAAAAGACAAGCAGTAATAGCGCCTATAAAGTGTCGATACTTTATAAAAATGTATTGATCCATAACAATATAACAGGTAAAAATATGACAAAACTGGTAAAGCTCTACCGGATATGTTGAAAGTGTCGATACTTTAATAAGTACGCGTAATAAATTATCGATAATTTTAAAGAAATAGGTAAATATCCTATCGAAAGTATCGTCTCCTGACATAAAAGTATCGACACTTTGGGTATTGTATCGATTAAATATAAATAACATACCCGGTGAAAATATAAAGGGCATAGCTAAATTTCCTCTGAAAATAGATAGAAGACGGATGAGTTTTTGAAATCGAAGCGTAATTGTTGCTGTATTTCAGAAGGCGTTTCTAAAGCGAAGTTTGTTTGTTTGTTGTTGCAGTTGAATCGAAAAGTATGTTGTCGAAACCCTAGTTTTTTTTATTATTACAGTAATTAGAAATAGGGTTTTTATGTGTTGTTTTAGGTTTTCTAAGTAAAGAAGCATTTGGGACCGATTACAGGTAGAAAGTGATATTCTAGGTCAAATATAAATATGGATACTTTTATTAAATATTATAGGTAGAAAATGATATTATAGGTTGTATAAATGTGATGATACTTGGAGTATTGAGTGTTCCCATTCGTTTGAAGGAAATAAGGATTTGGGTGTTTGGGTTTGGTTTGGGGATTTGGAATCGAAACCAAGAAGGATTTGGGACCGATTATATAATATTATAGGTAGAAAATAAATATGGATACATGTTTATAATATTATAGGTAGAAAATGATATTGTAGGTTGTATAAATGTGCTAACAGTTGTTGTAGTGGCCATTCAAATTATTTTGAAGGAAACCGTTTTACTACAAGAGTAGTTATCGATATTTGTATATTGAATAAAGTGTATGCAACGAGTATTTGATTTTATTTGTGTAAACTGATATATGAAGGAAAAATGAAGTCAAAGGATCTTGGAATTGTTGGTGGCGAAGATGACTTTGAAATTGAGGTCGAGGGTCGAAAGCAACCAAAGGGTGGATATATGTACTTCTAGTAAGTATAAATGTCTTTTTGTTATTATTGTTGATATGGTAATTGGATTAAAGTATTTAAGAACTTTAAATTGATTACAAATTTGAAATGTTGACAATATGACTGAATACCAAAAGATGAAAAAAGGTGGCAAACACATCGGTTCGGTATGTAAATTGAATTTGACATTGAGTATTATTTAGCATTAATGTATTGATTAAGAAACATTTATGCTTAATATTAGGTGAGAAATGATGTGTTGGAAAAATGAAATTTGATGAGTGATGCTGAGAAGGAACCTTTCATCGCACAGTCAAAGAATGTTAGTGAAGAATATAAAGAATGGAGGAAAGCACATGAAAAGAAGGTATTCACTAAACTTGTAAATACGTTAATACAAAATATATAAGAACAATATCATTATATATTGTTAAAAAATATAGGAAGTGTCGACAAGGTGCAGCTTAAAAAGGGTCCCATGTGTTGCAGCTTTCTTGGGGGTACGAAACGAAGGCAAAAGTGTTGTAGAAGTAAGAGTAAGAATTGGAAAGCACTTGCCTCCAAATATGGTTTGAAGCAGAAGGTGACATATGCTAGAGTTGAAGAGAATATCAAAAATGGATCTTACGGGGGGATGACCTGAAGGCCCGAGTTCTATTGTAGTCTGTTGGGATCTTTCTTTTCTCAACGGGTGATACATCAACAAACAAGGACAATATGAAGCTCATTTGCGATGAAGGCTTGAAGGGTGAATTCAATTGGGTTGAATATGTCCATTAGAGATTGATTGAATCAATAATCACCTTTCAAAAGGGCAGCCAGAGATACCTCAAAGGGTGTATAGCAATCTTAGAGGTAACTGAGTTGAAGAACATTTTTGTTTTTTTTTATATAAAATGATAGTATAGTTATTATATAAAATGATATTTTTTAATATAAATGCAGGTTGCACTGTTCGATTTTTGGTCGGGCTGTGATAGTTTGTCGGCTTATGAAAGAACCGGACTGGCACGCATCCGTGCATAGGGGAAGGAAGAGGTAGTTAGAGTGATGGCAAAGTTGAAGTTGGATAGACCAAAGAAGCAAGAAAGTGTAATAAATATAATTAAATAATATTAAGAATACAATCAATGTCTTAATATTATAATTTAATTTTGAAGGTTATTAGCAAGGAGGTAGAGGAGGCATTGGAGGCAGAGGAGAGGGAAGAAGAGATGGTTGTAGGGGTATATGACGGTGAGGGGGATGACGGTGAGGGAAAACAGATTAAATTCAACATTTTGATGTCTGAATTGGTTGATATAAAAAAATCCTTTTTGATATTCTACAAAGACAATCAAGAGTCGAAGAGACACTTAAGAGGCATAAGGGGAAGTGAAAGGAAAAATAGATGGAGTGGTGAAAGAAGTTGAGGTGTTGAGGGGTGAACTTAAGATGGTGACGGGTGGAAAAATTGATGGAGTGGTTAAGGAGGTTGTGGAATTAAGGAGTGAACTTACGGGGGTGAAGGGGGTGGTTGAGAAAAACTTGGATGAAGGGGAAAAATAAAGGGTGAAATAAAAGAGATGAAGAGCTATGTAGAGCAAAGATACGATGAACTGAAAAAATATGAAGAAGAAAAGATTGAGGAAGAAGAAAAGATTGAGTGAGGAAGAAAGATGTCGATGTAATCTATATACTGGAGAGTGTTATAGATGCAGATTTGGATTCGAAATGTCCTGCACCCCAGAAGAAGAAGAAGAAGAAGATAAGTTGAATAAAAGAAAACTTAATTTGATTTTTATCATGTTGTTGTGAAAAAACTTTGTATTCAAAATTGTAGGTTGAAAAACGGATATTCCAAGTGGAATTGATGAGCTCGAAGCTGCAATGTGTGATTATTTATGGAATAATGGGTTAGAATCGGAGTAAGTGAAATATATTGCTTTGTGAGTGATATTTAAATATTTCATGACAAGATATTAATCCTAATGATTCATACATATATTATGTAATCTCAATGGGAAATCTATACGCTAGTGTATTCGACGTTGCAACGTTGAAGCCTACGGAATGGGTTGGCGGTGTGGTAAGTAGAAAGTACAAAATGTTAAAACCTACTGAATATGTTCTAATTGTGTAATTAATTCTGTTAGGTTATTGATTTGCTCGCCTGGACAATATGCTACAATTCAAAAAAGTCACTTCGGATGATTGACTACCTTCCATACCACTTGCGGTGAGTTAAATTAATAAATATTGAAAAGTAGTGTTATAGACAGTATATTAATAATGATTGTCGCGTAATTGTAGCAATAGGCGTTGGAGACCAACAAAAAAGTAAATGTTGATGGTATTGCAGGCTTTTGGGGTCCCATATTGGATAACTATGTGAAATTCACCGATTATGAGAAGGTAAGACGCCATACGAATTGCAAATGATGTTTTCGGATATATAATGTTGAATTTTGTCAAATTGGGTGTGAAATTTGTTGCAGATCATGATCATAATAAACTACCATAATTCATATTGGTATCTATTGATGTTGGATATGGTAGAACGTGTTGCAACGGTATATGATAGATTGTTTACATCTGAAGCAGCTAAACAGAGAGTGAATGATGCTAAGAGATTGATATGTATGAAAGGAAATTATGTAAATTATAATGCATAATTTGTTTGGATCATAACTTCATATTTTTTGATGCAGATGATAAAATTAGATATTTATAATAAGAAACACAATTGGGTAGAAGCATGTGACTCTCTAGGAAAGGTCCCCTTGAAAAATTTCAAATAATTGGAGCATAAGATGAATGAGCTATTGAATGGGTATGAGATGTTATCATAAATAGAAAGCTTAATTTATGCAGGTTTCATAATTGACATGTGTGGTATTCAAATTTTGTAACAGATATGATTGCGGCATTTATGTGATGATACGGATGGAATCGATCGGTTCTAGAGGGGTAACTAGTGATTTTGTAAGTGGAATTGAAAATGTTTGCGGTTAAATTGTTAAAAGTTGTAGATTGAATGTTGTGGTTTACAATACTTAACGTACTGACAATTTGAATATAGGTTGTTGGACATTGGGATTGTATGCAAATATTAAACGATCTCGTAAGCCACAATCAAAATAAACTAAGAGAGGAGATGACAAAAGCTGCCATGAGACACAAGAATAACAAAAGGAAGCGATGATGTAAATGTAGGGTTAAGTTTGTATAAGATTTATAATTTTGTATATGATTTATAATTTTGTATGTGAATGTAATTATCTATGAGATGAGAAAAGTTAGCAATAGGTTATTGTACATGTTTCTTATACACAGTAGCAGTCATGTTGATAATTACGATATATGGAGATCGTCGTCTGCATTATTCCAAATGTCACTAACATAATTGTCATCATGTGCGGGACTGAATGGTCATTCCATATTTAGGTTTGTAAAATAACTATAAAATTCAATAACTTTAAAGTAATAGGTAAATTTACAATGTATGTGGTAAAAATAGACTTTTTTACTGACAAAATTAATAAATACAAAGATTTGTTTCCAAACGTAAAGTTTCCAAAAAAGTGTGTTGATACATTTATTGTAAGTATCGACCCTAAAAACATCAAAGTCAATTATTATAAAGTAATAGGTAAAATATATCGGTTTAATGAGAGAATAGGTAAACAAATGTGTTGATACAGTTATAAAAAGTATCGATCCCAAAAACATCAAAACCCATAATTATAATGTAATAGGTAATTTTTCAATGTAACCGGTATAAATATACCGGTTTTACGAGAGAATAGGTCTACAGAATGTATCAACACTTGTGGAATTTGTGTCGATACTTTTTTTCCAGAATGAATGCCCAAAAGGGGTGCACGCATAAAGTGTCGATACATTTATAAAAAGTATCGATCCCAAAAATATCGAAACCCATAATTATAATGTAATAGGTAATTTTTCAATGTAACCGGTATAAATATACCGATTTTATGAGAGAATAGGTCTACATAATGTATCAACACTTGTGGAATTTATGTCGATACTTTTTATCCAGAATGAATGCTCAAAAGGGGTGCACACATAAAGTGTCGATATATTTATAAAAAGTATCGATCCCAAAAACATCGAAACCCATAATTATAATGTAATAGGTAATTTTTCAATGTAACCGGTTTAAATATACCGGTTTTATGAGAGAGTAGGTCTACATAATGTATCGACACTTGTGGAATTTGTGTCGATACTTTTTTGACCAGAATGAATGCCCAACGAGGTGCACACATAAAACGTTCATACATTTATAAAAAGTATCGATCCCAAAAACATTGAAACCGATAATTATAAAGTAATAGGTAAATTTCCAATGTAACCGGTATAAATATACCATTTTAATTAGAAAAGCGATCAACATAATGTATCGACACTTTTTAAATTTGTGTCGATACGTTTTGTCCAGAATCAATGCCCAACGAGGTGCACACATAAAGTGTCAATACATTTATAAAAAGTATCGATCCCAAAAACATCGAAACCGATAATTATAATATAATAGGTAAATTTCCAATGTAACCGGCATAAATATACCGGTTTAATTAGAAAAGCGGTCAACATAATGTATCAACACTTTTTAAATTTGTGTCGATATTTTTTGTCCAGATTCAATGCCCAACGAGGTGCACGCGTAAAGTGTGGATACATTTATAAAAAGTATCGATCCCAAAAACATCGAAACCGATAATTATAATGTAATAGGTAAATTTCCAATGTAACCGGTATAAATATAACGGTTTAATTAGAAAATCGGTCAACATAATGTATCGCCACTTTTAAAATTTGTGTCGATACTTTTTGTCTAGAATCAATGCCCAACGAGGTGCACGCATAAAGTGTCAATACATTTATAAAAGTATCAATCCCAAAAACATCGAAACCGATAATTATAATATAATAGGTAAATTTACAATGTAACCGGTATAAATATATCGGTTTAATTAGAAAAGCGATCAACATAATGTATCAACACTTTTTAAATTTGTGTTGATACTTTTTGTGCAGATTCAATGCCCAACGAGGTGCACACATAAAGTGTCGATACATTTATAAAAAGTACCGATCCCAAAAACATCAAAACCGATAATTATAATGTAATAGGTAAATTTACAATGTAACTGGTATAAATATACCGGTTTAATTAGAAAAGCGGTCAACATAATGTATCGACACTTTTTAAATTCGCGTCGATACCTTTTTAAATTTCATGTGTTTTTTCCCTTCATTATTTATAGATTATAATCGATACAAACTCCAAATTGAAAAACCCTAAACCTAAAGGCAGAAGAGAACCCTTCCACTCCGACGAATACCAGCGTTCTCATAACAGTTACGATCAGATATTCAGGTAAATTTATCAATATTTTATGGGTTTGATTTATTTCCATATTGGAATATTTTTTCCTTAATGTGTTTGTGTTCCAATGTAATAGCATACGCACCCAAAATGGCTCTAAAATGTCAGCGTCAGAGGCGCAGTCTTTCTCAAAGCTCTTTTCAACCAAGCTCTTCTCAACGACAACCTCTTTCTTAACCAATTGTTTCTTCTGAGCAAATCAGGTCGTTCGAAACTCTGAACTTTAGTTCCGATGAGGAGAAAGAAAGATGGCAGAGCAGTTTCAAAGTAAGGAAGATTCGTCCCGAACATGTCATTGACTTGGGTTTCTTATTCGATGATAAATATGGTTTTAGTTTTAAATTCATATTTGTGTCTTGGGGTTGGCTTGAATTCCTTGGTATAGAACCAAAATATTACCCCAACCTAGTTAGAGTATTCTACAACAATGCTTCCTTCCAGCGTGAGCCTAATAAGAGTAATATAATAGAAATTAATTCCCATGTCATGGGGAAGGATATATATATATATATATATATATATATCTTCGGATACTATTATGGAGGGTATAGGTATACAAAATAAAGGGGATTCAAATGAAAATGATTTAGATACTACAATACAACGAGTTGCTAGAAATAACCAAATTCACCTAGATGTAGAGGCAAGAGTGTTTCACAAAATGCTCACTTGGTTTATTTGGCCCACTGGGGGAAAATATTCAATGATTCGAGACAACGATTATTGGTGGATAGCAAAGTATAGATCCAAAACGGCTCCAAACATTGCTAAATTGATATTTAATTCGATTGTATATATGGTCACAAAGGGAACATCAATTTCAACTTCACTACCATATGGATGTGTCATCACCCATCTGTTGAATAAGAGAGAAGTTGATTTTTAGCATGACGCCCCTGTTCGATTAACCCGCAAGATTGACATGTTATTTATTACTAGAGCGGGATATGATTTTGTTGAAAATATCAGTTGGAAGCGTGTCAAGGATGTCAGATTAGATCAAGAGAGGGAGGGAATGGACCCCATTGGCCATGAAGACGACCAAATAATGGGAGACGTAATGATGGAAAAAGCTCCACAAGCTCCAGGTGGAGATGATGTCACAATTAAGACAATGATGGAATACATGGTCAATTTTTGAGAGCATATTGATTCCCTTGTGAGCAGAATGCGAGCCGATATTTCATCATTGCGCGATGAAGTCTCCATCTTGCATAACGAATTACGTCAAAGACATCAAACGAGTTAGGTAGTTAATTATTTATGTTTCTAAACATTTACACGTTGTGAAATGTATTTTATTTTCTTTTAACAGATATGGACAACTAAGTGGTCAATGAAGATGACGATGAAGATGATGATGATGATCCAAACAAGTATATCGTGTCTGCAATGCCGCCTGCAAGAAAACTTGTAATTTTTTATGTCAATGGTGTTCTTGCCTATATCCCAAGACATCCAAAAGGTTTCAATTCTGTTCATTTGTATCCATTATTTTAACATATAAGCGTACAACTTTAATCTCATTTTATTCATGTTGTAGATGTTATCCTCAGAACAAGATTATATGAATTTATGCATTTTTTTGTACACAATTTTGTTGTTGCCATTTGGTCATCCAAGATGAGGTTAGAACTGTTGAGAAATTGAATTACTATAGCCAAAATCATTAATATACAATTAAATGTTAACATTCAAACTTGATTACAATCTCAGGCATAACATCGATCGTGTACTTGAGAAACTACCTTTGTTCTCTGACCAGTTTTTTATTCGTTTGGGTAAGATGAATGTCATTAAACTTTGTTGACTTTAATTTGTCTATGATTCCTACATATTTATGTTCGACTGTTTGTAAACAGGATTAAGGAAAGTGCAAAACAGAAGATAACGTGACCTACTGTAAAGATCGCAATGATGTTTGGAATGAGTATCCTGATTTTAACACCCTAAATACACAGTTCGTCGATGATTCAGCGAGAAAAATGATTTATAATCTGGTAAGTTATATTTATGCCATATTTTTCCAGTTAAACAGGTGTTCATAGATTGATTGATTAACAATTTATATTTTCATATAGATAAACAATTACATATGTTCACATCCCTTTGACGTTGCTTTCCATTCGGACGACGATGCTCTAGGTATGACACAAATTTATTCCTGATTATGCTAATTTAGTTTCTTGTTAGTAAAATTGCACCTGATTAGTTTGATAATTGAAATTATTTATATATGTCCTCAGAAAAAGGCGGTAACATACAAGAGTATTTGGAAAATTTGTTAAAGGCATCTAATGTTCCGGACTTCGTTAGCAATAACCCTTTTCCATCAGATTAATTTCATTGTGGGTACATTATTAGAACATTGTTATGTATAAATTTGTTGTGTATGTATGTTTTGGTTTGATTATATTGTTAGTATATTTTCATTCAAATCAAAAATACTAAAACATATAACACAGTAACTATGTCTTTTAATATTGCACAGTATAACATGTGACTTATACAGTAAATATTCCATTCGAATAGGTTGTGCATAACAAAACAATCTATCTCTTCCATGTGAGTACTTTATTCCCATGTGATAAGTGTGACAACCCCATCAACTCACAACTCAGCTTTGAACTGAATCAATATTGTCTTTTACCTGCTTGATGGTTCATAACGCATGTTACTTGAACAGTCTCAGAATATTATGCAATTTTATGTTCAATTTAACACTGCATTTCATGTTCATTTCATATTTAACCAAAGGCTGAATTTAAATTTCAATTTGAGTTTGAATTTCAATATAAATTTCGGCTCCACTATAAATATTAGCTCGAGCCTTTGTTCCATCCAAACAACAACTTACTCAATGGAAGCATGTGAGGTAACATCAAATTCCATTTCTAAGGTAACAACTTAACTTTTTCAAAACTTATTAACTTAGACAATATGCATGTTATCATTGATTATTCCTAATTTCCATTGTTTTTTTCACCTTTAAACGCGAGGGAAATCCACCATCGTAATTTTTTGTTAACAAGCAGGAAGATTGGATATCCAAAGAATGCATTTTGGATACTATCCATTTCAGGCAGCTCATTCAAATAGGTTAACCCTAAACCAAAATTGTCTTAGCCAAACATACTTGATGTAGAAGCAGCTGCAGATTTAAAATCTCAACGGTGATGCATTTGGTTCTCAAACAGTTAAAGCGTCAAAAACATTTCGATCGTATGATCTGGGTGGTATACGGGAAATGCAACAAATGGAAACTAAAAATCCCGATAATTGAGGGCTACAACTTGTAATAATAACAAAAATAATTGAAGGGTACATATGTATAAACTATCAATACTTTGCTAAATTAACAATGTAAACGGTAAAATTCTACCGGTGCAATGATAATAGGCGTACATGACAAGCATCTCAACTTGTCATTTACGGCTATTTTCATTATACCGGAGAACTTTTATCCGTTTACATTGTTAATTGTACCGAGGTTTATGCTTTACGTGTGTATCTTCCATTATTTAACATTATTTTTAAAAGCTCTAGCGTTTAATTCTCGAGAATTTTTGGATGCATTTTGTTGCATTACCCGTGTACCACCCAAATCATAAGTCCGAAATGCTTCTGATGCTTTAAATGTTTGAGAACCAAACGGATCACCTTCGAGATTTTAAATATGCAGGTGCTTCTACATCAGCTATGTTTCTCTTAGACGGTTTCGGTTTACAGTTATCTTATCTTCATGAGCTGGATGAAATGGATAGTATTTGAAAGGCATTCTTGGCATATCCAATCATTCCTGCTTGTTACTCAAAATTATGATGGTCAGGATTTCCCTCGCGTTTCATTTAGGTTGATTGCTCCAAATATATAACGACATTTGATCTTCGAATCGTTGTTGGTTGATTGGTCGGGCTTTTATATCCATATTTTCTTCTCTGTATACCGAGACATTTGAGGATTATTGAAATATCAATACTAGTTATTAATGTATTTTATATCTGCGTGCAAATGTATCGAAACACATTATTAAAGAATCGTTGTCTATAATCTCCACAACAAAGTTTCCAATCTTAGAATTTCTAAATCGATTAAAATTTGAGAAAACGGTAAAAAAAGTAAACAATCGATTACATATAACGGATTGAAAATGGACACAACTGGCTTCTCTAATTTTGCCTATAAAGTATCAGTAACTTACAAACATGTATCGACACATGAAGTTTCCAAACATAAAGTTTCGTACAAAGTGTTGATACATTTATTAAACGTATCAATCCTAAAAACATAGAAACATATTATTATAAAGTAATACGTAAAATATACCGGTTTAATGAGAGAATAGGTAAACAAAAGTGTCAATACATTTATTAAAAGTATCGATCCCAAAAACATCGAAACAAATAATTATAATGTAATAGGTAAATTTGCAATGTAACCGATAGAAATATACTAGTTAATTAGAAAATAGGTCTACATAATGTATCGACACTTTTTAAATTTGTGTCGATACGTTTTGTCCAGAATGAATGACAAATGGGGTGCACACATAAAGTGTCGATACAATTATTAAAAGTATTGATCCCAGAAACATCGAAACAAATAATTATAATGTAATAGGTAAATTTCCAATGTAACCGGTATATATATTATGGTTTAATTAGAAAATAGGTCTACATAATGTATCGACACTTTTAAATTTATGTCGATACTTTTTGTCCAGAATGAATGACAAAGGGGGTGCACGCATAATGTATCGATACATTTTAAAATGTATCAATCCCAAAAAATAGAAATCGATAATTACAATGTAATAGGTAAATTAACAATGTAACCGGTATAAATTTACCGGTTTTATGAGAAAATAGGTCTACATAATGTATCGACACTTTTTAAGATTGTGTCAATATTTTTTTTAAATTACATGTGTTTTTTTCCTTCATTATTTATATGTTATCAATGCTATACAAACTCCAAATCGAGAGAACTCTTCCACTACGAATACCAGCGTTCATAACAGTTACGATCAATTCATCATGTAAATTTATCGATATTATGGTATTCAAATTAGGTTTTGATTGATTTCCATATTGGACACTTTTTTCCCCTTCATGTGTTCGATAGGTATGTTGTCAAAACCCAAATATTTTAGAATGTTAGTCTTCAAAAAGAGGGGTTAGGTTTTAAAGTTTGTTGTTTTTGAATGGTTATAGGATGAAAGTTCAATATTTGTTCTCGAAGATGATGAACTTCAAATGGAGCCCCAACGTATCAACATTGAAGAAAATCGAAAACGACCAGTAAGTATCAATGTATTCATGTAATTTTTCTTGAAATGGTAATTGGATTAAAGTATTTAATAACTTTTAATTGATTCAAATCTCTACAATCTGACTGAATGCCAAAGGATAAAGGAAGCTCATAATCATGTTGACTGTATTGACAATCAAACCCCCTTACAGGGTCCAAATGGTAAGCTAGGAATTGGTAAGGCAAGCTTTCTTTGAGGGTTTAGGGTTTACATCCCTCCAACATTTGGAGTGCATGATTGAACATTACATATAATAGTTGTATTCAGTTGTTGAAGAATTGTTCTTAATTTTATATAAGGATAGTTGTAATGATTTACGTTAATGTTTTGGGACCAATTAGTTAGATGTATGCAGTACCCTATATCCTCGAGGTAGAGCATAAGAAATCTGGCACTTAAAGATTTACCAAGAGCAGTAGCTTTTGCTCTGCATGAAGATCGAACCTAGAATCAACTTTGCAATTATGCCTATACTGCTAAATGATAGGATTTGCACACAATTGCAAGCATTTTATGGGAAATCCTGAGATCTATGTTGCATAATTTTAGCATATTAGTTTGTTTTAGGGTTTAAAATGCTTGCAGTTGTGTAAAAATCCTATCATTCAACAGGTTCTCTTCAGCATGATAGGCATAATTGCAAAGTTGATTCTAGGTTCGGTCTTTATATAGACCAAAAGCTACCGCTCTTGGTAAATCTTTAAGCACCAGATTTCTTGTTCTCTGCCTCGAGGATATAGGGTATTGCATGCATCTAACTAATTGGTCTAAAAACATTAACATATATCATTACAACTATCCTTATATAAAATTAAGAACAATTCTTCAACAACTGAATACAACTATTATATGTAATGTTCAATCATGTACTCCAAATGTTAGAGGGCTCTAAACCTTAAACCCTCAAAGCAAGCTTGCCTTACCAATTCGTAGTTTACTATTTAGACCCCCATGTTTTATTGGCTATGCAGATAACATGATTAACCTGGATAATCCCAATTACAGAATTGATTCTAGCCATGATTTGCGGGAGACTCTAGTGTATAGATTGTTTGGCCTTTATGTGATGATGCAGATGGAATATTAAATGATCTAATAAGCCACAATCAAAATAGACTAAGAGATGAAATTTTGTTAATGTAGGGGAAATTTTGTATACGATTAATAATTTTGTATACAATTTATAATTTTGTATGTGAATGTAATTATGTATGAGATGAGAAAAGTTAGCAATAGGTTATTGTACATGTTTCTTATACACAATAGGAGTCATGTTGATACTTAAAATATATGGAGATCATTGTCATCATGTGCGGGACTGAATGGCCATTCCATTCCATCTTCAAAAAAATCAGTTGATGTAGGCATTGTAGCATAACCTACTCGACGTTGCATGTAGAGCATCGAACCTTGCCATTTGCATTACTTCTGGAGGCACATTCAGGTCAACAAAATTGGGTTTAGAAGCCTTCGCGTCATTAGTCCACCTACTTTGAATCAAAGTCCTGGGCAAATATGCGTAATCCAAGTGCCTCAAAATGTGAAGTTGATGGCGACACAGAAGTCCAACGGTCTCGAATTTTCTGTATGAGTAATTTAGGGTTTTCATACGAGAATCAAAACTAATTTCAAAATGTCTTATTTTTTTCTTTGTACTTTTTCAAAATATAATTTTGATATTCATCTGATAAGGACTGAATCTCTTCCTGAATCCGGTACAATGTCTCCTATTGAAGTTCATCTTGGAACACACAAAAAGATTCGCGTTTATAAATCTCAGCAGCATGGCTTTCAAGGTTGACCAGTTTTATGATCTGGAAGGGCTTCGTCTGGAACTTAAGTAATCCGCTTTCAACTAGTTCATATGCATTCTACTAATTTCATCTTCAATTGCACGAACAACATCTAAATATATCTTATTGTGTTTCAGTGCAATCGTGAGTGAAGCATTCATAGACTCGCACCTTTGTGATGAGCGAATATTGGAAAAGAAATGATTGGTTAGATATGCTTGTTCCCATAAGTGTCGAGTATTTCCCTTCTCAATCACCCATGGATTCTTTTCGACATTGAATTATGAAACAACCGAACTCCATTGAATATCAAATTCGTCAGTTGTCCACCAGGAAGCCATGCATTTTGAGAATGCTGCTGTAAATGTTGGGTCACCAATGTTAGCTTGTACATTGCGAGAAAGTTGCCAAGAACATAATATGTGCTTAGCATAAGGGATAACAGATTTGATAGCCCTCTGCATTGCCCTATCCCCATCGGTGACAACTGAAATAGGCGATTTATTCATCATGGCTTCTAAAATATTCTGTAGCACCCACTCGAAAGATTAGGATATCTCGTCATCGATTATGGAAGTGGCAAACACAATTGTGTTATGGTGATGATTGACACCGACAATAGGCATAATTGGTCGACCATACAAATTATCTTTGTACGTTGTGTCGAACGCAATTACATCACCGAAGTATGTGTAATCTAATCTCGATGTAGAATCTGACCAAATAAGATTATATAATGCCCCTGATTTGTCTACCGAGTATGTCATAAAAAACCCGGGATCGTCATGTTTCTTATAATCAAAGTAAGCAATAAGCGCATTAAATAGTTCATTACTTGTGGCATGCCAACACCGACCACTTTGAATGTTGTTGCCTCATCGATATCAGCCTTACTTACAACTCTATTAGATCGCATAAATGGTGTCATAGCAGGTGTGCACAATGCATGATTATGTTTCTTATAAGACTTACTTATAACCCAGTGATCGTTTATATTTGTTAATGTAACTACGACTCTAGCCTTGCATCATGTTCTTGTGACTGGTGTATGAGCACGTTGACGATCAACAGTATTGACTTTTGATACTCGAAACCCTTCATTGAGACAATAAAATTCTTGTGTGTTCACATTCCCTGCCACGTCAAGCCGTGTTGTTTCCCGACGTGCACTAAACCCATGTTCCTGTGCAAATCCCTTGTAAAAAGTACCAAGCTTGATCACGTGAAGAGAAGAGCTGACCAACCAATCTGTCAGATTCATCAAGATTATGTACTTCATGGCATTCCTTGGTTGTCTTAACATTGTATGCATCAGTATGATCCATGGCAAAAATTTTGTTGTGCAAGTTCAGTGGTCCCAACAGGAGTTGATGGAGATGTAAGTAAAGGTTCATTGAACAATATGTTTCAGTCGTGCTTTCAATAGAATGTGGTATTGGTATTGGTAGTTGAAGGGTGGGTACAACATTAAATTAGCATGAGATATTTAGGTATGTACAATAACTACAAAATTCAATAACTTTAAAGTAATAGGTAAATTTACAATGTAAATGTTAACATTTACAATAAACTTTTTTAATGACAAAATTCGTAAACACAAAGATTTGTTTCCAACGTGGTTCTTAAACATAAAGTTTCCAAAACAATGTCGATACATTTATTGTAAGTATTGTCCTCAAAACATCGAAGCAAATTATTATAAAGTAATAGGTAAAATATATCGGTTTAATGAGAGAATAGGTAAACATATGTGTCGATACATTTTCTAAAAGTATCGACCCCAAAAACATCAAAACCGATAATTATAATGTAATAGGTAAATTAACAATGTAACCGGTATAAATATACCGGTTAATTAGAAAGCAGGTCAACATAATGTATCAAAACTTGTGGAATTTGTGTCGATACTTATGTCCAGAATGAATGCCCAAACGGGGTGCACGCGTAAAGTGCCGATACATTTATTAAAATTATCGATCCAAAAAACATCGAAAACAATAATTATAATGTAATAGGTAAATTTACTATGTAACCGGTATAAATAAACCGGTTTTATGAGAGAATAGGTCAACATAATGTATCGACACTTTTTAAATTTGTGTCGATACATTTTGTCCAAAATAAATGCCAAACGGGGTGCACGCATAAAGTGTCGATACATTTATTAAAAGTATCGATCCCAAAAACATTGAAACCGATAATTACAATGTAATAGGTAAATTTACAATGTACTCGGTAGAAATATACCGGTTTTATGAGAAACTAGGTCTACATAATGTATCGACACTTTTTAAGATTGTGTCGATACTTTTTTCCAGAATGAATGCCCAACAAGGTGCATGCATAAAGTGTCGATACATTTAAAATTGTATCGATCCCGAAATCATCGAAACCAATAATTATAATGTAATAGGTAAATTTGCAATGTTACCGGTATAAATATACCGGTTTAGTTAGAAAATAGGTCAATATAAGTGTTGCCTATTACATTATATAAGCGCTACCTAATATGTTATTGTACTTGATAATATTTCCGGTTAAATGATATAACATAACCGGTCTAAATTTTAACCGGTCACTTGTTTAACCAGTCACGCCGTTTTTTAACTGCCACACAGCAGAACTTCCCGATTCGACTACCTCTTCAAAGGGGTGATAATGTTTCGATTTGAATGAAGAGAAATGAGCCTTGGTTAAATAGTGTAGTTGCTGCTTCAAGTTGGAGCCAAGATGAGTGGTTACAAGCCTTTGTCAAATGGTGATGTCCCTTGGTTGCTTAGGCGCCTAAATAAAGTCACATGGGCTACATATATTATGATAAGGCAAATGATTCCTTCTCTGATGTCATATGGTCTCCACGCCTTTGTAAGATGATCATAGGTTCGACCATGGTGCATGCTTGGCACATGATGTGTGCTAGGGGGTCAGGTGAGTGTTTATGTAGCTAGCTAGGTGAGTAGTAACAAGGAAGACTTAAGCTAATAGCTAATGACACTCCAGTCACTTAGCTCCCTTTAGTCCCCATTTCAGCTATTAGGTCCTTAGCTACTTTCTAGCTAGTTTCAGCTCCCATTCAGCTCTTTCAGCTACCCTTGAGTTAGTGTCCTTATGCTTTGAGCTTCCCTTAGCTAATATGAGCTATCCTTTGATGTATTTGAGCTATCACCAGCTGCCATAGTACGAATCCCTTGTCCATGAGCTGCCAAAGCCTTCCTTAGCATCCAAAGTATCTATATATGATATAAAAAATAGCATATGTCATGATAAAACTAAAAATAAAATGAATGAATGCTATTGACTATTATATGCATACAAATGAGCTAAGTATGAATGAATAACATAACATAAGCATACGATAAGCTAAGTAAAGATGTGGAAACATATAATATGATACATATCAACGTGCAACATATTATATAACTTGGCATATAAGGCTAAAGGCTCTTTAAAGGAATTGAAAGTTTGAATGCACTTTAAGTGAAAGGACTTCTGTAAATTGTTTAGCCTTAGATCTTGTGATTGGTTCTTATGGCATAATATCTGGATTTGGTGTTGGCATGCTCACATCATTTTATATTTGTAAATCGGGTCACACTCGCATATAGACTCTACCCCAATAAAGAATCAACATATTATGGGTTTTTTGGATTAATTACTCTGTAGTTTCCTCCAATTTCTTTTATACTTGTAATTTTATCCTAAATAATTTACATGTTTAATTTTGGCACTTGAATTTTTTTTATTTCAATTTAGTCCTTTATTTTTTGTTTATTTAATATTTGCATTTTTAACTTTTGCCTTTAATTTTATTTCCCTTGCAATTTAGTCTTGCATTTAATGTTCACAAATTATTTATTTTTCTCTTTTATTTTTACATTATTTAATTTCAAAGTTCACATTTCATTTTATTTAAACCTTATCCTTTATTTTTATTTATTTATGATTATGTCTTTCAATTTACTTTCCTTAAAATTTAATCATGTATTTATTTCCTGCATTTATTATTTTTCCACTCAATTTAGAAAATATTTTATTTCAGTCCTTTATTTCTTTATTTTATTTCTTTTAAATTTCCATTTTGTTTGGGTTAGTCCTTGCATTTCATTTGCATTTGTTATATAGTTTTACATATATATATATTTATCATATATAATATATTTACATAATATTTTCTTGTTACCTATAATTTATATTACTAATTTATATTATTGTGTTTAGTATTTTATAATTATTTATATTACAAATATAAAATATACAACATATTTTTCACTATATATATTTCTTAAGTAGCTTCTACAGTTATTATATATAGTATACATATTTCAAATTCTTATTTAATATTTTCATATTATATTATATTATATTATATTATTATATTTATGTTTATATATATAAAGTATTTTAAGGATAATATCTATTTGTGAAATGGTCCGTGAAATAGTATCCTAAATCACGGGAGTGCTATTCCGTAAACCATTAGAACAAAAGAATATTCCGTGAATGAGTCTATATAATGAGTGACATTTATTAAAATGTCCTACTAATGACATGCATCGAAATACACCACTAATAAAAAAAATAGGGTAAAATTCATAAATAGTAACAATTTTTTTAAATTAATTTTAATAGACATTGAAATTTTAAAAGTTACAAAATAGACAGTAAAATTTGAACTTTTTTTTTTAAAATAACAATTTTTAAATGGTGAATAACATACTAAATTAGTGAAAATATCTTATTTACCCTTCAATTATAAATAAAATTTCATTTTAATATTTTTCAACATTTTTAGGTAGTAATTCTAAAAAAAATAAAAAAAAATTACTTTTTAAAAATATATGAAAATAAATTATTTTTAAAATTAAAAAATATTTTCAAAATATTTAGTTTATTAAAAAATGAAATTGATTTTTTATTAAACAAAAAATAATTTATAACTAATTGTTTATTTAATTGTTGTTGTATTTTCAAAATAAAAAATTTATAAGTTTCGAAATAAAAAAAATTATATTATCAAATAATAAAAAAATTAATTTTTTTATTAATGATGTTATTTAAGCGTTTAACTTTTATTTAAAAAATTTAAATGTGATTTAAATCATGTATCCATAATTCTATAATATCATATCAAATAATTTTTAATTTATATGGTACAAATTTAATATTTATAATATAAAATTAAAAGATGAAATTTATTTATATATATATATATCTATTTTATTTTCAATTAATGAACCTACTAAGAATTATTTCAATTGAAGATAAAAGTAAGATTAAATTTTAGTTATAATTGAAGGGTCAAATTAGATATTTCTTAATGGTTTTGTGCCCTTTTTGTTACAAAATTAAAATTTAATATTTATTATGTAACTTTTAAAAGTTAAATGTTCAAAAGGATAATTTTGACATAGTTGAATGACCATTTGTAAATTCTACCCTATAAAATTAGTAGTAAATTACAATGAATGGCATGCATTCTAGAATTTTCTGTATTTAGTTATCAGTTAATTTCATGTGTCCTTAATGTTATTATGTTCATTTATCTCACGCATTCCAATCATGTTGTTTAATAGATTTTTCCATTACATATTTTGGTTTTATCAAAAATGTTAAGACGATATTCTTTTATAAAAGAATTAACGAGATAGTCTTCTAAATATTTGTAGTGTGATCTTCGCTAAGTCTTCTAAATATTTGTAGTATGATCTTCGCTAATTTCTTGAAACAAAAAGATATTCTTTTAAGAAAAATATCGATTGATACATGTTGAGCCAATCAAAAGGGTAAAATAGTAAATAAAAAAATTGGTGGAAGCATAAAGAGAAATGAAAATTGAACATAAAAATTTTAGGGTGGTTCGACTTTCTAAACCAAAATCTACATCTACTATCTTAGCTATCCACACTAAGGATTTTCATAAATTTACTAATTTGTATCAATTTTGAGGATAAAGTGTAACCTTTTACAATTCCTCAAGAATTATATCGTAAATTCTTGAGACTATCTCTTAAAGAGAAAATTACAAATTACAAACTTAGAAGAAAAAAAAAACCTCAATAGAAAAGTGTTTTCACAATTCGAGAATAAGTAAGAACACTTGCGAAATACAAATAAATGAGTACAAATTGTTCTTTGAAAGCAAAAGGAATGTTGAAGAATGTTGACTTTGATTTTGGCTAAATGTGAGTGCTTTGACTTTCTTTGTGATCTCTTGTCTTCACATATGACTTGGAATCTTGTTTTTATACCTCATTCATTCAATTCTAGTCACTTGAATATTTTTGGGAGTTAATAGATCTATTGGGATCAAATTTCCTGTAATAAATGTTTTCCAGACGCCTTGAGTATCGATACTCGTGCTTGAAGTATAGGTGGTACTTGCATTAAATACAAAAAAATCTAGTCGTTGGGTTAAGCATTGGTACCAAAATGGTATATTGGAATTTGCCATTTGTCAAAAACATAAGGACAATATCGGTATTGCCACTAAGAGTATTGATACTGGTACCTACTGAAGGAGTATTAGTACTATTGAACTTGTATTTTGATATAACAAATATTTGTAAAATTGATTTTGAACTTAATAAAATATTTCAAAAATAATTCAAAGTCTAAAATATCTTGAAAAATATGTTTTCTAAATGTTTTTATATATGAAATATTTTTGAGTTAATTAAAATATGTTTAAAGTATTTAAAATATGTTTAAAGCTTTTAAAATATGTAAAACACTATTCAATCACTATTTGACACTGTTCATGACATTGTTCATACAAGGTACTGTTCATGAATAGTGAGTTTCAAAACTTTTGATAAAGTTTTGAAACTTTGTTCCTTAAAACTCTTTTAACGGCCTGGTTTTCTTCAATAGTTATATTTTTAAGCAAGAGTTTTGAAATTTTCATTAAAGTTTTGAAACTTCCAATTAAAGTGAATTTAAGAGTTTGAAAACTTCTCCAAAAGTTTCGAAACTTCATGTGCGGGTGGCCTTAATTACACGATTTTTAAAACTACCATCAACTATAACTCACCACCAATGGTCATAAACGGCTAGAAACTCATTCCACACAATACAAACACTCCAAGGACACTCGAAGAAGGTTACTACACCTATACAAGCTTAGAGATCAAAAGAAAAGTGTTTTAATTCATATTTCCTTTACTTTTCTCTTGTACATAAGTGTATAAACCTTAATTACATATCATTTCTTTTTGTTCTTGTGAGATTAAATCTTTGTAAACATTTACCTTATGAGGTATTCTTATTTACCAATCATCTTTTGTAAATGGGGAAAAGTTTTAGTTGACAAAAGTTGTAAAAGTTACTTTTTTTCCCTAAAAAAATAAAAGAACAAATTAGTGAATTTGTTATAAAATCCTTAGTATGGAGCTAAGGTAGTGGATTTAGACTTTGGTTGAGAAATTCGAACCACTATAAATCTTGTGTCTAATTCTTATCTTTTATTGTTTCCATACCAAAGATTTTTAAAGGCCAATTCACCCATTCATGGCAGATTTTCAGTTATTTGTGAGATATAATAATTGTTATCAGAGCGAGTCTCTTTTGACATTTTAAAAAAATTGAGAAGGTCCTATGAGAGCTCTATCAACTTCTACAATCAACCGAGAAAATGACTTCCATTTCAGGTTCATTCTACATAGAGGACTCCCAACCGATCGACAAACTTCCATACATCAATGGAGCTAACTATAGTCATTGGAAGAACTTGATGAAGCTATTCATCCATTGATCTTAGAGCATGAGAGATGATCATGAATGACTATTCTTCTCCAACGAAGAAGATGAAGGAGTGAAGTTACCAAGAATAGAAGATATTTCAATAAATTACTATATCCCGATGAGTATGAAAGAGTTATTATTTAAAGCCTTATTTTTACTTAGGTTTGTGTTTGCACTTTAACATACTAGGATCATATTTAGAGTGTTTTTAGTTAATTTTGCATTACATGCATTGCTGGGAGCGAGTTGGTAACTTTTGGATTAATTATGATATTTTGTTGTTATATTGTTATCTTGATGTTATGACATTGTCTGATGCTACAGATGTTGTTATACGCTGGTGCGAGTTGGTAACTTTTGGATTAGTTATGATATTTTTTGTTATATTGTTACCCTGATGTTGTGACATTGTCTGATGCTACAGATGTTGTTGTATGCTGGTGCGAGATAAGATTGTTGGGTCGTTGCTGTAGTAATTGATACGCGGGTAGAAAGCTATTGATAGCTAGACAAAATCCTATTATAGAAAGGATTAAAAAGTAGAAAGAAATCTTAATGGAAAATGAGTCTCAATTTAATGTGGGCTTAGATTATACTTTTTAGGGTTTTTTAATTATTATATAAAGTAGGCGGCTGTACTTAATTAAAGGAGAGTTTTTTAGGGTTTTATTTTATTCTTTTTTTCTACACCGTTAGTCATGTTCGCTTAGGAAATTTTAGAGAAAAGCAATAGCAGGACATGAAGGAAAAGTCAACACCGAGATGTTGTTGCGGTGATCTACGATAGATCAATGACAACAACGATAAAATAGTTATGAGAGGGAGTTTTATTTTTGTTTAGTTTAAATACTATTTAATTTGTTTGGGATTTATTAAATCTTGGATGCTATTATTTTTAAATATATTTTGAGTTTCATGTTAATTAATTTTGTCCATTGATTTGATTGGTGTTTCCTTGGGTTTATTAAGGCATTTAGTATAGAGATATATATTTGCACATTCCATTTCATCGAAAGATGAGTGGCATTGTGTGAGCACTGCATCGAGAGGTGAATGCCACTATCTTAACATCAATGATTGTGAGAGCAATGATTCATTATAGAAAGACCTAGTTGACTGATTGTCATATCATTCTTAGTAAATTTACATTAGTGGGTATAAAGATATAGCATTGTTGTATGTTTCTGGGTGGAGCCATCGAGAGAGGAAAACCTACTTAGTTTAACAATACCATAATATTTAGTTTGAGTCGATCCACTACTTTCATTGCCACTGTTATGATTCCCTTCATTCGTTAATATCTTTATTCACATATTTATTTTAGCTTTTATATTTTTATTTCTTTGTTCGCGGCATCACATATAAAATTATGTTATTTTGCTTACTTAAAGCTATAGCAATTCTCTAAGTAATACTAGTCTCTGTGGATACGATACTCGATGTATTAATTTGCATCCACTTTATTACTTGATACGATAGTGTATGCTTGCACTGATTGCTATTACGTTATTTGAAGCATCAAGTTTTTTGCGCTGTTACCGGGGACTAGTGCCATTACTTTTAGAATTATTTTTTCACTAACATAGTTTTTTTAATCTTTTTTAAGTAGATTTTAATAGGTTTTTGTCAGTGCGTAAATTAAGGCAATAATCGATGGAAGGAGATCAACAACAACAAGTTCTTAATCATGGAATAATTCTACCTTTGCAAAATATTCCAATGCTACCAGCATATCACAACATTGATGAAAGAGGTCAATCCGTGATCATGTTTTGACCATATTAGATGATTTGAGTCCTGGTATTATTCGACCGACCATCCATGCTTCCAACTTTGAATTGAAGCCGGTGATGTTTCAAATGATGCAATTAATAGGGCAATAAAGTGGGATACACAACGAGGACCCTCGAGAACACTTGAGAGCATTATGGAAATATGTAATTCATTCATATAACAAAGAGTGCCCGAGGAAGCATTAAAGCTGAAGTTGTTTGCATACTCACTTCGGGAAAAGGCAAGGCATGGCTTAACTAGCTGCAACCCGGTGCTATATCATCATGGAATGACCTTGCCCAAAAGTTCTTGTTGCGATTCAATCCTCCAAACATGAATATTAGATTGAGGAATGACATCACATCTTTCAATCAATTAGAGGATGAGAACTTGTATGAAGTTTGGGAGCGATTTAAAGACTTATTGCAGAATGTCTGATGCATGGTTTCCAGCATTAGACACAAATGAAAATATTTTACAATGACTTAAACATGCAAACAAGAATGGTTGTAGATGCTTATGCCAATAGACCATTTCTAGACAAGTCTTAGAACGAAGCTTATGATATCTTGGAGAGGGTTTCCAACAATGACTATTAATACCCCCAATACAAGGAATATGTCACGTAGACACATTGCTGCAACATTTGACAATGATGCTTTGAACACATTGACCATAAGGTGACAACATTGACTGAAATGATGAAGATGATACAAAAACCTGGAGGTATGTATGAGGTAAAAGCTACATGTGTTTATTATGGTGCTAATCATAACTTTGAAGCATGCCTACAAAACCCCGAGTCTGTGTATTTTGTGATAAATTATAATAAGAATGAAAATGCCAACACATATGGGAACACCTACAATCCAATTTTCTAGAATCATCACAATCCCAATGCAGCATTTTAATCCAATTTTAGGAATACACAACATTATTCCCAGTAACATTACATTCAACAATAATCGATGATTCTACATCAACAGTCATCAGGAAATGCCACAGTAACAATGCAACAAACAAAAAAGATTTCAAGGGTAATCTTCTCACCAAGACTCAGCTTCAACATCGATATCTCTTGAGTCTCAACTAAAGAAGTACATCTCGAGGAATGAAGTTGTGATCCAAAGCTAGACAACATCGTTGAGAGCATTAGAGACTCAAGTTGGAAGATATCTAATGCACTCAGCAACAGACAACAAGGAGCATTTCCAAGCGAAACTAAAGTCTCTAAGGCTAATGAAAAAGTGCATTGCAAAGCTATCACAACGAGAAGTGGACTCCAAATTAGGAATAATGATGAAAACAACAAGAAAGATTATGAGAGGCCTAGACAACAATCAAATGGCATGGAACAAGAAAAGGTGATTGAGTCACCTATCGTGGATGCTACAGCAAAGGATGCAGGACATAGCAGTAATTTTGGGACATTGCCTCCAACAATGCTGACAACAATGCCACCTGTAATGCCACCAGCATTCTAGTACAATAGAATCCAACACCTCCACCTCTATTTCCCCAATGATTCCAGAAAAGGAAGGAGAAATGATAATTTAGAAAATTCATTGATGTGTTGTGGGAATTGTATGTTAACATACCATTGCTGAAAGTATTAGAGCAAACTCTAAACTACGTCAAGTTTATGAAAGATGTGATTTCCATGAAACATAGGATTGGTGGTTTTCAAACCGTTACACTCACTGAAGGGTGTAGCGCCATTATCATGAGCAAATTATCCCAAAAATTAAAAGATCTAAGGAGTTTTACGATTCCTTGTGCTATTGGCAATCAATAAATAGGTAGAGCTTTATGTGACTTGGGTTCCAGCATTAGCTTAATGACTTACTCTATTTTCAAGAAAATCAGGATTAGTAAAGTACAACCCACAGTAGTTACTCTTCAACTTGTTGATTGATCTACTATCTATCTTGAAAAAAAAAGATTGAAATGTCCTAGTAGGAGTGGACAAATTTATCTATCCAGTAGACTTCATTGTCTTGGACTGCGAAGCTGACAAAAATATGCCTATAATACTAGGAAGACAATTCCTTGCTACTGGATGAACATTGATCTATACCGAAAAGGAAGAACTCACATTGTGCCTCAATGACCAACAAATTACATTCAATGTGTTTGACTAACTACACTGCGATGAAGAAGAAGAATGCCATGCTGTTGACATTATTGAAGCAATAATACAAGACTAATTAGATGAATATGGGAATATTGAAGAGCTGCTTAATATTGTTGTGGCCACAGAAGACCTAGACAAACCAGATCATAAAGAGACCAAGACAAACGAGGGGAACCAAAGCTTCCACATTTATTCTGGCACCAGTTGCAACTCTATACCTTTAATGTGAACTACAAAGTCACAACATGAGCACCTGAGCAAACCTGTAAATGCTACCATGGTGCAGAATGACATAGCAGCAGCAAAGGCAACAAGAAAGGTTTCACAAGGCTTTAACGATGAGGCGACCCTTAATTGGCGATGTCAGATGCACTCCTTACTCCGTTCGTACTAATACCTACGTGTGAAATCAACATACTCTAAGTAATCATTTAGTGAGGCATAATAATAATAATAAGGTAAATTTTAAACGCAAGTATATCATCATAACTATCCAAATACAAATTGAATATTTCAACTCATTATAAATTTCGTGGTTTTGCACACTTAGTGCCGATATAGTAATTCAACAACTCATTATGAATTATGTGGGGCTGCACACATAGTGTCAATACAGAAATTCATAAACTCATTATGAATTCCGTGAGGTTGCACATATAGTGCCAATACGTAAATTCATAAACTCATTATGAATTTTGTGAGGTGAGGTTACACACATAGTGTCAATACGAAAATTCATAAACTCACTATGAATTTCGTGAGGTTGTACAATAGTGCCAATATGGAAATTCATAAACTCATTATGAATTTCGTGAGGTTGAACACATAGTGCCAATACGAAGATTCATAAACTCATTATGAATTTCATGAGGTTGCACACATAGTGCCAATACGAAAATTCCAACATATACATCAAACAAAAGGCATCTATGACTATCATAACATATAAGTACATAATAAATGCACTCACTTGGTATGCCTCACTATTATGCCTTATTGATGTCCGACTATTCGGCAACTTTATCCTTGCCTTTCTGTTTACTTGACTCAAGAGCTTGATTACGATCTATAGCATCCATAATCACACATACAATACAAATATTATTATACTTTCTAACATTTGTACAAAATAATAATACTCAAAAGTATTATTATTCTCGAATTCTAATAAAGTTCATCTTAACTTAAAATTCCAGGC
Source organism: Hibiscus syriacus (assembly GCF_006381635.1). Classification (NCBI taxonomy): domain Eukaryota; kingdom Viridiplantae; phylum Streptophyta; class Magnoliopsida; order Malvales; family Malvaceae; genus Hibiscus; species Hibiscus syriacus. The sequence continues at coordinate 422,328 of NW_024062296.1, read as the reverse complement.
TGACTAGTATCGGTACCCCTTCTATGGTATCGATACTTCTATACTATGGTACTGATACTCTCTTCAGTATTGATACCATTTTTACATTCTGGAATCCATTTCTAAATAATAGTATCGATACCTTCCTCTTGGTATCGATACCCCACTTTAGTATCGATACTACTTGCATAAGTATCGATATTGTTCATCGTGTTCATTCTTTTTCCTCAAATTTAACCTTATAGTATCGGTACTATTCTTCCAGTACCGATACCTTTACCCAGATTTTTACATATTTCATTTCAATTTTTACCACATTTTCGCCTAAATCTCTTACTTTTATCCCCAACCATACCATTAAACTCATCATTACTTAATCGAACAAACTTACATCCATAAATCTTCTTATAACATCTAAAATCTCCAAAGAACACTCAAAACTAAGAATCACACTAATTTTTCAAACATGTTTTTAATCACTTCTGAGGCTCCAAATCTCTTATTCACTTCTTTGACAAGTCAAAATGCCTTTAAACTTCCATAACTGACCATATTTCATCAAATCATTTAAAAAATCATTTTATTAAATCTCAAATAAAACCTTCATCTCTTAGTTTTAATCCTCCTTGAACTTTAATTAAGAATCTATATCACTTAAGGTTTTAAAACCAACCCAAAAACGAAAGGAAAAACCAACATTGAAGAATCCTTACCTTAGCTATAGAGGGCACGGGACGACGGGAAGAAGAATGAGAGTAGATAACTATTTTTCCCAGACTTATCCTCTTTTCCCTCCTTTAACTCTAAATAAAATGAATATTAAATTTATTTCCTTCTAAAAGACCATAATGCCCCTCCATTTATTCAATTCTTACTAATAAGTCTTAAACACAATTTATTAAATAAATCCCTATACTTTTCAATTTATTCAAATTTACCCACCATATTTTCAATTCTTTCACTATGGCCACCGACCCGATATTTGGGGTATTACATTTCTATTTCACGGCATGCTCCAAAATCCAAATGAAATTGATCAAAAATGAAAAATAAAAATTCTCATACATTGTTCATGGGGAGCACAAAATGTTGGCTGAAAATGGCTAAGTTTTGATGAAATTTCTAACGAATTTCAGGTTAATTTAACCTTTATTTAAGCTTAAATGTATAAAATATTCATTTAATGAGAAATGTCTATTTTTTCATTAATGAAACTTGATATTTACAATAATACCAAGCCACATAAACCTTATCATCTTCCAAAGTTAAAGATGGACAAAATATTTTTCCTTTTACAACATTGCCCATGCATTTTCCAAAAATTTCAATCTTGCCATTTTTAAAATGCTGAAATAATATTTCTAAGATTAATTTAGTATCCTTCAAATTTTCTAAAAATTTATATTCGATCCGATTTACCAAATTTTTACCGGACGTTAATATTTTCTAGTTTTTAACACAATTTTTAGATTAAGAATATGATTTCAATAAAACCCCATTCTAAGAGTAAACTACCATTTATGGAACAAAAATTATTTTTTGGAAAATTATCACTTAGGTCCCTAAACTTTTCCTAATTTTTTACTTTGGCCATTAAACTTTCAAATTTTACATTTTGGTCACTAACCAAAATTTTGAGGTATTACATAGCTTTTCTAAAGGAACTCGGGTGTCCTGTCATTTTCTCAAGCATTCAAACAAGGCTAGTTTTATTTCTCCTAACTTTAACTTGTTTCTATGTTTGAAAATAACATTAACGTTCTCACTTGTATTCTTATAAGAAGATTTACTAAAATGTTGGGGTATCTCGAGTCTAAAATGCTCAAAAATTGCCTTTAATGCTAAAAACATATTGAAAGTGTCGATACTATCCCCTGGAGTATCGATACTTTTACTAAATTTCAATATTTTATATAAGTACCGATACTTTTAAACATTCTGTTCTGCTCAGTTTCGAAACTTCCTGGGAGTTTCAAAACTATGACCCAAAGTATTGATACTCTTGAAAGAGTATCAATACTCTTACCCATAAACTCACAAATCTGCCCAAAATGAAGAACAAGTATCGATATTATCCCTATAGTATCGATACTCTACCTGCAGAAGTCATAAAATAGGTACTAAAAACTTTATTTTTCAATCCCAAAGACCTTAGTCAGTTCCCCAAACATGCTTAAAGTTTTATTTGATCAGCAAGAGTCATAATAGAGGTTTATTAACATGCTTATAACATCAAAAGAACATTCTACCATGGAAATTTCTAAACATGCTTTAAACTTAACTTTCTAACACATCTTAACTTTCCATGATTTACACATGGTATAAGTGTGTTACCTTAGTGCCTTGGCTGCTAAAACACCTATTGAATCAACTAGGATTCACCCTACCTTCAAGAAAAACCCATTTTGAAAATTAATTCTAAAACTTACAAAATGGACCTTAAAACAAAGCTTGAAGGATGGATAGAAACATTATTGCCTTGGCTACAACAAACTAAGCTTGAATCCTTAAAACTTTGCACTCAAGAAATGAATAAGAAAAGAAAAAATGATGAAGAAGAAAAGATGAGTGTTTGGTGAGAAAATGGTGGGGTGGTTCACGTAAACATAATATCAAAAGGGGAGGGTTTTCAGCTTTAGAACAATAAGAGAAAAGTTGCACTTTATCCCCTCTACTTTTTCTTATATAAAACACTAATCACCTATCACCAAAACTTTTAGTCCCAACAGAAGCCCACTGACACTAAACTTGGTCCAACTGGTTTATAAAGTCTTTTGGCCTCAACTTTGGGTCTCGGGTTGACCAAAACTACTAACCCGAGATTTAGGGTGTTACAACAACCGCAATTTAATATTATGCTTTTCATCTTTGTGGAGAAGTGTCGCTACGCTTGTTGAGAAGATGATTTTTTTTTAATTTTTAATTATCACATATACTTCTGTTAATCATGTTTTAATAGAGTTAACATGGGTTAATGGTTGAGGAACTAAGATCAAACGAATCAATAACGTTAGAGATCATTTACCTTTAATTTTTAAATTAATGACAAAAATCGATCAGACTGAAAACAAAAAAGACTATTCGTATAATACAAAGTTGTTTTAGAGCTAAATAAAATACTATATATCATTAATTAACTAATATTATGAGAAAACACATTTAATTGAATAGAAAATTGTTCATATTTATTTTGAATAAAAAAATCTTCTACCCTGACTCCTGCCCCTGTTATACCCCTTTAAAAAAATTGTACCACGTGTCTTCTTAAGAGAAAATCCCATTATATGTTTTCCTAAATTTCATTTTTAAAATTTTAAATTAAAAGTATTAAAATTAATTAATAGGAAAAAGAACTAAAATTAATTAATAGGAAAAAGAACTAAAATAAATAAATCCATATTTTTAATTAGTTCGGATATTAAATTAACTTTTAATCTTTCAATATATAAATTAACATAAAATAAATTTTAAAATGATGTAAATAATAATATCTAAATAATTAAACATATAAGTTATATTGTAAAATTAAAATATAATAAAAAATTCAAATCTTAATTAAAAAATTGTATAGAATTAAAAATAGATATATTAACTAATTGACATAATTTCAATTGAAATAAACGTGTAATTCAATTAGAATATACCAAGTGTCGAAACGATTTTTTTCTTTTCGGGATTTTTAAAAACATATTTTTAATTAATTCTTTTGGTTAATTTTTAATTAAAAAATAATGTGATTTAAAAAAAACATCTCGCTTCGAAAAATTTGAGATTTCCTTTAAATAAAATAAAATACGATTCGAGGAGTCGCCATCAATGTTTGATTAGGATGTGATTGGGCACCCAAAAACATTTTGTCATTTTAATAAAAATATTAATTTTAATTAAAACGACAAGTTTACGGTCTGCGTTACCAAAATTCAATTTCGGAAGTCGGTTAAGCGTGGGGAAGGATTAACACCCCACAGTGCCCTAAATTGGTACCTAGTCGATTAGTTAATTGTCTTTGCAATGAAAATTACAAATTTGAATTTAATTTAGCTTATGATCCCATAAAACAACACTTTATGAATTTAAAAATGAAACCTAATAATATTTAATTATTTTCTATCGAGAAGAAACGACTCTTCATACCTTGAGACAATCAATTCTTACTCTAATCGAAATAAAGAAATAGTATAGTTCCACAGTAATATTCAAATGCACAAAAACAAATTAAATTAAAAGTTACAAATTCTTTTTAGAAAGAAGAAGGATATTCGATTATTTAAAGACGTCGAGATCGGACCTTAGATAAGTTCTAACAATCTTTTCTCGAAGGATTTAAATAAACGAATATTTATTTTTCTTTCGTTCCCAAATTTTAGGTGAAAACAAAATTTTAGGATTTCACTTAATGGGATACACTTTCAGTTTAAAGTCATCGGAAGCGACATTCTTATAAATTAAGACAATCACCTCACAACGATTTTAAAATAAAAGGGTATTACCCTTAATCCGATTATTTAATATGGGTCGAGTGATGCTTGCGAGGGTATCATACATATCATGCATAATCGATGTTATGTGACTTGTATATTAATCGTTCTTATACTTATACATATCAAAACATATCAACATGAAAAACCATTATGAATAATTAATTAAAGAAGGCAACTACCAATCAAGGGATTAAATTAAAAGAAATCTAAATGTAAGAACTAAATCTAGAAGATAAAATAATCTAAACAGGCTAAAATAAAAAATACCAATTTAATTAAAATTAATAATTAAGACTAATCAATGATATAATTAATCTGAGGAGTAAAATACAACAAAAATAGCGAATTAGGGATCAAAATTAAAACAATAAAATTTAAATGAGGGATTAAATTAAAACTAAAATAACAACTCCATGATCAAAATAAAATAAAATAAAATTTAAACATTTAAATAAGTGATCGAATTAAAAAAGGTACAAATTGATGATCAAAATAATAAAGAAATAAAACATGACATAATGATCAGAACGCAAGGACATGCTAAACCTAGGAGGACTAAAGCATCATATTTCGTTTTCTATAAGCTTGAAATTCCCTAGCTTATTACGAAATGAAAAACTACAAAATTAGGACATTACATTTAAATTAAAACGAAAAGAACATAACAGGTGATGACAATGTAAATACACGGGAAAGCTAGGGGACTACTACATGATTTATCCTAAAGTTCCACTATAAATCTATACTAATTAGAAGAAACCCTAAATTAACCTAAAACTAAACAAACACCCATCTCAACTCCTCTCTCTCACCATGCGACATTGTCGCTCCTACCAAATGACCAAAGCCCCATCGCCGGCCACCAAGCCTTGGTGGCCATTTCGCGCTGGCTGCCCTCCAAATCATCCGGTGAAGACCCTAAGCCACACTAAATGAACCAACTCTCACCTTTCCTAGCCTCTTTCTCACGGCTGTCGCTCTAAAGGGCCAACATCCACGCCAGCCTTCGACCCCTCATCTACTCTTATCTCCGACGACGTTCCAAATGCCCCTATCACTGACGATGGCTCAACTCTCTCCTTACCGTCGTCCTCTCCTTGTAAACAGACGTTGTCTTACTTCGCTGACCGTCCATCACGGCCGAGGAAGACCTAGAACCAAACCCAAATCACCAAAAGCTCCTATTTTTGCAACCGAGACTCCCTGAAAACCCAAAGACACCGTTGATCGGCATTTCCATACCTCTCTGCCACCACCAACGATGGTCATCAAAACTAAACTTGGTCTAAAACCAACCTAGAACACTCAAATTCTAAACCCTAGACTCAAATTCGAAGCTAAATGACCAAACCGACCCCCTAAACTCTTCAAACCTAACTCGACTACTCACTCCCCATAACTCTGGTGACATCTCAAGATCCACTTTCTCTTGGTGACGAGACTTCGATGAATCCTTCTCTTGAGGGTTCGAACCATCGGGTAATTATATAACCCATCTTATTTCCTTTCTATTTGTTTCGAATGAAAACCTAAAACCATGGTTCCTGAGAATTTTTTTTAGAAACGTAAAGTATCTTTTTTTCTCTTCTATTGCTTCATTCAAAAAATGAAAAAAAACCTCGATCTAAAAACTAAACCTTATAAACCACATGCAAGGTGTCGCAACCGTCTTTCAGTTGGGCCCCGGAATTGGGCTTCGACTTAGAAAAATGTGGATTGGAGTCGCCACCGATCATTTATTTAAAAATAAATGGGTTGATCGGATACCCTATTTCTTACCTGATCTGCGTCTTACCAGAAATATGTCGGGCTCGGGAGTCGGTTACGGTCAAGGAAGGATTAGCACCCTTGAACCGCCCTTTCGGTACTACGTAATTTCCAGTTGTCTTAATTAAGAAAAATAACAAGTTAAATTAAAAGGTAAAGTTTCGATCCTAATTACTTACCCTTGATTGATTTGAAAATATCCTTTTAAAAAAAATCGAGAAATGTGTTAGATAAACAAGGTAAAGAAAACAAATAAGAACAAGGGAAAAATAAAATAAATAAAATAAATAAGTAAGATAAGATAAGAAAAAAAAATAGTAAAGTAATAATTATATATAGTAATATTTGAAAAAAGGAAAAAATATATATATATCAAAGTATTAATAAAATAAATAAGCTATATATATACACCAAATACTTAAAAATAGAAAAGCTACCCTCCCAATTCACCGAAAGTGGGGGGCTTTAGTAACAAAATAAGACAAAAAAATGGGCCCTCTAGGTTAGTAGTATATAATATAATGTTTAATAATAATAATGATAAAGACACAAGGTTTTTTTTTAAAAATAATAATATAATAATAATGAATAAAAAAATGAAAATAATAAAAAATAATACAAATATATAAAGTTATAAGATATATTACATAAATAAAGAAATAATCAAATAAAAATAATTAAGAATATATATATTTAATAATAGGTATATAAATAAACTATTAAAAGTATAAAAAATATATACGACTAGATAAAGATAATTACAATATATATATAGTAATATTAGACTTATAAGTAAAATATTAAAGAAATATATATATATATATAATAATAATAATAAAATATAGTAAAAAATAAATGAAAATAGTTTAATATATATATATACATATAATAATAATAACATGAATAATAAAAATAAATGAATAAAATATCCATATAATAAATAAAGGGACTAATATAGATTTTTAAAAAGCTCTTCCCCTCCTTTAACCGAAAATCAAACCAGTTTTTAAAAATAAGCCTCGGGGTAGATCTAGGTTCGAAACTTCGAAACCCCACCCATTTTGGTCATCGGCGCAACCCACGTTTTGGGTTATTCGAACCAAATCTCAAGAAAAATAACGTGCACATGCAAAAGAAAGAAAAAAGAAAATGCTACCTTTTATTTCCTTTTCGAATCCTTTACAATAGTTTTGCCTTTGTATCTTCCCGTGCTTTCCTCTATGTTTTGTGTGTAAAATCGTGTGTTACAATGGTGAGTTACAATGGCTATTTATAGTGCTTGTGGATCCTATCTTTAGGAATTTAAATCTTAGTAGAACTCTATCCTATTTTTAGGAGTTTGAATCCTAGCAAAATTTTATCATATTTTTAGGAGTTTGAATCCTAGTAGGACGAAAATGTGTGTTGACAGCTGCTCCTCTTTGCCCATAGTCGTGTAACGGGGATAGGGCAAAGATTAAAAGACACACTTTTCGTTCAGTGGAGTTGAAAATTAACTCTGATGTTTCAATAACTCCCTGTCGAATTGAGTTACGGATGACTCCTCCATCGTGAAGTCGAGTTCATCTTGAAATGATATGAAATTGAAGCCGTAGTTCGGAATTTGAATCAGCACGTGCCTTCCCGTTACCCTTCGGTCTTTTTCTCGGTTTAAAGACCTTGGATCGGAATCGAACTCAGAAATCTTCATTGACAGATAGCTTTTTCTTGACTTAAGCTATGTTGTTTGAAAATGGTTGCTTGTCACTAAGGCACGGCTAACCCAGGTCATCTTCTTGACTTGAAAACCTCGACTGCAACCGGAAAGTAGTGCGATTGATGTGTCATCGAGCTGAATGGAGTCGAACTCGACAATTTTGATGGCAGATAATCCTTCTTTGAGTTGGATATCCTTCGTCGTGAAGTTGAAATCCAAGTAAGTAGCATTGTTCCGAGTCCAATATCCTCCGTCGTAAAGTTGAAATTGGCTCTGGAACCGGGAAATTGTTTGTTGACAACCAGCCATCCCTTCGTTGTGAAGTTGAACTTGTGTTGTCTCGAGTCCAATATCCTTCGCTGTGAAGTTGAAATTGACTCTGAATGAAATTTTGTTGACAAGAAGTGGTCCCTTCGTCGTGGAGTTGAACTTGCGTTGTCTGGAGTCCAATATCCTTCGTTGTGAAGTTGAAATTGGCTCTGAAATTGAGAAGTTGTTGTTGACAAGCAGCGGTCCCTTCGTCGTGAAGTTGAACTTGCGTTGTCTGGAGTCCAATATCCTTCGTTGTGAAGTTGAAATTGGCTATGAAATTGAGAAGTTGTTTGTTGACAACCAGCCCTCCCTTCGTTGTGAAGTTGAACTTGTGTTGTCTCGAGTGTCACGATATCCTCCGTCGTGGAGTTGAAATCGCGGATGTTTGGCTTCGAGCTAGACATCCTTCGTCGTGAAGTTGAAATCTATTCTCGAGCAAATTGTGTCGTTTCAAGAGAAACTGTCTCAAGGGAGACAAAATTTGTTTGAAGGAAAACATATTCAAAGATTTCGTTAAATTGTTTTCAAAGTTTATGTTTGGAGAGAAACTGTCTCAAGGGAGACAAAATTCGTTTCAAGGGAAACTATCTCAAGCGAGATAAAATTCATTTCAAGGGAAATGTTTTCAATGTTTATGTTTCAAGAGAAACTGTCTCAAGGGAGACAAAATTTTCTGTTTCGAGGGAAACTATCTCAAGAGAGAAAAAAATCATTTCAAGGGAAATGTTTTCAATGTTTATGTTTCAAGAGAAACTGTCTCAAGGGAGACAAAATTTTCTGTTTCGAGGGAAACTATCTCAGGAGAGAAAAAATTAATTTCAAGGGAAATGTTTTCAAGAGAAACTGTCTCAAGGGAGACGAAATTTTCTGTTTCGAGGGAAACTATCTCAAGCAAGATAAAATCTTCTTTAAAAAAATAGCCTTGAGTGAAATGAAATGCCTTCTTTCGAGTGAAAACGGTTTCAAGCGAGACAAATCTTGTTTTAAGAAAAACAATCTTGAGTGAAATAAATCTTCTTTCGAGAAAAACAGTCTCAAGTGAGACAAAGTATGTAAAAACAAATTTGAGTGAGATAATCATCTGCATTAAATGAGATGTCTTAAGTGAGACAAAGTTTATATTGGAAATGTTGAATCTGGAGATGAATGTCGATCTTTCAATCTGTCGAGTTGGCTTTTAATCTCATCTTCTCCTGAAAGATCTGTAAAATGTATATGGATGTAAGTATCCTGATGATGTATGCTTGATATATGCCCAAATGAAATTTATTTGCTGTTGAATTTTCCCTCAAGGGAGGAAAAATCAAGGTTTTTATTGCTCATGATGATGAATTCAAAGATGCAAATTTCATGCGTCATGTATGTACGTGTTGATGTATATGTTGAGATGTGAGGGGAATGGCTGCGTGTGCAGTCTTCATTCTAACTTAATTTGTCTTCATTTCCACCAGGGTGTACTCTTGTAGACCTCAAGACAATTTTTCCTTCCCTTATCAAATTTTGCCCCAAAGATGGTTTCCTTTGCCTCTGTTTCGATCTTGAGCTTCGGAGCGATATTTGTTGAATTCCAAGATATGCTTCCAGAGAACTTATCTTGTTTGAAAATGCTTTTCTTCTTTCGAATTTTCAAAATTTTGAAAAATATCAAAAAGAACTTTTGAAAAAGTTACCTCTTTCTAGGTTTCACAATTGAAGCAAATCATAAAACATGAGTTCATTGGATATCAAAAGAATAAAACACTCTTTTAATCTTTGATAGCTGCAAATCTTTGACAAATATCAAGATCGAAAAGTTGGTCTAGAGGTGGGTTTGTTTCATCGATTTGGTTATCGTGAAGATCATGGCATGCCCTCTTTCTTGATTTGGTATTTTGATCAGAGGCGAACAAAATGACACAACTAGCATAATCAATGACTAGACCTTTCAGAACAGTTCTGTTTCAGTTCTCTGAAATCTTCCATTTGTTCAAGTTTCGTAAGCTCTTCTAACAAAGATAGTGCAGAAATATCGGTCTAAAAATGAAATTCTTGAGTGCTCGTGTGAATTTGACTATAACAGGTGTTTCTCAACTCCCTTAGTCTATTATTACCAAAAATTTCTTTTTAGATGAATTTGATTTATTTTGCCATTGTCTGGCTAGCCGAATCCATAAAGTCGGGGCGTTCAACCAATTGCTTTAGAGGGACAGCTTATAATCACTTTTATCAGGTTTAACTGAAGGGTTCATCTCATCACAAAGTCTTTGACCTAACAAAAATAGTGGAGCAAACACCGAATTGCCAAGTGTCTGAGCAATGCCATGATTTGAATGTAATCTATTCATAAAGCCGGGGCTTTCGAGTTTCCTCTATAACCAATTGCCTTAGTGGAATAGCTCAGCTTTAGAGGGACAAATCACTGAAGGGTTGGTCTCATCACAAAGTCTTTGGCCTGACAAAAGCAGTGGAGCAAACACCGAATTGCCAAGTGTCCGAGCAGTGTCATAGTTTGAACATAATCTATTCATAAAGCCAGGGCTTTCGAGTTTCCTCTACAACCAATTGCCTTAGTGGAATAGCTCAGCTTTAGAGGGACAAATCACTGAAGGGTTCATCTCATCACAAAGTCTTTGGCCTGACAAAAGCAGTGGAGCAAACACCGAATTGCCAAGTGTCCGAGCAGTGTCATAGTTTGAACATAATCTATTCATAAAGCCAGGGCTTTCGAGTTTCCTCTATAACCAATTGCCTTAGTGGAATAGCTCAACTTTACGGATTTAATTTCTTAAGATTGTCAAGAAGAACCTGTTATAGTCTAGGTGTTTTTGAAAGTTAAGGGATCTCATCTTTAGAGTTCAATTTCCAAACAACTGACCTAAACTAGATTTGCTTACTCGACTATCTGTGAAGATCATTATCATCCCTGAACATCATAAACAAGGCTATAAACCAATTAGTTTTGCAATCTCATGTGCTAGTTGCCCTATTCTGTTCGCTCTTAATACGTGTCTGAATACCAAACCTTGGATGGACTCTTCATGAGAAGAGAAAACTTAGCTCGGTAAGAGAAAAATATGTAGTCTGATGTATCTTTTAAATTAGGACCAAGGGGTCTTTGTTTTGCAGGGTTCAATCTTGTCATTTGTCAAAGATTTACAACCTCAATTATTAAACAGTTTTTAATTGAGGTGATATTCAAGGAATTCAAGATTAAAATTTGCTCATCTCCTAAGAAGGAAGCATTTTATTTAAAATGTTTAAACGTCAAGTGACTTAAAATGTTCACGCATAAGAAGTACGAAAGAAAAACAAGTTCAAACAAGATGATATACTTGATAATGCAACAAAATTCCTAATGGATGCCCCATATAACTCTCGATCAGAATTCCCCATTACATATTGAAAGTGAATGCCCCTGAATCGATCAGATCTTGGACCTTATGTTTCAATGCCCCACAATTCTCAGTGGTGTGCCCTGAGCTCCCAATATGATAGCTGCATACGGCGTTAATATCATGACCTTCAGGATATGGGGCCTCTCTAGGTTTGGATTGAACTAGAGTCACAAGATTTTTCTCAACTAGCGTTGGGAGTAACTCCTCATATGTCATTGGGATTGGACTGATGCAAATCTTTTCTTTCCTTGGTCCTCTCTGAGTTTGTTTAGAAGTACTAGACGGTACAACTGCAACAGTTTTTGGACTTGAGACTGTAATACCTTTGTTGGCGTTGTAGGTACTGACATTATTGATATCTCCCTCAATTTTTCCTTGTTTTATAGCTAGCTCGATCATCTCACCAGCCATAACTAGATTTGAGAAAGTTCCCGATGTAATTGCCACCAGGTGCCCGAAGTAAGGTGCCTTCAGGGTCTGTAAAAACAACTTTTTAGTTTCATTTTCATCCAAGGGTGGATGAACTTGGACAGACAAATCCCTCCAACGCTGTGTGTATTGTCGGAAACTTTCATTGTGCTTTTTATCCAGGCTTTGTAGCATAACTCGGTTTGGTCTCATATCGTTGATATGCTTGTATTATTCCAAGAAAGACTTGGCTAAGTCTTTCCATGTCTTGATATGAGTTCGGCTGAGCTGGTTGTACCGCCGGATAGCTGAACCGGACATGTTCTCCTGGAAGCAGTGGATCAGGAGTTGGTCATTCCCTACATATCCTGTCATCTTCCGACAGAACATAGTGATATGGGCTGAAGGGCAGCTGTTCTCCTCGATTTGAGCCATTCTGGCCTCCATTTGTTTTTTTCTTTTTCAAGCGGGTGTTATGCGTATGAGGTGTGTCCAACGCTTGAGGCGGTGTATCCAGTATTTATTCCTTCATTGAGACATTCTTCCGTTAGTTGATGTGAATGCAAAGAAAATAACGAAATGCAAAATATGTCTAAATGCATGATACATGAAATATCCGATGCATTGATTCAAAAAATGTGCATGTTATTATGAATAATCCTTATTGGGGACAAACGTGTTTTATCTATTAAGAGACAAAAATATTCTAACAACTTTTGACATGTTGACTAGTCTTCTGTATTCGTATGTCACTGGTTGAATAACATGTCGAACCACTCTGGCTTCTCTAGATGGGTCGTGCCAATATTGAGTTACTTTTTGAACTGGCCCAAGAAGTCTTGAATGACTGCATCTCTAGCATCTATCTTTTGTTGAGCCTGTCCCCAACGAATGCGTCATTGGAGCCCTCGATTGATAGGAAATATGTAAAGTCATTAGTTTGTTCCTTGAATTCGTCAGCAATGATCTCCAATTCCAACTATCGTTTTGTAATTGTTATCTCTGAAGGGACTCCTAAGATTAGTAACCTTCATCTTGCTCCTGCAACCTCTGACAGTCAGTTTTTCCAAGATAGTCTTTCATTGTGCTTGATGCAGACCCGATTCATTCTGAGTCCTTTATAACGCAGCAAAGTGATATATTCCTCAATTGTGGGCACCACGCCTTCAGGATTGAATATGACACATAGTCGCCTTGTAGACTGTCCTCTGCATTTTTATCTATTGTATTACAACCCCTTTATCCATTAATTCAGATTATTTATGTTTAACAAACACATTTTTGGTGGATCAACACCTCTTTTAAATGATGCAGGTGATGAAAACAAAATAAAAGAGAACAAAAACAAAAAGAGTTAGTGAGGTAAATCAAAATAATAATAAAAATGAAAAATCCTACCCCACATGATATCTACCCCTCATGCTTATTATTCCTACCCGGACATGATCTCTATCCCGTAAGTTGGTTTTGAACAAGTCCTAACCGCATAAATTTCTAGTTCACATGCTTTGAACAGAAAGTAAAGAAGGAAATAATTATGGCATCCTAGGGTTTGAAATGAGGTCTTGGGATGGGCCCTAACTCCTTGTAGTCTCCGGGTTTAGGTTCTAAAAAAAGGTACCCGAGTTCTCCTTGCTGGTGCCCCCTTGGGCTTACCAGACCCTTAGGCCTAAACCCATCACAGGCTTGTGTGGACTAAGTTAAACTCGAGAGGACACATTCCCTTATGCCCATACGGAGAATAAATTCACACGAAGGCATAAGGTATATGAATCCCGAAGGTTACTTGCTAGGCCCATACGATGAATAAATTCACACGAAGGCGTCGTTTTCACCCCCACTTAAAACGGGTTCGGAGCTCGGGTATAGAACCTTTAGATGAAAAAAAGAAAACTTTGAAGGCTGAAATCATGAAAAAACGATTAGTCCAACTATTTACTCGAAAATAATCAAAAGTAAGTAAAAAGGATCGAAATATTACCTTAAAATTTAAACTTACCCTTTTCGTTAAAAAGATAATTGGAAATTACCTTAGCCTGACTCACTTACCCTCCCCAGTGGAGTCGCTAAGCTGTCGCAACCGTCTTTCAGTTGGGCCCCGGAATTGGGCTTCGACTTAGAAAAATGTGGATTGGAGTCGCCACCGATCATTTATTTAAAAATAAATGGGTTGATCGGATACCCTATTTCTTACCTGATCTGCGTCTTACCAGAAATATGTCGGGCTCGGGAGTCGGTTACGGTCAAGGAAGGATTTGCACCCTTGAACTGCCCTTTCGGTACTACGTAATTTCCAGTTGTCTTAATTAAGAAAAATAACAAGTTAAATTAAAAGGTAAAGTTTCGATCCTAATTACTTACCCTTAATTGATTTGAAAATATCCTTTTAAAAAAAAAATCGAGAATTGTGTTAGATAAACAAGGTAAAGAAAACAAATAAGATACAAGGGAAAAATAAAATAAATAAAATAAATAAGTAAGATAAGAAAAAAAATAGTAAAGTAATAATTATATATAGTAATATTTGAAAAAAGAAAAAAAATATAAATATATATATATATCAAAGTATTAATAAAATAAACAAGCTATATATATACACCAAATACTTAAAAATAGAAAAGCTACCCTCCCAATTCACCGAAAGTGGGGGACTTTAGTAAGAAATAAGACAAAAAAAATGGGCCCTCTAGGTTAGTAGTATATAATATAATGTTTAATAATAATAATGATAAAGACACAATGTTTTTTTTTAAAAATATAATAATATAATAATAATTAATAAAAAAATGAAAATAATAAAAAATAATATAAATATATAAAGTTATAAGATATATTACATAAATAAAGAAATAATCAAATAAAAATAATTAAGAATATATATATTTAATAATAGGTATATAAATAAACTATTAAAAGTATAAAAAATATATACGATTAGATAAAAATAATTACAATATATATATATAATAATATTAGACTTATAAGTAAAATATTAAATAAATATATATATATATATAATAATAATAAAATATAGTAAAAAATAAATGAAAATAATTTAATATATATATATATATATACATATAATAATAATAACATGAATAATAAAAATAAATGAATAAAATATCTATATAATAAATAAAGGGACTAATATAGATTTTTAAAAAGTTCTTCCCCTCCTTTAATCGAAAATTAAACCGATTTTTAAAAATAAGCCTCGGGGTAGATCTAGGTTCGGAACTTCGAAACTCCACCCATTTTGGTCATCGGCGCAACCCACGTTTTAGGTTATTCGAACCAAATCTTAAGAAAAATAACGTGCACTTACAAAAGAAAGAAAAAAGAAAATGCTACCTTTTATTTCCTTTTTGAATCATTTACAATAGTTTTACTTTTGTATCTTCCCGTACTTTCCTCTATGTTTTGTGTGTAAAATCATGTGTTATAATGGTGAGTTACAATGATTATTTATAGTGCTTGTGGATCTTATCTTTAGGAATTTAAATCTTAGTAGAACTCTATTATATTTTTAGGAGTTTGAATCTTAGTAAAATTTTATTCTATTTTTAGGAATTTGAATCTTAGTAGGACCAAAATGTATGTTGACACAATACCTCCCGAACGACTCTCGGCACTTTAACCCCCAACTCCGGCGACGTTACAAGTTCGACGAAGGGACCCCAACACCCACGACTCATTTACTTCGATGACAGACCTATAACCGAAGGTAAACTCGACCCACTTCTCTTTTATTTTGGGTTTTGTATTTGCTTTGAAAACTAAAAAAAATAAAGAAAATGCTACTGTAAATAAGAATGAAGAGAAAACTTGAAAGAAATGTATCTGGCTTTGTATATCTTTGGTTCTTTGAAAAGAGGGAGCCCCTGTGTTTACATTGATTTCCGAATGGGAGGGAGAGACCCCTTTACATTGCTTTATCGAGAAAGGAAAAATGAAAGGCTCCTATTTTGTTTTTCAAATGATTGCTCTCTGTAAAAAAACAAAGGGGAGAAGATGTATTGCTCTGTGTGAAAAATGAAGGGGGAGAAGCCCTCTGTTTACACTGTATTTCTCCAATATCGGGGAAGAAGAACCTCCTCTACAGTATGATTTCCTTCGGGTTTTTAACCTTTTTCTGTTACAAAAGGAATCTAAAAATTTTACATTTTTCTTCTTCATTTTTCAGTGTTTTTCCTTTGTGCAGGTTGATGACGAGGTCTTTGCTGGTGTGAGTTTGTTACACCATCTGTTGCTGAGAGAATGAGCCCAATTGGTAGTGCACAACTGGCGTGAAGGATAGGTGCCAGCTCGGGGAACTTCTGGAATGTTGGTGACGAGGCTCGGTTGTTGCTGGGATTGCTCACGTGGAGGAGAGGGGGCATCTCTACTAGGATTTCACAACCCTGATTTTGGGTTTAATAATGTGTCTAAACCGGGTATGGGTCATTTTGTTTGGGACAAATGGATTGGGTTTAAGTTTGAATAGATTTGCATGATTGTAAATGGTCTTGGACATTGGACATTTAATTCGGACCCTTTTAATTTAGGTTGAGTTTGAATTTACGCTTGAAAACCCAAAATAAATATGTATGATCACCCAAATCCTAATAGGTACTAGTTCGGAATTTCTCAAACCCTCAAACCATTTTCCATCTCGACACCACTTGAAGCAAATTGACGATATTATTGCAAACGTCTTTAAATTGATCCTCAATCACCTTCAATGGATTTAAATCATCCGAACAAAATTAGGGTATTACACTAAGGAGTCTATAAAAATTATATTTATCTTTAATATTGTAAAAAAATTTAAACTGATACATAAAATTCTCTTTTATATTTAAATTTGTAAAATAATTTATATTTTTAATTATTTAAATAATTTTTACAGTAATTAGAGCATTAGATAATTTCGTATTAATTCAAAATCTAAGATATAATTTAGGAATATTTGTAATTATTTTTGTATGGCATAGTCTCTTATTCGATCTAATTTGAGAAAATTAACCTATAATTTCATTTTTTTTAAAAAAAGAAAAAAGAAAACCATTGCCTTGTATGAAAAATCTCTAAAAAGTCAATCTCAATTTGAACATTTAACAATTTAAAAAAGATATTAATTAATTTCTCAAATAGTAAAAATAAAAAATATTTTTAATTTATTTTATAAACTAAAGAAATACGAATTGATTTATTTTTATTTCTATTTCCTATTAATTAATTACAATAATTTTACTTTTAATTTAAATTGTTTAAAATAAATTTTAGGGACAAAATATAAAGGAGGGGTTTTATCTTAAGAAGACACGAGGCACAATTTTTTTATAGGGACAAAAATGGCTGTAGGGAATCGAGGGCAGAGGATTTGCATCCTCTTTATTTCCGGTGTTTTGGGATTGTCTCAGGAAAGGCGGGCTAATATACGGTTAATATACGGTGTTACCGGATACATTATAATATATTTAATAATTTCGATTTAGCGCTACCTGAAATATCGAGTAATAACAATGTTGTAGGTGGAAATCATGAAGAAAATATTAAAAAATTTGGCAACCGGCAAACTTAGCTTGTCGGTTTGTGTCGATACAAATGAAAAATGTATCGATCCATAGCAATATAACAGGTAAAAATATGATAAAACCGGTGTCATTATGATAAAACCGGTAAACTGCTACCGAATATATTGAAAGTGTCGATAAATTAATATAAGTATCGACACTTTTGTAATTTAAAAGAGAAGAAGTTATAGCACCTATAAAGTGTCGATACTTTATACAAATGTATCGATCCATAGCAATATAACAGGTAATAATATGACAAAACCGGTGTCATTATGATAAAACCGGTAAACCGCTACCGGATATATTGAAAGTGTCGATAAATTAATATAAGTATCGACACTTTTGTAATTTAAAAGAAAAGAAGTTATAGCGCCTAGAAAGTATCGATACTTTATACAAATGTATTGATCCATAGCAATATAACAAGTAATAATATGACAAAACATGTCTCGAAATGATAAAACCGGTAAAAAGCTACCAGATATATTAAAAGTGTCGATAAATTAATATAAGTATCGACACTTTTGATATTTAAAAGAGAAGAAGTTATAGCGCCTAAAAAGTGTCGATATTTTATACAAATGTATCGATCCATATCAATATAACAGGTAATAATATGACAAAACAGGTCTCGAAATGATAAAACCGGTAAAAAGATACCAGATATATTGAAAGTGTCGATAAATTAATATAAGTATCGACATTTTTGTAATTTAAAAGAGAAGAAGTTATAGTGCCTAAAAAGTGTCGATACTTTATACAAATGTATCGATCCATAGCAATATAACATGTAATAATTTGACAAAACATGTCTCGAAATGATAAAACCACTAAAAAGATACCGGATATATTGAAAGTGTCGATAAATTAATATAAGTATCGACACTTTTGTAATTTAAAAGAGAAGAAGTTATAGCGACTAAAAAGTGTCGATACTTTATACAAATGTATCGATCCATTGCAATATAACAGGTAATAATATGACAAAACAGGTAATAATATGACAAAATAGGTCTCGAAATGATAAAACCGGTAAAAAGCTATCGGATATATTGAAAGTGTCGATAAATTAATATAATTATCGACACTTTTTATATTTAAAAGAGAAGAAGTTATAGCGCCTAAAAATTTCAATATTTTATACAAATGTATCGATCCATAGCAATATAACATGTAATAATATGACAAAACAGGTCTCGAAATGATAAAACCGGTAAAAAGCTATCAGATATATTGAAAGTGTCGATAAATTAATATAAATATCGACACTTTCGTAATTTAAAAGAGAAGAAATTATATCGCCTAAAAAGTGTCGATACTTTATAAAAATGTATCGATCTATAATAATATAATAGGTAAAAATATGACAAAACCGGTATCGAAATGACAAAATCGGTATCGAAATGACAAAACCGGTAAAGCGCTATCGGTTATCTTGAAAGTGTCGGTACTTTAATAACTACGCGTAAAAAAATATCGACACTTTAAAAGAAATAGGTAAATATCCTATCGAAAACTAATTTCAAAACTAATTTCAAATGTCCTATTTTTTTCTTTGTCACAAAAAACTCGGGATCATCATGTTTCTTATAATCAAAGTAAGCAATAAGCGCATTCACATCCCCATCGACGATTTCCTTTGCTTTGCCTCTTTGAAGTGCATTGTAGAGGTCTTTATGTGTAAATCCAACATTATGATAGCCCCCTGCCTGTTGCGTTAAATAGTTCATTACTTGTGACGTGCCAACACCGACCTCTTTCAATGCTGTTGCCTCATCAATATCAGTCTTACTTACAGCTCTATTAGAACGCATAAATGGTGTCATAGCAGGTGTGCACAATGCATGATTATGTTTCTTATAAGACTTACTTATAACCCACTGATCGTTTGTATTTGTTGCTGTAACTACGATTCTAGCCTTGCATCCTGTTCTTGTGATTGGCGTATGAGCACGTTGACGATCAACGGTATTGACTTTTGATACTCGAAACCCTTCTTTGGAACAACAAAATTCTTGTGTCTTCACATTCCCTTTCATGTCAAGCCGTGTTGTTCCCCGACGTGCACTAAACCCATGTTCCCGTGCGAATTCCTTGTAAAAGTACCAAGCTTGATCACGTGAAGAGAAGAGCTTACCAACCAATATGTCAGATTTATCAACATTATGTACTTTATGGCATTCCTCGGTTGGCTTAACATTGTATGCATCAGTATGATCCATGGTAAAAAATTTGTTGTGCAATTTCAGTGGTCCCAACAGGAGTTGATGAAGATGTATGTAAGTAAAGGTTCATTGAACAACATGTTTCAATTGTGCTTTCAATAGGATGTGGTATTGGTAGTGGTGGTAGTTGAAGGGTGGGTACAACATTAAATTTGCAGGACATACTCAGGTATGTACAATAACTACAGAATTCAATAACTTTAAAGTAATAGGTAAAATTACAATGTAGGTGGTAAAATTAGACTATTTTAATGACAAATAATTATAATGTAATAGGTAAATTAACAATGTAACTAGTATACATATACTGTTTAATTATAAAACAGGTTAACATAAAGTATCGACACTATTAGATTTTGTGTCGATACATTTATAACAAGTATCGATCCCAAAATCAAAGAGACCGATAATTATAATGTAATAGGTAAATTTTCAATGTAACCGGTAGAAATATACCGGGATCATGAGAGAATATGTCAACATAAAGTATCGACACTTTTTTTTAATTTGTGTCGATACATTTTTCCAAAATGAATGGCAAACGAGGTGTACGCATAAAGTGTCAATACGTTTGTAAAAAGTATCGATCATCGAAACATCGAAATCGATAATTATTATGTAACAGGTAAATTTACAATGTAACCGGTTAAAATACACCGGTTAATTAACAAATAGGTCTATATTATGTATCGACACTCTTTAAATATGTGTCGATACTTTTTTCCAAAATAAAGCACAAACGAGTTGCACACATAAAGTGTTGATACATTTAAAATTGTATCGATCCCGAAAACATCGAAACCGATATACATAATGTAATAGGTCAATTTATAATGTAACCGGTTTAAATTTATCGGTTTTATGAGAAAATAAGTCAATATAAGCGCTACTTATTACATTATATAAGCGCTACCTAATTTGTTATTGTACTTGATAATATTTCCGGTTAAATGCCTATTTTATTATATAAGCGCTACCTATTACATTATATAAGCGCTACCTAATATGTTATTGTGCTTGATAATATTTCCGGATAAATGATATAATATAACCGGTCTAAATTTTAACCGGTCACGCCATTTTTTAGGTGCCGCACAGCAGAACTTCCCGTGTTTTGGTAGGTCATGAATTTTAGACTTAGGTCATGAGTTTTATGGTAGGAGTACTCCCTTTGATATAAAAAAAAAGGAAAACTACACAAGTGACCACTTAACTATGGTCAAAAATCACTTTGACCACTGATATTTTAATTTGATCAAATGCACCACTCAACTATTTAAATTGTTCATTTAAGCCACTCTTCGTTAATTTATAATGGAGATGGTGATGTGTTATTTAATAAAATTGGTATAATTATATATTTAGTCCTCAATATTTATGCATTCTATCAAATTAGTCCTAATTTTAATTTAATTTAAAAATTAACCCCCAATCCAAAGGTGTAACATGTTACTATATTATTAGAAGGTTAATTTAATTAAATTTAATATTTTAAATAAAATAAATTTGTCACTAATCAAGTGGGGACACATGTCATCACTTATGTAAAGAGAAAACAAAATTAAGATGCTTATCAACAAAGTCGAACTAGGGACCAAGAGAGTCCCTCGACAAGCCTTTGCCATAGGAACTTAAATCATACAAAAAATTATAATTTGAATCTTAAATTTTTTGTCTTCAAATTTTTTTAATTATTTTTATTTATTTTAAATTTATAATTATTTGAAAATAATTATGAAAAAGAAAAATTTAATTTAAAATATAAAAATATTATATTCATTTTTATTTTTAAATCTTTCTTTAACTACAATTTAATATATATATATAATTTATTTATTTATTAGATATGTTTTAATAATTATATAAACCCCAAGATATTATTTCCGCTAGAGATGAGAAAAAATCTAGAACTCTGATCCAAAATTATCTGGATTCATCCACCCATGAGGAATCAACAAAGCATTTGACCCTTCACACATTACCATAGAAGGTGACAAGTGTCACCACTTGATTGGTAAAAAAAATTATTTTATTAAAATATTACATTTAATTAAATTAACCCTCTAATAATATAATGACATGTGGCACCTCTGAATTTGGGGTTGATTTTTTAAAATTAAATTAATATTAGGACTAAATTGATAGAATGTGTAAATATTGAGGACTAAATTTATAATTATATCAATTTTATTAACTGACACATCACCATCTCAGTTAAAAATTAACGGTGAGTGGCTTAAATGAACCATTTAAATAGTTGAGTGGTATGTTTGATCAAATTAAAACATTGGTGATCAAAGTTATTTTTTACCATAGTTTAGTAGTCACCCGTGTAGTTTACCCAATAAAAAAGACACGGCCTATGCTCCAAATTTGGCAATGGCATGTCACAAACAATACCAAGTGCACATCTGGGTTCATCTGATTTATTACCATATATGGTCAGTTTTTAGTGGTTTGAAGTTAGCTGTACCTGTCCAACGGCCACTGCGCCCTCCTCCAACTTAAAATCCAGCAGCACTTGGAAACCAATGCCCAAAGTCCAACTTACGTAAGGGTCAACTAACCGAGAGATGTTGAAAAGTGATTTTTGTAGAAAGTATTTTGTTGGAAAGTGTCGGAAAAATTAGGGTAAATTATATCATTGATTACTTAACTGTTATTTTAATTTTAATTATCATTATTGAAATTTTGTCAATTGGGTAAATTATATCATTGATTACTTATTTGTTGCTCATTTTTATTTTAATTATCATTATTGAAATTTTGTCAATCAGATTATCCAATTATTTAAATACATTTAATTAAGCTACTTGACTTTAACATTAATGGAAGCGTTGGCATGATAGTTAATAAAATTGGTCTAATTACATATTTAGTCATTATTAATTAAATATTCTAACAAATTTATCATAATTTTTAGTTCAATTAAAAAATTAGCCCACCAATCAAGAGATGTTGTTATACTCATAGTCCATATGTCTCGTAATACGAATTTCAGATGTCACATCAATTAGATAAGCATTTACTATGCATAAAGATTTAAAATCTCGTTTCTTTTTAAACTTTCACTGTTTTAACTTTTAAACTTTTTATCTTATTCGTATAAAATCATAAAATAATATTTAATCAATGAAAAACAAATCCACTTTTAGTCTGTAAGTAGGTAGTGCAGAGCTGATCATAACTATATATATATATATATATATCACTACTTAAATACTACTTAATTTTTAAAACATTTAAAATAAAATATTTATATTATTCATTCATAAATATGATTAATATTGAAAATTAGCCAAAATTAAAGAAAATAATCCTAGTTACTAATACATGCCCTTTCAAAAAGATGAATCTAATAAAGCAACTCAACGGATATAATGTACATGCCACTAATAAGTCAAAGTTAGGATATCTTACTGAAACTGTCTGTAGGTTTGATTTCCATAAGATGCTGGCAAACTCCTTACTTTACGTTCTCTACTTTATTCGAACCTACGCATGAAAATATCACGCACTAAGTAAAACTTCGCGAGGCAGAAATATAAATAAAGTGATATAAAATCATGAATTTCATAAAATATAAGAAATAAACTGTAATTTAAATAAAAACATTAAACTTCAAACATGGATAGTCAAGCCGTTTTTCCTTCTGAAAACTTGAAAATAATCATCTCATGATTTTATCAAAAATCATGTAAGTCAACATCAAATATCATAAATAACTTTTGTTCTTTTCATTCAAACATATTTCAAAACTTTCTTTTCAATTATATGTTCATTTCTTTCATGTAAGTTTCACATTTTCTGTTATAGCACAATGTATATGTAAGAGAATATAACGCAAAATGTACATGTAAGAGAATATAATGTACATGAGTTTAAAATGCGCACTATGCACAACACGGTGTCGAATAATAATTAAAACTGCGATATGATGCAGTTCAATGCAATCATAACCTGAGCACCAAAGGTGCTGAACATTGGTACATGAATGTACCAAAGCTGAATTGATAACTGATAACTGATAACTGATAATTGAAAAGTACTCACTACCTATGACTCCCAATACAACATACAATGAGCTTATATACATCATAGAATCATTTATTAATTTGTGTCTAATAAATGTAAAACATCTGATATATGTAAATATGTTATAACTGTAATCATCTGATGCCTGTAAATATCTGACAATTGTAATCATTTGATATTTGTAAATATTTGATAACTGAAAATCATTTGATAACTATAAACATTTAGAATTCATCATCATAAATATCATACTTGGGCAGTTCATACCCAAAATTATTCATAAAACTTGATGAAAAATTGTATAGAAATATTTCATATTGAAAATTTATAAATCATATTGGAAAATAAAATGAGGTTGACTTATTGCAAGTCGTCCTCGACTATAATAATCAAATAAATAAATTGCAGTCACTTTAACACTTTTTTTAAATCAAAATATAAGCCTCACTAAGTTTTAGATTTAAATCTTTTGCCGTCCACTACTTTCAATACACAATTTATCAAAATTTCATATTCTGGCAGTTTGCACTACCTTCAAACAAATATTATTTTGTATTCATTTATATATTGAAATTTTTTTTGATTGCACCAATGAAAACTAGACTCGAATAAGAATATAGTTTCATATTGTCATAACCGTTTTTCGGTGGGACAATCATTTAATTGTTTAAAATACAATTACAACTTTAAATTTTGGAAAATGAGTGATTTTGAATTAAATTGGATAAAATTGAAAAGAGTCGCCATCGGCCTTTGGGTTAGGTAGGTCGAATACCTAAAAACATCTTTTAAAAATAATTTTAAGAGAAATCATTTTTAAGACAAAAGTTGATATGCGTTTACCAAAAATTTGATTAAAACGGGTTCGGGAGTCGGTTAAGCGTGGGGAAGGATTAGCACCCCCACAGCGCCCAAAATTGGTACTGTTTCACTTACACTTTGTCGTAATGGTGGAAATCCTGAATCAAATATCAAGTTAAAATATGATCCATTTATTGAAATTTAATTATTTTACTTCAAATTAATTATTTAAAAAGAGGAAATTAAAAAGACTGAAATAAAAACAAATGAATATTACAAACCTAAATACAAATAGTAAAAATATGTATTTAAATTTATAAAAACCAAAATAGAGAAAAACAAAAGCTTTAAGGACATAATAAGTGAAAAACATAAAATAGTAGCTAATACGTAAACATTATATAACATGAGTACTAAAGCAGCAATAAATCCTAAAAAATATGTTGGACCAAAAGTATAACAAATGTAAAATGTCATGCTTAAAATAGAAATATAGAAAAATATATATAACAACATGAATAAGATTACAATAACAACCTAAGTTGCTTAATCACGATTAAGTTAAAATACGATGACCCATGTATAAATATAAACATAAACATATTTAATAAGAAATTCAGGACTAAAATGGAATATAAATAAATAAAGAGCTCAAAATAAAATGAACTGAAAATTCATTAGTTACCCGAATACAAGTGTTACAATAGTTTGGGGGACCCTGAGTTAATTTAAAATTTAATGTTATAAATGTGATTAAGTGAAATACTTAATTTACAAAATATTACGACAAATTTATGGAAGTAAGGACGAATATTTTGGACTAAGATTGATAGTGGGATTAAAGTCTAATTAAGGACATTAGTAGTCAAATCCACTCTGGTTGGTCTGCCACTTGATTTATAACCGATTGTTTTAAAGCAAATATTATAAATTAGTGGCATATGCACTGAACCTAAACCCCACCATGTGACACCATTTCATGCATTAATTATAACCCATCTAAGGGTTATTTTGAAACCCTATTTCCTATTTTCTAAAATCCCCAGTCGGTTGGATTAAATCAAAGGAGAGAATACTCTCCTTTCTCGCCCCCTTTCTTCGTTACTCTCTTCTTCTTCATTTATTCACAACGCCATCGAGAACTTAACAAAGGGAAACAACCATCTCTGGCCACCAATTCAGTGAAAACTCTTCACTCGACTACAATCACTCTTCACTACGACCAACAAAATCCAAAACTCCTGAAAACAACAACTCTCTATCTTTTCTACTTCTCATTCGACCATCAACCCCCCAAAGAACAACTACAAACAAGACCGACTGCTTGGAACAGTGAAGGCTACAAACTACCATAAACCTAGAACCGACCCTCCTCTTTCTCTAATTTCTTTACTCCACTGAACCTCCTCTAAGAGCCCGTAACTACCGTGACTCAACACTACATACCCATTGACAGCTTCGACAAGGAAACTGGATCGAAAGGTAAACAATCTAACTCATCTTCTTTTTATATTATTTTACTACTTGTTGTTTAATTTTAGACTTAGTTTAACAATACTAACCTCAGTCCTTAAATTATAGCGATCAAATCCCGAATGTATGAGATGGAACCATCTTACCTTTCGGTTTTCCAGTTTTCGGCAACTTGAACCGCCAACTATTTCTTTCAACACTATTAAAATCTTTCTACTCTTTTTAACTCCAAATCGGACCTTAAAACAAACATGCAAGGGTTCACTCCAGCCATGAGACCCTTTCTGGAAGGTAAATGATATTTCCCTATTCTTTATATAATATATTTTTTAAGAATGAAAATGGATATGATTGTTGATTTTAAGAAAAATAAAGAAAACTACTTTTTGAAGAAAATATCTAATCTTAGCACTGTGCTATGAATAAGCAAATCAAAATACTTCATATTGCTTTATTTTCGAATACATATATGAAAAACTTTTACATGGATTTATTGAACATTCGAGAAGAACATTTAGACTCTGTTTTTTTATCTAAAGATGTGAACCAACTTACACTGCTTTTTTTTTATGTTTCAAATAATATGAGCACACACATAAAAAGAAA
The DNA here is from genome assembly GCF_006381635.1 of Hibiscus syriacus. Lineage (NCBI taxonomy): Eukaryota > Viridiplantae > Streptophyta > Magnoliopsida > Malvales > Malvaceae > Hibiscus > Hibiscus syriacus. The sequence continues at coordinate 395,613 of NW_024062296.1, read as the reverse complement.
TTGGAAAATAAAACCAAAAAATAATACCTCGAATGTCCTGGTATTTTTATTGCTTTCTTAGCTTTTAAATACAATGTTGATATTCCTGTTACAATGCTTTTATTGTTTTTCTTTCTGAATATCGAAGAAAACCTCTGTTGTTGATGTTTTTTTTCTGTCCTTCCCGAATGGTTCTTCTTTTTTTTCTTTCTGATGAGTGTTTTTTTTCTCCCCCCCTTTTCTCTTCTAATCCTCTGCCTATTTTATGGTTGATATCTCCACCTAATCTTAATGGATGCATCTGCATTTTCTTCGTTTTTGGTAGGATATTGACAGGTTAGGTATGATTTAGGTGATATGCTTTTGACTTTGCTGATATTGTTTGTTTGTTTTTGCTATTCAGTGGCCGACATGGTGATGATGATGTTTCAACTTGCTTAGAGGTGACTAGCCTTAGTGACTCGTCGGTGGAGAGGCTTGGTACTGTTATTGATATGGGTCTGTTGGGTTGCTTATAATTGGGCCACATTTGGCCTGCACAAAAATATAAACACACTTAATAATAATAATAATAATAATAATAATAATAATAATAATAATTTAATAATATTTTTTAACCCTGACAAAAAATGAGTGTCTACAGCTGCCCCTCTTTGCATATTCTTGTGTTAACAAGAATAGGGCAAAGACGAAAAAGACAACCATTTTTTTATTCTTCCTTTGTCGTTGGATTGAACAAGTTCTTCTCATTATGAACTTCTTCTTTCTCGTGGATGAGTTCTTCTCATTATGAACTCTTCACTGGAAATGTTGAGTCACCTATTTATGTGGTGGACTTAAAAGGAACAAGTTCTTTTCATTATGAACTTTCTCCTTTAAGACGAGTTCTTCTCATTATGAACTCTTTTGGAAATGTCAATCCCTCTAATGAGGCATCACTGATTCGAAATGTCGTGAATCGAGTGATAGGTCGAACAAGCTCTTCTCATTATGAACTTCTTCTCCCTCTTTCGGACGAGTTCTTCTCATTATGAGCTCTCCATTGAAAATGTTGATGCGAAGTTGGACAAGTTCTTCTCATTATGAACTTATTCTCTCTCGTTGGAGGAGTTCTTCTTATTATGAACTCTCCATTGGAAATATTGATCCATCTCTTTCCGTGATAGACTTGAAAGGAACAATTTCTTCTCATTATGAACTTTCTCCTTTAGGACGAGTTCTTCTCATTATGAACTCTTCTGAAAATGTCAATCCCTCAAGCGAGGTGTCACTAATTCAAAATGTCGTGAATCAAGTGATAGGTCGAACAAGCTCTTCTCATTATGAACTTCTTCTCCCTCTTTCGGACGAGTTCTTCTCATTATGAGCTCTCCATTGAAAATGTTGATGCGAAGTTGGACAAGTTCTTCTCATTATGAACTTATTCTCTCTCATTGGATGAGTTCTTTTTATTATGAACTCTCCATTGGAAATGTTGATCCATCTCTTTCTGTGATGGACTTGAAAGGAAGAAGTTCTTCTCATTATGAACTTTCTCCTTTAGGACGAGTTCTTCTCATTATGAACTCTTCTGAAAATGTCAATCCCTCAAGCAAGGTGTCACTAATTCGAAATGCCGTGAATCTAGTGATAGGTCAAATAGAATCTTCTCATTATGAACTTCTTCTCCCTCTTTTAGACGAGTTCTTCTCATTATGAGCTCTCCATTGAAAATGTTGATGCGAAGTTGGACAAGTTCTTCTCATTATGAACTTATTCTCTCTCATTTGATGAGTTCTTCTTATTATGAACTCTCCATTGGAAATGTTGATCCATCTCTTTCTGTGATGGACTTGAAAGGAACAAGTTCTTCTCATTATGAACTTTCTCCTTTAGGACGAGTTCTTCTTATTATGAACTCTTCTGAAAATGTCAATCCCTCAAGCGAGGTGTCACTAATTCGAAATACCGTGAATCTAGTGATAGGTCGAATAGGCTCTTCTCATTATGAACTTCTTCTCCCTCTGTCGGATGAGTTCTTCTTATTGTGAACTCTCCATTGGAAATATTGGTACACCTTCTTCTGTGGTGAATCTTAATTGTTAATGACTTTCTCTGAATTTCTGTCAAAACATTCAAAGCATTTCAATGAATATGAATGAATGAGCATGCTCCTATTTATAGATGCCTACTGATGTATGCATGATATCCTTTTAAAATTATGAACTCTGTGGTCCTGCAAATCTTCATTTTAAATGTGTCATTTGTCCTTTCGTTTGCACTTTACACTTTGCTTGGGCTATTTTATGCAAATTCTCATTTCTCTTGTTCCCATACAAATCCTTTTCTTCTTCCTTTTGAACTATTCATCTTTATCAGCATATCAAAATATCAGTGTTTTCAATGTGCTTTTTTCAACTCACATACATTTTCTTTGGTCATATATTACTCTAATATTTCGATCATTAGGGCTAGAATCTCTGAAATTCGAAGTATTAATTCAGAGTAATACAAAAAAATCTTTTATTTTTTAATGCCATGTCAATCCACTTATAAGAAAAATGAATAAAATTGGGACTTGAAAGAACAAACTTTGAATTCACTGACAAGAAATTGAATTTACAAAGTTATGGCAATCACATGAATAATGGAAATTTAAAACCATAAGTCAAATGTCCTTATGGATCATTAGCACGAATGTTCCTGAATTAATCCACTTGATATAACTATTGAGTTGAGCTTCTGTCTGGAGGACTTCGAGAATTGACAAAATGTCTATAGATGTGAAGCTTCTCTCAAAATATCAGACCCTCAAGAAGATTTAGTTGTCTGATGCCTAATCTCAAAATGCTTTTGAGCCGCCTTTTCAGGTTTTCAACTCAAAGTCTTCATTTGGTTTCAAGATGTCCTTTGCGGATTTTCATCTCAAACCCTCATTTTTCTCTTTTCATTTTTTATTTCTTTTTTTCATTTTTTTCTTTTTCATTTTTTCATTTTTTTCATCTTTTTATTTGTTTCTTTTTTTTCTTCAAGCATAGTACTTCTTGACAGAGTCTGAGTTTACTGGATTTCTCAAATTTTCTCCATCCATCTCTACCAATATCAACGCTCCCCCAGAGAAGGCCTTATTGACAACATATGGACCTTCCCAATTAGGCATCTATTTCCCTCGGAAATCTTTATGAATTGGCAGGATCTTTTTAAGCACTAGATCACCCTCTCAAAATTCTCTTGGATGAACTTTCTTATCATGAGCTCTCATCATCCGTTTCTGATACATCTGACCATGGCAAATAGCTTTTAATCTCTTTTCTTCAATGAGATTCAATTGGTCAAACTGAGCCTGAACCCATTCAGCTTCATCCAATTTCACCTCTTTCAAAATTCGAAGTGATGGGATTTCTACTTCCACTGGCAAGACTGCCTCTATCCCATATACTAAAGAGAAAGGTGTCGCTCCTGTCAAAGTTCGCACTGTAGTTCGATATGCATACAAGGCAAAAGGTAATTTATCATGCCAATCTCTGTAAGTATCAGTGGTCTTTGTGATGATCCTTTTAATATTTTTATTTGCTGCTTCCACTGCTCCATTCATCATTGGACGGTAGGTCACTGAATTAGAATGTTTTATCTTGAACTGAGTATAAAGTTCTACCATCATCTTGTTATTCAAATTAGTGGCATTATCTGTGACAATTCTTTCTGGCAATCCATACCGACAAATTATTATTTTTTTATGAATTTGCAAACTGTAGATCTCGTGATATTTGCATACGAGGCAGCCTCAACCCACTTAGTGAAGTAATCAATTGCCACAAATATGAAACGATGTCCATTCGAAGCCTTTGGTGTAATTGTCCCAATGACAACCATGCCCCACATAGAAAACGACCATGGTGTGGTCATCACTTGCAAAGGTGACGGAGATGTATGGATCTTATCCCCATAGATTTGACATTTGTGACATTTTCTTAATCAACACAGTCTGAATACATAATGGCCCAATAATATCCATATCTCATGATCTTTCTGGCCATAGAAAGCCCATTTGCATGTGTTCCACATATCCCTTCATGCACTTCTTCAAGTATACCTTTTGCTTCTCGGGCATCCACACATCTCATCAAAACTTGATCACTACCTTTTTTGTACAGAACTTCCCCATCTAATACATATCCGGCAGCCATTCTCCTTATTGTCTTTTTATCGATCTCAGACGCACATTGTGGGTAAGTTTGATGCTTGATGTATTGCAAAATATCATAATACCATGGACGACCATCTACCTCTTCTTCGATATCATAACAATGTGCTGGGGTATTATACATTTGCATTTTAATTGGCATCATGTCAACTCTTCTATTTTCTTGGAACATTGCAGTAAGTGTGGCCAAAGCATTAGCCATTTGATTATCTTCTCGAGGGAGATAATTGAAAGTGACATCTTCAAATTCTTTTACCAATTCAAGGATCAATCTTCGGTATTCCACTAACTTTGGATCCTTCGTCTCCCATTCTCCTCGCAATTGATACACCACTAGTGAGGAGTCTCCATATACTTGGAGCACTTTGATTTTTCTTTCTATAGCTGCTCTTAACCCATGACACAAGCCTCATACTCTGCCATATTGTTGGTGCAAAAGAACTCCAATCTGCTTGTAAAAGGATAATAGACATTTTTCGGGGAAATCCGTACTACTCCAATTCCTTGTCCTAAAGCATTAGATGCCCCATCAAAATACAACCTCCAAGATTTATCATCTGAAATTGTTTCCTCCTTGGTTGTGATACACATCAGGTCCTCGTCTGGAAAATTAAAGTTTAAGGACTCATAATTATTTGAGGCACGACTTGCAAGGAAATCTGCTATGGCACTCCCTTTGATTGCGTTTTGGTTCACATATACAATGTCAAATTTTGATAACAACATCTGCCATCTAGCCAATCTACCAGTTAAAGCTGGTGATTCCATTAAAAATTTCAAAGGGTCAAGCTTAGATATCAACCAAATAGTATGGTATAACATGTATTGCCTGAGCCTTCGAGTAATCCATACCAAAGCACAACATAGCTTTTGAATTGGCGGGTATCGAATCTCACAATCAGTGAATTTTTTGCTTAGATAATAGATAACTCTCTCTTTCTTTCCAGATTCATCATGTTACCCCAATACACATCCCATTTAATTTTCAAAGACCGTTAGATAAATGATCAATAGTTTACCAGGGACTGGTGATACCAGAATTGGAGTATTAGACAAATATCCCTTGATTATCTCCAAAGACTTTTGGCACTCGTAGTTCTAAACTTCGGGGTTGTTCTTTCGAAGCAATTTGAAAACAGGGTCTCATTTTTCAGTTAATTGTGAAATGAATCGAGATATATAATTTAACCTTCCTAAGAATCCTCGAACTTCTTTCTGTGTATGAGGCGGTGGAAGATCTTGAATGGCCTTTACTTTATCTGGATCAATCTCAATTCCTTTTTAACTTACCACGAAACCCAAGAGTTCCCTGACGTTACCCCGAATGTGCATTTAGTTGGATTGAGTTTCAATTGATATTTCCTCAACCTTTGGAATAGCTTCCTCAAGTTTTGAATGTGTTCATCTTCAGTCCTGGACTTGGCAATCATGTCATCCACATACACTTCAATTTCTTTATGCATCATGTCATGGAAAAGAGTCACAATAGCTCTTTGGTAAGTTGCCCCAGCATTTTTCAAACCAAATGGCATCACTTTATAGCAAAATATTGCCCTGTATAGTCACAAATGTGGTTTTTTCCATGTCTTCAATATTCATTTTTATTTGGTTATACCCCGAGAAGCCATCCATAAAAGAAAACCATGAATGACCAGCAGTGTTATCCACTAAAGTATCTATATGAGGCAATGGAAAATTATCCTTCGGGCTTGCTTTATTAAGATCTCTGTAATCCACACACATGGAAACTTTACCATTTTTCTTTGGCACAGGGACTATGTTGGCAACCCATTCTGGATACTTTGCCGCTTTAAGAAACCCTGCATCAATTTGTTTCATCACTTCCTCTTTAATTTTTAACAACATTTCTGGCTTCATTCTTCTGAGCTTTTGCTGAACTGGCTTACACTCAGTCTTTATCTGAAGCTTGTGCACTACTATATCTGTACTCAGCCCTGGCATATCTTGGTAAGACCATGCAAAGATGTCCTTGAATTCTAGAAGAAGATCTATCAAGTCTTGCCTTATCTCAGCAAAAAGTGTGCTGCCAATTTTCACTTCTCTCTTATCATCATTAGTTCCCAAGTTTATAACCTTAGTTTCTTCCTGGTGAGGTAAAATCTGTTTGTCCTCATTTTCTACCAGTCTTAATAGTTCGTTAGGAACATTGCATTCTACCTCATCTTGACACTCATTGATTTCTTCCAGACATATGGGCTGCTCAAAGTTTATCTCAGTATTAAATTCAGAAACATTCATGCTATTGATATGGTGACACCTGCAAAGGGAAAAATTGAATCGAATATATATTTGGAAGGAGACCAAAATTTATGAAATGAATGTAAAGAATAAAGAATAAAGAATGAAAATGTAAAATAATGATGGTCATTTAAGAAACAAAAGATTGTCTTTTATTGAAAGCAAGTAGAATTAACATAGCTGCCCTTATGAAAATTCCTTATTACTTGCGGGCACAAGTATAAGGATTAGTACTAGGTATTACTCTGAATTAATCTTAAAAACTATAGGGAGATCCTCTACAGTCCAATTTTTCAGTGTTTCCCCTGAGAAACAAGGATGAATTCCAACAAAATATCTTCATGCTTTATTATCCCCAGTTATCATGTTAATGACCAAACCCTCCATAGCTTCATTGAACAAGTTTTTGTCTTTCATCTGCTCTTCTTCATCAATTGCTCTGGTTAACTGTTACTCTATATCAAACACTCCTCCAAACTTGAAAGAGCTCATCAGAGGAGGAAAAAACATATGCTCCCATGGAATGTCCTCTCCTTTCAGTCTAGCTCTTCTTATTTCACCTCTTTTTTTCGTTTCTTTCTTTCTTTGCTGAAAATCATGCTTAAATCCTAGCCCGAAGCGGTCGCTCTTCATCATGACAAATTTGGGATATAAAGTCCCTTGCAGGCATCTACCAAGACCCCTTCTTATCTTGGCTCCTTTTCCTATAGTCTCTCGCACAATCATCTTAGTATAATCAGATAAACGTGGGCGAGGAATCTTGTTTCCTTCAGCAACAAAAGTAGCATTGACAAATTCTAAGGCTCTGAAGGATTAATCTAGAGCATTCTCATTCGTCTCAATATATGGGTGTCAGTCATCACAGAAGCAATAATTTCTTTCTCTGCCCCAACATTAATCAACTGACCATCTGACACTAATTTCAATTTTTGGTGTAAGGACGAAGGGACTGCCCCTGCAGAATGAATCCATGGCCTCCCAAGCAAGCAATTATATGAAGAGTTGATGTCCATCACCATAAAATCAATATTGTAGATAGTTGGTCCAATCAACAGTGGTACCTCTATCTTTCCTAGCACATCCCACTGAGTTCCATCAAAGGCTCTGACAATGTTTTGGTAGGCCCTCATATGTGAGTTATCCACCGGTAACCTTCGTAATGTGGCCATAGGCATAACATTAAGTCCATACCCATTGTCAATCAAAACACCTGGTAAGACATGACCATGACAGTGAGTTGTGATATTGAGGGATTTTACCGATCCCATTCCACCATCAGGAATTTCATCATCAGTGAAAGTTATATAGTTGTCAGCAGCTATGTGCCCTATAATTCGATCCAACTTGTTCACTGGTATATCCTCAGGCACAAATGTTTGATTGAGCACTCTCAGTAAAGCATTCCGATATACCTATGAATTTATTAACAAATCCAGAATCGAAATCCGTGCTTGTTGCTTGTGTAGCTGCTCAACTACACTATACTCACTATGTTTTAGAAACTTCAAGAATTGTTGAGCTTGTGTTTCTATTACCGGCTCATTTATCATTGGTGGGGGTTCGTCGTTGAATATCTTCTGCGTTACCACTACAACTTTTCCTTTTGCTTTCATTTTGTCTACTTCTTTCGATATCTCGGGAGAATAGCACCTCCCACTTCTTGTTAAGTGACCAACTTCATTCACTATTTCAGTCATCAAGTTGCCTCCTGGTGCTTCACCTTCGACTACCTTTATTTTCTCTAGCGAACAAGATTCCCTTATCAATGAAACATTGGCAGCGTAGTTCCAAGGCACCTTGCGGGTGTCTTTAAATGGGAATGGTGAAGGAGGTGTGATTACAACTTTTGGTGTTGACGACCCAGAATTCATTGCTGATGGTTTCACAGTAATGACCACTGGCTTACTTGTTCTGTGAACGGGCTCGGAATTTTCTGTTGTGAAGACATCTTCTTCTCTTTTTTCCTTATCTTCCTCAAAGAACTCTACCTCCTTATTATCCATCAATCTTTGTAAAAACCCCCTGAATTCAGGGCAAAGCTGAATTTCATGTCCTTCTTCTTAGTGATATTCGCAATAGTGTCCACACTCATTGGTCTTTGGCTTAGGATCTTGTCGAATCATGCCAGCCTGACAGAGTTGTTGGAATACCCAACTGAAGGGAGATTTAATTTTATGAACGTCTTTCTTTGCCTTCCTCCTATTCCCCTCCTGGATTGCATTTACCCCTTTATCTCCATGATTCGGTAGTGGGTGTGTTGATACATCTGGTGATTCAAACTGTAATCCTCCTGTGTTAATCAGATTTTGCACTATCTTTTTGAAGGCAAAAACAATTCTCAATAGAATGGCCAGCAATTCCATCGTGGAAATCACAATGTGCATTTGCGTCATACCAATGAGGGTACGGTGGTTAAAGAGGAGTCAAACGGTAAGGGCGTACCACATCTGCTTTTAATAATGAGGCGTATATCTCTGAATAGGGTACGGGTAGTGGTGTGAAGGATACTTTTTCTTTCTCCTTATGAGGTCCCCTGAAATCATTTCTGGCGGTGTTCATGTCATTCCTCTCTGCCCTTGATTGGGTTATTGTGACACTATTTGCAGTATTCTTGTGGTAGACATTTGCAACTTCATTCTCCTTTTTTTGGTATACAGGTTTTTTGGAGTTAGACCCTTCAGCTACTTCAATCTTGCCACTTTTTATAGCATTTTCGAAGAGCTCACCAGAGATGATCAAATCAGCAAAATTTTTGGTGGCATTTCCAAGCAAATGCCCAAGTATGGAGCTTTCAAAGTGTTGACAAAAATTACAGTAGCTTCTTTTTCGAGTAAAGGAGGTTGGACCTGTGCAGCAACATCACACCACCTTTGGGCATATTGTCGGAAAGTCTTATTGCTTCTTTTTTCCATATTCTGAAGAGTCCACCGATAAGGAACCATATCTGTAACATGTCGGTACTGTTCTAGGAATGCTTTTTCCAAGTCTTTCCATGATTTGATGTGAGCCCTAGTTAATTGGTTATACCACTTGGCCGCAGAACCTGTTAAACTGTCTTGAAAACAGTGAATCAACAGCTTTTCATCATTCACATGACCAACCATCCTCCGGCAAAACATGGTAATATGAGATGAAGGGAAAGTGGTTCCGTTATATTTTTCGAATTCAGGAACCTTGAATTTCATAGGGATGATCAAGTCTGGGACCAAGCTCAGCTCTCTGGCGTCAGACCCATAAAACGGTTCAATCATTTCTACTGATTTTACAATTTCTTCCAATTTCTTCAACTGTTGAGTTATTTGTTCATTGGCTTTTTCCTTTTCAGCTAACTCATTTAGATCTGGAGTTAAGTGTTCAATAACAGGCTGATAATTATTTGGGAATGCAGATCCCATGTGGTGCTGTTGATTCTCATTGCTGACATATACATGAGGTCGTGCTTCTTGAGGTACCGAAGGGTGAGCAGAGATGTGTATAGGTGTAAAACCAGGAAGAGGACCAGATTCTGGTGTAAACGCTGGTGGGTACTGGGGATCAGAAGTAAACCCCGCAGGATGTGATGCCCCTGGCTCAAACCCTGGAGGATATGATAAATTTATCTCGGATGACGTTATTTTGCCATATGTGATCCTTTTACCTATAGCATGTTTCTTAAACATCTCTTCCATCCTTTATAGTAGACCGGTTTGCGAATTTGTTATCTCTGCTTCCATCTTATTTAATCTCTCTCTCATTTCTTCTTGAGCTTGTTTTTGTTCTTGCTCAAGTTGAATCATTCTAGCTTTCATTTTCTTAGTTGTATTCCGAGTACCGTACGGGTGTGAGTTGAATGCCAGAATAACTACAATGATTGAAAATTATATTTTACATTATTTTTTGTGTTTTAATGAATGAATGCATGTCTTAATGCAAAATATTTAAAATAAATGCAATGCAGAATGAATGTATGCAAAAGGTATTGATCTCAAAAAGTTAATTATCATAGAACAACTTCCATTGTAACACAAAGTTTTTATTACACAATAGTTCACTTCTACAGATACGGCCTAGCCCTCCGATTAAGTTCGACAACTTCTTTAATCAACCAAGACATCTTTTTCCCAAACTCAGAAACCAGATTGATGTGATGCTCAATGACCTTTGCTTTGACAGCTAATTCCCCAATGTATCTGGCAACTTCACTCATCTGTATTATAGCCTCGACTACCATGTTGCTTCTATCTGCACTCTGTTCTTCATAGAAATCATTCGATGTTTGCCACCGTTCAATAGTTCCTTGGATATTTCCTTATAATTCAGTGATTCGTACTTGACAACTCTACAGTGCACTTTCCAGGCTTCGAATTCGACTTCATAGTAAGGCATTCTCTTCATAACTTTCCGGAAGGTTACTCGGTCCCAGGAGAACCCTTCCTCGGAACAAGGATTCTTCGAGTTGCAGGATATAATCACTGAATTCTGTGATTTTAGCCCTACATTGTACCAAATCTTCTTCAAGTCTCATTTTTGTTTCCTGAATCCTTCGATTAAGACTCTGTATTTGTATATTTTTGTCTCCACACCTTTTCATCCAGTTGTTGATTGTCTCTTGTCTTGCTTCGAGCCTAGTATTGAAGTGTTTCTTTTCTAGTTCCCACATCTTTCTTTTAATATCGAATTCTTCGATTTTTTGTCCTCTAATATCAAGTTCGACAAGCATATTATTTATTTCAGTTTCAAATCCCCTGAACGTGATGGTCTTCTCAGCTTCTAGCTCTTTGACTCGATCTTTCTCCCTTTTTAGTTCTTCCATAGATTTGCGACTCTCAGCCTTATATCTTATGATCTGATCCCTCTTATCAAGCTCAAGCTCTTTTATTTTTTCTTTCCCTTTCTCCAAGCTCTTGAGTAGACGATTGTTTTTTTCCTTCAAATCTTTATTTCGATGTTTCTCTGCGTTTAACTTTTTGGTTAACTGGGCTGATGCTCTGCTTGACCCAACTGTTATCCTAGATTTTTGCAGCTTGTAGTAACCCTTCTTCAGATTTTTCAACTCCGAATCTACTTTTTCTTTTCTCTTTCTTAGCATTGTAAATTGTGTGGCATGAAAGTCAACATCAATACTCAACATGAATTTGTCTTGTCGAAGCTCTTCCAGCTCTTTCGACCAACCTTCTTTCTCAGCTTCGAATTCTGCTCTTAAGATCTCTATCTCCGATGGGACTATCTGAATTCGTTCCTCCATAGTTATATCCTTACTTTGGTCAGGTAGAGGAATATTTTCATTCTTTCTTATAGACCTCCATTCCTCATAATTTGGCGTCAACATTACCTTGGCTGCATCGGCTCTAGTACAGAAAGTTTTCTTCCATCCTCTAACTGCATCCGAGATGTTTTTCTTGTAATTGTTTTCGTAGAATACAAACTCAGATGAGTGCAGTCCAGCAGTGACTGGGATAAATTGATGGCCACCATATTGCCTCATAACCAAATGTGGTGCGTACCCAATTGCTCCCCATAAACCGAGCAACATCACACAATTATAGTCACCGCACTTATAGAGGAACTCACTTTGTATTTGCCAAGGGGCGCGCCAAACGATATCCTTGTCTTGCATATTCTTAAGGGCATCTATCCACATGTCTTTAGTGACTCATTTTGGCCAATCTTTCTCTAGAAATTCTCTCAAAGTCGAGTAACTGGTACTAAACCGATGATATGAAATTTTTTCAATTTTCCAGAAGTGGCTACGGATCCAGACATATAGTAATTGCGCGCATCCTGAAAATCGACCACCTCCAAGCCTTCGACAAGCATTCAAGGATCGAAAAGTCTCTCCTAAAATCACAGGAACAGGGTTGACCCTTTTTTGTAATTGCTCGAATAAATCCATAACTGCAGCCTCAATAAATCCCAAGGCCTTCGGGAAAATGACTAAGCCATAAATACCCAGTGCAAAGAGGTCAAATCGCACATTCTCGTCAGGATGACTTTGAACGATTCCTTTAATAGCAATCCAAGAAATGCCTTCACTTTCACCTTTTTGTTTGGTACGAGCAACCACCCATTCCTCACGTACTCCTGCGATTTTGGCTAATTTGATTCTAAAGGGTTGAGTTTTGATGGACATGGAATAAATCCGATTCTCTTGAGCATCCTCTATGCGCAACAAGGCAATATATTCTTCGATGGTAGGAACCATGTCTTCTTTATTGAAAGTGAAACAGTTGTACCCTGGATTCCAAAATTGAATCAAGGCTCGTATCAACTCATCATCTATATCAACATATAGTAGATAGAAAATATCCCCATAACACTGGTAAAACTGTCGCTTCTTACTCGACTCCCATTTTCCCAAATGTCTCGTAAGTCCTGGATGTCATTTCTTTTAAGAGAAACGGAAGCATAACCCGCTAAATCTGACACGTGATCAGCTGGCAAACTGTCCCCTTCCAATCTTTGCAATGCTTCAGCCCACTGTCATACCTCAGAGTTTTGAACTACTTGATTTAAATACTTTTCGTCCATTATTAAAAGCTTTCCAATTTGACGATTAACTGAAGATCAACACCCTTAATCTTGAATGATGCAATGCAGATAACAAAAAACACAAAAAAATGAAAATGAATTAGTAAAGTAAGAAAATTGATACAAAATAAAAATGTCATTTAAAGATGAATATAACACCTACCCCGTCATGATATCTACCCAAACATGTTATATACCCACAACGATTTTTCAAGAAATTAATCCTAACCACATGGTATCTAGTTCGCATGCTGTTATTAAACAATATTTAAAGCGAAAAGAAAAGGTTCAGAAATGCTCCTCCTTTGTGTACACCTATTTTGGGTACCTACTGACAGACATAGGTTCGATATATCTATACCTAAGGTGATCGTTCTACGGTTCACTATACGTGTGGTTCCATTTCTAACAGAAAAAGGTACTCGAATTGTCCTTGATGTTAGTGCCCCCTTGGGCTGCCAAACCCTCAATCCTCACCCATTATAGGATTAAACGGATCGAGTTCAATTCGAGAGGATACATTCCCTTATGTCTATGCGGAGAATAAATTCTCACGAAAACATAAGTTATATGAATCCCGAAGGTTACTTTCTAGGCCTGCACTGAGAATAAATTCTCACGAATGTGTCGCTTTCGCCCCCACTTAGAAAGGTTCGGAGCTCGGGTATAGAGCTTATGTTATGAAAATGCTTGTGAAGTGTGTGAGAAGGAACATTCAATCATTTGACTCAAAAGGCAAATGACACCACTCGATAAAAATTTGGACAAATCTCGAAAACAAAGATAAAAATGTTAGTAAGACAATAATAAAATGAAGCAATTAAAAATTTCAATAAAAGGATCATAAGTTAACTAAAGACTCGAACACATAATTTCTACCAAACGACAATGTGTAAGCGACTTACAGACTGACTCTCTAAAAAATCTGGTCCCCAGCGGACTCGCCAAGTTGTCGTAACCGTTTTTCGGTGGGACAGTCGTTTAATTGTTTAAAATGCAGTTACAACTTTAAATTTTGGAAAATGAGTGATTTTAAATTAAATTGGATAAAATTGAAAAGAGTCTCCATCGGCCTTTGGGTTAGGTAGGTCGAATACCTAAAAACATCTTTTAAAAATAATTTTAAGAGAAATCATTTTTAAGACAAAAGTTGATCTGCGTTTACCAAAGATTTGATTAAAACGATTTCGGGAGTCGGTTACGCGTGGGGAAGGATTAGCACCCCCACAGCGCCCAAAATTGGTATTGTTTCACTTACACGCTGTCGTAATGGTGGAAATCCTGAATCAAATATCAAGTTAAAATATGATCCATTTATTGAAATTTAATTATTTTACTTCAAATTAATTATTTAAAAAGAGGAAATTAAAAAGACTGAAATAAAAACAAATGAATATTACAAACCTAAATACAAATAGTAAAAATATGTATTTAAATTTATAAAAACCAAAATAGAGAAAAACAAAAGCTTTAAGGACATAATAAGTGACAAACATAAAATAGTAGCTAATACGTAAACATTATATAACATGAGTACTAAAGCAGCAATAAATCCTAAAAAATATGTTGGACCAAAAGTATAACAAATGTAAAATGTCATGCTTAAAATAGAAATATAGAAAAAATATATAACAACATGAATAAGATTACAATAACAACCTAAGTTGCTTAATCACGATTAAGTTAAAATACGATGACCCATGTATAAATATAAACATAAACATATTTAATAAGAAATTCAGGACTAAAATGGAATATAAATAAATAAAGATCTCAAAATAAAATGAACTGAAAATTCATTAGTTACCCGAATACAAGTGTTACAATAGTTTGAGGGACTATGAGTTAATTTAAAATTTAATGTTATAAATGTAATTAAGTGAAATACTTAATTTACAAAATATTACGACAAATTTATGGAAGTAAGGACGCATATTTTGGACTAAGATTGATAGTGGGATTAAAGTCTAATTAAGGACATTAGTAGTCAAATCCACTTTGGTTGGTCTGCCACTTGATTTATAACTGATTGTTTTAGAGTAAATATTATAAATTAGTGGCATATGCACTGAACCTAAACCCCACCATGTGACACTATTTCATGCATTAATTATAACCCATTTAAGGGTTATTTTGAAACCCTATTTCCTATTTTCTAAAATCCCCAGTCGGTTGGATTAAATCAAAGGAGAGAATACTCTCCTTTCTCGCCCCCTTTCTTCGTTACTCTCTTCTTCTTCATTTGTTCACAGCGCCGTCGAGAACCTAACAAAGGGAAACAACCATCTCCGACCACCAATTCAGTGAAAACTCTTCACTCAACTACAATCACTCTTCACTCCGACCAACAAAACCCAAAACTCCTGAAGACTCAAACAACAACTCTCTATCTCTTCTACTTCTCATTCGACCATCAACCCCCCAAAGAACAACTACAAACAAGACCGGCTGCTTGGAACAGTGAAGGCTACAAACTACCCTAAACCTAAAACCGACCCTCCTCTTTCTCTAACTTCTTTACTCCACTGAACCTCCTCTAAGAGCCTGTAACTATCGTGACTCAACACTACATACCCATTGACAACTTCGACAAGGAAACTGGATCGAAAGGTAAACAATCTAACTCATCTTCTTTTTATATTATTTTACTACTTGTAGTTTAATTTCAGACTTAGTTTAACAATACTAACTTCAGTCCTTAAATTATAGCGATCAAATCCTGAATGTATAAGATGGAACCATCTTACCTTTCGGTTTTTCAGGTTTCGGCAACTTGAACCGCCAACTATTTCTTTCAACACTATTAAAATCTTTCTACTCTCTTTAACTCCAAATCAAACCTTAAAACAAACATACAAGGGTTCACTCCAGCCATGAGACCCTTTCTGGAAGGTAAATGATATTTCCCTATTCTTTACATAATATATTTTTTAAGAATGAAAATGGATATGATTGTTGATTTTAAGAAAAATAAAGAAAACTACTTTTTGAAGAAAATATCTAATCTTAGCACTGTGCTATGAATAAGCAAATCAAAATACTTCATATTGCTTTATTTTCAAATACATATATGAAAAACTTTTACATGGATTTATTGAACATTCGGGAAGAACATTTAGACTCTGTTTTTTTTTATCTAAAGATGTGAACCAACTTACACTGCTTTTTTTATGTTTCAAATAATATGAGCACACACATAAAAAGAAACTGGAAAATAAAACAAAAAAATAATACCTCGAATGTCCTGGTATTTTTATTGCTTTCTTCGCTTTTGAATACAATGTTGATATTCCTGTTACAATGCTTTTATTGTTTTTCTTTCTGAATATTGAAGAAAACCTCTGTTGTAGATGTTTTTTTTTCTGTCCTTCCCGAATGGTTCTCCTTTTTTTTCTTTCTGATGAGTGTTTTTTTCTCCCCCATTTTCTCCTCTAATCCTCTGCCTATTTTATGGTTGATATCTCCACCTAATCTTAATGGATGCATCTGCATTTTCTTCGTTTTTGGTAGGATATTGACAGGTTAGGTATGATTTAGGTGATATGCTTTTGACTTTGCTGATATTGTTTGTTTGTTTTTGCTGTTCAGTGGCCGACATGGTGATGATGATGTTTCAACTTGCTCAGAGGTGACTAGCCTTAGTGACTCGTCGGTGGAGAGGCTTGGTACTGTTGTTGATCTGGGTCTATTGGGTTACTTATAATTGGGCAACATTTGGCATGCACAAAAATATAAACACACTTAATAATACTAATAATAATAATAATAATAATAATAATTTAATAATATTTTTTAACCCTGACAAAAAAATGGGTGTCTACACATATAAGGAACTTCGTCTAGTTTAACTTGTACAATTTATAGCGAATTTTCAAAGTTGATTGACAGAAATTGTTTCGTGTCGAATCTTCTGCCCTGTTTTTTGACTTATTAACGATTAAAAATTCATATCTTTTTTATACCCATCGAAATCAGTTTTCGTTTGCTCTAAACGAAACTATATTGATATAAAAATCCAATAACATAAGATTAATTCTTCAATTATTTTTGTAGAATTTCTGGTGATTTTCTAAACTTTCTGTTCAGAACATAGTTTCTAGGCAGATTTTACCATCTTGAATCCTTAACTTATTCACTAAATCTATAAACTTACCAATTGAACATATAGGCTTGAAGTATACTTCTCATGCACTAGTAGTCACTTTTTAACATAACTCTGACACTTGCTCATCGCAAGCCAGTGTTTGTTTCGATAACATAAATACAAGTTAAATGCACTCACTTTTGCCTCACTATCGAACCTTCTCCACGATAATATTCTCAATCCCATACTTTTTCTTTCCCTTCAAGCTACTTGAATCACTAGATTTACCTTGATCTGACGACATTATATAATAACATAAAATATTCAAACTATATTTTAGCATCGAACTAACATAATCTAAACTTAAATATAAAATTCGATAGAAATAATTCCGATACTTAAATCGATATAAAACTAAATCGTACTTCCATCATAATTTTCAAACTTCTCAAAATGCTTATTCGATCCTATGAATGTTTATTTTCACTATCAACCCTTAACTTTTCTATTAACTTCATAATGATCCTTCACTATTATGATCATGTCACATTATTTACACAAAATTTCTAGCACCTCAATAAAATTTTCAAATCACTACTTTAACATTTGTAAACTTGAAATTTCATCCTAAACTTTCTTAGACTTTTCAAATTCAACCATACGACTTGATAAACTTGCAATTAAATCTCAACTTAATAATTAAACCCAAAATCAACCTACTAAATAAAATTTCCAGCTTTACAATAATTTACCCAAATGATACTTCCGCATTTAATAAACTTGAAATCAAGTCCCTATAATATTGAGACTTTTCGAATTCCATCCTCAACTTTACCAAACTTGCAATTTGGTTACAATCAACTTTCTAACTTAAATTTCCAGCATTTCAACCATAAAAAATTCAGCATTGAATCCTTCAAATATTATATTATTGCAATAATATCCCTAAATTCTCAAAACTTGTATATTAGCCCTTTTTACTAGCTCAAGCATCCAAATGGATCCAAATTGATCTTTAAAATACATAAAACACTTCTAATATCATTTCTAGACCATAGGGAATTTTTTTCAATATTTTTACCCAATTTTCTCTAATGTTCGAATATCACCTTAATATTAAGGCTAACTTTTCATTCAATTTCAAGCAAGAATTCAACAATTCCTTAGATTAAATTCATGCTATTCTAACCATAACAACATTCAAATTAAACCAAAATCCAATCATTCACCAAAACCATAATTAGGTCAAATTCTTTAAATCACTCCACACTTAATTTTAAACATCAAACATGCTTGAAAATTAATTTCCATTCTCAAAAACATAATTATCTTTCATCAATTCTTTAAACTCCAAAACCCTACATAAACCTTAACTTTCAATCTCAAGATATAAGCATCCTCACCATGAAATATTGGTAACAAATGATAGAGAATTCCATGTAGATCAATTCTTTATCTAATAGTTTAATCCAAAAATCAAGTACATGACTTCAAAAATCAAAAATAAAATCTTACCTTAATAAGCTTGGTATTTTCGACCATGAGGAGGAAGATAGCTGAAAAATATGCTTCATCTCTTGATATTTCTAGTATTTATTAATTAATACACTTGTCATTTAAATAATTAAATTGAATTTAAAATTCAATTTTTAAGAAATTCCATTTTTACCATTAGTGAACCTTTATAATTATTAAATTTCATTGCATTATCTTCCATTAAAATATTCCTTAGTCAAAGATGAATCAACTTAGCTTTGACTTTCTATTTTGGCCATGCAAATTTAAAAAAATTGTATTTTAGTCACTAAAATTCTACTGTTCAATCAAATATGAAAAATTACGCTGATCTAAGCTAAATTTCTCTGATCTAAAATATGGAAATAATATTTCCAACCATTTTCTAACATCTTCAAATTTTGGTAAAATTCTAATTCGATCCGACTCTCCTATTTCAATATGAAACTTTATCGCTTTATAGCTTTTAACAAAAATCCCGAATTAAAAATATGTTTTACATAAAAACCCACATTCAAGAGTAAACTATCCATTTATGAAATAAAAATTCTTTTTGGGAAAACTATAACTTAGGTCTCTAAACTTTTCCCAAATTATACTTTGGACACTAAACTTTTGAAATTTACATTTTAATCACTAGTCAAAATTTGAGGTATTACATATGTCACGTGTCAACAAATTGTTGTGACATATTTCACTAGTAACACATATCAATTAGAGGCATTTTTTAAAATTAATTTTAAAATTTAAATTTAAATTAAATTTAAAATTTTAATTAATTAATATTTCCATTAATTTGGTAGTGACACGTGTAAAGAGAAAACTAAACATGTTAATTCAACCATAGGAAGGATCGAATCCAAGATCAAAAGGAACTCTAGCAGTGCCTCGCAACTAGGGTAAAGCCCATATTAGTTAAAGTAATTTATATATTATGTTTTAAATTATGATTAAAAAATAAACATAAAAGGGTATTAAATAGGATTCGAACTAAAGACTTCAACACAAAATGACTGTACCTTAATCACCAAGGCAAATTACATATATAAAAGAAGTTAATAATATTTTTTTAATGTGATAATGAGGCCGTAACCAATACATCAACCCTTATAAGCATGGTTATCAGAACCGAACCGGTTAGCGAACCGGTCATGCTACCGGTTCACTGGTTCAATCGATTCGACCGGTCGGAAGAACCGGACGACGTCATAATTATTTAAAAAATTAAATAAAAATACCAAAAATATTTAATAAAAAATAATTTTTTATATCACAAGTCATATTCAAAGCAAGTCATAACATATATAAGTTAAAAACCATAAAATCAAGTGAAACAAAATGATTTAAATTAACTACAACATAATATTTAAGGTAAAACATATTAAATAATAAATATAATTATATAACTATAATTAAAAAATAAATTTGGGATTAAAAAAACCATAACAAAATGATATTGTTTGGTTTAATTTTTTTTTAAAACAATCTCACATGGCTAAGAAACATAGAATAGCATCCCAAAAGTCTAAAGAGAAAATATGAGAACAAAACAATCTCATATTGCTAAGAAACATAGAAGCGCATCACAACTAACTTCTATAAATAATATAAGTAATTTGACATTCAAAATCATGGAGCCTTTTGGTGAGCATTGAGTGAACTATTCTTTCACTTCAATCAAGCTCGAATTTTAGGCTTCAATCGAGCTTCTAATTTTTTTTGAGTTCAAGCCTTTTTGAGTTTAAGTTTCAATATTATATTTCGAGTTTGAGTTGAACTTAATAATTTTTAGCTTGTGAGTTTGAGTTGAGTTGAGCTTACTTTTAAAGTTTTCAAGTTCGAGTCGAGCTCAGCAATACTCGAGTTCGACTTGGCTCGTTTAACAAACGACGTTGTTTGGTTTAAAATTTTAAAAAAAAACAAAAATCCCGATTTTTCACGGTTTTTTCCGGTTTTCAGCCGGTCCGGTTCGAACGGTTCAACGGTTCTGGCTGGTTCACTAATATCGTTTCAACCGGTTTATATTGAACCGGACTAAGCAACGATTTCCGGTTGAACCGGCTGGTCCGGTCCAGTTTTCAAAACAAAGCTTATAAGTAGGGGGCAGTTATATCTCTAAACAAAATAAGAATCAAAGGATCAGGTGGTGATTCGAAAACAATATAGAGAACATCTTGTTCAACAGTGAGTTTTGCCATAAGATCCGCAACTGAATGTCTCTCGGATAAGTTGAAAATCAACCCTCCATGTCTTGTTGCAAAGAATAACAATATATCTTACCAGGTTCTGAGAACTCGATAAAGAAAGTGGTGAGATCAATTTATAAACATCCTCATTAGCCATCTGAATAATAACTCTTTCAAACTCATTAGTCCAAGCCAACTTCAAGCCTTCGAAAACCCCCAAAAATTCTTCTTGAAGGACTGATGAGTAACCTAGTTAGGGATAGGGGTATGAAAAATGATCCGATCCAAAAAATCGGATATCCGATCCTTTTTTATTTTCGGGTAATTCAGATCGGATATTTAATTTTTTTTCAAATAATCAAATCGGATACGGATCGGATAAAATCCACTTTCAAATTATCCAAAAATCCAAAAAAACATTGGGTCTTTAAATTTTAGATACATTTAGCCCAATAAATGAGTAACTCACAAACCTATTAAAGCTTTAACTCAATAAAAACTAGAGTATTTAATTATTTATTGTGTTTAGTAATTATATATATATATATATATATATAGTAGAAGTATTGAATATATAACATTAAATCACAAAATTTAAAATTTTAAAATTAATTTTTTGTCAAATTAAATATTATATTCGGATTCAGATATCCAGATATCCGAATTTCGGATATACAATTTTTTCAAATCGGATACATATCACTATTTTAGGTATATGAATTTTTAGATCAAATTGGATCAAATATCCTATTTTGCATACCCCTAGTTAGGGATGTGCATGGGGTCCGAACCCGACCGGTTTGGGTCAGGTTTTATTTAAATTCAGGTTCGAGTCGTGTCGGTCGGATTTTTTAAATGTTGTGTTTAGGTCGGGTCAGATTCGAATTTAGGGTGAATAATATCCGACCTGATTTGATCCAGAAATTTTCTTTTATCTTATATATTTAGGAATAATTATAATAATACAATCTATAATTTTTTCAATTAAATCTCTATTTTTATTTAATAAAAAATAATATTTTTATTGAATAAAAATAATATTTTTAATAAAAATATTTTTTGTGGTAGGGTGTTCGGGTTCAAATTCTATCTTAAAAAGTCGGATTAGATTCGAGTTGGACGAAAAATTTAAAATTTTCGTGACGCGTACCGACCCGTGCCAAGAAACCACCTAGTTGTTTATTGAAAGTTGAAAAAAAATTGACCTCGTAACCGCAGAGTATACACCCAACCGAACCTAACTTGTCAAGAGAGAAACGGCTTCATTCTTATTGATGTAAATATCCCCACTGAATGGAGGAGACCATTGAACAGATTCCTTAGATGGGGTCGAAACATTACCAGTAACTTCAATTGGAGTTTCATAAAGCTTAGCCCAAGTGTAGTTGTTGTGAATCAAGGACGACAAATCGATGTTAGCACCCTGAAAAAAAGCAGAATATTGAGTATTTTCCAAACTTGACAAACCTTCGGCGAGAAAAAGATGTTCCAAGGACATTCATAATTAGTAATATACCTAGAAGAGCTTAAATTAACCAGGATCCAATCTGCTAGAAGGAGCTCGAAAAAATCATCACATGGGAGAAGCTGAGTGAACGAACACCATAAGGCACGAACCAGTGTACAATCTCGGCGACTATGCAGAGTGATTTTGGTTGAAGCGTTGCAGGAAGTGAAGTTGGGTTCTGACTCAAGCATCTATTGTGATTCGAAAGAATTTTATCCTTCACAGTAAGCTATAAGAAGCCACGAACTCTTTCGGTGACAAGAAATCTCCGAATAATCTTCCAACGTTGGTCATTTTCGTTCCAAAGGGGAGATGAAAGGAAGTTATAAGCAGTCTTTGTGGAGAACTTTCTCTTAGAGCCATCCATCCAATAGTAAAAATGGCCCTAGAGTTCGGTTAGGAGTTGAATATTGTAGAAATAAGAGAGGGTTGGAGAAGAAAACACTTGGTGAAGAAGCAACCAATTCCAAGAACCATCACCGGAGACAAAATTTTGAATCAGAATGTTTTCAGCAGTATTGTTCCCAGGATTTGCATAACGAAAGAGATGTCCAAGTTCTGGTATTCAATTATCTTTCCAAAAATTAATCGACTCACCATCTCCTATTGAACAATCTAAGTTTGCATGAAGATAAGGCCAAATAGCAGCTAGAGCACGCCAAAAGGGAGAGCTGTTAGCATGAGCAATAAAAGTCGAGCAGATGGTCATCATTCTATACTTCTCTCGGAGTAAGCGAATCCAAAAAGCATCTGGAGTTTGAACGAGAGAATTACAATTTTTCATAAGACAGTGTTTGTACCTCTTATGTAATGAATACCCAGTCCACCACACTACAAGGGTTCGCTTAAAAAAGTCCAATTAGCCAAAGCTATATGGTTGGGTTCTGAACTTCCTCCCCAAATAAAATGACGCAAAAGTTTCTCTATTTTGTCACAAAGGCTGATTAGCAATTTGCAAGATTGAATAAGATGCTATGGGATGCTTAGTAGGACAGATTTGGTCAAGGTGTTTCGTCCAGTAAAAGGCAAAGTATGTATCGACCAACCATCAAATTTGCTCCGTGTCTTATCCAACAAAAAATTATAGAGATCCCTAAGGGCACTAGTGATAGAGAAGCGGCAGCGGATAGATGAAAGTTGCTCTTGTTGAAGAATCAAACCTAGAAAGTTCTAGACTCAATCAAAGAACATCAAAGAACGAGAGAGAAAGAGTAGGTGTGAGCGGCGGCAAAGGTGGGTGATGTATGAATTAAGGTTGTTGGAATTTATGACAAGAATAATGTTAAGAAAGTAGAAAGAAAGAATAAGACAGACAAAAGGCAATGAATGTAATAGGATAAGAAGAACTTAGCCAAATTAGGGTTTTCGGCAAAATTAATCTTGACACATAATGAGACAAGTAGATAGTCGTTAGAAAGGTAATTAAATAAGGAATATGTATATGCAAACGGAATTGAAAAAGGATAAACGAATCAATGGAAAAACTAAAATTGAAAATTCCCTGGTAGGTATGGGGTTAACGCAAACTTGATTTAATGGAGGTGGTCGGCGTGTAGTTGATGTAAATGATGATGGTGATGAAGATAAATTATGGATAAGTGTCCTACGAACTGTCCTAGCCGCAATTAACTAGACAAACTCGATAATCGACTCTAACCAACCCTCCTAATCATAATTGTTGAGTTAATCGATCGACGGAATAGGCCAAGAGGGGGTGAATTGGCAATAAAAATTTCGGTGGAAGCTTTTGCAGAAAATTGAAAATATTTGCACAACGATTTAGAGTGGTTCGACTTTCTCAACCAAAGTCTACGTCCACTACCTTAGCTATCCACACTAAGGATTTCCCACAAATTCACTAATTTGTCTTTCTTTTGAGGACAAAGAGTAACCTGAAAAATCCCTCAAGAATTATACCCCAAATTCTTGAGAACACTCTCTCCCAAAGAGAACAATACAAATTTTGCAAACTTACAAGAAAATCCTCACAAGGAAAGATGTTTGCACAATTCTAGAACAAAGAAAGAACACTCAAGAATAATGCAATTGAACATAATAAGTGTTCTTGAAAGCAAAAATGAATATTGAACGAAATAGGCTTGAAAATGCTCAAACTTGAGGTTTGATGCTTTCTTTTTGATTCTCTCTTGATTCTTGATAATTGTTGTTGATCAATGGCTCCTAAGCTTGTTTAAATACACCTTGGATCACTTCTGAACGTTGGGGATCATTAGTGGAGTCAATAGAGCCGTTATTATGTGAAAACAATTAATAAAACAGTTGGGAGCGTATGGTGCATCGATGCATAGACAATGTGCATCGGTACACTATGTGTAAAATTCAAATATTTCGACCGTTGGAAGACTTAGTGCATCGATACACTATGGGTTCATCGATGCATAAAATACATTCGATGTTTCAAATAAGCCTGGAGTGCATCGATGCATAAAATGCATTCGATGTTCAAATTATTTAGGAGTGCATCGATGCATGCCTTGTGCATCAGTACATAAAATGCATTTGAAATTCAATTTATTCAAGGGTGCATTGATGCATTATATAGTGCATCGGTACACTACTCTGAAAATTGATATTTGGCTCGGTTTTGGTTCAAAATACTTTGTGAAAATTGTTTCAAAAATATTTTAATTTTATACTTTAGTAAGGATTTGAAATTGATCTTTTAAAGACTTGAAGTAATATCTTGAAATTCAAGTAAATTGATTCGAATATACTTAGAAAATGATTTGTAAAATCTTAAAATTTATTTATACTTAATTTGTTATATCGAAACATCAAAAATGTTTTCAGCAATCTCCCCCTTTTTGATATAACAAAACATTTGAGTAATTTTAAGATTTTTCAAGAAAATCATTTTTGAGATCAATTTTGAAAATTTACTCCCCCTTACTATAACACATCTTCTCCCCCTTTTTGTTAAATCAAAAAGACTCCTAAAATGTTTTGAAACAAGGGTTTTGAAAACTCAGCCAATTGATATTTAGAAATTTAAAACCGTAAGCTTCTTGCTAAGATCACAATCAAGAGAAACGTTAGCCATAAGTTTCATAATCAATATTCATAAACAATGTGTAATGGTAAAATTGGTCATATTGCAACTAATATGTAAATGATGCAAAAATGAAATAAACATTTAGCTTATAAATTCAAGCAAACCAAATATATATATTAAGTTCAAACATCCATAATATTCAAACATTCAATCCAAAAACATCAAAAGTTTGAACAATTTAAGGCAAGAGAATCCAAAATATTAATCAAAAGTTTAATTTAGGCAAACTAAAGCAAGCTAGGTCTAGTCGTCCATAGGAGGATTGGGAGGAGGAGGATAATGTGCTCGCACTTCAAGTATGAGAGCATCCATACGTTCATGCATCTCCCATTGAAACTCAGTCAGTTGAGACTTGTAACACCCATAACCTGTATAATTATACCTCTACAGATTATAGATGTCACCTGAATTTCTAAAACCATTTTCCAATTCAAAAGTGATATAAAACTTATTTTCTTAAGATGGTAACTGATATTATAAAAATATCCTACCATATGAATTATGCTTCATTATAACAAATTTAATCCCATAAGCTCGTAAGCCTATTTTACCAATTTACTTACCATTTATCCCATAAGCTCGTAAGCTTATTTTACCCATATACTTGTCATTATTCCATAAGCCCGTAAGCTTATTTGCATTCTTACCATTTATTAAGAAATAAACCATATACCATAGACCATTTACCATAGACAATAGCCCAATATACACCCTGAGGACCCTGAGTACACGAGTCAAATACTTGCACCGTAGTGCTAACCCGAGTATGACACAAAAGGTCGTGTCCACCATCTGTACTAGGTACCCTTAAGTACAGTCCCGAATATGACACATAAGGTCGTGCCCACCATATACACTAGGTATCCTTTAGTGTATTCCCGAATATGCAGCCTGCTGCTGGACTCTTTGGCATGCCAACTATACCCTGTCCCTTAAAACCTGACTTGGGCATACAATTTATTTTATTTGATCCATCCATGGAAAAGTATATTACCATAATTTAATATTAGACAGTTAATACCCGAAATAATATTCATGGTAAAATATCACAATTTCCATAATCAATGCATTATAATTTCATACTGTGATATATCAATGTCATGTCAGTTTATAAAAATATGACATAATATCATGCTGATATAAACAAGGTCGACTTATCGCAAGTCTTCCTGATGATGTATAAACATCCACGTATAATTTCATGCATGTATTGCACTCACCTTGACACTTTATAAATCCAACATATGTGCCTCACTATGACCAAAATAAACTCCTTTTTTATTTGATTTGCTTCGATCACAAATCAATCACGATCTGTATAAATCACAAATTCATAATAATACATATTTTAGTATTATACTAACATAAACATATCCCAAAATAACTCCATAATATATTTGAAACTCATTATATATCAAAATACTCAATACTTAATAATTCCTTTTTAACATTGGAACCAACTTTTCCAATTTATATAAAATGGTCCTTCACCATTTTATCACTTACATTCTAAATACAAAAAATTCCAGCATTTAAATTATTACCATTCAAATGCTTTTATAAAGGTACAATTACATTTAAGTACCCCAACTATGCGAATGTTGTACTTAAATCACCAATCTTTTCAAACTTCCAAAAATAATCAAATTTCACATTCTAACACTCATTTTAATTCCCAAACAACAATTTCCAGCATAGTACATCAATTATACAACACTTACACAACAACCCATCAATTTTCTAGAATTTACGAATTAATCCCCAACTTTTTAAAAATTACAAAATTGTCCCCAAATTTTTCTAAGACTTGTAGAATACTTACTTCATCATTTCCAACCCTTATATAATTTTTCCATAATTTTTCTCACTTAAACAATCCATGGCCGAAACTTAAAGAACAAGTTCTAGCAAGATTAAACATGTTCTAATCATCATACATGCTTGAATATGAATCTACTACCTCACAAACATCAACATTCATCATCAATTTCATGATCCCTTTTATGAACACAAATTGTAAAATTTGGGATCTTTGAACACCAACAAGATTATCATGCAATATTGGTACCAAATGATAACATTTTTCGCATATAACAATTTCTCTTTTACGACATACTCGAAATCCATATGAAATTGCTTAAAAAATGAATTGAAGCTTTCTCTCACCATTGAAGAACACCCACGACAACTTGGAGAAGAAGATGAGCAAGTGAAATGAAATGTTGGGTGCATTTCATATTAATTTACAATACATTCCACTTAAATGAATAAAATATTCATTTAATTGGGATAAGACCAAATAACCCTTAATGAATCTTCCTATTCACCATAAAACCATGACAACTCATCCTTATCATCTTTCAAAGTCAAAGATGAATTAATTTGACTTTGATTTCTGAAATTTCTCATGAAATTTCAAAACTTGTGTTTTAGTCACTAAATTCCACTGTTTCGGTTAAATCTAAAAAATTGCACATTTCCAAACCAAATTTCTCTAATCTAAAATATTAAAATAATATTTCCAACCATTTTATAATATCCTTCAAATTTTTTTAAAATTCCAATTCGATATGAAATTACCGATTCCTTACCGGCTTTACTCCTTTCTAATTTTTCTTTACTAAAATTCCAAATCTAAAATATGATTTCTATATAACCCCACTATCAAGAGTAAACTATCTATTTATGAAATAAAATTCTTTTTAGGAAATTTATCACTTAATTCCTCAAACTTTTCCCAAGTTTTATACTTTGACCATCAAACTTTAAAAAATTTAATTTTGGTCACTATCTAAATTTTTGGGGTATTACAATTCTCTACTCCTTAAGAAAATTCTTCCTCGAATTTTAAAACTTTCTATAAAACCCTAACTCCCCTTTTATAAGGATTGCACTTTTACTTAATAAAATTGTAACCCTAATTTAGGGTTATACTGACTGGTAAGATGTGCCCTCGTCTTATGCGAAAACCTCTTCTGGTCTTATCAACTTCTTGAATTCTGATTTTTACTCCTTAATTTAATAGTTTTGTGAAGATCATGCAAATCATTAGATTTTGAACCTGTATAATCCAAAACTTCAACCTGATATGAAGATATCTACACATTTTCATACCATCATCTCTTTCCCAAGTAATGTCCTCGAAATTATGATTTTGCTAAATCACTTTAACTAGAGGAATTGTCTTGTTACGCAGTTCTTTGATTTCTTGAGCTAAGATTCGAATTGGTTCTTCTTCATAACTCAAATCTATTCAGATCCCAATTTCCACTGATGAAATGACATATGAAAGATCTGATCGATACTTTCTAAGCATCGACACATGAAAAATATTGTGTACTTTGTCCAACTCTGTATCTCAATTAACTCCAGAGTTAATGTTAACTGATAAGCCATCAGTCTAACTCTTTTTAATATCTCATAAGGTCTAATGAATCTTAGACTTAGTTTCCCTTTGCCCTAAAACACAAAATCTTTTTCCAAGGTGACACTTTAAGAAAAACATTATCGCCTTCATAAAATTTAATATCTTTTCAATTCAAGTCTGCATAAGACTTTTGTTGATCAAATGCCATTTTGAGATTATCTTGAATTATATGTACTTTATCTTCAACTTATTTCAATAAATCTGGGCCAACAAGATTTCAATCCTTTAACTCGAACCCATTCAATGGTGTTCAGTATTTTCTCCCATATAAAACTTCATATGGAGCCATCTTGTTACTCAATTGATAACTGTTATTGTAGGAAAATATACTAAAAGCAAATACTTTTCTTTTCCCATGATTCCTTAGAATCCATCATACATGCACTCCACATATCTTCTAATATATGAATAGTACTTTTTGACTTACCATCCGTCTATGGATGAAAGATCGTACAGAAATTCAATCAAGTACCCAAAACTTTATGCAAATATTTCCAAAATCTTAAAGTGAACTTCGGATCCCTGTCAAATATAGTCGATACTGATACTCCTTGTAATCAAACTATCTCCTTGATATACAACTCTGTATATTTATCCAATGCATAGTTCATTCACATCAGAATGAAATGTGTCGATTTAATTAAGTGGTCACTGTCATCAAAAATGGAATCCTTTTTATTTGATATCAAAGGTAACCCTGTAATAAAATCCATAGTGACTCTTTATTATTTCCACTCTGGAATAGAAATCAATTGCAACAATTACGAAAGAACTTTATGCTCAACCTTTAATTGTTGACATGTCAAACATGTAGCAACAAACTTAGTAATGTTTTTTTTTTCTTACTTGGCCACCAAAATGACTCTTTACATCCTGATACAAACTTAGTAATCTTTCTTCAACTCCTCATCATGAGGAATACAAATTCTTCCTCGATAAAATAGACACCCATCAGAGTTGACTTCAAAGTCTTTAGTCTCATTTTTTTCCACAAGTGTAATATTTTTTTTCATCTCTCATTTTTTTCTTTTTCTTTTCTATTTTTTTCTTATATGTTTTTAGCTCTTATGCCATATGCCGAGACAACATGACTAAGAAAATCAACTTCTGATAGCCAAAAAATTACACTTTGATAGTTTAGCATATAACTTTTTATCCTTAAGTATCTCGAGCACAATACGAACATGAACATCATGTTCTATCTTTGTATTCAAGTATACCAGAATGTCATCAATACAGACCACCTCAAACTAATCTAAATAAAATTGAAATACTCGATTCATCAAATCCATGAATATTGCCAGAGCATTTTTCAACCCAAACGACATTACTACGAACTCGTAGTGTCTATACCGTATTCTGAAAACTATCTTTGAAACATCTTTCTCTTTAATATTTAACTGGTGATATCCCATTCAAAGATTGATTTTAGAGAAAATTAATGCTCCCTTTAAGCTGATCTAACAAGTCATCAATCCTCAAAATAGGATATTTGTTCTTGATAGTTACTCTGTTTAACTATCGATAATCTCTGCATAATCGCATATATCCATTTTTTTATAAACAAAACCGGTTCACCCCAAGGTGAACTACTCGGTCTAATGCATCCTCAATCTATCAATTCTTGCAATTGGTTCTTTATTCTCTTAACTCAATCGAAATCATTCGATACAAACCCATAAATACAAGATGAATGCCTTGATAACCATTAATATTGAATTCCACCTCTCAATCTGGAGGTAACCCATAATAATAAATCTAAAAAGAAACATATGGAAATTCCCGAGTTATGGAAATATCATATGATCTTACTTCAGATACTTGAGTATCTATAACCTTAGCTAGAAAAGCTATGCATCCTTTTTATATCATCTTAATCGTAACCATTGTTGATATCACGTTAGTGATGATTTCTCTTTTTCATCAATCATTAAAATTCTTAATTTCCCTGCATTTTTCCAAATTAATCGCTTCTTGAGACTATTAACCCATCCCTAATACAGAGACAACCAACTCATGATCAAAATTATCTTAAACTGATAATCCCATCGGATTCATCAATAACATAAGCTCATGAATCTTTATTGGACATTTATTATTTGTCCGACTAACACATATATCATGACCCATAGGTCTTCCGCCATAATAACACTTTTTATCAAATTGAATTGAATATCTCAACTTCAGAATTCCTTATTTCATTCTCAAGGAAATCTATATAACTTTTCCAGATCCAAATATAATATTTTCGAATAGTTGAAACATTTTTCATCTCAAATGAAAGTCTCAATGTTCACATCGTTCAATAAGAAAACTTGAAAAATTTGTAGCAATAACTTCATAGCAGTTAATGCTAAAATCACACTATCAAGCAAATTTACTATTTTTCTTATCATTACGAACTTGACACTTTTCAAGTTCTTGAGAATCAATCTCGATCTATTCAATAATTCATTACATCATGGAATGGTTAAACAATCCATTTTCACATATTTACCTTCACAAGGTAACTCTATTCAGTTTTATGGACTTGATATCTATTCTCAATCAAACTCAAAATCATTTGATTCACCAATAACTCAACTTCCTTTAAACTTTTAGCGGAATCATTTTTACCGCTTACTCAATTCCTCTTACTCAAATCAACAATGATTTAAACAATTTAATGCTTAGCTTAAATATTTCTCACTTATTTAAGCTTACCTGGAGAAACCTCAGAATCATCACTAGATTAAAAAAATCTCCTCTAGATTAAAAAATCTCCTCTAGATCCTCATCCGGTTCAACTTTTCTTGTAAGTCGTTCAAACTTTTTAATCGATTATTCCCATTCAGAAACTTTGTTAAAAACTGGGCATTTCTTCCACAAACTGGAGGAAAATTCCTAACAACATCCACCCTTCTAAGGTGTTTTACATAGGTCATGTCGGTCCCTTTTGTCGATTTCAATCTCGACATTCTTTTCAACAATTTTGACTTTCTTACCTTTGTCTTTAATTTCTGACATTTGAACATAGACAAAATCATCATACATTAGTAAAGAATAACTTTACTCCCTATAAGCATCATCACAGTTTACAACTATCAATAACTTTTGACATCCTAGTGGCATGTATACACTTTTTAACTCAAAATAAACTCGGTTTAGTCCTAGAATCGGCTAAACCTGTAGCTCTGATACCAATAAATGTAACACCCATAACCTGTACAATTATACCTATACAAATTATAGATGTCACCCGAATTTCTAAAATCATTTTCCTATTCAAAAGTGATTTAAAATTTATTTTCTTAAGATGGTAACTGATATTATAAAAATATCCTATCATATGAATTATGCTTCATTATAACAAATTTAATCTCATAAGCTCGTAAGCTTATTTTACCAATTTACTTACCATTTATCCCATAAGCTCGTAAGCTTATTTTACCCATATACTTGTCATTATTCCATAAGCTCGTAAGCTTATTTTACCTATATACTTGTCATTATTCCATAAGCTCGTAAGCTTATTTACATGCTTACCATTTATTAAGCAATAAACCATATACAATAAACCATTTACCATAGACAATAGCCCAATATACACCCTGAGGACCATGGGTACACGAGTCAAATACTTGCACCGTAGTGCTAACCCGAGTATGACACATAAGGTCGTGTCCACCATCTGTACTAAGTAACCTTAAGTACAGTCCCGAATATGACACATAAGGTCGTGCCCACCATATACACTAGGTATCCTTTAGTGTATTCCTGAATATACATCCTGTTGTTGGACTCTATGGCATGCCAACTATACCCTGTTCCTCAATAACTGACTTGGACATACAGTTTATTTTATTTGATCCATCCATGGCAAAGTATATTACCATAATTTAACATTGGGCAGTTCATACCCGAAATAATATTCATGGTAAAATATCACAATTTCCATAATCAATGCATTATAATTTCATACTGTAACATATCAATGTCATGTCAGTTTATAAAAATAGGACATAATATCATGCTGATATAAACAAGGTCGACTTATCGCAAGTCTTCCTGATGATGTATAAAACATCCACGTATAATTTCATGCATGTATTGCACTCACCTTGACACTTTATAAATCCAACATATGTGCCTCACTATGACCACAATAAACCCCTTTTTCTATTCGATTTGCTTCGATCACAAATCAATCACAATCTGTATAAATCACAAATTCATAATAATACATATGTTATTATTGTACTAACATAAACATATCCCAAAATAACTCCATAATATATTTGAAACTCATTATATATCAAAATACTCAATACTTAATAATTCATTTTTAACATTGAAAGTAACTTTTTCAATTTATATAAAATGGTCCTTCACCATTTTATCACTTACATTCTAAATACCAAAAATCCAGCATTTAAATTATTACCATTCAAATGCTTTTACAAAGGTACAATTACATTTAAGTACCCCAACTATGCGAATGTTATACTTAAATCACCAATCTTTTCAAACTTCCAAAAATAATCAAATTTCACATTCTAACACTCATTTGAATTCCAAAACATCAATTTCCAGCATGGTATATCAATTATACAACACTTACACAACAACCTATCAATTTTCCATAATTTATGAATTGATCCCCAACTTTTCAAAAATTACAAAATGGTCCCCAAATTTTTCTTAGACTTGTAGAATACTTCCTTCATCATTTCCAACCCTTATATAATTTTCCATAATTTTTCTCACTTAAACAATCCGTGGCCGAAACTTAAAGAACAAGTTCTAGCAAGATTAAACATGTTCTAATCATCATACATGCTTGAATATGAATCTACTACCTCACAAACATCAAGATTCATCATCAATTTCATGATCCCTTATATGAACACAAACTGTAAAATTTGGGATCTTTGAACACCAACAAGATTATCATGCAATATTGGTACCAAATGATAGTATTTTTCGCATATAACAATTTCTCTTTTACGACATACTCGAAATCCATATGAAATTGCTTAAAAAATGAATTGAAACTTTCTCTCACCTTTGAAGAACACCCACGACAACTTGGAGAAGAAGATGAGCAAGTGAAATGAAATGTTGGGTGCATTTCATAGTAATTTACATTATATTCCACTTAAATGAATAAAATATTCATTTAATTGGGATAAGACCAAATCACCCTTAATGAATCTTCCTATTCACCATAAAACCATGACAACTCATCCTTATCATATTTCAAAGTCAAAGATGAATTAATTTGACTTTGATTTCCGAAATTTCCCATGAAATTTCAAAACTTGTGTTTTAGTCACTAAATTCCACTATTTCGGTTAAATCTGAAAAATTGCACATTTCCAAACCAAATTTCTCTGATCTAAAATATTATAATAATATTTCCAACCATTTTATAATATCCTTCAAATTTTTGTAAAATACCAATTCGATCTGAAATTACCTATTCCTTACCGGCTTTACCCCTTTCTAATTTTTCTTTACTAAAATTCCAAATCCAGAAATATGATTTCTATAAAACCCCACTCTCAAGAGTAAACTATCTATTTATGGAATAAAATTCTTTTTACGAAATTTATCACTTAATTGCTCAAACTTTTCCCAAGTTTTATTCTTTGACCATTAAACTTTAAAAATTTTCATTTTGGTCACTATCTAAATTCTTTGGGTATTACAAGACTCCATGGATGCAAACCGTAGATCAAATGACTCCATAAATGATCAAAACTATGGAGGCATTTGTTCCTCTTACTATGTGGGTGCCGGCTCATCGTCTGGTATGTGATCGTCTATATGTTGAAAAAGTTCTTGAAGTTCGAGATCATAGTCTGTTGCTGGTGCCGGAGGAGATGGAGCTGGTGAAGAGCTAGCTCTCGGATTTTGCTCAGTAGGTCTATACTCCCATTGACCCGTTTTGCTTATCCTTTTTCCATCTCGATTTCTTTAAGGAAGTGAGATTAAATTAGTTTTGGAGAGGGATGGGGATGTCAACCGAGACCTTAAGCCCTAGTTTGAAAAAAAGATTAGAAAGAAGACAACCGTAAACTAAAGTTTCTATATTTTTGGAAGGGAGAACATTTACATTATAAACAAGCTCACCAAAAATAATCTGTGGCAAATTAATTTTCTTATTATGTTGGATACAATGTATCCACTATAAATCGATGACTCTAAGAGTGGAGTACCTACCTCCGGATGGTCTAAACCACCAAGAGATCATTAAATGAAGAAATCGGTCATGATGTGTTTGTAAGGTACTAACACTATCCTTAGACTTATATGGCGTGGCCACAATGTCTCTTTCATTATCTATTGTCTAAACCAAAAGCATTAGCGATAGTTTCCGAATTGATAAAAATGACTTCTCCTAAGAGATAGGATCGTATGCCTATGGTTTTAGTTTTACTTGCATTTTGGACACAAACCGCATTGGAGTAGAAAATACAAACTAATTGTTGATAGACAATGGGATTAATTTGGCACAATTTATCAAACTTCCAAGAACGAAGGACAGGAAGATATTTGAATTTAATATCCTCCATTGCTTGAATGGAAGGAATATGTTCCTCTCAGATTTTGTAAGATTGAAAATAACTAACGAACCTATCATATAATTCATCTAGACGATGACCAGGTTGGTTGAAGCAATAATTAAGAATGGTTAATTCGGGTTCATTTGGGTTTGGATTTTGTGGTGGAGGAGGGATAGGAGGTTGGTTTTGACTTGAGCGACTAGACGATGTCCTAGGTCGTTTAGGATTAGAAATTGTTCAAGAATCAGAATGAGATAGGTAACCTACAAATTTAAAACACATGATGCAATAAAATCAATCCCAAAACTCAATTGAGTCCGCAATAGTCAAGGTTCTCTAAACCAAATCCTAATGGGCAAAGTTTGGAAAACTATTTTGAAAATAATGTTTGAAGATCATAATATGTATAGTTTCCATGAAAATAACATAAGTGAATCGGAAACATCAATTAAAACAATAATTTTAGAATTTTGTTTTAAATTTCAAATATAATTTTGATAAATTTAGTGTTTTTGACGAAATTGGTTGTAAAATCTAGTTTCTAAACACTAAACAATCAATGCCCGATAATTTGTTTAACCTAGAACTAATCAAAACTAATCCTAAGTTCAAAAATTAATAAAACATGGGTTTTAGAAAATATTACCTTGAAATTTGGATTTGAGTAAGAATGTGATGATATTTTGCACGATTTAATGATAGTAGCAGGATTGGGAGATAAGAAGCAAGTAATTTCTGACTTGAAATGAAGCTTTTGAGAAAAAAATTAAGAGTAGGGTGAGAGAGGGATGAACGGAGGCAAAGAGGGCTTTGAGAGGTTTTTAGAGAATGAAGAAGAAATAGGGATTTAATACCCAAAACCCGAAGAGTGTATCGATGCACAGCAGAGTGCATCAATGTACATTCAAGAGTGCATCGGTGCACCTTCAAGGTGTATCGATGCATATTCAAAGGATGCATCGATGCAATGTCTAGTGTATCGATGCATTATGCACTAAAATATCAAAAAATCCATTTTAAGCATTCAAAATGCTAAATTATTTAGCTGTAGTGGTATTGACAACTCATAGATTGAAAATTAACTATGATTAATCAATCAAATTTTCATTTGAACATGTATTTAATTTTTACTAAGAATCATAAACTCCCCTTAACTAATAACAGAGAATGCAATAAAAAAATATTATTTCTATAAGTATTTTTCATTTCTAATTAAAAGTACTCATTGACCAAAAATGCTTTATAATATACAATTTTAACCAACTTTTTTTGGATTTTCCAAAATGACCAACTAAATCGCAATGCGATCGATAATTCGCAACGCGATCTCCGGTATCGCAAATCAGTTTCCAGATTCGCAACGCGAACTTCGACTATCGCAATTCGAACTTGGACTATCGCAATGCGAATATGTAAATCGCAATGCGATAGTCGAAGTTCGCGTTGCGATTTACATATTCGCATTGCGATAGTCCAAGTTCGCATTGCGATTTATTCCAAATTCGTTGCGATAGTCCAAAATCGCAACGATTGGTGGTATTGCATTTGTTTCTTAAGAATTTTCTCTAAAAAGATAGTATTCGCGCGGACATGTCGAAGAAACGTATTACCACGACCACGACCACGACCACGACCCGACCCGAGACTAGACAGACGGCGGCGGCGGCGGCGCGCGAGAATCCCCCTTGTTCTCTATCACTCAAAAAGGAAGTGGGAAAGCCAAGCCTTAAATACCATTCCCAATAGTGTTTCCAATACTATGTGGGATTGAGCATTACCAACACTTGTTTCCAATACAATGTGATTATTCAGGAAACAATTAACAATCATGCACCTTAAAACAACTGAATCAGCAACCAATTGCATTAGTATTATACGATTAAATATGTCATAATTAAAAGTCAATCTACAATCAATCGCGATTATTGCAATTTTAAGCAAAACATTCAAAAATAATATCACTATTTAAGGCTCAATCCCACATAGTATTGGGAACAAGTGTTGGTAATGCTCAATCCCACATAGTATTGGAAACACTATTGGGAATGGTATTTAAGGCTTGGCTTTCCCACTTCCTTGTTGAGTGATATAGAACAAGGGGGACTCTCGCGCGCCGCCGCCGCCGCCGTCTCGTCTCGTCTCGTCTCGGGTCGGGTCGGGTCGTGGTCGTGGTCGTGGTAATATGTGTCTTCGACACGTCCGCGTGAATACTATCTTTTTAGAGAAAATTATTAAGAAACAAATGCAATACCACCAGTCGTTGCGATTTTGGACTATCGCAACGAATTTGGAATAAATCGCAACGCGAACTTCGACTATCGCGCGATTTTGGACTATCGCAACGAATTTGGAATAAATCGCAAAGCGAACTTTGACTATCGCAATGCGAAGTTGGACTATCGCAATGCGAATATGTAAATCACAATGTGATAGTCGACTATCGCAATGCGAATATGTAAATCGCAATGCGATAGTCGAAGTTCGCGTAGTCCAAGTTCGCATTGCGATAGTCGACTATCGCATTGCGATAGTCGAAGTTCGCATTGCGATAGTCGAAGTTCGCATTACTATCGCATTGCGATTTATATATTTGCATTGCGATAGTCGAAGTTCGCATTGCAATAGTCGATCGTATTGCGATTTAGTTGGTCATTTTGGCAAATCCAAAAAAATTTGGTTAAAATCGTATATTATAAGGCATTTTTGGTCACTGAGGTTATTTTCTCTTATTTTAAACACTAAGTGAAAATAGATCTATTAAACCTAATTATCTCCTAAGTGTCTAAAATCTTTCTTTAACTAAAGGTTTTGTAAAAATATCTGCTAATTGATGCAAAGTATCAACATATTCTATAACTATATCTTCTTTAGCGACATGATCTCTAATGAAATGATGTCTAATTTCAATATGCTTAGTTCTAAAGTGTTGGATGGGATTTTTAGTGAGACAAATAGCACTAATATTGTCACACTTGATAGGTATGATAGCTACTTCAATTCCATAATCTAAAAGTTGTTGTTTCATCCATAAAACTTGTGCACAACAACTACTGGCTAAAATGTATTCTGCTTCAGTGGTAGATAATGCAACACAATTTTGTTTCTTTTAAAACCATGAAATCAGTATATTTCCTAGGAATTGGCAAGTACCGGAGGTGTTTTTCCTATCTATTTTGCATCCTCCATAACCCACATCAGAGAAGGCATAAAATTCAAGTCTCTAGGATACCAAAGTCCAAAACTAGGAGTGTCCTTAAGGTATCTAAAGATCCTCTTGATGGCTAGAAAATGTGATTCCTTAGGGCATGATTGAAATCTAGAACATAAGCAAACACTAAACATAATGTACTGTATACTTGCAGTTAGATAAAGCAAAGAGCCAATCATTGACCTATACAATTTAAAATCGACATATTTACCTCATTCATCTTTGTCAAACTTTGTTGATGAGCTCATTGGAGTGGCATGAGGTTTCCCATTTTCCAGTCCAAACTTCTTGAGCATATCCTTGATATACATAGCTTGATTGATGAAGATACCATCTTTTCTTTGCTTGATTTGGAGTCCCAAGAAAAATGAGAGCTCACCCATCATGCTCATCTCGAATTCACTCTACATTAGCTTAGAAAATTCTTGGCAAAGAACATCATTAGTAGAACCAAATATTATATCATCAACATAAATTTGAACTACTAATAAATCTTTACCTTTATGCTTTAAAAACAATGTAGTGTCAACCTCCCCTTTTGAAAAACCTTTTTCAATTAAAAAATTGACAATCTTTCATACCAAGCTCTAGGAGCTTGTTTTAAACCATAAAGCGTTTTTGTTAATTTAAAAACATGATCTGGAAATTTTGAATCTTCAAAACCGGGAGGTTGTTCCACATACACTTCTTCTTTTATAAAACCATTTAAAAATGCACTTTTAACATCCATTTGATATAATTTAAATTCATTGAAACATGCAAATGCTAATAACATTCTAATTGCTTCCATCCTAGCTACGGGAGCGTATGTTTCATCATAGTCTATGTCTTCTTCTTGAGTATACCTTTGAGCAACAAGTATAGCCTTGTTTCTCACTATATTACCACTTTCATCAAGCACCATCTAGTACTTACAACAGATTTATTATTAGGCCTTTCAACTAATGTCCATACTCTACTTCTCTCAAATTGTTTTAGTTCTTCTTTCATAGCCATAATCCAATGTTCATCATTTAATGTTTCTTTAATATTCTTAGGCTCTATGCATGAAATAAATACAATATAATTACATATATTTCTAAGAGAAGATCGAGTTGTTACCCCTTTTGATGGATCACATATTATCTCACCATCCTTGACATAGTTGTACTCTCTTGTGTAAGAGACTTCTCTTTCTTCAATGATTGGATTCTTGAGAGGATCTGGAGTTTCCTCATCTTTCGTTTCTTCCTTTGATGATGATTCTCCAACGTCATATCTAATGACATTTGTGTTTATAATACCTACATCATCATTCACACAAGAATCCTTCATCGGAAGGGAATTAACATCGAAAACAACTTGTATAGACTCTTCTACAAATA
This sequence comes from Hibiscus syriacus, assembly GCF_006381635.1. Taxonomy (NCBI): domain Eukaryota; kingdom Viridiplantae; phylum Streptophyta; class Magnoliopsida; order Malvales; family Malvaceae; genus Hibiscus; species Hibiscus syriacus. Next base: position 355,773 of record NW_024062296.1, on the reverse strand, counting down.
AATTTCTTTTATTAAATACTCGATAAGCTTTAGAATTTAAGGAATAACCCAGAAAAATTCCTTCATCACTTTTAGCATCAAATTTGCCAAGATTTTCTTTATCGTTGTTTAAAACAAAACATTTAAATCCAAAAGGATGAAAATAGCTAATGTTAGGCTTTTTATTTTTGAAAAGTTCATATGGAGTTTATTCCAAAATAGGCCTAATCATTACTCGATTAATAATATAACAAGCGGTATTTGTGGCTTCTGCCCAAAAATATTTTGGCAAATTGTTTTCACAAAGCATGGTTCTAGCCATTTCTTCAAAAGTTCGATTTTTCATCTCAACAACTCCATTTTGTTGAGGGGTTCTAGGTGCTAAAAAATTATGACTAATACCATTAGAATTACAAAATTCAGTAAATCCAAGATTTTCAAATTCAGTTCCATGATCACTCCTAACACTAGTTATAGAGTAACCTTTTTTGTTTTGGATTACTTTTGAAAACGTGATGAATTTTTATAATACTTCATCTTTAGTACTTAAAAATAGAACCCAAGTATATCTAGAATAGTCATCTACCAAGACAAATGCATATTGTTTTCCACCCAAGCTAGTAGTCTTAGATGGCCCAAAAAGATCTATATGGAAAATTGTAATACTTTACTAGTGGATACGCCATTAATGGATTTAAAAGAAATTCACTTTTGTTTTCCTTTAGCACAAGCATCACATATTTTATCATTATCAAATTTTAGTTTAGACAACCCTCGAACCAAATCTCCTTGAATGAACCATTGCAAAACACTCACACTAGCATGTCATAGTCTCTTATGCCATAACCAACTGTCATGCTCATCCTTAGCAACTAGGCATAAATTATTCATATCAATAGAATCTAAATGCACCATGTATATGTTTCCTATTCTATGACCAACAAGCATAACCTGATTAGATGCAATGTCAATAACTTTACAACCATTAATTTCAAACATGACATTGAATCCCTTATCGCATAATTGACTTCTACTCAATAGATTATGCTTTAATCCATTCACATATAAAACATTCTTAATTTGTATGGAAGAGGTATTACCTATAGTGCCTATACCTTCAACGTGACCTTTTGAATTATCTCCAAAAGTTACCTCTCCTCCATTTTTAGCGTTAAGCTCTATGAACCGGCTCTTGTCTCCGGTCATGTGTCTTGAGCATCCACTATCAAGGTACCATGAGTTTGGATTTGTTTCTCGTGCCTTGTAGCAATGCTCATTTCCCTACAAACATAGATTAATTTTTGATTTTTGGTACCCAATTTTTTTTTAGGTCCATATTCATTAGTTTCCAAAATCCTAGTCCCCTTGGGTATCCATTTGTGTAGGATATCCTTATCTTTAATAGTAATGAATTCTTTGGGAACCCATATACTTCTAACGATTTTTTTATTTGAGGTTCTTTAGGGACCTCTATGATTGTAATTTTTAAAGCTCTTTTTAATATAGTTGGATTTTGAATTTTCACATTTTTCAAAACTTTTTGTTCCAACTTTATTAAAAGAGGTTTTAAGATCATCAATTTTGTTTTGATGATCATCATGAACTTTTGAAAGTAAGTTATGCAAATCAATATTTTTCTTTTCAAAATCATTAATTTTGATTTACAATTCTTTAATCTTACTTTCAAGCTCATTGTTGGTCTTGGACATAAGACTATTTTCAATTTTCAATTTTGAAACAACATTTTTGTATTTTGAAAATAGAGTCTTATAATCGAAGCCAACCCATTGTAATCCTCTAATAACTCATCATAAGATAATTCATCTGAATCAAATGAGTTAGAGGTTACCTGAGAGTTTTCCCTGACGGACATCAAGCACAAGTTTGTCACTTCTTGTTCCTCTTCATCGGAACCTTCTTCATCGCTCCTTATAGCCACATGAGCCTTATTCTTCTTCTTTGATTGACCATTTTTCTTCAATAGAGGGCAATCATATTTGACATGCCCTGGCTTTTTGTACTCATATCAAATGATATGGTCTTTCTCATTCGGTTCATTTTTGAACCCTTCATTGCATTTGAATTTTCTTCCTCGGTTGGGCCTCATCAATTTTATGAACCGTTTGGCAAATAATTCCATTTCCTTGTCATCGTCATCTTCATCCAAATCACTCTCATCTTTTGTGGATTTGAGAGCAACTCCCACGTTCTTCTTCTTTTTTGTCTCTTTCTTTATCTCGTTCGTCTTTTCGAGGTCTACCTCATCTTGAAGCATATTTTCATGAGTGAGGAAAGAACCAATTAGCTCATCTAGAGTTAAGGATTTTAAGTTCTTAGCCTCGATGATCGCTATCTAATTTGATTGCCAAGATTTTGGAAGAGAGTAAACTAACTTCCTCACAATCTTCTCATTTTGAATGAACTCTCCAAATGATTTGAGACCATTGACAATCATGGAAAATTTATTCGTCATAGCTTTGATATCTTCATCTGGCTTCATCCTGAAATTTTCATAGCTATGAGTTAGAAGACTAATTTTGGATTCTTTTACCTCGTTTGTGCCTTCATGAGTGACTTGTAGTTTATCCCATATTTCCTTGGCAGTTGTACAAGATGATACTCTCCCATATTCATTCGGTCCAAGAGAACAAAAAATAATATGGATAGCTTTGGAGTTGAGTTGGAACATTCTTGACTCTCCTTCACTCCACAATCTTAGATGAGTGGAAGGTTTGATGTATCTATCTTCTATGATATTACATGCTCCCATGTCACTTGCTTGAATGAAATACATCACTCTATTCTTCCAATAGGAATAATTAGCTCCATTTAAGAAAAGAAGCTTGTTGACGGACAATGAGTCAAGATCGAAGTCGTGGTTTAAAGTGGAGGCCATTAATGACTTGATTATCGATGTAACTCTTCCCGAATCGACTCAAGAGGAAATTAAACCTTCAAATGTGTGAGGCTCTGATACCAATTTTTGAGTTAATCGATCGACGGAATAGGCCAAGAGGGGGTGAATTGGTAATAAAAATTTCGGTGGAAGCTTTTATAGAAAATTGAAAATATTTGCACATCAATTTAGAGTAGTTCGACTTTCTCAACCAAAGTCTATGTCCACTACCTTAGCTATCCACACTAAGGAGTTTCTACAAATTTACCAATTTGTCTTTCTTTTGAGGACAAAGAGTAACCTTACAAATCCCTCAAGAATTATACTCCAAATTCTTGAGAACACTCTCTCATAAAGAGAACAATACAAATTTTGCAAACTTACAAGAAAATCCTCACATGGAAAGATGTTTGCACAATTCTAGAACAAAGAAAGAACACTCAAGAATAATGCAATTGAGTACAATAAGTGTTCTTAAAAGCAAAAATTAATATTGAATTAAATAGTCTTGAAAATACTTAAACTTGAGGTTTGATGCTTTCTCTTTGATTCTTGATAATTGTTGTTGATCAATGGCTCATAAGCTTATTTAAATACATCTTGGCTTACTTCTGAACGTTGGGGGATCATTAGTGGAGTCAATAGAGCTGTTATTGTGTGAAAACAATTAATAAAACAGTTGGGAGCGTATGGTGCATCGATGCATAGGCAATGTGCATCGGTACACTATGTGCAAAATTCAAATATTTCGACCGTTGGAAGACTTAGTGCATCGATACACTAGGGGTGCATCGATGCATAAAATACATTTGATGCTTCAAATAAGCCTGGAGTGCATCGATGCATGGTCTGTGCATCGATACATAAAATGCATTCGATGTTCAAATTATTTAGGAGTGCATCGATGCATGCCTTGTGCATCGGTACACAAAATGCATTCGAAATTCAATTTATTCAAGGGTGCATCGATGCATTATATAGTTTATCTGTACACTACTCTGAAAAATTGATATTTGGCTCTTTTTTGTTCGAAATACTTTATGAAAATTGTTTCAAAAATATTTTAAGATTAAAACACAATTTTATACTTTAGTAAGGATTTGAAATTGATCTTTTAAAGACTTGAAAATTGTTCCATCGATTACTCTTCTGATTCAATGCTGATCGCTTTATTCCACAACCGTCTTGCCCTTTTCCCTTTTGGCATTTGATCCGATCTTTTTTGTTTCTTGAAAAAACTTCAGAAAATATCTATTAGTATTGATTTAACACGAATGAAGCAGATAACCCATTGTTTCACGTAGAGATGGCAACATGTTGGATTGGTTCTCATTTCTAGATGATCCGATTTGACCCGAGAAATATATAGTCTCCACTCGAAACCGACCTAAAAATATATACTTTTCATCTTACCCCGAGCCAACCAAAAAAATATACTATGCATTCTAACCCGCCCCAACTCGATTTGTTGGACTATAAACCTAATTCGATCCGACCTAACCCGACATAAATTAAGGACTTAATTAAAAAAAAACTATAGACAGAAAGGGTATTATAACAATTATCCATAAATTTATATAAAAAAAATACTCTATTACCACGGGTCGGGTCAGGTCGAAGGTTTGATACCCTTCACCGAACTCGATCTGACCTAATCCTTCATAAAACTTGACTCGAACTCAATTTTTTATAAAAAAATATCCAACCCTATCAAGTTGGATCTTATCAAAATTTATCGATTTTAAATTGTCATCACTAGTTTCACCATCCTCTCTATTTACTTCTCTAAGCTAGCTGATTTACTGGTCTAGTAGTCGATTTCTTCCTTTCTCTGAAACCTTTAATTTGAATTAACGAAACCTTATTGTAAACACCTCAAAATAACTTTGTTAATCACTTAGAGGCTAGAGCCTTTTGTATGAGATCTCATCTTGGACCCCTCTATTAACAAAATTTTATCGAAAACCTCCATCAAACTTTATTGATTTATAAAATGAGTTCGGGTGCGCGAATTCTAGAGAGAAAATGAGAGATGTGAGAGAAAACTAAAAACTGAAAATGAGTTCCTTGTGGAAATAAACTGTCAGGTATGAAAAATACCTCAAGTAGATTTGCCTCCAATTTTAAAAATTGGTAAAATTGTCTCTCAAAAGTTTGGAAATTTACTTGCTTTTCAAATAAATCCCTATTTTTGCAATTTAGCTAATTTCATGAAAATCTCTCCAAAATGGCCCTTAATTTTAAATCCGATTTAAGCTCAATTGATCCGGGAGACTAATTAAAAACTGCTCAACCCAATAGGTCTGATAATCATGCACGTAAAAGAGTAAGAAACAAAGACGTATAGCCATAACTTCAACATTAAATTCTAAAAGAGAAATTTCCTCCATAAAATGAACATGGTAATTAGAGAAATTATAGTTCATATTCTGATTAACAATGGTACCTACCAAATATAAGTGACTATATACGCCGCAGGTAACAAGACACTATCGATCTTAGTTTATTGGTTCTCATGATTTAGAAGGGGAAAATTATCATTTTATTTTTTGGCAAAGATTTCCATGTGAAAGTAAAACTATCTACCATATTGAACTTCAAACACGATGCTGTAGTTTAAAATACTACCACACAAAAGCTTTAATAATGAAACATAAGGAAGAAAGCCTCTTCAGGACATGTCCTAATTATTGAAGGCACTGGAAATGTCAAAATTTAACTTCAGTAATGACAGATAAGAATCTAACACGATATTCTAATAACCAAGATTCCTAAGGGGGGCAATCTAAATACTTCTACTTGAAAATAGATGACTTAATTTGAAGATAACCAAATAAACTTCTTGACCATTCGACATAAGATTCTGAGAAAAACAACTCGAAAGAACTAAATAGACAAAACTAATTCCAATAAAACCGGCACAAATATCTTTACCGCTGGTGTATAAATAGACAAATCTTTTATTTGCAAACTTACTTACACTTTTCCTTTGTATTCCAATGTTCTATGCACCGATACCAGTTCCACTGGAAAAATAATCCTACAAGACGTAATACACCAGCAAAAATCACCTCAATGGATGCCATCAAGAAAGATCTTTGGGGAGATAAACCAGCAGTGGCTATAGCCAGCGTGTTCCCGTCAAAGTTACAAGGGACAATGAAACTTCCAGATTGGATGCTATCTAAAGCTTTCTTGGCAACACTATCTGCTTTCATTGAACCAGAGGAGCCCGCTAGTATTTTTGTGAGCTCTGGTCTAACTTCTTGTTCTGCAAAAGGGCAGCTCATACTCAAATTTATTATCAAGAAATACAACAGAGGTACTTTCATTTGTCAACGATTACCATTTGAAATCTATATTCAGCTTATGTTTCCTAATGGCAGAACAAACATTTAAGATTGCATTGGAATCGGATTAATGGAGAAATACAAACAATAACTACCATCTAAGAGAACTTCAAACTTCTCTATGCGTGTTCAGATTGAACCAGCATCATGTTCAGTATACTATCAGAAGTCATCAATCCCATCAATTCTTCACACTCGAGAACTAAACTCAAAACCTGATTATTATAAAGTGGAATTCACAACTATACAAAAATGCAACTGGGATTTTAATAGTAAATCTAGGTTATCAAAAAGTAACGCCATACAAGAAGGTAGAAGGTTCAAAGAAAAGGGTCTCGAACCTTGCTCAAAACCACGAGTGTCAGTATCTGGTGGGAATACAACAGATACATGGATATTATCCACAATAACCTCTTGCTGCAATGCTTCTGCTAGTCCCCGAAGCCCAAATTTACTGGCCGAGTATGCTGTGTAACCATAAATTCCCACCTAAACATACATATTAAGAAGTTCAATTAGAAAGCAACAAGGGAAATCATTTTTACATTCATCATTTGCAAAATAACTAAAGTTTAATGCCTTACATAAACTAAGTTGCAAAAATAAATAAATAAAACTGGTAGTAATTCAATGATTTCAGATACTCACCTGACCAGCTTGGGAAGAAATAAGAGCGATTGAAGCGGGCAAACGGTCCATCCTCTGCTTCATAAACGGCAAAGCAGCTTTGATGACATTAAAACTCCCCATCAAATTCACATCCAGCATAAACTTGACTTCATCCAATCCCTGCTTCTCAAGTTCCCGAGGCACAAAAACCCCCTGGTTAATTACAAGGACATCGATGGGTCCCGCATCGTTAACAGCCTTCTGAACGGCGTCGTAGTCACGAACATCGGCAGAAAATATGGAAACGTCGACACCGGAGGAAAGACGAATCGAATCCTTGGCTTCTTCGAGTTTTCGAAGAGATCGAGCTAAGAGTGAAACTCGAGCTCCCTGGAGGCGGCTCGGTGAGCTAAGGCTAGACCGATGCCGCTTGACCCACCCGTAATGAAGACGTGACGGTTATTGATTGGGATGTTGATGGGGCGGGGACGCACTATGAAGTAGAGGAGGAGGAGAAGGAAAGGGAGCAGAATTAGAGATAAAAACACCATTGACGGCGAGGATAGGAGCTATGAGAGAGAGTGTGGTGGTAGATTTTGTTTTCGGTATTCTGAGCTTTTGCGGCCTCTTGACTGTCTAAACAGAATTGTGCGTTCAATTCAATGGTTATTTGTCTACTTCTATTGGGCCGGAGCCGGAGGAATAATATCAGATTTTGGGATATTAATTTTATGTTTTTCTTCTAGACATTACCGACAGGTGTTAATTTAAGGTTTAAATATTTATCAAGTTGTCTTTAAAGTAGTTTTTGGGATATTTTTTCTTCTCAACTATAAATTATTACTCTGTTTATTTCAAATCATTAACACCGTTAAAGTAAAATTCACAACCCAATCAAAACATTCCATATCATCTTCTAATTTTTATTTTTTTATCTAAATAAATAAATATCAAATAAAAAATAAAATAGATAAATTATCAAAAGTGCCCCATCTCTCCTTGTAATTAGGGGTGTTCAAATCCTGAACCATTTTTTATTAAACAATTAAGTATTATTTAAAAAAAAATTATGACTTTTATTTGAAAAAAATGATTTTGGATTAATTTGGATGAAAATAGATAGGAGTCGCCATCGACCTTTGGGTTAGGTAAGTTGAATACCTAAAAACTTCTTTTAAAATAATTTTAAGAAAAATCTTTTTATAAGAAAAAAATTGGTCTGCGTTTACCAAAAAATCAATTTAAAGGATTCGGCAGTCGGTTACGCGTGGGGAATGAAAAACACCCCACAACGTCCAAAATTAGTATTGTGTCGCTTACACGTTGTCGTAGTAGTATAAATGATGAATCGAATCGAGATTTAGAATATGTTCCCTTTATTGAAATATAATTAATTTTCTTTGAATTAACTAATTAAAGAAAATCCTTTAACTCAATAAAAAATCTTGAGATTTACAATCCTCTGTCGGGAAAGCTATCTCAACTATTTCTCATTCGTAAATAATATTATCCCCACATTGATTTTAAAAAAACAAATCGAATATAACTTGAATATCAACATAAAATAAAATAAAATGGCTAATTATAAATATTTATTACATTGTTCGACTTAAAATAAAATGAATTAATAATTAGCAGAATGAAATTGATTTATTTCAGGTTCGTATTTTGTTCGAATGTCATATCGAATTGTACCACTTCGATCAAGTGATACTTTCCACGCCTATTCTACAAATACTGTTCTCGAAACCATTCGAAACAAATCTATAGATAAAGAACACAATGAAAACAAATACAATTTGAAATTTATAAAATAAATATTTAAAACACATAAAACTAATAATGCATATAAAATAATACCGAGAGTCGTTATATACAAAATACATATACATGAAAGACTAGAACGAAGTAAAATAAAAAAATCACATATCTAAACACAAATAACATAAAAATAACATTTGATGATTTTAAGGGACCAAAATAAAACTATCAGAAACTTGAGAGGCTAAAATAGTAAAAACATAAATTTAAAGGACTAAAATAGTAAAAATAGAAATTTAAAGGACTAAAATAGTAAAAATAGAAATTTAAAGGACTAAAATAGAAAAAATGGAAATTTAAATGACTAAAATAGTAAAAATAGAAATTTGAAGGGCTAAACAATAATTACAAATAAACCAGAGCCAAAATCACGAATATTAAATAGTACATGAACTAGAAATGAGAATAACCCATAAATAATACCAAGGAATGAAATGAAATAAGCAGAAACATAAAGGACCAAACCATAATTAAACCACAATTAATGGTATAATAAGTTAATTGGTGACTTAAATGTAAGTATTAAAAGATACATGCCTAAAACAGAATAACATTTTTCATTTAATGACCAAATCAAGAAATTACAAAGTAGTAGGGACCTATACATCTATTATACCCTAAACAGAAAAACACGGAGAGAAGAAGGGTGCAAAACGGCACCGTTTCGTGCCTAGTATATAATCCCAAACCCACGGCCAAAATAGTCCATTTACCTCATTTGCCTCTTCTCTATTTGCGTGAACGAGAGAGAAGAGAGAGAGATCTCAGAAATCGGCGAGCTCCCCGCCATGTCGACTGTCCCTGACCGACGACAACCGTCGTTCGCCAACGTCGGAGAAGAGAGAAAATAGCACAAACTGGAGCGCTCTTTCCCCTGGTCGTGAATCCATGGTTGGTTTCGCCTAGAAAGGGCTCAAAGGGCATAGATCCATGAAGAACTCCTCGTATTTTTCAATCTCCGGTGACCCCTGGTGCTCACGGTGTTCGACGAGGAGGTAAGCCTCTGACCTTATATCCCATTCTTTATGTTTTTGTCTTGTTTTTTCTTTTTCTTTTTTATTCTTTTTTCTATGTTTTCTCTTTCTTTTCTCTCCTCTTTTCTTCAAACTCTCTATTCCCCCCCCCCAAAATCCCCTCCCTGAAAATTGGTTTCCCCGAATGATTCCCTCTTTTATCTCCTCTTTTCTCTTTCTTTTTCATCTGATTGTTAGATGCTGAGTGATTGATTCGGTGGATTGACAACACCCTAGATCCTCTTGAGATTTCATTGAGATTTGTCCATATATTTTTTAAAATTTTTCTAACTTTGAATTGATTCTTGATTTGGTTGATAGATGGTTGTCATTGTTCGGTATGGGTTCTGATCGGCTTAGGAAGCACGCGACAGCTGGAGAGTTGAAGAGTTGTTGTTGTTGGCAGCGGCTGGAACTGATATGTTGAAAACCCTAATATGTTTAGGTTTTCGAGTAAGGTTGGATCTTGGTTTCGGGTTGCAGTTGGGCTCCAGATGGGCCAGCTTCTGGGTGGGCTTGGTATCATGTCTGATCCTGGTGGGTATCTGTTGTTGGGCCGGGTTGGTCCTTGTAGGCTTGGTTGGGTCTGTTGGGTTGGATTAGTGTTGGGCTTGTGTTGTAATTGGGCCACATTTGGACTGCAAAATATGTAAACAAAATAATTATTAATAGTAATAATAATAATAATAATATAATAATATAATGTATTTTCGAGACCCGAAAAAAAAACGGGTGTCTACACTCGGGTTTTTAGGTACCCGAAATCTCGGGTACCCGGATCTTCGGGTAGTTGATTTGTTGGCCCTTGTCCCGACCCAGATGTTGTGGGTACTTGGTAATTGGGTACCTAGATTTTGCGGGTACTCGTAATTCGGGTAACCGATACCCGGTTTTTTTTTTATTTTCAAATTATTAATTTTAAAAAAATATATACACAAATTTAAATGTTCAAAACTTCGAATTACATACTCCAACATCCGAATATAAAATTTAAAAGTTTGAAATACAAAATCTAATAATCCATAATATAAATAAAACATAAAAATTCATAGCTAACTAGGGTAAATATGAATTATGATAGTCATTAACATCCAATTACTAAACTATCGAAACTTAATTCAATTATAATGTTAAATTATAATCACGACCCATTTATATAATTTAATTACCTAGACTTTAATTACCTAAACTATAAAAAATTAATCCAATTATAGTCCAGTTAAATTAATATCATATTTGATAGTCATAATTCAATTACTAAACTATCAAAACTTAATCCAATTATAATCCAATTACAAATAATATTAATATTTATACAAATTATCATGTTAATGGTTTAGTAATTGGATTATATTATATATATATAAAAACTAATCGGGTACCTGAAAAAACTCAATTTTGTGACCCGACCCGATTCAGGAAATGTCGGGCCGAGTACCAAACCCGGTCAAGTAATCTTTTTAGAAAATTATCTGATTTCTAGGTTCGGGTCAACGAGTCGGCAAGTCGAGTCAACCAGGTCAGATATTTTTGTACACCCCAACCTGTAACACCACCATTTTCCCTAAACAAACACCTCTTTTTTCCTTCTCCTCTTCCCGTTGTTCCTCTTGCTTCTCCCACTTTCTCTTCCCCCTTACATCCCTCCCACGCCCCTCTTTACTGCTCCGTCGCCTGCTCCTCCTCCCACTCAGCCATCGCTTCTTCCTCCGTCGAATCGCTCCTCCCTCCCTCCTTTCCTCTCTCTTTTCCAAGTACTTATTGCTGTATATCTCGGGTGCCGAATTCTTTAGCCAAGTGGAAAGAGCGAATATTGAAACAATATCTAGTGATTTTCTTGCTTGTATGAGCAACATGACACCTAAGATTTGGAGATTTCTCATTAATGGTTACCATTACCTTGAAACAATTGAAGTGGGGTTTTGATTTTTTTTCGAATCTTTGGCTATTGTTTCATTTTCCCTAACAATGAGCAATGAGCACTTGGGTATTCATTCCACTTGTTTTATATATTCATTCACAAAATCAACGTGACATAAACCAATTTCAAAATTTTGAAGCTTTGGTGCTTGTATTACTGGTGTGTCTCAACCTCTCAATGTGGGATTTTGGGAATGAATATATAAAGCATTTTCTGTCCCGTTATTCCACTTGTTTTGGATGAAGAAATCTTAAGCATTTTCTGTTTTCAACGTGGGGTTTTGAAAATTTTGAAGTTTTGGCTATTGTTTCATTTTCACTAACAATGTTGTCGATTTTCCCCAGAAATTGATGGATGAATTCTCTAATCACTTTGGTACTTCAATCATGGCTGCTGGGAAATGGAGGGTTTGACGGTGGGTGTGGATGGGGAAGAAGGGTATTTTAGGAATATTAAGTATTTTATTTTTATTGATTTTTATTTATTTAGATAAATAAAATAAAAATTAAGAGGTGTCATGATGTGTTTTGATTGATCTGTAATTTTTTTAATGGTGTTAACAATTTGGAGCAAACAAGTTAATGATTTATAGTTGAGGGGGCAAAGCATCTTAAAAATATTTTAGAGGTAACTCGATAAAAATGGTATAGTTCACGGGACAATGGTGTATTTAAGCCTTAATGTAAGACTTCAAACATATAATATTTTTTGAAAATAGGGTTGGTGTATTTATTGAGTTATCACAATATTTAAAGGAATGAGTATTAGATTCGAATAACAAAAATTGTAGAGTATTTAACATTGGATAAAGTATATGCACTATAATGGGGTCATCATTTTATAAATTTTTATAATCGGAGACTCAACAAAAGCAATATTATATAATCATATAATATTTTATAACTTTTAATAGTGAAAAGCTTAACAAAGCAACACCCTATTATGTACTTTATTTTAGAAAATATTTGTGAGAATATTATTATCATCTCTGTAATATAATCTGATAATTCTGTTGAACCATGCTTTATATTTTGATGTATCAAAAATGAATTTTCTTTTTAAAAATTAAGATTATTTTCGATTTGATTTTCGAGTTTATATTTAATTTTTGAATATTAAAGTCATATATTGGAACAATTTTAAAACATTTTTACAAAGGGTTTCAGATTTTAATCGAGTCAAAAATCGATTTTAAACATTGCAGTACAACTACTTCAAGAACAATATCGATATTGTTCATGTAGTACCGTACTCGGGATGGGAGTACCGATACGACCTTTATGGTTTTGATAAAAACGAATTCCAATAACCATTTATGGCACCGATATTGTGAAAGTATCGATACCAGTATCGATACTCTTATTAGAGTACCGACAATCCCCTCTTCCAACGATCAAATTTTGTGTATTTATTGCAGGCAGTATCGATACTCTTTATACAAGTATCGATACTCAAGGCTTTTAGGCATCATTTATTGTGGGAATTTTTATCCCAACGACTTTATTAACTTCCATAACAACCCAAATGGTGAGAATTGAATGAAGAGGTATAAAAACAAGATTGCAAGTCATATGTGAAGATAATAAATAAAAAAGAAAGCCAAAGCAATCACATTGAGCCAAAATTCAAAGTCAACATTCTTGAATATTCTTTTTGCTTTCAAAGAACACTTTTGTACTCATTTGTTTTGTTTGTTGAATGTTTTTATTTGTTCTTGAATTGTGCAAACAATTTCCTTGTGAGGTTTTTTTCCCTAAGTTTGCAAATTTGTAATTTTCTCTTTGAGAGAGTGTTATCAAGAATTTAAGGTATAATTCTTGAGGGAGTTGTAAGGTTACACATTTTTCTCAAAGGTTGATACAGAATAATGAATTTGTGAAAACTCTTTAGTGTAGAAAGCTTTCACCAAAACTTTTATTTTCAATTCACCCCCTCTTGGCTATTTTATCCTCTTGATTGATTGGACAATTGGCATCATAGCTAATCTCATTGGAAGGCTTAACATCTTCTTGAGAAGATCCAAGGAAAATGTCAATCATATCATCTTCAATGGCCACTCCATCTACTTCCAGAATTTTTGGTGAGTCTCAATCCATCTCAAAGCTTCCATATTTCAATGGTGCCAACTATTCTTATTGGAATAATAAAATGATGTTATTTATTCAAGCTTCCAAATATTCAGTGTGCGATGTCTTTACCAATGGAGCATCCATTCCTTACAAGATGCAATGAGAGCTTGTGGTATCGAAAGTCAAGTCAGAATGGACCGATGAAGAGCAAAGACTCGTTCAACTCAATGCCAAGGCAATGCACATCATATTTTGTGCATTAGGCCCCAATGAATATAATAGGGTGTCTTCTTGCTCAAATGCTAAAGAAATAATGGATAAGCTAGAAGTCACACATGAGGGTACAACTCAAGTGAAGAAATCGAAGATTGGAATTCTCACTCTTAGTTATGAGAATTTCAAAATGAAATATGATGAAGACATTAAAACCACATCGACTCACTTTACTACAATCATCAATTACTTAAAGAACGTTGGGAAGGTCTATCCCAATGAAGAAGTGGTAAGGAAAATGCTTCTTTGCCTAAATCTTAGGAAGGCAAAGTAACTACAAAGATTAGGCCAAAGACTTGGAGTTGTACACCCTTGATAAACTCATCAGATCATTACTCACTCGTGAGGTGAGACTTCAAAAGAAGAAAGAAGATGAAACAAAGAAGGTGGAGAAGAAGAAAGTTAGAATTCCTCTCAAGTCCATAAAGGAAGAGAGTGATTCCAGTGAAGAAGAAGATGAGGAAATGACAATGTTTGCTAAAAGATTTAGAAGATTCATGAAATCCAATAAAGGAAGCAGATTTCAAAGAAAAGAGGGTTTCAAGAATGAATCTAAGGAAAATACCCTATCATTTGTTATGAGTGCAAGAAAATGGGGACACATCAAGTTTGAGTGTCCTCAATTGAAAACGAAAAATATTCCAATATTGAAAAGTGAAAATGACCTCTTATCCAAGACCAACAATGAACTTGAAAGTAAGGTAAAAAATATGCAAGTCAAACTTGAGGAGTTTGAAAAAAAATCAAGACTTGCACAACCTACTTTCAAAAGTTCACAATGATCATTAAAAACAACTTGATGATCTCAAAGCTTATTTTAACACAGTTGGATCAAATCAATATCGAAAGGGACAAACTTCAAGATCCAATTATGTTAAAAATAGTTTTAGACCCTACAAACATAGAGGTCCCCAAATAACCTCTAATGGGAAAGTTTTCAGGAACATATGGGTCCCCAAAGGGCTCATTGCCACTAAGAACAAGAATATCCTAGAAAAATGGAAAACCTAAGAAGACTAGATTATTGGGAAATAATACCTATGGACCCAAAAGAATTTGGGTGCCAAAAATAAAAAATTAATCTATATTTGTAAGTGGAGGAGCATTACTACAAGGCACAAAACATAAGTGCAAATTCTTGGTACCTTTATAGTGGATGCTCAAGACATATGATCAGTGATGAGAACCATTTCAAAGTACTCAAGCCTAAAAGTGGCGTAGTAGTAACTTTTGGTGACAACTCCGAAGGCCACAGAAGGAATCGATTCAATTGGTAACAATTCTTCCATTTTAATTGAAAATTTGATATATGTCAATGGTTTGAAGAATAATATACTTAGTATAAGTCAATTGTGTGATAAAGGATACAATTTCATTTTTTTAGTTTAATGGTTGTAAAATAGCTGATATTGCATCAAACATGATTATGTTTGTTGGATACAGAATATGAAACAATAACATGGTGTATTTAGATGATATATTTTCCTCAAATGTATGCCTAGTTGCTAAAGATGAAAAAAATTTATGATTAGGGCATAGAAAACTCAGACATGCTAGCATGAACATATTAGATAAGCTATATTAGAGGTGATCTAGTTAGAGGTTTACGAAAGCTAAAATTTAATTTAGACAAAATTTGTGATAAATGTGCAAATGATAAACATAGAAGAGTTTCCTTTAAATCCATTAATGATGTTTCCTCTAGTAGAGTGTTGCAATTGATTCATATTGATTTATTTGGGCCTATTAGGACTACTATCTTGGGTGGAAAACAATATGCCTTTGTACTTGATGATGATTATTCTAGATACACATTGGTTCTATTTTTAAGCACTAAAGATGAAGCTTTAGACAAATTCATCATATTTTAAAAAATAAACCAAAATGAAAAGGTTACTCAATTTCTAATGTTCGGATTGACCATGGAACCAAATTTAAAAATTTTGGTTTTGACAAATTTTGTAACTTTAATGGAATTAGCCATAATTTTTAAGCCCCTATAACCCCTAAACAAAATGGAGTTATTGAGAGAAAAAATATAAATTTAGAGAAAATGGCTAGAACCATGCTTTGTGAAAATAATTTGTCAAAATATTTTTGGGCGGAAGCCACATACACCGCTTGTTATGTTGTAAATAGAGTAATGATTATGCCTATTTTGAAGAAAACCCCATATGAACTTTTTAATAATAAAAAGCCTAAAATTAGCTATTTTTATCCTTTTGGATGTAAGTGTTTTGTTTTAAACAATTTAAACAATGGAAAAGATAATATTGGCAAATTTGAGAAAAAAAGTGATGAAGAAATATCCCTTGGATATTCTATGAATTCTAAATCTTTTCGAGTCTTTAATAAAAGAACTGTAGTTTTAGAAGAGTCTATTCATGTTGTTTTCGATGATAACCCCATTCCGGGGAAGGATTATTGTGTTGAATATGATGTAGATATTATGACATCAAATGAAGTTGATGAACCATCATTTAAAGAGAACATGCAAGAACAAACACAAGATGCTCTTGAGGAGCTAACTCTAGAGGAAATGGGAGTCTCCTACCCAAGGGAATACAACTATGTCAAGGATGGTGAGATTTTGGGTGATCCATCCAAAGGGGTAACTAATAAATCCTCTCTTAGAAATATTGGTAATTATGTTGCATTTATCTCATATATAGAGCCTAAGAATATCAAAGAAATATTAAATGATGAGTTTTGGATATTGGCTATGCAAGATGAGTTAAATCAATTCGAGAGGAGTCAAGTATGTACATTAGTTGAAAAGCCTAGTCACAAATATACTATAGGTACTAAATAGGTATTTAGGAATAAATTAGATGAAAGTTGTAATTGTAATACCCCAAATACCAGGTCAGAGACTTTAGTGAAAAGTTTTAAAATTTGAGGATTTATTGAATAATTGATAAAGAGGAGAAAATGATTTGGAATAGTGTTTAGACTAATTTGCAACCATAGATTAATAGAGAGGGCATTTTAGTAAAACCTAAGCTATTTTTCTCTCATTATTTTCCGTGGAATAGCCCTCCTCCATAGCCAAAGGTAAGGTTTTATTTGGCTAGTTTCTTCTTTCATTTTTGGTTGGTGCTTGAAGCATTGAGTATTATAGATGCTTAAGGAAGGATTATATAGGATCAAAACTAACAGATTGATGAAAAATAGAAGATTTAAGAAAATGGGTTTTTGAGTGTTATGTTAGAATATGAGTTTTTAATGATGTTTATTAGTATATTTGACTTGTTAAAGATAAATAAGAGATTAGATGCATTGGATGGGATTAAGAACATATTAGAAAAAGTGTTATAATTCTTGGGTAGAATGGTTCTTTGGAAATTTGAGATGTTATAAGAACTTAAATGAAGTAAAGTTAGTTGAGTTATGTAAAGAAAAGTTTAATAGTATTGTAGAGGTAAAAGTAAGAGATCAGGGGGAAAATTTTAGTAAAAATCGGGTTGAAAAATGGTAAATCTGGGTAAGGGTATTGGTACTGATAGAACAATACCGATACTATAGGCTTAAATGGGTAGAAATGTGATGAACAATATCAATACCGATGCAAGTGGTATCGATACAGATGGGGTATCGATACTAAAAGGGAAAGTATCGATACCATGGATAACAAAATACAGAAATGGTATCGATACCGTAATAGAGTATCAGTACCATAGTATTGTAGTATCGATACCATGGTAAGGGTATCGATACTATTGAGCCAGAAATTTTAAAATAGGGTGAGACTGTTATAGAAAATTTAATAATAGTACTTTTGAGTATTGTTTAAGTATAAATTTTAGGGAATGTACTAACAGTGGATATTGTACGTGTCATTAATAGATGATTGAGTAGATCAAAATCAAGCTCCCGAGTCAAGGAAAAGGAAAGGTAATGGCAAACTAGCTAAGTAATCAAATTTGTGTTTTGAGATATTATAGCGAGGCAAGCCAGGTGAGTGCATTTATTATATACATTAAGAATCATAAATGTATGTTGTTAAAAATGTATGTTGCAATTGTATATCAGTACTATGTGTACTACATGCACAATGTGTGCAACCCACAAAATTCATCATGAGTTGATGAACAACCGTACAAGCACTATGTGTGCAACCCATGGAATTCATCATGAGTTGATGAACAACCGTACCAGCACTAAGTGTACAACCCACATAATTCATCGTGAGTTAACGAACAACCGTACAGACACTATGTGTGAAACCCACGAAATTCATCATGAGTTGATGAACAACCATATAAGCATTATGTGTGCAACTCATGAAATTCATCATGTGTTGATGAACGACCATATAGGAACTTCTTGTGCATCTTAATAAAATGATCATGACTAGAAATTTGGTAAATGACAGTGTTAACACTACGGGTTCAAAATTATAAGGTTTATAATAAATCAAAAGAGTTACTTGATATTAGACTTGTTATGGTATACTCATGCTTATAAGTTTGTTTATGGCTATTTATGCCTCATTAAGAAATTATTTAGCGTGTGTTAATTTAACACGTAGGTTTTGATAGAATAGGAGTAAGGAGATCATCGAACATCATAAAGCAAGTGTCGCCTCATCAGTAACAGTATGACATCCTTTTCTACTTTTGATGTATTTAGTTGGCATGTAATAGATTTAGTAAAAATGCTCTGAAAAACATTTGATTTAATCTGATGTAAAACGGTGAAGTGTTTGAACCTTTCTTTTTGTCTATTTACTTAAGTTTAATGCTTGTTTTATTATTTTTAAATTAAAATATTGTATAAAAAGAAACAAAATTTTACAGATTTTCAAATAAGGAACTATTTTAAAAGTGATGTGACATTTGTATCTCGTGTATGGAAAGGTATACGAGAGATAGATGTTACATTTATTGGTATCAGAGCTACAGGTTTAGCTGATTCTCGGTCGAAATCGAGTGTATTTTGATGTAAAAAGAGTTCACATGCTAGCAAGATGTCAAGGTTACTGATAGGGTATAGAAAGCTAATGATAGATGTCTCTCCTTACTAATTTAAGTACTATCTTTATGTATGTTATACTAGATGTCGGATTCTACGAATTTGAGAAGAGCGACTGAATGAGAGAATAGAGATGGATCGGGTAGTGAAAGTTAAGAAGAAAATAGTGAACATCCAATTCCGTCTGAGAACGTCAGCTCACCGGCACATCAGGGTATGCTCGTGCCAGAGTTTGGAAATTTTATGTAAGCTCTCGATGCTATATTGACAAGGTTTAAACCTCTTCCTCCCCCTGCTCCTCCAGCAATGCAAATGTTAATTCCTAAGGAGTTAAGAAGTTTGGGAGCTTCTGAGTTCCGGGGAGAAGAAGGTGAAGGTCCGATGGATGCTGATTTATGGTTGAACGATATTATGGTGATGTTGGAAAGTCTGTAGTGCTCCAATCATGAAAACTGGGCGGAGCTATATTGTTACTTCGTGGATCAGCTCGGTGTAGTGGTCAAATACGACGATGTATGCATCACTTGAATGAGTGAACTGATAATTCTTCCAAGATGAGTTCAAGAACAAGTATATCAGGGAGCAATTTATGAGGTCAATGCTGTTGAAATTTCTTAACTTGAAACAAGGCGATAAAGCAGTGCATGAGTATGAGGCTGAATACAATAAGCTTAGTCGTTATACTACAGAGGTAGGTCCTAATGATAAATCTCGACGGGATTGGTTTATTGAGGGTCTGAGGCCTAAGTTGAAAGAGATGATGTTGGCCTTAAACTTGCCTAGCCTGCAAGAAGTTATTAACAGAGCTAAGGCTATTGAAAGAGTTCAAAAGGAAACTCTAGCAGCGGAGCAGAGTACGCAGACGGGTAAAAGGAGTGGAATGTATTCAACTACACACTATACTAAGAGAGGCAAGGGTTCAGGTTCCCGATATACATATAGAGTTGATTATACTGTAACTTCACAGAAAACTAAACAATCCCAATCTGTTGCTGTTAGCTCGGGTAGAGCTTATGGAGAAAGAAGTAATCAATATCAGACATGTGGCAGATTTCACCGGGGAACATGTAGAATACTTTCTGGCGCTTGTTTTGTTTGTGGAGAAATGAGTCACTATGCTCGGAACTGTCCGCAGAGATCCGGAGATTGATCAGCGTAAATTGAGAGATCAGTAGCGACTCCTAGTAGAAGTAGAGGAAGATCGGGCGGTCAATCTGAGGTTGGCCAGAGATAAGAGCCTCGGGGAGTGGCCCGAATTTATAACATAAAGACCATAGAGGACCGGGATGATCATGAAATCATAACAGGTACATTCGACCTTTTTGATGAGTATGTCTTTGTTCTAGTTGACCTTGGTTTTATGCACTCTTATATTAGTACAAAGTTTATTAGAACTAGAGGAATTCCTTTAGAACCAATTTTAAGTGAAATGATAGCAGTAAACCCTATGGGTCATAGTGCAAGGGTAACTCGGGTATGTAGAAAATGTCCGATTAAGATACAAGGAGTTGTGTTCTCGGCAAACTTGATGAAGTTTCCTTTCGAAGAGTTTGAAATTATCTTGGGTATGGATTGGTTGTTTCCACATCATGGATGAGTGGATTGTCGCAAGAAATGATTATTCTTAAAGGATGCGGAAGGCTCCAAAATAGTAGTGATAGGCGAAAAAACGAAATCACCATCCAATGTGATATCAGCCATAACTGCAAAGAAAATGATGTCTAAGGGATGCATAGCTTTTCTGACTAATGTGATAGACACTCAAGTGCTGGAAGTGAGATTAATCGATATTCCAACAGTTAAAGAGTTTTCAGAGGTGTTTCCAAAGAAGTTACCGAGTTTACCTCTAGATCGGGAAGTCGAATTCAGAAGTGAGATTTATCCAGGGACCGAACCTATTTCTATGACTCCGTATCAAATGGCTCTAACAGATTTAAGAGAATTAAAAGCCCAGTTGCAGAAGCTACTCGATAAAGGATTTATCAGACCCGATGTTTCTCTTTGGGGAGCACAAGTTCTATTTGTGAAAAAAGGATGGGTCTATGTGGTTATGTATTGATTATTGTCAGTTAAATAAAGTAACGATAAAGAACAAGTATTCTCTTTCGAGGATTGATGATCTGTTTGATCAACTTAAGGGTGAAGCGATGTTCTATAAGATAGACTTGAGGTCGGGATACCACTAATTAAAGATCAAAAATGAGGATATTTCTAAGACGACTTTTCAGACTCGGTAAAGACACTACAAATTCGTGGTAATGCCGTTTGGATTGAATAATACTCATGCAACATTTATGGACTTGATGAACAGAGTATTCCAACCGTACTTGGATCAATTCATGGTGGTGTTTATAGATGATATTTTGGTATATTCTTAGTCAAGGGAGGAATATGATGCTCATCTTCGAGTGGTTCTTCAAATACTTCGTGATAAGAAGTTATATGCAAAATTGTCTAAATGCAAATTTTGGTTAGCTGAAATTGCTTTCCTTGGTCATATAGTTTCTATAGAAGGCATAAGAATATATCCTAAAAAGATTCAAGTCATAGTGGATTGGCAACCCCCAAAGAATGTTACGGAAGTTCAGAGTTTCTTGGGGCTTGCTGGTAATTATAGGTGATTCGTAAAGAACTTCTCAATGTTAACTCAGCCACTAACTAAGTTGTTACGAAAAGATGTGCCTTTTGTTTGGACGAGAAAATGCCAAGAAATTTTTGAAATGCTAAAGAGAATAGTAACGGAGGCACCAATGCTTGTACAACCTAAATCATGTAAGGATTATGTCGTTTTCAGTGATGCATCCCATAATGGATTGGGATGTGTGCTGATGTAAGAGGGGAAATTTGTGGCTTATGCCTTAAGACAGTTTAAGAATCATGAGAGGAATTACCTGACGCATGATTTAGAATTGGCAGCAATAGTGTTTGCTTTGAAAATTTGGTGCCATTTTCTGTACGGTGAGCGTTGCTATGTTTACATGGATCATAAAAGTCTAAAGTACTTGTTGACTCAGAAAGAACTGAATTTGAGACAGAGAAGATGGATTGAGCTTTTAAATGTTTTGATTATTGACTATCATCCTGGAAAGGCTAATGTGGTAGCTGATGTGCTCAGTCGAAAGACTTTTGCAGCTCTACGGGCTTTAGATGTGCGTATGTCTTTAAAGGAATATGATGCCTTGATTGTTGAACTTAAGTTAAATCCAATGTTTTTAGAGAGGGTCAAAGAGCTGTAAGGTAGAGATGAGAAATGTATGTCAAAAATAGCGCAAGTTGAAAAAGATGAAGCCAAAGACTTTCATATGAGAGTCGATGGATGTTTGTATTATCGTGGAAGAATTTGCATTCCAGATGATGATAAATTGAATAAATATATTCTTTCCAATGTATATTATATCCCTTTAACGATGAACCCAGGCGGGAATAAGATGTATCAGTACTTGAAGAGTCGTTATTGGTGGCCTGGTATGAAAAGAGATGTAATTAAGATTGTTGCAAAAATGTTTGACATGTGAGCAAGTGAAAGATGAACATCAAGTGCCTTTTGGATTGCTATAACCGATAACCATTCCTGAGTGGAAGTGGGAGCGAGTTACAATAGATTTTGTTTCAGGGCTACCTTTGTCACCAGGTAAAAAGGACTCGATATGGGTAATAGTGGACAAATGGACCAAGACGGCTCAT
This sequence comes from Hibiscus syriacus, assembly GCF_006381635.1. Taxonomy (NCBI): domain Eukaryota; kingdom Viridiplantae; phylum Streptophyta; class Magnoliopsida; order Malvales; family Malvaceae; genus Hibiscus; species Hibiscus syriacus. The sequence goes on along the minus strand of NW_024062296.1, from coordinate 333,184 downwards.
TTTATTTCGGTTCGAATAATTACTTGATGAATAAGTTTACGGAGTTGTATATAAAAGAGATAGTTAGACTACATGGAGTGCCGATATTGATAATGTCCGATCGAGACCCAAGTTTTACTTCAAGATTTTGGAAATCGTTGCATGAGGCATTGGGTACTTGATTGAACTTTGGTACAACTTTTCATCCTCAGACAGATGGAAAGTCAGAGCGAGCTATTCAGATACTAAAGGATATGCTAAGGGCATGTGTGCTTGAGTTTAAGGGATCATGGGAAAAGTATTTGCCTTTTAGCGGAATTTTCGTATAATAATACTTAACAATAGAGTATTAAGATGGCTCCATATGAAGCTTTGTATGGGAGGAAGTGCAGGACACCATTAAATTGGTTTGAACTAAAAGATCGAGACCTAGTTGGCCCGGATTTGATGAAAGAAATAGAGTATAAAGTGAAAATTATCCAGAATAATCCAAGAATAGTCTCTGATTTCCAGAAGTCTTATGTTGATTTGAAAAGAAAGAAAATCGAATTTCAGGTGGGGGAAAAAGTTTTTCTGAAGGTACTGCCTTGGAATAAGGTATTACGTTTTGGTCAAAAAGGAAAGATGAGTCCGAGATTCATTGGACCTTATGAGATCTTAAAAAGGGTCAGACCCGTAGCATATTAATTAGTATTGCCTCTAGATATGGATAAGATTCATAATGTTTTCCATGTATCCATGATTGGAAGGTATAGATCAGATCCATCCCATGTAATCACGCCGGAAGATATAAAAAACCAACCATATTTAACTTATGAGGAAGAACCAGTGTGGATTTTGGCTAAGGAAACCAAGGAATTGCGTAACAGAAGGATTTCATTGGTTAAAGTGCTTTGGAAGAATCATAAAGTAGAATAAGCTACTTGGGAAAAAGAGGAGGACACGAGGAAGCAGTTTCTACACCTCTTCATTTTAGGTACTTCTTTAAATTCGAGGATGAATTTTCTTAAGGGGGAGAATTGTAATACCCCAAATACTTTAGTGAAATTTTTTAAAATTTGTGGATTTATTGAATAATTGATAAAGAGGAGAAAATGATTTGGAATAGTGATTTAGACTAATTTTAGACTAATTGATAAAGGGGAAAAACCTAAGTTATTTTTCTCTCATTCTTTCCCGTGGAATAGCTCTCCTCCATATCCAAAGGTAAGGTTTTATTTGGATAGTTTCTTCTTTTGCTTTTGGTTGGTGCTTGAAGCATTAAGTATTATAGATGCTTGAGGAAGGATTAAATAGGATCAAAACTAAGAGATTGATTAAATATGAAAGATTTAAGAAAATGGGGTTTTGAGTGTTATGTTAGAATATGAGTTTTTACTGATGTTTATTAGTATATTTGACTTGTCAAAGAAGTAAATAAGAGATTAGAAGCATTGGATGGGATTAAGAACATGTTAGAAAAAGTGTTATGATTCTTGGGTAGAATGGTTCTTTGGAAATTTGAGATGTTATAAGAAGTTAAACGAAGTAAAGTTTGTTGGGTTATGTAAAGAAGAGTTTAATAGTATTGTGGAGGTAAAAGTAAGAGATTAGGGGGAAATTTAGTAAAAATCAGGCTGAAAAATGGTAAATATGGTTAAGGGTATCGGTACTAATAGAATAATACCGATACTATATGCTTAAATGGGTAGAAATATGATGAACAATATCGGTGCCGATGTAAGTGGTATCGATACCGATGGGGTATCAATACTAAAAGGGAAAGTATTGATACCATGGGTAACATAATGCAGAAATGGTATCGATACCATAATAGAGTATCAGTACCATAGTATAGTAGTATTGATTCCATGGTAAGGGTATCGATATTATTGAGCCAGAAATTTTAAAATAGGCTAAGACTGTTATAGAAAATTTAATAATAGTACTTTTGAGTATTTTTTAAGTATAAATGTTAGGGAATGTACTAACAGTGGATATTGTACGTATCTTTAATGGATGCTTGAGTAGATCGAAATCAAGCTCCCTATTCAAGCAAAACGAAAGACAAAGGCAAAGTAGCTGAGTAATCAGATTTGCGTTTTGGGATATTATGGTGAGTATTAAGAATCATAAATGTATGTTGTTAAAAGTGGATGTTGTAATTGTATATCAGTATTATGTGTACTACAGGCACTATGTGTGCAACCCACGAAATTCATCATGAGTTTATAAACAACCGTACAGACACTAAGTGCAACCCATGGAATTCATCATGAGTTGATGAACAACCGTACAAGCACTAAGTTTGCAACCCACGAAATTCGTCATGAGTTGAATAACAACCGTACATACACTATGTGTGCAACCCACATAATTCATCATGAGTTGATGAACAACCGTACAAGCACTATGTGTGCAACCCACAGAATTCGACATGTGTTGGTGAACGACCGTATAGGCACTACGTGTGCATCTTAATAAAATTATCATGACTAGAAAGTTGGTAAATTACCATGTTAGCACTACGGGTGCAAAATTATAAGGTTTATAATAAATCAAAATAGTTACTTGATATTAGACTTGTTATGCTATACTCATGCTTATAAGTTTGTTTATGGTTATTTATGCCTCACTAAGAAATTACTTAGCGTGTGCTAATTTCACACGTAGGTTTTGATACAATAGGAGTAAGGAGATCACCAAACATCACAAAGCAAGTGTCACCTCGTCAGTAACAATATGACATCGATATCTACTTTTGATGTATTTAGTTGGCATGTAATAGATTTAGTAAAAACGCTCTGATAAGCATTTGATTTAATCTGATGTACAACGGTGAAGTGTTTGAACCTTTCTTTTTGTTTATCTATTTAAGTTTAATGCATGTTTTATTATTAGTAAATTAAAATGTTTTATAAAAAGAAATAAAATTTTACGGGTTTTCAAATGAGGAGATGTTTTAAAAGTGACGTGACATTTGTATCTCATGTATGAAAAGGTATACAGGAGATGAATGTTACAGTAACATAGTGAGGAACAAAGCTAGACTTGTTGCTCATGGCTATACTCAAGAAAAAGGTATAGATTTGATGAAACTTATGCTCCTGTAGCTAGGATGGAGGTAATTAGAATTTTACTAACATTTGCATGTTATCATGATTTTACTTTATATCAAATGAATGCTAAAAGTGCTTTTCTAAATGGTTTTATAAAATAAGTGCATGTGGAACAACATCCCGAGTTTGAGGATTTAAAATTTCTGAATCACCTTTTTTAAATTGACAAAAGCTTTATATTGTTTAAAACAAGCTCCTAGATCTTGGTATGAAAGATTGTCAAATTTTCTTGTTGAAAATGGTTTTTCAAAAGGGAAGGTTGACATTACATTGTTTATAAAAAGTAAAGGTAGATATTTGTTAGCAGTTCAAGTTTAAGTTGATGACATTGCTAGACTTATAATTTTCATGGTTTTTAGTACTTGGATATTTTGATATTTGGAAATTCTTATTTTCGGTTTGGATTTTTGGATGATTTTGTATTTTTAGATGGGTTTTCATAATTTGTTTATGAATTTGGATGATTTGGATATTTTGATGGTTTTATGGACATTTATGCTATTTTGATGGATTTATGGTATTAAATATTTGAGACAATTTTGGTTCTTTATTATGACCATTCTTATCATTTTATTTAAGAATATTTATCTTTGTTGACTAACCACATTTGACTATTGTTCTTCACAGCTTATATATATATCTTGTTTTTATCTTTTTTTTTATTTAACAAAAAAGGGGGGAAATGTTGGAGTAAGAGGAAGTAAATCTTAAAAATCTTAAAATTTTTCAAAGGTTTTGTTATATAAAAAAGGGAGAGATTGTTGAACTATGCTTTATATTTTGATATAGCAAAAATGAATATTTTTAAAGAAATTTTAAGATTATATTTTTATTCAATTTTCAAGTTTATGTTCGATTAAATTGTTCAAATATTGAAATTCTTTTTAAGGTCAAAAACTCCATTTTTACTACTTACTCTTTTTGAAAATTAAAGTCATATACTAGAATAATTTTAAAACATTTTTACAAAGGGTTTCAGATTTTAATCGAGTCAAAAATTGATTTTAAACACTGAAGTGTCGACACTACAAGAACAATATCGATAATGTTAATGTAGTACCAATACTCGGGATGGGAGTACCGATACTACTTTTATGGTTTTGACAAAAATGAGTTCCAATAGCCATTTCTGGTACCGATATTGTGAAAGTATCAATACCAGTATCGATAATCTTATTAGATTATCGATAGTCCCCTCTTCCATCTGTCAAATTTTGTGTATTTAATGTAGGAAGTACCGATACTCTTAGTACATGTACCTGTACTCAAGGCTTTTAGGCAACATTTATTGCGGAAATTTTCATCCCAACGACCCTATTAACTTCCACAACAACCCAAATGGCTAGAATTGAATGAAGTGGTATAAAAACAAGATTGCAAGTCATATGTTAAGATAATAAATAAAAAAGAAAGCCAAATCAAACACATTGAGCCAAAATTCAAAGTCAAAATTCTTGAATATTCTTTTTGTTTTCAAAGAACACTTTTGTACTCATTTGTTTTATTTGTTGAATGTTCTTATTTGTTCTTGAATTGTTCAAACAATTACCTTATGAGTTTTTTTTATAATTTTGCAAATTTGTAATTTTCTCTTTGAAATAGTGTTCTAAAAAATTTAGGGTATAATTCTTGAGGGAGTAGTAAGGTTACACCTTGTCCTCAAAAAGTTTATACAAATTAGTGAATTTGTGAAAATCCTTAGTGTAGATAACTAAGATAGTAGATGTAGACTTTGGTTTAGAAAGTCGAACCACTCTAAAATTATTGTGTTCATTTTCCTATTTTTCTTTTAAGCTTTCGCCAAAATTTTAATTGTAAATTCAATTCACCCCTCTTATCTATTTCATCCTCTTGATTGACTCAACAAATTCTGATCAATTTATCTTTGCTTCTTAATTTTGTTTCTTTTATGAATAAAAAATAAAATTCGTTGTTCGTTCCATCTTTATTTATTTCAATGAAGATAATTTTTTTTTCATAAAATAAAAGAAGTAAAAAAAGAATAAAATTTTTGAAAAAAAGAGAATCTTTTATCATTTGCTCAATGTGAAATATATAGATAGATTTCTCCGACTTGTATATTTATAGTCATAAATGATAGATATATTATAAAACTCTAATACTAACAAATATTAAAAACTTGATAATAAAGTATATTAATATTTCATAAAATTCTAATCATAATAGATGTACAAATAAACAAATATTTATAATACTCCTTGATTGTCCATGAAGACAATGTATCTTATTAAAATTGTACTAAGATAAATACTTGTGGAAAGAAAATCTTAGTGAAAGAAAAAGTACACATATATTTATTTAATATACATAGTATGTTGCCTCATTAAAAATCTTATCAGGAAAACAAATAGAACAAAATCTTGATTACAACTAAGTTTATTTTGTATAATTCAAGGAAAAATAATTTCATGTCTTTGTATCTTAAGATAATGAAATAAAAGCTTAATCTCATTTAAATGTCTTATAATTGGATAAGAGTTGAATCTAATTAATAAATTGAAAGCAATTGATATGTCTGTTTAGTGGTGAGAATTCAATTGAGTCGAGTTGAGTAAAAAAATTTCAAATTATTCAAGTTGACAAGTTCTATTTTACAACTCGAAGTTGACTTGAAATTTTTTCGAGTCGAGTTCGAGTTGAATTGAGTCGAGTCAAATTTTTGAATTTCTGATTAAATTTAATTAAAAATATTTATAAATATTATGATATTATTTGATTCCAATCTAAATGATTTTTATAACCATATACAATACATGTTTATTTTTTCATATTTTTTTTATTTTTTTCATGTGATTTACTTTTATGATCAGAGTCGATGGGCTCTACTCAAACTTTAAAATCAATCCACTAATAACTAAAAAATTTGAGCTATTCGAGTTGTATTTTACAACTCTGTTTGAGCTTGAAGTTAATTCGAGACGAGTTTTCATGAGTCGAGTCAAGTAAAAAAAATCAGTTTTTCGAGTTGAATCGAATTTTGCTCACCCCTATATCGGATAGTGAGTGTATGACTAATAAGACAAACAATAGTGTTATAATACTCAGAAAATTAATCTAGATTTTTCTGATATACCATAACCAAGAATTGTTTTTACTATTATTAATATTAATATTCGATAAATTATTTTGATAATGGTTTAAGGATCAAAATTAAGTAAACAATTACTTTGGTAGCTAGAATGCAAGGGTTGGAAAATTAGGCGCAATAGTGCAAACAAGGGAGAAAAGAAATGACTTTTGTTTTTATTATACCATTACTACAAATGATGAAACAGCTTGCTAGGTGTCAAGGCTTTGTAAATTAGCTTTGTTTCTTTAATTCACTTATTAGCTATTTTAAAAAACCTACTTTGTAGGATTTTCTCCCATGTATCATGGCTTGTAACAAAGGAGCATGCAGCGTGTAGTGGCCACGCATGTAATAAAAGAAGATAAAATTTTTGTGCTACTTTCTAAAATAAAATATTTAAAATATTCTATAATAAAATAAAATTATAAAATATAAAAAAATATCGTATTATGATTATTTCTAACAAAATAAAAGAAGTATGAACATATGAAACTAAGACTATCACAATACAACACTATAATTATGATATTTTATTTAAAAAATGTTATCATCTGAACACTTTTAACAATAAAATTGTGACTATCGACACCATCATTTTATAAAATAAAAAATAGTATGACTTTTTAAAAATGCTGGGAGTCTCACCAATCATTTTAGCTGTGATTTGATCACCGAAAAATATTTAGGTCTACGAAAATTAAAATTAAGTTCGGGGGCACGAATATGTGTGAGGAAAGGTACGCACCCTCAAATGCCCGTAAAAATAACGCTTAATTGACCAAGAATATTTTTATCCTGCTTCATACACGCAGTTAATATATTTTAGGTCAATAAGGAATTTTTAAATTTTCAAGAATAACTTCTAATTTTCTAACGGCCAAGAGAATTGAAATTATAATAAAAAAACCCAAAAATTCATAAATTAATCTATGTACAATTTTGAGGGTGAAGTCTTTCATGTGTAATCTCGTATATTCTCTAACATCTAGAAGAATACAAAAATTTAATCTCATTTCAGAAAATACACTGATTTTCATGAATCATGTTAAAACTCATAATTTTAAACTCTTTAAAATATCTTGAAATTTTCTAACATCTAAGAAAATTTAGAAATATTCCTCAAAGCCCGAAAATCCAATGATTATGATTTTTAATGAAAAATCAAAGATATGTTCTTTCGTTAAATAACCTCGAAAATTTTTAACCACTAGAAAGATATCGAACGTCTAATTAATTCGAGACCATACCGCGTTTGAAAATAATGTGACGAAAGCATTAAAAATGTATGACATGTTTGATTAATATAAATGCAACAAAATATAACCATGAAAAAGTTCACTAATCATTCTAGATTCTAAAAATTAATATTGTCTAATTTTAATACAAATACTAATTTCTCTAAGTAAATTTCTAACACCTAAGGTAAGTAAAGAAAAGAGATATGAACTAGAAATAAATTCAAAGACTGACTTATTCAATATCTAGAGCAAAAGAGAACCTCTCCAAATATTTTATTTATTTTTTTAAAAAATAATTAATAATAATATATGACTTTTAGTGAAACAAAATAAATTCGAAAGAATTTTAATTTATCTAACGTCTAAGACAAAACAAATTCTCCTCGAACCCATTTATAAAAATTAATACTTTATGTGAAAAAAGACAAAATCGATAGAATTCGACTTGCCTAGCATTTAAGACAAGTGAAATTCCTCTAAGTTCATTCTCATTTCACATTTAAACAAAAAATTCATAAATAATTTTATTTCAAAACATAATAAAATATATTAATAATATGTATATTAAAAATGATATTTATTAAACAAATGATTCTAACTCATTTAACATCTAAAATAAGAAAGACCCCCTTCGAGTATTATAAATAATAAAATAATTAATAATAATAGATGAACTTTAATGAAAAAATAAAATAAATTAGAAATATTTTGATTGCTTAACGTCTAAGACAAATCAAATTCTCCTAGAATACACGTTTAAAATAGAAAATAAGGTTTGAGATTTAATGTGGAATATGAAAAAATTGAAAGAATTTAAATGACCTAACATCTAAGACAAGAGAAATTCATTTCAACTTATTCTTGTCCCACATTTAAAATTATAAAAAAAAAAAGCACGAGCCAACTTGCCTCAATACTTAAAGAAATCGTTATTGTTTTTAGAGATCACGAGTTCGAGCACTGGCGACTTCAACAGGGTGATTGAGAGTTCATTATCAAATAGTTGAGAGTATTTAGAACAATACTGCACTTTAACATTTTTTAGAATCATATTTAGAATGATTTTAGCATATTTTAAATCATTTGTATATTGGGAGTTAATTACTGGTACTTAGGCTGATTTTAATGTTTTTGCTGCAGAACTGATGTTGTGACATTGTAGTGTTGTAGCTGATGTTGAGTGCTGATGCTGGACTGGATTGTCGCGATGATTCTACATCAATGGTTAGAGAAATTTTAGGAAGTGATAAAGTTGCAGAATTAAAGGCTAGAATTTGAATTTCAAAAGGAATTATCATTAAAAAAAGGATTCTCCTATTGGTGGAAAGTTTGATTTTGATGGGATATAAATATAATATTTTCTACATACTTTTCCCGTTTTGGAAAAACCCTAAGCCGTGTAGCAACGACGATCGATCATAGTTCGAGCTTTATTTTTGTTTTTTCTAATAGGGGACGACACTTAAATTAGTTTGGATGTTTTATTTTTTTGTATGTTATTTGGATTTGAACATAAGGTGTTCAATGAAATGCTTACCTTATGATTTTTGCTTTAAACAATATATTTATGAGCTGAATTTTATTTGGATGTCTTTAAAGATAAATACATTTTTATTCTATTAATCTTGATTGTTTTTAGAGATAAGAATTATTTAAATTGTATGTTACTTTTGTTCCAGCATCGGTGTTTAAGACAGCAAACTAAATCATATATAGATGTATGATGCAGGGTGTTATGCTTTGTTAACTGTTTAATATACGATATTGATGAGAGTTAATTCCATTTGGTTAAATATTTAATTCTTGATAAAGGATTAAGCTATTAATCGCTACATAACTCATAACAGTATTGCCATAGTATAATTGTATTGTAAGCTACCAGATAACAACAACATTCTTTGGTCCATTGGTCTGTTTACTCCACTGCTCATTATGTCATTCCCTGCTTTTATCTTTTTGCTATGATTCTATTATTTTCTTATTTTCACAATACATTTCTTTTATATTCACCACAACAACTCTTTTCTGACGCAAATGCTCTTAGTTGGTTCGGCATCCGAAGCTTTTATAGCTTCCACTTTATTACTTGAACGATACGTATACTTGCGTGATTGCTATAGCATCTTATGTAGCATCATAACTCTTTTCTTGTCTCAAACAAGAAAGTAGTATCGAGCTTTTTCTCTCTTCTTTCTTCATCAGTCCTCAAATTCATAATCTTGATTTCTTCTTTACGAGTAAGATCTATTTTTCCTCCTTCTCCACCAGCCTCAATAATTTGTTAGGAACATCACATTCCACCTTATTCTCACACTCATTGACTTCTTTCAAACACATGGGCCTATTGAAATTTATCTTATGATTTAATCCAGAAACATTAATTCTATTAATGATTGAAACACCTAAAAAGAAAATTTTAAACAAATATATACTCAAGAAGAAAAATAAATATTTATTTGGAATGAATGGAGAAATAAAATAAATAAAAATGTAAAGAATGTAAAAATGTATAGAATGATTGTCAATTAAGAAATGAAATAAAACATCTTCAATTGCAGAAAAAAGTACAGTTGACATAGCAGTTCTTACAAAAGATTCCTTAATGCTCGCGGCCAAAGGATAAATGTTAGTTTTGAGTATTACGTTAATTTTGGTCTAAAAACAACATGAAGATCATCTATAGTCCAATTGTTCAGTTCTTCTCCAAGAAAACATGATCAAATTCCAGCCACAAACTTTCCAATCCTCTCATCTTTAGGCATCATGCAGTTCTTGATCCATCATATTATCTTCTTCTTGAGTTATTTCCACCTACTGTGGTTCAACATTAACCTTTCTAAACTTGAAAGTGTTTTTCACTAGAGAAAATAACATATGCTCCCAAGGAATATCTTCTCTTTTTCATTCTGACATCCTTCGTTTCTTCTTTGTTATTTATCTCTTTCTTTCTTTATTGAAAATTGGGCCCAAATTTAGGACCAAAATGATTTTTCCCTTGAGATGACAGCCTTGCTTGATTATTGAGCATCTATTGTTACAGCTTCTTATGGTGTAGTTGTAATTCCCTTTGAAATTTTTTTACTTGAATTTACCTATTAATGTCCTGCTTGCCATAAAAAAAATCTGACATAGGCATCTGAGATATTTTAGGGGGTATTTAGAAGTCTGTGCTAGTCTCGGGTTACCTCTATCGGAATCATTTTTCTTGCATTTCCTTTCTTTTTCTCTTATTCTATGTAGCCTCTATTTTGTTCAGCTATGTTAATCTCCAATAGCAAGGAATTTCTGGGCTTCAGATTTTACCCTTTTTTCCCATCTTGCACCTCTTAATTTCTCGCTCAAGAGGATCTTGAAATTTTTCTTCAAGGTTTCTCCAACCCTTAACGGACATCCTGAGGTTTAAGTCTGTTTTATCCAAGAAATGACTTTATGGGACCATTTTTCGTTTATAGGCATTTGTGGCTCGATATAATGTGGTGTATTCAGTCCAACTTCAAGCTTTTCAGAATGCAAATTTTTTCACGAAAAGTGGAAAGAATGGAACTAAAAATTATGAGATTCCTTTTTATTCTGATTTAACCCTCATGACGAGAGGCTAGAATGTGATGGCTTTAGATATTAAGTTTGGTTGTCTTGACCTGATGGTTGCGAAAGATTAAAGCATGGACTCATAAGAGCCTGGCCCGTTTTTTGCCTTCTTGATGAACATTTGCTCTTCTTTGATGCCCCTCTTCTTTGAGTGAAGCTCATATCTCATAACGAAACCTTCAAATTTTGTTCTCTCTTCATTCATTTGCAATTCAATAGTGTCTTCTATAACCATATTTAACTTCTGGAGTTGGCTTGAGTTACCTTGCTCTTTAACAGCTTATTGATCTCCTATTGATGTCACTTTGGCCCTATTCAAGATCGTAGTGGGTTCCTTTAGTGGATTCTCTAGATAGATCACAATAGTCATCATGTGCATCAATTTAGACATCTGCTCTCTTGAAGCGTCTTGAAATATCTTTGCTTGATCATTCATCTCTTGTTGAGTTCTAACAAGTTTTTCCTGGAGTCTCTCGATTCTATTAACTCGTTTTAGTATCTTATCCATGGCTCATAATCCTCTTGGTATGATCAGGATGACTTCTATTTTATTTTAAGATCTTTGACATGGAATCCTTCATGAATCATTCTATTGCTTTCATGATTGAGTGCATGTAAAAAAAGCTTAAATAAACACAATGCAAATATAGAATGCACAATACAAAATGCGAATGCAGATGCAAAAGATGTTAGTTTCACTAGTGATCATTGTAGAATGAACTTTACATAGACAACAAGGTTTCATTGGTCAGAAAAAATCTGTCTTTGTTCCTTTGAGCCAGATTCTGATATTGTACTCAGAGTCATTGTTTCCCCAAGGTTGAGTCATCTCTAACAATTGATGATGATCATGTCTTGCTTTTGTCTATTTTTGAATCTTATGCTCTAAACTCCTATGAGGTTTCTAGTGAGAAATGAACTTTATGTCTCCATAAAGAGTCTTTAAGTTTTCACCCTAACTTGCATCTAACTTGTATGAAGTATCTCGCTCTTTTCCCTTTCGAATAAAATCTTCGATCATATTTTAATTCTTTCTTTCACCCATTTCTATTCTTTGTAAATCCTTGAATCATCATTGGATATTTGAGCTATATGACTTGGTTAAGAAACCCTTGTTTCATTATGAAGGCCTTCTAATATTGATGACCACATGTGTAATCCCCTTTACCCAACCTAAATGAAACATGTCAGATCCAGAAGGCCCATTGACTAAATCCCCCAAAACTTACCCAAACGTTATTTTAAACACATTAAAATTACACTCACATTTATTGAATTTAGATACCGAAATAAACCAACAATAATTAGAAACCTAAATCAAATTTTTATCAAATTCAAAGTTCAAATCCCAAAGTCCAAAATAATATTTATGTCCAAATGCCCCAAAGTATTTAAACATATTAAGTGTTATACAAATAAAATAATAACAAAATAAGAAATACATAATCTGAGTAAAATTCCATACTATAAAAATAATGTAATTTGAATAAGGACGAATCTCCAAGTACGTTTCACCTATATCGAGTATATAAAATAGAGAACTATGAGGGTGTAAGCTATAAAGCTTAGTGTACTTCTAAGGTTCAAACGGCACAAGTCATAACATAACCTGATTCAATCAATAATAATCAAATTCTGATTCAATCAAAACATTCATGATCCAAGCCAACGAAAACAATCATATTAAATGTCATGCAAATGATTATGCACCCACCCATACGCCAAACACACCATTAGTGAGTGGGTTCCCTAGAGCCACACAAACTACAAACACACCATATCCGAAGAGTAGGGTCTAGCACAAAGACAGATGCCACATAATATGAAAAATGGCATTCACCCCATCGAGTGAATGCACTGAACATCCCCTATTAAAATTAGTCCCAAAATGACATTCAAAATGACATAATATCCGATGTTCGATCTGATCCGAATAACAATATTCCCGAAGTACATATTTATTCCGAAGCATGTATGTAATTCGAAGCACATATTCCGATCAATCAATTAAAATTACACATTACATTGACATAATTGTATTCCAGTTTCGACAGTTAAGCATACATCACATAGCAACATTTTACCGAATCTCAATTATCACAGACATGCTATCAATCATATTTCAACTAACCAAGAAAAAAAATTGTCATAAAGTTAATATAGAACCGAATAAAGAGACACACCATGATAGATAGCTAATGACAGTGATAACACTTCCCACGATCGACTCGAACAGTGGATCGATCTGAATCAGTGCCTACGATAATATTCAATAATTAATAATTTATTCTAAATTAAAGATGGAACTGAACGTACTAAAAATTATTAATTTACACTCACAGTCAACACGGGCCACTTGACTAGGTTTGAAATTAGCAGGTAAAGGTGGCAGAGGGGGTAACGTGGTTCCCGATTCAGAATTCCATGTAAACGTTTACAACGTCCGAATCAAACACCAATAACAAATTTCTAACAATTCGATTTACGAAATAATCAATTAACATTGGGTTAAAATTATTTCTGATTTGATCGAAAAACCGACAGTGGGTTTGAATAAAATATAAATGACTGCCAATTCAAAAATGGGGGCTGCATGTGATGAAACTATACCGACTGCAGTCCCATGTGTTGGAGGTTCCACAACCGATCTTTCATGGCCTTTAACGGCCGACGATGGCGTTAATAGAGAAGGGGTGAAACTGTGCAAGCTTAAACTGCTACCACATGATCGGTGAAGTCGAACGTGAAGGAGCAAAGACTGACTAGGCTTTCGCACACGGTAGTCGGTCAAACAAAAGCCATAAACGGCCGAAATAAGGCCACGATAGCGACGGACATGTGCTCCTTAGGGTTCACAAAATTGGATTTAGAGTTTCTAAAATTATAATTTTGTCACTAATCTCAATTTGGAAATTTAGGTCAATTTCCCAATTTCTAGTGTTTTAAATTGGGGATTTTTCGGTGTGATACAACATGCAAATTAACAACTCCATGTCATGAGGATACAAATGCGAGATAAGAAAAAAATTGAAAGGAAATATGTTAGTACAAACAAGATATTCAATAAAATAGTGAGAACTATTATTAAAGAATAAACCTAATCTCACATGTTGACTACCCAAACAAGGTTTAGCAGTTCCTACCCGAACATTATCTCTACTCATATGCTTAGTTCACCAAAAACTATAACCTCATGCCATCTAGTCTGCATGCTTTTTCCAGAAAAATAAACATAGTTTCATACTTTCTAGTTCTCAAACATTTATTAATAAATCTATTCTACAAAAATAAAAGAACATAAAAGACCAAAATAATAAAAGTTTTTCCTTGCATGCTCTCATTACGGGACCCACTAAGGTTGGTTCAACTCTAACTATGTACATTATATGATGGGATCAAACCTATAGGAAGAGATACTCAAATTTGAGGGGATGCATTTCCCAAAATTTTGACTAGTGATCAAAATATAATTTTTTAAAGATTGGTGACCAAAGTATAAATTTAGGAAAGTTTTTTAGACTAAAATGGTAATTTTACCCAAAAGATATCTTATCTCGTAAATGAATAGTTTACCCTCCAGGAGTATTGGTTTCTTGTTACTCATATTTTTATATGAAATTCATATAAAAGGCTATAAAGCATAAAGCTATAGAAAAATCCGGATAATCAGATCGAATATGAGTTTTGAGAAATTCTGAATGATGATATGGTAAGGTTAATAATGTCGTTTCCATATTTTAAATTAATAAAATTTGACATGAATCATTGTATTTAAGATTGTTTTTCCATGTTGAACAGGGACCATTGGATTAAAATAGCAAGTTTGTACCTTTTGGAAAAGTGCAAGAGTAAAGTTGAAAAATATAAAAGTATTTGTTCATATTTGACTTGCTGATGTAAGGATGATGATATCATAATGTGGCATGGTAGTTATCAAGATATTTTAGGGGTGAAAATGTCTTTTGTCATGAAATGAATTCATTTTAATTAGTTTAAAGCCAAGTGTATTGGATAATTAAATGTAGAAATTTCATGAAATTTGGTTCTTCCTCCTCTAGTAGTGTACTCCTTAGAAAGGTGAGAAAGCTTTTATTTTTCATTTCCAAGCAAATTCATTAGGTTTTTGGATGAAAGAATGAAATATAAAATTAATCTACATGAAAATCTCTATCATATTTGGTGTAATTTTTCCATGCTTTCATTTCTTGAATATTTAATTTCACGAATAGGGTGGATGAAAGGGAGGTTGAATTTTGATGATTTAAAGATGGGTTTCAATGTTATTAATGTTGTAGAATCATTTTCATATTTATATGATGATTAAAACCACTTGGAAATCTTTATATATGTTTTGCGAACTTAGGGTTTTCATGGATGGTTGTAGTTGATTGGGAATGATGTTATGAAATTATGCTTGAATCAAGTTGGAAATCAAGCCTAAGGTACCCTATAAAATTTGGCCATGAAGAAAATATTAGGAAATAATATTGAAAATTTCCCTAAGGCTAGAAATGGTGTTTGAATGATTTTACTAGCTTTAGAATGCTATTTAGACTAATTTTGAAGTTTGTAAAACTCTAGTAGGAGTTTAAAATGGAAGTTGTTCAAAAGTTGATGTGCTTTGCTTGAATTAAATGTTATAATGTTTAATTGTATTATTGGAAGTTTGAATTGAAGTTAAATGACAAGGGACCATTTTCAATAATTTGGAAATGTTGAAATGAATTATAAAAGAATTCATATTGATGATTGAAATGTGAAATTTAGAAATGTCATGTGAACTAGTGACGAATATGAATGTTAAAGAATGTGAATTTTCATTTTGAAGTATTAAATACAATGTTGAGGTTGTGAAAAGGAACTAGTATTGAATCATTATCAAAAGCATTTTTATAAATTTATTTCTAATATTCGCTTATGTTAGTATGATACTAACACATGATTTGAAATTTGTACATGGTTTGTAAATGATGTTCGTGCAGATTGTGATCATACCAGATGAGGTTATATCAAAAGTAAGATTTACTAGTGAAGCAATACCAGGTGAGTGCATTCATATTTATACTTTTATATATTATATGAGGAAGACTTGCGATGATTCAACCTCGAACAAATTGAAAAGAAAAGAATTTTAAATCGTATTTAATATATTTCATATCATTTTATTTTAATGATATCGAATGATTAGGGATGAACTACTGAATGCACTGATATATGATAATTTGATATGTGAATAGTATAAGAAATTGTTAAAAGCCCATTGTATGTGCACTGAAAATTATTGGTACAATTGGCATGCCATGAGGTGGAGTGTTTATCAATCGATTTTGTATAGGTACATTTGTGTACATCATAGTAACAAGATACATTTTATGGCACATATATGATATGTTGTCTGAACGTATATGATGTTAGTGAGATGTATTCCTAATCATAGATACAATGATACAATGTTTTAGGGTACATGTACACCCATATGGAACTTATGGAGCAATTGATTCACAAGGCACTAAATGTGCAATTTTTTAACAGGCATATAGTACACTTGTATATGACACGCGCACCATGTAGTCTCATTTGATACACATTGGGCTATGGTTTAAATAAGTGAAATCGAAAAGTGCAGATTTACTGATCTATTGAAAGTGAAGCTTTCATTTAATAATCTGATATACGAATATGTGTGAAAATCAACAGTTCAGATATAAAGCCCTTTAAGTCGGATCAAAGTATTGGATGAAAGATTTACTTTCAATGAATCAATAAAACTTGCACCTTTTAAATTTCATTTGATTCATAACCCAATGTAGACCAATGAGAATGCATGGAATGCGAGTCACATATGAGTATAAACATAATGCAGTTTTGTAACACTATTTTCTCGTTTTCGGCCTTGAACACGATTCAGAGATGTCACATTCTTTTAAAACAATTTCCGTATTTGAAAAATAGTAAAATTTTGTTTTTTAAGCAAAACAATTTAATAATAATAAGATATATAAAATGACATTTAACTACTAATAAGGAAATAGCTTTTATATATATCACATAGTAGTTTAAATTTGCTGATAAATATAATACTCCAAAAAATATATTTAAATCATTCATACCAGAGCATCATAACATAACAAAATACATGCCAACTACTAATATAAAAAAGATATCATGTTGTTAGTGATGAGGCATGAAAAGCTATGCATGAAAAGATCACACACTAAGTATTTACTTAGTGAGGCATATTAAAGTAAGTAAGTAAGGCATTTTAAAACATAAGTAATTATAAAGGATCAAAATACGATTTAAATAGTACAAAATATATAAATGCATAAAATGACTTGATAAGCCAAGTCTTCGTCACATAACCTGAGAAATATTGTTTTCATATGCATAGCATACTTGTCAACTGGTGTATTCGAAAATCCTTTCATAGCCCAATGTATGACAGATGAGAATGCAAGGTACGCAATTAGCACCTAAATGCTACCATGACATATAGGTACTATAATACACAATGACCCTATACTAACAATTTCAGAGTGGTAATTCATTATAAATACCATCCTTGTACACATAGTGCCATAGTACAAAAAATGTATTACTACAAGAACGCAATAATGCATTAAACAAAAATTGATTGATAACCACCTTATTCAAGGTATTACAATAGCACCTATGAGTCTCAATGTAAATGTAATAGGCTATTATATCCAAATCGCTGATTGAACATTTATTCCAAAACATCATTAGATGATAAATAATGTGAAACCCATCCATTTGTTTTAGGGCAGTTCATACCCTAAAATCATTCAATAAAATATATTTTCATAAAACTTTATGAAAATATTTCAAAATTATTAATTCATAGAATAAAACTTTATGCTAAAAACATGCTTGGTAAAACACTCAAGGATGGCTCATCGCAAGTCTTCCTCATATCATATAAGGACATAATAAAATGCACTCACCTGGTATGCCTCACTATTATGCCTTACTATCGATATCCGATTACTCTTGGACTTTTTCCTTGCCTTTCGATTTGCTTGTATCACGAGTTTGATCACAATCTACATAAGTATTAATTCATAGAACATACAAATATAAAATACATGTCAGTATTCTTACTAACATTTTAAACACAATAATAATACTCAAAAGTACTACTATTTTCAAATTCTTCTGTAATTCATCATAAATTTTCCTTTTTTACTCATAATATCCCCTTACCGTTATTTCTTCAATTCAAGGCTCACACAACTAAATAAAATTTTCAGCATCAAATTTCCAGTCCAATACCTCAACAATGTCGTTGTTACCAATCAAGTCACTAACTTTATTAATATTTACCCTTTAACGCTCAAACTTTGCTAAATTCCCAAAGTAGCCCAATTTCACATTCTAACATCAATTTCAACCATTTTATATAAAATTCCAGCAATATATATCAACTATTGTGTAATTAAATATTTAGCCTAAAACTTTTTAAAACTATTAAATAAGTCCCTTAACTTTTGAAAAATTACAAATTGGTCCCAAAATTTCTAAAAGGCTTATAGAACCTTCCAAACATAATTTCTAAGCCATGGGAAATTTTTCACGAATTTTCCTTATTTATTTTTTCAAGGTTGAATGCTCTAGGGGTTGGGATTCCATGACTTCACTTGATTCAATCATGAAATCAACCTCTATTCAACATTTCCAATTCTATATAATCAAACCCCTAACTTTAATTTCATAAAATAAAAAACTTTCACCAATCTAGGGTTTAGGCTGAAGTTACTATGAACATATATAAGTGGTTTTAATCATCACTTGAAAATGATTTTACAACATCGAAAACCTCAAAATCCATCATTATTTCATAAAACCCTAACATGAACATAAACCCTAGAATTTGGGATCTTTGAACTCAAGTAAGATTAGCATGCAATGTTGGTACCAAATGATAAAGCTCATCGAATAGAACAATTTTCTATTTCACGATTTAATCCAAAAACCAATGGAAATTACTTGAAAATGAAAAATAAAATTTTATCTTTCCTAGGGTATGAAGGAGCACGAAATGGAGCTTGAAGATGGCCTCATTTTCCTGAAATTTCTAGTTAATTTCATGTTAATTTGTCATTTATTAAGCTTAAATGAATTTAAAATTCATTTAATGGGAAATGACAATTTAACCATTAATGAAACTTGATAATTACCTCTATACCAAGCCACATAACACTTATCATCTTCCAAAAGTCAAAGATGAAAAAAATAATTAGCTTTTACAACTTGACCCATGTTATTTTCCCAAAACTTCAATCTTGCCATTTTTATCCAACGGTTCAATTTGAACATGAAAATAAATTCTCAAATCCAATGATCAACATTATTTTATATCATTTTAAAATGTGGAAATAAATATTTATAAGTTTAATTTAATAACCTTCAAATTTTCTCAAACATTCTATTTGTTCCAATTTATCAAATTTTTACTAGACTTTTACGCTTTCTAGCTTTTGACACAAATTCTGGATAAATTTTTTTATTACCACCAAAACATCATTCTTGGGGGTGAACTATTTATTTATGGAATACATTTTTTGGGAAAATTACCACTTTGGTCCCTAAACTTTTCTAAATTTTATACTTTAGTCACCAAACTTACCATATTTACATTTTGGTCACTAACCAAAATTTGGGGTATTACAATTCTCTCCCTTAAGAAAAATGTTCCTTGAATATTAGTACGTATATGATGTAGAGAGGTGTGGATATTGCCTTTTTAAGTCATCTCTTTCCCAGCTAGCTTCCTCGACTTTGTGATTCCGCCAAAGAAATTTAACTAGGGGGATCCTCTTGTTTCATAGTTCTTTGACTCCTCAGGAAAAATCATAACAGGTTCTTCTTCATAAGTCAAATCTGGTAGAATATCTATTTCCTCCAGGGTGATGTCATGCGAAAAATCTGATCGATACTTCATTAGCAACGAAACATTAAAAACAATATAGATCTTGTCAATTTTTAAGGGCAATGCTAAGTGATAAGCTACAATTACAACTCTTCTTAGAATCCGAAAAGGTCCAATAAATCTCGGACTCATCTTTCCTTTGCGTCCAAATCACAATACTTTCTTCCAAGGTGATAGCTTGATAAATACTTTATCATCTTCTTGATATTAAATCTCTTTCCCCTTCAAGTCCGCGTAAGACTTCTATCGATTGAAAGCTATCATAATATTATCTTGAATAATCTTCAATTTATCTTCCATTTCTTTCACCAACTCAATGCCAACAAAATCTCAATCATTCAAATAAAACCAATTTAATGGTGTTTGGCACCTTTTCCCATATAAGGCTTCATATGGAGAAATCTTGATTCTCGATTGATAGTTGTTGTTGTAGTCAAATTCTACTAAAGGAAAATACTTCTCCCATGATCCCTTGAATTCAATAACACACGCCCTTAGCATATCTTCCAAAATCTGAATAGTCCGTTCATACTGACCATATTTTTGTGGATGAAAATTATGTTAAAATTCAATCGAGTACCCAAATCCTCATGCAAACACTTCCAAAATCTTGAAGTAAACCTTGAATCTCTATCAGATACTATTAATACAGAGACTCCATGAAGTCTAACTACCTCTTTTATATACAATTGAACATATTTATCCTTTGAGTAATCTTTCCAGACTGGAATAAAGTGAGTTGTCTTGGTTAATCTGTCAACAATTACCCATACTGAGTCTTTCTTCCTGGGTTTCAAAGGTAGTCCTGTAACAAAATCCATGGTGACTCATTCCCACTTCCATTTAGGAATAGCTATCAGTTGCAATAATCTCGAAGGCACTTCATGTTCAACTTTCACTTGTTGACATGTCAGCACTTTACAACAAACTTAGTGATAACTCTTTTCATACCGAGCCACAAATACCGACTCTTTAAATCCCGGTACATCTTGTTTCCACTTGGATGTATAATTAACGAACTAAAGTGAGCCTCAGAAAGAATATCTTCCTTAATTCCTCATCATCGGGGATGAAAAGTCTCCCATGATAGTACAAACACCTGTCACTCCTGACTTCAAAGTCCTTAGTATTGCCTTTTTCCCTTGTGCAATTCTTGCCAAGCATTTTTCATCTTTCCCTTGTAGCTCTTTTACCTAATCTAAAGATAAACAAACATCCAAAGCTCATAAAGTTGTGAAAGTCTTTTGACTAAGTGCATCAACCACCACATTAGCCTTTCTTGGATGATAATCAATGATCAAATCAAATCCTTTAACAGTTTTATCCATCTTATCTATCTCAAATTCAACTCTTTTAGAGTCAACAAGTACTTTAGACTTTTATGATCCGTACAAATGTAGCACCTCTCACCATATAAATAATGGTGCCAAATCTTTAGGTTAAACAGAAATGCTGCCAACTCAATATCATGTGTCGTATAATTTCTATCATGAGTCTTTAACTATATTGAGGCATAAGCCACAACTTTACCTCCCTACATAAGCACACATCCCAAATCGTTATGAGATGCATTGCTAAAAACCACATAATCTTTATCCGATTCTAGTTGTACAATCACTGATACCTCTGTTAAATTTTTCTTTAGCATTTCAAAGCTCTCTCGACACTTCTATGTCCAAACAAAAGGCACATCATTCCTTAAGAGCTTGGTTAGTGGTGAAGTTATCATAAAAAAAGTTCTTCATAAACCTTCGATAGTAAGCAACAAGTCCCAAGAAACTATGAACCTTTGACATGTTCTTTGGGGTTTCTATTCCACTATAACCTAATTTTTTTGGGGATCTACACTTATGCCTTTTTTCAAAACAACATGGCCAAGGAAAGTAACCTCTGACAACCAGAATTCACACTTTAACAGTTTGGCATACAACTTTTATCTCAAAGGGTCTGAAGAACAATACTAAGATGAGCATTATGCTCATCCTTCGTATTTGAGTGCACCAAAATTTCATCAATAAACACCACCACAAACCGATCCAAGTAAGCTTGGAAAACTCAGTTCATCAAATCCATAAATGTTGCAGGAGCATTAGTCAAACTGAACGACATTACCACAAATTCAGTGTCTATACCGAGTTCAAAAAACTATATTCACAATATCTTCTTCTTTAATATATAGCTGGTGGTATCCAAATAAAAGATCAAACTCAGAGAACATCGAAGTACCTTTCAATTAATCAAACAGATCATCAATCCTTGGAAGAGGATACTTGTTCTTTATTGTCACCTTATTCAGCAGCCGATGATCTATGCATAATCGTATAAATCCATCTTTCTTTTTTACAAACAACAGAAGTGCTCCTTAAGGTGAAACACTAGGCCTGATGAAACCTTGATCAAGCAACTCTTGCAATTGGTCTTTTATTTCTCTTAACTCGGTCAGAGCCATCCGATATGGAGCCATAAAAACAGGTTCAGTACCCGGAAAAACATCAATCTTGAATTCTACCTCTCGATCAGGAGGTAACTCAATAATTTATCTAGAAAAACATCAAAAAATTCCTGAACTGTTGAAAAATCATCCAACCTCGCTTCAGATACTTGAGTATCTATCACATTGGCTAGAAAAGTTGTACACCCTTTCAAAATCATTTTCTTCCCAGTCATTGTTGATATCACATTAGGCGGAGATATTTATTTTTCACCAATTACTATAATTTTCAAACCCTCTGCATCTTTAAAAATAATCGCTTCTTGCGAAAATATACCCATCCATAACACAACCCCATGAATCTTTATCGTGCAATTTCTATACATCTCACCTACCCTTGTACTATAACCCAAAGGGTTTATCATTATCATGTCACTTGAGATTAGTTATAAAGGACTTCATCTATCTTTAATAAGCTTTGTACTGATATAAGAGTGCATAGAACCAAGGTCAGCCAAAACAAATACATGTTCATAAAAAAGATGAAACATACTTGCTATAATCTATGGTTCATCTCGGTCCTCATTAATCTTAAAGTTATAGATTCTAGCAAGTACACTTGTCTTTGGTCATGGACAAGAAAATGACTTAACTTATTGTACTCAGACTCATACTCATAAATTGTATTGTTTCCCTTCTTCAAATTGAGGAATTTTAGCTACATTACTCGCATGAATTTTTCACTGATGTACTTGTTCTCAAATTCATCCTGAAAGAATTTACAGGTCACTGGCTCAGGTAGTACATACATCATGGTGTTCGTCCACCACACTCAGGCTAATCCTCGAAGCAAATATACATATCCATCAAGCTTTTCAGAGTCTGAGTAGTGGAGATTGTCTAACATCACTTTGACATCATTTAACCCTAGCTTAGCTAGATCTTAAATTACACTATTTCTAATAGTTTCCAATCAACTTTCAAGCATCGAAATGATTTAATAACATCAACTAGATCATAATCAAACCTTAGAACATGAAAAACTAACATCCCTTTCATCCATTCAATTCAAGAATTCAAGGTTTAAGTATGAAAATCATGAAAAATGGTAACAAATGATAGATAATTTCATATAGAATAATTTTATATTTCATGTTTTCATCCAATATCTTGATAAATTGACTCAAAAATTGAAAAGAAAATGTTTCCTTACCTTGTATAAAGCTCATGACCATGGAGGGGAGAATGAAGAAGACTCTTGATTTTTCTAAATAAAAATCTTAAGCCATTTGTCATTCTATAAACCAAAATGAATTAAAAATTCATCTTCATGCAAATGAACCTTTTACCCGAAAATATCATGTTTATTAACCAACCAAAATCAATTTTGTTCATCAAATGGCCAAAGATGAACTAACAAATTATTAAATTCTAACTTTGCCCTTGTACTTTTCCAAAATAACAATCTTGTCATTTTTCATCTAACAATCCTAGTTTAACATGGAAAATCAACTTAAATCAAACGATCCACATTAAATACTACCATTTTAAAACATGGAAATGAAATTATTAAGCTTGCCTTATTATCTTTCAAAATATCAGAAAAATCTGATTCAATTTGATTATCCAAAATTTTCACGGACTTTATCGCTTTTAACTGATCTCTGAATAAAAAATCTGAGTGAGATGAAAATGTCATTCTTATAGATAAATTATTCATTTACGGGATATTACAATTTATCCATTTTAGTCTCTAAACTTTCCTCGATTCATATTCTAGCCACTAAACTTTAAGTTTATTCATTTTGGTCACTAGCTAAAATATTGGGATATTACAATTATCCCCTAAAGAAAATTTGTCCTCGAATTTTCAACACATACTTGATTTAAAAGGATGAGGATATTGATTTCTCATGTCTTTTTCTCTTTCCCAGGTAGTTTCCTCAACTTTATGATTTCTCCAAAGAACTATAACAAGCGGTAGCGTCTTATTCCTTAGTTTTTTACTCCATGTTCTAGGATCTTTACTGATTTTTCTTCATAGGTCAAATATGATTGAATCTTAACATATTTCAGTATAATAACATATGAAGGACCTGAAGGATACTTTCTAAGTATCGATACATGAAATACATTAAGAATCGTTTCCATTTTTGGAGGTAGCGCTAGTTTATAGGTTACCGAACCAACTCTTTTTATAATCTCATATAGGCAAATAAACCTCGGACTTAGCATTCATTTTTATCCAAATGCCAATACTTTTTTTCCATGATGATACTTTTAGAAATACTTTTCACCAACTTGATATTCAATCTTTTTCCTTTTTAGGCCATAATAAGATTTTTATCGATCGGTAGAAATCTTAAGATTATCTTGTATAATATTCACTTTTTCCTCAACTTCTTTAACCAAGTGAAGGGAAATTATATCTCGATCCTTAAGCTTATACCAGTTCAGAGGTGTTCGACATTTTATTACATATATGACTTCATAGAGAGCCTTCCCTATACTTGTCTGATAACTATTGTTATAAGTGAACTTTGCGAAAGACAAATTCTGAATTCAATTATACATGCCCTGAGCATATTTTCTAGAATCTTAATATTCACTTTGATTGTCCATTCGTTTGAGGATGAAAAGTGGTATTGAAGTTAGGTCAAGTTCCCAAGACTTTATGCAAAGATTTCCAAAATATCAAAATAAACCTTGGATCACTATCAAATACTATCGAGAAGGCACTTAAAGTAGTCGACCAATTTCTTTAATGTATAATTCTTTATACTTATCCATAGAGTAATTAGTGAATGAAGTGCATTGACTTAATCAATCTTTCACAATCACCCAGATTGAGTCTTTTTTGTTAGGTTTCTAAAGTGGTCTGGTGACAAATTTCATCGTAACTCTTTCCTATTTCCACTAAGGAATGGAAATTGGTTGCAATAATACCGAGGGCACTTGATGCTCTATTTTAACTTGTTGACATGTCAGGCATTTAGAAACAATCTCAGTTATAGTCCTTTTCATGCATGGCCATCCATATCGACACTTTCTTTAATTCTCCATCAAAATTAACTTCAAAGTCTTTGGTTTCAACTTTTTCTACTTGTTCAATCCTTGACAAACACTGTTCATCCTTTCTTCGAAGATCCTTTATTCGACCCAACAATGTAGGTTTTAACTTTAATTTTGCAATTAGAGAACCAACCCGTTTTATCGACGGTCATGTATCCAAGGCTCTTAAGACAAAAAATGTATTTTGGCTTATTGCATCGGGTACCATGTTAGCCTTACTAGAATGGTAGTCAATGACTACACCATAGTCTTTAAGAAGCCCAATCCATTTTCCCTTCCTTAAGGTCAACTCTTTTTGAGACAACATATACTTTAGACTTTTGTGATAAGTGTAAACATAACATTCATTCATGTAAAACTTTAAATTTTTTATTAGTGACTAAAATACAAGTTTTGAAAGTTTAGTGGCCAAAGAATAATTTTGAAAAATTCAAAGACCAAAAATTTAATTTCTAAAAGTTATATATTTTGGCTCGTAAATTAGTAGTTTGTTCTAAAATTAAGGTTTTCGTGGAAATCATTCTTGAACTATTGAAAAATCATCTAACCTCGCTTTAGATACTTGGGTATCTATTACATTTGTAATGCCCCAAATATTGAATTAATGACTCTATGAAAGGATTTAAAACTTGAGAATCTATTTGATTAATTGATAAAAGATGATAATGATTTGGGAAGAGTAGTTTAGACTAAATTGTAGTAATGGAGGATGAAAAGGACATGTTGGTCAATTAGAATAAAATGAATTAAAAATTCATTTCCTTATAGTGTGTTAAAGTAAGAATAAGGGGAAAAGGGGATTTTACTAGGTCAACTCTTTTCTTCTTCTTCTCTCCCCGTGGATAACTCTCCTCCCTAGCTCAAAGGTGAGTTTTTAAATTGTTAGTTTATCCTTTCGTTTTTGGTTGGTCATTGAAGCCTTGTATATGATGGAAGCTAAAGGAAGGTTTAGATGAGATTAAAACAATGAGATAAGGGAAATAAATGAGATTTTAGAAAATGAGTTTTATAATGATATGTTAATATATGAATGTTTATTGATGTTTATTGGTAGAATTGGCTTGTCAAAGAGATAAATGAAAGATTAGATGTATTGGATGAGTTTAAAAACAAGTTAGGAATTTTGGTGTGATTCTTAGAATCAAATGCTCTTGAGGGATACTAGATGTTTTAAGCCTCTAAATGAAGGAAAGTTAGTATGGAAAGTAGAGAAGACTTACATAGTATTGTTGGGGGTAAACATGAGGAAAATTGACCAAATTTGGGTATTTCTCAGGTTAAAAACTGGAAAATCTGGGCACGATTATCGATACTAATAGAACAATACCGATACTATAGGCTAAAATAGGAAGAATCAGCTAACTAGTATAGCTACTGATTTAATCAGTATCAATACCGAGAGGGAGGTATCAATACCGAGGGAAGGTATCGATTCCATTAAAAAAAGAATGCAAAAATGGTATCGATACTGTAAAAGAGTATCGGTACCATAGTATGGTAGTATCGATGCCATGGAAAAGGTATAGATACAAAATAACCATAAATTGTGAGATAGGGTGATATTGTTATAGAAAAGTTAATAATATGTACTCTTGAGTAATGTTAAGTGTAATTGTTAGGAAATATACTAACAATTGATATTGTAATTGTATTTAATGGATATTGAATAGATCAGAATCAATCTCCCGAATCAAGCAAAGAAAAAGGTAAAGGCCAAGTTCCGGAGTAGTCAACTTTACGTTTGGATACCAAAGTGAGGTAAGCCAGGTGAGTGCATTTAATTATGAACGTATATGCTATGATAGTCATAGTTGTAGGAATTATTGATGTATGTATGGTGATTACCAAATGGCACTAAGTGTGCAAAAAGTTAAGAAAGTCATACTAAGTGTTTTAATTTTCGTATTGGGCACTTTGTGTGCAAAAATTTAAGAAATTCATATTAAGTGTATGAATTTCCGTATTGGGCACTTTGTGTGCAAAAAGTTAAGAAATTCATACTAAGTGTATGAATTTTCATATTGGGCACTTTGTGTGCAAAAAGTTAATAAATTCATAGTAAATGTATGAATTTTCTTATTGGGAACTTTGTGTACAAAACGTTAAGAAATTTATACTAAGTGTATGAATTTTCGTATCGGGCTCTTTGTGTGCAAAAAATTAAGAAATTCATACTAGGTGTATGAATTTCTGTATTGGGTACTTTACGTGAAAAAAATTAAGAGATTCATACTAAGTGAATGAATTTCCGTATGGGAAATATGTGTATAGACATAAGAAATTTATAATAAGGAGGTGGATTTTTATATTGGTAATGGGTATGAAAACCACATAGATTACAGTAATAGTTGAGGAATGATGGTATTAGCACTACCGATGTAAACCATAGTGTTTAATGAATTGAAAGAATCCCTTGAAATTTCAATTGTAATAAAATAAATTGTGTTTAGAATTTTACTTATGATTGTTTAGGACTCACTAAGAAATCTCTTAACGTGTGTTAATTTCACGCATATGTTTTACTAGTAGCATAGTAAGGAGATTTTTGGACATCGAAGAAAAAGGGTCACCTCGTCAGTAACAATATGACATACATGTCTATTTTTTGATGTATTTAGTTGGGATGTAACATATTAAGTAAAAATGTTCTGAAGAATATTTGAATGGTACTTCTATTATGTAATTAAGTTAATGTATATTTTTACTTGTTTAATTAAAATGTTTTATAAATTTTTCCAGGTTTTAAAAGTATAACTATTTTAAAAGTAATGTGTCATCTATATTCTGTGTATGGAAAGGTAAACGGGAGATGGGTGTTACATTTATTGGTACAGAAATCGAGTGTAATTTGATGTAAAAAGAGTTTACATGCCACTAAGATGTCAAGTTACTGATAGGGTATAGAAAGAAATATGATAAATGTCTCTCCTTACTAACTTAAGTATTATTTTATGAATGTTGTACTAGATATCGGATTCTACGAATTTGAGAAGAGTGGCTAAGTAAGAAAGTAGATATGGATCGAGAAGTGAAAGTTATGAGTAAAATAGAGAACGTCCGATTTCGTCAGAGAACTCTAGCACACCGACACCTTAGGGTTTGCCTGTTCCGGAGTTCGGAGCTTTTATACAAGCTCTAGATGCTATTTTGACAAGGTTTCAACCTCCTCCGCCTCCCCTACTCCTCTAGTATCGCGAATGTTAATCCCAAAGGAGTTAAGAAGTTTAGGAGCTCCTGAGTTCAGGGGAGAAGAAAGTGAAGGTCCGATGGACATAAATTTATGGTTGAATGATGTTAAGGAATGTTGGAAAGTTTACAATGTTCAGATCATGAAAAGGTGGGCGGAACGGTATCATTACTCCGAGGATCAGCTCGGGTGTGGTAGTCAAATATGACAATGTATGCATCGCCAGAACAAGTGAGTTGGTAATTTTTCCAAGATGAGTTCAAGAACAAGAATATCGGGGAACAATTTATGAGATCCCTGCTGCAAAAATTTCTGAACTTGAAGCACGGTGATCGAGTAGTGCACGAGTATGAGGCTGAATACAATAAACTTAGCCGTTATGCTACCGAGGTAGTTTCTAATGAAAAAGCTCATCGGGATTGGTTTATTGAGGGTTTGAGGCCTAAGTTGAAAGAAATGATGTTGGCCTTAAACTTGTCTAGTCTACAAGAACTTATAAATAGAACGAAGGATATTGAAAAGCTCAAGAGGAGACGTTAATAGTGAAATAGAGTATTCAGATGGGAAAAATGATTGAAATGTCTTCATCTACACATTATGTAAAAAGGTGAAGGGCTCAGGTTCTCGCTTCACTGATAGAGTTGATTATTCTACAGCTTCACGAAAAACTAAGCAGTCTCATTTCTATGTTGCTAGCTTAGGTAGAGCTCATTGAGAGAAACATCTATGTCAGACATGCGACAAGTCACACGGGGGAGTATGTAGGTTGCTTTCCAGTGATTGTTTCCATTGTGGTGAATCTGGTCACTTTGCTCGAAGTTGCCTGAAGCAATCAGGAGATAAATCAGCATAATCGGAGAGATCAATCACCGCACCAAATAGAAGTAGAAGAAGAGTAAGATCAGGTGGTTAAAATGAATCTATCCAGAGACAAGAGACTCGGGGTGTGGCCCGAGTTTATAATATAAAGACCAATGAAGATATGGATGATTTGGAGATCATAATAGGTACATTTCTCCTTTTTGATGAGCCTGTTTTTGTTCTAGTTGACCCAGGTTCTACACATTCGTATATTAGTACCAAGTTGATTAGAACTAGAGGAATTCCTTTAAAGCTAATTTCTAGTAAAATGATAGCAATAAATTCTATGGGTCAAAGTGCAAGGGTGGCTAGGGTGTGTAGAAAATGTCCAATTAAGAATCAATGGGTTGTATTCTTGGCAAACTTGATTGAGTTGCCCTTTGATGAGTTTGAAATCATTTTAGGCATGGATTGGTTGTCTCCACATCATGGATGGGTAGATTGTCACAGGAAACAATTGTTCTTAAAGGATGCAGAAGGCTCTGAAATTTTGGTGATAGGTGAGAAGGCGAAATTTCTGTCCAATGTGATATCGGCCATGACCGCAAAGAAAATGATGTCAAAAGGATGCGTTTCTTTTCTAGGTAATGTGATAGACACTCGAGTGCTAGAAGTGCGATTACATGATACTCCCACAGTTAGGGAGTTTCCAAAAGTTTTTCCTGGAGAGTTACTAGGTTTACCTCCAGATCGTGAAGTAGAATTTAGAATTGAGGTTTATACTGGTATCGAACGTATTTCTATTGCTCCGTATCGGATGGCTCCAATGGAGTTAAGGGAATCGAAGGCTCATTTGTAAGAACTACTTGACAAAGGATTTATCAGACCCATTGTTTCTCTTCCGGGAGCGCCTATACTATTTGTGAAAAAAGGACGGGTCTATGCGGTTATGTATTGGTTGTCGTCAACTAAATAAGGTAACAATAAAGAACAAGTATCCTCTTCCGAGGATTGATGACATGTTTGATCAATTGAAAGGTGCAACAGTGTTTTCTAAGATAGATCTGAGGTCTGGGTACCATCAGTTAAAGATCAAAAGGGAATATATCTCCAAGATGGCTTTTCGGACTCGGTACGGACAATATGAATTTGTGGTAATGCCGTTTGGATTGATAAATGCTACTGCAACATTTATGGATTTAATGAACAAAGTATTCCAACCGTATTTGGATCAGTTCGTGGTTGTGTTTATTGATGATATTCTGGTATATTCCAAGTCAAATGAGGATCATGATGGTCATTTTTGAGTGGTCTTTCAGATACTTTGTGATAAGAAGTTGTACGCGAAATTGTCTAAATGAAAATTTTGGCTATCTGATATTTCTTTCATTGGTCATATAGTATATCCAGAAGGCATACGAGTGGATTACAAAAAGATTCAAGCTATAATGGATTGGCAACCCCCAAGAATATTTTCGAAGTTCAGAGTTTCTTGGTGTTCGCTGGTTATTATAGGCGATTTGTGAAGAATTTTTCAATGTTAGATCTGACGCTAACTAAGTTGTTACGGAAAGAGATGCCTTTTGTTTGGATAGAAAAGTGCCAAGAAAGTTTTGAAATGCTAAAGAGAATTGTAATTGAGGCTCTAGTGCTCGTGCAACTTGAGTCAGGTAAAGAATGTCATTTATAATGATACATCCCATAATGGATTAGCATGTTTCCTAATGCAAAAAGGGAAAGTTGTGGCTTATGCCTCAAGACAATTGAAGAATCACGAGAGAAATTACCCGACACATGATTTAGAATTGGCCGCAGTGGTGTTCGCTTTAAAAATATGGCGCCATTATTTGTACGGTGAGTGTTGCCTTGTTTACACAGTTCATAAAAGTCTAAAGTATTTGTTGACTCAAAAAGAGCTGAACTTAAGGCAGAGAAGATTGATTAAGCTCTTGAAAGATTATGATTTGCTTATTGACTATCATCAGGGAAAGGCTAATGTGGTAGTGGATGCACTTAGTCAAAAGACTTTTGCAGCTTTAAGGGCTTTAAACGCACGTATGTCTTTGAATGAAGATGGTGCTTTGATTGTCGAATTAAAGTTAAAACCGATGCTTTTAGATCGTGTAAAAGGGCTGCAAGGTCGAGATAAGTAATGTTTGATGAGATTGGCGCAGGTTGAAAAAGAATAGACCAAAGATTTTGAAAATAAGGGAGAATGGATGTTTATATTACCGTGGAAGGCTTTGTGTAACACCTAAAAACCGTATAATTATACCTATACAGATTATAGATGTTACCTAAATTTCTCAAAATATTTTCCAATTTAAAACTAATTTAAATTTTTATTTTCTTAAAAAGATAACTGATAATATAAAAATATCATTTCAAATAAAACTAGGACATTTATAGTAAATGCCACTAACTAAGTCAAAATCACATCATAGGATGTCTTACTGATATAGAAATATACTCTTCGATGCTTGATATCACTCCGAACTCTTTATTCTACTACTAGCTTTTTACCTACGTATGAAAATCATCACACTCTAAGTATATACTTAGTGAAGCAATTTAAAATAATAAACGGTGCAATACATATCATGCATGAAATTTAATATAATCTTCTAATGTAAAAATCAAAACAACATAACATAAATAAAAATAATTTTTAACAAAAACTATTGCCCAAAATTCTCAATCCATGAGGAACTCGATATAGGAGTCAAATATTGTAGAAAAGTGCTGAGGTCAAGCATTTCTCACCTAATAATGCATCGTAGTGCTGAGGTCAGGTTTTACCCACCTGACTTGTACAATGTGTCTTTATTTGAAACTATAGTACAACTTAATTATGTAGCTGCTAGACTCTTTGCATGCCATTAATACCACTGAAGCTCAATAACATACTTGGGCATATAGTCATAAATTAAATCATCCATGGAAACGTATAACCATGTATAAACATTAGGGCAATTCATACCCAAAATAACATCCATATCAAAATCTCATACTGATAAAACAAGGTCGACTTGTCGCAAGTCTTTAGATGATGTATAAAACATCTATGTATATGATGTATAAAACATCTATGTACCATGTTATGCATGTATTGCATTCACTTCGACACTTTATATATCCAAAATATTTGCCTCACTACGGTCCACAATAACTCTTTTATCTTGATTTGCTTCAATCACAATTCAATCACGATATATACAAAATCACAAATTTATAACAATACTTATGTTAGTATTGTACTAACATAACACATCCCCAAAACAAAATCCATAACATACTTGAACTCATTTTCTACCAAAATACTTAGCACTTAATAATTCATTTTTAACATTGGCACCAATTTTTTCAGTTTACACAAAATGGTCCTTCACCATTTTATCACTTAGATTCTTAATACCAAAATTCCAGCATTGAAATTATTACCATTAAAATGCTTTTAAAAAGGTACAATTACATTTAACTACCCCAACTATGCGAATGATGTACTTAATTTACCAATCTTTTCAAACTTCCAAAATGGTCATATTTCACATCTAAACACTCATTTCAATCCCAAAACAGTACTTTCCAGAATAGTATATCAATTATTAAACAATTATACAACCATTCATAACTTTTCCAAAATTACCAAATTGGTCCCCTAACTTTTCAAAAATTATATACTAGTCCCCAAATTTTTATAAGGCTTAAAAACTAAGTTTTCATGAATTTGCTCAATTTTGATTCAATTCAAGCATGAAATCAACTTCCAATCAACCTTACAACATATCAACAATCAAATCCCTAATATACTATTATCAAAACACCAAGTTCATCATTTTCTTCATTTGACCGAAATTTATAAGATCATATCTAGGAAGTTTGAACATGTTTTAATCATAATTCATGCTTGGAAATGAATCTACAACCTCAAAAACATCAAAATTCATCATCAAATTCATGAACATTAACATGAACATAAACCCTAAGATTTGGGATCTTTGAAATTAAGCAAGTTGAGTAAGCATAATTGGTACCAAAAGATAGCGTTTTTCGACTATATCATTTTCCATTTTCACAAAATAACTTGAAATCCAATGGAAATGACTTAAAAATGCAAAACAAATTTAGGTATTTTTCATGTGAAATTTACCTTTAATGAATATTAAATTCATTAAACTAGAAAAATACCAATTTACCCTTAATGAACCTTCATAATTAGCATTAAACCAAGACACCTAACCCTTATCATCTTCCTAACCAAGACACCTAAACCTAATCATCTTCCATAAGTCAAAGATGAATAAATAAAATCTTAGTTTACCGATTTGCTCTTGCCTTTTTTCTAAAAATCACAATCCTTCCACTTTAAATCCAACGGTCGAAATTAAACATGGAATTAAACCCTTAAATCTAAAGATTTATATTACATTCCAACATTTACTAATGTGAAAATAATATTTTTCGGTCTAAGGTATCATCCTTCATATTTTCCTTAATTTTCTATTCGATCTGATTTACTTAATTTTTCCTCAACTTTTTTGCTCTATAACTTTTATTACACATCTCGGATTAAAATTCTGATTCCCATAGAAACATTATTCTTGAGATAAACTATTTATTTATGAGGCCAAAAATATAAATTTTAAAATTATCATTTTGGTCCCTAAACTTTAGCCAAAGTTTATACTTTGGTCACCAACCTTTTAAAATTTTCATTTTGGTCACAATCTAAATTTTGGGGTATTACACTTTGCATTCCTCATGATGATGATTTGAGGAAGGACATTCTTTGTGAAGCCCATTATAGCCCTTTGACTATGCACCCACGTGGGAATAAGATGCATCAAGACTTGAAGAGTCATTATCAGCAAGTGAAAGTTGAACATCAAGTGCCATCCGGGTTACTGCAACCAATATCAATTCCTGAGTGGAAATTGCAGTGAGTCACAATGGATTTTGTTTCGGGTTTTCTATTGTCCTAGGGTAAAAAGGACTCGATTTGGATAATAGTAGATAGATTGTCCAAGATGGCTCATTTTATCTCGATTCGAGTAGACTAATCGATGAATAAGTTTACGAAGTTGTATATAAAAGAAATAGTGAGATTGCATGGAGTACCGATATCGATAGTGTCCGATCGAGACCCAAGGTTTACTTCAAGATTCTGTAAGTCTTTATATGAGTCATTGGGTACTTGATTGAATTTCATTACATATTTTCATTGACAAATATATGGGCAAATGAGAACGAACTATTCAGATATTGAAAGATATGTTAAGGGCATATGTGATTGAATTTAAAGGATCATGGGATAAGTATTTTACTTTAGTGGAATTCACATATAATAATAGTTGTCAATCAAGTATTAAGATGGCCCCGTGTGAAGCTCTGTATGGGAGAAAATGCAGAACACCATTAAATTGGTTTGAACTGAAAGATCGAGACCTTGTCAGCCCGGATTTGATAAAAGAATTGGAGATAAAGTGAAAATTATCCAGAGTAATCTAAAGATAGCCTCATATCGCCAGAAGTCCTATGTATATTTGTAAAGGAAAGGAATAGAATATCAAGTGGGAGACAAAGTATTTTTGAAAGTATCACCTTGGAAGAAGGTATTACGTTTTGGGCGAAAAGGAAAGCCGAGTCCGAGATTTATTAGATCGTATGAGATACTAAAAAGGGTTTGACTCATGGCTTATAAATTAGCTTTGCCTCCGTATATGGACAAGATCCAAATGGGTTTTCACGTTTCCATGCTTAGAAGGAACATATCAGATCCATCTCATATTATCACGCCCGAGGAAATAGAGATCCAACCATATTTATCTTATGAGGAGGAACCAATGGGGATCTTAGCTAAGGAAACCAAGGAATTACATAACAAAAGGATTCCAATGGTTAAAGTGCTTTGGCAGAATCATAAGGTTGAAGAGGCTACCTAGGAAAGAGCGGAGGATATGAAAAAGCAATTTCCACATCGCTTTGCCCCAAATATTGAATTAAGTACTCTATTGAAAGAATTTAAAAATTGAGAATCTATTTGATTAATTGATAAAAGATGAGAATGATTTGGGAAGAGTAGTTTAGACAAAATTGTAGTAATGGATGATGAAAAGGACATGTTGGTCAATTAGAATAAAATGAATTAAAAATTCATTTCCTTATGGTGTATTAAAGTAAGAATAGGGGAAAAAGGGATTTTACTAGGTCAACACTTTTCTTCTTATTCTCTCCCCGTGGATAACTCTCATCCCTAGCTCAAAGGTGAGTTTTTAAATTGTTAGTTTATCCTTTCGTTTTTGGTTAGTTATTGAAGCCTTGTATATGATGGAAGCTTAAGGAAGGTTTAGATGAGATTAAAACAATGAGATAAGGGAAATAAAGGAGATTTTAGAAAATGAGTTTTATAATGATATGTTAATATATGAGTGTTTTTGATGTTTATTGGTAGAATTGACTCGTCAAAGAGGTAAATGAAAGATTAGAAGTATTGGATGAGTTTAAAAACAAGTTAGAAATTTTGGTGTGATTCTTAGAATCAAATTATCTTGAGGGATACTAGATGTTTTAAGTATCTAAATGTAGGAAAGTTAGTATGGATAAGTTAAGATTTTTCGTACTAAGTGTATGAATTTTCGTATGGGAAATATGTGTATAGACATAAGAAAATTATAATAAGTAGGTAGATTTTTATATTGGTAATGGGTATGCAAACCACATAGATTATAGTAATGGTTGAGAAATGATAGTATTAGCACTACCGATGTAAACCATAGAGTGCTTATTGAATTGAAAGAATCCCTTGAAATGTGAATTGTAATAAAATAAATTATGTTTAGAATTTTACTTATGATTGTTTAGGACTCACTAAGAAATCTCTTAACGTGTGTTAATTTTATGAGTAGGTTTTATTAGTAGCGGAGTAAGGAGATTTTTGGACTTCGAAGAAAAAGGGTTGCCTCGTTAGTAATAGTATGACATACATGTCTAGTTTTTGATTTATTTAGTTTGCGTGTAACATATTTAGTAAAAATGCTCCGAAGAATATTTGAATGGTACTTATATTATGTAATTAAGTTAATGTATATTTTGTACTAGTTTAATTAAAATGTTTTATAAAAAAAATTCCAGGATTTCAAAAGAATAACTATTTTAAAAGTAATGTGACTTCTATATTCCGTGTATGGGAAGGTATACGAGAGATTGGTGTTACAACATTAGCTAGAAAAGTTGTACTCCCTTCCGACATTATTTTCTTCATTGTCACTTTTGATATAACATTAGGCAGCGATTTTCCTTTTTCACTAATTACTATAATTTTTTAACCCTCTTCATCTTTAAATAATAATCACTTCTTGTGACAATCTACCCATTCATAATGAGAAGAAAACCAATTCATGCCCAAAATTATCTCAAACTCATCAAAAAGTAATTTCACCAGATTCGTTGGGAACACAACCCCTTGAATCTTTATCGTGCAATTTCTATATATCCGACTTACCCTTGTACTCTAACCCAAAGTGATACATGCATGGTCAGACTCCAGCTCAACCACTTGAGACATCCACACATTAAGTCATAGGGAGTTTTTATATAATTCTTTTACGTTATTATTCTATTACATATTTACTTTGATATATATATATATATATATATATATATATATATATATATATATATATATATATATATATATATCATATACATACATGTTGTGCTTAAATATAAACATACTTTGATAATTTATATTCATTCATATGAAATATCTATAACTTAATCATTATTGTTGCTGCATGATATTAATTCACATCTTTACTTAGTTTATAATCATTTGCATATGTTTTGTGTTCATTTAAATTGATTTCATTATGTTCTTAATATGGAAGCATGCTTAATCATTCATTTCTTAGCTCATTTGCATTCAATTCATCTCCTAAGTCTTATACAATACCTCACATATGTTATATCATATAGTTTTAGCTCATGACATGCATTCATAGCTCATATGGTCGTAAACATGCACGACATCAAGGTGTTTCAATCATTCTAGCATATATCCTTTAACTTACCTTGTTCTATTTGTACATACAGGTGCATGGATGCATGACACACATTGGGGAAGCTTGAGGTAGTAATTGGCATTCTTTGGCAGCTCACAATTAGCTCACAAGCTTCATGGTAGCTAGAGGAACATAATAAAAAGCTCAATTCAGCTCGAGAGCCAAAGGATAGCTAAACTCAACTAGGTGGACTAGTTGAAGCTAAGTTACTAGAAGTGCCCAAGTAGGTAGCTAAAGGTAGCTAAGAGAGGTGCTAAGGAGCCAAAGAGGTCTTGGATAGAAAGCACATTCACAATTAGTCCCTTGCTTGTTAGCTAGCCACAAACTAAAGCAAGCTTGGAGGAGAATTCATACACGCCCAAGAAGATGCACATGACCAGCCTTCACCCCATGCATAAGGCTGCACCATAAGCCTCCCTATAACTCCCATGTACATGCCCATGTGACCAGAAAGCATGTGCTATGTGTGTGACCGTACTAGGTATGCCAAAAACTAAGGGACCTCACTGTTCGGCCAAGGCACATAACCATTCATTAAGGCGCCAAATTGAAGAGGTTCAAGCACCATTTGGCCAAGAGTCATGCTTCTCCAATCCAGTTGAAACATTTTATAATTAATCATGCATGTATTATTTTCTGAATTTTTCAAAAGGACACAAGGCTGGCCGAATCACCATGTATCCATTTGATCATGTCCTTTTATTTATATAAATAGGCTAGTCCTATTCATTTGTAATCAGACTTTTTAGATATTAATTAAAGTGGTATTATTATCTTTTCTCAATTCCTTGGTGACTTTTATCGACTTATCAAGTAAATCTTTACTTGTGGCGTCAACTCTTTTTTCTTTGATACTTGTCAAGTAAATCTTCCTTGGTGACTTTTATTGACTTATCAAGTAAATCTTTACTTGTGGCGTCAACCCTTTTTTCTTTGATACTTGTGGTTTTTATCTCATTATAGATACTGGGTCCAATTCCTTTAATACCACCCCTTAGAGAGAATTATAATGTTGGGTCTTTTCTCCATATAGCACTGGTTCTTCCTTGGTCTTTCTAAGATACTATCTTCATTATCCTTTTGTTTCTAAGCCTAACCATAGCCAAACACTTTAAACATCTTTCGCAACTCTGATTCACAATAAATAGCCCTCTACTTCACCTTTGCATCAACTACCAAGCCCTCTATTTGAGTCATTCACTTATTGTAGGTTGTTTTGCTTCCATCCAAGATCCATATTAATTAAGGTACGAGTACCTTACATCACAAAGGGCTTATCATTATCATGTCACATGAGATTGGTTATAAAGGAATTCATCTATCTCTAATAAGCTTTATACTAATATAAGAGTGCATAGAACCAAGGTAAACCAAAACAAATATATGTTCATCAAAAAGATGAAACGTACCTGCTGTAATATATGGGTCATCTCGGTCCTCATTAATCTTGATGTTATAGATTCTAGCTACTGCACTTATCTCTGGTCATGGGTCGACTTATATGGTCTTTATTCTAGCTATTCCTCTACCACTCTGGGTAACCACTATTGATCTCTCATTATACATTGATTTTTCCTTAGACCACATACAACAATCTTGAATAAAGTGGCCAGTGTCATCACACTTGAAATAGGCACCACTAATAACTCAACATACTTCACCATGTACTTTACCACACGTCTGACATGGTAAGGATCAATCCCGGGGTGCTCTGCCCGAACTAGTAGCAACTGACTAAGATTATAACTATGTGAAGCTACAGCCGAATTGAATCTATTATTATATCAAGAACCTGAACTCTTGCCTCTCTTGTCATGATAAGAAGCTGAGGATACCCTTTATCTTTTGATTGTCTGAATGGTCTGCTCTACTGCTAGTGTCTCTTCTTGAGCCCTTTTAATTTCCCTCGCTCGGTTAATCACCTCTTATACGGTAGGCAAGTTCAATGACAATAATATTTCTTTCATATTAGGCCTTAAACCCTTGATGAACCAATCATACCGAGACTTGTCGTTAGGAAATAAATAAACAACAAAGTAGTTTAACTTGTTGTACTTGGACTCATACTCATAAATTGTATTGTTTCCCTGCTTCAAATTGAGGAATTTCAGCTAAATTACTCACATGAATTGTTTACCAATGTACTTGTTCTTAAATTCATCCTGAAAGAATTTCTAAGTCACTGGCTCAGGGGGCACATACATCGTGGTGTTCGTCACCACACTAAGGCTAATCCTCGAAGTAAAGATACATCTCCATCAAACTTTTTAGAGCATGAGTAGTGGAGATTGTCTAACATCACTTTGACATCATTTAATCCTAGCTTAGCTTAGCTTAGTTAGATCTTAAATTACACCATTTCTAAAGGTTTCCAATCAACTTTCAAGCATCAAAATGATTCAATAACATCAACTAGATCATAATAAAACCTTATAACATGAAAAATCTAACATCCCTTTCATCCATTCAATTAAAGAATTCAAAGTATAGAAAGCATGAAAAATGGTAACAAATTATAAATAATTTCATGTAGAATACTTTTATTTTTCATGTTTTCATCTAATATCCTAATAAATTGGATTGAAAATTGAAAAGAAAATGTTTCCTTACCTTTTATAAAGCTCATAACCATAGAGGGGAGAATGAAGAATACTCTTGATTTATCTAAATACAAATCTTAAGCCATTTCACATTTTATAAATCAAAATGAACTAAAAATTCATTTACATGCAAATGAACCTTTTTCCCTAAAATCTTATGTTTATTAACCAACCTCAATCAGTTTTTTTCATCAAAAGGATAAAGATGAACTAACAAATTATTAACATCTAACTTTTCCCTTGTATTTATCAAAAATAACAATCTTGTCATTTTTCATCTAATAGACCTAATTTAACATGGAAAATCAAATTAAATCCAATGATCCACATTAAATACTACCATTTTAAAACATGAAATTAAATTATTAAGCTTGCCTTATTATCTTTCAAAATATCTGAAAAATCTTATTCAATTTGATTATCCAATTTTTTCGCGAACTTTATCGCTTTATAGTTATTAAAGCGAACTCTGAATCAAAAATCCGGGTGACATAAAAATGTCATTCTTATAGATAAATTATTCATTTATAGGACATTACACTTTATCCATTTTAGTTCCTAAACTTTCCTAAATTTATATTCTAGCCATTAAATTTTAGTTTATTCATTTTGGTCACTAGCCAAAATATTGGGATATTACAGTTCTCCCCTTAAGAAAAGTTGTCCTTGAATTTTCAACACATGGTTGATTTAAACAGATGAGGATACATCTTTCTCATGTCTTTTTCTCTTTCCAGGTAGCTTCCTCAACTTTAAGATTTCTCCAAAGAACTATAACAAACGGTAGCGTCTGATTCCTTAGTTTTTCACTCCATGTTCTAGGATCTTTACTGATTTTTTTTCACAGGTCAAATATGATTGAATCTTAACATCTTTTTGTATAATAACATGTGAAGTACCTGAAGGATACATTCGAAGTATCGATACATGAAATACATTAAGAATCTTATCCATTTTTTGAGGTAGCACTACTTTATAGGTTACCGAACCAACTCTTTTTATAATCTCATATAGGTCAATAAACCTCAGACTTAATATTCATTTTTATCCAAATTCCATTACTATTTTTCCATGATGATACTTTTAGAAATACTTTTTCACCAACTTGATATTCAATCTTTTTCCTCTTTAGGACTGAATAAGATTTTTATCGATCGGTAGAAATCTTAAGATTATCTTGTATAATATTCACTTTGTCCTAAACTTATTTAATCAAGTCAAGGCACATTATATCTTGATCCTTAAGAACATACCAATTCAAAGGTGTTTGACATTTTCTTCCATATAAGGCTTCATATAGAGCCATCCTAATTCTTGTCTGATAACTATTGTTATAAGTGAGCTCTGCGAAAGAAATATTTTTCCCCATAAACCTTTGAATTTAATTACATATTCCCTTAGCATATTTTCTAGAATCTTAACAATCCCTTTGATTATCCATCAGTTTGAGGATGAAAAGTGGTGTTGATGTTAACTCAAGTTCCCATGACTTTATGCAAAGATTTCCAAAATCTCAAAATAAACCTTGGATCACTATCGAATACTACCGAGAAGGCACTCAATGTAGTCGAACAATTTCTTTAATGTATAATTCTTCATACTTATCCATAGAGTAATTAGTGGAACTAAATGAAGTGCACTGACTTAATCAATATTTCACTATCACCCAGATTGGGTTTTTTTATTAGGTGTCTAAAGTGGTATGGCGAAAAAATTCATTGTAACTCTTTCCTATTTCCACTAAGGAATGGAAATCTGTTGCAATAATCCTGAGGGCAATTGATGCTCTATTTTAACTTGTTGACATGTTAGGCATTTAAAAACTATCTAAGTTATAGTCCTTTTCATGCATGGTCAACCATATCGACTCTTTCATTAATTCTCTATCATTTGGAATATACGCTTTTCCTCGATAGTATAAGCATCCATCAAACTTAACTTCAAAATCATTGGTTTAAACTTTATCCACTTGTTCAATCCTTGACAAACACTGTTCATCCTTTCTTTGAAGATCATTTATTCGATCCAAAAGTGTAGGTTTTATATTTAATTTTACAATTAGAGTGTCAACTTCTTTTATCGGCAATCATGTATCCAAGGCTCTTAAGGCATAAAATATATTTTGACTTAATGCATCGGGTACCACGTTAGCCTTACCAGAATGGTAGTTATTGACTACACCATAGTCTTTAAGAAGCCC
Source organism: Hibiscus syriacus (assembly GCF_006381635.1). Classification (NCBI taxonomy): domain Eukaryota; kingdom Viridiplantae; phylum Streptophyta; class Magnoliopsida; order Malvales; family Malvaceae; genus Hibiscus; species Hibiscus syriacus. The sequence continues at coordinate 290,889 of NW_024062296.1, read as the reverse complement.
AATCCATTTTCCTTTCCTCAAGGTCAACTCTTTTTGAGATAACATATACTTTAGACTTTTGTAATTAGTGTAAACATAGCATTCATTCATGTAATACCCCAAAATTTTAATCAGTGACTAAAATGCATGTTCTGAAAGTTCAGTGACAAAAGTATAATTTTAAAAAATTCAAGGATAAAAAATGTAATTTCTAAAAGTTATATATTTTGGCTCATAAATGAATAGTTTGTTTTAAAATTAAGGTTTTCGAGGAAATCATTCTTGAACTATTGAAAAATCATCCAACCTCGCTTCAGATACTTGAGTATCTATGACATTGGCTAGAAAAGTTGTACATCCTTCCGACATCATTTTCTTCGCAGTTACTGTTGATATCACATTAGGCGTAGATATTTCTTTTTCACCAATTACTATAATTTTAGAACCCTCTGCATCATTAAAAAATATTCGCTTCTTGCGAAAATATACCCATCCATAATGTAGAGAAAACCAATTCATGCCCAAAATTATCTAAAACTCATCAAAAGTAATTCCATCAGATTCATTGGGAACACAACCCCTTGAATCTTTATCGTGCAATTTCTATATATCTTACTTACCTTTGTAATATAATCCAAAGGGTTTATCATTATCATGTCACTTGAGATTGGTTATAAATGAATTCATCTATCTCTAGTAAGCTTTGTTCTGATATAAGAGTGTATAGAACCAAGGTCAGCAAAAAAAATACATGATCATCAAAAAGATGAAACGTACCTACTATAATCTATGGGTCATCTCGGTCCTCATTAATCTTGAAGTTATAAATTCTAGCAACTGCACTTGTCTCTGGTCATCAACAAGATAGCAGGTTAACTTGTTGTACTGAGACTCATACTCATAAATTATACTGTTGCCCTTCTTCAAATTGAGGAATTTCAACTACATTACTCGTATGAACTTTTTCACCAATGTAATTGTTCTCAAATTCATCCTGAAAGAATTTGCAAGTCATTGGCTCAGGCAACGCATACATCGTGGTGTTTATCCACCACACTCTGGCTAATCCTCGATGCAAATATACATCTCCATCAAGCTTTTCAGAGTGTGAGTAGTGGAGATTGTCTAACATCACGTTGACATCATTTAACTGTAGCTTAGCTTAGCTAGATATTAAATTACACCTTTTCTAAAAGTTTCCAATCAACTTTCAAGCATCAGAATGATTCAATAACATCAACTAGATCATAATAAAACCTTAGAACATGAAAAACTAGCATCCCTTTCATCCATTAAATTCAAGAATTCAAGGTTTTAAGTATGGAAAGCATGGAAAATGGTAACAAATGATAGATAATTTCATATAGAATAATTTTATATTTCATGTTTTCATCCAATATCCTGATAAATTGGCTCGAAAATTGAAAAGAAAATGTTTCCTTACCTTGTATAAAGCTCATGACCATGGAGTGGAGAATAAAGAAGACTATTGATTTTTCTAAATAAACATCTTAAGCCATATGTCATTTTATAAACCAAAAATGAACTAAAAATTCATTTTCATGCAAATGAACCTTTTTCCCTAAAATCTTATGTTTATTAACCAACCACAATATGTTTTGTTCAACAAAAGGCCAAATATGAACTAACAATATATTAACTTTTAACTTTTCCATTGTATTTTTCCAAAATAATAATCTTGTCATTTTTCATCTAACTTTCCTAATTTAACATGGAAAACCAACTTAAATATAACGATCCAAATTAAATACTACCATTTTAAAACATGGAAATGAAATTATTAAGCTTGCCTTATTATCTTTCAAAGTATCTAAAATATCTTATTCAATTTGATTATCCAAATTTTTTTCAGACTTTATCGCTTTATAGCTTTTAACACGAATTTTGAATCACAAATCTGGGTGACATGAAAATGTCATTCTTATAGATAAATTATTCATTTACGGGATATTACAATTTATCCATTTTAGTCCCTAAACTTTCCTAAATTTATATTTTAGCCACTAAACTTTCAGTTTATTCATTTTTGTCACTAGCCAAAATATTAGGATATTACAGTTCTCCCCTAAAAAAAAATTATCCTCGAATTTTCAACACATACTTGAATTAAAAACATGAGGATACTGATTTCTCATGTCTTTTTCTCTTTCCCAGGTAGTTTCCTCAACTTTATGATTTCTCCAATGAACTATAACAAGCGGTAGTGTCTTATTCCTTAGTTTTTTACTTAATCTTCTAGGTTCTTTACTGATTTTTCTTAATAGGTAAAATATGATTGAATCTTAACATCTTTCGGTATAATAACACGTTAAGGACTTGAAGAATACATTTGAAGTATCGATACATGAAATACATTAAGAATCTTATATATTTTTGGAGGTAGCACTAGTTTATAGGTTACCAGACCAACTCTTTTTGTAATCTCAGAAGGGCCAATAAACCTCAGACTTAGCATTCATTTTTTCCCCAAATGTCAATACTTTTTTTCCATGATGATAGTTTTAGAAATACTTTTTCACCAACTTGATATTCAATTTTTTTCCTCTTTAGGCCATAATAAAATTTTTATCGATCGGTATAAATCTTAAAATTATCTTGTATAATATTCACTTTGTCCTCAACTTCTTTAATGAAGTCAAGGCCAATTATATCTCGATCCTTAAGCTCATACTAATTCAGAGGTGTTCAACATTTTCTTCCACATATGGCCTAATAGAGAGCTATCCCTATACTTGTCTGATAACTATTGCTATAAGTGAACTCTTCGAAAGACATTTTTTTCCCATGAACCTTTGAATTCAATTACACATGCCCTTAGCATATTTTCTAGAATTTTTATAGTCCCTTTGATTGTTCATCCGTTTGAGGATGAAAAGTGGTGCTGAAGTTAAGTCAAGTTCCCAAGATTTTATGCAAAGATTTCCAAAATCTCAAAGTAAACCATGGATCACTATCAAATACTACCGAGAATGCACTCAATGTAGTCGAACAATTTCTTTAATGTATAATTCTTTATACTTATCCATAAATTAATTAGTGGAACCAAATAAAGTGCACTGACTTAATCAATCTTTCACAATCACCTAGATTGTGTCTTTTTTATTATGTTTCTAAAGTGGTATGGTGACAAAATTCATCGTAACTCTTTCCTATTTCCACTAAGGAATGGAAATTGGTTACAATAATACCAATGGCCCTTGATACTCTATTTTAACTTATTGACATGTCAGGCATTTAGAAACAATCTCAGTTATAGTCTTTTTCATGTTGGCCACCCATATCGACTCTTTTTTTAATTCTCCATCATTTGGAATATACACTTTTCCTCTATAGTATAAGCATCCATCAAACTTAACTTCAAAGTCTTTGGTTTCAATTTTGTCCACATGTTCAATCCTTGACAAACACTGTTATTTTTTTTGTTTTTGAAGATCCTTTATTCGACCCAACAATGTAGTTTTTAACTTTAATTTTGCAATTAGAGTACCAACCTCTTTTATCGATAGTCATGTATCAAAGGCTCTTAAGGAAGAAAATTTATTTTGACTTATTGCATCGGGTACCACGTTAGCCTTACCAGAATGTTAGTCAATGACTACACCATAACATTTAAGAAGCCCAATCCATTTTACCTTTCTTAAGGTCAACTCATTTTGAGACAACATATACTTTATACTTTTGTGATCAATGTAAACATAGCATTCATTCATGTAATACCCTAAATTTTTTATTAGTGACTAAAATGCAAGTTTTGAAAGTTTAGTGGCAAAGTATAATTTTGAAAAGTTTAAAGACCAAATATGTAATTTCTAAAAGTTATATATTTTTCCTCGTAAATGAATAGTTTGTTCTGAAATTAAAGATTTCGAGGAAATCATTCTTGAACTATTGAAAAATCATCCAACCTCGCTTCAGATACTTGAGTATCTATTACACTGGCTAGAAAAGTTGTACTCCCTTCCGACATCATTTTCTTCATTGTCACTATTGATATCACATTAGGCGACAATTTTTCTTTTTCACTAATTACAATAATTTTCGAACCCTCTTCATCTTTAAATAATAATCGCTTCTTATGACAATCTACCCATCCATAATACGGAGAAAACCAATTCATGCCCAAAATTATCTAAAACTCATCAAAAAGTAATTTCACCATATTCATTGGGAACACAACCCCTTGAATCTTTATCGTACAATTTCTATATATCCGACTTACCCTTTTACTATAACCCAAAGTGAGACATGCATGGTCAGACTCCAACTCAACAACTTGAGACATCCACACATTAAGTCACAGGGAGTATTTATATCATTGTTTTACTTTATTATTCTATTACATATTTACTTTGTTATATACATCATATATATACATGTTGTGCTTAAATATGAACATACTTTGATCATTCATATTCATTCATATGAGATATCTATAACTTAATCATTACTATTGTTGCATGATATTAATTCACATCTTTACTTAGTTTATAATCACTTGCATATGTTTTGTATTCATTTAAATTGATTTCATTATGTTCTTAATATGACAACATGATTAATCATTCATTTCTTAGCTCATTTTCATTCAATTCAGCTCCAAAGTCTTATACAATAGCTCACATATGTTATATCATATAGTTTTAGCTCATGACATACATTCATAGCTCATATGGCCATAAACATGCACGCCCAGAAGGTATTTCAATCATTCTAGCTTATATCCTTTAATTTACCTTGTTCTTTTTACATATATAGGTGCATGGATGCGTGACACATATTGGGGGAGCTTGAGCGAGTAATTGGCATTCTATGGCAGCTCACAATTAGCTCACAAGCTTCATTGTTGCTCAAGGAACACAATAGAAAGCTCAATTTAGCTGGTGGAGCCAAAGGCTAGCTAAACTCAACTAGGTGGAGGTTTTAAAGCTAAATTGTTGGAAGCGACCAAGTAGGAAGCTGAAGGTAGCTAAGAGAGGTGCTAACGAGCCAAAGAGGTCTTGGCTAGAAAGCTCATTCACAATCAACCCCTTTCTTGTTAGCTAGCCACATACTCAAGAAATCTTGGAGAAGAATTCATATTCGCCCAAGGAGATGCACATGACCAACATTCATCCCAAGCACAAGGCTGAACCACATGCCTCCCTAGAACTCCCATGTGCATGCCCATGTGATCAACAAGTGTGTGCTATGCGTGTGACCCTATTAGGCGTACCAAAAACCAAGGGACCTTACCATTCGACAAAGGCACGTAACCATTCATTAAGGCGCCAAATTGAAGAGGTTCAAGCACCATTCGACCAAGATTCATGCCTTATCCATTCCAGTCGAAACATCTTATAATTATTCATGCATGTATTATTTAATTTCTGAATTTTTTAAAAGGACACAAGAATGGTCGAATCACCATGTATCCATTCGACCATGTCCTTTCATTTATATAAATAGAATACTCATATTCATTTGTAATCAGACTTTTCAGATATTAATTATGATATTATTCTCTTTTCTCAATTCCTTGGTGACTTTTATGGATTTATCAAGTATATATTTACTTGTGGCCTCAACCTCTTATTCTTTGATACTTGTGGTTTTTATCTCATTATAGATAGTGGGTTCAAGTCCTTTAATACAACCCTTTAGAGAGATTTATAAGGTTAGGTCTTTGCTCCATATAGAACAGGTTCTTCCTTGGTCTTTCTAAGATATTATCTTTACTATCCTTTTGTTTATAAGCCTAACCATAGCCAAACACTTTAAACATCTTTCGTAACTCTGATTCACTATAAATATCCCTCCATTTCACCTTTGTATCAACTACCAAACCCTCTATTTGAGCTATTCACTTATTGTAGGTTGTTTTGCTTCCTTCCTAGATCCACAATCAATTAAGGTACGAGTACCTTACATCACAAAGGGTTTATCGTTATCATGTCACATGAGATTAGTTATAAAGGAATTGATTTATCTCTAATAAGATTTGTACATATATAAGAGTGCATAGAACCAAGGTCAACCAAAAGAAATATATATTCATCAAAAAGATGAAGCGTACCTGCTATAATCTATTGGTCAACTAGGTCCTCGTTAATCATGATGTTATAGATTCTAGCTACTGCACTTGTCTCTGGTCATGGAGTCAACTTAGATGGTCTTCTGATTCTAGCTTTTCCTCTGCCTCTATGGGTAACCACTACTGATCTCTCATTCTACATTGATTTGTCCTTAGACCACATAAGACAATCTTGAACAAAGTGGCCAGTGTTACCACACTTGAAACAGGCACCACTAATAACTCAGCATACTCCACCATGTACTTTACCACACGTCTGACATGGTAAGGATTAATTCTGGGGTGCTCTGCCTGAACTAGTAGCATCTGACTAAGATTACTTATCCTTATGTGAAGCTGTAGCAGAATTGGATCTATTATTATATCATGAACCTAAACACTTGCCTCTATTGGTATGATTAGAACCTGAGGATGCTCTTGATCTTTTCATTGTTTCAATGGTCTACTCTACTGCTAGTGTCTCCACTCGATCCCTTTCAATTTCCTTTGTTAATCACCTCTTATAGGGTAGGCAAGTTTAATGACAACATTATTTCTTTCATGTTAGGCCTTAAACCCTTGATGAACCAATCACACCGAGCCTTGTTGTTGGAAAATAATTAAACAATAAAGTGGCTTAACTTGTACTCAAACTCATACTCATAAATTTTACTGTTTTGCTTCTTCAAATTGAGGAATTTCACCAATGTACTTGTTCTTAAATTTATCCTGAAAGAATTTCCAAGTCACTGGCTTAGGCGGCTCATACATCGTGGTCTTCATCCACTATACTCAGGCTAATCTTTGAACCAAATATACATATCCATCAAGCTTTTTAGAGTCTAAGCAGTTGAGATTGTCTAACATCACTTTGAAATCATTTAACCCTAACTTAGCTTAGCTTAGCTAGATCTTAAATTACACCATTTATAATGATTTCCAATCAACTTTCAAGGATCGAAATGATTCAATAACATCAACTAGATCATAATCAAACCTTAGAACATGAAAATCTATCACCCATTTCATCAATTCAATTCAATAATTCAAGGTTTTATGTATGGAAAGTATGAAAAATGGTAACAAATTATAGATAATTTCATGTAGAATACTTTTATATTTCATGTTTTCATTTGATATCCTAATAAATTGGTTTGAAATTTGAAAAGAAAATGTTTCATCACCTTTTATAAAGCTCATGACCATGTAGGTGAGAATGAAGAAGACTATTGATTTTTCTAAATAAAAATCTTAAGCCATTTGTCATTTTATAAATCAAAATGAACTAAAAATTCATTTACTTGCAAATAAACCTTTTGCCCTAAAATTTCATGTGTATTAACCAACTACAATCAGTTTTGCTCATCAAAAGGCCAAAGATGAACTAATAAATTGTTAACTTCTAACTTTGCCCTTATTTTTTCAAAAATAACAATCATACCATTTTTCATCTAACAGTCCTAATTTAACATGGAAAATCAACTTAAATCCAACGATCCACATGAAATACTACCATTTCAAAACATGGAAATGAAATTATTAACCTTTCCTTATTATCTTTCCGAATATATAAAAAATATGATTCAATTTGATTATCCAAATTTTTCGTGGACTTTATCACTTTATAGTTTTTAACACGAACTCTGAATCAAAAATCTGGGTGACATGAAAATTATTCACTTTATCCATTTTAGTCCCTAAATTTTTATAAATTTATATTCTATCCACTATACTTCCAGTTTATTCATTTTGGTCACTAGCCAAAATATTTGGATATTACAATTCTCCCCTTAAGAAAAGTTATCCTCGAATTTTCAGCTCATACTTGATTTAAAAAGATGAGGATATTGCTTTCTCATGTCTTTTTCTCTTTCCAGGTAGCTTCCTCAACTTTATGATTTCTCCAAAGAACTATAACAAGTTGTAGCGTCTTATTCATTAGTTTTTTACTCCATGTTCTAGGATCTTTATTGAATTTTCTTCATAGGTCAAATATGATTGAATCTTAACATCTTTCAGTATAATAACATGTAAATGACCTTAAGGATACATTAGAAGAATCGATACATGAAATACATTAAGAATCTTATCCATTTTTTAGAGCTAGCACTACTTTATAGGTTACCGCACAAACTGTTTTTATAATCTCATATAGGCCAATAAACCTCGGACTTAGCATTCATTTTTGTCCAAATTCCATTACTATTTTTCCATGATGATACTTTTAGAAATACTTTTTCACCAACTTGATATTCAATCTTTTTCCTCTTTAGACCCGAATAAGATTTTTATCGATCGGTATAAATCTTAAGTTTATCTTGTATAATATTCACTTTGTCCTCAACTTATTTAATAAAGTCAAGGCCAATTATATCTCAATCCTTAAGCTTATACCAATTCAAAGGTGTTCGACATTTTCTTCCATAAATGGCTTAATAGAGAGCCATCTTTATACTTGTATGATAACTATTGTTATAAGTGAGCTCTGCGATAGACAAATTCTTTTCCCATGAACCTTTGAATTTAATTACACATGCCCTTAGCATATTTTCTAGAATCTTAATAGTCCCTTTGATTATCCATCCGTTTGAGGATGAAAAGTGGTGCTGAAGTTAACTCAAGTTCCCAAGACTTTATGCAAAGATTTCCAAAATCTCAAAATAAACCTTGGATCACTATCAAATACTACTGAGAAGGAACTCAATGTAGTCGAACAATTTCTTTAATGTATAATTCTTCTAACGTATCCATAGAGTAATTAGTGGAACCAAATAAAGTGCACTGACTTAATCAATCTTTCATAATCACCCAGATTGAGTCATTTTTATTAGGTGTCTAAAATGGTCCGGTGAAAAATTTCATCGTAACTCTTTCCTATTTCCACTAAGGAATGGAAATATGTTGTAATAATCCTGAGGGCACTTGATGCTCTATTCTAACTTGTTGACATGTTAGACATTTAGAAACTATCTCAGTTATAATCCTTTTCATGCATGGCCAATCATATCAACTTTTTCTTTAATTCTCTATCATCTGGAATATGCACTTTTCCTTGAAAGTATAAGAATCCATCAAACTTATCTTCAAAATCATTGGTTTCAACTTTATCCACTTGTTCAATCCTTGACAAACATTTTTCATCCTTTCTTTAAAGATCTTTTATTCGACCCAACAGTGTAGGTTTTATATTTAATTTTGCAATTAGAGCGCCAATCTCTTTTATCGACAATCATGTATCTAAAGCTCTTAAGGCAGAAAATATATTTTGACTTAATGTATCGGGTACCACGTTACCCTTACCAGAATGGTAGTCAATGACTACACCATAGTCTTTAACTCAATCCATTTTCCCTTCCTTAAGGTCAACTCTTTTTGAGACAACATATACTTTATACTTTTGAGATCAGTGTAAACATAGCATTCATTCATGTAATACCCCAAATTTTTTATTAGTGACTAAAATGCATGTTTTTAAAGTTTAATGGAAAAAGTATAATTTTAAAAAGTTTAAGGACCAAAAATATAATTTCTTAAAGTTATATATTTTGGCTCGTAAATGAATATTTTGTTCTGAAATTATGGTTTTCGAGGAAATCATTCTGAATTGTTGAAAAATCATCTAACCTCACTTTAGATACATGAGTATCTATTACATTGGCAAGAAAAGTTGTATACCCTCCCGACATCATTTTCTTCGTTGTCACTGTTGATAACACATTAGGCGGCAATTTTTATTTTTCACCAATTACTATAATTTTTGAACCCTCCTTATCTTTCAAAAATAATCGCTTCTTGTGACAATCTACCCATCTATAATGCGGAGAAAACCAATTCATGCCCAAAATTATCTCGAGCTCATCAAAAGGTAATTTCATCATATTCGTTGGGAACACAACCCCTTGAATCTTTATCATGTAATTTCTATATATCTTACTTACCCTTGTATTATAACCCAAAGGGTTTATTGTTATCATGTCACATTAGATCGATTATAAAGGAATTCATTTATCTCTAATAGGTTTTGTACTGATATAAGAGTGCATAGAACCAAGGTCAACCAAAACAAATACATATTGATCAAAAAGATGAAATGTACCTACTATAATCTATGGGTCATCTAAGTCCTCATTAATCTTGACTGCACCTGTCTCTGGTCATGAAGTCGACTCAGATGGTCTTCCAATTCTAGCTATTTCTCTGCCTCTCTTGGTAACCACTGTTGATCTCTCATTCTACATTGATTTGTCCTTAGACCACATAAGATAATCTTGAACAAAGTGGCCAGAGTCACCACACTTGAAACAGATACCACTAATAATTTAGTATACACGTCTGACATGGTAAGAATCAATCTCGGGGTGCTCTGTCCGAACTAGTAGCAACTGACCAATATTACTTATCCTTATGTGAAGCTGCAGCAAAATTGGATTTATTATTATATCAAGAACTTGAACACCTGCCTCTCTTGGAATGATAAGAAGTTGAGGATGCTCTTGATCTTTTCATTGTCTGAATGGTCTGCTCTGCTGCTGGTGTCTTCTCTTGAGCCCTTTCAATTGTCTTTGCTCAGTTAATCACCTCTTATAGGGTAGGAAAGTTCAATGACAACATTATTTCTTTCATCTTAGGCCATAAACCCTTGATGAACCAATCACACCGAGCCTTGTCGTTGGGAACTAATTAAAAAAAAAGTGGCTTAACTTGTTGTACTTGGACTCATATGTATAAGTTGTATTGTTTCTCTACTTCAAATTGAAGAATTTCATCTACATTACTCGCATGAATTGTTCACCAATGTACTTGTTCTGAAATTCATCCTGAAAGAATTTCCAAGTCATTGACTCAGGCGGTACATACATTGTGGTGTTCGTCCACCACACTCGGGCTAATATTTGAAGCAAAGATACATCTTTATCAATCTTTTCAGAGTCTGATCAGTGGAGATTATCTAATATCACTTTGACATCATTTAATCCTAGCTTAGCTTGGCTTAGCTAGATCTTAAATACACCATTCCTAATGGTTTCCAATCAACTTTCAAGTATCAAAATGATTCAATAACATCAACTAGATCATAATCAAACGTTAGAACATGAAAATCTAACATCCCTTTCATCCATTCAATTCAAGAATTCAAGGTTTTAAGTATGGAACGCATAAAATGGTAACAAATTATAGATAATTTCATGTAGAATAATTTTACATTTAATGTTTTCATCCAATATCCTAATAAATTGGCTTGAAAATTGAAAAGAAAATGTTTCCTTACCTGGTATAAAGCTTATGACCATGGATGGGAGAATGAAGAAGACTTGATTTTTCTAAATAAAAATCTTAAGCCATTTTTTATTTTATAAACCAAATGAACTAAAAATTCATTTACATGAAAATGAAACTTTTTCCCTAAAATCTCATGTTTATTAACCAACCACAATCAACTTTGTTCATCAAAAGGCCAAATATGAACTAACAAATTATTAACTTCTAACTTTGCCCTTGTACTTTTCCAAAACAACAATCTTGTCATTTTTATCTAACAGTCCTAATTTAACATGGAAAATCAGCTTAAATCAAATGATCCATATTAAATAATACCATTTTAAAACATGGAAATGAAATTATTAAGCTTTCCTCATTATCTTTCAAAATATCTGAAAAATCTGATTCAATTTGATTATCCAAATTTTTCACGAACTTTATCTCTTTATAGCTTTTAGCAAAAACTCTGAATCAAAAATCCGGGTCACATGAAAATGTCATTCTTATAGATAAATTATTCATTTACGGGATATTACACTTTATCCATTTTAGTCCCTAAACTTTCCTAAATTTATATTCTAGCCACTAAACTTTCAGTTTATTCATTTTGGCCACTAGCCAAAGTATTGGGATATTACATAAGAAAATTTATCCTTGAATTTTCAAAACATACCTTATTTAAAAATATTAGAATACTACTTTCTCATGTCTTTTTCTCTTTCCCAGGTAGCTTCCTTAACTTTATAGTTTATCCAAGGAACTATAACAAGCGATATTGTCTTATTCTTAGTTTTTTACTCCATGTTCAAGGATCTTTACTAATTTTTCTTCATAGGTTAAATCTGATTGAATATTAATATCTTTCGATATAATAACATGTGAAGGACCTCAAGGATACCTTCGATATATTGATACATGAAATTTATAAAGAGCTTATCAATTTTTTGAGGTTGCCCTAGTTTATATGTTACTGGACCAACTCTTTTTATAATCTCATATAGGCCAATAAACCTCGGACTTAGCATTCATTTTTGTCCAAATGCCAGTACTTTATTTCAATGATAATATTTTTAGAAATACTTTATCACCAACTTGATATTCAATCTCATTCCTCTTTAGGTCCGAATAAGATTTTTATCGATCAGTAGAAATCTTAAGATTATCTTGTATAATCTTCACTTTGTCCTCAACTTATTTAATCAAGTCAAGGCCATTTATATATCGATCCTTAAGCTCATACTAATTCAGAGGCTTTTGGAATTTCCTTCAATATATGGCTTCAGAGAGAGCCATCCTGATACTTGTCTGTTATAAGAGAACTCTGCAAAAGAAAAATACTTTTCCCCCTGAACCTTTGAATTCAATTACACATGCCCTTAACATATTTTCTAGAATCGTAATAGTCCCTTTGATTGTCCATCCGTTTGAGGATGAAAAGTGGTGATGAAGTTAAGTCAAGTTCCCAAGACTTTATGTAATGATTTCCAAAATGTCAAAATAAACCTTGGATAACTTTCAAATACTACCAAGATGGCACTGAATGTAGTCAAACAATTTCTTTAATGTATAATTCTTCATACTTATCCATAGAGTAATTAGTTCAACCAAATGAAGTGTGATGACTTAATAAATCTTTCACAATCATCCAGATTGAGTCTTTTTTATTAGGTCTCTAAAGTGGTACAAAATTCATCGTAACTCTTTCCCATTTCCACAATCGAATGGAAATTGGTTACAATAATCCCGAGGGAACTTGATGCTCTATTTTAACTTGTTGACATGTCAACCATTTAGAAAAAATCCCAGTTATAGTCCTTTTCATGCATGGCCACCCATATCGACTCTTTATTTAATTCTCCATCATTTAGATTATACACTTTTCCTCTATAGTATAAGTATCCATCAAACTTAACTTCAAAGTCATTGGTTTACACTTTATCCACTTGTTCATCCTTTCTTCGAAGATCCTTTATTCGACCCAACAGTGTACGTTTTAACTTTAATTTTGCAATTAGAGCACCAACCTCTTTTATCGGTTGTCGTGTATCCAAGGTTCTTAAGGCATAAAATGTCTTTAAAATTAATGTATCGGGTACCACGTTAGCCTTACCAGAATGGTAGTCAATGACTACACCGTAGTATTTAACAAGCTCAATCAATTTTTCCTTCCTTAAGGTCAACTCCTTTTGAGACAACTGATACTTTAGACTTTTGTGATCTGTGTAAACATAGTATTTATTCATGTAATATCCTAATTTTTTTGTTAATGACTAAAATGTAAGTTTTGAATGTTTAATGGACAAAGTATAAATTTGAGAAGTTTAAAGACCAAAAATGTAATTTTTATAAGTTATATATTTTGGCTCGTAAATGAATAGTTTTTCTAAAGTTAAAGTTTTCGAGGAAATCAAATTTTTTATTCAGGTTTTATATTAAAAACTATAAAGTAGTAAAATCTTGTAAGAAGTCGGATAATCTGATCAAACTGGAATTTCACAAATATTTTAAGGATGATAGAAAAGGGTTAGAAATATATTATTTTGATATTTTAGAATGGTGAAATTTGACACATAATAGTGGAATTAAGGTCAATTTCCCATGTTAAGTCAAATTGTGAAATTTGGTAACTATTATGTATTTTTTTAATTTCATGGTTAAAGTTGAAAAGTGAATTATATGAGCACATGAATGGTGTAAGGAAGATGATATAATGGATGATGTTATGTTAATGGTAATTTTTCATTAAATGAATTTTTTTATTCATTTAATTATATTTAATCATTTAATTAGATTAAATCCAAGTGTGTTAGGATATTAATGAAGAAAAATCAAGAAAATTACAGCATTCTTCTTCCTTGGACGTGAACTACCATAGCTATTAAGGTAAGAATTTTCAAATCTATTTTTAAGCCTATTCGATTGATTTTTGGATTAAGCTATTAGATAGAGAATTAATCTACTTGAAATTCTCTATCATTTGGTATAATTGGTTCATAGAAAACATGATTGGAATTTCATGGTTAGGGTTTATGAAGAACAAGTTGAATTATGATAAATTAAAGGATGATTTTTATGTTATTAGTGTTGTAGATTAATTCCTAAGTTAATGTAAGGATTAAAAGCAAGTAAAAAATGCATATACCCAATTCAGTTAAGCTTGGGTTTATGAGAATTGATTTAATTACTATCACAAGGTTCCAACTTGATCCAATTTTATCACCAAAACATATAGAACTCATCTAACATCAATTCCAAACATTAATAAATTTTGAATAATTTTGCCTAATTAATAACCCCTTGATCGAACCTAATTATGCAATTAGGGCTTGGTTTTCAATCCAATTCAAGCATGATTTCAAGATCCTATGATTAAATTTATGCAATTACAATCATTCTAACATCAAATTCAATCCACTTAAATCAGTTCTCATAACCCTAGTTTGGCCAAATTGGGTATATACATTTTTCTACTTGATTTTAGTAATCACAATGGCATAGGAATTAATCTACAACACTGATAACATAAAAATCATCCTTTAATTCATCATAATTCAACATGTTATTCATTACCCCTAACCTTGAAATTCATCATCCAATCATGTTTTGCATGAATCAATTATACCAATTGATAGAGAATCTCAAGTAGATTATTCTCTATCTAATTGCTTAATCCAAAATCAATCGAATAAGATTAAAAATGAATTTGACAATTATTACCTTAATAGCTATGGTAGTTCACGTCCAAGGAAGAAGAATGTTATAATTTTCTTGATTTGTCTTCATTAATCTCCTAACACACTTGGCTTTAATCTAGTTAAATGAATAAAAAAATTCATTTAATGAAAAATTTCCATGTTACCATTAATAAAACATTATCATTTCAACTTTATCATTAACATAACATCATCCATGATCTCATCTTGCTTACATCATCCATGAGCTCATATAATTCACTTTTCAACTTTAACCTTCAATTTTTTAAAATTACATAATAGTCACATAATTTCACAATTAGACTAAACATGGAAAACCGACCTTAATTCCCTTAATCTATGTCAAATTTCACTATTCTAAAATATGGAAACAATATTTCTAACCTTGTTCTATCATCCTTCAAATTTCTGATTCAATCTGATTATCTGATTTATAACCGAATTTTACTGCTTTATATTTTTAATACAAATCTTGAATCAAAATTCTAATTCCCACGAAAACCATAATTTTGGAACAAAGTATTCATTTACGGTCAAAAGTATATAACTTTTAAAAATTATATTTTTGGTCCTTAAACTTTTTAATTTTGTACTTTGGCTACTAAACTTTTAAAACTTGCATTTCAGTCACTAACAAAAAAAATTGGGTATTATAATTCTTCCCCTTTAAAGAAAATTTTTCCTCGAATTTTCCATAGGTATTTACATACCTAAAGTAAAAAGATGAGGAAACTGCTTTTTCATAACTTCCCTTCGTTTTCAAGTTGTTTCCTCAACTTTATGATTCCGCCAAAGAATTTTTACTAGCAGAATTATCTAGTTTCTCAGTTATTTGACTCCATAAGCTAAAATACTTGTTCTTCTTAATAGGACAAGTCCGGCTTAATCTCAATTTCCTCTAGTATTTAGTCATATACAAAGGATCTTATCAATACTTTCAAAGCATCGATACATAAAACATATTGTGTATCTTATCCATTTCCATAGGTAATGCTAACTGGTAAGCTATTTGACCAATTGTTTTAATAACTTCGTATACACCAATGAAATCTTAGACTCAACTCTCATTTACTCTCAAACTTTAGAATCTTTTTCCATGATGATACTTTAAGAAATACTTTATTACCTACTTGATATTCAATATTATTTCTCTTTAAATATGGAGAAGTTTTATATCAGTCAATAGCTTCTTTGAGATTGTCTTGTATAATATTTACTTTATCCTCTACCTTGTTATTAAAGGCCAAACCAATTATATCCCTATCCTTTAATTCATATCAATTCAGTGGTGTCTGATATCTTTTTTCATATAATGCTTCAAAAGGGGTCATCTCAATAATCGACTGATAACTATTATTATATGCGAAGTGAACTTTGCTAAATGCAAGTAATTCTCCAAAAACTATATGCATAGGCTTCCAAACTCTCAAAGTAAACCTGAAGTTTCCATCAAAAACTATTGAGACATGGATTTCATGTAATCGTACAATTTCTCTAATATACAACTTAGCATACTTATCTATAGAGTAATCCACTCGAACTGGAATAAGGTGTGTTATCTTGTTCAATCTATCCACAATCACCCAAATCGAGTCTTTTTTATTAGGTGCTAAAGCTAAACCTGTTACAAAATCCATAACAACTCTTTCCCATTTCCACTGTGGAATGGAAGTAAGTTGCAACAAACCAGATGTCACATGGTACTCGACTCTCACTTGCTAACATGTCAAACATTTGAATACAAATTGAACCCAATAATATGAATATCCATCTGATTTAACTTCCAAGTCTCTAATTTTTTCCTTTCTTGAATTCTTCAATCTTTGCTAAATATTTCTCATCTTATTTTGAAGATCTTTTATTTGATATAACAATGCAAGCCTCAATCTTATCTTTGCAATAAAAACACCATCATTTTTCATAGATAATTGAGCATCCAAAGCTCTTAAAGTAGAGAATGTCTCACATCTATGTACATCAGATACCACATTATCCTTTTGAAAATGGTAATCAGTAATTACATCATATTCTTTCAAAAGTTTGATCCATCTCCTTTGTCTTAGATTTAATTCTTTTTGAGTTAAAAATTACAATAGAATTTTATTATTCGTGTAATTATAACATCGTTCATTGTACAGATAATGGTGCTAAATTTTTTAAATGAAAACCATAGCTACTAATTCCAATTCATAAGTAGGACATTTCTTTTCATACACCTTTAGTTGACTCTAAACACAGACTACAACTTTTCCTTCTTGCATAAATATACATTCCAAGCCATTATGAGATGTATTACTCTAGATCACCTAATATTTGCCTGGTTTTGATGGCACTAGAACTGGTAACTCTATCAAAATATTTTTAAGCATATCAAAGCTCTCTTAACACTTTTCTTTCCATAATAACGTCATATCCTTTCTCAATAACTTGATGAGTGGAGAAGCAATCATCGAGAAATTCGTCAAGAATTTCAAATAATAGCCAACTAACTCCAAGAAAATTCAAACTTCAGAAATATTTTTTTGAAGTTTTCCACTCCATTATAGCTTGTACTTTCTTAAGATCAACTCTGATTCCTTCTATTAAAATCACAGGGTCAAGAAAAGAAACTTCCATACATAAAAAATTCACACTTTGATAACTTAGTATAAAGCTTTTTATTCCGCAGTGTCTGAAGTACTATGTAGAAATAGGGATCATGTTCTTCGTTAATATTATAATAAACCAAAATATCATTAATGAACACGACCACAAATTGATCCAAGTAAGGATGAAATACCCAATTCATCAAATTCATAAATGTTGCAAGAGCATTAGTTAATCCATAAGGCATCATTGCGAATTTATAGTGACCATATCGGTTCTGAAAACCATCTTCAAAATATCTTCCACTTTAATACTTAATTGATAGTATCCTGGTTGAAGATCAATCTACGAAAATATTGAAACACCTTTAGGCTAATCAAACCTATCATTGATCCTCGGAAAAGGATATTTATTCTTCACCAACACTTATTCAACTGACTGTACTCTATGTATAACCACATAGATCCATTTTCCTTTTTAACAAAGCGTACCAGTGTATCCCAAAAAGACACACTCAGTCGAATAAAACCTTGATAAAATAGCTTCTATAATTATGCCTTTAGCCCTCTGGGTTCAGCTGAAGTTATTAAGTATGAGGCCATCAAAATAGGCACAGTACTAAAAAAAATCAATCTTGAATTCCACCTCACGATCAGAAGGTAATGTAATACCCATAACCCGTATAATTATACCTATACAGATTATAGATGTCACCCACATTTCGAAAACCATTTTCATTTCAAAACTCGATTTAGAATTTTAACTCCTTAATTTATAATTGATATTATAAAAATATCATATCATATAATTTATATTACGTTATAAACTAATTTAATTCAAAAGATTTTTTTAATGAATAGTGAACAGTACCCATGAACATTGAACATTGTATAGTGTCGATGAACAGTGGGGGAATTGGTTCCCTGTAGGGGGAATCGGTACCCCAAAATCATTCTGGAAAATCTCTTAATTTGTTTTTAATTACATGCCACTAATAAAACTAACATTACAACTTAGGATGTCTTACTGATATTGAAATATACTTCTCGATCTTTGATGTCGTTCTGAACTCTTTATTCTTATTCTTTGCTTTTTACCTACGCGTGAAAATCATCACACGCTAAGTATAAACTTAGTGAGGCAATTAAAACAGTATACAATGCAATACAATTCATGCATGAATTTCAATGTTAAAAATCAAATTTCCATAAAATCATTTTACTAACATATCCAATATTTTACCATGATCAAAATAATATAAAATCTCTTACCATTTAAAATTCTATAAGCTCCTAAGCTTATTTTATCAATATACTTGCCATTATTCATAAGTTCGTAAGCTTATTTGCATACTTACCATTTATTAACCAATAAACCATAACTCATAGCCCATAGTATAACTGTACGAGGAACCCGATATATGAGTCAAATATTGCACCGAAGTGCTGAGGTCGGGATTTACCCACCTACTACAACGTAGTGTTTGTACTGTGTCTTCACTAGACACTAAGGCCTGCACTATGTGCCTTCTCTAGACACTCTAGTGCTACCTAATATTGCAGCTGCTAGACTCTATGGCATGCCATTAATACCACTGATCCTCAATAATATACTTGGGCATATAGTCAATTTTATTCGATCCATTCATGGCAAAGTATATTATCAGTATTTAACATTGGCCAGTTCATACCCAAAATAACATTCATGATAACATCATATGCAAAAATCAGTGATCAATGCATTTTATATTCAACCTTTGACTTTTTTATAATATGTCAAATATATGATAAATGACTTAAATATCATGTCAACATAAATAAGGTCGACTTATCGCAAGTCTTCCTGATGATGTATAAAACATCCATGTATAATGCCATGCATGTATTGCACTCACCTTAACACTTTATAATTTCCAAAATATGTGCCTCACTATTGTCCACAATAAACCCACTTGACTTGCTTCAATTGCAAATCAATCATAATCTGTATAATTCACAATTTCATAACGATACATATGTTAGTATTTTACTAACATAAACATATCCCATAATAACTCCATAATATTTTTGAAACTCATTATCTATCAAAATACTTATCTCTTAATAATTCCTTTAACATTGGAATCAACTTTTCCAATTTACACAAAATGGTCCTTCACCATTTTATCACTTAGAATTTCAATACAAAAATTCCAGTATTGAAATTATTAACAACCAAGTACACAAAGGAATAATTACACTAACACTCCCAACAATTTGAAAATTTGTATTACAATCACCAAACTTTCTAAAATTTCCATATTCTGACAACTTGTACTACCTTTAAAGAATCAGTATTCTGTACTGATATACACACTGGAATTTAATTCCGTTTCTTCCATTAAACACTATACTCGAATACGAATCTATCCATATAAATAACTCCTTCTAATTCATTCTTTACAATTTATTGTGAATTTTCAAAGTTGATCAACAAAATCTGTTTTGCAGAATCTGCTGTCCGATATTTCTGACCTTTCCTTGGTTAAAAACTCATATATTTTTGTACACATCTTGAAATTGATCCCCGTTTGTTTTAAACAAAACTAGATCGATGTATAAATACAATATATAAAATTAACCTCCAAATTATTTTTATATAATTTCTGGTGAAGTTTCGAACCTACTGCCAGATTCAAAATCCAAACTGTTTTCTTTAACTTCATTCTTAGGTTCTTCATCAATTCTTACAATCAATTCTTTAAAATCACTTAACTCTTCAAAACCCATAAAACACAAGAATCAAAATCCCTTTCATCAACTCAAGATGAGCTTGAACATGAAACCCTAGAAATATTCATGTCAAAATGTAGAGAATTGAACGTAGAATATTATTCCTAATCACACCCAAGTCTAATTCTCAACAAGATTGCTTCAAAATTTAAAACAATAATACTTACCTTGCAAGCTTGGGGGTGTCGATCTTGGATGAAGAAGAAGCTGAAATGTTCCCCCAATATTAATTATATCTATCACATGCTTAATATAATATCATAATATTCCATTCCATAAGAATTTCCAATTTTGCCCTTAATGAATCTCCATAATCACCATAAAACCAACCCATCTGATCCTTATCATATTAAAAAGTCAAATATAAATTAATTTGACTTTGACTTATTAAAATGCCATGAAATTTTCAAAACTTGCGTTTTAGTCACTAAATTCCACAGTTTCGTAAATCTGAAAAATTGCACATTTCCAAACCAAATTTCTCTGATCCAAAATATTAAAATAATATTTCCAACCATTTTATAGCATCCTTCATATTTTTGTAAAATTCCAATTCGATCTGAAATACCAGTTTCCTTATCGGCTTTAACCCTTTCTAGTTTTTCTTTACTAAAATTCCAAATCCAAAACTATGATTTCTATAAAACTCCACTCTCAAGAGTAAACCATCTATTTATGGAATAAAAATTCTTTTTAGGAAATTATCACTTAATTCCCTAAACTTTTTCCCAATTTTCTACTTTGACCATCAAACTTTCAAAATTTTCATTTTGGTCATTGTCTAAATTTTTGGGGCATTACAATTATCCTCTCCTTAAGAAAATTCGTCCTCGAATTTCAAAACTTTCTATGAAAACACTAACTCCTCTTTTATGAGGATTGCACTTTCCATTGTAGATTCATAACCCTAATTTAGGGTTGTACGAACTGGTAAGACATACTCTCGTCTTATGCAAAAACCTCTTCTGCCAACTTTTTGAATTTTTCCTCTTTACTTTGAGAATTTTGTAAAGATCATGCAAATCATTATATTTTGAACTTGTTTAATCCAATTCTTCAATTTGATTTAAAAATATCTACACATTTTCATATCATCCTCTCTATCCTAAGTAACGTCCTATACATTATGATTTTTCTAAATCACTTTGACTAGAGGAATCGTCATGCTATGTAGTTCTTTGATTTCTCGAACTAATATCCAAATTGGTTCTTCTTTATAATCAAATCTGGTCAGATCTTAATTTCATTTAATGCAATGACATATGAAAGATCTAATCAATACTTTCTAACTATCGACACATGAAAAACATTGTGTACTTTGTCCAACTCTGGTTCTCAATTACCTCCAGAGTTAACGTTAACTGATAAGCCATCAGTCTAACTCTTTTAAATATCTCATAGATCCAATGGATCTTGCATTTAATTTCCCTTTGCGTTTTGAGCGCAATTTGTTTTTTCCAATGCGATACTTTAAGAAAAATTTATCACCTTCATAAAATTTAATCTCTTTTCACTTCAAGTCTGCCTAAGACTTTTGTCAATCAAATGATATCTTGATATTATCTTGAATTATCTTTACTTTATCATCAATCTCTTTCAATAAATCTGAGCTAACAAGATTTTGATCTTTTAACTTGAACTCATTCAATGGTGTTCGACATTTTCTCCCATATAAAACCTCATACGGAGACATCTTGTTACTCAATTGATAACTGTCATTGTAGAAAAAATCTACTAAAATCAAATACTTTTCTTTTCCCATGATTCATTGGAATCAATCACACATGCACTCAGCGTATCTTATAATATATGAATAGCACTTTCTGACTTATCATCAGTCTATGAATGAAAGATTGTACTGAAATTCAATCAAATACCCAAAACTTTATGCAAATATTTCCATAATCTTAAAGAGCACCTTGGATACCTGTCTAATATAATTGATATTAATATTCCATGTAGCTGAACTATCTCTTTGATATATATAACTCTGCATATTTATCCAATGCATAGTCCATTTGCATCGAAATGAAATGTGCCGATTTAATTAAATGGTCACTATTACCCAAATGGAATCTTTTTTTTCTGATGTCAAAGGTAACCCTGTAACAAAATCCATAGTGAATATTTACTATTCCCACTCTGGAATAATAATCAGTTGCAACAATTACGAAGTTCTTTATTCTCAACTTTTACTTTTTGACATGTCAAACATGTAGCAACAAACTCAGTAATATTTCTTTTCATACCTGGCCACCAAAATGACTTTTTACATCTTGATACATTTTTTCCCACCTGAATGCATAGTCAGTGGACCATAATATACTTGAGAAAAAATATCTTTCTTCAACTCATCATTATGAGGAATACAAATTTTTCCTCGATAAAATATACACATATCATACTTGACTTCAAAATCTTTAGTCTCGCATTTTTTTTCAAGTGAAATATTTTTTTACTCTTATGCCATATGCCAAAACAACATGACTAAGAAATTCAACTTCTGATAGCCAAAACTCACACTTTGACAGTTTAGCATATAACTTTTTATCCTTAAGTATCTCGAGCATAGTACGAAAATAAACATCATGCTCTTTCTTGGTCTTCAAATATACCAGAATTTCATCAATATAAACCACCTCAAATTAATCCTATTAAAATTGAAATACTTGATTCATCAAATCCATGAATGATGTCTGAGCATTTTTCAAACCAAACGACATTACTACGAACTCGTAGTGTCTATATCGTGTTCTGAAAACTATCTTTGAAACATCTTCCTCTTTAATATTTAACTGATGATATACCATTCGAATATAATTTTTTAGAGAACATTGCTGCTCCTTTTAAGCTGATCAAAACAAGTCATAAATCCTCAAAATAGGATATTTATTCTTGATAGTTACTCTGTTTAACTATCGCTAATTTATGCATAATCGCACCTATATTTTTTTCTTATTTCTTTTTCACAATCAACACCGATTCACCCCAAGGTGAAATACTAGGTCTAATGCATCCCCTATCTCATGGTCTTATTTCAGATACTTGAGTATCTATCACCTTAACAAGAAAAGCTATGCATCCTTTTTACATCATCTTAATCATAACCATTGTTGATATCACTTTAGTGACAATTTCACTTTTTCATCAATCATTAAAATTATTAACTTCTTCACATTTTTCTAAATTAATTTCTTCTTGCGACCATTAACCCAACCTCAATCCAGAGACAACCAACTCACACTACAAGAAAATATACCTTTAATGACACACGGACGAGGACACACGATAATTTATGACTTGCAAAATATGTGTGTCATAAAAAAATGTCATGTTTCTTAAAATCTGAACGATTTATGACTTACAATAATGTGTGTCATATTTAATAGTCATAATCCAAAAAATTTGCAAAAACATGGAGTACACTTTTATTTGTATGTCATCTGTAAAAGTCGTCTTTTAATTTTTTCCCCCAATAATTTTAATTCTTTCCCGCTTCTTCCCCCTCAATCATCAGTTCACACTTTTGCATTCATGTTACCAAGAAACACAATATTGAGAGATCATATGGAGAATGCTTTTTCCCTAAACCCTAAACCTCCGAAATCTAAACGAAAGCACCCAAAATCACCTAAGGAGGACCAATTCGCTCGCTTCAAAGGGGTCAGTACTCTTTCTCGTCTTTTTAATTTGATGGTATTTCAACGAATTACTGGAAATTCTTTGGTGTCTTGACTTTGCTTGGAGAAAACCGCAACATTGTGGAGATAAGCAAAAAGAAGATGAGTTATTTCCCTTGCTTTAATCCTCGTTCTAAAGATTCAAGGATCGACATTGACAATGGAAGTCGAACCACTTCTCTCCATTCTGCTGATTCCTCAGTTTTCCTTTTCATTTCCCTTTTTCTCATTACTTTTCCGTACAATCTTGCTTATCTGTAAAATCTTTCTTCATTTTTTTAACCAGTTTCCTGGGCTACGAGAAGAAAGGCAATTCTAGAAGGTAATGCTAAGTATTCTAACACCAAATTTCTCGGGAAACTTTCTTCTTTCCCAGTGGATTTGATCATTAGTTTGTTCAAAATTTTGGTAACAGAGCATAAGAAAGGAAATGATTAGGGACATGGGTCCAAAGGCAATGGGCATGTAGTTTCACATTCCGGAGTTAGCAACAGTAACAAGGAATTTCAGGGAAACTAATTTGCTTGGGGAAGGAGGATTCGGAAGAGTTTTCAAAGGAAAGATCTAATTATTTTGATATTTATGGACCTCAAGTACACTTTTTTTGGCTCTTTCTTTTTATATTTTCTATAGGGATTATATTGATATGTTTTAGTATAATGGGGGAATGTGATGAAACTTAAAGCCTTTCCTTTGCAAGCAAAACCAGAACTTGTTTTCAAGACGCCAGAAGCTAACAATACTTTGAATTTGCAAGTAAGTTTCTAGAAATCGACTTTATGTCAAAAGAAAAGAAAAAGAAACGTAGTTGAAGTTTTGGTCTTTTTTTGTTTTGGTACCAGGATGTTCAAGGTCTTGTTACTTGGGTTCTTGCCGATGGATTCATGCCTTCCTGGGTTTTTATTAACGTATATAAATAGTATAATTTTATGTATTGAACTTTATACTTGGTTTCCTTATTAATGTGTGGAACAAAGTCTTTGATTGTTTGGGTTTTTATAAGTTATATAAGAAGACGTTCTTATTTTATATTGTTTGCAGAATAAACCATTGATTTCGAAAGTTGTAATGCTTTATGCCCCTGGCTTGGATGTAGCTTTGTACTTGGCACAATCCATGAAACTTTCTATTTTGAAACAAAGTTGTGGCAATCCTCGGCCGCTTTTAGCTTTAAGGTTTGTAATGACCTTGTTTCTGCATTCCTTGTCTATCAGAAATATGCTCGGTGTGAATTTCAATGCGGTGTGTTTATGAATCTATTTTTTTATTGTAGCTGTGTATCCGATGGGATGCAGAAAATAGACGCACTCCTGACGTGCAAGGTGAAGAGAAAGAGAAATGTGATCGATTCAGTGAAGGAAATAAGCCAGCCTGCTGAACAATGTGCAAAATCTATCTTTGAAGTTGAACGGTATGCTTCTTTGCTTGCATGAGTTTCTTACTTGTATGGTGGAATTAGATTCTTTACAGGGTTAGTTGGTTTTCATTAGAGTATTGTCAGACCCAACTTGTGTGACTAGAAAAACAAAGCTTTGGGGACAGTAAACATGTGACATTTACTCATCTGGCGGTCTTAACTAACTTTCATGAGACAGAACAAAAGTATTTTAGTTGTTCTACACTTGTTTATAGTGGTGTTATCAAATGGTTAAGATTCATATCCACTTTCTTACTCTGCATAGCTTAACCATTAGATTACCAAATTTTTCATCGTTACTCATTCCCATCCTTGTACCAGACTTTGCCTAAGTGTTGTACGGAATAAATCTTGCCAGAGCTTTCGGCATCCTTCAGTGGGATTCAATCTAGTTGATTCCTTTCAAGGGTGTTTTGAAGCTTGGGTTATGTGTTATAGTGCAATATATAATATAATCTTTTACTTTGTAACATGCCCTAACTTGATTCCAACTGCTGTGCCCAAAAAAATTTTAAAGGATGGTACATTGTATACTCTTGTATGATTTTTGGAAAGTTCTAGATCTGATATCATGCATTTGCTTTAGCCTGTAATGTGTTGTGGCCCTTTCCTTTCAAATGATGTAATTCGATGTTCTAGTCACCTCACTCAGTCTTTCAACTTGCAGAAATAACTTGAAGTAGTTGGAGTTACTCAGAAAAAAGGCATATACGTTTATTCAAAAATAAGTCTATTGTCACTCTTACAATTATGGGGTCAAAGTTATCTTTTAATCAAAACAAGTGTTCTGAAATTTGGTTCAGAGCTTTTTGTATTTGCATGTCTCAGTCTATATGCTCATCTCTCTCTTTTTTAGGAGAGCATGGAAAATGAAACAAATGGCAGCCTCTTTTTATTGCTTGCTTATTTCCATTGGCATTTGTTGATATTTTTTTCTTCCCTCTCAACCTTGATGTTTCTAAACCTTATAGACAACTATTGTTAAAGATGGTAGCTAAATTTAGGTGCACTAATGACTTCTAAACTTTTGCAGACAGCATCTGAAATAAAGTTGAAGGTTGAACTAGTCTTTGGTTGATCAAAATTTTGTCCTCCCAAATTACACAAGGCAGGGTTTGCAGTTCTGGTATGACTGGTTTTGCCTTTCACTATTGGTGCTTTCCCCTTAGTCCAAATCATCTAGTTCATCAGTTGTGTTGATATTTGATTATCAAGGATATTGTGTGGTCCCTTTGTTTCCAGCACAAGAAGTGGGAAAAGCATTAGGCACTGACCTGGGAATAACTGAGACACATAACCTTAGTTTCTGTTGTACTTTAGTAAATGTTTTGTGCAACAATTACATTTTTGCCGATTGCACTGCTTGCTCATATGTACTACGTATATCACAACCCCCACGCTTTCTTTAGTTTTTTTTTCTGTTGGTATGCTATAGTCTGAACTATAGTTGTAGGTTAGCAATTAGCATTAGAGACCTTAGCAGCCCTCCTCTCCTCTCACCCTGGATATTCTTGATGATTCCATATAAGAGTAGTAGTTAAAAACATTATGTTGTTGTATTTGATATGAGGTAGCTTTTCAATTTTCTCTACATATCAGTATGACATTTCTTTTTTGTGCTTTGTTTGCACTAATCTTGCCACGCCATATTCATGGTAAGTTGGGATTGTACATGTTTTATATAGGACCGATGTTAACATTTCATATGGTGATGTGTTCTGCAAATTGCTTATATGATATGGAGCTTATTATGTACTAGTTGTGCAAAATTTTGACATCTTTGTTTTATTTTGCTTACAATTTTTTGTTATTGTTTTTGCATATTCTAAGCATCCTCATTTTTTTTGTTGTCAATATAGGTTTGACAACACTACCTATTTGCACATATCTGTGGCTTTTATCCAGATGCTGAAAGCTCTAAGTATGTGGAAACAAAGTGCATTATTGTATATATATAATGGTTATATGTTCTTTCTCAATGTTGTATTTTCTTTGTTTTCTTTGACTAATCGTTTATTGTAAACTATTTGTAGCGTGAATATATTGTATACAAATGTATTGCTTATATATAATATGATATATATATTTAGTATTACGAGGCATTAAATGTGATTTAGTTTGATTATTTGTCAATCTACAATATATAAATATATATATATATATATAATTCACGAAATGCAATCACGACAAACGAATGTGTGTCATTTTCATTTATGATGGGGGCTTCAATGACACGCAATGTAAGTCACAAATGCGTGTCATAAATTTATGACACACAAATGTGTGTCATCTTCATATATGACGGGGGCTTCAATGACGCGCAATGTAAGTCATAAATGTGCGTCATAAATTCGTGTCATAAATGCGTGTCATAAATGCGCGTCATAAATTTATGACGCACAATTGCGCGTCATCTTAAATTCATGTCGGTGGCTTCAACGATAGGCAAATATGTGTCATATATGGGGTTTTTTCTACTAGTGTCATTATCAAAATGATCTAAAACTCATTAATGATAATCTCATCGAATTCATCAATAACATAAACTCATGCATCTTTATCGGACATTCACTATTTGTACATCTAACACTTGCATCATGATCATGACCTATGGGTCTTCCGCTATAACATCACTGGATACCAAGTAGAATTGAATATTTCTACTTTGAAATTCCTTATTTTATTCTTAAGGAAATATGTATAACTTTTCCAGATCCAAATTAATATTTCCAAACAGTTGAAACATTTCCCATCTCAACTGAAAGTCTCAATGTTCCCATCTTTCATTAAGAAAGCTTGATAAATTTTTGTAGCAAAAACTTCATAGTAGTTAATGCTAAAATCACACTAGTAAACAAACTTACTCTTTTTCTTATCATTATGAACTTGACACTTTTCAAGTTCTTGAGAATCCATCTCAATATATACAATAATTCATTGCAACATGAAATGGTTAGACAACACATTTTCACATATTTATCTTCACAAGGTAACTCTATCCAACTTTATGGACTTGATAAATATTCTCAATCCAACTCATAACCATTTGATTCACTAATAACTCAACTTTCTGTAAACTTTTAACGGAAATCATATTTACCGCTTACTCAATTCCTCTTACTCAAACCAACAATGCTTTAAACAATTTAATGCTTAGCTTAAATATTTCTCACTTATTTAAGCTTACTTGGAGAAACCTCATAATCATCACTAGATTCAGAAATCTCCCTTGGATCCTTATCCAATTCGACTTTTATTGTAATCCATTCAAACTTTTTTAATCGATTCATCCAATTCAGAATCTTCATTAAAAACTGGGAATTTCTTCCATAAACTGGAGAAAAACAACATCCACCCTTCTAAGGTGTTTTACATAAGTCGTGTCAGGTCTCTTTTTGTTGATTTCAATTTCGACCTTCTTTTCAACAATTTTGAATTTCTTACCTTTGTCTTTAATTCCAACACCTGAACATAGTCAGAATCATCATACTATAGTAAAGAGTAACTTTACTCCCTATAAGCATCATCACCGTATATATACAACTATCAGTAACTTTTGACATCCTAGTGGCATGTATACACTTTTTAACTCAAAACAACCTCGGTTTAGTTCTAGAATCGGCTAAACCTGTATCTCTGATTCCAATTAATGTAATACCCATAACCCGTATAATTATACCTATACAGATTATAGATGTCACCCGCATTTCGAAAACCATTTTCATTTCAAAACTCGATTTAGAATTTTAACTCCTTAATTTGTAATTGATATTATAAAAATATCATATCATATAATTTATATTACGTTATAAACTAATTTAATTCAAAAGATTGTTTTAATGAATAGTGAATAGTACCCGTGAACATTGTACAGTGTCGATGAATAGTGGGAGAATCAGTTCCCTGTAGGGGGAATCAGTACCCCAAAATCATTCTGGAAAATCTCTTAATTTGTGGTTACTGTTAATGCTACAGTAACTGCTACAGTAACATTTAAAAATACATATAAATTCAACAAAATTCCATTTAGTTTCCAAATATGTTTAACAAAACAAATAAAACATTTATAATTACATGTCACTAATAAAACTAACATTACAACTTAGGATGTCTTACTGATATTGAAATATACTTCTCGATCTTTGATGTCGTTCTGAACTCTTTATTCTTATTCTTTGCTTTTTACCTACGCGTGAAAATTATCACAAGCTAAGTATAAACTTAGTGAGGCAATTAAAACAATATACAGTGCAATATAATTCATGCATGAATTTCAATGTTAAAAATCAAATTTCCATAAAATCATTTTACTAACATATCCAATATTTTACCATGATCAAAATAATATAAAATCTCTTACCATTTAAAATTCCATAAGCTCCTAAGCTTATTTTATCAATATACTTGCCATTATTCATAAGCTCGTAAGCTTATTTGCATACTTACCATTTATTAACCAATAAACCATAACTTATAGCCCATAGTATAACTGTATGAGGAACCCGATATAGGAGTCAAATATTGCACCTAAGTGCTGAGGTCGGGATTTACCCACCTACTACAACGTAGTGTTTGTACTATGTCTTCACTAGACACTAAGGTCCGCACTATGTGCCTTCTCTAGACACTCTAGTGCTACCTAATATTGCAGCTGCTAGACTCTATGGCATGCCATTAATACCACTGATCCTCAATAACATACTTGGGCATATAGTCAATTTTATTCGATCCATCCATGGCAAAGTATATTATCAATTTTTAACATTGGGCAGTTCATACCCAAAATAACATTCATGATAACATCATATGCAAAAATCAATGATCAATGCATTTTATATTCAACCTTTGACTCTTTTAGAATATATCAAATATATGATAAATGACTTAAATATCATGTCAACATAAACAAGGCCGACTTATCGCAAGTCTTCCTGATGATGTATAAAACATCCATGTATAATGCCATGCATGTATTGCACTCACCTTGACACTTTATAATTCCCAAAATATGTGCCTCACTATTGTCCACAATAAACCCACTTGACTTGCTTCAATCGCAAATCAATCATAATCTGTATAATTCACAATTTCATAACGATACATATGTTAGTATTTTACTAACATAAACATGTCCCATAATAACTCCATAATATATTTGAAACTCATTATCTATCAAAATACTTATCTCTTAATAATTCCTTTAACATTGGAATCAACTTTTCCAATTTACACAAAATGGTCATTCACCATTTTATCACTTAGAATTTCAATACAAAAATTCCAGTATTGAAATTATTAACAACCAAGTACACAAAGGAATAATTACAATAACACTCCCAACAATTCGAAAATTTGTATTACAATCACCAAACTTTCTAAAATTTCCATATTCTGACAACTTGTACTACCTTTAAAGAATCAGTATTCTATACTGATATACACACTGGAATTTAATTCCGTTTATTCCATTAAACACTAGACTTGAATACAAATCTATCCATATAAAGAACTCCTTCTAATTCATTCTGTACAATATATTGTGAATTTTCAAAGTTGATCAGCATAATCTGTTTTGCAGAATCTGATGTCCGATTTTTCTGACCTTTCCTTGGTTAAAAACTCATATATTTTTCTACACACCTTGAAATTGATCCCCATTTCTTTTAAACAAAACTAGATCGATGTATAAACACAATATATAAAATTAACCTCCAAATTATTTTTATATAATTTCTGGTGAAGTTTCGATCCTACTGCCAGATTCAAAATCCAAACTGTTTTCTTTAACTTCATTCTTAGGTTCTTCATCAATTCTTACAATCAATTCTTTAAAATCACTTAACTCTTCAAAACCCATAAAACACAAGAATCAAAATCCCCTTCATCAACTCAAGATTAGCTTGAACATGAAACCCTAGTAATATTCATGTCAAAATGTAGAGAATTGAACGTAGAATATTATTCCTAATCACACCCAAGTCTAATTCTCAACAAGATTGCTTCAAAATTTAAAACAAGAATACTTACCTTGCAAGCTTGGGGGTGTCGATCTTGGATGAAGAAGAAGCTGAAATGTTCCCCCAATATTGTTATTCTAATATTAATTATATCTATAACATGCTTAATATAATATCATAATATTCCATTCCATAAGAATTTCCATTTTTGCCATTAATGAATCTCCATAATCACCATAAAACCAACCCATCTGATCCTTATCATATTACAAAGTCAAATATAAATTAATTTGACTTTGACTTATGAAAATGCCATGAAATTTTCAAAACTTGCGTTTTAGTCACTAAATTCCACAGTTTCGTAAATCTGAAAAATTGCACATTTCCAAACCAAATTTCTCTGATCCAAAATATTAAAATAATATTTCCAACCATTTTATAGCATCCTTCATATTTTTGTAAAATTCCAATTCGATCTGAAATACCAGTTTCCTTACCGGCTTTAACCCTTTCTAGTTTTTCTTTACTAAAATTCCAAATCCAAAACTATGATTTCTATAAAACTCCACTCTCAAGAGTAAACCATCTATTTATGGAATAAAAATTCTTTTTAGGAAATTATCACTTAATTCCCTAAAATTTTTCCCAATTTTCTACTTTGACCATCAAACTTTCAAAATTTTCATTTTGGTCATTGTCTAAATTTTTGGGATATTACATGTAATCTGATAATTTATCTGGAAACACATCCATAAATTCTTGAACTGTCAGAATATCCTCTAACTTATCCTCAGAAGTTGAATATCTATCATATTTTCTAGAACAAATTAGTAGCATTTTGACATCAATTTCTTTACAGTCGTTGTTGATATCATATTGGGAAATGATTGCACTTTTTTCGATTACTATTATTTTAAAACCATTCATACCTTTGAGAAATAATCACTTCATGCGACACTTTACCCATCCATAATGCGGATATAACCAATCCATGCCCAAAATGATCTTGAACTTATCAAGTGACAATTTCATAAGATTCGTCTGGAACACAACCCTTAAATCTTTTTCAACCAAATTATTTGCTTTACTCTAACACTATGACCCGATGAATTTATTACTATCAATGTATTCTAATGAAATTTCTTTTTAGGGAAATCTTTACTAATACAACTTATATATGCATTCTAACTTTAATGGTAAATTGTTGCTTTACCACTTGCGGTTATTCTTCCTACACTTTCTCATTTATGTATTCTTACTCCAATTACTATAATGTTGAAACACTTCAAGTCTCTCATATCAACAACTACTCGATATTCAAACTTATTCTAAATCCTTCGAAAATGATAATATAATTCCATCTGATTCACTAAGAATTTAACTTTCTTTAAGCTTTTAAAGGTCAACTAGTATACTACTTACCATTATCCTCTGATCTTAAGGGTTTAGTCTTTAATTTATCGGTCAAAATTAACTTAAATCAAACATTTCTCAAAAAAATTTAATACTTGATTTCTTATCAAAAATTTAATCCTACCTATAAAAATCCCAGAATCATCAATAAATTCAATAATCTTTGGGTCATCTTTAGTTTTAATTTTTCATGCATACCTTCCAAACATTCCGGTAGATTCTACTATGTTTTTAACCTCATTCTTTAAATGATAAAGTTATGACCACAACCTAGGTTCATTATCATTTTAAGGTGGTTCATTTCTTCCACAAAATGGAAGATAATCTCTTACCGCTCCAACTCTTCTAGGGCAAATACTAAAGTCCTCTCTAGTCTATTTAGATCGATTAAAATATTGATCTTGTTTTTATCATTACCAACTTTCTTACCCTTATTCTTAGCTTCCGACACTAACATCTAACAATACATTTCAATTCTACATTAGTAAGGAACAACATCAATAATAAAAACCATCTAATGATACCAGATTAGTAATACCGACATCCTAGTGGCATGTACACATTTATGACATAAAATAAACTCGGTTTAGGTTGAGAATAGACTAAACCTGTATCTGAAACCAATAAATGTAACACCCTTAACCCGTGTACATACATAAATACAACTTAAAGATGTCACACTAACTTTTATACATTTCGTACTTAAAACCCCATAATATTTTTCATTTCAAACTTTCAATTTAATTATTTAAAATTATTTAGTTTGTAATACCCCAAAATTATGGTCAATGACCAAAATATAAATTTTGAAAGTTTGGTGGCTAAAGTAAAAATTGGGAAACATTTAGGGACGTAAGTGGTAATTTTATGAAAAAATTATTCCATAAATGGATAGTTTACTTTTGAGAGTAGGGTTTTATTGATATCAGATTCTTGATCTAGAAATTGTGTTAAAAACTCTAAAGTGTCAAAGTCCGGTAAAAATTTGATAAATCAGATAAATAGAAAATTTGAGAAAATTTGAAGGATGATAAATTAAGCTTAGAAATATTATTTCCCATGTTAAAATGATGGGAAATAATATGGACCATTAGATTTGAGAAATTTATTTCCATGTTCAATTTGGACTATTGGATGAAAAATGACAAGATTGAAATTTTGGAAAGATTGCATGGGCAAAGTTATAAAGGATGAAATATTGTGACCATCTTTGATTTTGAAATATGATAAGGGTTGTGTGACTTGGTATTATGGTAAATATCAAGTTTCATTAATGATAAAATTGACATTTCACATTAAATATATTTTTAATTCATTTAAGCTTAAATTAAGGCCAAATTAACATGAAATGAAGTAAACATTTCATGAAAACTTGTCCATTTTCAGTTTCATTTCGTGCTCCACATGACCAAGGTAAGATAAATTATATTTTTCATTTTTTGAGCATTTTACATTGGATTTTGGATCATGCTGTGAAATAGAAAATTGTTTTAATCGAAAAATGCTATCATTTGGTACCACTATTGTTTCCTAATTTGATTTGTGTTCAAATATCCCAAATTCTAGGGTTTATGTTCACATTAGTGTTTATGGAATAAATGATAGATTTTGATGTTATTGAGGTTGTGGAATCATTTCCAAGCATGATTGATGATTAAAATCACTTGTACATGATCATATGAACATGTGAAATTTCATCCTAACCCTAATCTTGGTAAAAAGGTGTTTTGATGAAATTAAGATAGGTTTTTTATTGTAGAGATTTTATAAGGTTGAATCGAAATTGATTTCATGCTTGAATCGAATCAAAATCTAGTAAAATCATGAAAACCCTAATCTTAAACATACAAAACATTCGGCCTTGACTATAGAGGATGAGAAAAAATATGGAAAATT
Source organism: Hibiscus syriacus (assembly GCF_006381635.1). Classification (NCBI taxonomy): domain Eukaryota; kingdom Viridiplantae; phylum Streptophyta; class Magnoliopsida; order Malvales; family Malvaceae; genus Hibiscus; species Hibiscus syriacus. The sequence continues at coordinate 256,148 of NW_024062296.1, read as the reverse complement.
ATATCAGGGATGGAAATGATGTAGGAAGAATTCTATAAGCCTTAGAAAATTTTGGGGATAATTCTATAATTTTTTAAAAGTTGGGAGACCAAATTGGTAATTTTAGAAAAGTTGTGGATTGTTGTGTAATTATTCAAATAGTTGATGTATTATGCTAGAAATTAATTTTTGAGTACCGAAATTAAAGTTAGGATGTGAACTTGGATTATTTGGAAAACTTGTGAAAGTTGAGGTTTAAATCAAAAATATGGAAAAGGTTGGGAGCTTAAGTGAAAATATTATGTGACATTGGGATAAAAGGAACTTGAGTGGTCAATTAGAAGTATTAAGGTTAACATTTATGTTGTGACATGGAAATTGTATCGAATAAGCATAAAAAAATATTTGTTAGGAATTTATTTTCCAAAGTATGTCTATGTTAGTAAGATTATAACATTTGGTTTGAATTTGTATATGTTTGGTAATGATGTTCATTTAGAGATTGAGTGCTTCAAATCAATATCAAATATTATTAAAGCTAAGAAGCTTAAGGATGAAATGGGAAATTCCAAGGTAGGTTGCAAGCTAAGGACACCAGGTGAGTGAAATTTAATTTGTACTTATTTTATCGAACAAACATTGTCTTGTGATGAGCTAGTGACAGAGTTACTATGGTAAGGAGTGACTCCTAAAATGTTATATGATTTGTGGTGCATGCATATATGTACATTTCGTGAGCTAATAGAATTAGTGAACAAGTTGAAAATGCAAATTGGTGAAATATGCTTATAATTTATGTTTTGGAAAGTAAGTTTAGAAAATCACTATAAATTCTAAAAAAAATTTATAGGGTGATTTTTATACCTTCCGATTCGTATATCAATATAGTTTTGTTTAGAAAAAAAAACTAATTCTGAGGTGTATACAAAAATATATGAATTTGTAATCAATGATAAGTCAAAAAATGGGGCAACAGATTCTGCTCAAAACATATTCTTTCAGTCAACTTTGAAAATTAACCATAAATTGTACAAATTGAATTATAAGGATTGCTTTATATGGATAGATTCATATTTGAGTCTAGTTTCCATTTATAAATGGAATAAGTTTTAAAGGTGTATATTAATACATAATAATATTTCTTTAAAGGTAGTGCAAACTGCAGAATATGAAATTATGAAAATTTTGGGGATTTAACCAAATTAGAAGCAAATGATCAAGTTAAAGCTTAGTGGGGCTTATATTTTGACTTGTATATAATGTCAAAGTGAGTGTAGTGCATGCATAACATTATACATGGATGTTTTATACATTATGGGGTAGGACTTGCGATCATTCTACCTTATTTATATTGACATGATTTTTATGTCATTTATCATATATTTGACATATTCTAAATATGTCAAAGGGTGAATTTAGAATGAATTGATCATTTCTTATAATATATGATGTTTATCATGAATATATATTATGTTTATTACGAGTTATTTCAGGTATGAACTCTCGAATGCTAAATTAAATTGATATAAATTGCAAAGGATGAAATAAAAATAGACTATATGCCCATATAAGTCATTGAAGGACAAGGTATAGTTGGCATGCCATATAGTCTAGCATCATGTTGAATATTTGGGATTGCACTTAAGTATAACTAGTGCAAATTGTGGGCATGACCTTATGTATCATATTCGAGCTAGCACTAAAGTATAACTCGTGCTGATGGTGGGCACAACCTCATGTGTCATATTCAGGTTAGCACTACGGTGCATACATTTGACTCGTGTACCCAGGGTCTTAATAGGTTTACATTTGAGATATGGTTTATTGGTTAATAAATGGTAAATAGGAAAATAAGCTTATGAGCTTGTGGAATGAATGGCAAGTATATTGGTAAGAAACTTGATATTTGATTATATCATGTTAATATATGGTAACATGGTTGGAATATAGGTGAAGTGATCATATTGCATTGAATATTGTTATTCATTTAAATTCATGTCTTACATTGCTTTAAATATTTATAAGATTATCTCACTAAGTGTATACTTTGTATGTGATGATTTTCACACTTAGGAAAAAGGAGAGAAACGAGTAAGGAGCTAAGTTTGGCACTAATAACCAAGGAAATATTTACAGGTAACAATGATGACATCCTACTGTGTTCTAACAGTTCTAGTTGGGATGTATACAAGAATAAAATATATGCAACTTCTTATTATAGTTAGTATTAAATATAATTAATAGTATGAATTAATATTATCATATTAAATTATGCTTAAAATTTAACTTGGGTTTTTGTTAAGTTAATCGATTGATGGAATTGGCCAAGAGGGGGTGAATTGGCAATTAAAATTTTGGTGGAAGCTTTTGCAGAAAATTGAAAAGATTTGCACAGCGATTTAGAGTGGTTCGACTTTCTCAACCAAAGTCTACGCCCACTACCTTAGCTATCCACACTAAGGATTTTCCAACAAATTCACTAATTTTTTCTTTCTTTTGAGGCCAAAGAGATAACCTTACAACTCCCTCAAGAATATACCCCAATTCTCGAGAACACTCTTTCTCAAAGAGAAGATTACAAATTTGCAAACTTACAAGGAAATCCTCACAAGGTAGATTGTTTGCACAATTCTAGAACAAAGAAAAGAACACTAAAAATGAATACAATTGAGTACAAGTAGTGTTCTTGAAAGCAAAATGAATATTGAATGAAAAATAGGCTTGAAATGCTCAAACTTGAGGTTTGATGCTTTCTCTTTGATTCTCTCATGATTCTTGTTTCTTGTTGTTTCTTGTTATTGATCAATGACTTCTAAGCTTGTTTAAATACACCTTTAATTGATTCTGAACGTTGGGGATGATTAGTGGAATCAATAGAGCCATTTTAGTGTGAAATCAATTAATAAAACAGCTTGGAGCGTGGGGAAATCGATACCTCCTCATGGGGAATCGGTTCCCTAAGTGTAAAATTCAAATATTTCAACCATTAAACATGGGGGAATCGGTACCCCCTTGGGGGGGAATCGGTTCCCTCTGAGCATTCTGTTTTTCTCGGAGCCAAACCATTCAGGGGGAATCGGTTCCCTCTGGACAATCTGGAATTTTTGGCTTAAAACGGTTCGGATACTAATTTTCATTTGATTGCCATGATTTTGGAAGGGAGTAAACTAACTTCCTCACAAGATTTTCATTTGAAATGATCTCTCCATATGATTTGAGACCATTGACAATCGTTGAGAATCTATCCGTCATAGCTTTGATATCTTCATTTGGTTTCATCCTGAAATTTTCATAGCTATGCGTTAAAATACTAATTTTAGATTTCTTTACCTCATTGGTACCTTAATGAGTGACTTGAAGTTTGTCCCATATTTCTTTGGCGGTTGTACAAGATGAAACTCTTCCGTATTCATCTGATCCATGAGCACAAAATATGATATGGATGGCTTTGTAGTTGAGCTGGAACATTCTTGTCTCTCCTTCACTCCATAATCTTGGATGAGTGAGAGGCTTGATATATCCATCTTCTACAACATTCCATGCTCCCATGTCACTTGCTTGAATGAAATACATCATCCTATTCTTCCAATAGGCATAGTTAGCTCCATTGAAGAAAGGAGACTTGTTGATGGGCGTCGAATCGAGACCGGAGTCGACATTTAAAGTAGAGGCCATTGATGACTTGATAATCGATGTAACTCTTCCCGAATCTACTCAAGAGGTGATTAAACCTTCAAATGAGTAAGGCTATGATACCAATTGTTGAGTTAATCGATCGATGGAATTGGCCAAGAGGGGGTGAATTGACAATTAAAATTTTGGTGGAAGCTTTTGTAGAAAATTGAAAAGATTTGCACAGCAATTTAGAGTGGTTCGACTTTCTCAACCAAAGTCTATGTCCACTACCGTAGCTATCCACACTAAGGAATTTCCAACAAATTCACTCATTTGTTCTTTCTTTTGAGGCCAAAGAGATAATCTTACAACTCCCTCAAGAATATACCCCAATTCTTGATAACACTCTTTCTCAAAGATAATATTACAAATTTGCAAACTTACAAGGAAATCCTCACAAGGTAGATTGTTTGCACAATTCTAGAACAAAGAAAAGAACACTAAAAAATGAATACAATTGAGTACAAATAGTGTTCTTGAAAGCAAAATGCATATTGAATGAAAAATAGGCTTGAAATGCTCAAACTTGAGGTTTTATGCTTTCTCTTTGATTCTCTCGTGATTCTTGTTTCTTGTTGTTTCTTGTTATTGATCAATGGCTTCTAAGCTTGTTTAAATACACCTTCAAATGATTATGAACATTAGGGATGATTAGTGGAGTCAATAGAGTCGTTTTAGTGTGAAATCAATTAATAAAATAGCTTAGAGCGTGGGGGAATTGGTACCCCCTCATGGGGAATTGGTTCCCTAAGTGTAAAATTCAAATATTTTGACCGATAAACATGTGGGGAATCGGTACCCCCTTGGGGAGGAATCGGTTCCCTCCGAGCATTTTGTTTTTCTCGAAGCCAAATCATTCAGGGGGAATCAGTACCCCCTTGGGGGGGAATCGGTTCCCTCTAGACAATCTGGAATTTTTGGCTTAAAACGGTTCGAAATACTTTGTAAAATTGTTTTGAAATTATTTTAAGATTAAAACTTAATTTTACACTTGAGTAAGGATTAAAAATGACATTTTAAAGATTTGGAGTAATATTTTGATATTCGAATAATTATATCGAATATACTTAGAAAATCTTTTAGAGAATCTTAAAATTTATTTAACTTAATTTGTTATATTGAAATATCAAAATGTTTTCAACAGTTTTAAATCAAACGTGTTAGACAGTTTTATTTATTTAATGAAACAGAACATAATTGTGTATCATTGCTTGAAACTAGTTTTGAAATGGTAACCAAAAGTATTATACTATGATGTTTCTCTAAATAATTATTTTATTATAATAGTTCAAGTTATAAAATTGGTGATGTTTGAATGAAACCAAAATTTTACTCAATTCAATTAAAAAAATGTTTTGAATTTCTGATGTGACATCTATAACTCGTATTGATTCGTGTTTATGGGTTATGGATGTTAGATTTATTGGTATCAGAGCTACAGGTTTAGCCAATTTTAGTACTAAATCGAGCTTGTTTTGTGGCAAAAAGTGTATACTTGCCACTAGGATGTCATTGTTACTAATTTGGTAATTGTAAGGTTCGATTGATGCTACTCCTTACTAATGAAAGTGGATAAGTGTAGTGTATATATAAGATGTGTATAATCGAGGGTTTGAAGTAAGAAATCAAAGAGGATGTTTAATAATAATAATAATAATAATAATAAGCTAATAGTGATAGTAATGATGTTAGCCACAATTCTATTATTTAGTCTAATAAGATGATGTATTGGCACAATAGGAAGTGCCAATGTTGGATTAAGGAAACCCCTCGTTTATGCATAAGTATAGTATTGATGAAAGAATTAAACATTCTACTACAATTGATCCTAAGTGATATGTGTGCGATTAACCTTTTTGGATTAAGTACGAGAGTGAATCGTATTTGTAGGCAGTAATTGCCTGGTAAGGATTCAACGTGTTGATTTATAATAGACTTGATAGAATTATCTTTCGAAGATAATTTTTGGAATGGATTGATTACCCCTACCATGTTGCAATAAATTACCACTTGGAGCGATTAAATTTTATAGAACTCGAAAATTTCAGGATTTTGTGGTAGGGAAAGTGAGTAAATTTGTTTTCTAATGTGATTTTAGCATCAACTGCTATAAAGTTATTGCTACTATGTTTTCAAACCTTCTTAGTAAAGGATGTGGATGCTCAAACTTTCTTAGTTAAGTTGGAAGATATTCCAACTATTTTAGGGTATCCAAATGTGTATTTGCAGAAGTTACCTTGATTACCTCTAGATTGATAATCTTTTGATCAGTTAAAAAGGTGCATTGGTGTCTCCCAAGTCAGATCTCTAATCAGGATATTATTAGTTAAAAACGAGGAACAATATCTTCCTAAGAAAGTTTACAGAATTCGATATGAACACTGTGAGTTTGCAATAATGTCGTTTGGTTTAACGAATGTTCCTGCGACACTTATGGATTGGATAAACTGGGTATTTTAGTTATACTTTGATTAATTGGTGGTAGTGTTCATTATTATTATTGTGATCTGTTGTAAGACCATGGAAGAACACGATGTCTATTTTTGTATAGCTCTTCCAACTATTTGGGAGAAAAATTGCATGCTAAGTTGACCAAGTGTAAATCTTAGTTTTCTAAGGTTGTATTCCTTGGCCATGTGGACTCAACTAAGGGTAAAAGAATAAATATCAAGAAAGGATGAGATATAGTTGAATGATAAATTCCAAAGAATGTTTTGGAATTCCAAAGTTTCTTGTGATTTGTTGGTTACTATCAAATGTTCATAAAGAACTTTTCGGTGATTATATTCCCTCTGACCAAGTTATTGAGGAAAGACATGTTATTCATTTTGATTGTTAAGTTCCAAGAAAACTTTGAGATGTTAAAAATAATATTGACATAAGCTCCAAGGTTAGTATAATTAGAATATGGAAAATATTATGTGAATTATAGTAATGCGTCTCATAATGGTTTGGGATGCTTGTTCGTACAAGAGGAAAAGTTTTGGTTTCTACTTCAAAGCAACTAGAGTATCATGAAAGAAATTATCTGACTCACGATCTCCGATTGGCAATAGTTGTGTTTACTTTGTTGATATAACAACACTATCAACATGGTGAGTAATGATATATCTATACGAATCTTAAAAGTCAAAATTATGTGTTGACTCAAAGGAGTCAAAAGAAAGGAAATGGATTGAATTCCTTAAAGAATGATGACATGCTTATCAACTAAAAATATGAAAATCTAATGTGGTGGCTGATACAATAAAGTCGAAAGATATTTCTATTCTGAGAGTTTTGAATACGTGATTGTACTTAAATAAAGATGGTGTTTTGATTGTAGAATTAAATTTAAAGCCTATGTTGCTAGATCGAATAAAGGATTATCAGAGAAAATATGAAAATTTTCGTGCTTGTAAAAGATATAACAAGAAGAAAAAGGTGAAACTAAAGACTTTAAGGTTAAGTCTGATGAATTTTTATATTATCGAGGAAATAGTTTATAAACATGTATGTAAAGAATTATCATCTACCTTGTTTCTAAATGGATGACATGTCAATGAGTCAAAGTAAAGCATCAAGTGCCTTCTAAATTATTGTAACCAAATTCTATACCATAGTGGGAATAGGAATAAGTTACAATGGACTTTGTAATGGGAAAAGACCATTTAAGATAATCTCAAGATAGTTACTGATCGAAAAAAGTGTTGCGCAAACTTGAAAAGAAAATAGATTGAATACCATGAAGATGATAAAGAATTCTTTCTTAAATTATCACCCTGTAAAAAAATATTGCAGTTCGGACAGAAAGGGAAGTTTAGTCCGAGATTTATTGGACCTTATAAGATCAAAAAATCTAATCGAAAGAAAAAAAAACAAGATATGAAAAAGCAATATCCTTATCTATTTACATCAGGTATGTATTGAAAATTTGAGGATGAATTTTCTTAAGGGGGGAAGATATCCCAAAATTTTGGTTAGTGACCAAAATGTAAACTTCGAAAGTTTGGTGGCCAAAGTATAAAAGTTTAGGGAACTAAGTGGTAATTTTCCTAAAAAGAATTTTTATTTCATAAATGGATAGTTTAATCTTGAGATTTTTGTTTTATTGAAATCAGATTCTTGATTTGAAAATTGTGTTAAAATTATAAAGTGTTAAAGTCCGATAAAATTTAGTAAATCGAATCGAATAGAAAATTTGAGAAATTTTAAAGGATGATAAATTATAATTAGAAATGTTATTTTCATGTTTAATTTGGAACGTTGGATGAAAAATGACAATATTGAAATTTTGGAAAGATTGTATGGCAAAGTTTTAAAGGGTGAAATATTTTGTCCATCTTTGACTTTTGAATATGGTAAGGGTTATATGTCTTGGTATTATGGTAAATATCAAGTTTCATTAATGGTAAAATTGACATTTCACATTAAATGAGTTAATAAGGCCAAATAAACATGAAATGAAGTAAACATTTCATAAAAGCTTAGCCATTTTCAACTCCATTTCGTAATCCACATGACCAAGGTAAGAGAAATTTTATTTTTCATTTTAAAGAAATTTGCTTTGGATTAGATAAAATATTGTGTTGTTATTGAGGTTGTAGAATCATTTCCAAGCATGATTGATGATTAAAAACACTTATACATGATCATATGAACATATGAAGTTTTGGCCCAACCCTAATCTTGGAAAAAGATGTGTTTTTATGAAATTAAGTTAGGATTTTCATTGTAGAGAATGTATAAGGTTGAATCGAAATTGATTTCATGCTTGAATCGAATCAAAATCGAGTAAAATCATGAAAACCGTAATCTTGAACATAGCATCCTTGACTATAGAGGATGATAAATATTATGGAAAAAAAATTAAGAGGTGGAAATTATGTAGGAAGTATTCTACAAGCCTTAGAAAAATTTAGGGACCATTATGTAATTTTTGAAAAGTTGGAGTATCAAATCAACAATTTTGGAAAAGTTGTGGATTGTTGTGTAATTGTTCAATAGTTGATTTACTATGCTGGAAATTAATGTTTGAGTGCTGAAATTGAAGTTAGGATGTCAATTTGGATTATTTTGGAAAGCTTGTGAAAGTTGAGGTTTAAATAAAAATATATGGAAAGGTTGGGAGCTTAAGTGAAAATGTTATGTGAATTTGGGATAAAAAAACTTGAGTTAGGAATTTATTTTCCAAACTATGTGTTGAAAACATTTTGATATTTCGATATAACAAATTAAGATAAATGAATTTTAACATTTTCCAAAACATTTTCTAAGTATATTTGATATAATTATTCGAATATCAAAATATTACTCCAAATCTTTCAAATGTCATTTTTAATCCCTACTCAAGTGTAAGATTAAGTTTTAATCTTAAAATAATTCCAAAACAATTTTACAAAGTATTTCAAACCGTTTCAAAGCCAAAAATTCCAGATTGTCCAGAGGGAACCGATTCCCCCCCCAAGGGGTACCGATTCCCCCTGAATGGTTTGGCTTCGAGAATTCTAGTATGCTCGGAGGGAACCGATTCCCCCCTGTTTAACGGTCGAAATATTTGAATTTTACACATAGGGAACCGATTCCCCATGAGGGGTACAGATTCCCCCCACGCTCCAAGCTGTTGTATTAATTGTTTTCACACTTAAACGGCTCCAAGAACTTCATTAATGATCCCCATCGTTCAGAAGTGATTCAAGGTGTATTTAAGCAAGCTTAGAAGCCATTGATCAATAACAAGAAACATTAAGTAACTAGAATCAAGAGATAATCAAAGAGAAAGCATCAAACCTCAAGTTTGAGCATTTCAAGCCTATTTTTCATTCAATATTCGTTTTGCTTTCAAAAACACTTATTGTTCTCAATTGTATTTATTCTTGAGTGTTCTTTCTTTGTTCTAGAATTGTGCAAACATATTTTCCTTGTGAGGTTTTTCTTGTAAGTTTGCAAATTTGTAATCTTCTCTTTGAGAAAATAGTGTTCTCAAGAATTGGGGTATATTCTTTAGGGAGTTGTAAGGTTATCTCTTTGGCCTCAAAAGAAAGAACAAATTAGTGAATTTGTTGGAAAATCCTTAGTGTGGATAGCTAAGGTAGTGGATGTAGACTTTGGTTGATAAAGTCGAACCACTCTAAATCTCTGTGCAATTACTTTCAATTTTCTACAAAAGCTTCAACAAAATTTTAATTGCCAATTCACCCCCTCTTGGCCAATCCCGTCAATCGATTAACTCAATAATTGGCATAAGAGCCTAACTCATTTGAAGGTTTAATCGCCTCTTGAGTCGATTCGAGAAGAGTTACATCGATAATCAAAGTCATCAATGGCCTCTACTTCAAACTTTGACTCCAGTCTCAATTCGATGCCCGTCAACAAGCCTCCTTTCTTCAATGGGGCTAACTATGCATATTGGAAAAATAGGATGATGTACTTCATTCATGCAAGTGACATGGGAGCATGGAATATCGTAGAAGAATGATACATCAAGCCTCTCACTCATCCAAGATTGTTGAGTGAAGAAGAGACAAAAATGTTCCAGCTCAACTCCAAAGCCATCCATATCATATTTTTTGCTCTTAGAACAGATGAATACAGAAAAGTTTCATCTTGTACAACTGCCAAAGAAATATGGGACAAACTTCAAGTCACTCATTAAGGTACCAATGAGGTAAAGAAATCTAAAATTAGTATTCTAACGCATAGCTATGAAAATTTCAGGATGAAACCAAATGAAGATATCAAAGCTATGATGGATAGATTCTCAACGATTGTCAATGGTCTCAAATCATATGGAGAGATCATTTCAAATGAAAAGCTTGTGAGGAAGTTAGTTTACTCCCTTCCAAAATCATGGCAATCAAAGAATACGACAATCATCGAGTCTAAGGACCTAACGTCCTTAACTCTTGAAGAACTAATCGGTTCCCTCCTCACTCATGAAATGATGCTTGAAGATGAGGTGGACCTCGATAAGATTGACGAGACACCAAAGAAGAAGGAGAAGAAGAAAAACATTGGAGTTGCTCTCAAATCCACAAAAGATGAGAGTGATTCGAATGAAGATGACGATAATTAGGAAATGGCATTGTTTGCCAAACGATTCAGAAAAATGATGAGACCTTACCAAGGAAGAAAATTCAAACGAAATGAAGGCCTCAAAATGAACCAAAAGAGAATGACCCGATCATTTGCTATAAATGCAAAAAGTCGGGGCATGTAAAATATGATTGCCCACAATTGAAGAGAAAGGGTCAATCAAAGAATAAGCACAAGGCTCATGTGGCTACATGGAGCGATGAAGAAGTTTCCGATGAAGAGGAACAAAAAGTAGCAAACTTGTGCTTGATGGCATTCGGGGAAGATTCTAAGGTAACCTCTAACTCATCTGATTTTGATGATTTATCTTATGATGAGCTATTAGAGGAATATAATGGGTTGGCTTCGGATTATGAGAAATTGTTTTTAAAACATAAAAATGATATTTCAAAATTGAAAAATGAAAATAAACTCATATCCAAAACCAACAACGATCTTGAAAGTAAAATCAAAGATTTGCAAATCAAACTAGAAGAGTTTGAAAAGAAAATTTTGGATTTGCAAAATTTACTTTCAAAGATCAATGATGATCATCAAAAGAAAATTGATGATCTTAAAATTTCTTTTGATAAAGTTGGAACAAAATGTTTTGAAAAAGGAGAAAATTCAAAATCCAACTTTGTTAGAAAAAGTTTTAAAAACTACAATCATAGAGGTCCCCGAAGAACCTCTAATGGAAAAATCGTTAGAAGTATGTGGGTTCCTAAAGGACTCATTACTACTAAAGATAAAGATATCCTACACAAATGGATACCTAAGGGGACTATGATTTTGGAAACTAATAAATATGGACCCAAAAGAATTTGGGTACTAAAAATCAAAAATTAATCTATGTTTGTAGGAAAAGGAGCATTGCTACAAGGTACAGGAAAGAAATCTAAATTCATGGTACCTTAATAGTGGATGCTCGAGATACATGACCGGGGACAAAAACCAGTTCATAGAGCTTAACGCCAAAAATGGAGGAGAAGTAACTTTTAGTGATGATTCAAAAGGTCACATTGAAAGTATAGGTACAATAGGTAATACCTCTTCCATACAAATTAAAAATGTGTTATATGTGAATGGATTAAAGCATAATCTCTTGAGTATTAGTCAATTATGTGATAAGGGATTCAATGTCATATTTGAAACTAATGGATGTAAAGTCATTGACATTGCATCTAATAGGATTATGCTTGTTTGTCATAGAATAGGAAACATATACATGGTGCATTTAGACTCTATAGAAATGACTAATTTATGCCTAGTTGCAAAGGATGAGCATGATAGGTGGTTATGGCATAGGAGACTAGGACATGCTAGCATGAGTGTTTTGCAATGGTTAGTTCAAGGAGAATTGGTTCAAGGGCTACCTAAACTAAAATTTGATAATGATAAAATATGTGATGCTTGTGCTAAAGAAAAACAAAAGCGAGTTTCTTTTAAATCCATTAATGATGTGTCAATTAGTAGAGTATTACAATTGATCCATATAGATCTTTTTGGGCCAACTAGGACTACTAGCTTGGGTGGAAAACAATATGCATTTGTCTTGGTAGATGACTATTCTAGATATACTTGGGTTCTATTCTTAAGTAATAAAGATGAAGCATTAGAAAATTTCATCACATTTTCAAAAGTAATCCAAAACGAAAAAGGTTACTCTATCACTAGTGTTAGAAGTGATCATGGCACTGAATTTGAAAATATTGGATTTAATGAGTTTTGTAATTCTAATGGTATTAGCCATAATTTTTCAGCACCAAGAACCCCTCAACAAAATGGAGTTGTTGAGAGGAAAAATTGAACTTTAGAAGAAATGGCTAGAACCATGCTTTGTGAAAATAATTTGCCAAAATATTTTTGGACGGAAGCCACAAATACCGCTTATTCTGTTGTAAATCGAGTAATGATTTGGCCAATTTTAAAGAAAACTCCATATGAAATTTTCAAAAATAAAAAACCTAACATTAGCTATTTTCATCCTTTTGGATGTAAATGTTTTGTTTTAAACAACGGTAAAGAAAACCTTGACAAATTTGATGCTAAAAGTGATGAAGGAATTTTTCTGGGTTATTCCTTAAATTCTAAAGCTTATTGAGTATTTAATAAAAGAACTTTGGTTGTAGAAGAGTCTATACATGTTGTTTTCGATGATAATATCCTTCCGAGGAAGGATTCTTGTTTGAATGATGATGTAGGTATTATAAATACAAATGACGTTAGACATGACGTTGGAGAATCATCGTCAAAGGAAGAAACAAAAGATGAGGAAACTCATGATCCTCTTGAGAATCCAACCATTGAAGAAAGAGAAGTATCTTATCCAAAAGAGTACAACTATGTCAAGGATGGTGAGATTATAGGTGATCCATCCAAAGGGGTAACAACTCGATCTTCTCTTAGAAATATTTGTAATTATGTTGCATTTATTTCATGCATAGAGCCTAAGAACATTAGAGAAGCATTAAATGGTGAACATTGGATTATGGCTATGCAAGAAGAGTTAAATCAATTTGAGAGAAGTAAAGTATGAACATTAATTGAAAGGCCTAGTAATAAATCTACTGTATGTACTAGATGGGTATTTAGGAATAAGCTTGATGAGAGTGGTAATATAGTGAGAAACAAGGCTAGACTTGTTGCTCAAGGGTATACTCAAGAAGAGGGCATAGACTATGATGAAACATACGCTCTCGTAGCTAGGATGGAAGCAATTAGAATGTTATTAGCATTTACATGTTTTCATGAATTTAAACTATATCAAATGGATGTTAAAAGTGCATTTTTAAATGGTTTTATAAAAGAAGAAGTGTATGTGGAAAAACCTCCAGGTTTTGAAGATTCAAAATTTCTGGATCATGTTCTTAAATTGACAAAAGCACTTTATGGTTTAAAACAAGCTCCTAGAGCTTGGTATGAAAGATTGTCAAACTTTTTAATTAAAAAAGGTTTTTCAAAAGGGAAGGTTGACACTACATTGTTTTTAAAGCATAAAGGTAAAGATTTAATAGTAGTTCAAATTTATGTTGATGATATAATATTTGGTTCAACTAATGATGTTCTTTGCCAAGAATTTTCTAAGCTAATGCAAAGTGAATTCGAAATGAGCATGATGGGGGAGCTCTCATTTTTCTTGGGACTCCAAATCAAGCAAAGAAAATATGGAATCTTCATCAATCAAGCTAAGTACGTCAAATATATGCTCAAGAAGTTTGGACTGGAAAATGGGAAACCTCATGACACTCCAATGAGCTCTTCTACAAAGCTTGACTTGGATGAATGAGGTAAATGTGTGGATGTTAAATTATATAGGTCAATGATTGGCTCTTTGCTCTATCTAACTGCAAGTAGATTGTATATTATGTTTAGTGTTTGCTTGTGTGCTAGATTTCAATCATACCCTAAGGAATCACATTTACTAGCTGTTAAGAGAATCTTTAGATACCTTAAGGACACTCCTAGTTTAGGACTTTGGTATCCCAGAGACTCTAGCTTTAGCTTGCATGCCTTTTCTGATGCGGATTATGGAGGATGCAAATTAGATAGGAAAAGCAGCTCCAGTACTTGCCAATTCCTTGGAAATAAATTGATTTCTTGGTTTTCAAAAAAAAATTATGTTGCATTATCTACCACTGAAATGGAATACATTAAAGCTGGTAGTTGTTGTGCACAAGTTTTATGGATGAAACAACAACTTTTTTTATTATGGAATTGAAGTAGGTACCATTCCTATCAAGTGTGACAATTCTAGTGCTATTTGTCTCACTAAAAATCCCATCCAACACTCTAGAACTAAGCACATTGAAATAAGACATCACTTCATTAGAGACCATGTCACTAAGGAAGATGTAGTTCTAGAATTTGTTGATACTTTGCATCAATTAGCGGATATCTTTACAAAACCTTTAGATAAGGAAAGATTTTGGACACTTAGGAGAGACTTAGGTTTAACTGACCTATCTTCAGTTAGTGTTTAAAAATAATTTTTAGCACTTTTAAGAATAAATGAAAAATGCTTAAAATAATATTTTTGATTGCATTCTTGTTATTAGTTAGGGGGAGTTTATGATTATTAGTGAAAATTAATTGTTTGTTCAAATGATGTTTAATGACAAATTTGATTGTTTTAACATAGTTAATTTTCGAAATATGAGTTGCCAATACCACTAGGATTAATTATTTTAGCACTATTGGATGTTTAAAATACATATTTTTTAAATATTTGGCAGAGGGAATCGATACCCCCATAAGGGAACCGATTCCCCCTTTGAATGGGAACCGATTCCCTCCTTGAGGAAATCGATACCCCCCACGGGTTCTGGATATATAACGATCAGAAAACTCATTCTCTCAAAACCTCTATTCTTTCTTAAACGTCGTTCATCCTCTCTTTCTCTCTAAATCTCCATTTTTTCCAAAATCATCAAATACAAGTCAGAATTAGATCGTTCTTCAACTTCTAATCCTTGCAAACAACATCACATTCTCATAAAATTTAAATTTTCAAGGTAATATTTCAAAATCCTCTATTTCATTGATTTTTGAACTTAGGACTAGTTTTGATTACTTCTAAGATGAACATTACATCGGGCACTGGTTATATGATGATTTTACAATCAATTTAATCAAAAACACTCAATTTTTTAAAACTATCTTTAAATTTCAAAATAAAAAAAATCAAAAATTGTTGTTTTAATTGATGTTTTTGATTCAATTATGTTTTCATAAAAACTATACGTATTATGATTTTCAAACATTATTTTCCAAATAGTTTTTCAAAACATTGCCCTTTAGGATTCGGTTTAGAGAACCTTGAAATATTGAGGACTCATTTGAATTTTGGGTTTGATTATATTGCATACATGTGTTTAAATTTACAGGTTACATATTCTATTCTGATTCTTAAACCATGTCAAATCCTAAATGACCTAGGACATTGTCTAGTAGCTCAAGTCAAAATCAACCTCTTATTCCTCCACCCAATCCAAATAACCCAAATATGACCATTATGAACTCTTGTTTCAACGTACCTGGTTGTGGACAAGATCTATATCGTATGTACCATACTTGTTTTGAGTCATACAAAATTCGGGAAGAACGTATCCCTTCGATCCAAGCTATAGAAGATATGAACTTCCAATATCTTCCTACTCTTAAATCCTAGACGTTTGATAAACTCTTTAAACTCAAACCTTTGGTTTATCATCAATTAGTCCACATTTTTCTATTCCAATATGGTATGTGTCCAAAACGAGCGCCGATCTGAAACTATAGGAATTCGATCCTATCTTTTAGGACAATTCATTTTTATTGACTCCGGTACAATCGCTACCCATTTTGGACTAGATAACTCAGGTTTAATGAAAAAGAGACTGTGGATTCACCCTATAAGTCTAAGCATAATGAGAGTACCCTAAGAACTCATCGTGATAGATTTCTTCATTATTTGATCTCTTGGTGGTTTAGACCATCTGGAGGTAGGTACTCCTCCCTTAGGAACATAGATATATGGTGGATATATTGTATCCAACATAAAAAGAAGATTAATCTGCCACATATCATCTTTAGTGAGTTTCCAAAAACATTGTTCCTTCCAAGAATATAGAAACCTTGGTTTATGGTTATCTCCTTAGTAATTTGTTTATCAAACTGGGTCTTTGGGTCAATGTGTTTATCGTACCGAACTCAGAACTTTTAATTGTGAAACATTTTGATGTTCATGGATTGTTTTATTTTGGGTGTTTGAAATAGTTGGATAATTGGATATTTGAACTTACATGTTTATATATTTGGTTTGATTTTCACTTTCATTTTGAGCTTAATGTTTATTTTTGCATCATTTACATATTAGTTGCATTATGACCAATTTTTGTCATTTCACATTGTTTATGAATATTGAATTATGGAACTAATGGCTAACGTTTCTCTTGATTGTGATCTTAGCAGCTTAAGCTATATATATTTATCATCAATTGGCTAAATGATTTCAGAACCTTGTTTTAAAAGTCTTTTTGATTTAACAAAAAGGGGGAGAAATGTTTGTGTTTTTAAAAGGGAGAAGTGTTAGAGTAAGGGGGAGTAATTTCAAAACTTGATTTCAAAATCTTAAAATTACTAAAATGTTTTGTTATATCAAAAAGGGGGAGATTGTTGAAAACATTTTGATATTTCGATATAACAAATTAAGATAAATGAATTTTAAGATTTTCCAAAAAGATTTTCTAAGTATATTCGATATAATTATTCGAATATCAAAATATTACTCCAAATCTTTCAAATGTCATTTTTAATCCTTACTCAAGTGTAAAATTAAGTTTTAATCTTAAAATAATTTCAAAAAAAAATTTACAAAGTATTTCAAACCGTTTCAAAGCCAAAAATTCCAGATTGTCTAGAGGGAACCGATTCCCCCCCAAGGGGTACCGATTCCCCCCTGTTTAACGGTCAAAATATTTGAATTTTACACTTAGGGAACCGATTCCCCTGAGGGGTACCGATTCCCCCCACGTTCCAAGTTGTTGTATTAATTGTTTTCACACTTAAACGGCTCCAATAACTTCATTAATGATCCCCAACGTTCAAAAGTGATTCAAGGTGTATTTAAGCAAGCTTAAAAGCCATTGATCAATAACAAGAAACATCAAGTAACTAGAATCAAGAGAGAATCAAAGAGAAAGCATCAAACCTCAAGTTTGAGCATTTCAAGCCTATTTTTCATTCAATATTCATTTTGCTTTCAAGAACACTTATTGTGCTCAATTGTATTTATTCTTGAGTGTTCTTTCTTTGTTCTAGAATTGTGCAAACATATTTGCCTTGTGAGGTTTTTCTTGTAATTTTGCAAATTTGTAATCTTCTCTTTGAGAAAAGAGTGTTCTCAAGAATTGGGGTATATTCTTGAGGGAGTTGTAAGGTTATCTCTTTGGCCTCAAAAGAAAGAACAAATTAGTGAATTTGTTGGAAAATCCTTAGTGTGGATAGCTAAGGTAGTGGACGTAGACTTTGGTTGATAAAGTCGAACCACTCTAAATCGATGTGCAATTACTTTCAATTTTCTGCAAAAGCTTCCACAAAATTTTAATTACCAATTCACCCCCTCTTGGCCGATTCCGTCAATCGATTAACTCAACACTATGCCTATGTTAGTAAGATTCTAACATTTGGTTTGAATTTGTATATGTTTGGTAATGATGTTCATTTAGATATTGAGTTCTTAAAATCAATATCAAATATAATTAAAGCTAAGGAGAAGCTTAAGGATGAAATGAGAAATTCTAAGGAAGGTTGCAGGCTAAGGACACCAGTTGAATGCAAATTTAATTTGTACTTATGTTATCGAACAAACATTGGCTTGCGATAAGCCATTGACGGAGTTACTATGATAAAGAGTGACTCTTAAAATGTTATGTGATTTGTGATGCATGCATATATGTGCATTTGGTTAGCTAATAGAATTAGTGAACAAGTTGAAAATGCAAATTGGTGAAATCTACTTAGAATTTATATTTTGGACAGTAAGTTTAGAAAATCACTATAAATTTTAAAGAAATCATTAGATGATTTTTATACCGATGAATTTTTATATAAGTTTAGTTTTTTTTAGAACAAATGGAAACTAATTCCAAGGAGTATACAAAAAGATATGAATTTTTAATCGAGTATAGGTTAGAAAATGGGGCAGCAGATTATACTCAAAACAGATTATGTCGGTCAAATTAGAAAATTCACCATAAATTGTTCAAATTGAATTAGAAGAAATTCCTTATATGGATAGATTCGTATTTGAGTATAGTTTCTATTGGTCTAAACAAAATAATTTTTAAACGTGTATATTAATACATAATATATTTCTTTAAAGGTAGTGAAAACTGCCAGAATATGAAATTATGATAAATTTTGGGGGTTTAACCAAGTTAGAAGCAAAAGATCAAGTTAAAGCTTAATGAGTCTTATATGTTGACTTGTATATGATGTCAAAATGAGTTCAATTCATTCATAACATTATACATGGATGTTTTATACATCATGGGGTAGGACTTGCGACGAGCCTACCTTATTTTTGTTTACATGATATTTATGTTATTTATCATATATTTGACATATTCAAAATATGTCAAAGGGTGAATATAGAATGAATTGATCACTATTTATTATATATGATGTTTATTACGAATGTTATTTCGGGTATGAATAGCCTAATGCTAAATTAAATTGTTATACATTGCAACAGATGGAATAAAAATAGACTATATGCTCAAGTAAGTCATTGAAGGACATGGTATAGTTGGCATGTCATAGAGTCTAGAAGAAGGCTGCATATTCGGGATTTCACTTAAGTATAACTAGTGAAAATGGTGGGAACGACCTTATGTATCATATTCAAACTAGCACTAAAGCATAACTAGTGCTAATTGTGGGCACGACCTCATGTGTCATATTCGGGTTAGCACTACGTTGCATATATTTGACTCTTGTACCCAAGGTCTTCATAGGTTTACGTTTGAGATATGGTTTATTGGTTAATAAATGGTAAACAGAAAAATAAGCTTACAAGCTGGTAGAATGAATGGCAAGTATATTGGTAAGAAACTTGATATCCGATTATATCATGTTAATATATGGTAACATGGTTGGAATACAGGTAAAGCGATCATATTGCATTGAATATTGTTATTAATTTAAATTTATGTGTTGCATTGCTCTAAATATTTGTATAATTGTCTCACTAAGTGTATACTTAGCATGTGATGATTTTCACATGTAGGAAAAAGGAGTAAGGAGCTGAGCTTGGCATCAATCATTAAGGAAATATTTACAGGTAACAATGATGACATCCTAATGTGTTCTAAAAGTTCTAGTTGGCATGTATATGAGAATGAAATGTCTGCAACTTCTAAATATAGTTGGTATTAAATATAATTAATAGTATGAATAAATATTATCATATTAAATTATGCTTAAAAATTTACTTGGGTTTTAAATCAAACGTGTTTGACAATCTTATTATTTTATGAAACAGAACAGAACTGTCTATCACTACTTGAAACTAGTTTTGAATTGGTAACCAAAAATATTATATTACAATTTTTCTCTGAATAATTATTTTATAATAATTGTTCAAGTTATGAAACTAGTGATTTATGAATGAAACAAAACTTTACTCAGTTCAATTAAAGAAATGTTTTGAATTTATGATGTGGCATCTATAATTCATATTGATTCACGTATAAGGGTTATGGGTGTTACATAGTCATTCATTTAAAAATATAAAATAATATTTTTATCGTTAAATTTTAATCTTAATTTAGGATGCCACTAGGCAGTTTATTATTATTATTCAAAATATATAAAATTGCCAAAATATTTCCTAATTTAAAATTCATTCTATTACCCTTTAAATTAATCTTTTCAAACCAATTTAATTTAATCTATCAGATAAATCAAAACATTTATAATATAAATGCCACTAATGAGTAAAAGATGTCTTACTGATATTGTAGGTTGGTTCGATTTCCCAATAATAGATGCTCTCAGTGCTCTGTATTTTAGGTCCTTTTCTTTATATGAACCTATGCATGAAACAATCATGCGCTAAGTAAAACTTTGTGAGGCGGGTAACACAACTAGGGTGAGATAAAACATAAAATGCCATAAAATATTGTAAATCATAAAAATATAATTTAAAGAAAATAGTTAAAACTTTCAAACCGAACTATACAAGTTGATTTCCTCTTCAGAAACCTGAAAATCATCTTCTCATGAATTTATCAAAATCATGTAAATCAACGTTAGATATAACATCTATTTCATTTTTTTCATTTGTACATAATTCAGAACTTCCATTTTCATTTTCATATTCTTTCCTTTCAAATACTTTTCTTAACTATCACATTTGCACCAATGGTGCCTTTCATAATGCACACGAATGTACCATACTTTACTTTACTTTACTCAACTTCCTGGCATGCCAAGTGTACCTATGACTCTCAATGCAACAAAAAATGGGCTATAAGATCATATTACATTCATTTAATAATCAACATTTTCAAATCATAATCATTTTCCATTCATCATCGTGAAAAAAAAAATCATAACTTGGGCAGTTCATATCCTAAAATAAATCATATGACATTTTCAAATCATTAAAGAAATATTTCATCATTAAAAATTAATATCATTCTTTAAAATCACTTTAGAAAATTCATTACCATATCTTTTCATAAAATATTACATAAAAACATATTGAGTCAGTTTCATGCCCAAAAATAATCATAATTTCTTTATATAACATTATGGAAGAATTCCATAATTAAAATAAAATAATACTTTAAAAATAGTGTGAGGTTGACTTATCACAAGTCTTCCTCATTCAGTAAAAGTAAATAAATAAATAAATTGCAGTCACCTTTACCTCTCTACCGAACATTTTCTATGATATTATTTTCAATTTCGTACTTTTCCTTCCCCTTTGAATCACTCGGATCACTGGGTTTATCGTGTTCTGAACATCATCATAAAATAATACGATATCCAATACATATGTTAGTATTACACTAGTATAAATTATTTTCCGATAAAATAATTTATATAAAGCATAATCATTAAATCGATATATAACTAAATAACAATTATATCATAACGTCAAACATTTTCATTAAATTCAAAATAGTCCTTCACCATTTTACTACTTCCAATCCAAACAATAAAAATTCAGCATATAAATAATATGCTCAATCCAATACTTTAACATTTAAAAACTTGCAATTTTATCCTTAAATTTTCCCTAGCCTTTTCCAATTCAACCACTGATTTTACCAACTAGTAATTTAATCTCCAATATAAACTTAACTTGAAAATAAGCATTTAAATAATAATTTCCAGCATTGTAATTTCATTCTCAACTAGAGCCTTCACATTTGCAAACTTACATTTAAGTCCTTAAATCTCAAGAACTTTTGAATTCCAGTACCCAACTTGTCAAATTTACACCTTGATCCTCAAATCAACATTTTAACTTAAAATTCAGCATTTCATAATTAAATTTCATCAGTGAATACTCCAAATTACACATTTATTCACCAATGCCTTAAAATTCTTAAAACTTGCAAAATGGTCTTTTTACTATCTCAAAGTTCCAATTTGATCTCCAAAGCATGTAAAACTCATCTAACATCAATTCTAAACATTAAGAAAATTTTTAATAATTTTCCCTAATTAATAACCCTTGGACGAACCTAATTATGCAATTGGGGCTTGGTTTTCAATCCAATTTAATCATAAATTCAAGCTCCTATGATTAAATTCATGCAATTTCAATCATCCTAACATCAAATTCAATCCAACTTAAATAAATTCTCATAAACCCTAGCTTGGTCGAATTGGGTATATGCATTTTCTACTTGATTTTAATCACCACAATGGCTTAGGAATTAATCTATGATACTAATAACATAAAAATCATCCTTTAGTTCATCATAATTCAACTTGTTCTTCATAAACCCTAACCATGAAATTCATCATCCAAGCATTTATTCGCCAATGCCTTAAAATTATTAAAACTTACAAAATGTCCTTTTACTATCTCAAAGTTCCAATTTGATCTCTAAAGCATGTAAAACTCATCCAACATCAATTCAAAACAATAAGAATTTTTTGAATAATTTTGCCTAGTTAATAACCCCTTGGTCAAACCTAATTATGCAATTAGGTCTTGGTTTTCAATCCAATTCAAGCTTGAATTCAAGCTCCTATGATTAAATTAATGCAATTCCAATCATCCTAACATGAAATTTAATAAAACTTAAAATAAATTCTCATAAACCCTAGCTTGACCGAATTGGGTATATGCATTTTCTACTTGATTTTAATTATCACAATGGCTTAGGAATTAATCTAAAACGCTAATAACATAAAAATCATCCTTTAATTCATCATAATTCAACTTGTTTTTCATAAACCCTAACCATGAAATTCATCATCCAAGCATGTTTTCCCTGAACCAATTATACCAGATGATAGAGATTTTTCAAGTAGATTAATTCTCTATCTAATCGAATAAGCTTAAAAATGAATTTGAAAATTCTTACCTTAATAGTTATGGTAGTTCACGTCCAAGGAAGAAGAATTCTTTAATTTTCTTGATTTTTCTTCATTAATCTTTTAACAATGAATAAAAAACATTTAATGAAAAATTACCATGTTACCATTACTAAAACATGATAATTTCAACTTTAACATTAACATAACATCATCCATGATATCATCTTCCTTACGCCATCCACGAGCTCATATAATTCACTTTTCAATTTTAACCTTGAAATTTTCAAAAATTACAAAATAGTCAACAAATTTCACAATTTGACTTAACATGTGAAACGACCTTAATTCCACTAATCTGTGCCAAATTTCACCATTCTAAAAAAAAAATTCTAACCCTTTCCTATCATCCTTCAAATTTTTGTAAAATTATGGTTTGACTAAATTATCCAATTTCTTACTGGACTTCATTGCTTTATAGCTTTTAATATAAATCAAAAATCAAAAATCTTATTTCCTCAAAAATCTTAATTTCATAAAAAACTTTTTATTTACGAGCCAAAATATATAACTTTTAAAAATTATATATTTGGTCCCTAAACTTTTCAAATTTATACTTTGGTTACTAAACTTTCAAAACTTACATTTTAGTCACTAACTAAAATTTTCGGGTATAACAGTTCACTATACAAATACTAACGAAATATCTTCAGAGAGAATACGACCATTGCAAATTCTAAATCAAGAGTAGAATAATTTATCACATGCATCTTAAATACCTTATAACATAAGACACAACTTTTCCTTCTTGCATTAATATGCATCCCAAACCATTATGAGATGTGTCACTATAAATAACATAATCTTTTCAGGATTTTGGTTGTTCTAGCATTGAGGTTTCCATTAATATTTGCTTTATTTTCTTGAAGCTTTCTTGACATTTCTTTATCCAAATAAATGGCTCATCTTTCTCAATAACTTAGAGAGGAGCAAATCCCAAGAAAATCTAAACTTTAGAAATATTCTTTAGAGTTTTCCACTCAACAATAGCTTGTACTTTCTTGGGATCTACTCTTATCCCCTCTGTTGAAACTACATAGCCAACAAATGCCACTTCAGACAACCAGAATTCACGCTTTGATAACTTAGAGTAAAGCTTTTTCTCTCAGAGAGATTGAAGAACAATGTGAAGATGCACATTATGTTCTTCCTTAGTCTTAGAATATGCCAAAATATCATCAATATGTACTATCACAAATTTATCCAAGTATAACTGAAATACTAGATTGATTAAATCCATAAATATTACAACATCATTGGTTAATCCGAACAACATCACCATCAACTCATAAAGTCTATATCGAGTCCTGAAACTGTCTTAGGGATATTTGTTCTTAATATTTAATTGATGATATCCAGATCGAAGATCAATCTTTGAAAACATTGATGTGTCTTTTAACTGATCAAAGATATAATAAATCCTTGGGATAGGATACTTATTCTTTATTGTCACTTTAGTTTATAATAATCTACACATGATCGCATAAACATGTCTTTTTTCACAAACAATTCTAGTGCTTCCCAAGGTGACACACTCGGTCTTATAAAACCCTATTTAATAATTCTTGTAACTATGTCTTTAACCCTATCTAATAACCTCATGTTCTTGAGGTAAACCGGATAACTCACCTGAAAATACATATGGATACTCCCAAACAGTCAGAATATCTTTCAACTTAACTTTTAAAGCTTGAGTATTCACCACGTTAGCTAAGAAATCTTAACAACCTTTTAGCAATAACTTCTTAGCAGTTATTACTAAAATCACATTAAACAATTGATTTACCCTTTTACTAACCACTATGATTTCAGAATCTTTCGAGTCCTTTTGAAGCAATCACTTTAAACGACAATCCACAATGGCATGATAGGAATATAACAAATCCATGTCGAAGATTATTTTGAATCCTTCGAAAGGTAACTCTATTATATTCTTCGGAAACTTAATTCCTTGAATCTTTAACTGACAGATTCTACAAATACGACTCACCCTCATACCTAAAGGGTTAGTAGCTACTATGTCACTTAAGATCAGTTCTAACATAATGTTTCTTTTTTAATCAACTTAGTATTTATGTACGAATAAGAGTCCCTTAATCATGCACTGGCACTCCCTATAGTGTCAGTGCACTACATTACTTAGATTGAACAGCAGAATCATGATTTATCTTGTCACTCTCACTAGTAGTCCCTTCCAGAACCTCATATTCAGTCACTCATCAAAATCTTTTAATTTCAGATATTTAACTTAACCAGATATCAACTTATGTTAGTAGGGAATGAAATTTTAGGGAATGAAATTAATCTTATAAACACCATCTTAGTAGTAATAACATCCTAGTGGCATGTATACATTTTTCGACTCAAAATAGACTCGTTTTATGCCTAGAATTGGTCAAGCATGCAGCACTGATACCAATAAATGTAACACCCCTTTCTCGTATTTGTCACCGAATACGAGTCGGAGATGTTACATAATATTTGAAAATATTCCTTATTCGAAATCCGGTAAAAAAAATTTAGAACTTAATCATCAAAATTATTTAATCGTGTAAATCCAAAAAGTAATATTTAAAAAATATTTTTCACATTAGATTTCAAGCAGAAACATTACAGTTTAATATTGTTTCATATAATAAGCAAAACAGCCTAAATAAAATTTCATCTCGATAGTAATAAAAATCTAATTTACCAAATATTAATTGGAAAATCCATAATTATAACTGATATAATTAAATACTAATTTAAAATCCATACATGTTAACTATTGCAAAACCCATTTCAAAATATAATCATATTAAAATATTACGGATACTCATTATACGTATGCATGCCAACTAGAAATAAAAAATTAACAGTAGGATGTCATTATTGATACTGATAAGTAGTCCTCGAAAAGTGATGCCAAGCTAAGAGCATTTCGAACATATATTATCTTGTAATCACCATAAAATAATAAAAAATTTCAGCGTCATAAGATAACTAATAATAATTATAATTTTACTCTATCCATTATCTAAATGTAGTATAATAATTTTAAATAATTTAAGTCCTAAAATAATTTATTTTTAAATAAACTCAATTATAATTTATAAAGTATTTTTTATCGATAAATAATTGTAATTATAATTGACTTAATAGATAAATAACTCAATTGATGGATTACATAAATATCCATATAAGAAAAATCCATCCCACTTAACTATCACAATTTAGTATTTAGTATTTAATAATTTAGTCTTACAGAGTATTGAACTTTGACCAAGAGGAGTCGTTATCTTCCGGATCCACTTGCTTGACAGACTTCGACAACAATCGGGGTTGATGTGGTCATGTGGCTTATTGGGGAGACTTCATTGAAATATTGCTTGACTCTGAGAAAATGGTTAGTCATCATTGTCCCCGTGCAAACATTGAGGCTTTTAAGTAAACTCTTTCACATAATAATCTTTGGGATGTTAAACCTATGAGGGGTTGGTTTACTTGGCATAGGGGTACATCACACTCGTCTAGTATTTTTGAACAACTTGATAGATTTGTTGCATCTTCCTCATGGCTTTGATTGCATCCTCAAGCCATTGCTTCCAATGAGCTTACAACACATTTAGATCACTATTTCATTGTCATAGATCTTGAACCTCAGTCTATTCCTCTTACGTTTTGCTACAATAGATTACTTTCGCTTTGATCATTGTTGGGTGAGAGATAATGTCCACCAACAGAAGGTACTGAAAGCTTGGAATTTTTCTAATAGCTCTCATTTAGTGTAGATTTTAGTTGTTGGTCATTGTCTTGCTGGGTGGCTGCGCAGTTATCATCAATGTCACACCTCAATTCCGGGGTTACAATTTTTCTTATTTTATTTCGGGGACTAAATTGGAAATTTAATTAAATTCAAGGACCAAAATAAAATTTTGACTAAATTTGGATCTGATTTAGAAATAACCAAAAGTCCAAGGACATATAGCATGGTTTTACCTTTTTTTCTTTTTAGATGGTTTAAAACCCCAAAATTCAGCAAGTTTCCTCATTTGGAAACCTTAACTTTCTCTCTCTTCTTCTACTTCCCCTTTTTAGAAATATTGAGCCAAGAACTTCAATTATCGTTTATCATCGACCATTGTTCTATTATCGACACTGCCCGTGCCATCAGAACCCTTGTTTCGTCCTGATTCCAACGGTGGTCACCTGGTCATCATAGTTGTCAATGTCTGAAGGGGTGAGGTGAAATGAATTCCTGAAGTTACTGAATCAAGCTCACCATTGTTCACCCTTGTGAATCGAGTTCGGTAAGAGCCTTAAAATGCTTCAAAATATTCTTACAAAATTTTATGTAATTTTTGCATCTTCAGAAGCCACCGCACGTGCCCACACGCACCCCCACGTGTAGTGGCTTCTAGAAGCGGGTTACATGTCTGACCTGATCTGACTCGACCGCCTGATCCAACCCGTTAGACCCACCTGGCCTATTCAGCCCCAAACTAAACTCAAATATGCCCAACCCGAACCACGCCAACCATAACTAGTCCAGCCGAGCTAAGTCGCATCGTACTGCGTCGCGTCGAGCTGAGCCGTTGACGACTGCCATTAACTTTCGCCGTTTACTTTTTATGAAAACCTCCCTCTTGATGTTTTTCGACGTCCTAGTTTGATTTTACGGTTTGTTTCACCAAATTCTGACCCGAAAGCCCCGAGTTGAACCCTGTAATCTGAAAATGTTTAGTATTTTTACCATTTCTGCTTATTTATTTGGAATTTGATTATGGAATTAATCTAAGATTATATTTTCATGAAGGTACACATGATTTTCCAGACCGAGGGTTAACCATATCTGATACTTCTCGTCCGTCAGATAAACTCATTACACGTTCTTCGAGAGTGACTCATATGTTTCCGTAAATTGTTTAATTAAAGTTTATTATTTATTTTATGTTAGGATTTTGAGATATTTTTTTTATTCATAGGGTCTGCCGTTGCCGTCAATCATGATAGGCAGACCTGAGAGTAGGCTACCACCTCATACTTCTCAGATCAGTACATGTGTGTTCCTATTTGGTGTTTTAGTATTATTTTAAACTATCTGTCTAAACTATTTTAAAATTTAAATATTCAGACTGCATTATATCTATTTTACCGCATGCTTTGACTTCTGATATATGATTATCGTATATTTTTTATATGATCTCTGGTTATTGTATTTATGTATTTGATTCTAAAAATGGCATGTTTTAATGTTTTATTAAATTAAATTATTATTTTCACTCAAATTCATACATATTTACTATCATTTGAGGTACAATTGGAGGAAGTATATCAGGATTAGTCTATGACTTGTAATACCTTATCGCATGCTCCTCTGCTTTGTGCATAGGCTAAGACCTTACCGCAGGCACTTATAATATCAGTATAAGGTTCTTATCGGGCGTACAGGTGGGTGTATAGTTCAAGGGAACCTACACGTTTTGGTGTTCGAATGGGTGTAGTATTCATGTTTTAAAAAAGCATTTTTTATAAAATAATTTTTTACTGAAGTATTTATCTGAATGTTTTATATATCATAAGTAGGCTAGCGGGCTTGGCATCAGGAGGACCTATCTCTTCACTTTTGTATCATTATATATTTCTGAATGCTCTTTTTGTTATAATTTGGTGACATGTGTTTTTACTACTGTTCTCACGCATCTGTATTTTCAATATTTTGTTTTCCAATGTTGATATCTTTGTATATTTACCGCATTGACTTTTCTTATGGTTATTTTCATATTTTACCGTTACATGGATTTTATTTACTGAAATGGATTTGGAATGCAATTTAAATATAAAAAATGACTTTTACATTTGACATGTGACCATCTAGATTTGGTCATAACTCTCAGGCTGGGTCTAGGGGTTACAATCAAAATGATGAGCACAGACCTAAGGACATTCGTAACCGTTTAAACGATTTACTGCAAGAACCGATGGTGTATTTTGATGTTCATGAGATTGGAGACCTTAAATCTGAACTACAACATCTCCAAGCCCGTGATGAGGTTTACTCAAAATAGAGATAGAGGGTGTTGTGGCTTAAACATGGAGAAAAGAACTCTTCTTATTTCTATGCTCAAGCAACTAACGAAGACGGAAGAACTTTATTCGGCGGTTATATGGTGAATCCAGAGAATGGCTAAATACAATGGATGTTGTTCACAACCAGGCATTCCTTTATTTTCAGGATCTATATCATTCACGGAGAAATCATACTGCAGACTCCATCCCTGCTTCTGTCTCCCTAGTTACTACTTCTGGTATGAACTCTACTTTGACTTCTCCATTCACTAGAGACGAGATTAAAGCAGCTTTCAAATCTATACACCTGGATAAGGCGCATGGTTTTGCTGGGTTACCAACAAGTTTTTACCATGCCATTTGGCCAACCGTTGAGAATGATCTAATTTCTTTGTGTCTGGATATACTTGAAGGTGGAGTGTCATTTGCTCAGGTAAACAAGACAGTTCTAGTGCTTCTTCTGTAAATCCCAGAACCTACGAGAATGCAACATTTTCGTATGCTTTCTTTACGTACAGTCGTTTATAAAGTGGTTTCCATGGTCCTTGTTAACAAACTTCATCCACTGATACATTTATGCATTGATGAGTCATAGGCTGTGTTTGTATCTGGCAAACAGATTTCTGATAATATACTCTTGGCACATTAAATTATTCATTATCTCAACTCAACAAACTCGAACTCGCTGCAAGGGGCGGCTTTAAAGCTTGATATGGAAAAAGCCTATAACCGGGTTGATTAGTCATTCTTGTAAGCTATGATGTTGCAATTGGGTCTTGATGCACAGTGGGTTTCTTTGATAATGTCGACAGTGACTTCGGTGATGATGTGTGTTTGAAATAATGACTCTTTATCAGAAAAATTTAGTCCCCAATACGGATTACAGTAAGGTGACCCCTTCTCGTCGTTCCTCTTTCTCTTTTGCATGCAAGGTTTATCTTCAATTCTGAATAGAGAGGCACACAACGGAAATCTCAGAAGCATTCGATTTCTCTTTGGGGGTCATGCCTTACGCATTAGTTGTATGAAGATGACAGTACGTTGTTTGTACGTCATTCGGAAGATGAATTTTGATGTTTTAAGTGGCCTGCTGACTGAGTTTGAGGCGGCTTCTGGACAGAGTATAAACTTCTCAAAATTTATTGCTTACTTTAGTCCAGTATCTTCAACAAATGAGCGACTGCATTTGTGTGGAATTATTGGTCTTTCATTTGTGGAATAACCTGGCATGTATCTGAGGGTGCCTTTCGCCATTGAACGTAACAAAACAGCAGCTTTTGGTTATATTTGAGATCGTATTGTTTATCGTCTGTGTAACTGGTCCCATAATCTACTTTCATTTGGTGGGCGTAATATCTTCATCAAAGCAGTTGGTCAGACTTCCCAACTTATCTTATGGGTTGTTATTTACTTCCACAAAGCTTGGTGGATGAGATCGTCCAAGCCTTTCGTGATTATTGGTTGTCGGGACAACCCTCAGAACGTGGTTGGCCTCTCTTAGCTTAGTTCACACTATGCACATAGATTCGGGTTCAAGGGTGTGGTTCTCAGGATCTACATGGTTTCAATCTGGTTTAACTTAGCTGAGTCATTTGGTGTTTCCTTCACTGTCTCGATCTTCTTTTTACCAGAGTGTATATCACCAAATATTTTCCTGGTAGGGACCATCTAATAGACTCCTTGGGGTCACGACCCTCATATGCGTGGAGTTTGCACACCGTAATGATTAGATTAAATTTCAGGTTTCATTATCGAGTGGGAATCAATAGCTTAACTTGCTTGCATAAGGCTCGATGGAGCGGGGTTCAATGCAGGTTCATTTGGAGGACATTGTCGTAACCGATTTTCGGCGATACGAGGAGTCTTGACTTATTTTGTGAAAATTCGATTTTGTAAAAGAAATGTCTCGGAGTCGCCATTGACCTTTTGGGTTAGGTAGATCGAATACCTAAAAATTTTCTTTTAAAAGAGTTTTTTTTAAGAAAAACGTCATTTTAAAAGATGCACCGATCCACGTGTAATCAGAATTTATTTTTTAGTAATAAAAAAAAGATTTGGGGGTCGATTACGTATGGGGAAAGATAAGCACCCACACAACACCCAAAATTGATACCCATCGATTATATATTGTCTCTAAATAGTAGAAATCTAAGAATTCAAATATATATTTAAATCACGATTCCATTATTCCTAATTCAACCATACAAATATTATAGAACAAAAATTCTAAAGAAAAATATAAAATATTCTCTTATTTTCAACTGAAGAGAAAATACTCCCTAAAATACTTTAGGAAGAATATTTCTCTTTCCAACTGAAATAAAAAGAATATAATATTTTTCCTAAGAATTCAATATTAAAATAATTTTTATTCTGCCAAAGAAAGAAATTAAATTCATTAATCCGAATTATATTATTATAAAAGATAAGGGATATTCAATTATTTAAAAATACCGAGACTTTATTCATAATAAAATTAGCAAATTGTCTCGATAAGTTTAAAATAGTGAATATTTCCTTTTCCCTTCAAAATTAATTAATTTTAAATGCAATCAAAAAATTTTAGGTTTTTCTAGTGGGATATTTATTTATTTTAAAATATTATAAAATGACATATAGTTGTCTTAAAATTGTCCCTTCTTAATATTTTAAAATACATAAATATTTCTCTTAATCCAATTGTGTAATTAGTTAAGTTATGCTAATGAGGCTTTTAAACAAAATAAAATATGATACATTGAAGCACTTAGAGAGAAAAAAATATAAATACACATGGATTAAAAGAACAATTTTAAAATTTATTTTTAACTTTATTTTACTTTATAAATATATACATATTTTCTAAATATTATACTAAACATAGAACCAAATATTTATTCTAAAATATAACAAAAATGAAAAATATAAAATTCATACCATGCTCTACATACAATCTTATGTACATAAAATAATGTATAATAATATAAGTAAAATAAATACCTAGAACATAAAACATACTTTAATGGTACAA
This sequence comes from Hibiscus syriacus, assembly GCF_006381635.1. Classification (NCBI taxonomy): domain Eukaryota; kingdom Viridiplantae; phylum Streptophyta; class Magnoliopsida; order Malvales; family Malvaceae; genus Hibiscus; species Hibiscus syriacus. The sequence continues at coordinate 224,281 of NW_024062296.1, read as the reverse complement.
ATAAACAATATACACTTGGATTCATTCGTAACATAGTGACAAAATAATTATAAAGTAACTTTGATATCCTAAACATTAATAAAACAAATATCATGGCATGAAACAAGAAAATAACCAAAACAAAAGCACTAGAATAGTAAATAAACCATAAATATAGGACTAAAATGGATGATCACAAATAACAGTAGCCAATTTCGAACAAAAAAATAATACATACAGTAGAGGACTAAATTAAAATAATACAAAACCAAGCATCTAATTCGTAAATCTTAGAAAATAAAAAGAAATGGGGACTAAAACGTAAATGCGCTGAAGCTAGGAGGACTTACGGTTCGATTAACCCTAAAAATGACTATAACGCAAATCACATTAAACATAAAGGACCAAAAGGATGATTTAACCCTAAATTGGTGACCAGAATGCGAAACACGCTAAAGGTCTAGGGACCTTAGCGTAGTTTACCCAAAAACCTAAAATATCAACACCTTCCCCCTCTAGATTTCATTTCGCACGATACCCTCAACCCTATCTCATTTCCCTTTCTTCTTCTCTTAACCCACGGTGGTCACTCAACAAATAATCCCAACCCTCACCGCTTCGGCCACCCAACATGGGTGGCCATTCTCTCAACTATCCACCATTACCTCGTCGAAACTCATCACCGACAAACCCCGATGAAACAAAATAGTCTAGCCCCTCGTCTGCCTTGGCCGAAAGGTCCAAAACCAAAAGAGAGCTACCACACACGGCGGCGCTGCTGCCCAAACTACACTAACCCGTCTGTAATCACTTCCCCTACGACCCTATTCAACGAGGAACACAACAAACCCCATATAAAATCTTAATTTTAACTTATTTTCTTTCCCTAAAAAAAATCTATTTTAGCTTTATTTTAGTATTATTATCTTTTTTTTAAACCAAAGAAAAAACGAAGAGGAGAAGAAAACTACCTTAAAAACAGCTCTTGTATTTCTGCTGAAAAAAAAAAACGAGAGGAAGCCCTCCCCTCAGTTACATCGTTTGATTCTTATAACCCTTTTACATAGGTTTAAAAAATAAATAAAAATAATCCTAGGTCTACTGTGGTGTTACTGTGCTGATGATGGAGTGCTTTTAATGCCCGGATATTCTGGGTTTTTGTTGATAACTCTGACAGGCTTGGACCGTCGTGGCAGTGGCGGTGACATTACTTGGAACCACCGACGGCTACTGCTGAATGATATCCCTATGGTATAGTTAGGTTAGGGTTCTGTACAGGGTTTGTAGGTTTGAGTTTTATTTTGGCTCGGGTTGTTTGGGGTTTAGTTAAGGTCTGTTGGGTTTGAATCTTTGAGGTTTGGGGTTCTGAGATTTGGGGTATGAAAAATGGTGGTTACAGACATATATATACTGACAATGCAGTTAATCCAGTTCGTTGTGGGGATTTTATTATTCCTGGGGTTACAGATTGGGATGAGCGACAGGTTCGATCTGTTTACTCCTATACGATGCTGCCTCCATTCTTCAATGTCCGATTGCCCTTTCAGATGTTGATGTTCGGATTTAGGGTCATCATTAGACCGGTGTTTATAACAACAGGTTGGGATATTATTTTCCCATGCGGCTGAATACACAAGTACCATCGCCTTCTGCGCTCTGACTTCAACTAAGTCGTCTTCTAACTTCGCGAAAGGTTCGTATTTTTTTCATGGCGTTTGGCTCATTAGGCACTTCTGGTTGGTCGTCGTCTTCATTTTGCTGGATTAGTGGATGGAACTTGCTTCTTTGTGGGTTTGCTGATGAAACGGTGATGCATGCTATTCGAGGTTATACTGAAGACCCCTTGTCTCGATCTCGGTTGGATTCTCTCATCCCACTTTTTTTGCTGCTCATCATTCTTGCGAAGAATGGCTTCAGCATATTGCGAATATACTAGATTAGTCAGCATTCTGCACCTTGCTAGTCCTTCTTTATTCTATTTGGCATCGCATGAATGTACATTGTTTAGCATAAGCGAATACCGGGTTGGCAGCTGATTCCATCTAGTATTGCGTTGCAGAATTCTTACATGGTTACTCATGTTGGTATTTATCCATCGCAGTTAACAATTGTGCTTGATCGTTGGCAGAAACCTTCATCTGGTGATATTATTATTATTTTTTTTTTTGAAATATTCATCTGGTGATATTAAAATGAAATTCAATGGTGCTTTTTGTTTAGATACTGCATCGCCATCGGCATCGGTAGGAAACATTGCACCAGATAATAATGGCATGATCCTTGCTGGACAAGCGATTCCACTTCATGGTTTCCGAGATCGAACGTTGGTGGAGGTGTATGCTCTCAGCCTCTCACTCAAGTGCTACATATGGAGGCCGAATTCTCTACTGTCTACTGTTGTTTTTCTGCTTGAGAGTGATGCGGCAAACGTGGTGGGGCAGCTTCTTTCTACTTCTGAAGATCTCTCTATGGTTGTGTTTCATCTCGAGGAAGCCCGCAAATTCTTGGTGCTCATTCTCAAATTCCGGTTGGTCCCATTCGTCGTTCTGCGAACTCCACGGTGCATGCTCTTTCTTCCTTTACTATGACCTTAACTGCTCCTCTTTATTTTATGCATGATTATCCTTTATGTATTGCAGAAGATGTTGATCTGATTCATGCTTTGGTTAATATACTAATGTTCTTCTTTCAAAAAAATAATTTAGTCTTATTTTTGACCATATAATTTAGGCTGAACTACAAGTTTAGTATTTAAATTATCGGTTTTGATCCGTTTTAGTATCTAAACTTTCAAGTTTTTTAAAATTATACCTAAAGTTTAGTTTTTGTTTCATTTTAATACCCGTTCAAAACTTAACATTAAATTTTAAATTTTTTTAAAAATTTAGGTACTAAAATAGACTAAAAATGATAGTTTAGGTAATAAAGCGGACTAAAATGATAGTTTAGATGTTAAATACATTAAATTTTTAGCGGGTACTAAAACTAAACTTTAGGTATGATTTTAAAAAATTAAAAGTTTTGATACTAAAACAAGTCAAAATTGGTAGTTTAAGTACTAAGTACATAATTTACCCTTTATTTTAAGGCTCTAAAAAGTGAAAAATAAATGAGCTACCTTCCTCGCTTCTATCTGGCGATGCGCAACTTTCAAGTTTTTCACATTATTCTTCGTTTTTTTTTTCTTCTTAAACCCATCGAGCTTATCGTATAACCTCGTTTGCCATCTCTCAGCTGACTTCTGAGTGTTTACTTAAAGAAAATCGAAGCGTGTAATCAATGACCTTGTTTTCCGGAAGTAGAGAAGTGGTTCCCGTCGATTACGAGGCCGAAGTTTATCAGCGTCTGCTCGACGCGTCGTTATCCGGCGATCTGAGGTCCGCTTTTGAATGCCTTTCCGATCCCTTCGTCGATGTCAACTTCGTTGGTACCGTTTGCCTGAGAATGAGGAAGACCGATGTCGTTTTGAGAGAAGAATCCGCGCGTGAGGTCCGCTTCGAGTATGAAGAGTTTTAAACCGATGTCACCGCCCTTTTCCTCGCTGTTCATGTTGGAAATGTTGCTCTCGTGAAGAAACTATTGGTAATGCAATACAGAAATTTCGTTTTTCCTTTTCATTTTCTGGAACCAGATGTAATTCAAACAGTTACGTTCACGTTGCGTTTTGATGATCAAAGTTGAAATCTGATCGTTTCTCTCCTTTTTTCACTTTAAATTTCAAATTTTAAACTGCCTCATTTCCCTTGTGGTTTTGTTTGGGGTTTTCAAGCGTTATAGCCTCCCTGCATTTCTGTTATCAAAGTTGAAATATGATAGGTAGATATCCATTTTTGTCCGGGTCTTACTTTTTTTATTTAATTTTATTTGAATTAAAATATTCATATTATTATTATTGTTATTATTGTTATTATTTATAATTATTTTGTTTATATTTTGCAGACTAAATGTAGCCTGATTACAAACAAGCCCATGCAACACAGACCCTCACCTGAGGCCTAATACATCAACCCAACAGCCCCAGATATTTACAAACAAGCCCGGATCCAGAAACCAACCCAACAAGCTGACCCGATCCAGCCCACGTGAACTCGACCCACTAGGGTTCCCATATTCAGCTCCAGCCGCCCCAAATCTTCAACCCTTAGATCTAATTGAGATCAAATGGCCCATAATAATCTAGGAATTAGGGTTTTCTAACCCTAATTTATCAACATCAGTCGCCAACACCAACTCAGCCACCAACACTCAAGCCTAACCTCTCATTCGCCGACCGCCTATGACGCCGCCATCGACAGACCTGACCGAACAGTGACATAACAAGCACCCATTAGTCACAGAGCAAAGCAAGTCAATTCGAAATCATAAAAACCCAATAAAGAATGAAAAAATTCTAAATGATATCCTAAGGTACATCTAGCCTTTGTCGACCCTATGTTCTCGGGCAATAAAGCCATCAGTCAAACATCAACATAAAAGAGAGAAAAGAAGACAGAGAGGGGAGATTTGGGGAGGATTTGGGAGATTCGGATGAAAAAAATACAGAGAGGGGAAGAACATTCGGGGGCTTGCAAAAGAAAAAATATAGAGAAAAGAGAGAGAATAGAGTGAAACGAAAGAAAAATGAAATGATAGAGAGAAACATAACGAAATATGAAAGAAAAATAAGGAGAATGAGGTTACCTTTGGGTGATTCTCTCCTCGCACGGTCGCCGGAGTCAAAGAAACCGAAGGTTTCATTTTAGATCTATGGCGTTTGGGACATTTTCAAGCCAAACTGGGCCCCGATCCATGCCCAGGGCGAAGAGGCGCTCATAGTCGTACCTTTTTCTTTCTTCTCCGACATCGACATCGGCAGACACGGCAGAGTTCCACCGATTTTCTAGAAACTCCATAGCTCTCTCTCGAACTCACTCTCTCTTTCAAATGGATGGGGGAAGCAAATGAAGGTTGAATGATAATTTTGGCCTGATTTTAGGTTTATATGGCACGTGTAAAACAATTTCGTTTGGAGAAGGGCCAAGGGAGCACTTTAGTGGGTGGTTAAACTACACTTTGAGCCCTCCGTGGTTTGTAATATTTTTATTCTAGTCACTAATGGAATTTTATTTTCTTTTATTTCAAACTCCTGATTGTTTTTTTATTAAATTATTGTCTAGTGTGTTTGTTATTAGCTTTGGATAAGTATTTATAATTTGGGCTGATGATTTTGTGTGGTATTTGATTTGGTCCCCTATATTTGTCAATGCTTAAAATGGTAATTTGCATTTTGAGATCTTGGGCTTAACTATGTTTTCAACTTGGTCGCTAACTTTAACTTGGTGTTAACTAGTATTTTATTTCCTGTTTAGTCCATGATGTTTCGAATATATTGAGTTTTAATCCTTGTAGTTATTACATAATAGTGCCTATAATTGTATTTTCATTTTGTTTTGGGTACTTGATGCTATATATGAAATTTAATATACTTTTGTTAATGGATTTTATTTTTTTATGATTTTACTTTAGTCACTTATTTCCATTGTTGTTGAAAATTGATATATTTCATCCTCAGCCCTCAAATTTCTGTTTGTATGCAACTCGACCACTCTTATGCGTGAAAATTTTAATCACTGTCATATTAGATCCATGTATTTTTGTGTTCACATGTTTTGATCCCAATTGTTTGTTCGTCGTATATTAGTTTGCAACTTAGCATGTAATATATTTTATGGTAAATATTGCTATGTATGCGGTGTCATGTTAAATATTTATACGTGTATGTTTACATATTTATAGATTATTGTCTATTTATGTTTATTTATTTAGGAATTTGTTGAATGTTATTTATTCGAATATTTCAAGAACACATATGTGTAGAATGAGCGTGGAAAGCATCACTTGATCGAAGTGATACGATCTGATACGTCATTTTAACGACATGGAAACTTGAAATGAAATCGAGTTTATTTTACTAACTAATGTGTTTTTATTCAAATAATACAATATATGTTTCCAAACATCAATTTGTTTATTTTAAGCAAATGTCAATTTTCAATTTATATTTGATTCGCATATTTATCGATGATGAAATATTCTTTATGGATAAGAAATAGTCGAAATAATTTTTCCGATGGAGGATTGTTAATTTCGAGGTTTCTTTTCGAGTACTTAAAGAATTTTTCCTAAACAATAGATAATTCCAAGCAAATTAATTAAATCTCAATATATGAATCATAGTTTAACTTTATATTCGATTCATCATTTCCACCATTTACAACGATATGTAAGCGAAACAATATGAATTTTGGCCATTGTGGGATGTTAATCCTTCCCCACGCGTAACCGACTCTTGAACCCGTTTTAATCGAATCTTTGTAAACGTAGACCAGTTTTTTATCTTAAAAATGATTTTTCTTAAAATTATATTTAAAAGACGTTTTTAGGTATTCGACCTACCTAACCCAAAGGTCGATGGCGACTCCTTTATCAATTTAATCCAAATTAATTCCAAATCACCATTTTTCCAAATTAAAGTCATAACTGTTTTTAAAATAATATTTAATTGTTTTATCAAAAAAATGATTATGACAGCTTGGCGACTCCACTGGGGACTCGCTTACACGTTGTTGTTGTGGTGGAAATTATGAGTTCGAGTCTTTAATTAACTTATGCTCGGTTTTTGAAGTTTTAATTTCTTCATTTTTTATACTAACATTTGAATTTTTTGCTTTCATACTTTCCAAATTTTTGTCGATTTTTTTTCTTTCCCGTTTTGAGTCAAAGGTAGGTATGTTACTCCTCACACACATCACGTGCATTTGCATGACATAAGCTCTAGAACGAGCTTTAATCCAAATTAGTCAGGGTGAATGATTTACTCTCGTAAGAATTTATTCTTCATATGAGTTTTAGCAAATAACCAATGGGATACATACCTTATACCTTCGTAGGGATTTATTCCTCTTATGGGTATAAAGCAGTGAATCCCCTTAAATTGAACTCGTTCCATTCGAAACCTGTAATGGGTGAAGATTGAGGGTTTGGCAGCCCAAGGGGATAAAGGATAATTTGAGTACCATTTTCCTATTAGAGCCGAAACCATGCATATAGTGAACCGTAAAACAATCACCTTATGTATAGACATACTAAACCTCTATCTGTCAGTAGGTACCCAAATTAAGTGTACACAAAAGAGGAGCATTTCTAAACCCTTATCTTTTATTTTAAGTTCGTAGAATCTATTTTATGTTAAATAACAGTATGCGAACTAGACACAATGCGGTTAGGATCATTTTCTTGAAAATATATCATTTTGGGTATATAGCATGTCCAGGTAGGAATGTTATTTAATTAAAGCATGTTCGGGTAGATATCATGACGGGGTAGGTGTTATATTCATCTATGAATAACATTTTTATCTGTATCGATTTTCATACCTATACTAACTAATTTCTTTTCTTTTATTTGTGTACACTAACTTATTTCATTTCTATTGTGTCATTTTTCATCCTTTTTTGCATTGTATTGCATCGACATGACATAAGGCAAAAGTGTTAATCCGTGAGGGGATATTCAAGAGAAAATTTTCACAAGAAGATATAAAAGTTTTCAATCAAGCAGTTGCATACACAAACATGCATCGAGGGCTGAAAGAAGTTCAGAGTAAAAGAAGGAGAATTGATCGAGGATCGTGCAACATTCGAGACTGAAATAATGATCCACTAATTCGAGGAGTAATCCAGCAATGGAGTATTATCTACAATCATGGCATCGGTAGTCATCAAGGAGAGACGCAATGGCTTCAGCACTGCCGAGGCATTAACAGAGTTAGTTTATAGAGCATTGAGGGACATCATTTCCAAATATAAAGATACGAAACGAAGCAGTGAGCTCGAAGATCGTGCAACATTCGAGAATGAAATGGTGATCCATTGAGCCAAAAAAGTAATCCAGCAGTAGATTCTCATCTACAATCATTTCATCGCTAGTTATCAAGGAGCGACGCACCGACTTTACCACCGCAGGGGCATTAACTGAGCTAGGCTATAGAGCATTGAGGGGCATCATTTTCGATGACGAAGATATGAGATGAAGCAGTGGTCCACTTCAGACTCAACATCTAAGCGAAGGCATGTCTGTAAAGTGGATTGCTTATAATGTGAAAGCTTTTATCTGTGGTAAAAATTATTCTAAGATATTCATTGTTAGGATCAATATTTTTTCATATGCATTTACATCTTTTCATTTTGCATCTGCATTTCATTTTCAAATATTTCTACATGCATTGTTCATGAAAACATGAGGATTAATTCATGGAGAATTCGATGAAGTGGTCTGTGACACCACATTGAAGCAAGATTCGAATAAATCAGTACGGTGGGAGCTTGTTCAGCTGGTTGTAGGAATGAGCCTTCCAGGATGATCCGAGAAAAGAGTCCCCGTTCCTTGAGGTCCATGATGTTGATATCACATAGGAAACTCCAGACTTTCTGTTGAGAATTGTAAGGCACTTAAGCACAAGATCCAGAACTTGATGAATTTAGGGGCATGAACAATCGAAGAAGGATGGGGGCATTGCATCTACCATTTTCATCCATAGAGATTGTTTTGTTTGAACTCGTTTTTGTTTTTTATTTAATATGTGCTTAAATATTTTTAATCATTGATGACTGAACTTATGCTACCTTCTAAGGTTAAATAATTGAACGAGTTTAATCTTGAGTTCTTTGAATATCAAATGAGTTACAAATTCTTTTAATTCTTCAAGAATTATAGATTTTTGAGATATGGCAAGATTAGACATTTCTTATCCTGTCCAAAATCCTAAAATAAAATCTTTCGATTCTTTACCTGAAATAATTCATGGTCATTACCAAAGAACCAGATTTTGACATTTCCTTTCTTTGAGACTTTAAAACATTGCTTTTATCTTTTTCGAGACGCAAAAATTCATACCCTTACCTTTCATTGAGCCAATAAATTCATATCATCGTCTTCTTAGACATAAACCCCATATTTTTCTACCAATATAACCTTAAGACATTGAGTACAAGATGTTCACTTGAACATGAACCTTCCTACCATAATTAACAATGTGGAGCATCTCGCATCAATCCAATTCTGATGACATATGAGGAATTGCTCCCAACACTAGTTGAGAAGAACCTTGTGACTCCAGTTCAATCCAGACCAAGATCATGAGTTTTTGTTACATTCTCATGCATGTCATCTTGTTTGAACTTGTTTTTCTATCTATGTGTGAATGTTTGTAAGTCACTTGATGTTAAAACATTTTCAATAAAATGCTTGATTTTCTATCTATGTGTGAATGTTTGTAAGTCACTTGATGTTAAAACATTTTCAATAAAATGCTTCCTTATGAGGAAATGAACAATGAGAAAATTTTAATCTTGAATTCTTTGAATATAATTTTAATTAAAAGCTTTTTAATAATTGAGGTTATAAATCTTTGACAAATGACAAGATTTAACCCTGTAAAACAAGGACCCCTTGATCTTACTCCAGAGATACACCAAAATATATACCCTTCTCTTGCAGGGACCGAGCTAGTTTTCTCTTCACATGAAGAGTTAATCAAAGGGTTTGGCATTCAGGTATGTGTTAGGAGTAGACAAAATGGAGCAACTAGCACATAAGTTTGCAAAACTAATTGGTTTATACTTCTATTAATGATGTTCAATGATGATCATAGTCTTCTCAGATGGAATGGTCAAGTAGGTGAATCTAGTTTAGGTTAGTTACTTGGGAATTGAACTCTAACGATGAGATTTTCTGACCTTCAACAAACATAAGGACTATAACATGGTATCCTCAGCGAGCTTAAGAAATGGACTCCGTATTCCCAAAATATTATATATATATATAAGTACACAATAAAACTAGCTATTCCGCTAAAGCAATTGGATATAGAGGAAACTCGAAGGCCATGGCTTTATGAATAGATTACATTCAACCATGACATTGATCGGGTACTTGGCAATTCGGTGTTTGCTCCACTGTGATTGTCAAGTCGAAGACTTTGTGACGACATGAATCCTTCAGCTAGCCAAACAATGGAAAACTAAATCGAATTTACTAAATAAGGAGTTTCGATGATTATGGGCTAAGGGAGTTGATGAACACATGTTATAGTTAAATTCACATGAGCACTCAGAAATCTAATTTTTAGACTAATATTTCTGCACTACCTTGACTAGGTGAGTCTACGAAGCTTGAACAAATGGAAGATTTCATAGAAATGAAACAAAAGTTTTCTAAAGAGTATAGCAATTGACAATGCTAGTTGTGACATTTTTTCCGCCTCTGATCAAAATGCCAAACCCAGAAAGTTGGCCATGCCATGATCTTCAAGGTGATCGAATCTATGAAACAAACCTTAGAGTTTAGGTAGCTAACCTCAAAACCAACATTTCGATCTTTGTATTTGTCAAAGATTTACAGCTATCAAAGATTAAAAGAGTAGTTGATTCTTTTGATATCCAATGAACTTCGATTTATGATTTGTTTCAATTATGAAACTTAGAAGGAGGCAATATTTTTCAAAACTCTTTTGATATTTTTCAAAATTTTGAAAATCCAAAGGAAGAAATTTCAAACAAGATAAGTTCTCTGGAAGTATCTTGGAATTCAACGAATATCTCTTCGAAGCTCAAGATCGAAGCTGGGGCAAAGGAAACCAATTTTTGGGACAAAATTTGATGGGGCAAGGAAACAACTTGTCTCAGGTTGAGGTTTGCAAGAGTACACTCTGGTGGAAAATGAAGACTGTGCAACTATTGCATAAGGGGTGATCACACAAATCCCTTAATAAGGCATCACGCAACATAAATGAGAACATGAGAGCTGGGAGTCAGAGAACACTTCCAATAAATGAGTACAGAAGCTACTCCATCAAATCAGTGAACAAAAAATAAATGAGAACACCATACCATTAACCAAAAATAATAACCTGAGACTTTTTATCCTTTCTTTACTTAACCATACCTCAAAGATAGCAATAATCTTGACACTTGTCAAATAGCTATAATTTATTGAAGGATTAAAAGTGTAATTAATTCTTTGATATCCAATGAACTCTTGTTTTATGATTTGGTCATCGTGAAACCTCGAAAGGGGCAATATTTTCAAATCTTTGATTAAACATTTTTCAAAATTCTTTTACTTGATATTTTCAGACTTTTGAAAATATAAGAAGAAGAAAAACGTTTTTCAAACAAGACAATCTCTCTGGAGTGGATCTTGGTAGTTGACATGTGGCTCTCAGACACGAAGCTCGTGCTTAGAATCAGTGCTGAAGCAATCAACATCAAATATTGGGGCATCTTTGAAGCAATCAACATTGAATGTTCTGGCATTTTTGGGGATTTAACATCTTGATATAAACGATTAGATCTTTTGAAATCCTTTTCTCTACTAGCAGGAACAAGAAGATTTTCAGTATCCTTTGAGTTGTTTCTATGAAAACAAAGTTTTATCTCTCTTGAGATAATTTCTTGTGAAAAAATAACTTTGCGTCTGTTTCCCTTGAAACAAAACAAACAAAATATTTGAGTATGTTTCACTTGAAACAAAACCATCTTAGGGTATGTTTCTCTTGAAACAAAACCATCTTTAAGTCGTTTCCCTTGAAATGAATTTGTCTATTTTGAGACAGCTTCTCTTGAAGCATTATCTATGAGTCAGTTTCTCTTGAAAATATTATCCCTAAAGATAGCCTGTTATCCTCATTGCGCAGGAACCGTGTCATCCCCCGACCAGGCCTCCTCATCACGTAGAAGTCGTGTCAGCCCTGATAACCAACCATCCTCATCACGTAGGAACCATGTTATTTCCCTTTTTAAAGATGGCATACCGTCCTCATCGCGTAGGAACCGTGTCATCCCCCAACCAGACCTCCTCATCCCGTAGGAGCCATGTCACCCCTAGATAACCAGCCGTCTTCACCGCGTAGGAACCGTGTTATCGCCCTACCTAAATATGGCTAGAACTCATCACCACGTATGAACCATTTCATCCACCGACTAGATCTCCTCATCACATAGGAGCCGTGTCACCCTTAGACGACCAGACTTCTTCATCGCGTATGAGACGTGTCGTCCCCAACAACAAACATTATCCAATTTCTTAGAGAAAAAGGGAGAACCAAACAAAAACGTGTTGTCTTGTCATCTTTGCCCTATTCTTGTTAACACAAGAATGTGCAAAGAGGGGCAGCTGTAGACACCTGTTTTTGTCCGATTCTTTTTTATTTAATTTTATTTGAATTAAAATATTCATATTATTATTATTATTGTTATTGTTATTATTTATAATTATTTTGTTTATATTTTGCAGGCCAAATGTAGCCTGATTACAAACAAGGCCATGCAACATAGACCCTCACCCGAGGCCCAATACATCAACGCAGTAGCCCTAGACATTTACAAACAAGCCCGATTCCAGAAACCAACCCAACAAGCAATAGAGTGAAACAGAGAGGGGAAGAACATTCGAGGGCTTGTAAAAGAAAAAATATAGAGAAAAGAAAGAATAGAGTGAAACCGAAAGAAAAAGGAAATGATAGAGAGAAACAGAACGAAATATGAAATAAAATAAGGAGAATGAGGTTACCTTTGGGTGATTCTCTCCTCGCACGGCCGCTGGAGTCAAAGAAACCAAAGGTTTCATTTTAGATCTACGGCGTTTGAATCACCATTTTTCCAAATTAAAGTCATAACTGTTTTTAAAATAATATTTAATTATTTTTTCAAAAAATGGTTATCACATGATCATTTTTCACTCTTCTTTTAATCTAATTTTGATTTTTTATGAATAATGTTTTTACTGGTTTTTTTAATGTTTTATCAGTAATTTATAACTGAAACCAATACTACGTGTCATGAGAGTCAGATCGTTGCTTTTAAAGTCCCCAATTTTGACAACATCGTCAAGTGTTATGGAACACCAAAGGTATCAAGGATTGATGGGGTGATTTACTGATTTTGAAGCTTTTCACATCCACACTCTGCAACTTTCGTCTTGCTTGCTTTGCTTTGCTTTATTGCTTTCTCCCCTGCTCTTGACCCCAAGATTTAATTCCTTCAAAGTAGCAAACTAAAATAACATTGTTTAATTACCTTAAAATAATGAAACAAAACTTAGGGGTTGTTTGTTTGGCTCTGAATAGAACCATTCAGTGCTGAATGTTGAACTGTTCACCATTCAACGTGTTTGTTTCGCACCTCTGAATGATTCAGTGTTGACTGATTCAGCAAAACTGTGTTGAATGATTCAGCACAGAAGTACATTCTGAATGATTCAGAGCCAGTATCAAACAACATGTCACATTCAGAGCTAATTCATACAGAGCATCTGAATCATTCAATATTTGAATCATTCAATGCTTAATCATTCTGAAGTAAACAAACAACCCCTTATAGTTTCTTTAGTTGGCTGGTAATTTGCTTCAATCTTTACCAAAAACTCCTGATCTGAGCACGTTAAACTATTCCCTTGATTTCAAATACACGAGTAAATTTGTGCTACATATGTCTTTCATATTCTGTTTATAAATAATAAATGCATTGACGAATTCCAGAAATATCTGTAATGACTCTTGTCTACCTCATTGCTTATGGCTGAAACTGAATAATGGCTGGTTAAAATTCAGACTGCTGCATTGTAGTACCTTCATTTCTGGATAGCTGCTAATTAATCTTTTGGTTGAGAGAGCTCTGGTTGGGCTATTCAAGCATTTTAGTTTCATTTTCAGCTTTTCCTTTGTTTTAACTTAGAATAACCTCTTCCTAAATCGACTTCTTTTTCCTTCCACTGCACTCGAAAACAAGGAAGAGGGATAGTTTTATTGATTGCCCAACACGAGAAATATGCTCTGCATATCCCATACTGAGTTGTCACTGACTATTGGACTGAATTACAAGTACAGAACGGCACACAATGCATCCCCCTTCCCCTTTTTGATTTAAATCTTTGTGCATTTTCTAGAACGTTCCAGGCTTTCTGTATATGAATCAGTATTGTTTTCCATTTTTTTCTGTTTGTGGATGTGATTTTTTTAATGAAGAATTAGAAAAAAATTCTTACCATGCTAGTGGTAGAGAAAGATTACGACTTTTATCTATGACTGCCTTGTGGTATTATTTGGGGCCAAAGTATGAGAATGACGGTAAACTTAACTCCAAAAGAAAGTCTCCGGTTTATATTCCTTGAGCCTATCTTGAAATACCAAAAAAGAAACCCCAAAACCCCTTGTATCATGACACTGAAAGTTTCTTTCCTATGACATAGACTAGGAGCAGATGTGACTCAGAAACTTTTCAAGGGATTTGCAACAACAGTAACAGTTAGGGAGAGTCGACTTGAGATTCTGGAAATCCTGCTTAAAGCGGAGGATTCTCAACCGGCTTGCGAGGAAGCTCTTCTGGAGTCAAGCTGCCATGGGCAAGCAGGGTTTGCAGAATTGCTCATGGGCACCGACTTAATTCGACCACATGTTGCTTTTCATGCTCTCGTCACAGCATGAGGCAGAGGTTTAGGGGAAGTGGTGAACACTTATGAAGGTAAAGCCATCATACTCACTGAATCATGCTGCATAGCCTATACTTATATTAGATTTTATATGATAATCGAATCGAATGGCCATCCTGCTTTAACATAGTGTGGTGTTGATGCAAGTGCAAGTCATAGACAGCTCCTCCGGTCATCCAAACCTTCCTTGCACACGAATGCTGACTGCACGGCGCTTGTCGCTGCTGTTGTTAGCAGGCAGGTCTCTGTTTTTCGCTTGCTTCTAGTGGTATTTTTTTAACATTTTAGTGTACTGTATGGTTACACTACTTTCCAAAACGCTGAAATAAGTGCTTCAACATACGCCACTAAATGCTTGAGTGGCTTCATGCCACTTATTGTCTTTCTGATTTACATGTTCGGAAGCAGAAAACCTTTTAGGTTACTTCCAAATTTTACTTTTGCATACTCATATTTTAGATGAATCACATCTGTCTCTGGTTAACCTTTCTGGTACACTGTTTCAATGAAGAACAGTTCATTTTAGCAAGACAGTTCTCTGGAGAAATCAACAAGGCTTTGAAGAGTTGCATGATTGAGAAGTCCTCTACTTTTAATATCTATTTCTTGCCTTGTAAACCGCTTTAACCCATTAACACATCTTAAAACAGGCTGGGACCCCAACTGATATTAAAGTAAGTCCGGGAGCATGGTCGTGGGACACGACTACAGGTGAAGAGTTTCGAGTAGGTGCAGGATTGGCTGACCCCTATGACATCAGCTGGTGTGTTGTAGAATATTTTGAAGATAGTGGAGCCATATTACAGATGCTCCGTCGACACCTTCCCCTTGAGAAGATTCATCATGGAAGAATCCTCCTCCACCATGGAATCCTTTGTTGCAATCCAGGAGCAGTCATAGTTCTCTTGGACCATGGCGCAAATGTAGAATGTCCTGTTAAAACCATGAAAACCAAGTTCCGCCCATCTTGGCTTGTCAGCAGCCCTTCAATTCCCCATTGATTCTGGTTGTGATCTAAACTCCAAGACAGATTCTGGTGACACAGCTTTGACTGTTTGTGCAAAACACAGGCAAGAACAATGCTTTAGAGTGTTGACAAGGGCTGGTGCTGACTTTGGCTTAGTTAACGATTCCGGTCAGTCTGCTAGTTCAATTGCTATATCAAATAGGTGGTCCCTCTGTTTTCAGCAAGCAGATGCTAGATGCAATCAAAACTGGAAAGATTCCCAAGTTGAGCAACTTTTCCATTTTTTCTCCCTTAATGTTTGTTGCTCAAGCAGGCGATGTTCAGGCTCTACAAGCCATACTTGGAAGTGGAGAAGTTGATCTTGACTATCAGGATGATAATGGTTTCTCGGCAGTCATGGTTGCGCCTTGAAGGGTCATGTTGAATCATTTCGGATGCTAGTCTATGCCAGGGCTGACGTTAAACTATTAAACAAATCTGGTGAGACTGCAATTACATTGTCCGAATTGAACCAGAACCTCGACCTGTTTGAGGAGGTGATGCTTGAATTTGAACCTGAAAAAGGAAAATGCTATGTCGTAGGATTCTATGCATTGCATTGTGCGGCGCGCCAGTACTAGATGCTGTTAAGTTGTTGACGACCAGAGGCTATGATGTAAACGTCCCTGATGGTGATGGCTATACTCCACTAATCTTAGCAGCTAGGGAAGGTCATGGTTCCATGTGTGAACTGTTAATCTCACATGGTGCAAATTGTTATTTCAAGAATGCTAAAGGGGAAACCGCACTCTCTCTTGCTAGAAAAGCTGTTGGTCTGAAAAACGACGTGGAATGTACGGTTTTAGATTAGCTCGCTCGCTCGCTTGTTCTCGATGGTTCAAGTGTAGTGAAGCATACCAAGGGAGGAAAAGGAAATCCACATGGGAAACAACTGAATGGTGGGAACTACCGGAATGTTGCAATGGGGAATGTCAAGCAAACGAAATGTGAGATGCAGAGAGGTAGAAGTAGGGCCAAGCCGAGCCTTTGAAAGAAACAGGGGCGGCAAGGGCAAAGTGAATGAGCCCGGAGTGTTTCGAGTAGTAACTACCAAGAACAAAGAGGTCCATCTTGTGTGTGAAGGTGGGTTAGAAATGGCTGAGGTATGGGTGCGAGGAATAAAGCTTGTAACTAGAGAGGCTATATTCGGCATCCAGAAAGATAAATAGAGTTGATATATTAGATGATTGTATTTGTAGATTTGTATAGATGATTGGGTCTTTAAA
This sequence comes from Hibiscus syriacus, assembly GCF_006381635.1. NCBI lineage: Eukaryota > Viridiplantae > Streptophyta > Magnoliopsida > Malvales > Malvaceae > Hibiscus > Hibiscus syriacus. Next base: position 207,544 of record NW_024062296.1, on the reverse strand, counting down.
TAGTCTGAACTATCGATATTCAGTTGTATAGGAAATATGCCCGCTTTGTTATTTAAAACGTTTCTTCGTGTCTCAACCGGTTTTCAATGCGGAACTGAGAATTAGAGCCAAGAATTGTATCTCGAGTGATGTGGTTTTGTTGGATACGATAAAATAACATGACCAAGTATGGATTTTTGGGGTGTTTTGTTGGTACTGTGATTGAGAAGATGTTGGCTGGATTGGTGGTGATAGGTATCGTAATAGGTTTGGTAAGATATATAATACATTGAATTATCTACGTTATGTTATTGCTAGCTAGAGAAACAGGGTGCATCATATGGATTTTGAGATGATGGAAAGTTATGTTGGTTGTTCTAGAATGGTTCTTCGGGATTCTTCGCGGTTGAAAATTTTTACGTTAAAAGTAATTTACGTTTATTGCATCGATTATGGATGGTATGAATACGAAAGTAGTGGTCTTAGGCGATTCCTCCTCTTTTGATTAGAGCATCAATTGATGGTGGTCTGGCGAGAGAGAGAGAAACAATTGATGGTACGAGTATATATCATGACACTAGGTAGTAGAGCGAGTAGGATTGATGAATATTGATAAGTTAATAAATGGATGTTGATGTGGATGATAGTAGATTTAATTGATGATGAGATTGATAATGATTGTGTGATTGTAGTGGAATGTAAAAAAATTGATAAAATTACCTCCACGTGAATTTAAGTATCATAGAGAAAAAAATATGAAGACTGTAAGACCCTTCATGCAAAAGAGTGACAACGAAAGTGTGTGAAAGATTTACAATGAAGATGTAGTGAATGAGATGCAACGAAAACAAATCTTTTACATGAGATGCAAATCCAAAGATTTAAGCCACCAAAAAATAGGCCTGTAAATGAACTGAACGTTCAGCGAACCGTTCATGAACCGTGCGGCGGGAAGTTCGTTTATGTGTGTTTATTTATTAAATGAACGAACATGAACAAGATTTTGTGTTCGTTTAATTAAATGAACGAACATGAACATAGGTCTCGTTTGTTCATTTACGTTCGTGAACGTTCGGTTATGTTCATTCGATTATGTTCGTTTATGTTCATTCATTTATGTTTAACCCAATCTTCTTAAATCAATTTTGGTGACCAATTTGTAAGTATCTTAAAAATATTAATTAATCTGATATTCTGATGACCAACTCCATAATTAACCCAATTTTATTTGGAAAACCCAACAATATTAACATGGTTTAGTTCTTTTTGAACGATCCATAAGCTGGATACCCAACACTGTCAACATCCACTGCGTCGGAACCCTATGTGACTACGCCACCAGCTGGTTATCCGATGAGCAAAGAGGAGTCCCAGACACCGGTTGCTTTCGAAACCAAGTCCAAAGTTGATGGATTCCGGAAGGGATGTTAAGTATTAAGCATTGTTTCTTCTACTCAAATAATCTTCTTTTCTTTCATATATAATGGAGTATTCGAATTTACAAGTAAATAGTGATCAACCAGCAACTCAAGTCAGCTTACTTTGAACTCAAGAACCCAATAATGGTGAGTTCTTATTTCACAGGTTGAGAAGTTCTTTAACGCGTTTCATCAAACAAATTTTGTGCGCCATCCGAATATAGAAGTTTAGCCAGCCGAGAAAGAATGGTTTTTGATGTATGAGTTGGTGTGAACAATAAACCAACCTGCTTCTCTCATCTCCCAATTTTCAACTTCTACATAGCACGAAGCTAAGGACATGTTTGTTTGATCCCCAAGGATTAAGGTCGGCAATCACATGAAACGCAATCTGTGTTCATCTCAACTGTTGTTGAAGGAGAGAGCAAGAAAGAAAGTGGAGGAACGTTATGCAATCCTACATCAGTAGCAAACAAGCAGCTCGAGGTTGGTAACTTATATAAAAGAAGATGAAGGAGAATAGGCTTAAGCATCTTTGCGCTTGGGGCAGTGTCGAGCTTGAATCGAGCTCAGAATCGAGCTTCAATCGAGCTCGAGTCTCGACTTTTAATCGAGCTCTTAATTTTTTTGAGTTCGAGCCTTTTCGAGTTCGAGTCGAGTTTCAATATTATATTTCGAGTTTGAGTCGAGCTTGATAATTTTAAGCTCGCGAGTTTTCGAGTCGAGTCGAGCTGACTTTGAAAGTTTTCGAGTTCGAGTCGTGATCAGCAATACTCGAGCTTGACTCGGCTCGTTTACACCCCTAGGTAGGGTCTCCAACGTTTATGTTCGTTTATTTTCGTGTTCATTTATGTTCGTGTTCGTTTATGTTCGTGTTCGTTTATTTATTAAATGAACGAACATGAACAAGTTATATTTCTTAATAAACGAACATGAACAAAAAAAATTTGTTAGTTTATGTTCGTGTTCGTTTATGTTCTTTTATTTATAAAATGAACGAACATGAACATACCTCCGTTCGTGTGCGTTCGATTCGTTTACAGACCTACCAAGAAAACAACAAAATTGAATTTGCATTAACAAAATACAAGTAACAAAGTTTATTATATGGAGATAAATTATACTGTTAGTTATTAAATTTTAATCTATTTCAAAGCAAGTCTGAGTTTTAATTTTGAGTTAAATTAAAATACTAGAAAGTTAAATCGTTTTCAATGACGTGATTGTGTCAATTTCATTTTATATTAAAGACCATTAATTTTGCTAATCACTATTAGCAATCAATCATCGCTCGTCATCCATCACAAGATTAATACTAAAATATTCACATTTTACTTTTTTTTTCTTCTATTCGAATTGATTTTTCATGAATTTTTTTAAAAATTAATAAAAAATAATTTAAAAGTTTTTTCTGAAAGAAAGGAGGATTTCCTTAAAAAAAACCCTTATAACTTAATCGAACCTAATCAATTAAGACAACAAAAGGGGAAAAGAGTGCCTGAGTATGTGTTCCATCAAAACACGAATCCAGTACAACAAGCCAACTCAAACCAAGAAGACAGTCTGGTAGAAATCAGTCCAGAGAAACCAAACGCTAATCACAATAAGAAACAAATACAAGAGAATATTCAAATCTAAGAAACAACAGATGCATGACCCCTAAAACTACTCAAATAATAACACAAACAACACCTACAAAACAACAAAGAACCACTTTGAAATGAACTGAAGCACGCCCAAGGAGAAGGAAAAACCGCAACCATGAAGCTTAAGAGGAACCAGAAAAGATCGCACTTCCAGAAACAAAACAAGGAAGAGAAAACGACCAACCGACAGCTATCATACCAAACCACCTAAAGCACCACACCCCTGGCAACACAACGACACAACTTATACAAGGATAATGCTCAAAAACACGCTACATAAGATCAATTACAGCCATAACACAACCAACCCAAGATAGCAAAGCAAAACCCACCAGGAAGCAGCATCAACAATGAGCAAACCCCACAAGACAACCAACAACATAAACTAATAGCAATAAACTTAGGAAACCACATGAATATCAGACCAGACAAAACAGCCAAGACAAAACTCAAAAAGAAAGGCAAACCAGTGACTAGGGATTAGAGCAGACCTTAAAATGGATATGGGGGAGCGAGGCCACTTACTCTTACACCACAGACCGATCCTCAGCAAAGCGGAATTTAAGATTAACTATTCGTCGCATTGTTTGTTGTTAAACACAATATCGTTTCGAAGCAACCATATAGACCAAGTGATACCTAAGAAAGCTAATCGCCAAAGTAGTAAAGAAGAATGCTTAATCGACGCACCCTCTTACAATATAAGGAAAGAGCTAATATTGTCGATGACGACCAAATACATCTTTCAAATGGCACACCATCTTTGCCATATTCTCCATGAAATGCCACAATGAATCAACAAATGATTAACTGACTCGGAGTTCGACCCGAGTGGGTAATCTCGCTTGAACTGCTTTCCAAATGAAGGTTTCAATTTTGGGGCGAAACGCGGGATAAGATAGCGATTATCCTGCAAGTTAGTTTCAACAGATGATTCACAAGAGAATTCGCCCAAAACCAAAGAAAAAAGTCTCTAGGGTTTAACGAAATATTATAAAATCAAACTATGCGAAAATCAGTCCATAAACTGGACTGTTATAGGAAAAAATCGTGTTTATTCAAATTTTATCAAAAATAAAAAAATATCGAAAATTACTCTAAATTGAATTTCAAAATAAAATAAGCAATCTGTAAAAAATCCGGTCCAAATCCGATTTAAAATGACTTCCTAACTGACAAGCGAAATATTACCATAAATAGTAAATAAATAAATAAAACTAGTGATTCGAAGGGGAAAACAATAGAATTTGAAGTCGAAAAAAATGGCACATGGAGCCATGCTCGATGTGGACAGCGTGCGCGTTGAAAGAGGCTTTCCGAATTGGGGTCTTATGCGCGATTCCGACACCCGTAGTTAAAGTTATGGCCAAAAGACTGAAACGCACTCAAAACGGCCCCAATAAAGAACATATCACAATCAACTCTCGCATTTGTGCTGATCTGCCAACTCATGGTATCTCAACGCCATCAAAGTACAATCTGACAGCTCAACATCATCTGTCTCGAATCCCCCTACATCAGGACGCCAACTTAGGCCAAACCAATTTCCAAACCGAGCTGACCTCGGACCCATCGACTACATTAATATCGCAGAAAGCTTTGGCTGAATAGATACCCTTTGGACAGCCAACCCAAATAATAGTCCATATCTGAAGCAAACCTCCCAACGCTTCCAATAGTGCCCAAAAACAACTCCCACACCTCAAATTTCCAATCAAAAAGGCGTATGCGAAGATTGATATTCCACAACCAAACTCCATTTAACTTAGCACCAAATTCAGACTTTACCAGATTTATTAACCGCGAGGGAAAAGATTCTTGGATAAGCGACGTTGAGAGGGAAACTACAAATCCAAAGATCAGACCAAAAATTTATATACTTTCCAAAACGTTGGTTACACTCTAAAAATAAGTATCAAGCGCCTTCTCGATCACAAACGGCTGATGATGTGATATTACTTCTGCACCTTCTACTTTTCATTTTTCTTTCTTCAAGCGTGGAATGCATCAATGACCGAGGGAACTTTACTACACCTTTTCTCACATTTCCATATTTATACTTATGTTTTATTTATATATCATAGTATGCATATTAGTTATATATTGCTTACATGCCATATAACAATAAGTTATATAAGTTTATTCTTAGTGCATATTATACTAGGCATAGCCATGACATGTTTTAACCCTTAAACTATGATCATCTTATATTTTGCATAGCATAAAATCCATTCACATCTTTACTTATTTTATTTTATTTGATTATGCATCTATTCTTAGCTCGTTACATGATTTCTTAGCTTATACTTAGTTTATCATAGGTTGCATTATGCATACATGTTATTTACCTATGTTATACAGCTCACCTTAATGATTTCACACCTTTTGTAGGTACATGGGACCTTGGAAGATAATATGCCAAGCTTTGGGAAGCTCACTCAACCAATGTCAGCTCAATCTAGCTCAAGGAAGCTCTATGCAAGTGGAAAACAACTAAGGACTACTTAAAGGAGCTGAAGGGTAGCTGACTCTAGCTGGAGGGAAGCTGAGGACTACAGTAGCTGAACTAAGGACTTGTAGCAATTGAAGGCAGCTGGAGTGACACTAGGTACCTAGTTAGCTACCTAAGCTCCTAGCTAGGTACCTAATTCATAGTGTCGTGGCTGGGGCGGTGCGAACTGCGCGACAGCGCAAGGCCCCCAAAAAGTATATCTATAGTGGCGTTTTTCAATAAACGCCACTATAGATGGACCTATGTGACGATTTTCAAAAATAAAACGTCACTATTGTTGCGGTTTTATTGAAAAACGCCACTGATGCAGGGGGATCCGAGACAGATGATGTTGAGCTATCAGATTGCACCTTGATGGCGCTGAGATACCATGAGTTGGCAGATCAACGCAAAGGTGGGAATTGATTGTGATATGTTCCTCATTGGGGCCGTTTTGAGTGTGTTTCAGTCTTTTGGCCATAAACTTTGGCTACGGGTGTCAAAATCGTGCATATGACCCCAATCCGGAAAGTTATTTTCAACGCGCATGCTGTCCAAATCGAGCATGGCTCCATGTGCCCTTTTTTCGATCTCAAATTCTATTGTTTTCCCCCTTCGAATCATAGTTTTATTTATTTTTTACTATTTATGGTAATATTTCGCTTGTCAGTTAGGAAGTCATTTTAAATCCGATTTGGACCGGATTTTTTGCAGATTGCTTATTTTATTTTGAATTTCAATTTAGAGTGATTTCCGAGATTTTTCTAGTTTTGGTAAAATTTGAATAAACACGATTTTTGGCTATAACAGTCCGGCTTGTGGACTGATTTTGGACAGTTTTGATTTGATAATATTTTTTTAAACCCTAAAGACTTTTTTCTCTAGTTTTTGTGTGAATTTTCTCTTGTGAATCATCTGTTGGAACTAGCCTACAGGATACTCGTTTTTCTGTCTGGCGTCAGTTGGCATCAAAGCTTCAACATCTTCCTTGGAAATTTCACCAGTTTCAATGGTTGCTCGTGGTCGTCATGAGCAGGTTCCGAATGAGGAAGCCCAACGCCGTGATCGCAGCGTTCAGGATGTGATGATTGCGGATTTACAGAGGCAAGTCACAGAATTAACCCAGCGCCTAGCGGCGCAGGATTTCGAGGATCGTGTGGCCTCTGATCACGATACCAATTCCACTTTCGAAAACCCATATCACAATCGTGCTCTATTTCGGGAGCACCGTGGTCGGGAGGAGCGTCAAGGAGACCTCGATTTTTGGGTCGATCTCCCTGATTTTTCTGGTATGTTACAGGCCGAGGGATTCGTGGATTGGATTAATGAAGTGGAGCGAATTTTTGAATATAAAAAAGTCCCCGATCGTGTGAAAGTGAAACTGATCGCCATCAAACTCAAGGGCAGAGCATTTGAGTGGTGGGAACAGTTGCGACGTTCACGAGAAAGACAGGGCAAGGCCAAGATCACTGATTGGGAGAAAATGAAGAAGAAGATAAAGGGTCACTTCCTTCCCTTCGGCTACACGCAAACCTTATTTTAGCGACTTCATGCATTGAGGCAGGGCGCGCGATCAGTCGATGATTACAAGGAGGAGTTTTACCAATCAGTCGCCCGGAACGATTTATCTGAGACGGAGGAGCAGATGGTTGCGCGATATTTGGGGGGGTTTATGCCAACCCTTGCAAGATGTCCTCAGCCTTCATTCACTGTGGAGTGTTTCGGAAGCATACCAGCGTGCACTTGCTATTGAAAAATAGCAAAACAGGAGACCAGTGATCAGGAGCGATCACAACAGTCGACCAGTTCGCCCTCAGGATTCCCGTCCTGCTCAGCAGCCACCGTAGGGTAATTCTAACCCTACTATTAGATGTTTTCGTTGTGGTGAACAAGGGCATACGGCGACTGATTGCAGGAAGCCTGCTAGTCAAAAGGGAAAAAATTTGTTGATTGAGGAAAATGCGGAAGACGAGACTGAGGAGATTAGAAAACCCGTGTATGACGATGATGAGACTGATGATGTGCTTTATAGAGATGGTCATGAGACTCTGGTCGTTCGCAAGAGTCTACTTACCCCCAAGGGCGATTCAGGGGACGATTGGTTGAGAACCAATATTTTCCATACGACCTGCACAGTTACAGATAAAGTCTGCAAAATGATCATTGACAGCAACAATTGTGAGAATGTAGTGTCCGAGGAGGTTGTCCAGAAATTGCAGTTGAAGACAGACCATCATCCTAAACCATACAAGTTGTCATGGCTAAATAAAGGAAGTGAGGTAACAATTGATAGGCGATGCCTCGTATCTTTTTCAATTGGTAGAAAATATTTTGATAATGCATGGTGTAATGTTGTGTTTATGGATGCGTTTCATATATTGTTGGGTCGACCTTGGCAATATGATCGCATTGTTATTCATGACGGACGGAAGAATACATATTCCCTTAGCATCAAGGGAAAAAAGATTGTGTTGGCGCCCCGGCGGGAAAGGCTCACTCCTACTCCGGTAACCAATAATACTAACATGCTTTCTATGTCCAGGTTTTTAGATGAGATTGAGCATGGAGGCGTGGTCTATGCCTTACTACCTTGTGAGAATAGTGCAGTAGACGTGGATACGAATTTACCAGTAGTGGTACAGTGGCTGCTAGCAGAATTCTCTAACTTGATGCCAGAGGATCCTCCTCCTAGGCTACCACCTATGAGGGATATTCAGCATCAAATTGACCTTGTTCCTGGGTCAAGTTTACCAAACCGACCAGCATATCGCCTCATTCCCAAAGAGGCTGAAGAGTTGTAGTGACAAGTGGAAGAGTTGTTGGAGAGGGGCTACATTTGAGAGAGTATGAGCCTATGTGCATTCCCTACCCTGCTAGTACCAAAGAAAGATGGTTCTTGGCGTATGTGTGTTGACAGCCGAGCGATCAATAGAATTATAGTGAAGTATCGGTTTCCAATTCCCCGTCTAAATGATATGTTAGATTAGCTATCCGGTTCTAAGGTCTTCTCAAAAATTGACCTTAAAAGCGGATACCACCAAATCAGAATAAGTCCTGGAGATGATTGGAAGACAGCATTTAAAATGCCTCATGGTTTGTATGAGTGGATGGTCATGCCTTTTGGGCTATCCAATGCGCCCAGTACGTTCATGAGATTTATGCATTAGGTCTTGCGACCTTTTATGGGGAAATTTGTTGTAGTTTACTTCGATGATATCCTCATTTATAGTCTGACATGGACTTCACACTTCGATCACCTCCGTGTTGTTTTTGAGATACTGAAAAAAGAGTGCTTATTCGTCAATCAGAAGAAGTGTTCTTTCTTCACTACTTCTGTGACTTTTCTTAGTTTTGTTGTGTCTACTGATGGTGTTCATGCAGATCAGTCAAAGATAGATGCAGTCTTGGAGTGTCCCAGACCAAGGACTTACATGACATCCGAAGTTTCCATGGATTGGCATCTTTCTACCGTCGGTTCATTAGAAATTTCAGTACTCTGATTGCCCTTATCACATAATGCCTCAAGGGGTGTGATTTCCAGTGGTCTGAGGAGGCAGAGGCCAGTTTTCAACTGGTCAAGCAAAAGATGACCGAGGCACCAGTTTTGTCACTTCCTGATTTTGACAAAGTATTCGAGGTAAATTATGATGCATCTGGCGTTGGCATTGGTGGTGTTCTGAGTCAGGCAGGCCATCCGGTTTCTTTTTTTAGTGAGAAGCTATTAGGATAAAAAAAAACTACTCCACTTATGACTTGGAGTTCTATGCCATAGTTCAGTCCCTGAAGCATTGGTGTCACAACCTAGTACATAAGGAGTTTATTCTATTTACTGATCATGAGGCGTTGAAGTACATCAATAGCCAACACAAGCTGAGTAGACGTCATGCCAAGTGGGTGGCATACCTGCAAAAATTCACTTTTACGTTGAGGCACCAAGCAGGGAGTTTGAACCGTGTCGCAGATGCCCTGAGTCGTCGTACCTTACTCCTCACCACCATGAATACAAAAGTTGCAGGCTTTGAGACGTTCACATATATGTATGCAGCTAATCCTTCATTTGGAAGAATATTTTAAGAGGTACCTGAGGTCACCGTCATGATTTTGTTTTGCATAATGGGTATATGTTTCGTGGATTACAGTTGTACATTCCATATTATTCATTGAGGCAACAAATTATAAGTGAACTTCATAATGAGGGACACTTTGGTCGAGATAAGACCTTGGCCCTTTTCTCTTCTGACTTTTATTGGCCCAAGTTGACTAGTGATGTGGCCCATTATGTGGACCGTTGTTATGTGTGCCAGCGATATAAGGGAGTTCTCACCAATGCGGGCTTGTACACTCCCTTACCTGTTCCTGAAGCTCCTTGGTTTGATGTCAGCATGGATTTTGTACTAGGCTTACCCCGCACCCAAAGGGCCTCGGATTCTATCTTTGTTGTGGTTGACAGGTTTTCCAAGATGGCTCATTTTGTAGCTTGCAGAAAGACTATGGATGCTGACCGGATTGCCCATCTTTATTTCAAGGAGATTGTGCGTTTACATGGTGTTCCTCGATCCATCACTTCAGATCGTGATACTAAGTTCATCAGTCATTTCTGGAAGAGCCTGTGGGGGAAACTGGGAACACAGTTGAATTTCAGTAGCGCCTACCACCCCCAGACGGATGGCCAGACCGAGGTGGTTAACAGAAGTTTGGGAAACCTTTTGAGGTGTTTAGCAGGAATGAAGCCGAAGCAGTGGGATTTGGCATTACCTCAGGCAGAATTTACCTACAACAGATCAAAAAACAGAACCACAGGTTTAAGCCCATTTGAGATTGTCTATGGTCAGAACCCATTTGGGGTGCTGGACTTAGCCCCTATTCCACGTATAGGACGTTTTAGTCCTAAAGCAGATGAGATGACAAAGTATCTTCGGGGTAACCATGAGCAGGTGAAACAGACCATTCATGGGAGCAATACCAAGTACAAGACTCGGGTTGACAATCATCGTCGTCAGGTACTTTTTGATGTTGGTGATTTTGTTTGGGTTGTATTAACTCGTGATCATTTTCCTGTTGGTGAGTATAATAAGCTTAAGGATCGGAAGATTGGACCTTATGAGGTCGTTCAGAAGATCAATGATAATGCTTACAGGTTGCGTCTTCCCAGTTACTTGAAGACTTCTGATGTCTTTAATGTGAACCACCTGAGTCATTATTTTGTGGATTCTGATGACACTACTCTGAACTCGAGGACGAGTTCTTTCCAACCCGGGGTGACTGATGCAGGGGGATCCGAGACATATGATGCTGAGCTGTCAGATTGCACCTTGATGGCGCTGAGATACCATGAGTTGGCAGATCAGTGCAAAGGCGGGAATTGATTGTGATATGTTCCTCATTGGGGCCGTTTTGAGTGTGCTTCAGTCTTTTGGCCATAACTTTGGCTACGGGTGTCAGAATCGCGCCACTATAGATGGATATATTGTGGCATTTGTAAAAAAATGCCACTATTATTACCCCAAAATCTAATATATCTAAAAAATAGGGGCCCCTTTATAAGAATTTGTACAGGGCCCCCGAAAACCTAGCCACGACCTTGCTAATTCACCTCTAGCATACACCTAACTATGTGAGCAGCATGTTGCACAGGAAACACCATAAGGAAAGGCGTGGAGGAGCACATCAATCAAGGGTCATGTGCATTCATTAAAGAAGGGTGATTTTTCCAAACAATCATCCTGATCAACTTTATTTACCTGTCAGACACCTTTTCAATTTTATTTATCGATCTAACACCCTTTGCAGGAAGGCACGGTAACTTTATTTACCTGTCAGACACCTTTTCAATTATATTTATCGATCTAACACCCTTTGCAGGAAGGCGCGGTCCATGCACCGCGCCTTACGCCACGTGGCAGAAGGCGCAGCCTATGCACTGTGTCGTGTGAAACGTGTAAAAAATCGAGTTAGTTTTGTAAATATTTTTAAAATTATGCCTAATATATAATTAATTTATGTAAGGGTGTTATTTGTATAATAACGTCAACTTTATTTATTTTTTTGTGTGATTATTTTTAACAAAATTTAATAAAGTTTATTGACTTTTAAAATTAATTATTTAAAAATATAAAATATTAAAATAAACTTTTAATTATAATTGAGATATCAAATGAATTATTATTTATTTTTTAAAAAATCAATAAAAATGCAATAAAAAAGAATTAAAAGTGAATAAAATTCAATACAAAAAGAATGTAAAGCTAAAAAAATATCACCTCATTGAGGGACCATTTTTTTAATATTAATTTTAAAAAATATTAAATAAATATTAAATTCTAATTTTATTAAAAATGAATAAACATTATTTACTGTTGTTAAAAAATAATAATTAATGAATAATAATTCATCTGATCCCTCAATTGTAATTAAAAGTTTGTTTTAATATTTTTTATATATTTAAACAATTAATTTTAAAAGTCAATAAATTTTTTAAAAATATATGAAATTTATAAATTTTTAAATTATAAAATATTTATCATCATCATCATTTTGTAAAATAAATACTGGTTATAAAACTTTTATAAAATTATTCATATTTTAAAATATATACCCTCAAAGTTTTCCTATACTAGATTATACATATTGTGTAATTTCATGCAAAAATAAAAATAATTATATTAAAAATAAATAAACATTATTAACTGTTGTTAAAAAATAATAATTAATGAATAATAATTCATTTCATCCCTCAATTGTAATTAAAAGTTTATTTTAATATTTTTTTAATTTTTTTTAAACAATTAATATTAAAATTCAATAATTTTTTCAAAAATATATGAATTTAAATTATAAAATATTTATCATCATCATCATCATCATCATTTTGTAAAAAAAATATTGTTTATAAAACTTTTATAAAATTATTCATATTTTAAAATACTTGCCCTCAAAGTTTTCCTATACTAGATTATATGTATTGTGTAATTTCATGAAAAAAATCAAAATAATTTTATTAAAAATGAATAAACATTATTAACTGTTATTAAAAAATAATAATTAATGAATAATAATTCATTTGATCCCTCAATTATAATTAAAAGTTTATTTTAATATTTTTATATTTTTAAACAATTAATTTTAAAAGTGAATAAATTTTTCAAAAATATATGAAATTTATAATTTTTTAAATTATAAAATTTTTATTATTATCATCATAATCATTTTGTAAAAGAAATACTGGTTATAATTTTTTTATAAAATTATTCATATTTTAAAAATACTTACCCTCAAAGTTTTCCTATACTATATTATATGTATTGTGTAATTTCATGCAAAAATCAAAATTTATCGAGTTATAAAATAATTTGCAAAAGAATATTTAAAGATTTTAATGTAGAAAGTTTTTTTCACACACAAAAAATAAATAAAGTTGACGGTTTTACACAAATATCAGTTAATATAAATTAATTACATATTAGTCACCATTGTAAAAATATTTACAAAACTAACACCCGATTTTTTACACGTCTCACAAGGCGCGGTGCATGGGCCGCGTTTTACCTTACGTGGTGCCAGATCAACGTAAGGCACGGTGCATGGGTCGCGTGTTCTTGCAAAGGGTGTTAGATCGGTAAATAAAAATGAAAGGGTGTCTGACACGTAAATAAAATTGGCCATGGTGATTTTTAAGGAAAATCACCTTAAAGAAGCATTTGCCTTTCACCTTTGAATTCAAACTAGGTGCCACACCAAAGGGTTGTAACCATTCGGCCAAGCACTCTCAACCACACATTTGGGTGCCAAGCATGAAGAGTTACACATCCACTTAGCCAAAGGCATCCTACACCACTAATTTGAATGATTCAAGGGTCTAAAAACCATAACCATTCGACCTAAGGGATGACAAGTCTAGTCGAACCATTACCTTCATTATTCGTCCTTATAGCATTGTATTTATTTATTTAAACATTGTAACCTTTCATAGGAAGCACCCTTGGTCTAACCCCTTCATTATGTATAGATAGCCAATGCCTTAGCTCTTGTAAGGCATCACTCTTATTACATCAAATATACTTGTGAGGTTTTCCTCTTTTCTTAAGTTCTATTAAACTTTTATCGACTTATCAAGTTCCTTTGGTTTTTGTGGCGTCAAACCCTCTATTCCATTGATACTTCTGGTCGTTTTGGTTTCATATACCAAAAATGTCAAAGTCCTTTGCTACCACCCTTGTTCAAGTATTAAGGTCTGGTGTTAGGCTTCCTATAGTCTAGTTTCTGCCTTTGATGTTGATGATACTATCCTAGCCCTTTCCGTTTCTTTCTTAAGCCCATCACCACGCCCAAACTACTTCCGCAGCCATACTCATATCATTCATTACAATTCAGCCCACCATTTTACCCTTTCATCAACTACCAAGCGTTTCTTTTGAGACAATCTTCTTGCATGTACTTACTCATTCACTAGATCCACAATCAAAGGGTAATTTTCCCTACATCAGCTGATTTGAAATATCCGATGCAGAGTTTATAGGCACATCAAAAAGACCGACATAACTTGACCCTAAATGATTATTAGAAGACCCAGCACCCATAGAAAGAGGAGGGACTTGGATCCCCATAAGACAATTTGGATAATTATCTTCATGCACGAATTGGTCAACACCGACCAAGGAGTGTGCTGGAACTTGAGCATCAAACAGGTCATTATTCAACAAGCTATTGGGCAACACCCCAGAAAAAGATATAATCAAGCGGTTCTCCAAAACCACACCACCACCAGAAATGGCCTCGTTATCGCTTACACTCAACTTATTACCTTGATACATGTTGTTACGCAAAAGACCAACAGAGTTTGCACCACTACCATCAATAAAAATACGGTTCTCCTCAAAATTATCCACCACCACTTTTAATTTATTTTAAAACTCCATCAATCGAAATTATGACACTAGAGGGAATATCCAAATCGTTTGGTAAGGAAACCATAAATTTTGCAATATCGAATCTGACCCTATTTGAGGTCTCATTGTCAGTCTCTATGATCTCGCCCTATTTCCCAGCCAACTCAGTAAAAAATTTCTAATGCCAAACAGCGAGAGGCATATCAACAAAGATACTCATACTTTAACCAATTTCTTATAAGCAAAATCATTCCAAGGATCAATAGAATAAAAAACCAGACTGGGCCACTTATTTTGATTCGACCAGCAAAGGTTGGAATTAATTAATGAATCAAATCGGAGAATAACAAGCAATCCAAACCAAGGACATACCTTCACATTCACACCCTCCGACAAGAGCAGTTCTTGTGCAAAGTCAGCATTATACATGCCTTTGATCCTTGCAACCAAACAACGAAAAAACCATGACATGTCTTTGGCAAGGATTACTTCAGTTGAGAATTCCAAGAAAGAATCAGCACAATGATCAGCACCTTGACATGAAGACCCTGGTTGGAACTTTTTAATTATTCTCACAGGGTCTGGCTCTGACTGTAAAACCTGATTGTCAGTCTGATCGAGCGTTGGAATAGGCCTTTCTACATCGATAGCACCAGCATCCCTTAGGCTATCATGAACGGACGGAGCAAGTAAATATTGTTCCTACTGCTGGAACCAACCCCCATAACAACTTCCTTGAAAGACCTATTATCTCTCAGAGATAGCTTACGGATGATCGATCTCCATTTTCTCACAGAAGAGTTCACAACAGTTTTCTTCTTACACAAGGTTTGGTCTCTAGCCTTGAACACCCCAATGAAAAGACCGTCCATCTTCCTCCTGTTGCCTCTGAGGATAGCATTTTTCGCACTTACTTTAGCTGCGAATCTTATAAAAGCGAACGTTGACCTGCTCAATCTTCTTTTTTGATTCCGATAAGCTATATATGTATCGGTGACTACACCGTATATCCTAAAAGCTTGACGTAGAGAAAAAGGTTGTATTCTCTTACTGATGTTATTGACATACACTGAGAATCCACCACGCCTTGGACCTTCATACCCCTTCGACTAAACTATGTTTTGCCCCTGGAGGCCCCTACCACTACTCTGACCGAGCAGGATACTCGACGATTGACTGATCAGTTTGAACCTGACGCGACTGTTCCCCTTCCTGGAGGTTGATTCATTGCTGGTTCTCATAACAGAAATGAGTTTGTTTTGATCAATGCTGATGAAAATTCCAGGGTAAGAAAGACCACATGAAATCTAAAAAGAAGAAGAAGCTTCATTAGCTATTGAGGAATATCTGTTTGCTTATTTTTGTATTTCTTACAATTTATAAAGTAGTTTTTTTAATATATAATCTGGGTGTGTTTTGGTAGGAAATGTGAAAAAGATTTTCGGATCGATGTTTCACTACAAATGTAAGAATTAGGGTTTTTTTTTGGAGGGATAGATTTATACAACTTGTCACTTTTTCCTCACCATTTTGAGCCATAAACCTCTAAATCTTTTGAGTTTTTAGAGGAAGATGAAAACAATGTTTCAGTCCTTTTAGTTTTATTTGGTTAATAGACATTTCTTTCAAAACAATGTTTCAGAATGAAACAACACAATGTTGTTTTTTAGAAACAGACAGACAAGCGAAGAAGAAGAAGAATAAGAAGAAGTGATACGTGGCAATCCAGTAGCGATTTTCGTTAAGACAGTTAATATCAGTGATTGATTTATAACAAGCTGATGACTTTTTAAAACATTGGTGAAAACAAACACTGACCCAAACTGACCATTTGCGTAGTTTACCATTTAATAAATTACCGTGTACTTAACCTATTATACACACTAGGCCGGCAGCCCGATAACAAAGTTTTGGGTGTTTGTTTTGATCAGTAATTTCAGTTGCGGGAGAAGGGATGAACTCGGTGGAAGGTTTAGTGACCCAAATCCAGGGGCTATCAAGCACCGCCTCCGATGTTTTATCGCTCCAAAATGTGCTTAAACAAGCTTACGACTCGCTCCATGCCGAGTCCACTCGGTTGTTGCCTTTTCTAGATCAACTCGACCCTTCCAAACACACTCTCGGTTACCTCTATTTCCTGTGAGTTCTTCAGTTTGGGTCTTCAGAATAATTGATTTTCTATGCAAATTTTGCCGTTCTTTCTTTCTTTTTCTTAAAAGAAAAGAAAATTGTTTTGTATTCTCTAAAATTTGATGTTTAGTTCAACATTGAATCTTGGGTTTCTCTTTTGATGTCTGGAACTTTTTTAAATATAGAATATGGGTTTTGCAATATAACTTGCTAAAACTTTGTGATTTCTTATGGGTTTCTTTAATGAGAAGGAAAATTAATCGTTATGAATTTTATTAATGATTCAACAGAGAGGCATGCACTGCTGGTCCAGTTACAACAGAATCAGCTAGGTCATTCGTGCTAATCATTGCCATATTTATCAGTTCATGTGATGCTGAGCAAATACGCTTGGCGCCGGATAAGTGTATTACTCGAGCTTTATTTTGGATTATTAGTGACATTGGAAAAAAATTTCGAGTTAGTTGTTAATACTTGATGTTATTAATGTGATTGGCAGTTATATCTGTTTGCAAGAGGCTCAAGGATCAAGTTCTGTTGCTTGAGGAGCCCTTGCGTGCAGTGGCTCCGATGCTGGCTGCTATTCGGAAGCTTCAGCCTTCGACTGAAAATTTGACTTCTTTACATCCGGAGTTTCTGTTGCTCTGTTTGTTGGCAAAGTGCTATAAAACCGGTCTTTCCATCTTAGAGGAAGATATTTTCGAGGTTGATGAGCCGAGGAATCTTTATCTCTATTGCTATTATGGGTTGGTTTGCTTCTCAAACCATTCGATTTGTGACCAAACTTTGCATTTAATCTGTGTCTATTATAGATCCATTTCTTCTAAAACTATTCAATAGCATCTCAGATTTTGCATTTAATCTTTGTGTTATCTGATGTTAAGTTCTTAGGAGCTCTTCTGTTTTCCTCCCCAAGAAAAATAGCTTCCTTCTTTAGGCACATGTTACATCTAAGATTTTCCTTTTTCATTATGAAGGTGTATTTCTATTTTTCTCAAGAATCAAGAAGTAAATATTGTTGCCTACTGAAAGTGAAAGATATATCCTTTAAATAACTGATTTGGTTCGATCTTAAGTTCAACATCATTCTCCTTGATTTGGCTGTTTCACTGGCCTTATTGAGGGGAGTCACTGATAGGTTTCCGGTTTGGCTTCGCGACAGGGGAATGATATGCATTGGAAAAAAGTGTTTTCGGAAAGCATTGGAGCTTCTACACAATGTATGCTGTTTCTTTACAGCTTTGTTGTTCACTGCTTGTCAACTAATGTAACAAATTATCCTATTTTTATGTGCTTCATGATAATTGTCTAGGTTGTGACTGCTCCTATTTCTACCATCAATGCCATAGCTGTTGAAGCTTACAAAAAATATATATTGGTCTCTCTTATTCACCATGGACAGGTATGTTCTGCAATTGACATATATTGTACATTTTATTTATTTATTAAGAATCTATGGACAAATCGATTAAAAGAAGAAAATAAATATTTTGACAGATTGGTTCTTGATTTAGAGGCAGTAGTTTGAGGAAGTGAATTATTTCACCATTTAGACAACATTTTCATTTGCTAGTTTGTCTTTTTCTTACCATCTCTGAATGGTGATTTTTCCTATGGTTTTTCCAATCACTTGGTTACAGCTTTCTACCAGTCTTCCAAAGTATGCTTCCACTGCTGCTCAGAGAACCTGGAATTTCTGTCAGGTGCATTTCGATTCTAGGACTAATGATGTTGGAAGCCATTTACATCAAACAGTATCTTTTGTTGTCTTTATTATTTCGTGTGTAGCCATATATCGAACTGGGGAATATTTATAGCAATGGGAAAATCGCAGACTTAGAGACACATGTACAAGCTCACATGGAGAAATTTGGAAGTGTGAGTGCTATATGAAATAATTTATACACTCTCCTGCTCCATTTGTTTGACGCTCTGAAAGAAGCTTTGTACTTTTACCAGGACAACAATCTAGGTTTGGTGAAGCAGGTTGTCTCATCCATATACAAGCGAAATATCCAGAGGTTGACCCAGACATATTTAACGCTCTCACTTCAGGACATATCTAACACTGTGCAACTGAATAGCCCCAAGGAAGCTGAAATGCATGTTCTTCAAATGGTAATGTCGTGTCTTCTGTTTTAGTTGATTAAGATTTAAGTTTCATATTATATGTTGCATATTTTCATTGTTCTTCGAATGCTCTTCAAATGCACATGCTTCAAACTTTAGATCCAAGATGGTGAGATATATGCTACGATCAACCAGAAGGATGGGATGGTTAGATTCCTAGAGGATCCTGAACAATATAAGACCTGTGAAATGATAGAGCATATTGACTCATCAATCCAAAGGTACACTGTATAGAATGAACTCTACTATCATGTTTTGCTTTGATAGATAATTTTGTAATGCTTATGACTATACTTGTCACACATGCTACTTTCTTGAGTTAGGAGTTTATTGTAATTTATGACAAAAGCTGTTATACAAAATCCCGATCAAGATCGGTGTCTGGATTCAGATCCCTACTCAGGGAATTAACACAAAGCCCAAAGTTCTAACTAGAACAAAAAATTCAGAGGGTGAGAAAATTCTAGTGTTGTTAATTGCATTAGTTCTTTAAAAGGAGTTCCAATACTGTTATTAATCATAGAGATGTTTAGCGGGACAGTGGTGATTAATTGTCGGGCACTTTTAATTATAAACAAAGCATTATCAAATGTTTTTTTCTGCATTCCATTACAGGTTAATGACCCTATCAAAGAAGCTGACTGTTTTGGATGAACTCATGTCATGTGATCCGATGAATCTAGTAAAAGTGAGCCACTGCCATTTCCATTCATCAAATTGTTTTAGCTAATGCTACTGTCTAAGCACCATTGATTAGTAACTAGACAATACCTTTCTGTGTCCAGGCTGGGAGAGAGCGACATAGGTTCGACTTCGATGACTTTGACAGTGTTCCTCAGAGGTTTAATATATGAGCGGTAAATAACAACTACAAAGATGCCGGACATACAAATATGTTGTCAATTAACTCCGAGTTGTTAAAGGCGGTGGCAAATTTTCTTATTTTCTTAAGTAGTTTCTATCACCTAATCTAAGGAATGTGTTTTGCTCTTACAAGAGAGATTATTCAACAATGTGATGGAAGACTAGCTTTTGCACGTTTCCTGAATAGAATGAGTTGATTTCAGAGTAGCTACCTCTTGCCTTTCTGTTTTCTCTCAATTTTTCTTCCAATTGAAGATGAAACTGGTTTAGACAGTTTTGTGGAGTAATAGAACAGTTTGAACAGCCTTCCTATTCACTGAGGCCGAAGCCGAAGCCATTTCATTCTAAGTGCAATTCTTGCATTGCAAATTTCATGGTAGAGGAAGATAGAAAATATACAAAATAGGTTGAGTGCTGGAAATCACTTTTTCAAAGAGCAGGGTCTCCAAATTCCAGTTGAAGTGATTATAGCAATTCATACAAACACGCTGTAGGCTCCGTTTAGTGTTAAACAAAGTGTAAACTGCATCCATGGTTTCCAAGATTCAGTGTGTTTTCATTTTGATCACTAATGTTTTAAAAGTTATATTTTAGTAACTAAAGTTATTGATAAATCATTGAATGACCACTGTGCCGTTGTTGACTTCATTAGGTTGGTAAAATCACACATTAACAAAATGGCTAATATCTAATTATCTATTTTGGCATGAACTGAGCGACATTAGTAGTAAAATAATTGTTTTTATTGTTTGAGATCTCGAGTTCAAGCACCGGTAATGCAAGGAGTGTGAGCGTTCAATTTCAATTGGTTGAGAGTTATCTTTAAACAAATATTATTTTGTACTTACTACCCCATATTAATAAAAAATAATTATCTAATTTGACCCTAACATCAACTTGATTTTTAACAAATTTCTTTAACTAAAAAAATCATCTTATTCAACTAACCCATCATCAACCCTCAATATTCAACCACCGTTAATCTTGATTAACACAAAGGCCATGGTTTAATCTTGATTAACATAAAGTCCATGGCCCATGGGAAAGAAAATCATGGCGTTTCTTGCTTATCATGGGACATGGGCAGATGTATTAAGCTCTTATAGGGTGTTAAATTTAGTTTAGTGTATTAAGTGGAAAATTTATGAATTTACATATCATTCTTAAAAAAGACTTAAAATTTTGGAATTCATTTTTGAATTTCTAAATCTACCAATATCATGAGCTACTATAATGTTCTTTTTATTAGTCTGAGTGATTATATGGTAATATTTGTTCGAAAGACTCTAAACAATTTGACAATTAATGCTCAAATATCCCTACAGAAGTTGTGTTTGAACATAAAACCTATAAAGATAACAAACATCCCTTTAATCAGTGAAGTCGTTTAGTTCATATGGTTGTTTTGGGTTACAGTGATGAGAACAAGTTGGATCAAATCTATTAACAACAAAAACTATGGTGAGAACTCAGAAGTTACTTGTTGTAACGTCTTTTTTGACGAATGAATAATTTTTTATGAAAACCCTGAATTTACAATTTATTTGGGAAAATTGAATTTTTGTGTTTATTTTGATTAAATTGATTTGGGAAGTCGCCATCGACCTTTGGGCTGGGTAGGTAGAAAACCTAAAAACATCCTTTAAAACAATTTTAAGAAAAATCATTTTTAAGACAGAAAACTGGTTTGCACTTGTCAAATATTCATTTTAGGTTCGGGAGTTGATTACGTGTGGGCAAGGGTTAACACCCCCACAACGGCAAAAAATTGGCACTTGGTCGTTTATACGTTGTCATAATAGTGGAAATTGAAAATTCGAATCAATATTTAAAGTTTGATCCTTTTCTTGAACATTGAATAATTTGTTTTGAATTATTTGTTAAGGGACATTCCTTATTTTAAAGAGAAATCACGAGGTTTGCACATCATCCAAAGGGAAGGCTATCCCATCTACTCCTCTTTTATACGAGAAATTTCCCTTCCTCAATGTTGTCAAAATGTACAAATCGAATATAAATTGAATGTCGATAATTGCATAAAAATAAATTACTATTTAAAGAAGCATGCATTGTATCATTTGAATTAAAATAAAATTAAAGAAACAAATTAATTAACCTTACTTTTATAAAATATACTTTGTAACACCCCATATCCCGTATATATTTCCATACATGAGATACAGATGTCACATCACTTTAAAGACATTACCTCTTTATAAAACCCATAAAATTTTGTTTCAAATTTTATAACCATACATTTTAACACAATGATAAAACATTCATTCAAACATATTACTAAAACTATCACTTTAAATACATTACAAAATATTTTTCTTAAATTCAATTACATGCCAGCTAAGTTTCAAAAGGAGTATGATTGTCCTAATGTTACTGACGAGGCAACCTTTAATTGATTGATAGTTGTTGTTGCTGCACTCTTTACTCGACAAATCTTTGATTTTTACCTATGCATGAAATCAACACACGTTAAGTATTTACTTAGTGATGCATAATCCTGTAAAGAAACTTCAATTTATTCATAAACATGCCTGACTATCAAAACCATGATAATTCATCTACTTTATGAGACTCATTTATGATCTTTTTAGTCAAATCAATAAATGACACCCTTTATGCCAAAATGCACTATTAAGAATTTAGTATTTCATCTAAATGCATTTAACCTTTCATCTAACTTGCATTATTGGCATCTTTCTGTCAAATGCACAGTTAGGCATTTAACCTTTCATCTAACTTGCATTATTGGCACCTTTCTGCCAAATGCACAGTTAGGCATTTAGTTTTTCATCCAAAGACATTTAACCTTTCATCTAACTTGTATTATTGGTACCTTTCTGCCAATTGCACATTTAGGCATTTAATCTTTCATCTTAAGGCATTTAACCCTTCATTTAACTTGCATTATTGGCATCTTTCTGCCAAATGCACAGTTAGGCATTTAATCTTTCATCTAAAGGCATTTAACCTTTCATCTAATTTGCATTATTGTCACCTTTATGCCAAATGCACAATTAGGGATTTAATTTTTCATCTAAAGGCATTTAATCTTTCATCTAACTTGCATTATTGACACATTTCTTCCAAATGCACAGTTAGGCATTTAATCTTTCATTTTAAAACAGTTCATACTCTAAAAATTATTCATAATATCAATTCCACACACATTATAAACATTGTGAGTCTCCCTTAACCCATATAATTACAATATATGCATTCACCTGATATGCTTCCCTAATATGCTGTAGTGATGTTTAACTACTCGACAACTTTGTCTTTGCCCTTGTTCTGGCTTGACTCGGGAGCTTGGTTAGAATCTTTGGCTATGGAGGAGAGCACAAAACCACGAGAGGAAGAAGAAGAGGAGTAAATAACTTAACTTAGTTTTTTTAACTTTCGCTTTTTCTTAAATCCCTATTAAAAGAAATGAGTTTTAAATTCATTTCACTCTAAAGGACCAAAATGCCCTTTCAATCATCCATTTCTTACTAATTGGTCTTACTCAAATCATTCCTTATACTTTAACATTTATTAAATTAAATCCTCTAATTTTAAATTCTTTCAAAATAGTCACTGACCTACCATTTGGGGTATTACATACTTGATTTATTTTTGAGTTCCTATTTCGTTTGAATAGTGTCTTGAATCACACTTCTTCTATAAAGCAGTGCTTTTCACACCCATTCTATGATAAAGGTTGTCGAAAGTAGTTTAGAATATATAAAAAATAGATCATAAATATTGAGCAATTTAGGGCATTCTGTAAACTTTAATTGATATTTACAACAATATTAAAATGTCTCTTTATAAATATATATATATATATATATATATATCAGCATGTGATAATAAATAAACAAATAATAAAGCGAAACTTAAAACAAAAATAGGAAAATACAAAGATCAAAAAAACAATTTTAAGGTGTAAAACAGAAACCAAATCATAAGTTATCAACACAATAAAAGGCAATCAAGCAACAAGTTAAACTTAAACAATGACTATAATATAAACATGGCAAAATGAGAACCTAAAACAAGAATATAATCAAATTTTATATATGGCAGCAACAAAGACCAAAATAAAATGAAATAAAAAGTACATGCCCAAAGCACAAGAAAATAAAACTTCATTAGTAGCTAAAATAAAATAAATTAAAGATCAATGACTATATTTGAATAAATGGCATATAAAAAATGTGACTGAATTAAAATAAAATAAAAAAGGATGCTTAAATCAAAGAAATACCAAAATAACATGTATAGTGACTAAAACGTGAGAACACGACCAAGCTTGAAAACCTAAAGGTAATTTTCCCTAGAGCATATGACTAAAACACAATAAGTGCTAAAAATGAGGACTAAAATGGAATTATACCTTAATTTAGTGACTAAGATTTTAAAGGTTGCCTAAAGTTTGGGGACCTGTGGGTAATTAACCCACAATTATGTGACTTAAATGCAAAAAACACGTTAAAGGTCTAGGGGCCTTAGCGTGATTTGCCCAAAAAATAAAGGAGGCCTAATATCCCTCTCTGCTGCTTAATTTTACCCGATAACCAACCATAAAACAAAATATTTCAACCCATTCTTCCCCCCTCACAATGCACATAGCGACCGACCCTCTAAAGATCCAAGGCTTGTGACGTCCCGACCACCGTATATTTGTGGTCGTTCGCTCCAACTAGCCACCTCGAACTGATCGATGAACAAAGCCAACCTAATCACAACCGAAACTGAGACCTGAACTAGCCCATTTTCCTTTTATCTCGCTCCACTGAGAACTAAACCGCTCCAAGACCGATCACCAACACTATTCAATGCAACCCCGACTCATAGGTGACCTAAGATTTATAACACCTTTAACCAGTATACGTCTCGATATACGAGCCAAAGATGTCACGTCAACTTATAAACACTTATTGAACTGAAATTTACATAAAAATATGTTTTGTTATAAAACATCTATTTTAACTTTAAAATCTATTTTATGAATATCTTAACTTATAAATAATTTCTTTGTCGTAGGAAAATAAATTCATTTATTAATCAATAATTTTACCAAATCATGTCTTTTCGTGAAATCTTTTTAAAACATAATAATATAATATATTCTTTTCATGTATAAATACTGATAAAACTAAACTAAGTAAAATAAACTAAAGTAGTTCTAGTTAATATTACATACTATTTAAAATAACTACGATAATTAGAACTTCTGACATAATTATACATGCCACTAAAAGTCAAAAGTAACATCATAGATGCCTTACTGATACTTATGTTATGTATGTCTTTCCAATAAGATGCTTCGATGACTCCTTACTGCTTGTACTTACTCTTATTAAAACCTATGTATGAAAATCATCACGTGCTAAGTATAACTTAGTGAGGCAGTAGTAATCTAAGGTGAGAAAAATCTCAAAATATCATAAACATAAATAAAATAATTCGAATTAAAACATTAAACTGGAAAACCAACTTATCCAAGTCGATTTCTTCACTAAGACTTAAAATCCTTTTAAGTCATGAACTCAAGAAAATTATGATAAACAATATCTAATACAATAATCATATCATTCTTTCTGTCAACTGGAAATCATTCACAATTTTCATATTCCTTTTTATAGCCCAATGCATATTTATGAGAACATAAGATACATGAGTAAGGTGCACACTATGCACAACATGGTGCAAATCATAACTGATACTGAGATATGATGCACTTCAGTGCCATCATAACCTGAACACCAAAGGCGCTGGACATTGGTACACGAATGTACCAAAACTGATAACATTGGTACATGAATGTGCCAAAGTTGTTAATTGATTAGTAAACAACTAATGGCATGCCAAGTATACCAACCATTCTTATTATACATACAATGGGCTCATGTATCATAAATAAATTCATCATCAAAATATCATGTTTGGGTAGCTCATACCCTAAATCATTCATAAAATTGATATAAAATATTATAAAGACATTCTTTATAAGCTTTATAAATCATACTATAAATTAGAATGAGGTTGACATATCACAAGTCGTCATAGATCAAAATAATTAAATAAATAAATTGCACTCACCGTTGACTCACTACAGTACCCTTTACGTGATATTCCTAATCACATGTTTTTATTTTTTCTTTCAAATCGTCCAGATTGCTAGATTTATCGTGGTCTGACAATACCAAATAATAACACAATGTTCAAACTACATATTAGTATCGTACTAATATAAGCTGATTTTAACATTAGAGAATAAAAATAAAAATTAAAACGGTATCACACTAAATCATATCTCCACTATAATTCCAAACTTCTCAAATTACTCATACAAATCCATGAATATATATTTTTATCCTTAACCCTTCGTCTTTTGCTAATTTACACAAATAAGCCACAAGTTGTGAATTCTTTTTTAGAATTCACCTCAACCTTTCCATTTAGTTCATAATGGTCCTTCACCATTAAATCATTGCACATTAATTATAAAAATTCCAGCACTTTAATAAAATTCTCAAATCAATACCTCAACATTCCAAACATTTATAATTTCAACTCAAAATTTCCTAATTTTGATTTTCAACCACCTAACTTTATAAATGTGTAATTCAACCCCAACTCAATATTTAATTCAAAATTCAGCATACTAATAAATTTTCCAGCATTCAATAATTTACCCAAATAATCCTTTTACATTTAATAACTTGCAAACCAGTCCCCAAGGTTTTGGGACCTTTCGATTTCCACCTCAAGATTTACCAAATTTGCAATTTGGTTTTCAAACAACTTTCCAACTAAAATTACAGCATTATAAATATCAAAATAAACATTGAATCCTTCAATTATCTCAATCTTACAATCATATCCCACAATTCCAAAAACTTGTAAACTAACCCTTTTGCACTTTTAAGGTTCCAAATTGATCCAAATCAATCTCCAAACAACATAGAATACTTTTAATATCATTCCTAATCCATAGGAAAATTTTCATTATTTTTGTAACATCCCAAATACCAGGCTATTGACCAAAGTGTAAGATTTTAAAACTTCGTGATTAAATTAGATAAATTGAAAAGTTCGGGGATTTAATTGGAAATTATTTGTGTAGGAGTGATTAGTAAAGATTGAATAATGGAAGGTAAAAAAAGGTCTTTTAGAAGATTATGAATATAAAATTCATTATAAAGGTATTATATACATGTGGAAAGAAGAAAAAGTTAAAAAATGAAAGTCTAGAATTCTCGTTCTTCATCCTTTCTTCCTCATCTCCACCGTGAGTGCTTGGCTAAGGTGAGTAATCATTAAATCATTTATTTATTGTAATTTTTATTGGTTTTTATTCTTGGGGTATTAGGTAAGCTTGAGAAAGTTTACAGAGAAGTACAAACTTAAAGATGAATAAGTTAGAGTAATTGAATAAAAGGGGTTTTTTTTTGAGTGAATTGATGAGAAAGGGTTAGAAAATGGATTTTGAAGTCATATTTGACTTGTCATCAGTTAGAATAAGAAATCTAAGGTGTTAGAATGGATTAAGAATAATGTTGATTAATTGGTATGATTTTTGGTTCCAAGTGTTCTTGTGAGATTTTGGATGTTTAGGAGTATTAAAGTGAGATAAGATGGTTTTGATAAATATAGTTGAGTTTAAAGGCCTAAAAGGAGTTAAAAGTGTGGGTTTAGGTAAGTATTGAAAAGTTTTCCAGTTGAAATGGGTAAATTTTGGGCAAGGGTATTGGTACTGAATGAACAGTACTGATACTTCATAGCAAAAATAGGTGAAATGTGGGTTTGAGTATCGATACTGGAAGAACAATATCGACACCATAAGGTAAAATTTTATGAATCCTTAAAACAATATCGATACCGAATGAGTAACATCGATACCAAGGGTATTGATACTAATGGACAAGTATCAATACCATTTTTAGAAGTCGAATTCCAAAATGTTGATTGGGTATTGATACTGAAGTATAGTATCGATACCGTAGTGAGGAAGTATCGGTACTGGGCTTAGGGTACCGATACTATTCATATTGAAATTGTGAATTAAGTGTTTTGTTTAGCTTAAGTTATTGAGGATTGATTAATAGTAATATGAAATTTGATAATCATATCAATCATATTATTGTGTAGATATCAAATGAAGGCAAGTACTAGATGATTCAAAGTTATAAGATCAACTAAGAGTGATAGAGGTTTTTCTTTGACTAAGTGAGGCCAAGGTGAGTGCATACTACTATATATATATATATATATATATATATATATATATATATATATATATATATATATATTGTTTTATGGAAATAAAACTTGTGATGAGTCTATTTCCAATGTTTTGATCGAGACAATGTTTTGAAAGTTTATTAAAATGTTTTGAATACATGTTTACATGAGTATACAATATGATTTTGATTTCATTACTACGTGAATATGCACTATTTACATTTCATAATATGTGATATAGAGCTATGTGATTATATGAATATGTGATATAAGCTATGTGAAATGTATAAATGGTAAAGCCCAAAAGTATGTGATATGAGAGCTAAATGTATAATTGGAATGCCAAGAGTCGAGGGTCCTATGCGGTCCTTCGGGACAATTCTATGTGGTCCTTCGAGACATTTCTACGCGGTCCTTCGGGACATATCTATGCGGTCCTTCGGGACATTTCTACGTGGCACTTCGGTGCATATTATACGCGACACTTCGATGCAATTTATATGAGCAATGGTGTTTCCATTAGTGCAACCTCAATGCACTCACATACCTTAAGTTCTCAGTAATGTACCATGGGCTATGAAAAGAAATAACACGATTGAATTGTACATAATGTTATACGATTTTGTTTTCTGAAATGTATATGGTTTATTTATCTTATGATGTTTTATAACAGTTAAGTATAAGTTAAATATTTTAATGTCTTATTACGTACTTTATTGCCTCACTAAGTCAAAGACTTAGAGTGTGAGTGTTTTCATACGTAGGTTCAAAGAATACAAAAGAACAGAGCTGGGATAAGTCAAGATAGCATATCTCTACAAGAAGATCAGATCATAAACAATTTACACAATATGTCATTTTGTTGTACTAAATGTATCGGCATGTAATCTAATGTTTAAATCACATATGCTATGATCAGATTTTGTAAACTTACTTTACTGTATATATGTAAATTAGTAAGTTTTATTTTAAATTTGAGTTTGAATTTCTGATATTATTTTTATTTAAGGGTTTCACCATTTTGATATAAATAAAAGTTTAAAATTTTCAACTACTTTTAAAAGTCAATTCTTTGAAAAGTCAATGTGACACCTCAGATTTGTATCCGAGCGGGTTGGGGGTGTTATAAGTTTTACCCAATTTTATTTTCAAGCTTGAATTCAGCCTCATATGATTAAATTCATGCATTCCAATCATCATAACACCAAATTGAATCAAAATCTCATCCTTCTCACAAACCCTAACATTAAAAACTAAAAATCATTAAACAACTATTTAAATCACTAAACTCTTCCTAACTCTAATCATAAAATCTCATCAAACAATCATCTTTAACATGAAATTTTGGTACCAAATAATAGAGAATTTCATGTAGATTAATTCTCTATCTAATAGCTAAACTCAAAAATCAAGTAAATAACATTACAAATTAAACTAAAAATTCTTACCTTGAAGAACATGAACTTTCGGCCCTTGAAGAGGAAGAAGCTGAAAATGATCAAGTTTCTTGATTATTCTATTAATAAATAAATCCTAACACATGGCTTAATAATAAAATAATTGATTTTTTATTCAATTATTAGGAAATTCTATTTTTGCCATTAATGAAACTTAAAAATTACCAATTGCCATTGTCATATTCTCCATTAAAATATACCTTGGCCGAAGATGAATCAACTTGTCTTTGACTTTTCACTTTGGCCATGCAATTTTTTAAAATTGTATTTTAGTCACTAAAATTCCATTATTTCGGTCAAATCTGAAAAATTGCATTGTTCTGAGCCAAATTCTCTGATATAAAATATGAAAATAAATATTTCCAACTATTTTCTAACATCCTTCAAATTTGCGTAAAATTATGGTTCGATCCGAATATCAGATTTCAATATTGAACTTTACTGCTTTATAGCTTTTAACACAAATCTTGTACCGAAAATTTTATTCCCACTAAAATTTATGTTTTAATACAAACTATTCATTTACATGCTAAAATATATAACTTTTAAAAATTTCAATTTTGGTCCTTAAACTTTTCAAAGTTTATACTTTATCCACTAAACTTTCAAAACTTACAATTTAGTCCCTAGACAAATTTTGTGGTATTACAATTACTCCTCCTTAAACAAAATTCATCCTCGAATTTTCCCTACGTATCTACATGCCTGAATTAAATAGACGAGGAAACTTTTTCTTCATATCTTCTTCTCGTTCCCAAGTTGCTTCCTCAACTTTAGGGTTCCACCAAATAACATTTACCAATAGAATCGTCTTATTTTTTAGTTCTTTGTTTCCATATGCTAAAATTTTTAATGGCTCCTCTTCATATGATAAATTTGGTTGAATCTCAATTTCCTATGGTGTAATCACATGTGCAGGATCTGACTGATATCTTCGAAGCATCGATACATGAAATACATTATGAATCTTGTCCATCTCTGGAGGTAATGCCAACTGATAAGTTACTGGTCCAACTATCTTTATAATCTCATATGGTCTGATGAATCTTGGACTCAATTTCCCTTTTCGTTCAATTCTCTGAAATTTTTTCCAAAGGTGACACTTTAAGAAATACCTTATCACCTACTTGATAGTCAATCTCTTTTCTTTTTAAATCAGCATAAGATTTCTGTCTATCGGCAACTATCTTCAGATTATCTTGGATTATCTTCACTTTTTCTTCCACCCCCTTAATAAGATCTGGACCAATTACATCTAGATCTTTTAGATCATTCCAATTCAGTGGCGTTCGGCATTTTCTTCCATACAATGATTCAAAAGGAGCCATTTTGATACTTGATTGATAATTGTTGTTGTAAGAAAAATATGCTAAAGGCAAATAATTTTCCCATGATCCTTTGAAGTCAATAACACACTCCCTTAGCAAGTCTTCAAGTATCTGAATAATTCGCTCAAATTGACCATCTGTCTGAGGATGATAAGCTCTAAAATTTAGTCGGGTTCCTAATGCTTCATGTAAAGACTTCCAAAATCTGGAAGTGAATCTCGGATATCTATTTGAAACTATCTAAATAGGTACTCCATGATGTCGTACTATTTCTTTGATATATAATTCAACATACTTGTCTATAGAATAATCGTCCCAAACTGGAATAAAGTGTGTTGTCTTTGTCAATCTATCCATGATCACCCAGATTTAATCTTTCTTAGAGGGAGTTAGAGGTAAACCTTTCACAAAATCCATGGTAACTCATTCCCATTTCCACTGAGGAATGGAGATAGGTCGTAACAACCCCGAAGGTACTTGGTGTTCTACTTTTACCTGCTGACAGGTTAAACATTTAGAAACAAACTCAATGATAGCTCTTTTTATACCTGCCCACCAATACCGACTCTTTAAATTGTTGTGATCCCAATCAGCCCTAACTTTCTTATTGATATGATTAAATCATTGAAGTTTATTAAGGTTGATTCAAAGGGAGTTCTACCTTACTTCATCATAAACCTGCTCATTTATGCACTATATTTTATCATATGTTTGTATTGACCTCTTATGATATGCTTATCATATGATATCATTCATTGCATGAATTTTCATGAGTTTTATTAGTTTCATGACATTCATTGCATTTAATAAGTGTGTTGTTCATTTAAACATGCATTGCATTTAAAACATCTAGTTCATTTAGGGAAGTAGTTCATTTATGCATATTTAGATCATTTAGGAAGCTACTTCATTCATGCATCTAGTTTATCGAATAAAGTTAGTTTATTAATTACACTACTTCATTCATCAAACTAGTTCATTTATTAGACTAACTCTTAATTTTTAATGCATGTTTTCAATTAAAGATTGAATAAAGTTCACCTTTGTGTCTAGGTGCATGTGAGAAGTTGAACGGTTTCAATAGATGCAAGAATATCAGTCAGAATGTCTTCTAATTCTGGATGTGATATAGATTTTTTCGGTCCAGAAATCAATTGGAAATTATTCATCTATCTTTTAGCTTTCCAATACCTTTTGAATCACCACAATCCGATATCTGGAGCTTGAGATATGATCGATTTACTGAAGACAGTGCAGGCTGGAATTTTCATTACGAGAATTTTATACAAGGATGATTTGGAAGATTTTGAACCAAGGAAGAGTCCTTTCATCTTCTAACAAGAGACACTACAGCAAAAATGATTTTTAGCGGCGGATGTAGCGGCGTTTTTACTGCAAACGCCGGTAATTGTTTACATATAGCGGCATTTTTGAACAAACGCCGCAAAATACTATAATTTAGTTGCGTTTGTATAAAAACGCCGCTAAAGAATCGTAATGTAGTGGCATTTTTATACAAACGCCGCTATAAACTAGTATTTTAGTGGCGTTTTTATACAAACGCCGCTATAGACACGTACTTTTATGGCGTTTTAATACCAAATGCCGCTATAGACTCGTACTTTAGTGGCATTTTTACACAAACGCCGCTATAGACACGTACATTTGTGGCGTTTTAATACTAAACGCCGCTATAGAAACGTACTTTTGTGACGTTTTAATACCAAACGCCGCTATAGATTCGTACTTTAGTGGCGTTTTTACACAAACGCCGCTATAGACACGTACTTTTGTGGCGTTTTAATACCAAACGCCTCTATAGACTCGTACTTTAGTGGCATTTTAATACCAAACGCCGCAATTGTCATATAACCTAGTGGCGTTTACGTAAAAAAACGTCGCTACTGAACACTACTTTAACATATCGAAACAAAACCCTAATTTCATAGATTCAGTATGGGCATCGAAATATATCTCCCCTCCCTTTTATCTCTTCGCATCCACTCTCATCCTTTGATCCTTCGACCTCCATTGTTCGATCCATCTTCCCCTTACATTCAACCCAGATATCTCCCTCTTTCATTCCCCTCTTGGTTGTGGCGCCTGATAAGTTGTCGGTGAAGTATACTGCCGTAATCCTCCATGGGCATGATGTCGGTGTGGTTCAAGCCAATAACCCGGTTCCTGTAAAGCGTCTGGTTTATTACTTCGAGATTTATGTGAAGGACGCTGGAGTCAAGGGTCAAATTGCTACTGGATTCACCAGTGAAGGCTTCAAGATGCGCAGGCAACCGGGGTAATCTCTGGC
This sequence comes from Hibiscus syriacus, assembly GCF_006381635.1. Lineage (NCBI taxonomy): Eukaryota > Viridiplantae > Streptophyta > Magnoliopsida > Malvales > Malvaceae > Hibiscus > Hibiscus syriacus. The sequence continues at coordinate 174,661 of NW_024062296.1, read as the reverse complement.
TTTTTTCTTCTTCTCTGTTTTAAGATACTGTTGTTGAAAACCAGTTTTAATTGGAGTACTTTTCATTTGAAATAGTTTGCATTTGTTTGATGAATTGGGGAAAAATTGGAAATTAAGAAAAAAAAAGAAAAGCAAGAGAGAAAAATAACCTAGCGCTTTTCAGTTAGTTAACAAAGGAGCAAGAGAGAAAAAGAAAAGGAATGATAGAGTGAGAATTAATTTCATTTGATGTTTTCTAGGTTTATCAGTATGTATGATCGTTTATAGCTGCTTGATAATGGAAAACAATGCATAAGAAGATTAAATCCAGTCTGGAAAAAGAGGAAAGGGAGTTGCTCTTAGTTGAAGTGAAAGAGAACTGATCTTGTGTTCTGCCTGTTGTTCATTCAGTTCAACTGATTCTATGACTAGTTTTGATGAGAGATTCTGGATATTGAGAGAAGCAAATCTCCTCCTATGTCAAAGAAATGATCTTGTGTCGAGGGTCCCTATTTTTGGTAATTCAGTTCAATTGGGTTTATGTCTTGTTTTAGTGAGAGATCCAGAATATTTAGATAAATGAATCTCCTTTTAGTGATTGGGAATGTGTGTGCATTGGGGGGGGAGAAAGGAATGAATTCTCTCTTTTAATATTGTGGGAAACACAAGATTTTTAAAGAATGAAAGAAATATAATCAAGATGAAAGCTTTTAATTATGTAATACATATAAGAAAAATTTTATTTTTCGTAAATTCTTATATGTACACACTAAGTTCAAAGTATCCTTAACTGTGTCAGGTGGGAAGTAAACAGTTGCGGGTATCATGGGGATGATGGTAGGCTCTATCGTGGGCAAGCAAAGGGAGATGCTTTTGGTCCAACATATACAACAGGAGATACGGTTGGTGGCGGCATAAACTTTGCTTCACAGGAATTCTTTTTCACGTAAGTGCAGTTGTTCATCAAGCACTGTATTTAGGAGCACTTGTGGCTCAAATGTCTATGCTGCTTACATGTGAAGTTCTGTTCATTTCTGAAGATTCTCATGATTCTGTATGCTCATATGTTGATGCCAGTAAAAATGGGGCAATAGAAATGAACCGTTGCTTGTTTCCCACCATTGCTGTCCACAGCCAAAATGAGGAGTATGTTTACCTTCTTTTATTGTGTATTTATATGAATTCTCTCATCTATATGTTGTTATAACGTACCCATATTTGCATTTGGCGAAATATAGGAATAATGGATATGCCATTTCTCTCTATTCCTTCCTCTTCAGTTGCATTTAATTGATACATTGAGGTTTGTCTATAATGAATGAGAAGTGATGGGTTAGTTATGACACCTTTTTTCCTGCCATTTTCCAACATATTGTTTGGCCTTGTAAAATTACTTTAAGGGGTAAAATAAGCTAAAAGTTGCATGAGGTTATTCAAACTTATTTCATGATAGTGACAGTGCCAGAGTCGGTTTATATGGCTTCAATATAAAATTTTCAGATCTGAACAGAGGTTAAATGTGGCTTGAGCAAGTTAATAAATTATCAAGCTGAAGTGTAGTAGGCTTTTGCCAGACTCTGCTAAGCTAGTTTACAGCCCTATCCTTGGGCAATTGGTGCGCTATGTTTAAATCAAATATAACACAATATTGTCCTACTCCGTTAATAATGTCATGTATATTTTCAAAAAACTTGGCTTTGGAATGTTATAATTAGGCTATATGTCCGAGGGGAAATTTTGTGATTAATGCAAAAGTGGCAGAAGTATGTGTTATGGATGTGACTTTTATATGCAATTTGCAAATGATGCTTATAGTGATTCTGTTATTTGAAAAATCAAACAAACTCTTCTCATTCGGTATGCTAGTAGGTTGGCCTTTCTGGTGATGATATGCTGCTTTGGTTGTTAAAAACACCTAAAATGCAATTACGATATATCTTATCTACTTTGGTTTTTCCTTACTACTTGCATTGATATTTATTACATAGTTTCATCATCATGCAATTATGATATTTCAAGTTTTTCTAATGAGCTTTTTTATTTATTTCAAAATGTGCAGGGTTCATGTCAACTTTGGGCAAAAGAAGTTTTCTTTTGATCTGAAGGCAAGTTATGCTTCCTTTTTCTTCTTGTAAATAGTCTAATTAATCTTAGTAAACCATGGTTCCCTCAGTCTGTCATTTTAACTGGTTTCTTAAATGTTTCTTTTATGTATCTTCTTGTTTATCATCTTTGATGCTATATATCAGGAATATGAAGCTCAAGAAAGGTTGAAGCAGTAGATGACTATTGAAAATATGCCTCTACCTCCAAATATTAGTTATGGGTATTTTTTTTCTCCTTCTGCTTTTATGTATTTTCTGTTCTGTTGTTTTACATGCTTGTCCATTGCAGTTACCTATTGGATGATTTAATGTTTGTGGTTAAAGAAGTATCTGAATTATTTAAATCTAGGCTATTGCTCTGATAATGTAACAGTTTCTATAAAATAGAAATTTGTCCTCTAGGCAATGGTGTTAATATTAACTGCATGTTGTTGGTTCTTGATAACTGGTCTATCTTCTGCCTCATGTTACATCACAGTGTAATAAGGCATTGAAGAAGTCTGAAAGGGTTTTGAAGCACCAGAAGCGGTATGAGTAGAAGATAAAATATTAATACTTGAAGATATATGTGTCAGACTAAATCTAGAGAATAAAATCTTATGCATGCAAGTTCTAATGTTATCAGCGATGACGATTTGCAAGCCTTTTTGCGTACATTCCGTCAAACTACAGAGTACACAAAGGACATTATTATATATGTATTTCATGATCCTAAGCCTTTTTCTTTATGATGACATTTTTTACATTCTTATGTAGAATATATTTTAGTTTTCATGGTTCCTGACTTCCTGTTTTTGTTGTTTGTTGCAACATCTTTTTTCAGTTCTCAATCACTCACATGTAGGTTATGAATGCAAGTTCTGCTGGTTGTTTCCTTTTCTTCTTAGTCTCATCTAAATTATTGTAATTGCAGTAATCTTGAAGAACAAACTTCAACAAAAAGTGGCTTCTTCAATAGACTGGCACAACGTTTCCCATTTGTTTTTAATCTATTGAGGAGAGATCATTCACTATCAAATGATACTTTCAAATAAGATGTCAAGACGATGAATATGACAAATTCCAATGAAGTGGGAAACAAAGTAGCTTTAGAAGGCATATCTGGAGGTTATGATGATGACGCTAGTGAAATTGAGGATGTATCGAACAATAAATCCATGTATATCTATACTTTGAGGTTCAATTGTAACTCATTTGTACTTTAATGTCTTTTAAGGTTCTCTCTCCATAAAAAAAACTTTAATTTATTTTGTTGTTAAGTATTTTTCTTTATGTTTTTTGTCTTAATTAAAATGTATGGTTGTTGTTAATTAGATAAAGCTAAAGAAAGGTAATTAGCGGCGTTTGTATCCAAAAATGCCGCTATAGGTCTGACTTTTTTCGGTGTTTGTGTTCAAAAACGCCATTATAGGTCTGACCTTTTGCAGCGTTTGTGTCCAAAAATGCCGCTATAGGTCTGACCTTTTGCGGTGTTTGTTCTAAAAATGCCAGTATAGGTCTGCTCTTTTGCGGCGTTTGTATCAAAAAATGCCGCTATAGATCTGACCTTTAACGGCGTTTTTTCTAGAAACGCCACTATATATCATAACTTTTTGCGGCGCTTGTTCCAAAAACACCGCTATAGATATCGATCTTTTGCGGCGTTTGTTCAAAAAATGCTGTAATAGATATTGACCTATTGCGGAATTTTTTGTTCTCAAACGCCGCTAACTTTAGTGGTGTTGATATTGCTGGCGCTTCTTGCGGCGTTTTTCCTATCGCAGCAAATACTTTTAGCGGCGCTTAAAAATGCCGCTATAAGACTAAAAAAACGCCGCTAAAACTCTATTTTGCTGTAGTGAGACAAGCCATTTAAGGTCATCTTAATTCACCAATTCAAGGCATTCAAGGTTTATGTTATCACCCATTGAAGGCCATTCAAGGGGACATGTAATAACCAGCATTCAAAACTTATCATTCAAGGCCTTTATCATCTTTTAAAGGCTGATCATATTCTACAAGGGAACAAGCAATGACGACTGATTTTATTTCATTTAACCACCAAATTAAGCGATAAAATCAGCAAGGAATTTGAAGGGACAAGTTGATTTATACATGTAAGATGTCCACATTCATCCTATGACTTCATTTATCCTATTTTCTTCCATTTGCAAGCAAAGCAAGGCAGCCCAAGAGTCACCCATCCTTTTTGGTCGAATTTAAGGCTGGAATTATGTCAAATTAAAATTCATCCATTTTCAATCTACATGGCCAGCCATCAAAGGATAAGAAGAATGACAAGTCATTTAATTGAATTCAATTGCATTTAGGTGATTGTTTTATTTTAATTGTAAAAACTCTTCATATGGTGCCTATCAACACTATAAATAGGCACCTCCATGACATTTGTACTAAGAACTTTTTTGCATAATAAACTATTTGAAAGGTTGCTTTCATTTTAGTTATTGGATTAGAACTCGATCGATTTCTTGTCAGTCTTGAAGTCTTCCTCCATTTCATTTTTTTATAACGTTGGTTCCTAGCTCACCTATAGCTAGTGGGTCATGTTCCACCCTCTATCACTTCGATTACATCTTTGTATATTGTTGGTTCCTAGCACCATATAGCTAGCTGGTCACAATACATACTTTTTATTTCATCATTTATCTCCCACACCATAACATCTTTTACCTTCACCTTACTTCCATTCTTTCCACACTATAAATTATTATCACCACTATACTTTCCTCACTTTCATTCTTTTCATTAAACCACAACAACTATCACTCTTCCATCACCTTCAAACCACTTTATCATAACCTACAACCTTTTATTTTCAATTTATTTATATCAATTTCTTTCTTGTAACGTTGTTTGTGTATTTTCAGTCTTCAATCAAAGCACTATGAAGTTTTTACTAGAATCACGATTGGGCACCATCGTATATGACTCGGAACACATAACCGAGATCATATCATTTGGCATCAGAGTGAGCCGATTCAGTAAGATTGTAGTTTTCTCTCTCTCGGGTTAGTAAAAAAGAAAAAAAGAAAAAAAGGAGAGAAATTTAAAGAGGCGAGAGCAATTCTTTTATTCTTTGAAAAAAATAATTAAGAAGGTTTCATATTCGTTTCATCATTTCTTTTATTATCTTTACGATTTCATTGCATATTCTCATCTTCGTTCTTTCTTGTAGCCAATTCTTTTTTTTACTCACATAAATTTTCCAACCAAGCCCCAATTGTTTCAGTCGAAGTCTACGAGATGCCTTGTAAATCTCGAGGGAGTTCCACAAGAACTTTAAAGAAAAGTAAGAGCGATAAAAGGCAAGAGTGTGCATCAAGGGTAAAATCCATCCCGAGTGAAACACGAGTGGAGTGCCTTTTTTTTCCTTTTGAGTGTATTTGTGAGGTTTTGTGTTGGTGAGGTCTATTTTCATTTTTTATTACTAATCATGTCTCATATTTCAGGAGGTGATGTCCAAAATGATGGTGGTGTACCAAACTTTCAAATGCAATCCATGACACTAGAGATAAGGAGTTTGTTTCAAAATCATCTAGACCCAATCTCAAAGAAATTAGAGCGAATGATCGAGCAACCTTCTTGTTTACAAACGTGTCCATGGAAGATCAGAACACAACTAAAAATGAGAGATGATACTCGATCCTTTTCTAGTTGTACACGTAATTGCAGTAGAAGATCTTACAAATAGGACCCCAATTTTCTAACAAGAAGCAATGTCAAAAGTTCAACGCGAAGTGAGCCAATGAATTTGGCATCTTTCAATCCAGAAAGTGTAGCTCGTCTTCAAGTGTGTTTTGATAATTTTGTCAAAGAAACACAATTGGAAGAACAACTACAAAATGAAAGTGTTTGCAAGAAAAGAAGAAGAAACGAGAGTTGAAAAAGACATTGAGAGCATTAAAAAGAGAATTGAGAGTAAAAATGAGAACATTGAAAAACAAGAGTGTGGTATTGAAGATATAGTTCAAAAGAAGAATGAAAGTGATAGAAAAGAAAGTGAAGAATTGGAAAATTTGTTTTCTACTAACCAATCTTTTCTTCCTATTCATCCTCTTGATTTACAGGATATTCCAAGAGTTATACCTTTACAAAACGACGATTCAAAAACAATGTCCATTGAAGTTCCAAAAGGAGTGACACTTGAAGTTTCAAAGGTTGAATCGCTTGAAATTCCAAGGGATGTGTTTATTGACATTCCAAGTATACTCCATCCATTCGAAGAACCTCATAAAAGGGAAGTTTCAATGAATCTGATTCTTGAGAATGTCAAGGGCCAAATTCCATTCACGAACTCATGAATTTTCTATGTTCATTCATTTTATTAATAGTGTTTCATGTTCTAACTTAGATTTATTTTGTACAATATTGATTCATGGAATTTCTCTTTCTTGTGCTGATTGATTCAATGAGATGAAATGGGCATTATCGATCTATTCAAGGTTCATAATGTGAAAGGGCACGAATATTAAAGTTGGCAAGATCTACCTACTTGAAGAAGTCTAAGAGAATTGTGCACATGCAAACCAAAACCATTTTTTCAATGAAAGTTTACAGGAGCTTCATGAATTAACCAATTGGCATGATGATTCCAAGGGACACCATGAACAATGATCATATGAACCAATGCATATTTCAATGAAGAACCTCAACCATCGACCACTATCTCTGAATATTTTTGGGTTTGTTTTCCCTATCTCTTTAAATATTATTTCCTTTTCTACTAATCTAGTTTCAATTGTAGGAAATGAAATGAGACATCCTTTTGAAAGAGAACAACACCGAAATATGAGATCATTTAAAGAGAAACATTCTTTAATAAAAAATCGTAACCTTTCAGACCAACGAATGATTCGAAGGACAAGTTCCTTCATCAATGGAAGTGATGTTTTGAATCAAGGCAAGGTTCAAAAGACAACTCTCATTGCCATAGAATATGATTTTTCAAAAAGAGAGATCCAAAAGACATGTCTATATTCGAGTGAACCATATGAAAATAAGGTTTACAAGCGTGAAGATCTTGATCCCGGAGAATGGGTTTTGTGTAAATCAAAAGTAAAGAAGTTCCCCGCCCAAAGGAAATAAAAATTGTTCTCGTTTGTAGCAAGTGGTGATTTGGGGACAAATCGCATTAAAGATGGAGAGAATGGTGTATCCCAATTAGCCCTAACTTTCTTCTTGATCTGATTAAATCATTGAAGTTTACCAAGGCAGATTCAAAGGGAGTTCTACCTTACTTCATCCTATACATGCTCATTTATGCACTATATTTTATCATATGTTTCTATTTACCTCTTAGGATATGCTTATCTTATGATACCATTCATTGCATGAATTTGCATGAGTTTTATTCGTTGCATGACATTCATTGCATTTAATAAGTGTGTTGTTCATTTAAACATGCATTGCATTTAAAGCATCTAATTCATTTAGGGAAGTAGTTCATTTATGCATATTTAGATCATTTAGTAAGCTACTTCATTCATGCATCTAGTTCATTGAATAAAGTTAGTTCATTAATTAAACTAATTTATTCATCAAATTAGTTCATTTATTACACTAACTCTTAATTTTTAATGCATGTTTTCAATTAAAGATTGCATAAAGTTCACCTTTGTGTGTAGGTGCATGAGAGAAGTTGAACGGTTTCAACAGATGCAAGAATATCAGTTAGAATGTCTTCTAATTCTGGATGTGATACAGACTTTTTGGATCCAGAAATCAATTGGAAATTATTCATTTATCTTTTAGCTTTCCAATACCTTTTGAATCACCTCAATCTGATATCCGGAGATTGAGATATGATCGATTTACTGAAGATAATGTAGGCTGGAATTTTCATTACGGGAATTTTATACAAGGATGATTTGGAAGATTTTGAGCCAAGGAAGAGTCCTTTCATCTTCTACCAAGAGAAAATCCATTTAAGGTCATCTTAATTCACCAATTCAAGGCATTCAAGGTTGATGTTATCACTCATTAAAGGCCATTCAAGGGGACATGCAATAACCAACATTCAAAACTTATCATTCAAGGCCTTTATCATCTTTTGAAGGCTGATCATATTCTACAAGGGAACAAGCAATGAAGGTTGATTTTATTTCATTTAACCACCAAATTAAGTGATAAAATCAGTAAGGAATTTGAAGAGACAAGCTGATTTGGACATTTAGGATGTCCACATTCATCCTATGACTTCATTTATCCTCTTTTCTTCTATTTGCGAGCAAAGCAAGGCAGCCCAAGAGTCACCCATCCTTTTTGGACGAATTTAAGGCTGGAATTATGTCAAATTAAAATTTATCAATTTTCAATCTACATGGCCAACCGTCAAAGGATAAGAAGAATGGAAAGTCATTTAATTGAATTCAATTGCATTTAGGTGATTGTTTTATTTTAATTGTAAAAACTCTTCATATGGTGCCTATCAACACTATAAATAGGCACCTCCATGACATTTGTACTAAGAACGTTTTGCATAATAAACTCTTTGAAAGGTTGCTTTCATTTTAGTTCTTGGATTAGAACTCTATCGGTTTTTTATCTATTTTGAAGCCTTCCTCCATTTCAATTTTTTATAACATTGGTTCCTAGCTCACCTATAGCTAGTGGGTCACGTTCCACCCTCTATCACTTCGATTCCATCTTTTTATATTGTTGGTTCCTAACACCATATAGCTAGCGGGTCACAATCCATACTTTTTATTTCATCTTTCATCTCCCACGGCAGAACATCTTTTACCTTCACCTTACTTCCATTCTTTCCACACAATAAATTACTATCACCACTACATTTTCCCCACTTTCCTTCATTTCATTAAACCACAACAACCATCACTCTTTCATTACCTTGAAACCACTTTATCATAACCTACAACCTTTCATTTTCAATTTACTTATATCAATTTCTTTCTTGTAACGTTGTTTGTGCATTTTCAGTCTTCAATCAAAACACTGTGAAGTTTTTACTAGAATCACGATCGACAACATCGTATATGACTCGGAACACATAACCGAAATCAATTCTTCTTGATCTAATTAGATCATTGAAGTTCACCAAGGCTGATTCAAAGGGAGTTCTACCTTACTTCATCCTATACATGCTCATTTATACACTATATTTTATCATATGTTTATATTTACCTCTTAGAATATGTTTATTATATGATATCATTCATCACATGAATTTGCATGAGTTTTATTAGTTGCATGACATTCATTGCATTTAATAAGTATGTTGTTCATGAAAGGATGCATTGCATTTAAGCATGTATTTCATTTAGGGAAGTTGTTCATTTATGCATCTAGTCATTTAATAAACTACTTCATTCATGCATTTAGTTCATTGAATAAAGTTAGTTCATTAATTAAACTGGTTCACTCATCAAACTAGTTCATTTATTAAACTAACACTTAATTGTTTCATGTTGGTTTCAATTAAAGAATGAATAAAGTTCATCTTTGTGTCTAGGTGCATGAGAGAAGTTGAACAGTTTCATCAGATTCAAGAATATCATTCAAAATGTCTTCCAATTTTGGATGTCATACAAACATGTTTGTTTCCAGAAATTTCTAGCCATTTTTAGTTGTGGAGGGTAAGGCTATAAATTGAGTTTAGGGTTTTGGTTTTTCACCAAACCATGAATCCAAAAAATTGAAAAAGTTATACGTTGTGCAAAAATCCCAAAAAAAGACTACCCGAGAATATATGTTGCACTTGAATAACGCCCATGTTTTTTCGATCCAATGCCTATCGGACGACAATTAATGGAATATTCGTAAGCGGGGGATAATAACCAGAGAGTTGCATCAGCGGATGATGCCATATTTGCATCAAACCGATATACTTTTGGCCATATTTTTACGTGGCTTCAAGTTATACATGATATTGATTGAGGATTTGATCGAACGTTGGTTGCCCGAGACTCGCATGTTCCATTTCTCGAGTGGTGAAGTGATGATTACTTTGGAAGACGTTGCTTACCAACTCAATGTTCCTGTCAATGAAGCCTCCATGGTGAAGCAGAACATTTACGACCCCATGAATTTTGTTTTATCAAGTTTTAGGAAAATTGCCAGCATCTAATGTCATCAAGGGCTATCGGGTAATGATAACTTGGTTGGAGTTCGAATTCCAAGTGACTGTCGAGTCTACCGAGGCAGAGATTGTTTTTGCGTCCTGAGCATTTATTCTCCAAGTGATCGGAGGATTATTATCACTGAATAAACCCGGTAATTTGGCGCACACTCAGTATATGCAATATTTGGAAGACTTCGCTATGATCTGTAATACCAATTGGTGCTCGAAGATTCTAGCTTTTATGTATCGGGAGTTTTGCAAGGCTGCAATTGTCCAGCTTGGTCGAAAAGCTGATGTAGTAGATTGTCTGATACTGCTACAGTCCTGGTCTTGGTATCACTTCCCATTTTTTACTCCAATTACACCAACCCCGTCGAGTTTCTGCTAGCTGCAAGGTAATTGTTTAACTTTATTTATTTAACCTTTTTTTTGAATTTCATAAATTTATTTATTTAATTATTTGTTTATAATATTTTTTATTTTTAAACATGTTAGACGGCGTCATAAAATATCGGAGACGAGGTTGGCAGGTGCTACTTTATGAGACATACGGTTGAGGGTCGACATCGCCAGTCGATACGCGTATGACATACGAAATTATTATTATTTCTTTTAGTCTTTTTAACTTCATATTTACTAACTTTGATATTTAATATTTATAGTTCTCTTGGCTTCCGTATGTTGACAACGAGATAAACTTGTTATTGATAGTGCGATTTTTTAGGTGTCCCACTTATAGTGTGTCGTGACGCCATTACTGCACCAAGCGATTTTTGAGTGGCACGTCGCTGATAGGGTGATGAGACAGTTTACGTCGCACCAGCTGATTCCTATGTAAATGGTTAATATAGACACGCTCCATGCAATCGATAAGCGTGGGAAACATAACAAAAATTGGTCGGTGAGGCACGCTTACTACATCAACCTATGGAATTAGCGTGAACTATCACTCCCCCCGCGTGACAACATTACACCGCTGGACCTAGATTTCAATCATTCTCCCTATCTCCAAACTTATAAAGCAAATGGGAAATCATATCTTACGACACCGAAATAGAGGGGAGAATGACAACATCGTCATGCCACCTACGCCAAGTCCAAGTCCAAGTCCAAGTCCAAGAAGAAAACATCGTCGTCTTTTTCTTCAACTTTAACATCTATAGCTAGAGAGTACTATAATGCATCTCAGGGTAGTTTCGGTTTCTATCATCTATTTCATACATGCGGTTGCGGACGAGTGGGGCCATATCCTATATGTTCAACAAAGTAACAACCAAGTCAAAGCAATTACGGTAATGATGGCATCAAATGCCATAAATCCATCACCGTATTTTGAAGGTAGATCGCAAAGTGTGTTAAGTACACCTCCTCGGTAAGACGATGACGACGACGATGATTAAGGCATACGATCCCTACGTATTGGACGAGCCATGCGCCATTATCATTCGACAACTCCTCAGCATTGTTAAGAACATAGGAAATATAGATAAATTTTCTTTTGTAGTTTTTCTGTAAATAATTTAATTTTTGTAATTATTTATTTACTTTGTATTTTTAAAAAAATAAATAAAATTATTTTTCTTTTAATTTTAATTTTTAAAATTTTATCCGGCCGAACTCGTCACTTCCAAGTGATTGTTGCCACTTCCGCCCATTGACAAACGACTAGAAAATGACTAGTATTTTTGAATTTGAAGGATTTCGTCACCTAGATTGACAAGTTTCACATGATTTTTTTTATTTTTTAAAAAAATATTTTTTTAATATACTCGTCACTTCGACATGACGAATCATTTTAATGATAATAAAATAATGGTCCACGTGAAGCCCACTAATCGAGGGTCATTTAAAAATAATATTTGATGTGATGAGTTTGGGGTGTACTGTAGAAATTACTGTATTTTTTAAAATAAAGTTTGGATAGGCTCAATACCCTAAATAATTAACCAACTGGGGTATGGGGGAAAACCCTTACCTTGAGGCACAGATCCAAGTGATAGCAAAACAAATTTTTTTGGCAAAACCTGAGAAACATAAAAAAATAAATATTATGTCCAACAGGCAACAGTGGATTCACTGCTGGTACTAGTTTTCTAGGAATTGTATTGATCCGACCTGTGGTTTTCGACGTCCTGTGAGCTCGTATTCTTTTTAATAAGTTCATATTGGTTATGGGACTGATATATCGTTAACGAACTGGATTTTTTTACATGTTTTGGAAATTTTACAGTTGAATCTGTATTGAATTATAGCTTTAGAAGATAATTTTGCATGTACGCAACTCGAAAGGCATCATGGCAGGGTAGTATATTTGGAGCAACTACTTGATATGATGCTCGGTCATTGCACATTTGCACCTTCATTTCTGGCATATATATGTTTGTTGCAGTGTCATCTATGTTTTACAATGTCTTTTATTACTGACATGTCATGAATTTACAAGAATTATGGGGTCCTATGATTTTAGTTCCGCTATCTGCTTTAGATTCTCATCATACTTGGCTATTGAGGAACATCAAACATGGAGCATTAGAAGTAATTATATGTTAAAAGGGTAGGCCATTAATGCATCCACAACTGGTAATGTTGTATTTGGCATCTAATGTATATCTTAAACAACTCATTTGACGCCTTAGCTTTTGGAGTGATTATGACCGAACCTCTTCCCCTTTATTTATTAAGTCATCCTTTTGAATGAGTTATTAATTGGTATTCTTGGTTTATTTTAGTTATTGCTTGGTTGTATGTTATAATCCTATGAACTAAAACTCTTTATTATTTTCACAGTCGTTGGATGTGCATGCTCAAGTTCCATCCAAACCTATTGGATTGTCATTCCAAAGTGCGGCAGTTGCGAACAAGACAAATTGGCCTTGTTACTTTTACTTCAACGGTTTATGCAATAAACGTGAAAGGTGCACTTTTCATGTTCAAAGTGTGGCAGGCGATGGATGTGCATGCAACAAACCTCAAATTTATATTAAAGTAAACACTGTTAAATAGTAAATTCATGTTCAAAATTCCAAAACACTTCAATTACATTCTAAACCCCAAATTTCAAAATATTTTAATTACATTCTAAACCCTAAATTGAAGTATGTTTAGAATTTAGGGTTTAAATGTAATTGAATTATTTTAAAATTTGAGGTTTAGAATAAAATTGAGGACTATGTTGCAAGTTTTAAAAGTTGGGGGACCTAAATGCAATGCCTGAAAAGTTTAGTGACCATATTACAAATGGACTAAATGTTGGAGGACTGCCACATCATCTTCTTCGAACGGCAGTGTAACGGCGTCAAACGGCCGGTTACGTCGGGGACCATATTGCAAACAAACTAATTGTTGGAGGACTATATTGCAAGTTTTAAAAGTTGAGGGACCTAAATTCAAGCATCATAAAAGTTCAGTGACCATTAATATACTTTACCCTTTTTTTAAGAAACGATGTAGTTGTTGATCTTGATTTCTTGATGTAGGTAGTATCTTCCATTTGCTTGATATTTCAACTTTTTCTTATTTGATAACAAAAAACAATTTCCTTAGAAAATTGTAGTTGTGTGTTATTTTTGCTTATGATCTTGATTTAGTCCAAGTAGCATACAATTGTTATTCACAAGCATTAACCGGAAAGGCATAAATGATAATCGGATTCTTAGATGAAACCATTTTTATCATATATCACTAAATTTGAAGTAATTTTTTTATCTTCATCATAATTTTTAAAAAATTATAAGTTAAAGTTGTTAATAAATTACAAAAGAAAATTTATTTTATGTTGATTCTATTATCAATTGATGTGATATAATTAAAAAATAATTAATATCCAATTTGAATTAATAAATTTAATCCTCAACTAACCCAAAATCAAATCAGCAATTCTGACTACTCAACTACCATAAATTCCTAGAGGTATCTCCTTCCTGGTTCTTTATTGCCAACTGTGTGTGTATATTTGTTAATGTGATCCACCTAACTTTGTTTTTCAATTACATTTGGATTTCTGAAAGCAGATTTGAACCTGCAAATGGGATGCCTTGTATGCCGGAAGTAATAATCTAAACTGGTGATTTCACTATGTCGATACTCACAATCAGTTCCCTGATTTAAAGAAAAACCAAACAAGAAGATCAAAAAAATTTAGCCTAGGACCCTCTTTCACTTCTATTTTGATGGACTGAATATCTTTCATAAGTACTAAAAGTTTTGATTAAGAAGAAAAAAAATAAAATTAGATGATTTTGGTTCAAAACTAACACTGAATATCCAGATCCTTGACATGCAGTTCCAGAAACATAAAAATTTCAACAAAAAACACACAATGCGGGATGAAAATGGGAAAGTTCGAAAGAGAAAAACTCACTTCCGAAGAGACCAAAAGAGAAAATAAATACCTTCTTGCAAGTGAGGGGAGAGGCTAATAAATAAACGCAATCGGTGTTGCGTTTCAACAATTCTTCCTCCATTTTTTCTTTGTAAATAAAAAGCCGAAAGACAGAGAACTGCTTGGGTTAATAATTTCACATGGCGGAAAACTGAAGAACAAAATCCAAACGAGAGTGCATGTGAGCGAAAGAGACAGAGAGGTGAAGGCGCTGTTTGGGATTTCATTATATTTGATCATCTGCTGGAAAATATTTAACCACAAGGATTAAATGAATAAATTATTATATTCCATTTATACAAAATAATTCCAGCTTTGTTGGTGACTTTCAATAATAATACTTAGTTCATCTTAGTAGTATTTGTCAACTATGCATTTCTAACCCCATTTTTTCTCACAAACAGATCATCGAACATCTATGCTTCACCTGAGATGACATGTATCTAACATTACACATTGAATCGTTGATGGTTCCGATAGTTCCTTGGTCGGGTCTTCTTTCAATGGATCCTTATTCAAATCAAAACCTCCACAGAATTCAAAGTTAGATTAGAATTTCCCATGCATCCTCGACTGAAAAGTTGCGCTGCAATTGAGAAGAGAGAAGTGAAAAAGGAAATTTGAGATCAAAAAAAATTTGAGGTTTAAAATGAAATTGAGGACTACGTTGTAAGTTTTAAAAGTTGGGGGACCTAAATACAAACGCCTGAAAAGTTCAATGATCATATTGTAAATGGACTAAATGTTGGAGGACTACCTCATTCTCTTCTTCTAACGGTAGTGTAACGACGTCAAACGACCGATTAGATCGGGAACCATATTACAAACAGACTAAATGTTGGAGGATTGTATTACAAGTTTTAAAAGTTAAGACCTAAATGAAAGTGTTAGAAAAAGTTAGTGACCATTTTTATATTTTACCCTAAAAAATCGATTTCCATCTCTGCCAATCCAATCCCGGACAACAGACCCCATGCTTCTTCTCTTACCCCTTGCCTTCCTTACCCCCAAGAATAATATCTTCACTTCTCAATTTTCCTTCAAGCAACTCCCTAAATGGAGCTCACTTGTTTCAATAACAAATTCAATTTATCCACTACCTCACCCTTCACTTCTATCCCACAATAACCCTAACCCCAGAATCATTTTTAGAAAAAGGAACAATCCTTGTGTGGCTTCAGTTTCTGATACCTTTGTGTCTGGTTCAAATAAAGAAGTTATCAGTAAGAAAGATGATGACTTTGGGGACTTGAAATCATGGATGCACAAAAATGGCTTGCCTCCTTGTAAAGTTGTACTCAGAGAGAGGCCTTCACATGATGAGAAGCATAGGCCTATACATTATGTTGCTGCTAGTGAGGATCTTCGGGTAAATAAATTCCCTTCTTTTTGGTGTTTTTTTTGTAATGGGATTTCTTTAGATTTGCGTTTTCTTTTCTGGGATTATGTCGAAGTTTCGTTTTTTTTCTTTTCATTCATTTTTGGTTCTTTGTTATTGTTTTTGTAGGCGGGTGATGTGGCTTTTTCGGTGCCGAATTCACTGGTTGTAACGCTTGAAAGAGTGCTGGGAAACGAGACTGTTGGTAAGGTGCATTATATATGGTGTTGAAGATTTCATATAGCAATGCATTATATGAGGTATAGATGAAATGTATTGGTAATTTTTTCCTTCGAATTCGGAAAGGTGATTATGAACTTGAATTCTAGTTTAGATAATGGTTACAACTGTTTCTGTATATTTTTTCCCCAGTCCTTTCATTTGTAACAAGCAAAACTAGAAGGTGAAGAGTTCTGTCATCCAGTGTTAATAGCATTGTGCTAAATGCTGAGAGATTAGTGGAGGAGATAAGCAATGTAGAGCAGGATTACATATCTTTGCAGCACTCGTGGAGCATCTATGTCAGATTTCAGTTCTGTTTTTTCTTGTACTTGATTTACCTTTGTAATTAGCCTGGCCTTGTTATACAGCAGAACTTTTGGCGACAAACAAGTTGTCGGAATTGGCGTGCTTAGCTTTGTACTTAATGTATGAGAAGAAGCAAGGAAAGAAATCAGTTTGGTATCCATATATTAGAGAGCTTGATCGTCAACGAGGAAGGGGCCCGCTGGCTGTCGAATCTCCACTTCTTTGGTCTGAAGATGAATTGGCTTACCTGACGGGTAGCCCCACTAAGGTAGCTGCTAATATACAATGTCTTTTTACCCCTTACCTTTTTAATGGCTATAAGCCTATAATTCACTTTTTTATAATTCATGTTTCACGATTGAATCTGTTGGTCACGAATTAGGTTGAAGTTCTTGAAAGAGCTGAAGGAATAAAAAGAGAGTATAATGAGCTTGTTACCGTCTGATTTATGGCTGGGTCTCTCTTTCAGGTAATAACTTTCAACCTTTTTTATTGTTACTTTCTGCAGCATAGAGTTTAGAGTCTGAACATAAATACTTTTTATATCTTTGCATTGCAGCAATATCCCTATGATATACCTACTGAGGCCTTTACATTTGAGATTTTCAAACAAACCTTTGTTGCTGTTCAGTCTTGTGTGGTGCATTTACAGGTAATTTCTCTTTCGCTGATAGCTTTTCCAGTTTTT
Source organism: Hibiscus syriacus (assembly GCF_006381635.1). Taxonomy (NCBI): domain Eukaryota; kingdom Viridiplantae; phylum Streptophyta; class Magnoliopsida; order Malvales; family Malvaceae; genus Hibiscus; species Hibiscus syriacus. The sequence goes on along the minus strand of NW_024062296.1, from coordinate 157,522 downwards.
TTCCTAACTTCCAAAAAATACCTTGTCAGTCCTTTAGGACATTGTGACTTACAAGATTGCAACATCCCTTATTGTTCATGTTTTATATAATCTAGTAAACATGTTCGCTATACCTTGTTGATAGCATTTCATATACTGAATCACTCCTTTTTCTGATTTCTTGGAAAATTGAAGCACTTTGTGAAACTTGTTCATACACAGAAAGTACTTTTGGCTCGGAGATTTGCATTAGTTCCTCTAGGACCCCCATTGCTAGCTTACAGGAGCAATTGCAAGGCAATGTTAAGTGCTGTTTCTGGTTCCATTGAACTTGTGGTTGATCACCCATATAAGGCAGGGGAACCTATTGTTGCATGGTATAAATATAATGTCTTATTTATTGTCCATAATGTTGATTTCTCTTTCAGTTATGCTCAAGTATCGAGACCTTTGCTTTTTAATTATTGATCCATTTGCATATATCAAATTTGACATCGACACATTTCATCTCTTCTAGGTGTGGACCACAGCCTAATTCAAAACTGCTTATAAACTATGGTTTTGTTGATGATGATAATTCTTATGATCTCCTGGTTGTTGAGGTAAAATCTGAATTTTCTTACTCTTATAATTGAAAACCGCTTATAAATTATGGTTTTTTCATCCAGTTTTTATGGTTACTAAATGAATAAATATCTTGCATGCTTAAATGCCATATATATGTTAAGAAGGATTTATTAAAGCAACGTGCAGGATTCGGTATTTGACTCAAGAGATGATGGTATCAATGAGATTGAGATTTTGTGTTTGTTTTGTCAACCATGTTAATAGGTTTATTTACTTTATGTTCAGGCAGCTTTGAATACTGAGGATCCTCAATATCAGGACAAGAGACTGGTTGTTCAAAGAAATGGTAAACTATCAGTACAAGCTTTTCATGTATGAATGCAAACTATCAGGACAATTTTTTTGTATGAATTCTCCTGGTATTTATTTTATACATGTTGCAGGTTTATGCGGGGAGGGAAAAAGAAGCTGTCTCAGATATGCTTCCATATTTGCGATTGTGCTATGTTTCAGATCCTTCTGAGATGCTATCCGTCCTTTCTTCTCAAGGTCCAGTCTGCCCAATGAGTTCATACACCGCAAATGTAATATTTGTGAGAGTTTTAATTGCAATGTAATATTTGTGAGAGTTCTACACAAATTGAAGTCCAAATCAATTCACTTTGATGACCAAAATGTGATTCAGACTGGTCATGTTCTGTATAAAGCAATTTTTAGCCTCAACTCTTTCTTCCTTTGTAAACTTTGACTCTAGCTGTGCCTTCGATAGGCAATTAAAATTCCAAAGTTATTTTAGTTAAACAAGGCAAAACTCTTTCTTTTCTCTTTTTTTTTTATGTATAGATCAACTTTTTTTTCCCCCTTATAAATTCTGCTTAAATATACTTTCCATGATAGGTGAGCCCATGCATGGAACAAGCGGTACTTGAACAGCTTACTGATTATTTCAATAGATGCCTGGCTGGCTACCCTACTACGCTGAATGAAGATGAGTCATTGGTATTATTGGTTCTCTTGACCATGTTGATGATTAGATTTCAACTTATGGCAAAATGAATTATAACCAACATATTTTTGTTACATTAGTTATTAGATCCAAACTTGAATGCCAAGAAACGAGTTGCAACTCAGCTTGTTAGATTGGAAAAGAAAATTCTCCATGCATGTTTGCTGGCAACAATCAATCTGATAGACCAGTTACCTGATCACATTGTGTCTCCATGCCCTGCACCATATGCACCCCTGTTGAATTGAAAGGTATTTTCTGACAGCCTGCCTTGTCTCCTCTCTTCTATTTGCACTGTCAAGTTGATATTGTTACACATTTTCATGTTAATTTTGAGTATCGATGTGCAGTAATTCTGCGCTCGGTTTTAACTAGGCAAAACAGTGGAAGTTCTTTGCAGTAGTTGGATGATATCCCTATCGATAGGTGAAGTGCTTATCAGGTCAGTCAAAGGAAACTGCAATTACCTTATGGAAAATCAGCATTTCCCTCGTAAATTCTTAGCAACTACAAGGTGACTGTCTCTACGTAACCAATATATAATGTTCAGAAACCTGGGGGATATTTTGAGAGGTTTTAGACTTTCTTGGGATGTATTAAAATTAAAGAATAGAATCATCTTGATGCTAGAGAAACAAGAACAGTCTCTTTACAATCGCCATTGGCCAGATAGTTTATTTAGCATTGCTTAGACATTTAGAGATTTTCTGACGTCATGCTCTACATGGTATCCCTGTTCTTCTAATTCTTGCAGGTAGATTTACGAATCGGAAACTCTGTAGGAGCTATATGGAATACAAGAAGTTTGTTACTGGATCTAATAGGGGTTTAAGTGAGGGATATCATGCTTGTTCTTCTAGTCCATTTCCTTCAGGTGGCTAGCTACAAATCTTGAGTAAAGAATAGTCTTTACTCTTTTATATAATGTACATATGAAGAAATGATGCTAACAGATTTTCTGAAAATGAATTGCCTGATTACTATCAAAATTGGAATGATGAAAAGGATGTAATTAGACATTGATTTTGGCTCTCCACATCACACCGAAGACCTTCATTGGCTGTGGTTTGTCCGGTCCTCTGTCTTCTTGTCCCGATGAAAAATACTAATATCCATCCCAGAAAGCAGCCAGGGTAGCCTTGACCCTGTAAGGAAGCTTTCCAATCACTGACCAAGTCTGCAATTAGCAAGATGAACGCTGCTTAAAGCATGATGTTATTTGTTTGGGATGTTGAAATAGGGAGAAAGAATGTACCAACTAGTGAATCTAAATGGAACTGGAAAACCTCCACAACAAGTATCATTCTGTTATTAACCGGGTGCTTTTCTGTAGTACCCCCTGTAATTATGATTGAATTGTTGACAATCACCCATGAACATTATTCTATATGGGAGTTCGGTTTTGGCATCGGAGCTAAGACTTCCCATTCGTTCATTTCACCTTCTAGCATGTAAACACCTTCATACACCACCTAAACCAGTGAAGAAGAAATAATATTAGGTTGAGGAGCCAAACTTATCATGGATTGTCTGATTAATGGTCACCATGACGTCAAGCTGTACAATATACCTCATTCCTGCGTGAACATTTGAAAATGGGTGATCCCAGTTTTGCCATAAAATCTCCCTCTTGACCACCGTTTAGAAACAGCCGATCATTGGCCTTTGGCCACAACGCAATCTCTGTTAAAAAGTTCAGTTGAATGCATAACTATTAGATTGTGTTAAAAAAGCTAGGAATATATATATTCGAAAGACAAGTCCGCAAACCTATGTGGTCCTCCACTAGGAATCGGGATCTCAGGCTGCCAATTTTGCTCCAGTGCCTTGCCATCTTTTACTGCTATACTCCAATGCTCCAATCCCGGGTGTGGCGGTTTTCTTTGCTGCCCCCCATCACATGGAGTCTGCCTCTCCACAACTGAGTTGCAGGAGCATACCTGAAAATCCCAATGTTCAAACAAATTGCAGTTTTATGGAAAAATCGTGTTCAAGTAAATAGGGATGAGAGTGACTTGCCTGGGGGCTGGTAAAGGAGGATAATCGAGCCATTGCCTTGTGTATCTAGAACATAAGTGACAGAAGTGGGGCTCCTACATTGGGGGCCATACTGACCTGAGACCACATATATGAACCTCCTATCACTGGCCACTCCTAGATGCGAATTCGCCATGTATTTTGGCGCATCGATCGTTGCACACCATGTATTATCGGTGAAGTTGAACACATCAACATCAGAATGCACCTGCAGGCCACAGAATGCAGGAATGATTCAAGATCATAGACCAAACAATCAAAAGATTGAAAATTTGTAGAAATATGGTTACATAGTCGAGGGTGCCATATTCTCAAATAACATAAAAAAGATCGTAATCTGTATTGACGATCCATCAAGTCGGGGCACTGGTGCTGATGGCATTTGTTCCCATGCCAAATCTGGTGCTGGTAAATCGGCAAATGTTGCTGATAAATGTCTTAGAATCAGAAGTATGTCCCTTTCTTTTCAGAACCCCATCCCCTATCTACAAATAGATTTGGTAAACGGTTAAATTCATATATTGGAGGGGAAAAAGTCCATTGAAGAAAAAAAAAAAAAACAAAACCTTGTTAGAAATTTCGGGTTCTTCTCCGGCTTTTGGAACGATAACGAAAGGAGGTTTATGGGACCACCCAATTGGACGTGAAGCTAATATAAGTAGAGTATAAAGAAAAAGAAGAAGTGAGATTTATGATGCAAGCCAATCCCACAAGACAGGCGAAAGTGAGAATGAATACAAATTTTGTGCAACTTTTTGCCATTTCTTTCACGGGTTCATACGAGTGTTGCTCTTGTTCATCCTTGTATACTTTTTGAAATGTAACGACTAAGAGATCCAATGCTTTTATTAGAAAGGCAAAAAAGGGACAAAGATTGATACTCTAAGAGTCCGGTAATTTTACGAGATTGGAAATTCTGAAATCGAGGGGCATTCCCACGTATTATAATTTACTCCATCGAGTCAGTTCAATTTTTTATTAATCTATGGTGATTACAAGTTATAATATTTATTCTAAAGATGTAATTATTTGACAATGAATGTTCAAATACTCTATAATTGTTGGTGTTTAAACCCATAACATTCTAATAATAATAATCAACCCTATAACCACTAATATAGCTTGATTCGTGTAATCGATTTAACTTTTAAATATAAATGATTTAATAAATTAATAAATTACTAAAATCTAATAAATTGAATCAATTTATTTTAAAAATTATAACATCTAAATAATAAATTATTAGGCGAATCTTTTTCATCACATTAATTATGGTTTCTACCTAATGATTACGCTAAATAAGAATTAATTTATGTCATTAAATATTGGGTAAACTACACCAATAGTCACTAATGTGTAAGTAAATTTTCGTGTTTCACACTTAAATTTTAAAAGTAATAAATTGATCATTAATGTTATTAATTTGTAACAAAAATAGTATATTATTATTCTCGTTAAATTAATGATGTGACAACGTTAACAAAAAGATTAATATTTATTCTTACTCCTAAACTACTATTAAAACATCAAATAGGTTCTTAAACAATAATTTTATACCTAATTTATACAATTTTTTTAATTTTTAATTTATTCGAACACCTCACCACCTTCCTTAATTGTTAACAAATCCTAAATCCGCACTTAAACAAACCCTCGCCATAATTGTTAACAAACCCTAAACACATACTTAAAGATTCACATGAAACATTAACTTGTTTGTAATCGCTTTTACTCCTAACAGGAAAGCCGAAAGACTACTGCAGAAGTCTTCAAAAACATTTAAAGTCGAAAAAGTTGTTAAGATTTTGGATTTGATGTCAAGTGACATTTTCGATAAGAAGCCCTTGTTGGAAATGAATTGCTTGCCGACGATTCTTCTGGTTTTACAAAGAGGGAATTCAGATTCACAAATTCAAGCGGTTCGATTATTGGAGTCCGTAGCGGTCGATGGAGAGTCCAAGCTCAAAATAGCTCAAAAGGAGGGATAACGGAAAAGTAACTGAAGAACAATCCAACACTAAACAATCCCAGAACTAAAGAACCTTTTATCCTAACCAAACACCATCATTTCGATAACTGAGAAATCACTGAAGTTACTGGAAGTGTTATCGACATGCAAAAAAGAGAGATCGGAGATATGTCAGGATTCTGTGCTGTTACAAAGGGTTGTTGAGAAACTGATGAAAGTATCGAGCAATGCTACGGAGCAAGCGGTGGCCAAGGATTACAAGACATTGGTGATGTTTTGAGATGCCATAGCGTGTTGGCGCTTTGGATGCAAAGCACAGACGTCGGCGAAGATTCTGGCCGTTACCAAGTAATGTCCAGCCGTGGCTACAACAAGGTCTCCTAGATCATATCTGGGAATTGTTTAACTAAGATCAACATCGCCCGGTATAAATTGACTCACAATGCTGACCACATTGCCTGCAACAGCCTGGATCATGATCTCGATCTCCAGCACATCTCGGTTTTCGCTGTTTCCTCTCGTTCCTTCACTTCAATCAGCATCGCTCAGATCATATCTGGGAATTGTTTAATCGAGTTTCTCAAGGCTAGTTTTTTTTTAATGGGCTACATGGTAGATTACAGTATGTATATTTGTTTCCCAAAAAAATTTAGGGTCAATGAGGTCGGAACTAGGGGTGCTTAATGAGTTATGCAGTTCGAAATCGACTCGATCAAAACTTGATAAAAGATCTACTCTAGTTGACTCGATTCGAACTCGAACTCGAACTCGACTCGAGACCTTAACGAATTGAGTCGAGCAAAGTCAAACTCGACTCAATATAATCCCCTAGACCCAACCTATGAGTTACAACTGAATAGGGGTGACCATGTTGATTGCATAAACGATCCACGAACGGAAATTATTAATAAGTCATTTTAAAAACATTTACCGGATACAAAATCAGAAATAAACTCATGCCACATTTTAAGAATGTTGAGAAATAACTATTATACCCATACAATATATAATCGAGACCACCCTCCAATAGCCAAGATGATCCTATATTCGGATAATCTGAGAAAAGAAAGACAAAAATAGAGTGAGCTACAAAGCTCAGTGTGTCCTCTAGATTAAAATAATAATTGAACAATATTAAAATTCATATATTTTACCAGTAGATTGTACCAACAGAAATTCAAAATCTTACCTTTCGTTCTGAATCAAGAGAATATGAACATTACCTCACAAGGAGATTTCCAAAACTTAATATAGAAATCAGAATGGGGATTTAGCCATTCGTAGAGGATCCTAACAGAAACATAAATCAGAATGGGGATTTAACCCTTCGTAGCGGATCCCAGTAAAAATATAAATGGGATTTAATCACATGTAGATGTTAGAACAGGGAATTTATGCCATGCAGATGTCAGAATGGGGAATTTATCTTATGCATATGTCATATTGGAGAATTTATCCTATGTAGATGTTAGAATGGGAAACGAGGTCCCATGCAAAATAAGGACAGGGAACGAGGTCCCATGCAGAATCAGGAAAGAGACTAAGCCCATACAGAATCATGAATGCATCAATATGCAGATCATGAATGATGCCTCATTATTCAGAAATCAGAAATGCCTAAGTTAATTGTAACAACTATGAACATGCTTACAAACAGTACATATAACTTAATAACATAATACGACAAAAGTATTGAATAGGTCTAGAGAAGACAACTATAAGAGATAATCAAAATTTGCTAGGCTTTACGTTTCTCACGATCAGTAGTACTAGGTAATGATGATCGAAAACCTAAAACAGTACTCTTCCATAAAAATAGATGCCAATAAACTAAACAAAAATATACTATAAAATACTAATTTAATACTTACGCGTATTTTGGGGTGGCGACTGGAATTAAACTAAGTAGGATAGGACTGATCAGGGTCTACTGAAGAGCGATCCGGAGATGCGAGGGTACCTTCAGAAAATTAGACTCAAAAGTGAGTTCAAAACCTCACAGTTTACTTAACATACTTAAGACTTTAAACAGGGCCTTTAGGTCAGAATTTGGTAAAACGAACTCAGAGCATCGAGAAACATAAAGATAGAGGTCTTCAAAAAAGTCAACGGGTCAAAGTCAATGGTCAACGGTCAAATTCAATGGGTCGGGTCGATCAACGATCATGGGTCAGGTCACGGGTCGGGTCACAGGTCAATCGATCCAGCCAGTTTTGTAACACCCATTTCCTGTATACATTTCCGTACACAAGTCACAGGGTCACATGACTTTTAAAAACATTTACTTATTTGTAAAACCCATAAAATTTTGTTTTGAAAATAAAACAAAACATTTTAATATAATAATAAACATTCTTTGTAACATATTACAAAAATTATAACTTTAATATATTCCAGAACATTTTCATAAGTTCAAATACATGCCATCAAATTTTCAAAAGTAGACATAATTGTCCTATAGTTACTGATGAGTCAACCTTGGATTGATGATCTTTGCTGCACTCCTTAGTTGGCTAGTCTTTGCTCTTACCTACGCGTGAAATCAACACACGCTAAATATTTACTTAATGAGGCATAATAATGTAAAGGAACTGCAATTCATACACAAGTATATCATGGCTATTGAAATACAAACTAAATTGTATACTTCATAAGAATTAATTAAAACAATCTCAGTTAAAACCATCTTAGTATGCCCAACATACCTATCTTTCTGTATATTTTTCCCAATTATCCTTTATTTTGCCCAATGTATGTCAAATGAGAATGTAAGGTACATGCATTGCACCAAAGTGCCGAAATGACCATTCACCTTTTATGAATACCATGAGTGGCACCTTTTATGTCGATAATGAACCGTTATGCATTAAACAAAATTGATCAATAACTTTCATACACGATGTATGTTGAAATGGTAATTCACCTTTTATGAATACCATGGGTGGCACCTTTTATTCCAAAAATGCACCGTTATGCATTAAACAAAATCGATCAATAACTTTCATTAGTGACACCTTTTATGCCGAAATGCAACCATGACTCTCAATGCACATACAATGGGCTTTTAAGTCAAATTCACAGATTTAGACATTTATTTTGGCAACATCAATAACCATTGCACAATATCAATATTTATATATCCATTTATTTTAGAGCAGTTCATAATCTAAAACTTATTCATAATATCATTCCATACACATTATGAAAATATAACAAAATGCTGTAAAACATACATTTAACAAAACATTCAAGGTTGACTCATCACGAGTCTTACTCCTTTCATATAAGTACAATAAATGCACTCACTTGATATGCCTCACTAATATGCCTCACTAATATGCTTTAAGGATGTCCAACTATTCATCAACTTTATCTTTTCCCTTTTTCTTGCTTGACTCTGGATCTTGGTTATGATATACACAAGCATCCATAATTACACATACCATCCAAAAGTTAGGATACTTTCTAACATTTATTCCTTTAATAATACTTAAAAATACTATTATTTTCAAATTCTATTAAAAATTCATCCTATCTTACAATTCTAGGATCAATAGTATCGGTACCCCTATTATGGTATCGATACTTCTATACTATGGTACCGACACTCCCTTTCAATATCGATACCATTTTTGCATTCTGGAATCCATAGTATCGATATCTTCATATTAATATCGATACCCATAGCAATATCGATACTACTTGCATCAGTATCGATATTGTTCATCATATTTCTTCAAATTTAAACCAATAGTATCGGTACCCTTATCCAGATTTTTCATTTTGATTTTCCCCAAATTTCGTTAAATTCTCTTATTTTTACCTCCAACAATACCCTTAAACTTAACATCACTTAACCCAACTAACTTTCCTCCATTTAGCTTCTTATAACATCTAAAATCTCCAAAGAACATCCCAAACTAAGAATCTCACTACTTTTTCATACATTTTTTTAATCACCTTTAAGGCTTCTAATCTCTTATTTATTTCTTTGACAAGTCAAATATACTTGTAAACCTGAATAAAAACTCATATTTCAACATATCACTCAAAAACCAATTTTCTTCATTCTCAAATAAATCATCCATCTCTTAGTTTTAATCCTCTTGAAACCTTCCTTAAGCTTCCACATCATTTAAGGTTTCAAGACCAAACCAAAAACGAAAGGAAAAACTAGCTAGATGAAGTCTTACCTTTGGCAATAGGGAGAACGGGAACACAGGAAGAAGGAGAAGAGAATCAAGTTCTTGCTAGCTTTTTCCCATTCTTCCTTACCAAACTTATTAAATATCCCCCTTTTAAAAGAATATTAAATTCATTCTATCTAAAAGACTAAATTGCCCCTATATTTCCTAATTAGTCTTAACCAAATTTCCTAATTTCTTTCTTGTACTTTACCATTTATTCCATTAAATCCTCCAAATTTTAAATTCTTTTATTATGGTCACTGACCTGATATTTGGGGTATTACAAGTTTGGTCCAAACATAAACCGGTTCAACCGATTTTCAACAGGCAGAACTGCCCCACACACGTGCGGCGACGCGTGGAAGGGATTTTGATGATCAAAAAATAAAAAATTTTGCAAAAACTCATTTTTAAGCAAGAGGAACTACTTACCGAAGTTAGTTTTTGTAATGTAAGAAATTGAGTTTTTAGCGAAAACTCAAACTTTCTCCCTTCTGATAAAGTTCACTCTGGTGACGATGGACACACTAAGACCACCCGACGAACGGCGACAATGAGACAAACAACATGGCGCTGGAGGCGTAATACACATCCAACTGGATGCCAACAAAAAATGAAAGAAGACAAGAACGACTCTAAATATTTTTTTGAAACAGAGAGAAAGGAAGAAGAAAGCACGATCTAGGGGTTTTGCAGAAACAAGGAAAAAAACGAGGAAAAGGAAGAGAATTTGGGTTTTAAACCCGCTTATGGGAAATTTATGCCTTAAGTCCCTAAACTTTAAAAAATTAACACTTAAGCATTATTATTTATAAACTTTCCAATTTAACCCCTAATTCGGGATGTGACAACTCTCCCCTTAAGAAAATTTTGGCCTCGAAATTTTACCCGACAAAGAAATATGAGGAAAGGACATCCTCACAGACTCCTGATTTTCCCAAATGGCCTTCACATGGCTATAAGCATTCCGAAACTGATGATAACTCAAGTTGATTTGTAACTACTAAAATAGTAGAGCAGAACACACCATCTATAACTGTACTAGGCCTCATACAATGTCATATGAATACAAATCTAACATCTATTATTATAGGCAAACCCAACCAACAGTAAACAATCTACCAAACTATACTGGAAACCCTATGATGTAAACTTTTTTACATTTCTTTCAGAATCTGAACAATTCATTAAACATACCACTCGACTGTGGATAATAAGTTGTACTGAAGTTTAAATCACAAACACTAATTCTTAAAAAGAGTCTTTTAGATCCATGACATGAATCTCAGATCTTGATCAATCATCATAGATAAGGAAATCTCTCAAAGATGAACAATCTCAGAAGCAAGCCACCAAGTTAGTTATTAGGGATATAACAAGTTTGAACCATAATAAAATAAATTGACTTGTCAAGATGATCGAAAAAACAAAGACCAAATTTTACTAAGACAAAGTCAAATGTAATCAACTGAAAAAAGTTTACAGTTATTCACTTCTATTTTCACATTGGATTCTATACGGTTCCTAGAATAAAATGAATTGACTCTTTCAACTTGAGTCAGTCTAAATCACAGGAATACATATGCTATGCTCTTTTTCGGTCCAGAATATATCCAATACACAGTGAATTCTTATATACGGTCCTATTCAAAACACTTCAAAACTTATGCTCATGATTTAAGATAATGAACATCAAATACAAAGTTAACAATTTTCAAGGAAGAGGTATGATAATATCGAGACACCTTTCCCAAGTCTACGAATATTATATTTATTAACCCAATGATAAAGCTATTAGTAAATATCAGAATTAATTTACAGAGGGTTTGAAGGAAATCAAAATAGTTTAGACCAAAATAATATTCCATTATGGGATGTAAAACTTTACATAATTCTTTTGCGGCTCAAGGGTTATAGGTATAATATCGATAAAAAACATTCTTTTTTAGAGAAAATCATGATGTGATTGAATGAGAATCCAAACAAAATCGTACTTAGCGTTATTACAATAGGCTTTTTATAAACTCAGATTGTCGAACAAAACCAGAATTTCATCAGAACTCACAATTGCAAATGAACTTGAAAGAACACTCACTTACATGGCATATAAGACCTTTACGAGTTACTTCTTAGGAAAGATTTCATAACAGACTTAGAGATTTGAATAAGAATTTTCCCAGATAAAATTGAATATAATGCTGAAAATTAGACACTAACAAATTTTCCTTACTAGAGAAAATCAAGAATAAATTGAAAATTTCAGATAAAGTTTATTTGAGGATGACTAAAGAGTGTTAAAAACAATCAAAAACACATATTTCTTTAAAACGATAACTAATATCCTAAGTAAAATGTTTAACCTAAGATATCATTTTATCAAATTAGTAGGAACTAAATTAAATACTATTTTATTACATCTAAATCAACTTTAGAAAAAATTCATAACATTGGGTAATGATCACTAAAAATTAACATAGTCACTAAAGTTCAGATCTTACAATTGACTAATCAATTAGGGTGTCTTAATGATATTCGACATCCATACCAAGCTCACGACTATATATCAAGTAATAAACTATTATCACAAAAAAATAGTAACTTTATAGAATGGCATCAGAGTCTTGATAATTTCAGAAAATACTTGAAACTATTGTAGCATGGTTTTTCAAAAATTATTTTTCTTACTTTTATAAAAATCTTTTTGCAAATTTGTTTCAAACAAATTTTTAGAATGATAGCAGGCTACATAGTTCGAGAATTTAAACCTCGGCTTCGATACCACTAAATGTAATCCTCTAGACCCAACCTAGGAGTTATAACTAAATTTGGGTGACCATGTTGATCGTATAAACGATCCACGATTAAAAATTATTAATTCTGTTTTCAAAACATTTACCAAATACAAAATCAAAAATAAAATCATGCCATATTTTAAGAAGGTTGAGAAATAAATATTAAACCCCATAGAGTATAGAATCAAGACCAGAATTTCGATAGCCAAACTTGTCCTATATCCGGATAATCTTAAAAAGGAAAAAGAAAAACATAGTAAGATACAAAGATTAATGTGTCCTTTAGATTTAATCAGGTAATGTTAAAAACGTTTAAAAAATCAAGCATAAAAAATAAATAAAATAATAATAGAACAATATTGAAATTAATATATTTTATCAGTATAATGTCCCAACAGAAATTCAAAATCTTACATTTCATTCCGAATCAAAATAATATGAACTTTACCTCACAAGGAGATATCCAAAACTGAATATAGAAATTAGAATGGGGATCTAGCCATTCGTAGAGGATCTCAGCAGAAACAAAAATCTGAATGGGGATTTAGCCCTCCGAAGAGGATCCCAACAAAAACAAAACTAGGATTTAATCCCATACAGATGTCAAAATGAGGAATTTATCTCATGCATATGTTAGAACAGGGAGTTTATCCCATACAAATGTCAGAAAGGGGATTTAATCCCATGAAGATGTTAGAACGGGAACGAGGTTCCATACTGAATCAAGGTAGGGAACGTGATCCCATGCATAATCAGGACGGAGACTAAACCCATGTAGAATTAGGAATGCATCAATATGCAACCTCATAATTCAAAAAATAGAAATGCCTTAGTTAATTGTAATAACTATGAACGTGCTTACAAACAGTACATATAACTTAATAGTTTAATACGATAAAAGTATTAAACAGGTCTGGAGAACACACCTATAAAAGATAATAAACATTGGCTAGGCTTTATGTTTCTCACGATCAGTAGTACAGGGTCCTGCTGATCGGAAACCTAAAACAATACTCTCCCATAAATATAGATGCAAATCAACTAAAGATAAATGTATTATAAAATCACTAATTTAATTATTACACATATCTCGGGACGAGCGACTAAAATCAAATTGTGCAGGACGTTATTAATCAGGGTATACTGGAGAGGATATGGAGACGTGAGGGTACTTTTAGAAAATTAGACCCAAAAGTTAGTTCAAAACCTTAGTTTACTTAACATACTTAAGACTTTAAACGAAAGATGATGTACAACAGGGTTTTGGGTCAGAATTTGTCAAAACAGACTATGAAAATGGACTCAGGGAATCAAAAAACATAAAGATAAAGGTCTTTGAAAAAAGTCAATGGGTTAAAGTCAAAGTCAAAGATCATGGGTCAGGTCACAGGTCGGTTCGGGTCGTAGGTCGGGTCAAAAGTCAACCGGCGAAGCTAGTTGGTCAAAAAATAAACTGATTCAACTGATTTTCAACAACCATAACAGCCCCACACGCGCCCGACAATGCGTGGAAGAGATTTTGACAACTGAAAAAAATATCAGAAATTACAAAAATATATTTTTAAGCACGGGGAACTACTTACCGAAGTTGGTTTTCAAAAATAAATGTCAAAAATTGAGTTTTTAACGAAAACAAAATTTTATCCCCTTCAACAAAGCTAACATCGACAACTATGGGCACACCGAGACCACCGGACGAACGACGACAACAAGACGAACAACAGGGAGTTGGAGATGTAATACACAATCAACCGGATGACAACCAAAAATGAAAGAAAACAAGAATGACTCTAAATATTTATTTGAAACTCATAGAGAGGGAGAAGGAAGCACGATCTGGGGGTTTTGCAGAAACATGGAAAAAAAGGTAAAAAGGAAGAGAATTTGGGTTTTAAACCCACTTATGGGCAATTTACTCCTTAAGTCCCTAAACTTTTAGAAAGAATCACTTAAACATTATTATTTATAAACTTTCCAATTTAGCCCCTAATTCAGGGTGTGACACTCAATAAGTTCGTGAGCAACTCGTTAATTTTTCTATAACTTTTGATTTTATATTAAAATTTATTTCATTCAAAAAATTACTTATTTACTAATAGATAATAAAAAAGATGATAAATTACTAATCTATTAATTTTTAATAAATAATTAAAAATACTAAACTATTAATTAATAATTATTATTTTACTACATTAAATTATCAAACCCTAATTATTCTATTAATGTTTTTATGGATTGATATTTTGGTATTTAGACTTTGAATTTATTTCATACATTCTTTTGATATTTTTTTGGTTAAATTTATTAATTTATGTTTGTATTATGTTCAATATAGTATTAGTAGATTTTACTTATTGTTAAAAAAATAAAAATAAACTTTTGGTGAACTTAATGAGCACGAGTCGAGTAAAATTTTAACAAGCTTAACGAGCAACGACTCAAGCAACAAATTTTTCTTAACAAGCACAAGTCGAGCAAAATTTAATGAGAAACAAATTATTAACGAGTCGAGCAACAAATTTTCTTAATATGCACGAGTATAGCAAAATTTTAACGTGCTTAAAGAGAAACGAGTCGAGTTAAACAATAAAACTTTTTAACAAGAACGAGTCGAGCACTGCCCAACTCGTGATTGACTTGCTCAATAAGAACCCCTAGTAGGCACTCCAATTGATGTGAAGGGTGTTTTCATGGGGTACGCCATCAGAGGATATTCTACATTAAGCTTATGTTGGAAAAAATGAATTTCATTGATTGTGATAGATGAAGTTAAGGATTATTCATGATCTCTGCAGTTGTGCTACTGTAGCTAATCATCTATTTGTCGTATCCTAGGAGACATAACACCAACGAACTCAGGCACTAAACGAGTGACTGAAAATATTTCTTAAGGAAACTGTGTAGAGACAAACCATAATTATTTCTGATCAACTAATCAATCAAATAAAAATGATTATTTATATATATATATTTGTATATTTTTTTTGTTTTATCTTCTTAGGTGTGATTATAGTCTCAGATTATTATACTTCCAACAATCCTAAGATAGAGTAAATTTGTTCATTCTCTTTGATTTTATAGTGATATTTAAATATTATTATCATAATTATTTTCATTTCATTCTCAGATTAACGAATTTTTCTAACACTGTTAAGACAAATTTATTCTAATTTTTTTGAGATGATATATAATTCGTTTGAGTTTAATCCTTGTTGTGTACAAAAGAATTGCCAAAAATTCAACAGAACAAATTTTAGGCAAAAATCAAGAGGAATTTACGTCAACGATATGTTCTCTTCAATTTTTAATTTATGAATTTCAAATTCTTAGTGAAATAATTGAGTTTAATTTTATTGTGAGACATGATTCCACTAATTTTTTTTGTAGGGTTCAAATAATTGGATTTCGAAATCTTTACAAGATCTTTGTGATTGCATTCTTAGTGGGACACACCTTGAATCTTGGTGGTTTAAGTTTTTTTTTATTTATTAAAAATGGTGAAGTTAAAAATTATGATAAAAAATCTATCAAGTATGTGAAATTTCAATATTTTCCTTTAATTTTAGAAGATTTAGAACTCTTTCTTCTATATTTCTTTAATCTGATACGATTCAAATATACTGGTAAAAATGAGATAGTGAACAAATTTATTTTAGGATTTATCCTGTCATCTTAACATGCTTGCTAAAAAACTCAAAGTGGACATGTCACACCCCAAATTAGGGCCTAAATTTTTTTAAACATTTTTACGAGGACTAAATTAAAATTTTAACTAAATTTGGGGGCCAAAGTGAAATTTTGATTAGATTTGGATCCAAATTCATTAAGTATAAAAAATTTGGAGGACCTAGAGTGTAATTTTACCATTTTATTTTTAGGGACTATATAACCCTAAATCTAGAAAACTTCCTCATTTGAAAACCCCTTTTTCTCTCTCTTAAAGCTTTCCTCTTTTAAAAAAGAAACTTCAATCGTCGTTTTGTCACCGATCGTTGCTCCGTTTTTGACACCTCCAGCACCATCATGTTCCTTGCGTCGTCCCGAGTTCACCGGTGTCCATCTTGTCATTGTTGTCGTCTGCGTGTGAGGGTTGAGGAAGATAAAGTTTTTGACGTTTTAAAATCGAACTCTCTGCCATTCACCATTGTGAACCGAGCTTGGTAAGAGTCTCAAAACACCTTAAAAAGTACATAGGAATTTTTTCATAATTTATCTAACCCCCAAAGGCTCTGCACGAACCCCCGTGTGCTGCCTCTGCACGTAGGGAAGTTCCACCACCTGTAGACTGCTTGATAATGGGCCGACCCGTCCCGACATGACCGTTGATTGTTGACCGTTGACTTTGATCAAAAAGTCAAAAATCAGATTTTATGTTTTTCTATGTCCTGAGTCTGATTTCGAAGTCCGTTTTACAAATTCTAAAGTGAAAGCCCCGAATTGAGCCGGTTAATCCAAAAATGCTGAGTGTTTTTAGTATTTTTGCTTAATTTGTAGTATTTGATTCGAGAAAATATTTTTATTAAGATACTCGTGTTTCACTCGATCGAGGGACGATTAGATCTGGTGTTTCCCGTCCTTTAGGCCGGCTCGATCTGCGTTTTACACGAGTTACCCTATAAGTTTCCGTAAATTATTTCAATAAATTTTAATATTATTCATATTAGGATTCCGATGTGGATTTTCCAATTCATAGGATCTAGCACTACCGCTAATTGTGATAGACATACTTAGTAGTATGATTCCCTATCAGACTACTCAGACCGATACATGTGTGTTTCCTGTTGGTGTTATATTACTTTTTTCACTATCTGTCTGAACTGTTTTAGATTTATGATAATACTAAATATTTTTAAGACACAATACTTGATTTTCTAAACACAATTTATATGATATATGATTTACTATATATTTTTGATATAATATCAGGATTACCGTATTTTCGTATCTGATTTCTGAAAATGGAATATTTTCATGTTTTAATGGATTAAACTACCATTTTTATTCGACTACATACATGTTATTTATGTCATTAGGGGTTTTATTGGAGGAAATATCTCAGGCCTAGTCTATGACTTGTAAGACCTTACCTCTTTCCGTAGGCTCCTCTGCTTCATACAAAGGATTAGAGCTTACATTAGGCTCCTATGCTTTATGCACAAGATAAGCCTTTACTAGGTGTACAGGTGGGTGTATGGTTTTGGGGAACCTACACATTTTGGTGATTGGACGAGGGTAGTGCTCATGTTTTTAAAACATGTTTGATAAACCTATTTTACTAAAATATTTTATCTATATGTTTTTTATACATCGTAATGAGCACACTGAGCTTTTTAGCTCATTCCGTAAATTTTAATCTTTTCAAATAATAGCAGACAAGCTAGCAGACTTGGCATCAGGATGATCGACTACTTCTACTTTTGTACTACTGTATATCTCTATATGCCTTTGTTATACTTTGGTGACACGTGTTTTGCTACCGTCTTAATATATATGTATTACCTGTATTTTGTTCCGTAAATGTTTTATACATTTTCTATTATATGTATATATATGTTTATCGTGTGAATCCTTATTATGGATAAATTTCATTTTACACTGTTCTATGGATTTTAACGTTGTTTTAAATATAAAAAGAATTTTTGAATACGATATGTGACCGCCTAGATTTGGGCATAACGTCCAGGCTGGATCTAGGGGGTTACAGGACAAATATATTTAGCAAAAATTGTCATGAAAGCAAGTTTTCTAACTAAATTCTGTTGGTAGAATTAATTGCAATTTATTTTCGGATTATTTTTGTAATTATTATTAATTCTAATTTTGCGTGTTAAATGAAATCATGGTTGTTGATGGTCATGAGCCACAATGTAAAACTTGTAAAATTCTATAGATAGATTTTAAGATGTGACAACATAATATGTTTTTCTATTTGACCATGTTAAATTTGGCCAAATATCGTATGATTCTTTTATTATTACATAGGATGAGGTAAAAGTTATTATCACATTCAATACTATTTGGAAGTATTATGAATTCCTGTATTAGAAATACATCCTAAATGTATTATCAAATACATTATATAAGGTCTATAATAGTCATAAGATGGATAAAATAATTATGAATAATATTGAATTATAGCTACGAAATGGAAGATAATGGTACTCATAAATTATTAGTGACCAAGTTCTTAAAATTCATAATCATGACACATACGAGGGAGAATCAATATTATATTACCTACATTGATAATAACACAAAGTACATTTATATGTATTTGTTTAAGAGCAAAGATGAAGCTATAAAGAAATTTATAGTCAATAAGCAAGAAGTCGAAAACCAACTTAATAAAAAGATTAAGACGGTAAGAAGTGATAGTGATGGTGAGTATGTTAAACCATTATGTACAACATGATATTATTCATGAAGTGACATCACTATACTCCCCTAATATAAACAGAGTAGCAAAGTGGAAGAATCAAACCTTAAATGAAATAATGAATGCAATGCTAAGAAGTTCTTGGTAGTCAAAGAACATGTGGGAGAGAAAAGTTGTTATTTCAACTAATTACCTTTTAAATAAGGTCCCAAAAAAAGATAATTAAGTTTGAATATTCAAGATATTCAATATATTTTTAATTTGAATATTAGTAGAATAATTATTATTTGAAGATGTCAAATTAAAAGGTATTTATTATTTATTTAACTTTGAATATTAAAAGATAATTCTTTGCTTTTTGAATATTTCAAATTAAATGTACCAAAAAAGAATATTTCAAATTAAAATAATATCTATTTAAGTTTGAATACTAAAAGGTGTCTATATCCTTTGAATATTTCAAATTAAAAGTTATTATTATTTGTTTAAATTTGAATATTAAAAGATGTCCAATTAGAGTAAATCTCTCTTGGAAATCCCTAATAATTACTATGCTAACCTCCTTGTTAAACACTAGTTTTACATTCATTCAACAATTAAGAACGAGTTTTGATATCTTAGAATTCAAGATCTTGAAAGAAAAATCTTTTTCTCCACTACAAGTTTTCCGGTTATATTCAAAGGCAAGGATTGTTTGTGATCTCTACAGTTGTGCTACTATAGATGACCATCTAGTTGTTGTATCATAAGAGACAGACGACCAACAAATTCGAGCACCAAAGTAGTGGTCAAAAATCTATCTTAAGGAAACTATGTAGCGTCAGGCCTCAGCTGTGTAAAAAATTAGTAATTTTTTATTTTTATATATTTTTATTTATTATTTAAGAAATTTGTTTTCGTTTGTTTTATCTGTTCAAGTGTGATTCTAGTCTCAGATTTTTATACTTCTACCAATTCTAAGAAATTTATTCATTTCAATATTATTATCATTATTATTTTCTATTTTATTCTTGGATTAACGACTTTTTCTAACAAGTGGAGTAACTGAGGTGATTCTTAGTAGATCTTCTAATTAATGTTGAAGCTTCAGTGGAAGATGAAATGCTTAGAAGGAGACATCAGTGGCAAATTTACAAAGGTGGGTTTACATCTTAGAGATTTTCACTTTTACTAGGAGGTGATCGATTCAAATGAGATTGAGCTTCCAGTATGGTAGTTGATATTGCCAGGTAAGCGATTAATGGCCAGGAAAGCTCTCCGTCACCCATTTTAATGGAGGTTAACATCAAATGATTAATTGGTTATAAATCAATAATATAAGTGATCAATTTGTTAATTTTGAAATTTCAGTGGGGAAAATGAAAACTTACTCAAACATTAGTTACATTTGTGTAGTTTATCCTAATAAAAATAAGAAAATATTGTTACATGAACTACTTTCTTGTGCCTACGCTGGAACTAGGAATGTTCTAAAGGTAAGCTCTTATTCATTAACATGGTCTTCAAATTCGAGTTGACATGAATATTAGCTTAACCTTTTCATATGCAGGTCCAAAACCTTCTCGGTCATTTTGATCAACATCTTGAAAAGGGTGAAACCCACCAGGGATCAGATTTCCATGTAACTTCTATATTAGCAATGGCTAAGAAGTGGGTCTTGAGATGTCAATTCGTTTACTAGAGAATCTTTTGCAGTATGGGGGGCAGTTCCTTCGGCTCTTGGTCTTCTTTACATACCAAACCCAAAGACAAATCAATTTCATTAACTATCACTGATCCACATATCTATTTTTCATTACAGTGGATCGAAAAGGGATTCAAATCCCAGAGAAATCGGTTCTTCAGATTCTTTTAAAAAATTCAGAAAACAAGTTTTCCCGAATCGGTTGTTGATCGATGTAATGAACTCTAATCGTTCGCGCATGATCAGGACGCGTGCCAATTGGCATGAGCCGTTTTAGAAGAGACAGTTGTTAAAAGTTTGGAGTCTTAGGATTTCTCAACCCTAAGTATTACCATGTAATTAATGTTAGGATTATTTTTTTTTTTAATTTTGATCCTATAAATAAAAGTATACATTCATTAATAAAACTATATTATTCACGCTTCTTATATATATATATATATATATATATATATATAATTAAGAATAATTAAAATATTAAAAATAATACTTATAATAACCTACTTATGAGTAATAATAATCACAAGTAATAATATTGGTAATAATAAATCTAATAAAACATGAAATTAATTAAATAAATAAACTCAATCTCGAATGAAAATAGTTATTTGCAATTGTTCCTCTGTGGCAATTGTTGTGTAATGAGAATAGGGCAAATAAGAAAATGAAAATTTTTCATTCAACATCCAATCTAAATGTCTGAAATCTCGGAGTTACATTCTCTTCTCGTCAGGAACTTTTCACTCCTTCGTAATGTTGATCCGCTTTCCTTTTATATAAAACACGGAACATGTTCTCATTATGAAATTTCATTCTTCCTGTAAAAGGCTATTCTTCTTCCTCGATGACAAGATTATACAAGTTACTCTCATTATGAGACTTTCATCCTTTTATAAGGATCAATTTGAATTTTGAATGAGATATATCCTATATGAACTCATCTCCCTTCTCGGTCGCTTCCTTATCTCTAAAAAGATTAGGTGATCTCTCCTATATTAAACCATTATTCTTCTATAAAGGCCATCTTGAGGTTGAAAAAGAACTTTTCCTCCCTTCTTTGTTTCTTCCTACTCTCTTGAAAGATTAGATGTGCTCTTCTATATGAACTGCCTTTTCCTAGTTTATCTAATTATGAATTTCTTCCCTCTCTTTGGATGAGTTCTTCTCATTATAACCTTACACAGAAAAAAGTTGATCTGCCTCTTCCTTTATGAAGAATTTAGAAGATTTCTTCTCATTATGAACTCTCTACTTCTCCATAAAGGCCAATTTAGGTCGAACACGTTTTTCTCATTATGAACTCATCTCTGTTCTTGGAAACATTTTTCTCATTATGAACTCTCAAAAGGTTTATTAACTTCCTTAAAAGGTTGAACAAGTTATTCTCATTATTAACTTTTTCTCCCTTTTGCTATGACTCCTCCTTTCTGAGATTGAACAAGTTCTTCTCATTATGAATTCCATGTTCATCCATCAAGGTCATTATGAGATTGAACAATTTCTTCTCACTATGGACTTCTTCTATCCCCTCTGATGAGTTTTTCTCATTATGAATTCACACTGAAAGAGGTTGATCCGTCTCTTCCTTTGTGAAGAAATAAAAAAAAATTATTCTCATTATAAACTCTTTACTCCTCCATAAAGGACAATTCAGGTCAAATGAGTTTTTCTCATAATTGTAACACTCATAGCCAATATACGTCTTGAAATACGAGCTAAAGATGTCACATCAACTTCATAAATATTCACTGAACATAAATGCTTAAAATTTTGCTTCGTTTTAAAATATTTCTATTCCAACTTTAAAATTATTTTCTTAATGACATAAATTCATAAGTTAATATATAAACATTTAAAACAAATCCATTTTCAAGAAGCGATTAAACATATTAGTGATGTTTTGTAAACTATTTAAAACTGTCTAAATTCTACTAAATTTTTAAACCATTTAAAACATAATATATATATATATATATATATATATTATACTCATTCATAAATACTGATAAAACTAGACTAGAAAAAAATAAAATGGACCTATTTTACTATTACATATCGTTTATAAACAAATCCGATAAGTAAAACTACTGACATAATTATACATGCCTCTAAAAGTCAAAAGTAACATCATAAATGTCTTACTAATACTGATGATAGATATGATTCTTCAAAAAAAATGCTAGAGAGGCTCCTCAAAGCACATCCTAGTATTTATATGTACCTACGCATGAAAATCATCATGCACTAAGTATAACTTAGTGAGGCAGTAACAAGTTAAGGTGAGATAAAACATAAAAATATCATAAATATGATAAAACATTAAAATAATTTAAATAAAACGTTAAGCTTTCAAACTGACTTATTCAAGCCAATTTTTTCATGATAAAAATTAAAATTTATATCATCACCTGATCTTATCCAGAACATGATAAACATTATCAGATAAAATAATCATATCTCATTACTGTAAACTTGACATATTCATAACTTTCATATTTCTTTTTCAGAGCCCAATGTATATTTAAGAAAATACAAGGTACGTGAGTAGAACATAAGGTGCACACTAGACACATCACGGTGCCAATCATAACGTATCATAAGATGCACTCCAAGTGCAAATCATAACATAAGCACCAACGGTGCAATACATAATGTACACGAATGTACCATAACATAACTTGAATGTACTAAACTTAATGGCATGCCAAATGTACCTATGACTCTCAATGAAACATACTGTGGGCTTATAAATCATAATATAGTTATTTATTAATCAACGTTATAAATTCATAAACATTAAAATTTCAACGTCATAAAATCGTACTTCGGTAGTTCATACCTAAATTATTCATAAAACTTAAAGAAAATGTTATGGAAATAATCCAAAATTAAAAATCATAAATCATACTTTAAAATTATATGAGGTTGACTTATTGCAAGTCGTCCTCGATCATAATATTTAAAATAAATAAATTGTACTCACTTTTGCCTTACTTTCAAATTTTTATATAATACTCCTTACTCTTGTATTTCTTCATTCCTTTCGGATCGCTCGATTTGCTAGGTTTATCGTCATCTGACAATGTCATATAATAACATAGAATATTAACCTATATGTTAGTATCACACTAACATAATCTAAATTTAATAATATAAAATATAAATCTATAAAATGAAATCGATACTTAATCGATATAAAACTATATCGTACTTCCATCATAAATTCAAACTTCTCAAAATACTCGTTAAATTACATAAATATTTATTCCATCGTCAACTCTTCAACTTTTTCCATGTCACACCCCAATTTAGAGGTTAAATTTTAATAGTTTTAAAGTACCGAATTAAAGTTTCAAGAATGGAAAAATTTAGGACCAAATTCTAAGTTTCTGAAGTTTTTGGGCTAGTTTCAAAAATATAGAAAGTTTAGGGATTTGGCCCTAAATTTTCCCAATTTTTTGGATTAATACCCATTTTCACTTGGTGAAATCTATAAACCCTCAAATTTTCCCAAAATTCATCCCGATTTTTCCAACCCGAACCCTAGCCGTCAGCCCTTTGTTACTGATTCTGCACCGTCCGACTGTCGCCAGTATGTGCCGTCACCACCAATCAAACCGACTTCTTACCCTGACCAAACCCTGATTATCATCGATCCCGTATCGACCGTTGCTTGCTGGGAAATGAACTTGGGAAGCTTCGTCGAAGCCCAGGCCGCTCGCCGTGTATTTCTTCATTTATCAGCTGATCTCAATGATGGTTCATCTCACTGCCCTTCCCATCAAGTTCCTCAGGTGTTTTCGACCAAGATCTGGTAAGGATCGTCTCCTCAACGTCGCTGCTCCGTTCGATTGTCGTGGGTAAGTTGTCGGTCACTTTTATGTTTATTTTCAATCCTGGTTTTGGCTTGGTTTGGATTTAAATTGGTTGTTTTGGATGTAAGGATTTTTTTGGAGTAATCGAACCACCTCAACGACCCTTGTCACTTCCGCATGCGTCGATAGTGCAAGTGGGAGACGTCACCTACCCAGTAAATATTCTAGAATCGGTCCAGTCGGTCTAGATTGATCTGAACCAGTCTACCCGACCCACTTGACCTGACCCAAACCATTGACCGATTTGACCGTTGACCATGGACTGTTGATTTTGATCGGTTAGACTATTGACTTTGACTGAAAAGGTGAAATTTTTCAAAAAGCCCTATTTTATGTTTTTCGACGTCCTAAGTTCGAAACCGAAGTCCATTTTGCCAAATTCGTACACGGTAAGCCATTTTTCAAAGTTTTATCTTTGGATTCAAGTTGGTTTCTCATTTAAGTTCATTTTTGTACGTAAATTCGTTTTCTTTGTATTCGAAGAATTATTGGACGTTGAATTCCAGTTAAAGGTTGATCGAATGGAGTTTAAATGGCCAATCCATATGGTACAAAAATCAAGGTAATACTCTACTACCTTTTGCATGCTTTTCGGAACACATTGGTAGTTGGTAAATGTTTGGATGAAAATAATTGGTCCATTGGATGTATTTAATTATCATTGGACTCAGGCGAAAATTGAAATAAAGACATAATTTTATATAATACTCAGACGGCTCGAAAAAGAGAGATTGGTATACCGATCGAAAACAAATCTAAGTTTAATGATTTAATCAATCAATCAATCTCAGGACTTGTAAACTATGATTAATCTAGTTAAAGGTTAAATGTCTTGAATTTGTGGATAAGAAATTATCTAAAATAACCCTAAGGGTAAAATTATGAAAATGCGCTTGTACTGTAAAAGACCAAGATTTCCCCGGAAGGTGAAACATAACTCCGAAAGTACATACTGGATCAATTATCAAAAAACCTGCATATGATTGAATTAAATGGAATTACGGAAATATCCTCAAGCTTCGTAATAACTGTAATAACCTTCAACAATCAAAGGAACAAAATACCATGAGCACTAAAGGAACTAGAATTCATTCAAGCCTAATTTTTTGAACGTATGCCACTGACAGATTGAATGAAATGACGATGTTACACTTAAAGTGTTAAGCACAATGAATGGCTATGATAATAGGGACGACATGAGAACTCATATCTTGATACACTTGAACCTTGGAATCATCGATTTATTGTTCGGATCTATATTGGAAAGCTCTGAAATATATAATAAACCAAAAAAACGTCTAAGTATTGTAATAACTAAATACCCTCCAGTTCTGAAATGAATAAATCAATCTCGAATACAAATGACCCAGAAATTTTATTTCATGTGATAACACCCAGAGACTAAATTATCCAAGGTACTTTACATGTCTGAATTTCATGAAATGACTTTATTATATGACCAAGTTGAACTGAATGGAAGTACTGTTTGTATAAGAATTTCTAAAACGTCTGAATTACTCTGGAAACTCTGAAGTGGCCGAGATAGATTTAACTACTAAATGACCTACATACCCTCATAACTTAGAAATAAGTGATTGTTATTGGATAAATTCTAGAAACATCGAAAAAAACCCGAGTATTTATTTCCCATAAAGGTCAGGGAGTACGACTCAAGTACGTTGGTCATCTTGAAGACTGTTAAAATTCATAAATTAAGCTAATACCATCGGAATAAGTAAAGTTCCTCAAGAACTGATCAATGATGATTATGATATTGATCAAATCAATTGGTGCAGTCAGTAATAGGAAGTGAATAATAATGAAGTATCACAGTCCGAATGATTGACAAGTATTGGAGTATTAGGATCATTGGTTCAATTGGACTTAAAATCTTGATAATTCAATTCACAATCCTGAATACCCCTGATTATTTGAGTAATGAAATAACTCTCCATAAATCTGAATCTAGAATTTTTTTTGATATAAAATTCCTGAACACCTTCCTGAATGCACCTGAATAAAAAGGGGGATCCTAAGGTATAAATTTTAATGGTCTGATAGATCCGTTAGTAATCGATACTTTTATAGGACCTCGATTATGGAATCTGATCAAATTTCATAAGTTTCATGTTTTTCATTCCTGATAACTACAAAGTGCCTCTGAAAACTACTTGGATCCTCTAGTGTGTTCCCCATGTACTACATGACTGTCTTATATGTTTTGAAATATATTTCACTGAAATTATTGTTTTACTAGCTTATGAACCATGGCTACATGGTATGTGTTTTCTGATTACTGTTTTATTGAAAAATATGATTGTTCTTGATTTATGGAATCATGAAATTTACTGGTTTATGAACTATGGTTTCATATTTTCACTGGTTACTACTTGAATTGTTTTATTGGAACATTATCTGGTTAACCTAAAGGTTCAACTCTGATAAAACTGGTAAATCCTTGCAGACCTAAGGTGACCCTTGGGTAGGCTTTCATGCCCTAAGGCACACCTTTGGATTAATAATGAGACTACATATGGTGTACATGTGGAGAGCAGTTATATGGTTTATTTCATTGTCACGTTTATGAGATTTTACTGTATCACGATCTAGTTATTACAGTTTACTTTTAAAACTGATTTCTACTGTATTTTATATAGGTAGAATTCTGGAGTATGGAGGTTCAACCCTGATCTAACTGGTAAATCCTGATAGAGCTAAGGTGAACCTTGGGTAGGCTCTCAAGGCCCAAGGCATTCCCTTTGGTTGGCTCTCTTTTCTGTGTACTTTGGGTAAGCCTTTATGGATGCAGTTCTGGGGAACTGCATAACGGTGTTTGGTTGGAGGGATCCACTATGGTTTTGAAAATATGTTTTAAACAATTACTGTTTGAAAAAGATTTATATATTTTCACTGGTTTTGGTTGGAACACACTAGACACACTATTCTAATTTTCTGAACCTAGATCTCTGAATGTTTCCTCTGAACTGTAATCTTCATGCCTGTTACTCGAAGAAATATCAGTTGTACCACAACTCATTCTGAAAACCAGTATAAGTCTGAGTCAATAAGGAAATTTTATGGTTTTCTATTTATCTGGATGTTTTGTAGCATCAATTGGTAGTATTGTGTTACAGAGCTTCCCAAAGCTCACTCTTTGACTTACTATTTCATGTTGAAATAATCAAACCAGTGTAGCTTTCTACATCAGAAAAAGAGTTACACCGGTGTTGCTTGCGGAGTACGGTGCATGTGATTAGGGGGCATGTAGGTTGTAATTTGTTTAACATATGAGTCTGAAATTTGTTTTATTTTTGAATATTGAAAAATTTTACTTTTGTATTTATAAATTGTTTTATATGTTTTAACAATTAATTTTTTTCTGGATTTTTACTGTGGGTCGCTTCGGTGGCCCTAATGTGACACCCAGGATCGGATCGGGCCATCGACATCGGTCTGAGGGGTTTACATGCAAATTACACAATCAAGCCACTAATTACGAATTCTTTCTAGAATTCACCTCAACTTTTCAATTAAATTCATAATGATCCTCCATCATTATGATCATTGCTCATTAACTACTTAAATTTCCAACACCTTAATAAAATACGTAAATCAATACTTTGACATTCAAAAAATTGGAATTTCATCCCAAAGTTTCTTAGACTTTTCAATTTCAACCACCCAACTTAATTAACTTGCAATTTGATCCCAACTCAATATTTAAACTAAAAAATCAGCATACTAATAAAATTTCCAGCATTTCAACGTTAAGATTTAACATTGAACACCCCAATTCTAACATTTAATCAATAATGTCCTAAAATTTTCAAAACTTGGAAGCTAGACCTTTTACTATCTGAAAGTTACAAATTAGTCCAAATTGATCTCCAAATCACATAGAACACTTCTAATATCAATTCTAGACCATAGGAAAATTTTCAATATTTTTTTCTTCATGGACGAACCTATATATGTGCATAGAACATGATTCCATTCAATTTCAAGCATGAATTCAACTTTCTTGGATCCAATTCATGCTATTCTAATATTACAACATCAAATTAATAAAAAAATCCAATCATCCCTTAAAACCCTAGTTTGGCCGAATTCAATACAAGGTTTTACACTTGATCTTAATCATCACACAAGACTTAGAATTAATCTCTAACATCAAAAACATAATACTCTTTCATCAATCTTCAAAATCCATAAACCCTAATTTCCAAATCCCATGAAATAAACATGTTTACAATGTAATATTTATACAAAATGATAGAGAATTTCATGTAGATTAATTCTCTATCTCATAGCTTAATCCAAAAATCAAGTATATAACTTAAAAAATTAAAAATAAAATCTTACCTTGGAGAGCAATGGTGGTTCGGCTTAGGTGAATAAGATGGCTGAAAATGTGTCAATTTTCTTGATTATTCTAGTATTATAATCCTTGACACATGGCTTATTAATAATATAATTGAATTTAAAATTCAATTAATGAGAATTCTTGAAATTGCCATTAATGAAAATTGAAAATTCCCAAATGCCATTGCATCACCTTCCATTAAAATATTCAATAGTCAAAGATGAATCAACTTGGCTTCGAATTTCTACTTTGGCCATGCAATGTTGAAAAATTAGATTTTAGTCACTAAATTTTCCACAGGTCAGCCAAATATGAAAAATTACATTGATATGCACTAAATTTATTTGATATAAAATATGAAAATAATATTTCCAACCCTTATCTAACATCCTTTACATTTTTGTAAAATTCTGGTTCAATCTGATTTTCCGATTTCTATACCGAACTTTAACACTTTATAGCTTTTAATACAAATCTCGTACAAAAAATCTGATTACAATGAAATTATTGTTTTAGGCCAAACTGTTCATTTACGGATTAAAATATAATTATTTTCAAAATTATATTTTTGGTCCCTAAATGTTTATAAAGTTTATACTATAGCCACCAAACTTTCAAAACATACATTTTAGTCACTAGTCAAAATTTTATGTATTACAATTATGAACTTCTCTTTCCTCTTGGAAAAATTATTCTCATTATCAATTCTTAAAAAGTTGATTAGCCTCTTCAAAAGATTGAACAAGTTATTCTGATTATGAACTTCTTCTTGTTAATCGAAGTAACAATCCAAGACGAAATTTGAATCTGAGAAAATTAAAAAGAAGAAATTAATTTCTTTAAAAATAAAAAAATAATTGTAAAATGAAATACTCTTTGATTTTGATCTTGAGATTGAAAAGAGTTGAGGCATGTCGCTACACATTCTCTTTAAGATAGGTTTTCGACCATTTCTTAGGTGCTTGATATCATTGGTAATCTATATCCCGGGATACAACAATTAGATGATCAAAAAACAGTTGCAAAAACTTTCAAGATCATGAACTGTCCTTTCCTTCGACTATGACTAAAAAACTAAGAAGAAAAAAAATATTTTCTAAGAAGAAGAAAATATTTTTTGAGATCAACAACTAACATGTCTTATTGGGATAGATTCTGATAGGGGAAGTTCAATGAGTTCACTCAACTGGCTGAATGTCACTTTCGAATTATGTAGCCTCTAACTTTGTGGAAGACCCCACTTCTTATGGTGTGATTTGATTGCAAATAGTTTAGTTATAGGAAACCCATTTTTCGGATGGTCTGATAGGGGTATGGGTGGGTGCATTTACATTTGTATTTCATACGAACCATTAATATCATGACTCTGACCGCATAAGATTTTGTATTGAATTTGTTTGTCTATTTTCACTTTAGAGACACATTAAGCCTAATATCTTACACCCCATAGTTTCTCTTTTAGATACTCAGATTTAGGAGATTCAGTACTTGGAGAATCACATTCTTTACTCAGATAAAAGTATTATTTTTAGTATGATTTTTATTCAAATTTTTCTTTCATTGGACATTTTTTATATGTTGGAATTGATATATTTGTAAAGGGAACTTTGAAAATTATTGTTATTTTTTTAAAACTGATTATGGATGCATTTTTGGATATTATTTATATTAAAAATTTTCATGGACATTTGTTTTAATAAAATTTTTCATGGACATTTGTTTTAATAAAAATTTTAAAGAATGAATTTGAGAATTGGTTCTTTAATTATAATGTAAATTTTAAGTTTGGAACGAATCATGGTTTACTCGAGGGAAAATGATTTAAATTGGGTTCTCTAGATTCAACCTAATTTCTTCTAGGTCGGGTTTAAGAGGATAGATGATGTCTTCTTGAAATTGAATCGTTTTTTAGCTAACTTTCCAAGTCATTTTAAAATGCCTCAAATGAACGTCAAAGACTCAAAATATGCTTATTTTAGAGATACTGGTCCAATTCAAGAATTTTGATTTATTACAAATTTTCAAATATCTTATTGATTATTTGTAATTAAATTCAATTTTTTAAATGAATTAAACTCAACCTTAAACTTTCCATTATTTATTTAGTGATTTAGAATTTTTTTGGCAAGTTTTATTTTCTTTATTTTTGTATCTAGTATTAATGAAAATACACTACAAGGATTCACTTTTTAGGGTCTTTTTGAAGGACTATAAACATGCACTTATCTTATGTAATAGAGGAGAAATTGGAGGGAAAATAGAGGAAAAGCAGAGGAGGGAGAGCCATCCAAAGAATTGTAATTTAAAGGATACAAACAATAACACATTTTTTTTTCGCAAAAGGTTATTTCTTTTTTTTAAATATACACTTGCTTATTTTATTTTTATTTTTACTTTTGTTCCTATTATCTCGGTTGATTATGATCTTATTTAAAAAAACTTTATAGAATGAGAGAAAACTGATTAACAAAGAAAATGTTTTTCAAATAAATAATTATATATTTAGCCTTAATTGATGTTTCTCGATGAAAATCGATAATAAATCTTGAATAATATTTTCCTTTTGATCCAAAACTTAAAACAAAAGAAAAAACTATATTTGTTTTAATCTTGAGATTTATGTAAGATTAAATGACCCAATAACCAGGTCTAGATTCTTATGACCTCTATCCTTACAATTTTTTTCCTTCATAATTAAATTTTAATTTATTTTGATTTAATTTTGACTTTTCATTTAATGTATTTCAACCTTTAATATTTCCTTTTTTTATTAACTTCTTTTATTTCTATTTTAATTATTCTCTTTAATTTGCTTAAATTATGGATGATTGTTCTTTTCTTTAATTTTTAAAATTTATTTTATTTTTAATTTTTTAATTTGATTGCAATTTCAATTAATTTCTATTTATAAGTGATTATTTTAATTTCTATTAGCTTTTCCAAATTTATGCAATATATTTTTATCTCTTTGGTTTTAGATAAAAAATTAATTTGATCTAACTTTATTTTTATTATTTATTTTAAATTATTTTACATTTTATATGATGTGATCCTAATAAACCCCATCATTTCACATATAATTCTCATACCTTGGACATTTTCCATTAAGGTAGCATCTTCATTATTTACTTCACTTTACATCCTTTATGCATTCTATTTGTTCATACCTTTGCATTCATATCTTATTATATGCTTGGAATATCATGTCAACCATATCATTCACATACATGCTATGATTGTGTATCATTTCTTAGGATATTATTATTATATGTTTCCATTCATCATTTATGAATGCCATATTATATAATAGTCATTCATATAACTTATAGACCACATGATTATGTCAAGCATATGATAAGTTTATTATATGTTAATATGAATCTATTACCTTAGGTATACATATCATTCTTATATTATACGATTTCATTTCATCCATACTTACTCTTGCATTATATGTTGTAAGCTTATTATATTATTTAATTAACTTATCTTTTGTGCTTTGTGTATAGGTATATTTGTCCATGAGAAGGGGAGGTATATTTAAGCTATTAATTGAAGCTCAAAACTAATGGAATCAACATAGGACAACTCTATGGAATCTCACGGTCAATTGTAGGAAACGTTGTCAGCTGCACTTGAGCTCATAGTTGGATTGAGCTAACTAGACTACTCAAATCAGTTGGGGAGTTGAACGGATGCAATCTTCCATCAAAGGTCATGTATTCTACAAAAATAACTTTTTCACAGTTCATAATTTTTACGAAAAGGTTCCTTTTTGGGACGTTTCTTTTCATAAGGAGCTGCCAAACACTTCATCATGCCTCTATGTCTCTATGACCATCACACCTTTAGCTCATTCTTCTTCTAACATGCCTTTTCATGAAGGATTACCTCCAAGCATCTTGAACTTTCATCGAGGTGGTTGTTCATGAAGAGTATCCATTCCAAGAGGTGCATGTTTGGTGAAGAGATTTTGCTCAAAAGATACCTAAATCATGAAGAGATATGAGTCTAGTATCCAAGGGTACACACCCATTCAACCTAGGTATTCAAATGGATTCAAAACCAAGCCAACATGTTGTTTTTTATCCAAGGACATGTGCATTCATCCTTAGTGTTGAACCCCTGTTTTCATTTTCAAATGAAATATCATCTATTGGGTATACAACCTCTTAATTCTACAAGACATAAGAAGAAAAATTTTCTTAGTTTTTGTTAGGATATTCAACATTGATAATAGGTTGTGTCAAGAGACACTTCTTAATCATCTCTTTGTTAGCAAAAGTGTTTTTCGTCTTTGTTTCTTCCTCCTTTGATTGTGCATCATCAAGATCTTTCTTCATGGATTTAATACTCATTTTAATTTGTGTTTGATCATAATGCACTTGTTTTGATGTCTAGTGAACAAGAGTGATATTCTTACCTTCATTCTTGAATGTTTATCGATTAGTGAAATAGTCATGAATGGTTCATTTATCATACCACCATTGTCTTCCAAGAAGTATGTGACTAGCATGCATAAAAATCACATCACATAAAACCTCATCTTTTTACTTCCCAATGGAGAATAGAATTAATGCTTTCTTTGTATCATTTAACTTTCCTTCATTGTTTAACCATTGTAGCTTGTAAGGATTGGGATGTTTCATGATCTTTAAGTCCAATTATTCGATCATAATAGTACTTGCAACATTTGTGCAACTTTGTCCATCTATGATCATGAAACAAACCTTTCCATTCACATAGCTTCTAGTATGAAAGTGTTCTCTTGTTATTGCTCATCTTCTTCCATTTGAGTATTCATAATCCTTCTAACTACCCAGATTTCACCTTCAACTGAAGCCTCCATTTCTTTTTCCTCCTCTTAATTAAGTTCATCATTTTTGTCTTCTTCATTATCATATGGAATATCACTATTGTTTAAGAGTAGCATTATGTTTCTATCCGTGCATTGGTTCACCAAATGACCATTCCCAATGCACTTGAAACATGATGTCCCTAGAGCGATCATTAGTGGTAACTTGTTTCCCTTTGCCTGGATCAACTTTGGTTGTTCTGGCTTTGAAATTTCAATAATCTCCTTGATTTGAAGAGGTGTGGACTTATTGAAATTGTTTTGGTTATGATTTAGGGGTAGTAGATATGTAATTTCAAGTTATGGATCTCCTTTTGACTTGGTGATCCATATTCATGGTTGTGCGTACCATCTCTTTCATCTTGAAATAGTGTTGTAACTCCACAATATTTATAGTTTTCGGGTTAAGTCCAACGAAGAATCTCATCATAGTTAGCTCTCGGTCCTCTTCTACATTGGTATAGATAATGACAATTTCCATATTTTTGAAGTATTCATCCACATTTCAATTGCCTTGTCTAAGACTCTAAAGTCTCTGAAAAAGATCTTAATGATAATGTGTTTGGATAAACCTTCTTCTCATGATGCTTTTCATTTTATACCAAGTTATGATGGGTTTTTCTCCATTTCTCCTTCTGGTAATGACTAGTTGATCCCACCAAACCAATGTGTAGTCTATAAAATCTATTGCTGTCAGTCTTACTTTATTATTTTATAAATAATTATCAAAGTCAAAGATGTGACTACCTTACTTCCCAATCAAGATAGTCCTCCGAATCAGTTTTCCTTTGGAAAAGTGGTATGGTGACTCGAATATTGCTAAGGTTTTCATCCAATTGTGGATGTCCTCCTTGAACCTAGAAGCATTCTTTCTTGATCCTTGTTGTGATGCTTGTTCAACCTCTATTTCTTTACTCATCCTCATAATCCTTAGGTTATTTTTCTTCTTGCCTATAATGCTTTTTCCTTTTAGGGGTTTGATTTCCTCGGTTGTCTTGTGAACATTTAGTTCGATCCATCCTTTCATGCAAAGGTTCAAGTTTGGTTCTCACCAGTCTTGTCATTTCCCTAAGCATAGATTTATTTAGATATTAGGTTGTCCTCCATATTGATGTGAACTGCTAGACCTTTGAGATATTGTTAATAAAATAAAAAGTAAACCTTACCAGCACGCTCCCAAAGTCACTTCAAAGAAAACTAGATGCCACTCTACTCTACTCATGTTTGCTATCAAGAATTTGGATTTCACCTCTCCATCTGATCTCACACACACTTTTCCTTTTACTGCTCATTCTCTCTTATATAGTTATTTGAATAACTATTGTAACACCCCTTTCCCGTATCCGCCACCGAATATGAGCTAGAGATGTCACATAACTTTTAAAAATAGTCTACATTTGGAAATCAATAAAATTTTTTGTTTTTTTTAAAGCATCAAATTCAACCTTAATCATTAAAATATTTAATCACATAAAATCAAAATATAATATTTTAATATATAAATCAAATCTGATTTAAGGTATCAACATGACTGTTCAATATTTTTCATATAAAGAGTGAAACTGACTAAATAAAAATTCATCTTTATGCTCATAAAAATATTAAATTTACTATATATATATATATTACCTTTAATAGTCCACACATATATTCTATAGAAAATCATTTAAGCATTATAGACATATCAAAGCTTTTCTAACCATTTTAAAATTATAACCACATTAAAATACTACAAACACTTATTATATGTACACATGACAACTAGAAATCAAAACAATATTAGGATCTCATTACCAATACATGGAAGTGGTCTTCGATTGTTGATGCCAAACTATGCTCCTTGCTCCACTTACTTTTCTTTACCTACGTGTGAAAATCATCACACACTAAGTATACACTTAGTGAGGCATTTATAAATTTTGAAATAAATATATCAAAACATATGTATATAGTAAAGTATAAAACATAATATTGATAACATATAATTTAAACTTTACTTTCAAACCATTTTCCTCATATTGTAACATGTAAATAAGTAGTTTAGATATAAAAAATATTATATCAAATAAAAGTATTCGATGAAAGAATTACTTTCAAGGAATCAATTAAATTTGTACTTTTCATTTTCATTTAATTCATATGTCCAATGTATGACAGATGAAGATTTAAGGTACGTGAGTTAGATGAGTCTGCGTGCTATATGTGGTTTTACTTCCTATGAATAAATTGCACATTTAGTGCCATGAGAATAATTTGCACCAACGGTGCCATATGAGTGTACAAGTACTATAAAACACATCAACACTGTCCCTATGATCAAGAATACATCACACCATGTGTTATATTGTGCAGGCACCATCTAGTATATTGTGCCATATAATGTATCCTGAAACTATGTTTTCCATTATTTACTATTCTCTTCTATGTACTGATACTGTAACTGGTAATCACTCCACCTCTTGGCATGCTAATTGTACCAAAGACTCTCAATATGTATACATTGGGTTTTTCTTATCAAATCATTTATTGTTCATTTATCAAAAGTTTTAACAGATACTAACATATCAAAGTATCATATACAAGTGCATTTGACAGTTTATACCTGAAATCATTCATAAATGATTTAGTAAAATACAATATAAAAATGTATTGGGCAATGCATACCCAAAATCAGCTAAATTTCATTTTATAAACAATATGACAATAGATCAAAATATGATTTAAATTATGTTCCTTCAAAATCATTCAAGGTTGACTTATCACAAGTTGTCCTCGTATCATGTATGATATTATAAAAATAATAATGCACTCACCTGGTAATGCTTCATTAGTAAACCTTAGTTTTGATATAACCTCACTCTTGTACTTTTTCATTGGATTTAACTTGCTTGTATCTCGATTTTGATCATAATTTATACGACCACCATTTACAAATCATGTACAATTTCAAATATGTTAGAGTATGTCCAAAAGACTAATCATGAGAAATGATACTTTTTCTTTACCGGTTTTATTGAATAAAGACATTGCCATTATTATTTTTAGTTATATTTATGTGTCTAACATAAACTGAAAGATAATAAAGTCCATATAATAATATGATTATTATTAAAGATCCTTAGTCGAGTATTATTATGGGAATGGACAATAATACGTTTAAGGCTAACATGGTTTTGATTGATGAAAATGAGTTGTCATTGACATAGAGATGTCAAAGTCGATACATAAGTATGTTGTTAGAGAACAATACATTGGATTGGCTCACTATGAGCATGTTTCTTGGATTATCATGTGACAATCACAACATTGCTCATGGTGATGATTATATGTATGATCCTCAGACTTGAGATTATTACTATCCCAACATATATTGTTGTATGTTTTGATATCGTTAAAAATGCTCCAAAACTAGTTGCACTATAAAGGCTGATATTGAATGTATTATGATAAATATAGTGAAATATATCACAGGCCACTTGATTGAGTGAGACTAGAAATGCATGACCATGCTCGAATAAGTTGATATGAGATATCACAAATTATTTGTTCATTATAGTCTACTCTAGATATTAAGAAATAATACATGGGTTATACAAGTGTGACTATTCCAAGACTTGTGCCTATTCTAGAAATAAAGGACAAAAAATAAAATAAATAAAAATTGTTAGTCACGAAGATGTTATGTCGAATCATGACTTCCTGTAGCTTAGGTGACAATGATCTGTTGCTGGATGTCACTCATTGTTTATAATAGTAGAATGGTTCTAATAATTACTACTAATGTTACATTAATAAATAAAAGGAATTGTTTAAGGTCACACCCCATGGTTAAAAAGATCAATTTATTAATACGTTACATATATACAATTTTATCATGCATGGATAAAATGTATAATTTATATTAATGTATATGTTTGATATATATATATATATATATATATATGCATGTAATTTTAATTATACATAAAAATGTTGAATTTATTATTAAAGAATATAATTAGGGTAATTATATTCCTTTTATTAAATTCAAAATAAAACTCTAAGGGTTAGGGAAACACATTATAAATACAATATGTTGGTCTAGTAGCCGTTTAATCTTCCTGAACAATATTTCTCAAAGCAGTTTTGGGAAAAAAATTCCTCTCAACTGCTCTCAGCCAAGTGAACAAAGTAGTGGCTGAGACGATTTCTTGGAGGCTTGCGATTCAAATCGTTTGTGACTTTTACTATCTTGATGTTTTTCAATGAACCCAAGGTGAAATTTTTTATCTCTTCCTCTCAATTCTTTTTTTTTTGTAGTTGGATCACTGGTGAGATTGTCGAATTATTTTTTACTGTGCCATGAGGTGTACTTGGGATCCCAACTGGGGTATTAAAGCCAATTGTACGATCCAGAATTGGTTGACGTGATACGTATAAGATGCATGTTTTATTACTATTTTCGGTGAGTATGTGTTAAATTCCTAAAAAGGCTACTTTTAAAGCCTTTTTCACTTAAGTTATTGTTTGTTTAAAAGCTCATTTTAGTCATTTTAGGATCATGTAGTTGCATATAGTTGCATTTGTGGTGGTTGTGCTATTTTATTTCTTAATGGTGTTGTTTGAGGGAAAGGTGCAGTTTGTCTATGGTGTGCAGGGAATAGCAAGAAAAAGGATTCTTTGGGAAGTAATGCCGCGGCATCACACGTTGCTAAAGCAGATTGAAATGCCTTGGCATTTCCGGCGCAGAAAAAGACAAAAAGATATTTCTGCATCAGGACAGCTGGCACTTGACAGTTGTGTCTGCACGTGAAGGACTGCTGTAACCGCCTGCCAGAGCTGCCAATGGACCACCGCCACTTGGAGGATAAGGATCATGCACAACATGTGATTCTAGGGGTATGAGGGGTATTTTGCACCCAACAAACTCATCATTACCCCTAGATATTTTTTATTATATATGACACCTCATGGGAGAGAGAGACAAACGGACAGAGAGCACACGCATAGAGCAGAAAAAAATCACATTTTTATTTTCTCTTTTATTTTCTTCTTCCTTGGGATATTCCTCCATTGATAAAGCTCCAAGGAGTGGCAAGCTAGGCGCCGGAAGGAGCTAGCGAGCTAGGTGGTTCGTGGTGGCCGAGAGGAGACCTCCGGTGGCACGTCGAAGGCTTCTTCTCACTTCACTTTTGCTGCTATTTTTATATTAATTTGTGGGTTGTTGGAACGAATATTTTCATGACTTTGTGTTTGGATATTTTGAACCCCACCATGAACTAACTTATTTGGTGGTGGTTGGTTGAACGATTGTTTAAACTTTATTTTTTAGGGTATATTTAAGTTTATTTTGGGTTCTTTATTTGCTTTGCTTATGAATGCTTCACCATCTAGGCTTGTAAGAGGCATGGAAATGTCCATCCCTTAGATGAAGGTTAGGTATTCGGAAGAATCCTAAGCTAAAATTACTTGTAAGTATTCGGAAGAAACGCAAGATAAGATCCTCATAAGCAATGGGTTATGGTATTTTCAAGGGGATTTGAACCGGCCTAGGAATATTATAACTTAATCCCTTAGATCTCGGAAGAGACTAGGATAGGATTTCAACGACTAAAAAGGGTGTCTTTATCAATAGGGTAGGCTGTCCAACATCGTTAAGTGAGAGCAGATGCCTTGGCATCCTATTCTGTAAGGTTCTTTTAAACACCTTAGGAAAGCCCTGTCGAGTAAGTAAAGACAAGATAGCTTAAATATACTTGAGAAATAAGTTTAGCAACCTTAGACCAATCCTTACCATTCATTTCATTGGAAGCTTGTCACGTGAGGATTATTTTATTCTTATTTTATTTATCTTTTTATTTACTGTTTTTACCATTTTTCATTGCCGTGACATTTGTATATATCAAGACTAACTATACTTAGATAATTTAGTGCGTTGCTTTGGTTAGACTTTTGTGATTTCACCCAATCCCTGTGGAGACGATACTCAGTCATCATTATATTACTTGAGCGATTGTGTATACTTGCACATTATTTGCGTATATTTTATAGTACTCACAACACGCGAACAAGTTTTTGGCACCGTTACCGGGGATTGGCAGCCTGAAGTTATTTAGTTTTGCCAGAGCATTTTATTTTGTTTTTCATTTTTATTTTTTTGTATAGTTTACTTGATATTTTTGTTTTATTTTTCAGGTTTATTTAGTGTATGCCTAGAAGAAATTCTGAAGAGCCTTTGGAACCAATAGAACCTGAGATTGAAAGACTCTTTAGAAGAAGAAGACGTGCTCAAGAAAATATGTATCAGATTGGAAGCCAAGGCATTGGTCAAGATGACGGAAATCATAATACCGCAGCATTAAACAATGTTGAACCTGCTATCAGGCCTCGTGTTATTCGAGATCATTTAAATCCGATGCTGGATGATCTGAATCCTGGGATTGTGGCACCCGAAATTCAAGCTACACATTTCGACCTGAAACTAGTCATGTTCAACATGTTGAATTCCATTGGGCAGTTTGGGGGTATGCCAACTGAAGATGGCAGGCAGCACATTCGCAATTTTCTGGAAGTTTGTGATTCTTTCCGCCAAGAAGGAGTGCATGAGGATTTTCTAAAATTAAAGATTTTTCCGTATTCATTGCGTGACCGAGCAAGAGCTTGGTTGAGTGGTGTACCAACCGGTTCGATGGAATCATGAGCCGATCTTTGCAAGAGTTTCTTATTGAGGTACAACCCACCAAACATGAATACGCAGCTAAGAAATGAAATATCATCTTTTCGCCAGGGCGACGACGAATCCATGTATGAGTGTTGGGATCGTTACAAGAGTTTGCTTCGAAAGTGTTCAAATCATGGTTTTCATGATTGGACTCAAGTAGTCATGTTCTATAATGGAGTCAATGCACCCACGAGGATGTTACTGGATGCCTCGGTAAATGGGACTTTGCTGGACAAATAACCTACGGAGGCGTTTGCTATCTTGGACAGAATTGTTAACAATGATTATCAATTTCCTTCCTCAAGACTTGGGAGTGGGAGGAGAGCACCTGGAGCATTCGAGTTAGAAGCCAAAGATTCGGTGTCTGCTCAACTATCCGCTATTACTAATATGTTGAAGAACTTACAATGTTCCACTAATGTGAAGGAAGTGAAAGCAACTAATCTGGCATATCTGTTATGCCAAGGCAATCATCACGAGAGCGAATCCCCAACCAACCATGAGTCCATCAACTTTGTAGGCAATTACAATCGAGGTAGCAACAATCCTTACTCAAACACTTATAATGCTGGATGGCGTCAGCATCCTAATTTTTCATGGGGAAATCAAGGAGCCCACAATGCTAATCAACCTACTAGGCAGCAAATTCACAATGAGCCTCAAGCTTACCAAAATGCTATGCCATGGCATAATGCTAACAAAGGAGCTTCATCTTCAGCGAGCATAAGTTCCTTAGAAGCTACAATTCAAGAATTCATATCTACTACAAAGACAATGTTGCAAGACCATTCTACTTCAATTAAGAATAAAGGAGCTTTACTTCATAGTCAAGGCGCCTTACTTCAAAGCCATAGCTCGTCTCTGAGAGCTTTGGAAGGTCAAGTTGGTCAGATTGCTACGGCATTGCAAGAGCGTCAGTAAGGACGTTTTCCAAGTGATACTGAAGTCACTAAAGGGCCTGGAAAAGAGCACTGCAATGTGTTAACTCTTAGGAGTGGAACACAAATCAATCGACAAGTCAATGATAGTGGGCCACAGCATGATGATTCTAATCCCACTACTGAAGCTGAATTACAAGATGATAGAGTCTTTGAGAAGGACAAGGAGGAGGATTCTTCCAAGGTACCAGATTCTGATGCCAAGGCAAAAGAAAATTCTATTCCTACAACTAAGGAAGCTAGACCTCCCCCACCCTTCCCGCAAAGATTGAAGAAGCACAATGATGAAGTTCAGTTCAAGAAGTTCGTAGACATTCTTGATTAGCTCCATATCAATAGACCTCTTTTGGAAGCTGTTGAACAGATGCCGATGTATGCCAAATTTCTGAAGGACATCTGTACCAAGAAAAGGAAAGTAGAGACTGTTGCCACGGCAACAGAATTTTGTTCTTCATTGAGTAAGTTTCCGCCAAAGAGAAATGATCCGGGCAGCTTCATTATTCCTTGTTCAATTGGAGCTAATTTCGTTGGAAAGGCTTTATGTGATCTTGGTTCAAGTGTCAACTTAATGCCGAAATCGATATTCTTGAAGCTTGGCATAGGAGATGCAAGACCCACCTCAGTTATGTTACAACTTGCCGACAAATCCCATGTTAAACCTGAAGGGAGAGTCAAGGATGTCATAGTAAGGGTGGAAAAGTTTGTGTTTCCAGTCGACTTCTTAATTCTGGACTGCGAAGTTGATACCAAGGCACCAATCATTCTGGGAAGACCTTTCCTAGCCATTGGACGTATCTTGATAGACTGTGAAAAAGGTTAACTCACCATGAGAGTGGCTGATCAGTGTGTGACTGTCAATATTTTTAGAACGCTCAAATATGTTGATGACACTGAAGAATGCCAAGGCATTTCTGAATTGAACTCCGTGATTGAAGAAGAGACTGAACATCTTTGCTAGAACAACTTCATTCAGCTAGTAGAAAATGAATAT
Source organism: Hibiscus syriacus (assembly GCF_006381635.1). Taxonomy (NCBI): domain Eukaryota; kingdom Viridiplantae; phylum Streptophyta; class Magnoliopsida; order Malvales; family Malvaceae; genus Hibiscus; species Hibiscus syriacus. The sequence continues at coordinate 115,203 of NW_024062296.1, read as the reverse complement.
TGGGTGGATGATGAAAGCTTAGTGGAGTCCGACGACTTTCCAATTTTGGAGGAGCAATCTAGCTTAGTACAAGTTAGATCAGGTATGAATTTTGAACCTCTGAATTTTGATGAATTCATTTCTCCTAAGCCTTCATTATTGCATACACCCAATCTAGATTTTAAGACTTTGCCAGGGCATCTTAAATATGTTTACTTAGGTAGCGATGAGACTTTACCGGTGATTATTTCCGCTAACCTTACTGCTAACCAAGAGCAAAGTTTGTTAAGTGTTTTGATGCATCATAAGAAAGCAATTGGTTGGACTATGGCCGATTTGAAAGGCATTAGTCCCATGATCTGCATGCACAAGATTCTGCTATAAGATTGCCACGATAATTCAATTGAACCACAAAGAAGACTCAACCCTGTTATAAAGCAAGTGGTGATGAAAGAAATTCTAAAATGGCTTGATGCTGGAGTGATCTACCCTATCTCCAATAGCTCATGGGTGAGCCCTGTCCAATGCGTTCCGAAGAAAGGAGGCACGACGGTGGTTACTAATGAGGATAATGAGTTATTACCCACTCGCACTGTGACTGGATGGAGGATATGCATAGACTATAGAAAACTCAACAAAGCTATGAAGAAGGACCACTTTTATCTACCTTTCATCGACCAAATGTTGGATCGATTGGCCGGCAAAGCATTCTAATACTTTTTGGATGGGTACTCGGGGTACAATCAAATTGCCATCGCACCAGAGGACCAGGAGAAGACTACATTTACTTGTCCTTATGGAACTTTTGCCTTTAGGAGGATGCCTTTTGGACTCTGTAATGCCCCGGCAACGTTTCAGCGCTGTATGCAAGCTATATTTTCATATATGGTTGAGGATTTTCTGGAGATCTTCATGGACGATTTTTCTGTTTGTGGGGATGATTTTGAACGATGCCTCGACAATTTAGAAAAAGTTATCAAGAGATGCGAGGAGGCTGAGTTGGTCTTAAACTGGGAAAAATGTCACTTCATGGTGACTGAAGGCATTGTATTAGGCCACAAAATTTCACACAAGGGTATTGAGGTAGACAAGGCGAAACTTGAAGTGATTGAAAAATTGCCACCACCAACTTCGGTCAAGGGAATAAGAAGTTTTCTTGGACATGCTGGATTCTATAGAAGGTTTATCAAAGACTTCTCCAAGATTTCTAAACCCTTGTGCACATTGCTTCAACAAAACCAACCCTTTGTGTTTGACGAATTATGCCTCGGCGCATTTACTGAGCTGAAACGACAACTGATCTCGGCACCCATTGTAGTCCCTCCCAACTGGACATCACCATTTGAGCTGATGTGTGATGCAAGCGATTATGCCGTATGAGCTGTTTTGGGGCAACGCCGAGGTAAAATCTTTCATGCTATTTATTACTCTAGCTGCACTTTAAATGAAGCACAATTGAACTACACCACCACTGAGAAAGAATTACTCGCCGTAGTATTTGCTTTTGATAAATTTAGACCTTACCTAATAGGCACTAAAGTTATTGTTCACACTGATCATTCGGCTATAAAATACTTAGTGAACAAAAAGGATGCCAAGCCTAGACTTATTAGGTGGATCTTACTTTTGCAAGAATTTAACTTAGAGGTGGTAGATAGAAAAGGAACTGAAAATCAAGTTGTTGATCACTTATCTAGGCAAGAGAACAATTCTGAATGCCATGACACTGTAGATATCCAAGAGGAATTTCCTGATGAGAAAATTTTATATGCCGCGGCAATCCCGTGGTATGCTGACCTTGTTAATTTTCTTGTTAGTGGAATTGTGCCTTTTGATTTGAATAGTCAGGCTAAAAAGAAGTTCAAGAACGATGCAAGGAACTATTTTTGGGATGAGCCATATCTGTTCAAACATTGTGCCGATCAGCTCATTAGACGATGTGTACCTGAAGAGGAGCAAAGTGATATTTTGTACCATTGTCATTCGGCCCCAAGTGGAGGCCATTTTGGTGGAGCAAGGACTGCTGCTAAGGTCCTGCAATCAGGCTTTTACTGGCCAACTTTGTTTAGAGATGCCCAAGCATTTTACAAAGTATGTGATCGATGCCAACGGACTGGAAACATCTCTAGACGACATGAGATGCCGCTGCAAAATATTTTGGAGATAGAGCTGTTTGATGTGTGGGGCATTGAATTCATGGGACCATTCCCATCTTCTAAAGGAAAATTATATATATTGCTTGCTGTGGATTATGTGTCAAAGTGGGTGGAAGCAATAGCAACATCAAGGAATGACTCTAAGACCGTACTCAAGTTTTTGCACAAGTATATTTTCACTCGGTTTGGAGTACCTCGTGCTATCATCAGTGATGAAGGAACCCATTTTGATAACAAGTTGATTGCCAAGGCATTGTTGAGATATGGAGTTCGACACAAGATTGCCATGGCATATCATCCGCAGACAAATGGCCAAGTTGAGATATCTAATCGAGAGATCAAGCAGATTTTAGAGAAAGTGGTGAACCCAAAGCGAAAGGATTGGTCGTCAAAGTTGGAAGAAGCACTCTGGGCGTACAGAACAACATTCAAAACTCCTTTGGGGATGTCACCCTTCAAGTTAGTGTATGGTAAAGCTTGTCATCTCCCGGTTGAGCTTGAACACAAAGCTTATTGGGCTATCATGCGATTGAATTTCGATGCTCAACTAGCTGGGGAGCAGAGATTATTAGAACTTAATGAAATGGAAGAGTTTAGAGCACAAGCATATGAGAATGCTCGGATATACAAGGAGAAAACCAAGAAGTGGCATGACCAAAAAATGATGCCACGGTATTTTCATGTGGGGTAATAAGTCTTGCTTTACAACTCCAGACTTAAACTCTTTCATGGGAAGCTAAAATCTCGATGGTCAGGGCCATTTGAGGTGCATTATGTCTATCCCCATGGAGTTGTTAACATCAAGAGAATAGACAATGGGAAGATCTTCAAGGTCAATGGCCAGCGTCTGAAAGCCTACAATGGAATTCCACCACCGCACAACAAGGACGTGTTACGGCTGCACGATACTGAAGCGTGCTCAGAGGAGAACCAAAATTCGATGCCTCGGCATTGAATTTGTGTCTGTGCATAAATAAAACTTAACATTCAAGTTTTTTTTCTTTAGTTTTATTTTATTTTATTTTGTAATTAATTTTTGATCTGATTTGTAGGGACCACATTGATGCAAACCGTACAAGGAGCGGTTACCAAAGGGAGGAAAGGACAAAGCATTAATTGGAGAGATATTCTTTTGACTGGTTTCTTTTTATTTAATTTAATTTCTGACATTTACTTTTCTCTTTCCACAATTTTTGTCCCATCATTATCATTGCTTTTTGGTAGTTTTTCCTTCCCAATACACGCACAACCCCCACCCACTAATTCCTCTCTTAACCGTCCTATCACCCCCTTTTCCCTCCCAAAATTTTTAACTTTTTCTTTTCTCTTTCTTTATTCATTTTTTCTTTTTCATGTTAACTTTTACTTTTTCTCTCTCTTTTACTCATCTTCTTCCCTTATTCTCTCCATAGCCAAAATACATCCAAGTTTTTTTAAGCTTTGAAAAGCTTCTTCCTTTTTCATTTTTCTTACTTCAAAAACACTGAAAATGGTGCACTCAAGACCGGCTCCAACCGACACGACCGTTTGGCAACAGTTTGAGAACGATGAGGCTAAGGCTCGGTTCCAAAACTTCAAGAACCGAAAACTCTTTTTTGAGTTAGGATTTATTTTTACCGAGGAAACCGATTGTGGTTTTGGACCCAAAGTTATGGACATCGTGATGCCACTCAAGTGGCAGAAGTTTGCCCGTCATCCTGGTTCGGTGAACGCCTCATTAGTTAAGGAGTTTTATGTGAATATTTCCAAGCCCAATCAACACTCCATCTTCGTTCGAGGTAAGCAAATCTGTTTTACATCCACTGCTATTAATCGTTATTTTCATTTACAGGATGTTGTGGATAACCATGCCACGTTCGAAGAGGAAGCCGATAGCAATACATACGATGGGGTCTTGGAGAACCTTTGTTTCGAAAACACTGAGTGGAATGGTCGCCAGAAGAGCCGATACTCGGTCAACCGAGAACGTCTTCAGCCGCGTGCCAAATTATGGAATCACTTCCTCAAGCATAAACTCATGCCCACTTCCCACAACACTACGGTATCACTTTCACGCTTATTGCTTTTACATTCTATAATGGTATCCCGTCCAATCGATGTGGGTCGTATCATTGTTTAGCAAGTTCACGACTGTTTGGGTAAAAAGGCAAGTGCTTTGGTGTTTCCTAATTTAATTACCGCTTTATGTCGTAAGAAAAAGGTTGAGGAAAATGCTTTTGATGAAATTTTACCTGGATTATCGGGCATCACTAGGGCTAGACTTCCACTGTTATTGGGAATTGAAAATCCCAAGTCTAACGACCCTGTTCATGAGCAATCTGCAGGTGCTACAGAATCGAATGCCGAGGCAAGGTTACTTTCTCTCGAGGAAGCTGTGACGCAGACTCAAGCTCAAATGTATGCTTTACACGGTGACATCCGTAACTTCTTTGGATATGTGAAGCATAGAGATGCTGTGGTGGAATCATTCTTTCAAGAAATCATTCCCCACGGACAACGGAATTTTCCTGGATTCCCAGACGAAATTCTGCCGGCATTCAATGCCGAGACATCTCCAGAGCCTGAGCACGATGCACCTGATCCTTCTGCTGATGACCCTACTCCTGATACACACCGTTCCGAAACTCCTGAATATCCATCCACTGTCCCTGTCGAAGAAACACCCAGCCCCGTCCCAGCACCCAATCCTTCTCATGCACAACGTAGTGGTCGCCACACCAAGACCACGGCTGGACGCATTGCGCACTATTACTCCACTTCTTCCGAGTCCAGCCCAACACCTATCCGAAAGCGCACCCGACGAGGAGCTGCTAGCACCTCCAAAGCACCACCACCACGTAAACATTGAGGTACCTCTCTTGCATCCATTTTCATTTAGTTGCATTTCATTGCATAACATATAGTTTATAGTTAGTTTAGTTCTCTTTAAAGCATTGAGGATAATGCATCCCTTAAGTTTGGGGAAGGTATTGTTCTTGGTAGGTCATATGCATGATAGCATTAGCATAGTATTATGCCATGGCATCAGTAAATGGTAGGACAGTTAGATGAAATGTTTTGAGGATACCCGATGATGATAATTTTGTTAGGCTAGAATCTGAATGTAAATGACTGTTGAGAATGATAGAACTCACTCTAGGGCTTGATGCTTTGTGAAAAAATATTTACACGATTTGTATGTTTTCTATACTTAGAAAATTTAGGAACTTTTTATGAAGGAACTTTAGTTAGTCTTGGCATTGAAATATAGTATGGTGTTTAAAAGAAAAATCAAAAATAAACTCCCTTAGAAATGAAACTATGAATAAATGCTTAAGCATAGCTGTAGAGGGACACTCCTCTTTGCCGTGGCATTTCCTGGAACTTTCTTTAATAAATGGAAGCCTTGTGCATATGAGTGAATGAAAGAAGTCACGGGATGACTCTACTTAACTAGCTCGGGGATGAAGGTATGCTCCCTTTCATCTAGAGTGTGGGAGAGTAGGTGTGATGAGCTAACTCCCTTCGTAACAGCATAATAATAAAAAAAATCAAAGAAAAGGGAGTAAAAATGTGCTTAATGATAAGTAAATGCCTTGACAAAAACTAGGGGACTTGATTAGAAATTGTCTAAATTCGCTAAGTATAGATTGGATACAATCATGCACACACACTACCACAAAGGATTTTGACCTAGGGAAAAGTACTTGAATTCTTGATAAGTCTAGCATGTTGAAGCCTATCGTTCTGAGGGTTGAAATTCAATTTTGTCCTACTGTCTTACTATCGAACTTTGCCATGACATTATGCTTATGTAACTGCTATCCATTGCTTGAGGACAAGCAATAGCTTAAGTTTGGGGTGTGTTAACTTCCTAAAAAGGCTACTTTTAAAGCCTTTTTCACTTAAGTTATTGTTTGTTTAAAAGCTCATTTTAGTCATTTTAGGATCATGTAGTTGCATATAGTTGCATTTGTGGTGGTTGTGCTATTTTATTTCTTAATGGTGCTGTTTGAGGGAAAGGTACAGTTTGTCTATGGTGTGCAGGGAATAGCAAGAAAAAGGATTCTTTGGGAAGTAATGTCGCGGCATCACACGTTGCTAAAGCAGATTGAAATGCCTTGGCATTTTCGGCGCAAAAAAAGACAAAAAGATATTTCTGCATCAGGACAGCTGGCACTGGACAGCTGTCTCTGCACGTGAAGGACTGCTGTAACTGCCTGCCAGAGCTGCCAATGGACCACCGCCACTTGGAGGATAAGGATCATGCACAACATGTGATTCTAGGGGTATGAGGGGTATTTTGCACCCAACAAACTCATCATTACCCCTAGATATTTTTTATTATATATGACACCTCATGGGAGAGAGAGACAAACGGACAGAGAGCACACGCATAAAGCAGAAAAAAATTACATTTTTATTTTCTCTTTTCTTTTCTTCTTCCTTGGGATATTCCTCCATTGATAAAGCTCCAAGGAGTGGCAAGCTAGGTGCCGGAAGGAGCTAGCGAGCTAGGTGGTTCGTGGTGGCCGAGAGGAGACCTCCGGTGGCGCGTCGAAGGCTTCTTCTCACTTCCCTTTTGCTGTTATTTTTTTTATTAATTTGTGGTTTGTTGGAACGAATATTTTCATGACTTTGTGTTTGGATATTTCGAACCCCACCATGAACTAACTTATTTGGTGGTGGTTGGTTGAACGATTGTTTAAACTTTATTTTTTAGGGTATATTTAAGTTTATTTTGGGTTCTTTATTTGCTTTGCTTATGAATGCTTCACCATCTAGGCTTGTAAGAGGCATGGAAATGTCCATCTCTTAGATGAAGGTTAGGTATTCGGAAGAATCCTAAGCTAAAAATATTTGTAAGTATTCGGAAGAAACGCAAGATAAGATCCTCATAAGCAATGGGTTATGGTATTTTCAAGGGGCTTTGAACCGGCCTAGGAATATTATAACTTAATCCCTTAGATCTCGGAAGAGACTAGGATAGGATTTCAACGACTAAAAAGGGTGTCTTTATCAATAGGGTAGGCTGTCCAACATCGTTGAGTGAGAGCAGATGCCTTGGCATCCTATTTTATTAGGTTCTTTTGAACACCTTAGGAAAGCCCTGTCGAGTAAGTAAAGACAAGATAGCTTAAATATACTTGAGAAATAAGTTTAGCAACCTTAGACCAATCCTTACCATTCATTTCATTGGAAGCTTGTCACGTGAGGATTATTTTCTTCTTATTTTATTTATCTTTTTATTTACTGTTTTTACCATTTTTCATTGCCGTGACATTTGTATATATCAAGACTAACTATACTTAGATAATTTAGTGCGTTGCTTTGGTTAGACTTTTGTGATTTCACCCAATCCCTGTGGAGACGATACTCACTCATCATTATATTACTTGAGCGATTGTGTATACTTGCACATTATTTGCGTATATTTTATAGTACTCACAACACGCGAAAAGTATGTAATACGTATACGTTCAATTCAATGACTGTCATGATTAATGTGTTAATTTGGTTAAACAAGTTATTACAATCATTGATTAAACATTAATCACATGTTTGTTGCTATACGATTTTGATGTTCGTATGTTAATTGTTAATAAGATGAACGGTGGGTATGTGATAGAAAATTGCTTCCGGTGAAGGAATAATGGTTGTTCTAGTGCGAAAAACCTTCAAGATTTAATATCCCAAAAACACGATTATGTTGTTAAAAGTATCAAATCGTGAGGTTTTTCCATAGAAAATTAGTACTATTTTTCAAAAGAATCCCACCAGCCCCTTGAGGTGACCAATATCCGCTAAGGGCTTCGCCGCTTGACCCCTTTATTGGAAACAAATGTTGGAGGCCCATATCCATAATTATTAATAATTTTGTAATGTCATATGTATGATATGTTTGATATGCACAATGTTTGACATGCATGCTTATAGCCCTTTATTTTACAATGGTTGTAATTTTATAAATATGGCCTGCTTGTCGTGCCTTTATGTACTTCTGTTGTATTTCTCTTCTCATCTCACTCCGTCATATGTAAAACGAGTTTCTAAAGTTTTAATATTATGATGATTATAAGAAGAAAAAGGTTAAATCAACTAAAGTGAGAAGGCACTTGGGAATGAGTCTTTATTATAGTTATTGGTTCTCTCATTTTCTTGGAATGGGCCATCTTAGTTTGTTTTTGAGCTATAACCATTTTATTTTATTGACTGTTTTATATCTATCATGTATGTGATGCAATGAATAGTTATTAGCATGCTAATAAATTAATAAGATCAATAAGGTCCTGATAATAACAAAATGAGTTAAATGATGAGATCACCATGAAAAACCCCTCTTTAAATATAGGTTAATCTAACCACCCAATATTTACCCTTGTTAAGGCCTTAATCGATTCATGTGGGTTTTTCCAAAGTAATATCACTTAAAACTATCTTGGTTAAACACGAAGAATAAGCAAGTGATGTTCATTGGTCGAAACATTGGTAATAACTTAGCTATGTTATTCAATAGGATTAGAAACCTAAATGTTAGGCATTTGATAAATCATAAGATGATTTTAACAAGAGTTGTTCATCAAATGAAGGAATTACATAAGATGTAATTAGTAAAATGTTGCTGACCTAAATAACCATGTTGCTGACCTAAATAACCATTCTCCCAAAATAAAAGCCAAAGCTGACTTGGGAAGGGCTGAAATATGGATCCTTACTCACTAGAAAAAATTTCGAAAAGTTATTCTGGAATTAAAAATGAGTGTTTTTAATTTTGAATAAAATAGTAGGAGTATTTATTTATAAAGTTCTATTTTATAAATTTTTAAACTCGATAAATTTACTTACGTAGTTTATTTTAATTGTTGTAGAAATAATGGAAAAACAAACTTTCACTGCAATCATTCCTTGAGAAGGATAAGCTGAATGACTTGAACTTCCTTGACTCCATAATTTGAGAATTTTTATCAAACAAGAAATAAAGGAATATGTCATTGAAGAACTCATTCCTGTCAAGCCGGCAGCTAATGCTCCTAGAGATGACAAATATAAGTTTAAGAAACACATGGATGACATGTTAGATGTGGGATGTCTTTCACATGCCACCGTGACCCTTGAGCATCAATAGGAACATGAGGACATGGTTGCATATGAGATGATTCAAAATCTCAAGGAATTATATGAGGGGAAAGAACATCAAGAGAGGTACGATCTCTAAAGCTTTATTTCAAGGCAAAATGAGTGATGGATCTCATGTAGGAGCTCACGTTATCAAGATGATGGTCTATATCCAAACGTTGGAGAAGCTGGGATTTCCACTCAAGGATGAATTGGTCACTGATGACATCCTGTAATCATTGCCAAATAGATTAAACCAATTTGTGCTTATTTCAATATGACTAAAATTAACAAGCCTTTGCCACAATTACTTGACATGTTACGAATTGCTAAAAGTAATATGAAAAAGGTTATACCTAAGCCCATTTTGATGGCCCGCAAGGACAAAAGAAATGGAAAGTATAAAATAATAACAAAGTTTAAGGGTAATGGCAAGCCCAAGCCCAAAGGAAAGGATGCATTGAAACCCAAAGGAAGATTTAGCAAGGAAGGAAAATGTTTCCACTATGACAAGATTGTACACTGGAAAATAAACTGCCCTGTTTACCCTGAAGATGTCAAAAAGGCAAAAACAAATGGAATGCTTGTTATAGGTATTTATGCTATTGATGTTAATTAGCCAACATCTACTTCTTGGGTATTAGATACTTGTTGTGGTTATCATATTTCTACCTCTGTACAAGGACTACAAAAGGGAAGGAATCTCGCTAAAGGAGGCGTGGACCTACGAGTGGGAAATAGAGTAAGAGTTGATGTATTACTATAGAGACATATGTTTTATCTTTGCCTAATGGACATGATTTAATTTTAGAAGATTGTTGCTTTGTTCTTAGTTTAACTAAAAAAATTATTTCTATTTATTGTTTGGACAAGATTAGTTTTGAGATATTTATAAAGAATAATTGTTGTTCGTTTTATTTCGATAGTGTTTTTGATGGTTTAACACAATTCGCAAATGGTCTTTTTATTTTAGATCAAGAGAATATTATTTATAACATAAATAAGAAAATATCAAAGACAAATGACTCAAATCAGACTTATCTGTGGCACTATCATTTTGGCCATATAAGTGATAAATGCATATCAAAGCTCCATAAAGATGGATTCTTAGATTTATTTGTTTTCGAACAATATGATGTATGTGAATCCTGCTTGTTAGTAAAAATGACTAAGGCTCCCTTTAATAGTAAAGGTGAATGAGCAAATAATTTATTGGGATTAATACGTACTGATGTATATGAGCAAATGAATACGCAAGCCAGAGGTGGATTCCAATACTTCATTACATTCACTGATTAGTTTAGTCGGTATGAGTATATTTACCTTATGCGCCATAAATTTGAAGCACTTGAAAAGTTTAAGGAATTAAAAAATGAAGTACATAATCAATTAGGCAAAAGTATTAAGGCACTTCGTTTAGATTGAGGTGGAGAATACTTGGGCATAGAATTTGATGAACTCCTGAGAAGAGGGTGTTTGAGAGGAGGAATCGAACACTGTTAGAGATGGTTCGATCAATGATGAGACATAGTGATATTCTGACTTTATTTTGGGGCATGCACTAAAAAAAACTTCTTTTACAGAAAATCGTGTTCCGTCTAAATCAGTTCAAAAGACACCATATGAGATATGGATTGGGAAACAACTGATTATGTCTTGTATGAAGATTTGGGGTTGTAAAGCTTATGTGGAGCATCAAATTTCTATAAAGCTCAATCCTAAATCTCATAAGTATATATTTGTTGGATATCCTAAAGAAACTTAAGGATATTATTTCTTCAACCCTAATGATAACAAAGTGTTTGTTTCTCAAAGATGAGTATTTTTCAAAAAAAGAATTTCTCTCAAAGAAAGGGAAGGGCAGAAATATTGAACTTGGAGAAGTTATAGAACAACATATCAATGAACTATAGGTTGAACAAGTTCCACAAGTTGTTGAGGAACAATCACCAGTTTTAGAAACACAACTACACAAGAGAACACCATGTACCTTAGAGATATGGATTTCTCGTTACCACGTTTGGATACATTGTTGTTATGGAGAAAGATGAGCCTATAACTTATCAAGAGGTAGTGTCTAGCCCAAACTCTGAGAAGTGGCTTGAAGCCATAAGATCTTAAATGGATTCCATGTCTAAAAACCAAGTATATACTTTGGTTAAACAACCTGAAGGGATCAAACCTATAGGGTGTAAGTTGGTTTTCAAGAAGAAAAACAACATGGATGGTAATGTAAAAACATACAAGGGGAGTTTGGTCGCTAAAGGTTTTTGACAAGTTCATGGTAAAGACTATGACAAAACTTTCTCCCATGTAGCTCTGTTTAAGTCCATTATAATCTTGCTTGCAATAGTTGCATTCCTTGACTATGAAATCTAGCAAATGGACATCAAAACCTATTTCATTAATGGAAAACTTGAAGGGGATGTGTATATGACACAAACATAAGGTTTAATAGCCCTTGGAAATGCTAGAAAGGTTTATAAGCTACAAAAATCCATTTATGGACTAAAGCATGCTTCTCGAAACTGTAATATTTGTTTCAATGATACAATCAACGAGTTTGGTGTTATCAGAAACAAAGATAAGCCTTGTGTTTATATGAAGGCTAGTGGGAGCATTATTTCTGTCATAATCTTGTATATAGACAACATATTCACCAAAGGAAATGCTATACCTACTTTACAGTATGTTAATACTTGGTTATTTAGTTGTTTTTTATATGAAAGATTTGGATGAGGTAACGTATATCTTAGGAGTCAAGATCTATAGAGATAGACCAAGACAACTTATAGGTCTGAGTCAAAGTACATATATAGGTAAAGCATTGAAGAGGTTCAGTATTAAGGAATCCAAGAAAGGATTTCTGCCTATGATTCATGGAATATCTCTTTTGAAGGAAATGTGTCATTCAACTCCATAAGGAAGAAAACAGATAATTAAGATTCAATATGCTTCAACTATTGGTTCTATCTTGTATGCCATCATATGTACTCGACCAAATGTATCATATGCTTTAAGCATGATGAGTCAGTTATAAGTAGATCCTGATGAAGATCACTAGGTTACAATAAACAAATTCTTAAGTACTTATGATGAACTAAGGAAACATTCCTTCTATATGGAGGGGAAGAAGAGTTCAGTGTAAAGGGTTACATAGATGCAAGCTTCCAAACTGACAAGGATGACTTACAATCGCAACCAGTTTTTTTTCTTAATAGAGGCACTGAGAGTTGGAAGAGTTTAAAGTATACTAGAAATAAATTCATAGAGATGCTTTTGATACTTTTTCGATATTAGTTTCTTTTTACAACCTCAAAATTGACTTTAATACTTCAAAATGACCTTTAAAGTTACTTAATATTTGTATTCATCACTAGTTCACATGACATTTCCAAATTTCACATTTCAATTACTAATGTGAATTCTTTTAGAATTCATCTCAACATTTCCAAATCATTTAAAATGGTTCCTTTTCATTTAGCTTCGAATTCAAGCACCCAACATAATTAAAAATTTTGACAACTAATTCAAGCATGGTACATCAACTTTTAAACCATTTCCATTTCAATCACATAATTCCCATAATTTTTTATTTAATCCCCATGGTTGCACAAAATTTCAAAATAGTCCAAACGACATTCTAAAGCTTGTAGAATCATTCAAACATCATTTCTAGCCTTAGGGAAATATTTTCATAATTTTCCCTTATGGTTGAATATCTAGGTTTTCAATTTACTTGATTTTCCCTTTGATTCAAGCAAGGATTCAACCTTTATACATCATAACATGCAATTTCAATAAATTCCATCTCAATTTCAATTCATATTCAATATTTCTGCAAAACCCTAATTAACCAAACTTTGATTCAACCATTTTTAATTATTTCAATCACCATATAAACATGGAAATGACCCTACAACATCATTAACACCAAAATACATCCTTAAACAATCAAAATTCAACCTTATCTTCATCAACCCTATTCATGAAATTAAAGATTCAAGCAAGGAAAACATGAACAAAATACACGAAATGATAGAGGATTTCATGTAGATTAAATTTCTATTTCATGCTTTAATCTAAAAACCTAATGAATTTGCTTGAAAATGAAAAAGAAAAGATTTCTCACTTGCTATGGAGTAGAAGGCCAAAAGAGGAAGAATAACCAAATTTCATGCAATTTCTACATTTAGTTGTTTGTTGTCCTCACATGAACTAATATTTTATTAGTTTCCAAGCTAATTAAAATGAAAAGATCTTTTTACCCTTAAAATCTCTTGAAATTTACCAAGCTACATAATGATATCATCATTCTTACATCATCAAGTCAAATATGAACTAATATGTTATTAGTTTCCATCTTTGTCCTCGCATTTTTCCAAAATTCACAACTTGCCATTTTATTCCAACAGTCTCGATTTAACATGGAAAACCAACTTAAATCCAATGATCCATGATAAATTCTACTAATTTAAAAAAGGTAAATAACATTATTCACTTTTTATTGTCATCCTTCAAATTTTCCTAAATTTTTTATTCAATCCGATCATCCGAATATTTCACTGAACTTTACCGCTTTATAGGTTTTAATACTATTCTGAATCAAAAAATTGAAACTCATGAAAGTATTATTCTGGGGGTGAACTATTCATTTAAGGTATACAATTTCTTTTTTGGGAAAAATTATTATTTGGGTCTCTAAACTTTCAAAAATTACATTTTGGTCACTATCAAAAAATTTGTTGTATTACAATTCTCCCTTTTAAGAAAATGTGTCCTCGAGTTTTCAACATGTACCTGATTCATAAAGATGAAAACTACTTCCTCATATATTCCTCTCATTTTCCAGGTTGCTTCCTTGATTTTATTTTTTTTAAGAACTTTAACAAGTAGAATGACATGTGAAGGATCTGATTGATACTTCCTGAGCATCAACACATGAAATACATTGTGAACCTTATCCATTCCCAAAGGAAATGTTAGTTGTTATACCACCATACCAACTCTTTTCATTTTTTCATATGGTTAATAAGTTTTGGCTCAATATTTTCCGCCCAAACTGTAAAATCTTTTTCCAAGGTTATACTTTGAGGTACATTTTATCGCCCACTTTGTACTCTATCTCTTTTCTATTTTCAAATATGAAGAAGATTTCTATTAATCACTAGAAATCTTAGATGTTTTTTAATAATATTCACCTTGTCTTCATTTTCCTTAATTACATCCATTGAATTCAATCACACACTCCTATAGCATATCCTCTAAAATTAAAATATTTTTCTCTTATTGTCTATCAATTTAGGGATGAAAAGCTTTTCTAAAATTGATTCGAGTACCCAAGTCTTTATGTAAAGATTTCCAAAATCTCAAAATGATTCTTATAACATTATCACATACTGTAAAGACAGACACTTCATGTAGTTGAATATTTTTTAAATGTACAACTCAACGTACTTATTCATAAAATAGTATGTTTGAACATGGATAAAATACATGGACTTAATCAATTTGTTTATAGTCACTTAAATTGAACCCTTTTTGTTGGGTCTCAAAGAAAACCCCTTCACAAAATTCATTGTAACTTTTTTCCATTTCCACTGAAGAATAGGAATTGGTTTCCATAATCCTGAGGGCAGTTAATGCTATAATTTGAGTTGCTTACATTTCAATCATTAGAAATAAACTCAATTATAGTTCATTTTATTTTTGACCATCAATATTGGCTCTTTAAATTCTGATAAATCTTGTATCTTGCAAGATTCATAGTCAAAGGACTATAATACGCTTCAGAAAGATTTTTTTTAACTCCTCGTCATTTGGAATATAAATTCTTCCTTAATAGATAAGCATTCATCAAACTTCACTTTAATGTCTTCAATTTTACATTTTTCTACTCGTTTAATTTTTTATATACACTTTCCATTTTTTATTTAAAGAATATTTGCTCAATACATTAAAGTATGATTTATTTATTTTATCAATACCCCTTCATCCATTAAGAAAATAGTAGCACATTCTAGGATTTTCTGAAAAATTATGTCTTTCAACTTAACGCGCCGGCTACTAACATTAGCCTCAATTGACTGGTAGTCAATAATAACATCATAATACTTAAGAAGCTCGATCCACTTTCTATACCTTAGATTTAACACTTTTTTGAGTCAACAAATACTTAAACTCTTATGATCGATATAAATATAACATCATTCACCATACAAATATTGACACTTATATTTTCACAACAACATGCTACTACCTTAAATTCTAAATCATGAGTAGGATAGTTTCTTTCATTTGTCTTAACTTCTCTTAAAATATAAGTTAACACTTTTACTTCTTACCTTAGTACACATCTCAAACCATTATGAGACACGTCACTATAAATCACATAATCAAATAATCCATTCTAGATTCTGACTACTCTTGCACTGGGGTTCCATTAATATTTTCTTTAGTGTATCAAATCATTCTTGGCATTTATCAGTTAAAATAAATAACATACTTAATAACTTACTCATTGGGGAGATGATCATCGATTTTTTTGTAAACATTCGATTATAACTTGTAAGTCCCAAGATATTTTGAAACTCAAAAAATTTTTTTGGAGTTGTCCATTCAATTATAATTTGTACTTTCTTGGGATCCAATCTGATCCCCTCTGCTGAAACTATGTCACCAAGAAAAGAAACGTCAAGCAACTAGAATTCATGTAATACTCCAAACATCGGGTCAGTGACAATAACGTAAAGATTTAAAATTTGGTGGTTTAATTTGAATAAATTGAAAAGTGTAAGGACTGATTTAGGAAATTGTGTTTAAGACTTATTATTAAGAATGAAAGAATGGAGGGACATTATGGTTTTTTAGAAGGAAATGAATTTAATATTCATTTCTTTTAGAGATATTTATTCAGTGAATAGAGAAAAAGGATAAGTCTGGACGTGGGTTCTCTACTCTTCTTCTTCTTCTTCTTCTCTTCCCCGTAACTTCATTGCTAAGGTAAGGTATGTTCAAATTGGGTTTTCCTTTCAATTTTGGGTTGGTTTTGAAGCCTTGAGTGATATAGAAGCTTAAAGAAAGTTTAAGGATGATTAAAACTAAGAGATTAGTGATTTATTAGTGAATTAATAAAATGGGTTTTTAAGTGATATTATGAAAATTGGTCAGTTGCTAAAATTAAAATATTTTTCTCTTATTGTCTATCAATTTAGGGATGAAAAGCTTTTCTAAAATTGATTCGAGTACCCAAGGCTTTATGTAAAGATTTCCAAAATCTCAAAATGATTCTTATAACATTATCACATACTGTAAAGACAGACACTTCATGTAGTTGAATATTTTTTAAATGTACAACTCAACGTACTTATTCATAAAATAGTATGTTTGAACATGGATAAAATACATGGACTTAATCAATTTGTTTATAGTCACTTAAATTGAACCCTTTTTGTTGGGTCTCAAAGAAAACCCCTTCACAAAATTCATTGTAACTTTTTTCCATTTCCACTGAAGAATAGGAATTGGTTTCCATAATCCTGAGGGCACTTAATGCTATAATTTGAGTTGCTTACATTTCAATCATTAGAAATAAACTCAATTATAGTTCATTTTATTTTTGACCATCAATATTGGCTCTTTAAATCCTGATAAATCTTGTATCTTGCAAGATTCATAGTCAAAGGACTATAATACGCTTCAGAAAGATTTTTTTTAACTCCTCGTCATTTGGAATATAAATTCTTCCTTAATAGATAAGCATTCATCAAACTTCACTTTAATGTCTTCAATTTTACATTTTTCTACTCGTTTAATTTTTATATACACTTTCCATTTTTTATTTAAAGAATATTTGCTCAATACATTAAAGTATGATTTATTTATTTTATCAATACCCCTTCATCCATTAAGAAAATAGTAGCACATTCTAGGATTTTCTGAAAAATTATGTCTTTCAACTTAACGCGCCGGCTACTAACATTAGCCTCAATTGACTGGTAGTCAATAATAACATCATAATACTTAAGAAGCTCGATCCACTTTCTATACCTTAGATTTAACACTTTTTTGAGTCAACAAATACTTAAACTCTTATGATCGATATAAATATAACATCATTCACCATACAAATATTGACACTTATATTTTCACAACAACATGCTACTACCTTAAATTCTAAATCATGAGTAGGATAGTTTCTTTCATTTGTCTTAACTTCTCTTAAAATATAAGTTAACACTTTTACTTCTTACCTTAGTACACATCTCAAACCATTATGAGACACATCACTATAAATCACATAATCAAATAATCCATTCTAGATTCTGACTACTCTTGCACTGGGGTTCCATTAATATTTTCTTTAGTGTATCAAATCATTCTTGGCATTTATCAGTTAAAATAAATAACATACTTAATAACTTACTCATTGGGGAGATGATCATCGATTTTTTTGTAAACATTCGATTATAACTTGTAAGTCCCAAGATATTTTGAAACTCAAAAACATTTTTTGGAGTTGTCCATTCAATTATAATTTGTACTTTCTTGGGATCCAATCTGATCCCCTCTGCTGAAACTATGTCACCAAGAAAAGAAACGTCAAGCAACTAGAATTCATGTAATACTCCAAACATCGGGTCAGTGACAATAACGTAAAGATTTAAAATTTGGTGGTTTAATTTGAATAAATTGAAAAGTGTAAGGACTGATTTAGGAAATTGTTTTTAAGACTTATTATTAAGAATGAAAGAATGGAGGGACATTATGGTTTTTTAGAAGGAAATGAATTTAATATTCATTTCTTTTAGAGATATTTATTCAGTGAATAGAGAAAAAGGATAAGTCTGGACGTGGGTTCTCTACTCTTCTTCTTCTTCTTCTTCTCTTCCCCGTAACTTCATTGCTAAGGTAAGGTATGTTCAAATTGGGTTTTCCTTTCAATTTTGGGTTGGTTTTGAAGCCTTGAGTGATATAGAAGCTTAAAGAAAGTTTAAGGATGATTAAAACTAAGAGATTAGTGATTTATTAGTGAATTAATAAAATGGGTTTTTAAGTGATATTATGAAAATTGGTCAGTTGTTGGATTTTAAAAGCATATTTGAATTGTCAAAGATGTAAATAAGAGATTTGAAGCCTTAGAAGTGATTGAAAACATGTTTGAATTTTTGGTGTGATTTTTAGTTTTTTCTTTGGAGAATTTGGATGTTATAAGGATATTTATGAATGTAAGTTAGTTGGGATAAGTGTTAATGAGTTTGGGATAAGTGTTAATGAGTTTGATGGTATGGTTGGAGATAAGAGTAAGATATTTAGGTGAAATTTAGGTAAAAATCGAAGGAAAATAGTAAAATCTGGGTAACGGTATCGATACTGGAAGAACAATACCGATATTATAAGGTTAAATCGGAGGAAAGAATATAAATACGATGAACAATTAATGATACTGATTAAAGTAGTATCAATACTAATTTGGAGGTATTGATACTGATTTGGAGGTATCGATACCAAGAGGAAGGTATCGATACTGTAATTGAAAAATGAAATTCCAAAATGCAAAATTGGTATCGATACTGAAGTGGTTATCAGTACCATAGAAGAGAACTATCGATACTGTAATGGGGTATCGATAGTATTCAGTCTACAATTTTAAGTGGATGGTTTATTTCGTTTATGTAAATGCGAAATTGTTAATATTTAATGTATACTAATGGAAATTATTGGTTGATGGCTTTAATAGAAGGATTTATGACAAATATCCATTATAAATAAAAAGGAAAAATTATGATGAATTTTAAAAGAATTCAAAAATAATAGTACTTTTAGTGTTATTATTTTGTATAAATGATAGAAAGTATAGTAACATTTTATTATATATTGTATGTGTGATTACGGATGCTTGAGTAGATCGTAATCAAATTCCGGACACAAACAAGAAAAAAGGCAAGGATAAAGTTGTAGAATAGTCGGATTACATTAAGGCATAATATTGAGGCATACCAGGTGAGTGCATTTATTATGTACTTATATGATATTAGGATGACTTGTGAAGAGTCAACCTCGAATATTTTGATAAAAGTATGTTTTATCGTATCTTAAAATATTTTCATAAAGTTTATGAAAATGATTTTACTAGAGTATGAACTGCTCTAAAATAGATAGATGACCTTTTATATTATTTTAAAAACTATCAATGTTTCAGAATAAATGTTTAATCTGCGAATTTGTTTTAAAGGCCTATTTTATGTGCATTGAGAGTCATAAGTGCATTTCGACATAGTTTGTGTATGATGGTTATTGATCAATTTTGTTTAATGCATATGTTGCATTTTCGTATCAGTACTATGTGTACTTTTAGCACTATGTGTGCATCCATGGTATTCATAATGAGTTTGTGAATTACCATTTCCACATTATGTGTCATCTATGGTATTCATAATAAGTTTGTGAATTATCATTTCGTTACCTTAGTATAGTGTTTCTATCACCACAAAACCTATGCTTTCATTTAGCACTTACGTGCAACTCAGGTACCTTGCATTCTCATTCAACATACATTGGGTAAATAAAAGGATACTTTGGAAAAATACTGATTGATAGGTATATTGGGCATACTAAATATATTTTCGCAGGTTATGTAAAAGAAATTTGGTTTGCCAAGTCAGTTCTATGTATTACTATTAATTATAAGATTAAATTCATAATTTGGTATTTTATGATATGTTATGTTTAGGTTACGCCTCTTTTATATTATTATGCCTCACTAAGTGAATACTTAGCGTCTGATGGTTTCATGCTTAGATAATATCATACGAGTGGAGTAAGGAGTGCATCTGACATCGTAAATCAAAGGTTGCCTCATCGGTAACTATATGACATTTATGTCTACTTTTGATATTATTAGATGGCATGTAATAGATTTAAGATAATGCTCTGGAATGTATTTGACTGATGTTGTAGTACTTACTATGTTAGAACTTTAAGGTTATTGTAATACTAATATTTAATGTATGTTTTTATTATTATTATATTAAAATATTTTATTTATAGGAAACAAAAAAATTTACTGGTTTTCAAATACGAAAATGTTTTTATAACTCATGTGCCATATGTGACTCGTGTATGGAAACATATACTGGAAATGAGTGTTACAATTCACACTTTGACAGCTTGGCATATAATTTTTTCTTCTATAGAGTCTGAAGAACAGTGCAAATATGATAATCGTGTTCTTTCTTTGTCTTTGAATATAACAAAATATCATGAATAAATACTATCAAGAATTGTTTCAAGTATGAATGGATTACTCAGTTCATCAAATTTGTAAATATCAGAACAATTGGTCAAGTTTACCTGAATGACATTACCATAAACTTATAGTGTCCATATTGAGTACTAAAAACTGCCTTAGGAATATCTTCTTCCTAAATCTTTAACTGATGATATCTGGATCGAAGATTAATTTTAAAAATACATAAATGTGTTCTTTTAGTTGATCAAAATATTATACATCCTTGGAAGAGGATACTTATTCTTCATGATTACCTTATTTGGTTGACAATAATCTTTGTATAATCACATAGATCTATCTTTCTTTTTGAAAAATAATACTCATATTACCCAAGGCGACACACTCAATCTTAAATAGATCTAATCTAGCCAATTCTTGTAAATGTGCCTTTAACTCTCTAAGACTAGACGAATCTATTCTATACGGTTCAATAAAATAAACGCGGTAATCTATAATACTTCTATTTTAAACTCTATCTCTCAATCGAGAAATAATCCTTACAACCCATCTATAATTACATCTAGATACTCTCAAACAATTGTAATATCTCCCAACTTAACTCCTAAATTTGAGTATCCACTACGTTAACTAAGAAGACTTGACAACTTGCATAGCAATAACTTCTTGGTAGTTACCACTAAAATCACATTAGACAACAAATTTACTCTTTTTTTCTACCAGTATGATCTCAAAATCTTTCGAGTCCTTTAAATTTTTATCGCTTTAAACAACGTTTCACTATAGCATGATAGGGGATAACCAATCCATACAAAAAATTACGTCCAATTCCTCGAAAGGTAATTCCATCAAATTCGTTACAAACTCAACTCCTTGAATCTTTAACAAATAGTTTCTATAAACATGACTCACCCTCGTACTCTGTCCTAAAGCGTTAGTCGCACATATGTCACTCGAGATCGATTCTATCATAATGTCCCTTACTTTAATCAACTCAATACTTATGTACGAATAAAGTTCCTTAATCCTACACTAGCACTTCCTATTGTGCCACTGCACCACCATGATCAGAATAAGGAGGAGGATTGTGATTAACTACATTACTTCACTAATTTCTTATTCTTGAACCTAATGTTAAGTCATTTATTTTGAACCCTCTATTTCCAACATCTTATATATATATACTATACTTATCCACTTTCATTAGTAAGGAGTGGCATCAACAAAATCACATAAAAACAAAATAAATAGCAATGTCATCCTACTGACATGTATACACTTTTTCTATTCAAAACAACTTCAGTTTAGGCCTAGAATCGGCTAAACATGTAGCTCTTATACCAATAAACATAACACCCTTTTCTCATATCCATCATCGAATACGAGTAAGAGATGTCACATAACTTTTACAAACATTCTACATTTGAAAATAGATAAAATTTTGTTTTTAAAAAAGCATCAAATTCAAACTTAACCATTAAAATATTTAATCACATAAAATCAAAATATAATATTATTAACATATAAATTAAATCTGATTTCAAGCAGCATGACAGTTCAATATTGTTTCATATAAAGAGTTAAACTACCTAAATAAAAATTCATCTTTATGCTCATAAAAATATAACTTTACTATAACATACATTAAAATCAATATTTCCTACTATATATATATATATATCCTACTATAGTCCACACATATATTCTATAACAAATCATTTAAGCATTATTGACATATCAAAACTTTTTTAACCCATTTTAAAATATTACTCACACTTATTATATGTATATATGCCAACTAGAAATAAAAAAAAAATAGTAGGATGCCATTAATAATACCGATCAGTGGTCTTCATTTGTTGACGCCAATATATGCTCCTTACTGGACTTGCTTTTCTTTACCTATGTGAGAAAATCATCACAAGCTAAGTATACACTCAGTGAGACATTTATAACTTTTGAAATAAATATATCAAAACATACATATATAGCAATGTTTAAAACATAATTATGATATCATATAATAACATATAGTATAAAATTTACTTTCAAAGCATTTTCCTCATATTGTAGCCTGCAAATCAGTAGTTCAGATATAAAACATCTTATATGAAATCAAAAAACTTGATGAAAGGTTTATTTTCAATGAATCAATCAAATATGTACTTTTCATTTTCATTCAATTCATATGCCAAATGTATAACATATGAGAATACAAAGGTATGTGAGTCAAGCGAGTGTGCACACTATATGTAGCTTTACTGTCTATGAATAAATTGCACATTTAGTTTCCTATGAATCATTTGCACTATTGGTGGCATATTGGTGTACAAGTACTTTTGATCGCTTGTAAATGTATATGTTAAGGCAAGCAAATCTGTGAAAGTTTACACAATCGATTAAAGTAATATAGGGTAAGTGAGTATCGTCTATATTTTCACCACAACTAGAACTAATGTCACAAACTAAGTCCTACTAAGTTGTCAACTTAAGAACTAATATTAATAAAACAAAGAGGTGATTTAATGAGTGCAAGAAAGTTTGGTCAAAACAAAATAAATATGCAGAATGCTAAAGTAAATGAAACAAGATAAGTGTTGATTTAAAATCGGATGCAAACAACCTCACATATTCAGACATATCACAAAGCACTGATGCTAAACCCTTGCATTGTCAACAATTATTTCTAAGTCTAGAATGAATTATTATGACTCGCTCAAGCTGCCCGACAGGATTACTAGGTATTCTTAGACGGTTGTTATGGCAATACTCCTCAACGTTAACTACAATATGTTGTTGTAGCAATACCTCTCAGCATAAACTATAGGTATTGTCTATCCTGCTCTAGCGTCTATCCCTTTTAGTCGATTGAAACCGCTTCTTATCTCTAAGGTAGACAAGTTAGAACTTCACCATCCCGATTTCATTCTATTGCTTATGTTGATCTATCTTAATTCTCTCAAATATAAGAATCACTATCTAGACAAAAGGTTATATCTCGATGCTCTTACAATGCCCATACATGTTTTACCAAAACCCTAGGCGATCTCTCGATGCTCTTACAGCGTTAAGGCAAAATATTTAAACAGTAAGCAAAACAGTCATAAGCAAAACATAATTCATCATTCATAAAACATAAAAATATTGTTCAGGCAACACAAAGTTTAACACCAAGTAAGACATTCATGGTGCTATCAAAGATCATCCAAAATTCAATGTTTAGTACAACCCTAAATAGATAAAGAGTTAAACAAAGAAAGAACGACTCCTAAAACTGGGGGTTCTATCACGACGATTCTGATCAGCACTATGCATGCCTTGGTAATTACCCTCTCTCGAGGCCTGATCACCGCTCTGCTAACATCTGGTTATGGAGGACACCAAGAAAGTTCGGTGGGTAGACGGTGAAGAAGTATTGCAGTTTCTTTCTCACGCCTTGGGAAAAGTTCTTCTCTCTTCTTCCTTTTTCTCTCTCCTTCTTTGGCGGCTACGGCTGGTTATTTATAAGGAAAAATCTCCTTGGGCTTTGCATGCTGTGAGGAGTTTCCTTAAATAATCGTTGTCAAATAAATGTCCAGATTTAAAAAGGAAAGGTGGCTGTCAGAATAATTAAGGCTTGATTGCACGTGAAGTAGGTCATCCAGTTGGCTTGTGACATAGGCAGTTTCGTCACACTTGCTTCAGACTTCCTCAGATAAACCTTGCATCGACGAGATAAATATGCTCCTCACATTCTCATTTGTTCCTTTGGCCTTTGTAAATTTATGTTGTCACGACTGAAATGTTCTTCCCCTGTAAGTTTCCTACACAAACACAATCCAAACAACCCTTTCTCCTCAGCATCATCAGTCAAACCAAATAAATCTTGCCTAAGCAAAATTTATCCACCACAAGCTAATGTAACCTATATGAAACTAAATGAAACTTAAATGATATGCATACTTTGTTTAGACGAGCAACAACTTAAGTGAAAATACTAGAAATTAAGTCTTTTTACAGAGTTATCAACTTTAAAACACAATAATATGTACCTATGATCAGGAATACATCGTACCATGTACTATATAGTGTAGGGATCATGTGCTATTTATAACCCCATAAAAGTTTGTATTTTGTACCTTTTTATTTAGGTTATTATTTGTTTTAAATATCATGTCGTAGCATTAAGATTGCATGTAGGCCATGTAGTTAAATATGGTGGTAAAGTCTTGTTGCATCCTTTATTTGTTGAAAACTAGTGTTGCTGAGGGAAAAGTGTTGCTCTTTTGGTGTTGTGTAGGTGAGAAAAGCCTAACGAGAATATGTGGTTGCTTTAGCATGCTAGAGAAAAACTCATCGCAGTGAAAGATTGACAATGTAATATGAAGCAAAAAACACAAAATAGCAAAAATATGTTTGCTAAGTTGTTTAGTCACATGTGGTACACTACCCTTGCTATAATTTTTGGGGACCACCTGTCACACTAAACATCCATTCATGTGAGGATGATAAAACCTAGGGTAAAAAGGGAAATTTAGAGCCAAAAATCCTACAAAAATTTCCTTATATAAATACCAAAGGTACCCTACATTTTGAGCAATTTTTTGGAGGTGGCATAAGAGAGGAAGGTGATTGTACATTCCGTCATTTCCATCATCTTTTTATCCCCTTTTTGTGGTTTCTTCCATAACTGATCTTCAAAGGGGTAGTAGTTAGGTCCTCGAGAGAGGCTAGCTTGCTAAAGTAATGCAATGAGGTAGAGTTAAATGTCACAACAGTAGCTTATTATGAGTATTCTTCTCCTTGTGCTTTTATTTTTTTATCTTATTTGGGCTTGTACTAAACTTAAATGATCTTGGATAAAATTAGCCACACCATGAACCAATTTATTTGGCATTGGATTTGTGTTGGACTATTTTATTTTATGTTAATGAAAAGTTTGATGTTCTTATGTTTAAATGTTGTTTTGCTCACAATTTTTTACATTATGTACTTTAGAATTGTAAGAGCTTTTGAGAGATTGTTGTTTGTTGTAGCATAATATGCTTAGTCTTTAAAGAGCTTTTGAGAGATTGTCATTTTCTTGGCACATACGCCTAGTATTGAGAGAGCTAGGTTAGATCTATGTGAGCAAGAGAGCCAAACCGAGATAGATAGGTTCTAATCTGACTTAGAGATAAGGAGAGGTTTCATTCGACTAAAATAGATAGGGCTTAGTCGATGGGCTAGTGTTGTAGTTCACGCTGAGAGGTATTGTCATAGCATTAGTTTGTTAAGTTCATTTCTAGGTATAACTTAGGAGCATTTTCAGTATATCTTGTCAGACAGCATACTAATAGGAGTAGAAATCATTCTAAGCATAGAATATAATTTTCCATACCAAATTCAGTCAACTACCCCTAGAGAAGCTTGATTGTGTAAGGTTGTCAGTCTTATCTTATTTCCAAAGTCCAATTTACTTTTGCTTTAGCATACTTTTGCAGTTTTCTTAAATTATTGCTTCAACATACTTTTACAATTTCATCAAACTTCTTCCATAACAATTTCACTCTACAACATCTCCATACACCTTATACATACCATCAGCCACAATATTAGTTTCACTTGTTAATATCATTGTACACGCATACTTAGTTTTAGTTCGTGATATCTTTTTGTTACAGCTTGCTTATAAAATATTTCTAATCCTTGTGGAGATGATATTCACTTACTACTGTATTACTTGTATCAATTGTGTATACTTGCACATAATTATATGCATAGTAAATATATTTACATGCGATTAAGTTCTTGGTACTTTTTTCGGGGATTGACAATTGCTTATTTTTAAAGTTTTGCTATTGCAAGAGTTTTTGTTTTCAATTTTACTTGTTATTTTTATATACGTCTTTTTCAAGTTTTGTTGTTGCATGACCCGAAGAATTGTCGAGGAACTATTTTATCCTCTAGTTCTGGTGATCAAACATTTATTCCATCAGAGACGAAGAGCTCAATGTGCTAATAGAGCATGAATAATCAAAATGAACATGTTCAACAAGATCAAGATCATGTATCCAAATGCTACAACATTTAGAGATGAAGGACTTGTACCTCGACTGATAACTATTAGAGATCACTTAAATCCTATCTTGGACTATCTAAACACTGGATTATATCTCTTGAGATCCAATAATCCCAATTCGAGCTAAAACCATTCATGTTCAACATGTTGAACTCGATCAGATAATTTGGTGACATGCCTAATGAAGATGCAAGGCAACACATATATGCTTTCTTGTAGGTTTGTAACTCATTCAGGTAGCAAGTAGTTCACAAGGATGTACTAAAGCTAAAGTTGTTTCCCTATTGTTTGTATAACCGAGTAAGGGCTTGGCTTAGTGGAGTTCCATTATGCTCGATTGAGACTGATCTGTATGAAAGCTTTTTGTTACGGTATAGTCCGCCCAACATGAACACTCAATTAAAAGATGGCATATCAAGTTTTCATCAAGCTCATGATGAATCATTGTATGAGTATTGGGACCGATACAAAAATTGTCTTCACAAGTGCACCAGCCATGGATTCTATGACTGGACTCAAGTCTTGATGTTCTATAATTGAGTGAATGCACCCATAAGCATGATGTTAGATGCTTGAGAAAATGGTATTTTACTTGACAAGTCACCCAAAAAGGCTTTTGCATCCTTGATAGGATAGCCAACAATGATTATCAATTTCCCTTTTCAAGGCTTGGAACTAGAAAGAAGACACCTGAGACATTTAGTATCCGCCCAAGTTTCTTATATAAAAAATATGTTGAAGAATCTGTAATGTTCTATCGATGTGAGGGAAGTAAACGTGGCCAACTAACCATGTTTCTTATTCCATGGAAATCACCATGAGAGTGAATGCCCTGACAGTCAATAATCTATCAATTATGTATGAAATTTCAATCGAGGCAATAACAACCCTTATTCTAACATCCAGAACCCAGGATGGCATCACCATCCTAACTTCTCATGGGGTAATCAAGGGGCCAACAAAAAAAATGGAAGTAGCTTGAATAGGCCACAACATAATATTGTTGAACCATCATGCTTTCAGCAACAACATTTAACATGACAGAATGCCAATAAATATGCAATATCTTCGTTAAATGCTAACTTTCTTGAAGCCATTCTTCATGATTTTATGGCTTTAACAAAGGCTTTATTGCATGAACATTCATCAACTATCAAAAACCAAGAAGTTTTGTTGCAAATCCATAGCTCATCTTTGAGAGCATTGGATACCCAAGTGGGGCATATTGTTACAGAACTACATGCTCACTCGTAAGATAGTCTCCCTAATGATATTGAGGTCACTAAATCTCATGGAAATGAGCAATACAGTGCACTCACGTTGAGGAGTGGTACCCAATTTAATCAAGAAGATAAGTTTGGGGGAAGAAGGTAAACAATTCTTGCCCTAGCATTGTGCAACAAGAACCTAAGGAGCAAGAAGAATTATTCATGGAGAAATACAAAGATGAGGGTTCTACAAGTAAACTTGCTATTGAAGGACAAACAAATGTTATAAAAAAAGTTGTTCCCCTACTTGCAGTGGAAAAACTCAGACCCCCACCACCTTTCCCTCAAAGAATAAATATGCATAATGATGGCATCCAATTCAAGAAGTTCGTTGACATCCTTGATTAGTTATATATCAATATCCCACTCTTGGATGTCATTTACTAGATGGTTATATATGACAAGTTTCTCAAGGAGATATTCACAAAGAAAAAGAACTTGGAAAAGTTTGAAATAGTTACCACATCGAAATAATATTGTTTTGCACTGAGTAATCTTCCACCGAAGCGAAAAGATCATGGCAGTTTGTTATTCCATATTCTATCGGTGATAAATATGTGGGGAGAGCCTTATGTGATCTTGGGTCAAGTGTATATTTGATGCCCAAGTCCATGTTCTTGAAGCTTGGAATGGGCCATGCCCGACCGACATTGTGATCTTACAACTAATTGACCAATCTCATGTACATCCCGAGGGTAGAATTGAAGATGTCATAGTAAAAATGGACAAGTTTGTATTTCCTTTTGATTTTTACATACTCAACTATGATGTTGATGATAATGTGCCCATTATTCTGGGGCATCTTTTTCTAGCCACCGATTGTATTCTCTTTGATTGCGGCAATGTGAATGGTTGATCAATGTATAACTATCATTTTTTCAACACAATCAAGTATGTGGATGACTTGGAGGAATACCAAAGTATGTTGGACATAGACTCAATGATGGATAATGGGTATACAATGTTTTGCCGTAAAAACTTTTTACAGATGGAAAACTACGAAAGGCTCAATGAAGATGAAAGCATTGAGGAGCCTGAAGATTCTTCATCAAAGGTGTAGCAGTTTAGTTTGCTTGTAGCTAGAGCAGGTACTCGAATTGAACATTTAGACTTTGAAACTTATCTACAACAAGCACCTACCTTAGAAATCAAACATTTGCCATCACATTTAAATTATGTTTATTTAGATAGTGATGATACTTTGCCTATTATAATATCTGATAGTCTAACCCCTGAGTAAGAACACGATTTGATAAATTTCTTAGCACAACATAAGAAAGATCTAAGTGGGATTATGGCTATTTTAAAGGGAATAAGTCTGACCATTTATACGCATAAGATCCAGCTCGATGAATTCCAAACTAATTTTGTCGAAATCAAAAGAAGACTTAACCCGGTGATGAAGAAAGTGGTGATGAAGGAAATCATTAAGTGGTTGGATGTTGGAATAATCTACCCTATCTCCAAGAAAGGAGGCATGACTATGGTGAGCAACAATTTTAATACCCTAATATTTTGGTTAGTAACCAAAATATCAATTTTGAAAGTATGATGACCAAAGTAAAAAAATTCAGAAAAGTTTAAGGACCTAAGTGTTTATTTTCCCAAAAAGAATTTTTATTCCATAAATGGATAGTTTAATATAGAGAGTGGGTTTTTACTGAAATTATATTCATGATATGAAAATTGTGTTAAAAACTAAAAAGTGTTAAAGTCCAAAAAAAATTCGATAATTGGATCGAATCGAAATTTTGAGAAAAATTGAAGGATGAAAAATTAATATTATAATTATTATTTCCATATTTTAAAATGTTAGAAAATAATAAAGATCATTGGATTTGAAGATTTATTTCCAAGTTTAATATGAACCGTTGGATCAAAGTGGTAAGATTGCAATTTTTGGATAGTTGCTTGGTAAAATGGGAAAGGGTAAAATATTTTGTTCATCTTTGACTTTGGAAGATGATAAGGGTTATGTGGCTTGGTATATCGTAAATATCAAGTTTCATTAATTGTAAAATGGACATTTCACATTAAATGAATTTTTAATTCATTTAAGCTTAAATAAGGCCAAATTAACATGAAATTCATTAGAAAATTCATGAAAACTTAGCCATTTTCAACCAACATTTCGTGCTCCCCATGAACAAGGTAAGAGAATTTTTATTTTTCATTTTAAAGCAATTTCCTTTAGATTTTGGGGCATGTCGTGAAATAGAAAATTGTTATATTCAAAACACGCTATCATTTGGTACCATTATTGTTTACTAATTTGGTTTGTGTTCAAGGATCCCAAATTCTAGGGTTTATGGAATTGATGAAAGATTTTGATGTTATTGAGGTTGTAGTATCATTTCCAAGAATGATTGATGATTAAAATCACTTGTACTTGATCATATGAACATATGAAGTTTCGGCCTATCCCTAATCTTGGGAGAAAGATGTATTTTAATGGAATTAAGTTAGGGTTTTGATTGTAGAGATTTTATAAGGTTGAATCGAAGTTGATTTCATGCTTAAATCGAATCAAAATCGAGTAAAATCATGAAAAACCCTAATCGTGAACATACAAAGCATGCAACCTTGACTATAGAGGACGAGAAAAAATATGGAAAAATTATGTAGGGGCTGGAAATATTGTAGGAAGTATTCTACAAGCCTTGGAAAATTTTGGGGATTATTATGTAATTTTTGAAACGTTGGGGACTAAATTAGCAAGATTTGACAATTTGTGGATTGTTTTGTAATTGTTCAATATTTTATGTACTATGTTGGAAATTAATGTTTGAGTGTTGAAATTGAAGTTAGAATGTGAAATTATATTATTTTGGAAACCTTGTAAAAGTTGAGGTTTAAATCACAAATATGGAAAGGTTGGGAGCTTAAGTGAAAATGTTACATGAAGTTGGGATAAAAAAAAAAGAACTTGAGTGGACAAGTAGAAGTATTAAGGTTAACATTTATGTTTTGACATGAAAATTGTATCGAATAAGCATCGAAAAATTTGTAAGGAATTTATTTTCCAAAGTATGTCTATGTTAGTAAGATTCTAACATTTGGTTTGAATTTGTATATGTTCGGTAATGATGTTCATTTAGATTGAGTGCTTGAAATTAAGATCAAATATTATTAAAGCTAAGGAGAATCTTAAGGATGAAATGGGAAAACTAAGGAAGGTTGCAAGATATGGACACCAGGTGAGTAAAAATTAATTTGTACTTATGTTATCGAACAAACATTGGTATGCAATGAGCCAGTGACGGAGTTACTATGGTAAGGAGTGACTCCTAAAATGTTATGTTATTTGTGATGCATACATGCATATATGTGTATTTGGTTAGTTAATAAAAATAGTGAACAAGTTGAAAATGCAAATTGGTGAAATATGTTTAGAATTTATGTTATGGACAATAAGATTACAAAATACCATAAATTCTAAAAAATTATTAGATGATAAATTTTATACCGTTGGATTTATATATCAGTTTATTTTTGTTTAGGAAAAACGGAAACTGATTTCATGTTGTACACAAAAATATATGAATTTTTAACCAATGATAGGTCAAAAAATGGGGCAGCAGATTCTGCTCAAAACAGATTATGTTGGCCAAATTTGAAAATTCACCATAAATTATACAAATTAAACTAGAAGAAGTTCCTGATATGAATATATTCATATTTTAGTCTAGATTTCAGTGGTATAAACTGAATAATTTTTAAAGGTTTATATTGATTCAAAATAATATTTCTTTAATGGTAGTGCAAATTGTCAGAAAATAAAATTATGACCAATTTTGGGCTTTAACCAAATTAGAAGCAAAGGATAAAGTTTAAGATTAGTGAGGCTTATATTTTAAGTTGTATATAATGTCAAAATGAGTGCAATGCATACATAATATTTTACATGGATGTTCTATACATCATCGGGTAGGACTTGCGATAAGTCTACCTTAATTATGTTGGCATGATATTTATGTCATTCATCATATATTTGACATATTCTAAATATGTCAAAGGTTGAATATAGTATGCATTGATCACTGGTTATTATATATATGATTTTTATCATGAATATATATGATGTTTGTTATGAATGTTATTTCGAGTATGAACTACCCAATGTTAAAATTATATTAATATACATTGCCATGGATGGAATAAAAATATACTATACGCCCAAGTAAGTCATTGAGGAACGACATATAGTTAGCATGCAGTAGAGTATAACAGCTGTAAGTTTATATTAGCACTAGTGCGT
This sequence comes from Hibiscus syriacus, assembly GCF_006381635.1. Classification (NCBI taxonomy): domain Eukaryota; kingdom Viridiplantae; phylum Streptophyta; class Magnoliopsida; order Malvales; family Malvaceae; genus Hibiscus; species Hibiscus syriacus. Next base: position 83,159 of record NW_024062296.1, on the reverse strand, counting down.
AAGGACACTAGGTGCATGTGGGGGCACAACCTTATGTATCAAATCATGATTAGAACTAGAGTGTAAACCTAGTGTAGGTGGTGGTCACGGCCTTATGTGTTATATCCGGATTAGCACTAGAGCGTAAGCTTAGTGCAGGTTTAGCACTACGGTGTATATATTTGACTCAAATACCCAGGGTCCTTAGGGTTTAAATTGGGCTATGTTTTATTGGATAAAAAATGATAAACATACAAATAATCTTAAGAGCTTATGGGATAAATAGCAAGTATATTGGTAAGAAACTTTATATTCGATTATATCATGTTAATTTATGGTAACATGGTTGGAATGTAGGTAAAGTGATCATATTTGAATATTTTTACTCATTTATATTCATATATTGCATTGCTTTGAATATTTATATGATTGCCTCACTAAGTGTATACTTAGTGTGTGATGATAAAAAGAAGGAAAAGGAGTAAAGAGCTGAGCTTGACATCAATCATCAAGGAAATATTTACAGTTAACAACGATGACATCCTACTATGTTCTAAAAGTCCTAGCTGGCATGTATACGAGAATGAAATGTCTGTAATTTCTTAATATAGCTAGTATTAAAAAATAATTAATAATATGAATAAATATTATGATTTTAAACTATGTTTAAAAAACTTATTTGGGTTTTAAATCAAACGTGTTAGATATTCTTATTCGTTTTATGAAATAGAATAGAATTGTCTATCACTGCTTAAAACTGGTTTTGAATTGGTAACCAAAAATATTATATTAAAATTTTTCTCTGAATAATTATTTTATAATAATTGTTCAAGTCATGAAACTGGTGATGTTTGAATTGAAATTTTTTTTACTCAGTTCAATTAAAGAAATGTTTTGAATTTATGATGTGACATCTATAACTCATATTGAATTACGTATGCGGTTTATGAGTGTTACATTTTTTGGTATCAGATCTACAAGTTTAGCCAATTCTAGGACTAAACTAAGCTTATTTTGAGTAACAAAGTGTATACATGACACTAGGGTGACATTGTCACTGATTTGGCTATTATAAGGTTCGATTGATGCCACTCCTTACTTATAGAGTTGAATAAATATAGAGTATGAAAAAGATCTGTGTATTCAAGGGTTTGAAGAATCTGATCAAGCAGAAGGTTCAAAATAAGCTAATAGTGATAATAATACTATTAACCATTATTCTCATGTTTAGTCTAAATAAGTGGACGCTTATGCACAATAGGAGGTGTCAATGTAAGTTTAAGAAAACCCCCCATTCATGTATAAGTATAGTATTGATTAAAGAATGAAACATCTTGATATAATTTATCTTAAGTGACGTGTGCGCCTAATCCTTTAGCCTTGAAGGCGAGGGTGAGTAGTATTTGTAGACAGTAACTGTCTAATAAGGATTCAAAGTGTTTAGTTTTAATAGACTTGTTAGAATTATATTTCGAAGGTAATTTTTACAATGGATTGATTACCGTACCATGTTGCAATTAATTACTTCTTAGAGCGATTGAATTTTATAGAACTCGAAACATTTTGAGATATTTGTGTTAGGGAATGAGAGTAAATTTGTTTTATAATGTGATTTTTAGCATCAACTTCTATAAAGTTATTGCTACGGGTTGTCAAACCTTCTTAGTAAAAGAGATGGATACTCAAACATTCTTAGTTAAGTTGGAAGATATTCCAACTTAACTATGAAAGGTATCCAAATGTGTATATGTAAAATTTACCTAGATTACCTTTAGATTGAGATGTAGAAAGTAAAAAAGAGATGCTTTTCGGTATTGCATTTATTTATATAGTCGTATCGAATGATTCTGACTGAGCTAAGAGAATTAAAGACATAGTTAGTAGAATTGTTAAGACATGGGATTTACAAGACTAAGCGTTTCATCTGGGATGCACCAATGTTATTTTGAAAAAGAAAGATGAGTCTATGAAATTATGCATGGATTATCGTCCGTTAAATAAGGTAACAGAGAATAACAAGTATCCTATTCCGAGGATTGATAATCTTTTGATTAGTTAAAAAGGTGCATTAATGTCTCCCAAGTCGGATCTCCTATTGGGATATTACTAGTTAAATATGAGGAAAAAGATCTTCCTAAGATAGTTTTTAGAATTCAATATGAACTCTATGAGTTTACGATACTGTCATTTGGTTTAACGAATGTTCCTACGACAATGGATTGGATAAACCAATTATGTTAGTTATACTTGGATTAATTGGTGGTAGTGTTTATCGATGTTATTGTGATCTGTTGTAAGACCAAGGAAGAACAAGATGTTTATTTTTGTATAGCTCTTCCAACTATTCAGAGAAAAATTGCATGCTAAGTTAACCAAGTGAAAATCTTGCTTGTCTAAGGTTGTATTCCTTGGCCATGTGGACTCAACTAAGGGGATAAGGATATATATAAAGGAAGTATGAGATATAGTCGAATGATAAACTCCAAAGAATGTTTTCGAATTTAAAAGTTTCTTGCAATTTGTTAGTTACTATCAAAAGTTCATAAGGAACTTTTCGATGATTATATTCCCTCTGACCAAGCTATTGAGGAAAGACGTTTTATTCATTTGGATTATTAAGTTCCAAGAAAACTTTGAAATGTTAAAAAAATTATGAAATAAGCTCCAAGGTCAGTATAATTAGAATCTGGAAAAGATTATGTGATTTATTGTAATGCGTCTCATAATGGTTTGGGATGCGTGTTCTAACAAGAGGAAAAGTTTTTGTTTTTGCTTCAAAGCAACTAGAGAATCATGAAAGAAATTATCTGACTCATAATCTCGAGTTGGAAATAGTTGTGTTTACTTTGTTGATATAACACCACTATATACATGGTGAGTGATGTTATATCTATATGGATCTCAAATGTCAAAAGTATGTGTTGACTCAAAGGAGTGAAAAGAAAGGAAATGGATGGAATTCATTTAAGAATGATGGCGTGCTTATCGACTGCAAACAGGAAATGCTAATATGGTGGCTGATACGATAAAGTCGAAAGACATTTATATCCTGAGTATTTTGAATACGTGATTGTCTTTAAAGAAAGATGTTATTTTCATCATAGAATTAAATTTAAAGATAAATTTGTCGTGCTTGTCAAAGATAGAACAAAAAGAAAAATGGGAAACTAAAGAATTTAAGGTTAAGTATGATGAATGTTTATATTATCGAGGAAAAAATTTAGAAGCATGTATGAAAAGAGTTATCATCGAGCTTATTTTTAAATAGTTGACATGTCAGTGAGTTAAAGTAAAGTATCAAGTGCCTTCTGAATTATTGTAATTGGTTTCTATCCCTTAGTAGGAATAGGAACGAGTTACAATGGACCTTGTAATGGGAAAAGATCATTTAAGATAACCTCAAGATAGTTACTGATCAACAAAAGTCTTGCACAAACTTGAAAAGAAAAGAGATTGAACACCAGGAAGTTGATAAAGAAGTATTTCTTAAATTATCACCTTGAAAAAAAATATTGTGATTCAGACGTAAAGGAAAGTCGAGTATGAGATTTATTGGACCTTATAAGATTATTAAAAAAAGAAAAAGAAAGAAAGTTGGATCATTGACTTATCAACTAGAGGTGCCTCCGGAAATGGACAAGATCCATGATGTTTTTCATGTGTCAATGCTCATAAGGTATCAATCAGATCATTCTCATATTATCACCCAGGAGGAAATAGAGATTCAACCAGTTTGAATTATAAAAAAGAACCAGTACTTATTAAAGTTCGACAAAGAAATCAAAGAGTGAAAAAACAACATCCTTATATATTTACATTAGGTATGTATTGAAAATTTGAGGATGAATTTTATTAAAGGGGAAGAATTATAATACTCCAAAATTTTGGTTAGTGACCAAAATATAAATTTTGAAAGTTTGATAGCCAAAGTAGGAAATTAGGAAAGTTTTATGGACCAAAGTGGTAATTTTCCTAAAAAGAATTTTTATTCCATAAATGGATAGTTTACACTTGAGAGAGAGGTTTTATTGATTCTTGATCTGGAAATTGTGTTAAAAACTAAAATGTGTTCAAGTCTGCTAAATATTCGATAAATCAGATCGAATAGAAATTTTGAGAAAAATTAAAGGATGACAAATTAAGTTTGGAAATATTATTTTCGCATTTTAAATTGATGGAAAATAATATGGATCATTGGATTTGATGATTTATTTCTATTTTTAATTTGGATCAATGGATCAAAGTGGCAAGATTGTAATTTTTGGAAAATTGCTTGGTTAAATTGGAAAAGGGTGAAATATTTTTGTTCATCTTTAAATTTGGAAGATTATAAGGGTTATGTGGCTTGGTATTATAGTAAATACCAAGTTTCATTAATGGTAAAAAGTACATTTCACATTAAATGAATTTTTAATTCATTTAAGCTTAAATTAAGGCCAAATTAACATTAAATTCATTAGAAATTTCGTGAAAACTTAGCCATTTGTTCTCCCCATGAACAATGTAAGAGAATTTTTATTTTAAATTTTTGAGCAATTTCCCTTATATTTTGGATCATGTTGTAAAATAGAAAATTGCTAAATTCGAAAAATGATATCATTTGGTACCATTATTGTTTGCTAGTTTGGTTTGTGTTCAAAGATCCCAAATTCTAGGATTTATGTTCACATCAAGATTAATGGAATTGATGAAAGATTTTGATGTCATTGAGGTTGTATAATCATTTCCAAGCATGACTAATGATTAAAGTCACTTGTACATGATCATGAGAACATATGAAGTTTCAGCCTAACCCTAATCTTGGGATAAAGATGTATTTTGATGAAATTAAGTTAGGGTTTTGATTGTAGAGATTGTATAAGGTTGAATCGGAGATGATTTCATGCTTGAATTGAATCATTATCGAGTAAAATCATGAAAACCCTAGTCTTGGAAATTTGAAGTATTCGACCTTGGCTCTATTGGATGACAAATATTTGGAAAAATTTATGTAAGGAATGGATATGATACCAAAAGTAGTTTACAAACCTTAGGAAATTTTGGGGACTATTTTGTAATTTTATGAAAGTATGGGGACCTAACCAAAAATATTATAAAAGTTATGGATTTTTGTGTGATTGTTCAATATTTGATGTACTATACTGGAAATTAATGATTGAGTGTTGAAATTGAAGTTAGGATGTGAAATTCGATTATTTTGGAAAGCTTGTAAAAGTTGAGGTTTAAATCACAAATATGGAAGGAACTTGAGCGAAAATGTTATGTGAAGTTGGGATAAAAAAGGAACTTGAGTGGTCAATTAGAAGTATTAAGGTCAATATTTATGTTGTGACATGGAAATTGTATCAAATAAGCAACAGAAAATTTGTTAGGAAATTATTTTCCAAAGTATGTATATATTAGTAAGATTCTAACATTTGGTTTGAATTTGTATATATTTGGTAATGATGTTCATTTAGATTGAATGCTTTAAATCATGATCAAATATTATTAAAGCTAAGGAGAAGCTTAAGGATGAAACGGAAAATTCCAATGAAGGTTGCAAGCTAAGGACACCAGGTGAGTGAAAATTTAATTTATACTTATGTTATCGAAAATACATTGGCTTGCGATGAGCCAGTGACAGAGTTATTATGGTAAGGAGTGACTCCTAAAATGTTATGTTATTTTTTATGAATGCATATATGTGAATTTGGTGAGCTAATAGAATTAATGAACGAGTTGAAAATGCAAATTTGTGTAATCTGCTTAGAATTTATGTTCTCAACAGTAAGTTTAGAAATTCACCATAAATTATAAAAATGATTAGAGGATAAGTTTTATACCGTTGGATTTGTATATCAATTTAGTTTTGTTTAGAACAAATGAAACTGGTTTCAAGGTGTATACAAAAAGATATGAATTTTTAACCGAGGATGGGTCAAAAAATAGGGCAGCAAATTCTGCTCAAAACAGATTTTGTCGTTCAACTTTGAAAATTCACCATAAATTGTACAAATTGAACTAGGAGTTCCTTATATGGTATATTCATATTTTATTTTAGTTTCCAGTAGTATAAATGGAATAATTTTTAAACGTTTATATTAATTCATAATAATATTTCTTTAATGGTAGTGCAAATTACCATAATATGAAATTATGACCAATTTTGTGATTTAACCAAATTAGAAGCAAAGGATCAAGTTAAAGATTAGTGAGGCTTGTATTTTGACTTGTATATAATGTCAAAATGACTATAATTCAAGAATAATTATACATGAATGTTCTATACATCATCGGGTAGGACTTACGATGAGTCTACCTTAATTATGTTGCCATGATACTTATGTCATTCATCCTATATTTGACATATTATAAATATGTCAAAAGTTGAATATAGAATGCATTGATCACTGGTTATTATATATATGATTTTTATCATGAATATATATGATGTTTATTATGAATGTTATTTAGAGTATGAACTACCCAAAGTTATAATTATATTAATATACATTGTCATGGATGGAATAAAAAATATACTATATTCCCAAGTAAATCATTGAAGGACATGGTATAGTTGGCATGCCATAGAGTATAGCAGTTGCAGGTTTATATTAGCACTAGTGTGTAAGGACACTAAGTGCAGGTGGAGGGTGCAACCTTATGTGTAAAATATGGATTATAACTACAGTGTGAATCTATTGTAGGTGGTGGGCACGACCTTATGTGTCATATCCGGATTAGCACTAGAGTGTAAACATAGAGCAGGTTTAGCACTACGATGCATATATTTGACTCGAATACACAGAGTCCTCAGGGTTTAAATTGAGCTATGGTTTATTGGTTAATAAGTGATAAACATGCAAATAAGCTTACGAGCGTATGGGACAAATGGTAAGTATATTAGTAAGAAACTTTATATTCGGTTATATCATGTTAATTTTTCGTAACAAGGTTGGAATATAGGTAAAGTGATCACATTGCATTGAATATTATTACTCATTTATATTTATATGTTGCATTGCTTTGAACATTTATATGATTGCCTCACTAAGGAGTTGAGCTTGGCATCAATAATCAAGAAAATATTTATAGGTAACAACGATGACATCCTACTGAGTTCTAAAAGTCTTAGCTGGAATGTATATGAGAATGAAATGTCTACAATTTATTAATATAGCTAGTATTAAATATAATTAATAGTATGAGTAAGTATTATGAGATTAAACTATGCATAAAAATATTTGGGTTTTAAATCAAACACATCAGACAATCTTTTTCATTTTATGAAACATAACATAACTTTGTACCACTGCTTGAAACTGGTTTTGAATTGATAACCAAAAATTTTATATTACAATTTTTCTCTGAATAATTATTTTATAATAATTGTTCAAGTTATGAAATTGGTGATCTTTGAATGGAATAAAATTTTACTTAGTTCAATTAAAGAAATGTTTTGAATTTCTGATGTGACATTTGTAACTATTATTGGGTTGCGTATGTGGGTTATGGGTGTTACAAACAAGAAGAATGAACTATTACCTATGAAGACCATCACGTGTTGGAGGATTTGTATGGACAACCAAAAGCTCAACAAGGAGACTAAGAAGGACCATTTCCCCCTCCAATTCATCGATCAAATGCTAGATGGGTTAGCATACAAGTCTTTTTATTGCTTCCTCGATGTATACTCAGGCTACAATCAGATTTCTATAGCACCAGAATACCAAGAGACAACATTTACTTGCCCATATGGCACTTATGCCTTTAGAAGGATGTCGTTCGGACATTATAATGCTTCATCAACTTTCCAAAGATGTATGTTGGCCATTTTTTTAGATATGGTATAAGACTTCTTAGAAATCTTTATGGATGACTTCTTCGTCTAGGGTGATGATTTCAAAAAATGCCTTGGCAATTTAGTGAAGGTACTAAAGAGATGTGAAAAAGCCAACCAAGTGTTGAACTTGGAAAAATGTCACTTTATGGTGACCAAAGGAACTGTGCTATGGCATAAGATTTCACAAAAATGAATATAGGTGGATAAAGCCAAGGTTAAAATGATAGAGAAATTGCCTCCACCCACCACCATGAAGGGCATGTAGGATTATATAAGAGGTTTATTAAGGACTTCTCAAAAATTTCAAATCCCTTGTGTCTTCTGCTTTAGCGAAATCAGCCATTTGTGTTTGAAAAAGATTACAACAGCTCGTTCACAAAGCTGAAGGACATACTTGTTACAACACCTATAATTGTTCCACCTGATTGGACTGCTACATTTGAATTGATGTGACATGCGAGTGGCTATGCCGTACAATGCTAGGGAAAAGGCGAGATAAAATTTTTCATGTCATTTATTATGCTAGTCGCACCTCAAATGATACACATATAAATTACAAAACCACTAAGAAATAATTACTTGTCGTGGTATTTGTATTTGATAAGTTTTGAGGTATATTTAATAGGCACCAAGGTCATTATGCACACCAATCACTCAGCCATTAAGTACTCAGGGAATAAGAAAGATGTCATACCTAGACTTATTAGATGGATTTTGTTGTTGTAAGAATTTGACTTAGAGGTTAAAGATAGGAAAGAAACTGAAAATCAGGTTGGTGATCATCTATCTATGCTAGACAACATATATGAATGCCGTGACAATTTAGAAATCAAAGAGGAATTCCTTTATGAAAAAAAATTATATGTTGTAGCATGTATGTGGTATGCTAATATAGTTAACTTTCTTGTTAATAGCAAGGAAAAAGAAAGTTCATACATGATGTATGATACTACCAGTGGGACAAGCCTTATTTATTCAAGTAATGAGTTGACCAATTGATTCAAATGTGCATCCTAAAAAAGAGCAAAGGGATATTTGACTCCATTTCCATAGCACCATATGTGAAGGCCATTTTGGAGGTGTTAGGACTGCTGCAAAGGTCATACAGCTTGGATTTTATTAGCCAATGCTTTTCAAAGATGCACACGAGTTCTATAAAGGGTGTGATAGATGTCATTGCATTGGAAATATTTTTGAAGAGACGAAATATTGTTACAAAACATTTTGGAGATAGAGCTCATGGATGTTAGGGGAATAGATTTCATGGGACCTTTCATATCATCTTTTGGTAATATTTACATACTCTTAACAGTGGACTATGTGTCTGAGTGGGTAGAAACCATAACAACACCAAGAAATGACTCAAAGATTGTGTTCAAGTTCCTTCACAAAAACATCATCACATGATTTGGAGCACCCAGAGCCATTATAAGCTATAAAGGCACCCAATTTGACAAAATATTAATTGCAGAGGTATGGATTACTACATTAAATGGCTATATCATATCACCCCAAACCAATGGGCAAGTTGAAGTCTCTAACCAAGAAATCAAACATATTCTTGAGAAATAGTGGAACCTAAAGAGGAATGACTGATCTCTAAAGCTCGATCAAGCACTATGGGCTTATCGAACAACGTTTAGAACACCATTGGGGATGTCACCTCTCAAGCTTGTTTATGGAAAGATATGCCATCTTCCCATAGAGCTAGGGCATAAACCCTACTGCATGATCAAGAAGCTCAACATGGATGTTAAGCTAGCTTTTGAGAAAAGGTTGCTAGAGCTAACTGAAATGGATGAATTTCGTGCCCAAGCTTATGAGAATGATTTCCTGTACAAAGGGTAGACTAAACATTGGCATGAAAAAAATATTCTTTCATGATAGTTTCATAAAGGCCAACAAGTCCTCCAATACAAATCTAGGCTAAAGCTCTTCCTGGGAAAGCTTAAGTCCTGATGGAATAGACTCTTCCAAGTTCATCACGTGTACCCACATGGAGCTGTGGACATCAAGAACATGGATGATGGCTCAATCTTTAAGGTTAATGGCCAATGCCTCAAGGTGTATAGCAGAGCCCCAATCTTGCATGATAAGTCAACATTATTCTCTATGATATTTCATAGTTTGTACCATTTACCCTTTAAAATTCTCGCTATAGTATTTTATTTTCGTAGTTTGTATATAAATAATTGTTTTAACTTAACCATTTATTTCCTTTCTTTTTTATTTTGATTTTAACTTTAGTTTGTTTTCTTTTGATCATCCAATGACACGTGGAAGCTCAGGGACAAGGGTTGAAAGATGAGAAAAAATACCTTAATTTCTTTTATGTGAAGGAGGCAAAAAAGGGGGAAACAAATCACTTTAATTACTTTTATTACATTTTATTCCTTTTTATCTTTTCTAGCTAACCAATTATAATATATGTCATTATTACTTCCTTTTCTCTTTCTTACTTTTTAACTTTTGCATTAACTCCCCTCTAAAAAGCCATCCACTTTATTTCTTTATAACTACCCACTCTCTTCTCTCTTTCTTCTCTACTAATCTTTTCGCTCTTAATTTTTTCTCTTTCTTTTTTCATCTCCATTGTGAACCCTCAATAGTCACCACAATAAAGTTTTCTTTTTGTTTTTTTTACAGAAGAGATGGGTTAATTCAAAAAAAAATCAGCGAGGTATTACCCACTCAACTGTCGTTACTAACACTTATAGAAAAGTTAAAAGAAAACATGACAAGGGAGAGATTCGAGCATATTAAAGGCCATATAGTGTACTTGGAGCAAGTTTTTGTTCTGTCGGATGAAGGTGAAGAGGCTATCATTCCTGAGGTGATAAATGTTATAGTAAAACACAAGTGGGAAGTTTTTGCTAAGCATCTGGGTGACGTTGCCCCGACCATAGTGAGGGAATTTTATGCTCACCTCAACAAGTATTCAAAGCATGGAATTTGGGTGAGGGGAAAGAAAGTTTGTTTCACTCCGATAGCTATCAACCGTTTCTTCGAGTTGGAACACATGCCTAACCACCATGCAAAATTTTTTGTTGAGGTGTACGTCAAAAATTAATATAGAGTCTTGGAAGATATGTGCTTCCAAGGAATGTAATTGAAGGGTGAAACCCAAGAAAAATAAACATGGAAAAGCCCTTTTTAAGCCTCAAGCAAAGTTATGGAATCATTTCCTTAAAACTCGACTAATGCCTACCTCGCACTATACTATTATTTCACTACAGTGAATGCTTCATATGCATTCCATTATTTTTAGGCGTATGATCAATATTGGTGAGGTTATCATCAAACAAGTGAACAAAGGTTGTCATAATAAAGGAAAAGATTCTCGAGCTGATGGGCTTCGATGAGGATGGCCCCAAAGAGACCCTAAAAAAAGGTATAAAAATTGATGTCGTGGTAAGAATAGTGTTATAGTAGCTTCCTCTCTAAAAAAGAAAGAGCGAATGGAGAGGCTAGAGACCAAGATGCATAACTTTTTCAACTATGTGAGGCAAATGGATACAGTCTTGTCCTCTTTTTTTCAAGGAGATACTACTTCTAAACACCGATTACTTCCCTCATTTTCCTGACGACAATTTCGAAGAGAAAACTATTGTCGTAGCATTTACTGAACAGGATCTGAGCACCATAGCTCACCAGCCAAATAAACGACTACCCCACCCATTGAATAGGAATACCCTAAAGAAGATGACCAGTCCACTGCCATAGAGCCCATAGAGTATTTCGATGTTGAGCCGCTCGACACCCGCCCTTCATCCGATGCTAATGATGAGGAGAATCTTTCACTAGAGAAACAAAAACCAAACCGTCAAGAAGATACTGACCAAACTGATGAAGAAGAATAAGTGTCAGACTATGTTGATGCAACTGAGGAGAACCAACCCTCGTCTATTTTACCGCAGCCTATAGACCCGCTCATGACCAGACATCATTTAAAGATGTCAATCGACCATTCATCCAAAATGCCTACCGCGACATTTGAAGCCACAACACCAAGAAAGACCACCCAGTAGACCAAACCTAAATAACCCACCTAAAGAAGAGACGTATAAGGTGTATTGGAGATAAAACACCACCACCACAATGAGGTACCTCTATTTGAATTTGTATTCATATAATTCACTTTTAGTCTCCTTGGTTTTCATGCATTGATGAAAATGCAATTTTCAAATTTGGGGGAGGTACTATCCATAGTTAAGCATTTTCAATCATAGTGTTAGTAAAATTTTTGTTATGACATTAATTAGGTTTAGTTAGTTTTGTTGAAATAAGTTAAGGATACCTGATGATGATAAATATTTGCCATGGTTGTAAGTGAATGTACATGAATGTTAATATTGATAGGACCAAACTTAGAACCTGATTCTTTGTGAACCTTTGATACACAATTGTATGTTTTCTATGCTTAAGGAACTATGTTTTTATGAAAAAGCTCTTGCCTACTACACAAATAATTTATGAACAATGGACTTAATGTTTAAATGTTTGATTAAACTCCCTTAAGTTTGTAAATTTGGTTGAATTACGAATAAATGTTTCGGTATAATTGTAGAGGGACACTCCTCTTTGCTACAGTAATGGTTGGATATTGTGTTTCAATAAATTATAGCTGTAATATATGAGTGAATGAAAGTAGTCGTGAGATAACTTTGTTTGCTAGCTTAGGATGAAATGTTTTCACTAATTCATCTAGAGTGTGGGATGATAGTTGTGATAGGATGACTCCCCTTGTAGAAGTACTAAAAGAAAAAAAAAAGAAAAAAAGTATTTATTAATGTTAACTTAACGGAAATGGGATTAATTGTGTGCTTAATTAGTAAAGAAATACTAAAGCATAATAGGGAACTTGCTTAGAATTTTTCTAACTTCGTTAAGCATAGATTGTATAAAATCACACATACACAATGCAAAGGGCCTTGCTCTAGGGAAAAGTTCTTGATATCATGACTTGTCGAGCATGTTAAAGTCAAATATTTCTGAGGGCTTAAATTTTATCCAAACATTACTTCCTTGACTAAACTCATGCCATAGATTATTTTCTGTTGATCATTATCCATTGCTTAAGGACAAGCAATAGCTTAAGTTTAGGGGTATGATAACCCCATAAAAAGGTTTTATTTTGTGCCTTTTTACTTAGGTTATTGTTTTTAAAGCTTAGGTAATAGCATTTAGATTACATTTAGGCCATGTAGTTGCATTTGGTTGTAAAGTCTTGTTGCAATATTTATTTGTTGAAAAATGGTGTTGTTGATGAAAAAGGCCTTGCTCTTTTGGTGTTATACAAGTGAGGAAAACTTAAGGGGAATATGTGGTTGTTGTAGCATGCTAGAGAAAAACCCAACCCAGCAAAAGATGGACACCAGAATCTGAAGCATAAAAGACAAAATAGCAAAAATATCTTTGTCAAGTTGTCCAACCATACATGACACAATGCCCTTACTATGATTTTTTGGACCACCTACCACACTAAACGTCTATTCATGTGAGGATGATAACAGGTAAGGTATAAAGGGAATTTTAGGGCCCAAAACCCTAGAAGAATTGCCCTCTATAAACACCAAAAGGTACCCTACATTTTGAGTAACATTTGGGAGGTGACCTAAGAAAGAAAGGCAATTGCACATTTCTTAATTTGCTTCTTCTTTTTATCTCTTTTTTGGTATCCTCCATAGTCGAGCTTCAACCGAGTAGTACATATGCCCTCGAGAGATGATAGCTTGGTAAAGCAATGCATGGAGATGGAGCTAAGTGTCACAGTAGCAACTCATTGGGAGTGTTCTTCTTTTATTCTTTTATTTTTGTATCTTATTTGGGCTTGTACTAAACTTGAATGATCTTGGATGAACTTAGCCATGTCATGACTAACTTATTTGGCTTTGTATTTGTATTGGATGATTTTATTATGTGTTAATGGATGGCTTGATGTTTTTGTGTTTAAATGTTGTTTTGCTAATTATTTTTTACTTTATGCATTTTAGCATTGTAAGAGCTTTTAAGATATTTTCATTTGTTGTAGCATAATATGCTTATACATACCATCAGCCACAACATTACTTTCACTTGTTTATACCATTGTACATACATACTTGGATTTAGTTTGTGACACCTTTTTGATACAGCTTGCTTATAAAATACCTACAATCCTTATAGAGACGATACTCACTCACTACTATATTACTTGCATCGAGTGTGTTTACTTGCACAGAATTATGTGACATAACACATACATTTACACGCGATCAACTATGTTGTGCCATATAATGTATCCTAAAACTACGTTTTCCACCATGTAGTATTTTTTGCTATGTATTAATATTGTAATTAGTAATCACTCTACCTCTTGGCATGCCAATTGCACCTAAGACTCTCAATATGCATAAAATGGTCATTTCTTATCAAATCATGTACTGTTCATTTATCATAAGTATCAACAGATACTAACATATCAAAATATCATATACAAGTGCATTGGGTAGTTCATACCTGAAATCATTCATAAATTATTTAGTAAAATACCATATAAAAAATGTATTGGGTAATGTATACCCAAAATCATTTGAATACCATTTTATAAACAATATGAAAATAGATCTAAATAGGATTTAAATTATTTTCTTTCCAAATCATTTGAGGTTGGATCATCACAAACCGTCCTCATATCATATACAATAATATAAAAATAGTAATTCACTCACCTAGTAATGCCTCACTAATAAACCTTACTTTTGGTATAACCTAACTTTTGATCACAACCTATATGAACACCATTCGCAAATCACGTAAAATTTCAAATAATTGGTTAGTATCACATTAACATAAACACATACTAGAAATAAATTCATAGAAATGCTTTCGATATTGATTTGATACTAGTTCCTTTTTACAACCTCAACATTGACTTTATACTTAAAATTGGCCTTTCAAGTTCCTTAATATTCATATTCATCATTAGTTCACATGACATTTCCAAATTTCAAATTTCAATCACTAATATGAATTGGTTTAGAATTCATCTCAATATTTAAAAATTATTTAAAATGGTTCGTTTCCATTTAACTTCAAATTCAAGAACCCATTAACATAATTAAACATTCTAACGATTAATTCATGCATGGTACACCAAATTTTTAACCATTGCAATTTCAATCCCATAATTTCCATTATTTGTGATTTTTTCCAAGTCACCAAATATCTAGGTTTTCAATTTCCTTGATTTTCACTTTGATTCAAGCATGAATTCAATCTCTATACATCATTAGCATGCAATTTCAATCAATTCCATATCAAATTTCAATTCATGCTCAATCTTTCCATAAAACCATAATTAACCAAACGTTGATTCAACCATTTCTAATTGGTTTCAATCACCATAAAAGCACGGAAATGATTCTACAATGGCAGTAACATCAAAATCCATCCTTAAATCATAAAAATTAAACCTCCCCTTCATCCACCCTATTCATGAAGTTAAATATTCAAGTAAGGAAAGTATGAACAAATTATACTAAATTACAGAGGATTTCATGTAGATTAATTTTCTATTTCATGCTTTCATCCAAAAACCTAATGAATTTGCTTGAAAATGAAAAAGAAAAGCTTTCTCACCTTGCTATGGAGTAGAAGGACAAAGGAGGAGGAAGAACCAAATTTCATGAAATTTCTACATTTAATTATCTATTACACTTGGCTTTAAACTAATTAAAATGAATTAAAAATTCATTTTATGCCAAAAGACCTTTTTACCCTTAAAATCTAATGAATATTAAAAAATACATCATGATATCATCATCCTTACATCATCAAGTCAAATATGAACTAATATTTTATTAGTTTCTATCTTTGTCCTTGCATTTTTTTAAAATTCACAACTTGCCACTTTATTCCAACAATCTCGATTTAACATGAAAAATCAACTTAAATCCAATGATCCATGTTAAATTATACTAATTTAAAATATGGAAATTACATTATTAACATTTTATTATCATACTTCAAAATTTCCTGAATTTTTGATTCAATCCGATTATCCGAATATTTCACCGAACTTTATAGTTTTATAGGTTTTAATACAAACTTTGAATAAAAAATTTGAAACCCAATAAAAATCATTCTTGGGGTGAACTATTGATTTACGATATAAAATTTCTTTTGGGAAAATTACTATTTTGGTCCTTAAACTTTTTAAAATTACACTTTGGTCACTAAACTTTCAAAAAAAATATTTTGGACACTAACCAAAATTTGGGGGCATTACAATTCTCCCCTTAAGAAAATTCATCCTCTAATTTTTAGCATGTACCTGATTAAAAAAAGGTGAGGAAACTACTTCCTCATATCTTTCTATTTTTCCCAAGTTGTTTCCTATATTTTATTATTTTGTTAAGAACTTTAACAAGTGGAATGATATGTGAAGGATCCGATCGATACTTCTTGAGCATCGAAACATGAAATACATTGTGAATCTTATCCATTTACAAAGAAAATGCTAGTTGTTAAGCCACCAGACAGACTATTTTTACTATTTCATATGGTCCAATAAATTTTGGCCAAACTTTCTTTTATGCCCAAACCATAAAATCTTTTTCCAAGGTGATATTTTGAGATACATTTTAGTGGCAACATCATACTCAATCTTTTTTCATACCCGAATAAGATTTCTATTGATTAACAAAAATCTTAGATCATCTTGAATGATATTCACCTTGTCTTTATTTTCCTTAATTAGATCCTTTGAATCCAATCACACACGCCTTTAGTGTAATACCCCAAAATTTTATCTAGTGACCAAAATATAATTTTTAAAAGTTTAGTGGAAAAATATAAATTTAAAGAAAAGTTTATGGACCAGAATGGTAATTTCCCAAAAAGAAATTATATTCTATAAAAGAATAGTTCACCCTTAAGAATGGTATATGTTTCATGTAGATTTTGATCTAGAATCTGCATTAAAGGTTATAAAGCGATAAAATTCAGTAGAATATTCAGATAATTGGATTGAATCATAAATTTAAGAAAATTTGAAGGATGACATTTGTTATACATTGGGTTGTCAGTTAAATAAATGTGAAATGTACAGGTTTATCTGATTCATTAAAAGTAAGGCTTTCATCGATTATTTTGATTTGGTATAAAATGTTTTATATCTGAACTTTTATTCTGATATATGGATTCTGAATTATTGATTTTGAGATTTTAGTTTAAATAAAGGTTTGAAAATCTGTTTTATATGTTCATATATTATTATATGATAATTTGTGTACGAATAATCTGATATAAGATTATAGAATTATATGATAATTAGTTTACAGGTTTCTGATGAAAGAAAAACTTTTTAAGTCTAATAATATGTTTTTATATTATAACAATGCATTTTTTTGGAAAATAATTTATACGATATTTTTTATATCAATATGTTTTATTTTTATTTATAATGTCCTACTAAGTGTATACTTAGCGTGTGATGTTTTCACACGTATATAAAAGAAAGTGAGAGGAGTAAGGAGTTAAGCTTGACATCAATCATCAAAGAGTACTTACAGGAAACAATAATGACATTTTACAGCTGTTTTTTTAATTCTAGTTTGCATGTATGCATATAATAAGTGTATGAATATTCTAATATGGTTAGATATAAAATGAATTAAAAATGATCTAATATGTCTATATCTTTTAAATGGTTCGTAATAATATTTATGTAAGAATTTTAATAATTGTATAAACATGGTTATATATGTGAGTTTAATTTAATAATCAATAAATTTTATTTTATTAGTGTAAAGATAAGTTTTAATTTCGACAAAGTTTAGGCAGTTTTGTTTAAAATATAAAATAATATTGAACTGCCATATTATACTTGAAATCGGGTCTAATTTGTATGTCAAAATATTATATTTTTATTTTACGCAATTAAATAATTATGGTGAAAAGGAGTTTTAAATTTAATAAATTTTAAAGAACAAAAATTTATTGATTTTGAATAAGAAATGTTTTACAAGTGTTATGAGACATCTCTAACTCATACTTAGGTATGGATATGGGAAATGAGTGTTATATTTATTGGTATCAGAGCTGTAGGTGTAACACCCATTCCCCGTATACCTTTCTGTACACGAGATATAGATGTCACATTACTCTTAAAATAGTTATTCTTTTGAAAATTTCGAAATTATTTTCCTTTTTTTCTTTTCTGAAAACATAACATTTTAATATGAAACAAAACCTTGCTTTCAAACTATTATAAATTCTACTTAATTAAAATTAAAAACATTTAAATATTGTGATTACATGCCAACGAAGTTTTTCCAAAATAAACTAGATTGTCTTGGTATCATGGATGAGTCCACCTTAGTTGATGATCACCACATCTACAAAAACACTCCTTACTCCGTTAATCTTTTCTTTTACCTACATGTGAGAAACAACACACGTTAAGCAATTACTTAGTGAGATATAATATAGTAAAGAACATTCAAGGATACATAAGTATCTCATAGTTATTTGACTTCAAACTAAGTTATAACATCCATAGGAATTAGTTAAGTCCTTCTTATCATAACCAAACCTTGGTCATATTATCCTCATAACCATCTTTAGTATGTCCAACATACTTCTCTTTACTTCATTAACTTCAATTTAGGACTCTTTTCACATTTTAACTCATCCATTTATACATTTAAATTATGGTATCCTTTCATTGCCTTAATGTATTCTTTCATGCATTTTAATTTATGGCATTCTTTCATGCCTTAATGCATCATTTCATGCATTTTAATTATGACATCCTTTCATGCCTTAAGACATCCTTTCATGCATTTTAGTTTATGACATCCTTTCATGCCTTAAAGCATCCTTTCATGCATTTTAGTTTATGGCATCCTTTCATGTCTTAATGCATCCTTTCATGCATTTTCATTATGGCATCCTTTCATGCCTTAATGCATCCTTTCATGCATTTTAATTATGGATTCGATTTAGAGCAATTCATACTCTAAAACTCATTCATGATCTTATTTCCATACGTATAAAGATATCATAATCACTATTATAAACATATGTAAATTTAAAGCATACTAAATTGAATATTCTTCATCTCGCATACTTATATTAAAGTATTCACCTGGCTTGCCTCGTTTCGGTATCCAATATGTGAAGTTGATTACTCTGGAACTTGGCATTTGTCTTTTGCTTTACTTGATTCAGGAACTTGATTTCGATCTATTCAACATCCATTAAATACATGTTTAATGTCAATTGTTAGTATATCTCCTCACAATTACACTTAAACATTACTTAAAAGCATTTATTAATAACTTTTCCACAACAATTTCAGTTTATTTTAAAATTTATGGCTCCTCAGTATCGATACCCCTACTATGGTATCGATACTACCATATTATAGAATTGATACCCTATTATGGTATCGATACCATTTTTGCATTCTATTTTGAAATAGTATCAATACCTTCCCTTCGGTATCGATATGCCCCATTTAGTATTGATACTAATTGAATCAGTATCGATACTACTTAGCAAATTCCTCCCATTTTAGACTATAGTATCGATAATGTCTATCAGTACTGATACCCGTGCCTAGAATTTCCAATTTGCAACCCGATTTTCACCCAAGTGGGATTACATTTTGTTATACTAACACCATAAATACTACTAAACTCTTCTTTAATTATCTATACTAATATTCCTTCATCTAGCCTCTTAAAACATCTAAAATCTTTCAAGAACATTAAATTATAAGTATCACACCATTTTTCCTAGTATGTTCTTAATCCTATCCAATGCTTCTAATCTCTTATTTACCTCTTTGACAAGTCAAATCTACCAGAAAACATCAACAACCACTCATATATTAACATATCATTTCAAAACCCATTTTCTAAAATCTCAATTATTTCCACCATTTCTTAGTTTTAATCTCATTTAATCATTCCTTAAGCTTCTATCATACTCAAATATTCAATAACCAACCTAAAATGAAAAGATAAACCATCAAATTAAAACCTCACCTTTAGCTAAGGTTGAGAGCTTCTTACGTGAAAGAGGAAGAAGAAGAGAGTTGACATTGCTTAATCCCTTTTTTCCTTATTTCTTTACTTAATATACTGATGTAAGGTAATTCTACCTTTTCGATTGATTATGGATCTAGGAAGGAAGCAAAACAATCTGCATAAGTGAATGGCTCAAATAGATGGTTTGGTGGTAGATGTAAAGGTGAAAAGATAGGTTATTTATGAGAGATGGTAGCGAAAGTATGTTATTATGGCTATGGTATGGATGATGAAACAATGGAAAGTTGTGAGGATAGTATCTTAAAAAAGACTCAAAGAAGAACCAATATTAAATAACAAAGACCCATACTTTATATTGCTTCTTTAAGGGGTGGTAATAAGGACTTGGACCCACTATCTATATGGAGATAGGAACCATAAGTATCAAAGGGAAAGGGGTTGACGCCACAAGTAATGAATTACTTGATAAGTCAATAAAAGTCACAATGACTTAAGAAAAGAGAAATATCTCACTTTTAATTGATAAAAATGTCTGTCTACAAATGAAATATGAAAGCCTATTTATAGTTTTTGAAGGGACTTGGCCGAATGGATAGGTGGCCTTTCATCTTGGCGCCTAAATGATGCACACACATAGCCCATACTCATGCCTTGGCTGAATAGAGGGGGTTGTTCATTTGGCGCCTAATGGAAGCTCATGTTAGGAACATGGCTTTGCAAGTCACAAGGCATGCACATGGCTATGTGAAGTGTGGTTTCGTGCATGGGTTGAAGGTGGGTAGCAACTAGGCGTGACTTAGCTCTATTCAAGCTAATAGTGAGCTAGCTATGTAAGTAAAGGCTGATGTGTTGCAAGCATGCTAGCCGTGACTTCATAAGCTCCCTAGCATCTCCTTTAGCTATGTTCAGCTACACTTGGCATCACTTGTAGCAACTTGACTTCAAATGGTTCATCCAGCTAGGTTCAGCCACATGCTAGCTCCCTCAACTGAGTTGAGCTTTCTATAAGTCTCCATGAGCTAAAATATCCTTTCTGAGCTAATTATGAGCTGCATATTGATGCCAAATAGTCCACCAAGCTGCCATAATGTGTGTCATGCTTCAATGTACCTACATGTGCAAAGAAAGCAAGGTAATTCAATGGCATGGAGCTTGTATGAGCTAAATACCTTGCTGTCGTGCATGATTATGGTATTGCGAGCTATGATTGCATATCATGAGCTAAATATATATCATCATATAATATGTGTGAGCTAATGTATAAGACCTAGGAGCTAAAATGAATGCAAATGAGCTAATAAATGAAAGATTAAACATGTTGAATGTAATAAATTAGGCTTAAATGAATGTAGGACTAATATAACATAACATGCTTGAAATAACATTGTGCATCAATTAATATAAAGATGTGGATCATACAACAACATTCATAACTATGTTATTACATATAAATGAATATGTCTGATTATATATTTGTCATACATAATGCAAACAATATGTGAATAATAAAAGAATAAGGTAATGATAACTCCCTTTGTTTTTATGGATGCTTTCATATATGAATGAAGTTTGATCCTGGTCATGCACGTATCATATACTATATAAAATGAATTTTAAATTCATTTTATTCCAAATACCCAAAAATACCCTTTTTAATCCTTCATCACTACAATTTAGTATAAACTACTATTCCCAACTCATTCTCATTTTTATCAATTAATCAATTTAGTCCTCTAAATTTTTAATTCCTTTTAATTTAATCACAGACCTATTATTTGGGGTATTACATCCCTTATCATGTCATAGTGGATTGTATTTTAAAGCAATTGATCATGAAGGACTCGTGAGGTTCTGAGATCATAGTGGATGGTAGAAAAAGGTTAATTTGTTATCTAATTTCATTTTTAGTAATAACTATCAAGAAGTTATCATTGTAAAGTTGTTAAGCTTTCTTAGTCGATGTTCTAGATACTCGAGTTTCTAAGCTTAAGTTGGATGATATTTCGACTATTCAAGAGTATCTAGATGTAGTTTTAGATAAGTTACTGAGATTATTTCGCAATTGAAAGATATAATTTAAAATAGAAATATTATCAGGTACTGCATATATTTGTTTATAACCTTGTATCACATAGCTCCTACCAAGCTCGAAAATTAAGGGTGCAATTACTAGGATTGTTATATCAGGGTTTATAAGGTTGACCATGTTACCTTGAGGTGTACCAGTATTGTTGTAAAAAAAAGATGGATCTATGCAATTATGCATAGATTATCGTCAGTTAAGTAAAGTGTCAGTTAAGTAAAGTGACATTGAAGTACAAGTATCTTCTCCCAAGGATCGATGATTTTTACCAACTAAAAGGTGCATATGTACTTTTTAAAATCGACCTCTGATTAGAATATCATCTGTTAAAGATTAAAGAAGCAAATATTCCTAAGATATTTTTAGGACTTGATATATGATATGTACTTATATTTTGTAGAATTGCCGTTTGGATTAACGAATACTCATTTTGATATTTATGGATTTGATGAATTGAGTGTTTCATTCATACGTGGATCATTTTATGGTGATGTTATAGATTACATATTGGTTTATATAAATGTAGACGCTCATTTTGTCTGGTGTTTCATTCGAGTTTTTGTTAATATATATATATAGTACTTATTAATTACTTAGGATTATATATTAGTTTTGTTTATGGTCATATATATGGGTATATGAAATTATTATTATATATATACATATAAATATATTATGACAAACGTTAGTGCACTAATTAAACGTGCTATTTTTACAGGCCTGACCAACAAAGTAATTACAAAGCAGCTCAGTAACTGAGGCCCAAAATAGCAGCCCTATCAACCAGGACTTCCAAGTGGATGGTCACACCAACAGAAACCCCAAGCCTTCCGCAGCTTCTCTCCATCCAGCAAGGAAGCCACGTTGATCCTACCGTTGCTCCAACTCACAACTAGCAGCTAAGTAAGACTGTTCCAGAAGAGTCGAGAAGCTCAGGACGGTCCCAAGCACGTGCTCCTCCACGCCAGCTGTGGTAAATTTCAGAAGCTTCTCCTCATGCCTCCAGCTGGCCATGCGTAACTGAATCTGTTAGGAGGCGGAGTAACAAGCATTTTGAAGAGAGAGTTATTATATTACTCAATCTCCATTCGAAGAGGAGGAGGGGAACGATTCGGAAAAAACAGAAACGAAAAGCCATTTTTTATTTCCATTCATTAACCACTAGAGTAAGGATGAACAAAAAAATTAAGAGGGGTAGATCCATTTTTTAAGAGAGTAACGAGAAAAGAGAGAATCCTATAAAGAATCTTCTCCTTTCCACAAAAAATGGCAGTGTACCGTGAGGCTCTCAGTCCCCATTCGAAAAGAGAGGATTTGTAACAGCTTATTCAGCCTCCATTGAAGAAAAGAATAACCATTGTAATAGTTGATCCTCATACGAAAATAGAATACAAAACAAAGCTTTTTTTGAAGGTATATATTGTTTTCTTTGTTCTTTTTTTCTTTTATTCAAACAAAAATCAGTAGTATAACAATCTTTTCTTTAGGTACTACCATTTTCATATTTCAGTAACAACCCTCCAATTATTATTCAAAGCATGTTCAACAGAAACAAAATAAAATAGGAATAAGGGAAGGAGCTACGTTACCGGTTCGGTTAAGTGGTCTCGATCGTTTGGTCTCAGGGCGTAGATGTTGAGAAATAGGCTCTGTAGGTTAGGGGACGTGTTGATGGTGGTTTGAGGAGGCGGTTAGAGGTGAGATAGCCACTGATCTGTGGTGGCTGTTAAGAACAGGGAACCATTGGGGCTTTCGACCGAGAGATAAAAACAGTATGATGAGGGGAGGGTTTAATTGATTTTACTTGAGTGTGAGGGCTCTGCCGTTTGAAGCCCGTTGCCGGAGAAATGGAGAGCCACCATTCGTAAGCTTAGAGAGTGAAGTCCAGAGATCGACGGTTTCTTTGAGGCTTTTAAAGTTTCTTTTTTGTGTTTTAGACCTTAGATCGGAGGTTAGAATAGTGAGGCGAGGGATGAAATGAGTTTGGTGGTTGATTTAGGTCACCGGGCCGCCGACCGGTGGCGATGGAGGCTCTGGTAAAGGTTTCGAACGAAGGGGAGAGCAATAGGAAGAGAGAAAGTGGTCGGCTGTGTTGCTAAAAGTGATTAGTTTAGTTTGGGTTTGTTTTTAATTAGCTTTTATATAAAAATATTTGGGTTAAGTATTATTTTAGCCACCGAATCTCAAGGATAAAATCACGCTTCAATTCCCTTAATTTCAGCGAATATTTACAAAATAATCACCGTAGGACTATTTTCGAATTTGATCCTTTTTATTTGTCTCAATGTTGTTATTTTACATATTTGATTTCCTGTTTCACTTATTTGGTTTAATTATGTTAATACTCCTCGTTTTAGCGAATTTTTACATTTTAACTTTTGTATTTGTTGTTTCATATGGTTGATTTTAATTTACTTCAATTTCATTCTTAATTTTAATTGCATGTTAGTTCCTGTTTACTCCCTAATTGATTTAGTAATTATTCAATTTAATCCCTTGTTTGTTTAAATTGTTAAGTGCTAATTAAAATTCATATTTATTTTCTTTCGAATCGTATTAAGTAATTAGATTATTTTTCATTTTTAAATTCACATGAGAAATTTTGTTGCATGAGTAATTTATTTTCTTATTTCCTTGATATTATTTAGATTTTAGAATTTATCCCAAGGTTAGATAGCATATCTTTTAAATAATTATGGTTAATTAGAGCCTTAGTTTAGGTTTAGTCTCTATCATTGATATGTGTTGTTTTTAAGTCATTTGCTTTTTATGTTTGTTTTAGATTGAATCTTTAGATTTAGGTCTTAGATACTTTTGTCCTAATTTAGATTATTTCATCTTTTGGATTAAGTGATTAGATCTAAATTTATTTTAATTTAGTCCATTGTTAGGATTGATTTCTTTAATTAGTTGTTTATATTTATTTCGCATGATGATATGCTTACATATGTATGAGTATGCTAATAATTCATTAGTAAATCGAACGGCATCATTTTTGTTTGAGATTTATGATACCCTCATATGCATAGCTCGACCCTCATCAAATAATTGGATTAAGGGTAATACTCTTTTATTTTAAAATCGTTGTGAGAGGTTTCTCTTACCTTATTAGAGAGCCACTTTCAATGATTTTAAATTGAAAGTGTATCCCAACATACTTAAAAATGATTCTTCACCTAAAATTTGGGAATGAGAGAATAAGAAATATTTGTTCATTTAAATTCTTTTTGAGAAAAGATTGTTAGAACTTATCTAAGGTCTAATCTTTAAATAATCTAATATTCTTCTTCTTTCTAAAAAGGCTGGGTAATTTTATTTTAATATGTTTTTGGTGCATTTGAATATTATAATGGAACTATAATATTTCTTTATTTCGGTTGGAGTAAATATTATTATATTTCAATTTAAAATTCATATTTTGTTGTTTTATGGGATCATAAATTAAATTAAATTTGAACTTGTAAATTTCATTTCAAAGATATTAATTAATCGACTAGGTACCGATTTAGGACGTCGTGCGGGTGCTAATCCTTCCCCACACGTAACTGACTCCCGAACTCAAATTTGGTAACACATACCTCAAATTTGGTGTTTTAATTAAATTAATATTTTTATTAAAATGATAAAAAAATATGTTTTTGGGTATCCAATAGCACGCTAATTAAAAATTGGTGGCGACTCCTCGAACCTTATGTTTTATTTTTAAAAGGAATCCCAAATTTTTTGAAACGAGAGATTTTTTTTTAAAATCACATTACTTTTTAATAAAAATTAATCAAAACAGATAAATTAAAAAAATGGTTTTTTTTTAAATCTCACTTAAGAAAAAAAATCGTTTCGACAACTTGACGACTCTGCTGGGGACTTTTTTTGAGAGTCAGGCCTATAGTCAATTAGTTAATTGTCTTTGCAAATGAGAGTTACAAGTTCGTTCTAATTTGGTTTTTGATCTCTTGTTTAGTTTTAAATAAGTTTTTGTTTAGATTTTGAACCGTAATTTGATTAACCATTAAATAGTTGTACTGACTTGTTTGTTGATGTTTTCATATTGATTATGTGTTTTAAAATTAATTTAAGGATTGATTTGAGTGTTGTGTGATTATGTGTTTTTCGCTTTTCCTCACACACTGCACAGTTGCATTATCATAACATGATCTAAAACCCCGCTCTGTCCGATTTAAGTAAGAGCGAGAAATTACTCCATCATGTGGTTTTCACCTCTGTATGGGATAGTGAATCGCTCTTGGAGCTCACGCCTTATGGTCCTCATGATGGTATTCACCTCTGCACAGACATAAGGAGGTGTGTTCCCTTGAATTGAACTCAATCCCTAAAAGTATATGATGGGCCAACATTAAGGGTTTGATAGCCCAAGGGGGAACCAACAAGGACAATTCGAAAACCTATTACTTTAGAGTCGAACCCAACATATAGTGAACCTAAAACCCGAACCTAGGTAGAGCCTAACCCGAACCTTAAGAGTCCTGTGAGGAGGGTACACAAGGAAAAGCTTTTTGAGTCATTTAATTTCACTTTCGAAATAAATGTATGGGAACTAGAGATCATGCAGTTAGGTTTATTTTTCTTGAATAAGCATGCGAACTAGATAGAATGAGGTTAGGTTTTTTAATGTTCAAACAATGCATAGGGGTAGATATCATGTTTAAGTAGGATTTGATAAAGTATGATTGGTAGCCAACATGTGAAGGTAAGATTCATTAACAAATTATTATTGTAACACCTATAACCTGTATAATTATACCTATACAGATTATAGATGTCACCCGAATTTCTAAAACCATTTCCACTTTGAAAGTGATTTAAAATTTATTTCCTTAAAATGGTAACTTATATTATAAAAATATCATATCATATGAATTATGTTTCATTATAACAAATTTAAAACAAAAGTATTTTTTTTATGAATAGTGAACAGTGAACAATACCGTGAACAGTGTATCGGTGCACTGCTACATTGACGTGAACAGTGTATCGATGCACAAAAACATCGAATTAAAATTGTGTATCGATGCACTGCTACAGTAATTTCCAAAAATACATATAAAACTCATAAAAATTTAACCTTTCATCACTATAAAACTTACCATTTTGTTTCCAAATTTATTCAACAAAACCAATTGAATATTATTAATTACATGCCACTATCTAAGTTAAATTTCATCATAGGATGTCTTACTGATATTGCAATATACTCCTCGATGCTTGATGTCACTTTGAACTCTTTATTCCACTACTTGCTTTTTACCTACGCGTGAAAATCATCACACACTAAGTATAAACTTAGTGAGGCAATTAAAACAATAAACAGTGAAATACAATTCATGTATGAATTTCAATGTAAATTTCAAAATGCCATAAAATCATATTACCAACATATTCCAATATTTTACAATGATCAAAATGATATAAAATTTCTTATCATTTTTCTTATATGCTCGTAAGCTTATTCTACCAATATACTTACCATTTATTCCATAAGCTTGTAAGCTTATTTTACCAATACACTTACCATTTGTTCCATAAGCTCGTAAGCTTATTTGCATGGTTACCATTTATTAACCAATAAACCATAAACCATAGCCTATAGCCCAATATACAACCTTGAGGACCCTGTGTATTCGAGTAATATTTGAACCGTAGTGCTACACATAAGGTCGTGCCCATCATATACACCGAAGTGTATTACACATAAGGTCGTGCCCATCATATACACCGAAGTGTATTACACATAAGGTCGTGCCCATCATATACACCAAAGTGTATTACACATAAGGTCGTGCCCACCATATACATCGAAGTGTATTATAAACCTGCAGCTGCTATACTCTATGGCATGCCAACTATACCCTGTCTCTCAATGACTTACTTGGGCATGTAGTCTATTTTATTCAATTCATCCATGGCAAAGTATATTATTCATATTTAACATTGGGCATTTCATACCGAAATAACATTCATGATAAAAATCATATGCAAAAATCAGTGATCAATGCATTTTATTTTCAACCTTTGACATATTTAGAATATATCAAATATATAATAAATGACATAAATATCATGTCAACATAAACAAGGTCGACTTATTGCAAGTCTTCTTGATGATGTATAAAACATCCATGTATAATGTCATGCATGTATTGCACTCACCTTGACACTTTATATCTTTCAAAATATGAGCCTCACTATGTTCCACAATAAACCCTTTTTATACTTGACTTGCTTCAATCGCAAATCAATCATTATCTGTATAAATCACAATTCATAACGATTACATATGTTAGTATTGTACTAACATAAACACATTCCAAAATAACTCCAAAATATACTTGAACTCATTTTCTATCAAAAATACTCAATACTTAATAATTCCTATAACATTGGAACCAACTTTTCCAATTTATCCACAATGGTCCTTCACCATTTTCCCACTTAAATTCTTAATACTAATAATTCCAGCATTAAAATATATTCCCATTTAAATGCTTTTACAAAAGCATAATTACATTTAAGTACACCAACTATACAATTGTTGTACTTAAATCACTAATCTTTTCAAACTTCCAAAATAATCATAGTTCACATTTAACACTCATTTCAATTCCAAAACAGAATTTTCCAGCAAAGTACATCAATTATAACACTTACACAACAACCCATCAATTTTCCATATTCAGACAACTCGTACTACCTTTAAAGAATCGGTATTATGTATTGATATACATACTGCAATTTAATTCTGTTTCTTCCATTGAAAACTAAACTCGAATACGCATCCATCCATATAAAGAACTTCTTCTAATTCATTCTGTACAATTTATGGTGAATTTTCAAATTTGACCAACATAATCTGTTTTGCAGAATCTGCTGTCCGATTTTTCTGACCTTTCCTTGGTTAAAAATTCATATCTTTTTATATACACCTTGAAAATGATTCCCGTTTGTTTTAAACAAAACTATATCGATATATGAACACAAATATATAAAAATAACCTAGAAATTATTTTTATATAATATCTGGTGAATTTTCAAACCTACTGCCATATTAAAAATCCAAACTATTTTCTTTAACTTCATTCTTAGGTTCTTCATAAATTCTTACAACCAATTCTTTAAAATATCTTAACTCTTAAAAACCCATAAAACACATGAACCCCTTCATAAACTCAAGATGAATTTGAACACTAACAATATTATCATGCAATATTGGTACCAAATGATAGCGTTTTTCGCATATAACAATTTTGTATTTTCAGCATACTCAAAATCCTAAGGAAATTGCTTGAAAATTGAATTTAAGCTTTCTCCTACCTTAGGAGAAACCCATGCACCTTTGGAGAAGAAGATGAGCATGTGAAATGAAATGTTAGATACATTTCATCTTAATTTACATTTAATCTAACTTTAAATGAATAAAATATTCATTTAGTTGAGATAAGACCAAATCACCCTTAATGAATCTTCTTATTTACCATAAAATCATGACAACTCATCATTATCATATTTCAAAGTCAAAGCTGAATTATTTTGACTTTTATTTCTTGAATTTCCCCTAAATTTTCAAATCTTGCGTTTTAGTCACTAAATTCCACTGTTTCGGTTGAATCTGAAAAATTGCACATTTCCAAACCAAATTTCTCTGATCCAAACTATTAAAATAATATTTCCAACCAATTTACAACTTCCTTTAAATTTTTTTAAAACTCCAATTCGATCCAAATTACCGATTCCTTATCGGCTTTAACCATTTCTAGTTTTTCTTTGCTAAAATTCCAAATCCAAAAATATGATTTCTATAAAACCCCATTCTCAAGAGTAAACTATCTTTTAATGGAATAAAATTTCTTTTTAGGAAATTATCACTTAATTCCCTAAACTTTTCCTAATTTTCAACTTTGACCATCAAACTTTCAAAATTTTCATTTTGGTCATTATCTAAATTTTTGGGGTATTACAATTATTCCTGATTAATTTCTTTATGTTTACTAATTGATTTTTTGTCTTTTCTTTATTTCATGTTTGCATTGGATTATCCATTACATGGTGTTAATTTGTTATCGATGTCTATATAGAAGGCTACTAATATGGAACAAAAGGTTCAAAAAGAGGTTGAAGACAATGCAGATGTTTTGAGATGGTCTGAACAATCCTAACTGACCAATGGACATAGTTTGATGCCATGATACATGTCAGATTTGTTTGGCTACACCCATATCAATGTATGTCACAACGATTTGAGTGAGTTAAAAGAAATTTGGGGAAGATGGGAAGCAGTCGATAAGAAATTTTTTTATCAGTTATATGGTGATATCTCTTATCTCCTAGATGTTCTAATTGACCAAAATTTGTTTAGAGCCTTGGCGCAGCTCTGGAATCCTACATATAGCTGCTTTACTTTTGGAATAGTGGATCTAACACCTACCATAGACGAGTATCGAGCTTTGATCTGTTATCCGATATCTCAAATGGATAGAATATACACCAAATTGACAATCACTCATTCATTCAAAAAGAAATTGATCCTCATGAGTGGAATAAGCGAAGAATGGGTTGTTAGAAACATCAAGAAGAAATGAGACATTGAGTGCATCTCTTGGACTGCTCTGAAAGAAGTAATTGATCATCATCCGGACAAGAAGAAGAAGTTTGATTGGTTTTCCTTAGGGATTTATGGGCTTATAATTTTTCGAAGGTGTTAGGGTATGTAGAAGTTTCAGTTATTAAATTGTTTGAGAGAAAAAATAAGTATGTAGATCCTGTTCCAGCCATTCTAGTTGAGACGTTTCATTCATTGAGTTCTTGTAGACGAGAAGGAGAATGAAGTTTTATAGGATGTGCACCCTTGCTGTTAGTATGTATTCTTAGTCACTTCAATCATGTTGAAAGAGCACCAGAACGAGTATTTCTGGATGAGTTTTTGCCTTTGAAATATTTCCTTTCCAAATAATGGCCCAAGGGTTTTACCGAAGAGAAATGGACGATTATCTTCAAGGAAATCAGGGATGGTGATATATTGTGGTGAGCTTCGTGGAATGTCTCTTTAGATATACTTTATAATATGGAGAGCGAGATTGGGTTCCTTTACTAGGTATCTAGGGTTCTGTAGGGTATGTACCTCTGCTAGTTTCTAGATAGTATGAGTCAAGGAAATTATTCCAGCACCATGGGATTTGTCAATGTCAGAGTTTCCATTCAAAGGAGAATAATACAAGAGTAAAGTCAAAGGGGTTGTTGATGCATGGAAACAGACTGTCGTGTGAATATTTTTACCTTTGATCTCGAATTATCTCAAGAGTATGAACAATGGAGAAGTAATCGAGTAAATTATAACATCCCGATGGTAAATCCTGAAAAATATTCAGCCTATGGAAGAACATATGAGAGTGGTGTCATCTCTGTTAGAGCTAGTTAAGCGTGACTTCGAGGCGGAAAGAAAGCAATGGAGAGGGACCTTGCAAAAGTTAGAGGATGAAGTATACCAAAAAGAGATAGAGATTGACATTCAAAAGGGCCGAGATGATCAAATTGAAAAAGTGGAGAAGCAACTTCAACTGGATTTTGACGATCTTCAATTATTCTACCAACGAATGGTAAAGGCCCATATAACTTCTAGCTCAAGTAAATCACCTGCTGAATGGAGACAAGAAGTGGCAAGCCTAAAGAGAGAATCCAAAGAAAGTAAAAAAAAAGCTCAAGTAAAGTAGGTATCAAGTTAGGATTCCATTGAAAGAAAAGAATTCCTTAAAGAAACGATTACAAGAGAATCAAGCCCAAAATGAGAAGATGAAAGGGAAGATCTCGAGTTTTGAAATATCAGGTTATGGACTATATTGAAATTTTTTGAAATTTGAATATTTATTTGAATAAATGGTAAACGATGAGAAAATGATTTGGAATAGTGTTTTGGATTAAATTGTAGCAATAGAGGAATAAAGCGGGCATTTTGGTCTTTTACAGGAAATGAATTTAAAATTCATTTTATGAGTAAAGTATTAAAGTAAGGAAATAGGGGGAAAGTTAGATTAGCAAAAAGCTATCTATTTTCTTCTTTCCCTTGGAAAAACTCTCATTAATAGCCCAAAGGTAAGATTTCTATTTGGATAGTTTTTCCTCTCGTTTTTGGTTGGTTTTGAATCATTGAGTATATTAGAGGTTCAAGGAAATGTTAAATAAGATTAAAACTAAGAAAGGGATGAAATATTTGAGATTTAAAGAAATGAGTTTTTGAATGATATGTTAAGATATGAGTTTTTATTGATGTTTACTAGTAGATTTGACTTGTCAAAGAAGTAAATGAGAGATTAGAAGCATTGGATGAGCTTAAAAACAAGTTAGAAAATGTGGTGTGATTCTTAGATTCAAATGATCTTGAGAGATTTTAGATGTTTTAAGAAGCTAAATGATGGAAAATTAGTAGGGATAAGTAGAGAAGAGTTTAATAGTATTGTTGGGGGTAAACATAAGGAAATTTGACCAAATTTGTTTAAGTTTCGGGCTGAAAAATGTAAAATCTAGGTATGGGTATCGATACTGATAGAAAAGTACCAATACTATAGGCTTAAAATCCATATAATTCATTGAGTAGTTTCGATACATATGCAAGTAGTATCAATACATATGCAAGTAGTATTAATCCCAAGAGGGGGTATCAATACAATGAGGATGGTATCGATACAATGAGGATGGTATCGATACCATTGTTAGCAAAATGCATAAATGGTATCGGTACCGTAATAGAGTATTGGTACCATAGTATAGTAATATCGATACTATGGTAGGGGTATCGATACTATTAAGCCATAAATGTGAAGATAAGCTAATATTGTTATAGAAAATATACTAATACGTACTTTTGAGTAATGTTTAAGTATAATTGTTAGGAAATATACTAACAATTGATAATGTACGTGTCTTTATTGGATGCTTGAGTAGATCGAAATCAAGCTCCCAAGTCAAGCAAAACAAAAGGCAAAGGCAAAGTACTTGAGTAATCAACTTTGTGTTTTGGATATAATAGCGGGGCAATCCAGGTGAGTGAATTTATTATGTACCTATATGTTACGGTAGGCATAGATGTATGATTGACTGATATATGTATAGTGATTTCCAAATGGCACTCAGTGTGCAAAAAGTTAAGAAATTCATACTAAGTGGATGAATTTCTGTATGGGCACATTATGTGTAAACTTAAGAAATTCATACTCAATGGATGAATTTTTGTATGAGCACTTTATGTGTAAACTTAAGAAATTCATACTAAGTTGATGAATTTCCGTATGGGCACTTTTTATGTAAACTTAAGAAATTCATACTAAGTGGATGAATTTTTGCATGGGCACTTTATTTGTAAACTTAAGAAATTCATACTAAGTGGATGAATTTTCGTATGGGCACTTTATGTGTAAACTTAAGAAATTCATACTAAGTAGATGAATTTCTGTATGGTCACTTTATGTGAAAACTAGGAAATTCATACTAAGTGTATAAATTTCCGTACTGATAGTGGGTGTACAACCCACGTACACTAGAGTAATGGTTGAGAAATGATTGTATAGGCAATACTTGTGCATATTAATAAAAGGATCATGACCAAAAAGTTGGTAAATTACTGTGTTAGCACTACGGGTACAAAACTATAGAAATTATAAGGAAATTGATTAGTTAATCGATATTTTGAATAATTATTAGAGTAGGAAATGTTCTAATATAAAAGATTAATGGCCTAACTGTGCATTTGACAAAAATGTGTCAATTATTCCAGTTAGATGAAAGGTTAAATACCTTTGAGTAAAAGATTAATGGCCTAGCTGTGCATTTGACAGAAAGATGTCAATTATTCCAGTTAGATGAAAGGTTAAATACCTTTGAGTAAAAGATTAATGGCCTAGCTATGCATTTGAAATAAAGGTGTCAATTATACCAGTTATATGAAAGGTTAAATACCTTTGAGTAAAATATTAATGGTCTAACTGTGCATTTGACAGAAATGTGTCAATTATGTCAGTTAGATGAAATGTTAAATACCTTTGAGTAAAAGATTAATGGCCTAGTTGTGCATTTGACAGAAAGGTGTCAATTATGCCAGTTATATGAAAGGTTAAATACCTTTGAGTAAAAGATTAATGGCCTAACTGTGCATTTGACAGAAAGGTGTCAATTATACCAGTTAGATGAAATGTTAAATACCTTTGAGTAAAAGATTAATGGCCTAGTTGTGCATTTGACAGAAAAGTGTCAATCATGCTAGTTAGATTAAAGGTTAAATTCCTTTGAGTAAAAGACTAGATGGATAACAATGCATGACGTTGTATAAAAGGCATGAAAGGATGTCATAAATGAAATGTATAATACTGTATAAAAGGCATGAAATGATACCATAAATGAAATATATAATAGTGTATAAAAGGCATGAAATGATGCCATAAATGAAATGTATAATGGTGTACAAGAGGCATGAAATGATGTATAAATGAAATTAATAAATAATTACTAAAGAATAATAGGAAAAATGAACAGAAAGAAAAGTATGTTGGACATACTAAGAATGGTTACAATGATAGTATGAAAGGAATTTGGTTTAAAATAATAGGGACTTATCTAATCCTTATGGATGATACAGAGTAGTTCGAAACTAAATAAGCATGATATACTTATGTATATAGAAATGTTTCTTTACAATATTATGTCTCCCTAAATAAGTATTTAACGTGTGTTGATCTCACGCGGGGTAAAAGAAGAGATTTGTTGAGTAGGGAGTGCAGTAGTAGCATCAGATATCATCAATTAAGGCTGACCCTCATCAGTAATGGTAGGACAATCATGTTTATTTTGAACATTTGTTGGCATGTAATCGAATTTAAAGAAAAATGCTCTTGAATATATATAAAGTATAATTTTGGTAGTATATTTTGATGATTGTTTTATGATTGTAATTAAATGTTTTAATTTAAATTTTTGAAACAAAATCTTAAGGGTTTTAAAAAAAAACCCAAACCGTTTTAAAAGCGAGGTGATATACATGTCTCGTACACATAAAAGTATATAGGAGATAGGTGTTAAATTAATGGTCATGTATTTCATATTCATTAATAAAATTTCAACATTATCAAAAAGATTGTATGACAGAAGTTCTAAAAGCATATTAAAGTTACCTCGAGCGTGTCTAAAGAAAGATCGAAAATGATGAATGAGATATTAGTGTGTGTTAGTAAGATCGAGAGAATTTAAGAACAACTTGTAAATACCCAACAAGAAATGATTGATGAAGCAAGGAAGTTCCAAGTTAAATCCCGAGAGCAGATGTCCAAGCTGATGAACATAATGGTTACAATAATATATGGGGAGAAATCATTAGAGGACCCTATTATCTAAGAATAGACGAAGATTTTGAGTGAAAATCGAAATGTTGATTGTGCAGCCAATGCAATGGCAGTAGATGATCATGAACTTGTTGGGGTGTGTGGTAATCCAAGTCAACTCCAAGGATCAGGTACGATTCCAGAAATTATGACAGAGATCATGCTGGGAAAAGTGAAAATTGAGGGTGAACTTCTAACACGAAAGATGAGTTTGACTCAAAGAAGAGAAACATATAGGAAGTTCAAATGCCAGTAAAGAAGGCTAAAAATAAAAATAAGAAAAAGAAGATGATACCTCTCATTCCGATTCTAGGGTTATATTCAGACTTGTTACCCTTTCTCTTTGAAAATGACTTTCTAACACTAATTCCTCCAAGGCCTAATACTTATTTGCGTCCAGAGTGGCGAGGCGTCAAAAATTCATGTAGCTATCATTCTGGAGATTTTAGCCACTCTATATAAAGTAGTGCGATTATAAGATTAAAGGTTCAAAACCTCATCGCGAAAGGGTAATTATGCTTTGATGATGGAAAACCTAAGCTCCTTGGAAGCTCATAACTTATCTATAAGGGAAAATCTGCAAGCCAATGTCTTCCACAAGACATTAGTCAAAAGTTGAAGCTTCAAAATGAATATCTCAATGATCATTCACTAGGTCTTCAAGATGATCATAATAGGGGCAAAGAGAAGATGAAGTCAATAGAGCTTCTACTCAATTTCCCTTCATACATCAAATTATACCCCAAGTTGTTCGAAGCTCAGTTGATTACTCGACGTTTGGCTAAGCCTCTATTATCCCCTTATTCGAGTTGGTATAATGAGAAAGTTTCTTGTGAATATCATGCTGGAGCTCGAGGACACTCTATCGAGAATTGTAGTAACTTTAAACGAAAAGTACAAGGACTTTTGGCTCAAGGAGTTATAGAGGTGGATGTTAAAAATCAGTCTATTTCAGTCAAACAATTGGGAGCTAGCCCCCAAAATGGAGTTGATAAGGTCAAAACAAATGAAGTGCATACGAAAAAAGATGAAATCAAGGAAAGCAAAGTATGTGAGACAAAGTTAAAGGATTCAACTCTCAAGACTTATCTGATACTAAAAAAGAAGAAGAAAATGGGAAATGACGAGGGAGAAATTAAAATAGAAGTAATCCAAGATTGGTCGCAAAAGATGTCTTGGAAAAATATGACCCTCAAAGTTTTTCAAGTACCCATTTCTAACTTGTTATCTCCTTTAATCAAGAATCAGTACCTCACCCAAGGCCCTTAAGAGTGAGGACTAGCCCATCTGCTTATGGTTATGACATGAATAGTGCTTGTGATTTTCATCTAGGGGCATTGGGCTATCCCACTGACAAGTGCATACCATTGATGGAAGAAATAGAAAATCTTGTCGATAAAGGAGTCCTGAAACGAGAAATAATCGAGAGATGGGGAGTGAATGTAGATGAAGACCCTAATAAAATTAGACACTCAACATTCTAGGAATAATGGGACATCCTAATTAGGAAGAAATCGTTTCATCCATCATGAGGCTTTATTTCATTTGCAACATCTTGTTTGAATTTGTTTTTTTTTTGTCATTTCTCAGTTTTTTGTTAGGATATTTAAATTAACTTATGCTACTTTACGGATGGTGAGTATTGAATCAAATTTGCAACTTGAAATTCTTTGAATATCAACTAAATTAAAAACTCTTTAAATGATTAGAGTTATAAATATCTGAAAAGGTGACAAGATTGAAAACTGTATAAAACAAAGACTCTTGACGTTACTGCATAAGATACAGTCGAACACCATATCATTCTCTTATAGGGACCAATATAGCCTACTCCTCTTATAAGGAAATGAACATGAGGCTTTTAATTCAAGTATGCATAGGAGCGGACAACATGGGACATATTTTGTGTATGGCATTATAAAACTGATTAGTCCATACTTCTGTTAAGGACGCTAAATTATGACCATGATTTTCACAGATGGAATAATCGAGTAGATGAATCTAGTTTAGGTTAATTGCTTGGAAATTGAACACTAAAGATTAGATTTTTTGACTTTCAACAACACCTAGACTATAACAGGTTCTTCTTGACAAGCTTAAGAAATTGAATCTGTATACCCATAATGTAATTACATATGTATATAATAAAGCTGAGCTATCCCTCTAGAGCAATTGTTTAAATGCCCAGACTTTATGGATAAGATTCAACTAGCTCGATAAAGGCAATTATAATATATATACACAATAAAGCTGAATTCAGCTAGCCAAACAATGTCAAATGAAATCAAATTTATCTAAATAAGGAGTTACGGTAAAGATGGACTAAGGGAGTTAAAGAATACCTGTTATAGTCAATTTCACACGAGCACTCAGGAATTTCATTTTTAGATCAATATTTTTGCACTGCCTTTGTTAGAGGAGTCTACAAAGCTTGAACAAATGGAAGATTTCAGAGAACCAAAATAAAAGTGTTCTAGAAAGTATAGTAATTGATTATGCTAGTTATGTCATTTTGTACGCATTCGATTAAAATACCAACCCAAGAAAGAGGGCATGTCACAATGTTTAAAAGGATAGAGAAAGAAATGAAATTTTGGTGGCCAAAAACTTAGAAAATAGGAAGCCAACCTAAAGCCAACCCATCAATTTTGACATTTGTTAAAGAGCTATAACTTTGCACATATTAAAAGAGCTGTTGATTCCTTTGATATTATGTGAACTCATGTTTATGATTTGATTCGATTGTGAATTTGAAGTAAGGGGCAATGTTTTACAAAATTCTTATATTCTTTGATTTCTAAAATAAAAGAAATGAGAAAAATATTTTCAAATAGGATAGTCTCAAATGTGAAAGGTCTTTGAAGCTAGAAAGGCTCATTTTGCCTCTAATGTAGAAAAAATAAACTATGCCAAAATAATGAAGAATTCCACAATATTAAAAGAAGTGGTCTGAGAGATTAGAAGGAATGAAGAATAAAACTTGTAACACTTCCTTGTGACGTTGTTAGTAACCCATCAAGAAGAAGATGATCTCATTATTCAGAAGGGGCACATATCCTAGCTCATATAAAAAATGCAAGACATTTTTGTTAGAAGAATTGATCACTACTTAAATGTTTGTAATATCCATGGCGATATAAAGAGAAGCCCTCAAGCTACTAGATAAAACTATTGTTTAGTGGCAACAGAGTGAGACCAGTCAGTGATGAAGTTTTGGCACTCAAATAGGGATGAGCCATGAATACCCACATTGGGGTATGATCGAACCCATATCATGTTGAGATGACAAGATTCAGACCAAGGAGACATTGAGAATGAGTCCCACAACTTGGAGTGTTAGGGTTAGAATATGAATTTGAGTAAAGCTTACCTTTTAGAGGAAGCTAGTCGAGTATCAATCAACAATAGAGTCTTGTAAAAACAACTCTGATAGCGCAATTGAGTCAAGGACAGAAAGCAACATCAGGGTCATATTTCCAACCATAACAAGAATTCAAGAGAGAAAACACGTCCTCCAAAATGAAGACAGAAAACAAAGACCACAAGATGATTGAGCAGATCTTCAAAAGTTGCAAGTTTAAAATTATGAGTTGTTATATTGATATCCGAGTAAACCCTAGTGAACTGATCAAGTGGAAGAAGACCGAGTCCCCACTTTGGAGTTAAAGAAAATTTAATCATCATTTATGTATTCATGAGCACATCATTTGCATAAAAGAATATGCATTACATTGCATTTGTATTTTACACATAAACACATGTTTGTTACAAATCTTCTAGTGAAAAGAGAAGATTCATGATGTCAAAATCCCATCAAGTTGAAAGTTGGAATTCAAACCTCAAATGCATGAAATCATTTTTAGAGAGGTAGAACCTGAAGAACAGGGAGTTAATCCACAGAGGAAGCATTACTTTGAAGTGGGGCATGTTACCCAACCATTAAGTGACTTTGAAAAAATGAGAAAGTGACTTCCAAAGTTTCTCATTTAATGTTTTTAGAAAATGAATTTCTTGAAAAGTAAGAAAACGATTTACAAAGTTTCTTACCCAATAAATTATTTCCAAAATCGATAAGTCTTTTGGGCCATCAGCAAGCCTTTCGAGCATGATGATTAAATCTTTCGGGTCATCTGTCAGGCTTCTGAGCAAGAGATGATAAGTCCTTCAGGCCATCTATAAGACCTCTGGGGTAGGATGTTTTCACGTGACTTTCAAAAAAAATGAGAAAGCGATTTCAAAAGTTTCTCATTTAATTTTTTTAAAAATGAAATTTTTGAAAAGTAAGAAAGTGATTTCCAAACACTACAAGAAAAATACCCTTTAATGACGCGCATTGCGCGTCATCTATGGGTGCGGATGACACACAAATGCCTGTCGTTGAAGCCACCGACATGAATTTTTTATGACGCGCAATTGTGTGTCATAAATCTATAATGCGCATTTATGACGCGTATTTATGACTTACATTGCGCGTCATTAAAGCCCCCGTCATAAATTAAGATGACACACATTTGTACGTCATAAATTTATGACACGCATGTATGACTTACATTGCGCGTCATTGAAGCCCCCGTCATAAATTAAGATGACACACATTTGTGCGTCATAAATTTATGACACGCATGTATGACTTACATTGTGCGTCATTGAAGCCCCCGTCATAAATCTGCTTGACATACATTTGTGTGTCATAAATTTATGACATGCATATATGACTTACATTGCGTGTCATTGAAGCACACATCATTTAAAAAGACGACAAACGTTCGTGTGTCGTAATTGTATTTCGAAAATTATATATATATATATATATATATATATATATATATATATATATATATATATATATATATATTGTAGATTGACAAATAATCAAACTAAATCACATTGAATGCCTCATAATACTAAATCTATGTACCATATTATATATAAGCAATCCATTTGCATACAATATATTCACATTAAGTTATCAAAAATATTGTATTAATCATATGTCGATACAAAATATCAAGGCATAATAAAGTTTGCCACATAAGATACCCATTCTTTGCGAATATCATCAATGTCATCATCCATATATTCTTCTATCCCATCGCCAACCTAAGTAAAAAATATGAAATAAGTATATAATTTATACTAATTTAAAGTGAAGTATATAATGAACTATTAAAGAGTATTAAAATGACCAATTTTACATATGCATTCTTTGAAGCATAATAACATTATGCAAAGTCATAAAATCAATAGCATTATAAAAAATTCCAACTTTGTTCACAACAATATCATCACAAATAATAACCACAAGAGAGTCCCTGTTACGTCTATAGTACTTGACAAAATCAAATTTTGGATTTTAAGTGCTAGTACATGTCAAATGCTTTCACAACTCCACCGAACATTTCAAATTGTTCCTTTAGACATTGATTCATATATCGACAAATAGTATCGATTGCCACATGCTTAAAACATGTAATTAGATTCAAGAATTCACTCATTACTTACAACAGAATCTATCAATATATAGAAGCAAATAACAAGAAGTTTACCATCAATGTAGCTACCAAGTCAAGGCCCTTCTCCTTTGCAAATGTCCAAGCAGAATCCTCAGCTATGGTTTTGGAGACTACATAACAGAGATGAATTAAAAAAATGACATTCAGAAATAATACCCTTTTATTATAAAAGAAACAGTTTGATATTCTAAAATATTAAGTTGTAGCATGAACAAATTGTATAGTGCACAAACAAGACAACAACTAGCCAGTTCATGCAACCAGCAAAAGAAGTTATGAAAAGTGTGATCAATATCCTCAATATGATAAAAGTGCAAGATGGTCACTAATTAGCTGCTAAAATAAGATACCAAGAAAAATATTGGAACACTACCAAGAAAGTGCTGAAGTCAGCCCATAAAAAATAAGTTAATAGAAAGACCAATGTAAATTGACATTCATACCTTTATGTCCCGATGCAGAACAAAATTTGAATGCAGATATTCAACTGCCAGAAGTAGCTGCGCAAACCACATGCATCTTTTGTACGCCCGTCTCTCATAGGGTAACCACTTTCTCTTACTTTCCCTTCTTTCAAAGTAGTTACTACGCCTTTGATGGATTTGGGTTTCTTTGATTGAACATGAGAAGGTTTCATCCTTCCTTTTTCATCAACTTTACCAGAGAAACTAATAAGGCAAATATCTTCTTCCTTAGAACTGGAATCTGTGCCAGTGGCCTCATTATTGTTATTTGGAATCCTTGTGTCAGTGTTCCTGTGACTTGAAACCGAACTATCTTTATCATTACATGAGCTATTACTATTCTGACTCTCAACCATATTTTTCCTATTACCACGACCACTGGTAACATGCTTATCCAAGAAGCAATTATTCGAAAGGAAGCTAAATGATGGACGATACTTATCAACATATGGCTGCAAATAAGGGTTCTTCAAAAGCTCTGATGCCTAATCAAGGTGAAAACTCAAAATGTTACATTGAAGTCCTGCATGTGGAGAATCCTTGGAATTGAGCAAAAAGAAACTTACACTTGGTCGATGCTCTGGATTCTTTCTTAGCATGCCCTTGATAACTGCCTTCTTGTTTGTGTAAAATTAAATAAATTAACAATCATGTAGCAAGGACTTGATTACTTGACAAAATATATAGCACTAATCATGCTTAGTGTTACTGCCAAAATACAGATCACCAAGTCCCTTGGGAATTTAAACGAAACTTCACTATTTTTGCCTTATTAAGGGAGAAGAAATAAATTTTCACGGAACCAATTTAAAAATTCCTACATTTATAAGAAATAATCTGATCAAGAAATCTGCACATTGTTGAAACCTAATACATAAAAGAATAATTAAAGAAAATGAGGAAACAAGGGTAGAAAAGAACAGTATGAGCATGAAAAATCACAGAGAATACTTGTTTATCATGAGAACATACAATAAGAGTGAGCTCTAAAGTTAATATTGAGAGTTACAATGATGGAGAGTAGCAAGAAGGCAAGGGCCCATAGAGGAACGATTTATCTTGCTTATCAACCCTGCCATGTCCTAGAATAAGAAGTTTAACAAAAATTAATGGAATTAAATTTGTATAATTTACACAGATAGTGGAGGCATACAAATGGTAATTTATAGAAAACCTCTCAAAGGACAAGACATCACACTAGATGAGGACATCATTAACTACTTTGAAAGCATTATTTTAAAGAGTGGAGTGCAGAATTCATGGAAACTGTTATGAACCTAGCAAAGGTTGCTACATATTATTCTCAATTCAGATAACCAAAAGATAGAAAGTTCCATTATGAAGGGAATAAAAAAGAAAATTTTAAATTCCCTTTTAATAAAACAACAAATGAAATTCGTGCTATTTGTCAGAAAGAGAAATTGTGTAAACTCATTACTGAATACAAGAAGCAGATTCAACAAAAACATTTGTGAGAACTCTTACAAAAGCTTTAAAAGCAGGGCGACGAGTAGCCATCTCATACATACAACAC
Source organism: Hibiscus syriacus (assembly GCF_006381635.1). Lineage (NCBI taxonomy): Eukaryota > Viridiplantae > Streptophyta > Magnoliopsida > Malvales > Malvaceae > Hibiscus > Hibiscus syriacus. The sequence goes on along the minus strand of NW_024062296.1, from coordinate 40,347 downwards.
CCTGTTCAACAAGAAGCAATTCAGTTGATATATATATACATGTATGTAAGTCAAACACTCAAGAAAAGACATACCCAGAGACCAGATATCAGACTTGAAACCATAAGGAATATCTGTAAGCAGTTCAGAACACATGTAATTGGGAGTTCCAACCACCTGAGGCACGTACAAAACCACTATTATCTAGCACTGGAACTAAAAATAATTAGCACATTCTAATATAAGAATAAATACAAAAATAGAACAATGATATCAAAAGGTAAATAAGTATTGTTCATTGTCAATATAAGGGATTAAGAATACCGAGTTTTAGACTAGTGGTTGTTCTCATACTCATTGCATTGGAGGCTCATGGTGCAGGTTTCAACTCCCTCCTCCACACTTCCTTTGTCCAAAAGTGTTTATGAGAGCAAGGATTGACAAGTACAAAATTTAACCCAATAGATACATTTATATACGCTATTTCTTTGGATATTTATGATCGATACAACATGAGTGACAACTAATTTACAGCACTCCAGTATTTAATCCTTGCACAAATTCTGGGCCCTTTTATGATTAATTATTAATACATCTCTCCTATCACCAAATGTAACACATTTCGACTAACTACCCAGAAGTCGCATACATGCATATATTTTCAGTTCCTAAGTAATGATGCCAAACCAAAATATACTAAGGTAACAGCAAATGATTCTTTTTTGCTTAGTTCTTTCCTTAAAAATGATTAAGTGATTATTTATGTTAATCTACTTGGTATTGTTATAAATTTTACTCGACAATTAGTTACAGTTTGGTCTCGGTCAATAAAATTAAAATTAGCACCAAGTTTAACTGTAAGCTTGGCACACACTAGGCCTGTTCATTTTAACAAATCATATTATTTTTCCAGAAAATGTAACTATGCTAGATTGTGACAGCCAATCTGGAAGAGTGGAATATGTTATTAATTACCGAATGTGAGTAATATGCTACCATGCAAGAATTTTTGCAATAAAAGTAAAGGGAAATTAAGGCATCTGCCAACAGAACACAAAACTGCATTTCGAGCTTTGCAACATAAGCTACTAAGCTTATTATACCAAACTGTAGGAAGATAAGGAAAAGAAATGCTAAAAGAATGACCCAAAACAATTATTTTCAATTTTAGATATGGTTGAAAAAAGGCTAAAAGGAAAATGTATATTAAAAAATCATTTCATTACAATGTACATACTGAGGAAGCCAAATCATATGCCTTTAGAGTTTTAGCAAGCCCAAAATCCCCTAAACCAATACAGACAAGAAAGGAATTTAAGATAATAATAGCAGAATAGCCAATTAGGTAGGATATCTGACATAACTTAATAGGAAACATAGATAAAGAGAAAACATGTAAGAAAGCAAGAAGAAAAGGGAAAAGACAAACTCACTAAGGCGAACATCTTGATATTTGGTAAGAAAAATATTGGAACACTACCAAGAAAGTGCTGAAGTCAGTCCATAATAAATAAGTTAATAGAAAGACCAATGTAAATTGACATTCGTACCTTTATGTCCCGATGCAGAACAAAATTTGAATGCAGATATTCAACTGCCAGAAGTAGCTGCGCGAACCACTTGCAGAGCTTCTGCACAATGTTCACAACCAGCGAAATTAACTGTAAGTCGTAACCACCTCCTCTCTTCCACAATTAGGTGAGGACCATGGAACCGGAAACCCCAACGGGGAACCTTTTACCGTGCCACACAATTCTAAGAAGAAACTAACTTGTAAAATCAATAGGAATAGAGAGATAATATTACCTCCTCCGGGAAATAGATCCTATTTGATTTTTTCATCAATTCATCCCTGTTAAAAACAGTTAAACAGGAAAATAATAAAATACTACAAATTTTGCAGGATGTCTAAAAACAAAAAACTCCGAATCAAACTTCTACATACAAACGTGGAAACTCACATATCTCCACCTTCGCAGTATCCAGTAACAATGCAAACATAGCAACCCTACATTAAAATTGCAAAACACAAAATCAACAGAAAAAAAACGAAGCAGTCACAGACTCAACAAGCTACAAAGTGAAGCCAGATTTTGATTCGATAATCCTAGCAAAAAAACAGTAGTCTGGTATCTTACTTTCTCAACCCAGGCTTCCTTAAATTGAACAACGTAAGGGTGTTGGATTCGCGAAATAAGTGACATCTACATACTATAAAAATAAAACTAGATCGTAAATTGGAATATTAAACTCGCTATTCCTTTAAGGAGAAAATAGATTAATTTGTTTAGATGAAAGTAACAACTAACTTCTTGATGCGCAGAACTCCTACAGCGCTCCGTTTTCCGCGCCAATCTGATGTTCTTCAAAACATACCTATTTTTTTAAGAAAAATAGTTAAAAAATCAAATTACACATTAATTAAAATCAGAAATTGAAAAATAAAAAAAAGTACCTGTTCTTTTCAATTTTATGATAAACGAAAATGACAGCGCCAAAAACTCCACGACCAATCCGTTCCAGATCTCGTAATGATCCATTTTGGACTCCATTACTATTAACTCTTTACTGGATATCCTTTTCTTTTTTCTTGCTTTTTCTTCAGAAAATCAAAACAAAAGGAGCAACGAAGAATTGTTTTGAAAAATCGTTTTCGTTTTTAGACGTTTTGTTTTTTCTCGGAGTAGAAAAGGGGGAAAATTACCTGAGTAGAGTTACAGGAAGCGAAAGGCGAGAGAGGCTGCAATCTTGAGAGATCTCAAATTCACATGAATATAACATAATAATTCCTAAGACCAGAAACCCAAATTGAATGGTGGAATAGAGAACGAGGAATACCTTTGGAAGAAGCGGCGTGAACTGATAATTATCGACAGGAAGAAGCGGGAAATGATGAAAATAATTGGGGGAGAAATTAGAAAACGACTCCTAAAGATGACACACAATTAAAACTATACTCTGTGTTTTTGTAAAATTTTTGAATTATGACTATTAAATATGACACATTATTGTAAGTCATAAATCGTTCAGATTTTAAAAAACATGACATTTTTTTATGACACACATATTTTGCAAGTCATAAATTAGTATGTGTCATCGTTCGTGTGTGATTAAAGGTATATTTTCTTGTAGTGAAAGTTTCTTACCTAGTAAATTATTTCCAAAATCGATAGTCCTTCGGGCCATCAGTAAGCCCTCTGAGCATGATGATTAAATCTTTCGGGTGATCTGTCAGGCTTTCGAGCAAGATGATAAGTCCTCCGGGTAAGATGTTTTCACGTGACTTTCAAAAAAATGAGAGTGATTTCTAAAGTTTCTCATTTCATGTTTAAATAAAATGAAATTTTTGAAAAGTAAGAAGTCGATTTCCAAAGTTTCTTACCCAATAAATTATTTTCAAAATGGATAAGTCCTTCGAGCCATCAATAAGCCTTCCGATCATGATGATTAAATTCTTCCGATCATCTATCAGGCTTCCGAGCAAGTTGACAAGTCTTTCGGGCCATCTATAAAACCTTTGGACGAGATGCTTTCGTATGGATAATCAGATGTAGGAGGAAAACAAAATATTCTCAGGTACACAGAAGCGGATCAATCGATTAAAAGGACTTGAAGGAGTCATCAACCAATCGAAACTCCAAAGAAGGGAGATGTTCGAGCTTCGAAGCAAATCAATCTCAAATCTTCACAGAAGAATAGTGAAACAAATTAATCTTAAGTCTTCACAAAAGAGTAGTAAAATTAATCATTACTTATTAATAATTACTTAGGATTACATATTAGTTTTGTTTATGGTCATACATATATATTTATGCGTAAATGAAATTAATATTATACATATACATATACATATAAATATATTATGATAAACGTTAGTGCACAAATTAAATGTGTTATTTTTACAGGCCCGACTTACAATGTAATTACAAAGCAGCTCAATAACAGAGGCAAAAAATAGCAGCCCTATCAACCAGGACTTCCAAGTGGATGGTCACACCAGCAGTAACCCCAAGCCTTCAGCAGCACCTCTCCATCCAGCAGGGCAGCCACGTTGATCCCACCGTTGCTCCAACTCATAACCAGCAGCTAAATAAGAGTGTTCCAGAAGAGTCGAGAAGCTCTGGACGGTCTCAAGCACGTGCTCCTCCACGCCAGCTATGGCAAATTTCAAAAGCTTCTCCTCATGCCTCCAACTGGCCATGCGTAGCCGAATCTATTAGGAGGCGGGGTAACAAGCATTACGAAGAGAGAGTTATTATATTATCCAGTCCCAATTTGAAGAGGATGAGGGGAACGATTCGGAAAAAAACAGAAAAGAAAAGCCATTTTTTATTTTCATTTATTAACCACTAGAGCAAGGATGAACAAAAAATGAAGAGGGGAGGAGCAATTTTTTAAGAGAGTAACGAGAAAAGAGAGAATACTGTAAAGAATCTTCTCCTTTCCCTAAAAATGGTAGTGTACCGAGAGGTTCTCAGTCCCCATTTGAAAGGAGAACATTTGTAACAGCTTACTCAGCCTCCATTGAAGAAAAGCATAACCATTGTAATAGTTGATCCTCATACGAAAATAGAATACAAAACAGAGCTTTTTTTGAAGGTATATATTATTTTCTTTGTTCTTTTTTTTTTCTTTTATTCAAACCAAAATCAGCAGTAGAACAATATTTTCTTTAGGTACTCAACCATTATCATATTTCAGCAACAACCCTCCCATTATTATTCAAAGCATGTTCGAACCAAACAAAATAAAATAGGAATAAAGGAGCTACGTTACCGGTTCAGTTATGCGGTCTCGATCGTTTGGTCTCAGGGCGTAGATGTTGTGAAAGTGGTTCTCTAGGTTAGGGGATGTGTTGATGGTGATTTGAGGAGGCGGTTAGAGGTGAAATAACCACTGATTTGTGGTGGCCGGCGAGAACAGGGAACCATTGGGGCTTTCGGTCGAGAGTTAAAAAATAGTATGAAGGGAGGGTTTAATCGATTTTACCTGAGTGTGAGGGCTCTGCCGTTTGAAGCCCGTAAATGGAGAAATGGAGAGCCACCATTCGTAAGCTTAGAGTGAAGCCGAGAGATCGAAGGTTTCTTTGAGGCTTTTAAAGATTCGTTTTTGTGTTTAAGACCTTAGATCCGAGGTTAGAAGAGTGAGGCGAGGGATGTGATGAGTTTGGTGGTCGGTTTAGGTCACCTGGCCACCGACCGGTGGCGATGGAGGCTCTGGTAAAGGTTTCGAACGAAGGGGAGAGCAAGAGGAAGAGAGAAAGTGGCCGGTTGTGTTGCTAAAAGTGATTAGTTTAGTTTAGGTTTGTTTTTAATTAGGTTTTATATAAAAAAATTGTGTTAATTATTATTTTAGCCACCAAATCTCAAGGGTAAAATAATGTTTCAGTTCCCTTAATTTCAGCACATTTTTTCAAAATAATCACCTCTATGACTATTTTTGAAATTGATCCTTTTTATTTGTCTGAATGTTGTTATTTTACATATTTGCTTTCCTGTTTAATTTATTTGGCTTAATTCTGTTAATACTTGTATTTTAGCGAATTTTTACATTTTAACTTTTGTATTTGTTGTTTCATATGGTTGATTTTAATTTACTTCAATTTCATCCTTAATTTTAATTGCATGTTAGTTCCTGTTTAATCCCTAATTGATTTAGTAATTATTCAATTTAATCCCTTATTTGTTTAAATTGCTAAGTGCTAATTAAAATCCATGTTTATTTTCTTTCGAATCGTATTAAGTAATTAGATTATTTTTCATATTTAAATTCACATGAGAAATTTTGTTGCATGAGTAATTTATTTTCTTATTTCCTTGATATTATTTAGATTTTAGAATTTATCCCTAGGTTAGATAGCATATCTTTTAAATAATTATGGTTAATTAGAGCCTTAGTTTAGGTTTAGTCTCTATCATTGATATGTGTTGTTTTTAAGTCATTTGCTTTTTATGTTTGTTTTAAATTGAATCTTTAGATTTAGGTCTTAGATACTTTTTTCCTAATTTAGATTACTTCATCTTTTGGATTAAGTCATTACATCTAAATTTATTTTAATTAAGTCCATTGTTAGGATTGATTTCTTTAATTAGTTGTTTATATTTATTTCGTATGATGATATGTTTACATATGTATGAGTATGCAAATAATTCATTAGTAAATTGCATGACATCATTTTTGTTTGAGATTTATGAAACCCTCATGTGCATAACTCGACCCTCATCAAATAATTGGATTAAGGGTAATTCTCTTTTATTTTAAATCGTTGTGAGGAGCTTCTCTTAACTTATTAGAAAGTCACTTTCAATGATTTTAAATTGAAAATATATCCCAACAGTGAAACCTAAAAATGATTCTTCACCTAAAATTTGGGAATGGGAGAATAAGAAATATTCGTTCATTTAGATTCTTCGAGAAAAGATTGTCAGAACTTATCTAAGGTCTGATCTCGATATTTTTAAATAATCTTCTTCTTCTTTCTAAAAAGGCTTGGTAATTTTATTTTAATATGTTTTGGTGTATTTGAATATTATAATGGAATTATAATATTTCTTTATTTTGGTTAGAGTAAGAATTGATTGCCTCAAGGTATGAGGGGTTTGTTTATTCTCGATAGGAAATAATTAAATATTATTATATTTCATTTTAAAATTCATATTTTTTTGTTTTATGAGATCATAAATTAAATTAAATTTGAACTTGTAAATTTCATTGCAAAGACATTAATTAATCGACTAGGTACCGATTTAGGGCTTTGTGGGGGTGATAATCCTTTCCCACACGTAACCGATTTCCGAACTCAAATTTTGGTAACACAGACCTTAAATTTGTTGAATTAATTAAAATTAATATTTTTATTAAAATGACAAAAATATGTTTTTGGGTGTCCAATCACACCCTAATCAAAGATTGATGGTGACTCTTCGAACCTTAATTTTTATTTTTAAAAGGAATCTCAAATTTTTTGAAACGAGAATTTTTTTAAAAATCACTTTACTTTTTAATTAAAAATTAATAAAATGAGATAAATTAAAAAAATGGTGTGTTTTGTTTTAAATCTCAATTAAGAAAAAAAATTGTTTCGACAGTAAAGATAAAAGAAGAATATGATGCAATTCTTCACATTGTTCTTCCAACTCTTCAAAAGAGAAATAGCATATGCAAAATTGTTAAAGTGTGAATTATGGTTTTCTGAATTTTTTTTTTTGGCCGTATAGTTTTAGCAGAGGGGATTAGAGTGAATCTCAAGAAAGTGTAAGCCATTGTTGAATGGGAAACTTCAAATAATATTTTTAAGGTTTAGAGTTTCTTAAGACTTTTTGGTTATTAACGAAAGTTTGTGAGGGAAAATGTATTATTTATTTGGATTGTTAAGCACCAAGAAAGTTTTGAGAATCTAAAGAAATATTAATGGAAAACTCAGTGCTAGTACAACCAGTATTTGAAAAGAATTATGTGATCTTTTGTGACGTGTCTCGTAATAGATTAAGTGGTGTACTAATGTAAGAAAGAAAATCCGTGACTTATGTTGTGAGGCAACTTAAGATGCATGAGAAGAACTAACTTACCCAGGAATTAGAATTGGCAACAGTAATGTTTACTTTGAAAGAACGGTGCCATTACCTAGTTGATAAATGATGTTACGTCTACATGGATCACAGAGGGTATAAAGTATATATTGACTAGAAAGTATTTAAATTTGAGACAAAGGAGATGGATCAAGGATTTTAAGGATTATGATGTAGTTATTGACTACCATTCAGGAAAGGTTAAGTAATAGTTTATGCGTTAAGCCGAAAGACATTCTCTACCTTAATAGTTTTGTATGCATGATTGTTTTATTAAAAGGAAAATCGTATATTGATTGCAAAATTAAAGTTAAAGCCTATGCTATTGAATCAAATAAATTATCTTTAAAGAAAAGATAATTAGTACATGTTAAGGATCGAATAAGTACAAAAAATGGAAACTAATCACTTTGAATCAAGTACAATGGATGCTTAAATTATTGAAGAAGACTTTAAATTCAAAATATTAAGGAATTTAATAAAGAGTTTATTTCTGAGATGCATTATAGTCCTTTGACTATGCATCCAAGTGGAAATAAGATGTATCATGATTTAAAAAGTCAGTATTAGTGGCCAAGCATAAAAAGGGTTATGATTGAGTTTGTTTTTAAATGTCTGACAACTTAGCAAGTTAAAATAGAGTATCAAGTATATTCTGAATTATGGCAACTGATTTCTATTCCTCATTGAAAATGGGAACATATTTTGATGGATTTTGTAATAGGGCTACCTTCGGCGATTATTGATAGATTGACCAAGTAAAGGATAAAAATATTGATTTGTATCTTAAGAAAACTATTTGACTACAATAGCAATGATAAATGATAGATATCTATGGTTAACTCTGAAAATTTGGAAGTCTTTTCATAAAAGCATTGGGTATTCGATTTGGCGCAGCAAAACTTCCCATCCTTAAACCAATGAACAATAAAAGCAGATTATTCAGATTCTAAAGGATGCTAAAGGCATGTTTAATTGAATTCAAAGGATCATGGGAAAAATATTTACCTTTAGGAGAGATTGTTTATAATAATAGTTATCAGATGAGTATTAAGATGGTTTTCTATGAAACTTTACAAGGAAATAAATGTCAAATGCCATAAACCGATACGAACTCAAAGATCATAATATAGTAGGTCCTGATCTAACCAAGGAAGTTGAAGAAAAAGTGAAAACTTTATAAGATTGCCTTAAGACTTTTGTTGATTAATATAAATCTCATTGAGATTTGGAAAGAGAAAAGAGATTGAGTAGCAAGTGGATGATAAGGTGTATTTTAAAGTATTAACTTGGAAAAAGGATTATATTGTTTGGGCGAAAAGGAAAACCAAGCCAAGATTTATTGGACAATATGTTATTCAAAAGAGAGTTGATCGGTGGCCATTCAATTAATGTTGCCTCTGGAATGGAGAAGATTCACAATATATTTTTTGTGTTGATGCTCAGGAAGTATCGATCATGTCAATACATCGGAGAAGCTTTGGATCCAGCTAGATATGACCTATGAAAAAAAAGTAGTTTTCTTACCTTTTTTGAATCAAGTACATGTGGAAAATTTGAGAACAATTTTTATAAAGGGGGAGAATTGTAATACCCCAAAATTTGGCTAGTGACCACAATTTAATTTTTGAAAGTTTAATAGCCAAAGTAAAAATTTTGGGAATATTTTGGGACCAAAGTGATAATTTTCCCAAAAAACATTCCATAAATGAATAGTTCACCATTTATAATGGTATTCATGTTTTCTTTAGATTTTGATATGGAATCTTCATTAAAGGTTATAAAGTAATAAAGTTTAGTAGAATATTCGAATAATTTGAACGAATAAAAAATTTAAGAAAATTTAAAGGATGACATTTAAAGGTTAATAATTTCATTTACATATTTTTAATTAGTATAATTTAACATGGATCATTGGATTTAAGTTGATTTTCCATGTTAAACCGAAACTATTGGATTAAAGTGACTAGATTGTAATTGTTGAAAAAAAGGGATAAAGATGGAAGCTAATAAAGTATTAGTTAATAGATGATGTACATATAATGATATAAGGAATGATGTCATGATAATGACATGGTGGTAATTATTATGATTTAGTAATGGTAAAAGAGTAATTTAACATTAAATGAATTTTAAATTCATTTAATTTGTTTTTAGACATGTGTAATAGATATTTTACAAGAATAATCAAGACATTTTTGTTCTTCAACCTCCCGAAACTGTGGACTCCATAGCCATAAGGTGAGGAATTTTCATATTCATTCTTAAGCTTATTTAGTTGGTTTTTGGACTAAGGTGTAAAACAAAGAATTAATCTACATCAAGTTCTCTATCATTTGGAATAAATAGATTATGTTCTTATTGCTTGGATCATCCGTTTGGTGATTAGGGTAGATGAAGAACAAGTTGAAATTCAATGATTTAAGATTGGAATTTGATGTTATTAGTGTTGTACAGTTGTTTCCCAGTTTGAACGATGATTAAAACAACTTATAATTACTTCTATATACCATTCGATCATTAAAGTGTAATTAATTAATAACTGATGTACTATATTGGAATTGAATGTTGGAATGTTAATTTGATGTTGGAAGGTTGATTTGAATTGTTTTGGAAGTTATTAAAGTTTGGTGGCCAAAACGTGAAATGCATGAAAGTTGGCTTGAAATGGAAATTGATATAATATTGATACACTAGTTTGAATACATTGCTGGAATTCTTGATTATGTAAGTGATGCTTGAAAATTGATGATTATAGGAAAATGACCATTTGGAATAAATTGGAAAAGTTGAGATGAATTCTAAAAGAATTCATTTTAATGTTTGAAATGTGGAATTTGAAAATGACATGTCATCAAGTGATAAATATGAATAGTAAGGGGACTTGATAGGTCATTTTTAATATTAAGGATAAAGTTGATGTTGCGAAGTGTAATTAATATCGAATCTGTATCGAATTTTTTTAATAAACTTATTTCTAGTATATGCTTATGTTAGTATGATACTAACATATAATTTGAAATTGTATATGTTTTGTAAATGGTGGTTTACATAGATCGTGATCAAAATCAATATACAAGTAATGTTCAAGTTAAGGGAAAAGTAAAAAACTGAAGTTGCATAGCAAATAGAGGTTTGCTAGTGAGGTATTACCAGGTGAGAGCATTCTTACCCACTTTATATATATTTATGGTATGATACGATGAATACTACGTTAAGTCAACCTCTGATGTTTTTGAAAGAAAAAGAATTTGAATCATATTATGAAATATTTTATAATGATTTTCTGAAATGGTTTATGAATGATTTTTGGTATGAATTACCCAATACATTTTTTATATAAGGAATATGGATTATTTCGGGTATTAACTGCCCAAATTCTCTAATTTATGGTATTTGAAAATGAATATTTGTATTGCTATATTTGAAATGTGTTTGAGATATGATTTTGAAATAAAGCCCATTGTATCTACGTAGAGAGTTATTGATACAATTGGTATACCACGAGGTGGAGTGATCTTAGATTATGAATCTGGTACTTTCGTGTACATTTGTCTGGTACTATACGTACATTATGAAATTCATGATGTTTTGACGTCATGAATTATCATATTTGATTATGATATGCATAGTGATATTGTTTTCTATGGCACCTATATTTCTGTCTAGCACCAAGAGTACAATTTATTTATGACAGTTGCAGTTGCAGCTGCAATTGCAATTGCATATCTTGCACACTCGTCTAACTCACGTACAATGCATTCTCATTTGTTATACATTGGGTTATCAATTAAATAAATGTGAAAAGTGTAAATTTATCTGATTCGTTGAGAGTAAGGCTTTCATCGATTATTCTGATTTGGCATAAAATGTATTATATCTGAACTGTGAATTCTGAACTATTGATTTTCATATTTTAGTTTAAAGAAAAGTTTAAAAATTTGTTTTACATATTCATATACTATTATATGATATTTCATGTACGAATAATCTGATATACGATTATAGAATTATATGACAACTATTTTTCACCTTTATGATGAAAGAAAGACCTTTTTAAGTCTAATTATCTGTTCTTGTATTATTACAAGGCATTTTTCTGTAAAATTATTCATGCGATACTTTTTATATTTATATGTTTTATTTTTATTTATAATGTCTCATTAAGTGTATATTTAGTGTGTGATGTTTTCATGCGTAAGTAAAAGAAAGCGGGAGGAGTAAGGGGTTGAGCTTAACATCAATCATCGAAGATTACTTGCAGGTAACAATAATGACATTTTACAGCTTTTTTTATTCTAGTTGGCATGTACGCATATAATAAGTTCTGCAATATTCTAATATGGTTAGATTTAAAACGAATTAAAAATGATTTAATATGTCTATAGCTTTTAAATGGTTCGTAACAATATTTATGTAAGAATTTTAATAATTGTATAAACATGGTTATATATATGAGTATTAATTTAATAATCAATAAAGTTTATTTTATTACTGTAAATATGAGTTTTAAATTCGACAATTTTTAGGCTGTTTTGTTTATAATATAAAACAATATTGAATTGCCATATTGCTGCTTGAAATCAAGCATGATTTGTATGTCAAAATATTATATTTTGATTTTACGCGATTAAATAATTATGGTGAAAAAGAGTTTTAAATTGAATAAACTTTAAAGAATTTTTTTTACAGATTTTTAATAAGAAATGTTTTACAAATGTTATGTGACATCTCTGACTCGTATTTAGTTATGGATACGGGAAAGGGGTGTTATATTTATTGGGTCTCAAAGAAAATCCCTTCACAAAATTCATTGTAACTCTTTTCCATTTTCGCTAAAGAATGAGAATTGGTTGCAATAATCCCGAGGACAATTAATGTGCTCGTTTGACTTACTGACGTTTCAAGCATTAGAAATACACTAAGTTAATGTCCTTTTTATTTTTGGCCCTCAATATCGACTCTTTAAATACTGATACATCTTGTTTCTTCCAAGTTTCCTAGTCAAAGAACTATAATGTGCTTCAGAAAGATTTTTTTTCAATACCTCATTATTTGGAATACTAAGGGGTGTTTGGCAAACAATTGATAGCTGATAGCTGGTTGCTAATTCCAATAGCTGGTAGCTAATTCTAATAGCTGATTTGACCAACTGATTTGATTATCTTATTGAGAAACTGATTTGATCATCTGTTTTTATAGAAGTGTTTGGTAAAATTTAGCATATAGTTGATATGGATAAAATGACAAATAAGGGTATGATACATTTAGTTGTTAAGTACATATATATTTTATAATACTTTAGTCTTTATTGGGGTGGAATTATTTCGTTAAAATGCTTTTGACAAGGAGTTAAAAATTCCTTAAGAAAATTAGTGAATATTTTTGAAATTTTTGAAAATATTTTTGAAAATTTAATATTTATAAATATTAACCTTGTGAGATTGATACATAGTATTAACTTTGTATAAAATATCAACACTACATTTTTTTACTTTCATGTTTTGCTATATTTTCTTAACTAAAATATATTTGAGATCTTACAATTAACAAATAGAATAATAAAATAAAATTTCAGCTTAAATATATTAGGATGAAGGCTATTTCATTATATTAGGTTTTATGGTAAGGATATAATTATGGAAAAAATAATATCAAATATGTCATTTAACATCTTATTTTTCAACCAACTCTTCCAAACCGCTGGATTTTCTAGCGTTTTCATTTTCTGCTTATTTTGCACAATAAGCTCTTTAAAAATGGTGTTTGCCAAACACTAAAAATGGAGAGTTTGACTACCAATCAACTATTTATGCTAAAATAAGCTAAAAGCTCTTCAAAAAGTTGTTTGCCCAACACCCCCAAACTCTTCTTAATAGTATAAGTATTCATCAGACTTAACTTTAACATTTTTAGCTTTACCTTTTTCCACTCGTTCAATTCTTGAGATACACTTTCGATTGTTTATTTGGAGATCCTTTGCTTAATCCATTAAAGTAGGCTTTAATTTTAATTTTTTGATCAATACCCCTTTATCCCTTATGAAAAGAATAACACATTAAAGGGTTTTCTCTCAAAATAAGTATTTCAACTTAATGTTTCAGCTACCAACATTAGCCTCTTTTAAATGGTAGTCAATGATCATATCATAATACTTAAGAAGCTCGATCCAGTTTCATCACTTTAGATTTAACTCCTTTTTGAGTCAACAGATACTTAAACTCTTATAACTAGTATGAATATAACATCATTAACCATACATATATTAATACTTATATTCTTATAACAACATACTACTACCTCAAATTCTAAATGACAAGTAGGATAGTTTCTTTCATTTTTCTTAAGCAGTCTTAAAACATAGGTTGCAACTTTTTCTTCTTATCTTAGTACACATCTCAAACCATTATGAGACATGTCACTATATGTCACACTCTAACAAGGGGTTAAAATTCTTGATACATGCTTCACAAGGATCACATCAAAGGAAGAAGTAATAGCTCTTCCAAGTGATCCACTCGTCCAAGCCTTGGAAAAGAAGACCATAACAACATCATACTTACAATGAATTTTTGAATGGGATCCTAATCTTATTTGGTCAACATGTCTTCTTGATATACGACCGTATTTCTCTTATATTTCCAACGATTCTTGAATTGCATCAATCTAATGTCAAGAACTCAATATATGGTTATTTTAATGAAGACAATGCATGCAGAAAATCCTATAAGGGATTAATACGGAATTTTGTAAATATTACAAATTTTCAATATTTTTATTTGATTATTTGTAATATATTTTCCACAAATCCATCCTCACCACCATCATATTTTCCATCCACCTTCAAAAGTGAGATCTTTTGATTTCTTGATTATCATACTTTATTTTTAAGTTCTTTATCTTTTGTTTATATTGTTCTAATATTGTTCCTTATCTTGTTTCTAGCACCTAAATGAAACCCTAAAGAACCCTACCTGCTGTCGCCACCTTCCATTATTCATTCCCCATTGTTCTTCGTCGAGTCTAGAGCTTTCTAGGTTTGATTCGTCAACAAGAACAACATTCATTAATTTGCCACCGTTTCCCTATCAACTCCTGAGTTACTTTAGCATTATGATGATCGTCCTTTGATTGTTAATATACATATATTTTATGTTGGCACACATATGATGCACATAAGTTCTGGGTCGTACCAATGCAAATTCTAATGCACGTAAGTTCTGGAATCATACCTTACGCTTAACTAGGTTCGGGATGTGAGCTTCTGATACACGTAAATTTGGACCTCACCCCGACCTCTCGAGGATCCGAGGTAGACTAAGGGTTATATATTCTGATGCACATAAATTTTGATTCTTACCCCGAAGCTATCACGTTCTAGATAGGGTAGTGTGTTATCCGAGTTGTACGTAAATTACTCCACTACACCACTCGCCTATCTCATGTTTGTTATGTACTTTTTAATGTTTATGACTTTGCACACCGACATGTTCATGTAATGAATACATGTAGTATTGAATGGTTATTCTTGTGGCACTGAGCTTATGAGCTCAGCGTATGAAATATGTTTCCATGCGCAGGTTAGTAGAGGAATCGTCGAGGAGCCTATCACATTAGTACATTCCAGATCAGCAGTTGCAGAGTATCTCTTGAGTCTATTTTAGAGGGAATGTATTTTATATGGACCTTGTATGATCGAGTCATAACTCTATTTTGATTTTAAAATCTACTGGTTGTATTTGTATGTATTCGAGAGACTCTCATATTTTTTAAACTTGATTTCGATTTTGTTTAATTTATGATGAATGATTATGGTGTTATTAATATTTTAAAAAGAATTTTTTGGGTAGACCATTTTGGTGGTTCTGTATTGCATCATAATCCATGGATCTTCGGGTTAGACCAAATTAGGGTGTTACATTTAGTGGTATCAGAGTGTCCAAATTTAGTTGTTCCTATGACCTATGGGTCAGAGTCAATAAATTCTCCTAGAGTGTCAAGAATACTTAAGTTTATGGACTAGTGATAGTGACCTCAAATTTATTTCTAATTTTAGGGTTCGATCATGGCTGACGATACGATCCATAGTCATGAGCACCAAGAGGAGAGTCATACCTCCTTGGCCAGAGATTTCGATAAAGAGTACTCCACATATTTAATCACCAGGTACCTACGGATGCTGGTGTCGATGAGGTAACATTTTTCTATGATCTGACCTTGACCCTTAGACAGATTTTGAGCTATACCGAATTAATCCGCTATGCCACCTCCCCTATCTACACCCTCAGCTCATCCTGTGTTGATGCCTTAGGATTCCCTGATCGAGAGGCTATATCGTTGTAGGATGATCGACTTTTATGGATCTAGAGATGACGACCCCATTTTCGTATAACAATGGCTTTCAGAGATGCTCCGTACCCTTCTTCAGTTGCACCTCACTTCCGAGGACAAGTTAGAGTGTGTCACTACCCTTTTGAAGGGTGATATGATTGACTGATGAGAGACCGTAGAGTCAGATATGGAGCCAAAGTTGCCCACCTGGGACCATTTTCTGATAGAGTTTAGGGAGAAGTACATCGGTGAGGCCCACACCAACAATCTACATGACCAGTTTCTACACCTGAACCAGGGTGACCGGACCGTACTTGAGTACGAGAAAGAGCTTATTCGGCTAAGTAAGTATTCTCCAATGCTCATTACAACTGAGGTTCATCATTATAGGACGTTTAGGGAGGGCCTCCACTTGGACATCCATAATCATTTGGCACCTGATCCACCTCGTGTCTTCGTAGATTTGACCAATCAAATAAAATATCAGTCATCAACGAAGAGGGCCAGGGGCTATTAGAGTTCAGGGATACCATCAATAAGGCCGTATAGAGGAGCAACTCAGAGTTCAAACCGTGGAGGTATGTCTAACTGTCGCAGAAGACCGTTATCGTTAGCTTCCGGATCGAGTGTCAGCTTATTTTAACGGGCACCATCTCTCCTAGTGTGCTCGACTTATTGGTGTAGACACCCTAGAAAGTGTTATCGAGTGACTAGACGTTGTTTCAACTATGGGTCCTTGGACCATTTTGTCAGAGACTGCCCCTGAGTTCAGTGTTCAGTCTTCGTATCATCTCATAGACCTGCACCTTATATTCAGAGAGGCCAAGGGTGTTAGAGTATGCCCAAAGACCAATCATATGATGATTGTAATAATACATTTGTTTACCAATTTTATTGAATGAAGGCATTGCCACTATTATTTTCAGTTATATGTATGTGTTTAAAATAAACTGAAATATAATAAAATCCATATAATAACATTAATATTATTAAAAGATCCATAATCAAGTATTATTATGGGTATGGACAATAATAATACGCTTAAGACTAACATGTTATTGATTGATGATAATGAGTTGTCCTTGACATAGAGATGTCAGAATTGATACATGATTATATTGTTAGAGAACAATGTATTGGATTGACCCACCATGAGCATATGTCTTGGATTTTGATGTAACAATCATAGCATTGCTCATGGCGATAGTTATATGTATGATCTTCATACTCTAGATCAATGTTATCCCAACATATATTGTTGTATGTTTTGATACAGTTAAACATGCTCCATAACTAGTTGCACTATAAAGGCTGTTATTGAATATATCTCGATATATGTAGTGGGTGTGTATGACTAAGATAGGATTTGTCCTTCCTACATAATAGGAAATATATCACAGGCCACTTGATTGAGTGAGACTAAAAATACATGGCCATGCTCGAATATGTTGATATGAGATATCACAATTATTCGTTAATTATAGTCTACTCTAAATATCAAGAAACAATAGATGGGTTATACAAGTGTGACTATTCCAATACTTGTGCCTATTCTAGATATAAAGGACAAAATGATGTAATATATAAAAGAGTTAATCACGAAGATGATATGTCGAATCATAATTTCTTGTAACTTAGGTGACAATGATATATTGTTAGATGTCACTCATTGTATGTAATATTAGAATTGTTCTAATAATTACTACTAACGTTACATGAACCTATAGGGTCACACCCTGAGATTGAAATGAGCAAAGATGTACAATTTGTTGTATGTTACTAAAATATATCTGGAGTTAATTATATATATATATATATATTTCATATACATATGATTTTAATTATCCCGAATATAATAAGTAAACATTAAAAGAATGTAATTTTGATTACAACTCTTTTAATCGATATTTAATTCGGAATAATTAAACAAGAGTTTAAATAAACGTAAAAGATTATAATTCAGATTATAATTCTTTAATGGATATTTAATTTGAATTAATTAAATAAGATTTTTTTATTAATTCGAAGTAACTTAAAATCCCTAAGAGGTTAGGGTAACTGATATATTTAAAGTGAGGTAAGGTCTAGCAACCACTTCTACTTCAGCCGTTTTTCTCAAAACTAATTTTTGGAAAAGTAAATTTTGCTCTCAATCGGGTGAACTAAGTAGAGGTTGAGACGTGGTTTCGTGGATGTTTAATATTCGAACATTTCGTGATCACCATTAGTCGCTGCTGCCTTTTCTTTTTTCAAGGAACCCATTGTAAGTATACGCATCTTTTCCTCCCGATTTTGATTTTTCCGTACTTGGATCGCTGGTGAGATCATCGAGTTTTATTTTTGTTGTGCCATTGGGTGCGCTGAAGGTCCCAACAGTGGTATTAGAGCTACTTGTACGATTTAAATTCTGGTGAAATTCTTGGTTGATGCGATATGTATGAGATGCATGTTCTAGTTTTATCGTTTCAGTGAATATGTATAATATTATTGTTCGATTTGATAACCACAACGATTAATATGTTAATTTGTTTTGTACAATCTGTGTGTTGCTGTTGGATTTTACAAAATCCATATGTCAATTGTTGACATGATGATTCGTGGGTGTGCGATAGCAGATCGCGTTTAGCAGTGGAACAATGGTTGTTCCAATGCAGAAAACCTTCGGGATTGAAAATCCTAAAAACACTATTCTGTTGATAAGTGTTATCAAATCGTAAGATTTTTCTATAGAAACGAAAGTATCATTTTTCAAAAAATCCCACATATTACTCCCCATACCCCGTAAGGGGCTTTACCCCTTGACCCTTCATGATCAGTATAGATTGTAGTCCCATATTAATATTTTTAAAAAAGGTGCAACAACGTGTATATATATAATATGTTTGTTTTGCACGGTGTTTGACATGCATGGTTATAGCCCTTGTTCATTTTACAATGGTTGAATTTGAAATACGGCTTGCGAGCCGTGCCTTTCTATATCTCAGTTGTATTTCTCTTATATCTCAGTTATAAAACGAGTTTGTTTTAAAATTGTAATCCTATGAGGATTCATAAGGAGCAGAAGAACAGACTGAACTAAAGGCGAAAAGATACCTAGAGAGTAGTATTAGGTTTTAGGGTTTTTGGTTCTCACATTGGCTTGGAATGGGCCACCTAGGTTATTGTTTTTAGGTTATAACCATTGCATCCTATTTATTGCTATATATGTTATATATGCAATGCATCAAATGATAAAATAAGAATGACTATTGATGAGATCAATAAGGGTATAATATTAAAGTGAATAATGATGAGATAATTACGCAAATCCCTATTTATAATCTAAGTTATCTTAACCGTCCAATATTTACCCTCGTTAAGGCTTCGATCGATATTGTGTGGCCTTTGCCAATGCTTTGTGTGGCCTTTGCCAAAGTATTGGCACATAAATCTATCTTGGTTAAACGCGAAGAATAAGCAAATGATATTCACCGGTTGAGATATTGGTAATAACTTAGGTAGGTTATTCTAATAGGATTATAAACCTAGAGGTTAAGTCTTTGAATAAGTCATAAGATGACTTGAACAGTAGTTGTTCACCAAAAAGAGGAGTTACATGAGATGTAACTAGGAATGTGTTACTCACCTAAATAATGACTATCCTAAAAGAAAAGCCAAAGCTGATTTAGGAAATTGATGTATTATGGATCTTCACCCACTAGAAAACTTTTCGTTGAATTTTTCCAAAATTAAAATAGAGAGGGTTTTTAATTTTGAATAAAATAATGGGTGTAATTTGTAAATAAAAACCTATTTATAAATTTTAATTCGGTAAATTTACTTACTTTAATATTTCCATTATTGTATATTTAATGGAAAACAACATTTTATCACTATGATCAATCCATGAGAAGGAGAAGCTTAATGGCATAAATTTCCTTGACTGGTTTCGTAATTTGAGAAGTTCTCAAACAAGATAGGAATGAATATGTCATTTAAGAACATGTTCCTGATGAATCGACAACTAATGCTTCAAGAGATGACAAAGACAAATTCAAGAAACATATGGATGATATGTCAAACATTGGATGTCTAATGCTTGCTACCATGACTTCTGAGCTTCAGAAGCAACATGAGGACATGGTTGCAGATGAAATGATTCAAAATCTCAAAGAAATATATGAAGGGAAATCACGTAAAGAGATATATGATACCTCTAAAAATCTATTTCAATGCAAAATAGTAGAAGGATCTCCTATAGGAGATCATGTCATAAAGATGATGGGCTACATCCAAACATTGGAAAAGTTGGGATTTTCTCTCAAAGATGAATTAGCTACCGATGTTATCCTGCAATCATTACCAAATAGCTTTAAACCAATTTGTCCTTAATTTCAACATGAATGAAATTAACAAGACTTCGCCACAGTTACTTGGCATGTTATGAACTGCTGAAAGTAACATGAAAATGGTTGGACCTAAGCCCATTCTGATGGCCCACAAGATAAAGGAAAGGGAAAGAAAAAGGTAACAGCAAAGTCTAAGGGCAATGGTAAGGCCAAACCGAAAGGAAAAAATACATTGAAACCCAAATGGGGAGTTAGCAAGGAAGTAAAATGTTTCCATTACGATAAGAGTGAACACTGGAATAGAAACTGCCCTGTTTACCTTGAAGAGGTCAAGAAGGCAAAAGCAAACGTAACATTTGTTTCATGTATTTATGTTATTGATGTTAATTTGTTAACATCTACTTCTTGGGTATTAGATAAATGTTGTGGTTCTTATAATTGTACTTTTGTACATGGGCTGTAAAAGAGAAGGAATCTGGCTAAACGAGACGTAGACCTACGAGTGTGAAATGGAGAAAGAGTTGTTGCACTAGGTATAGGGACATATGTTTTATCTTTGCCTAGTGGACTCGACTTAAATTTAGAGGATTTTTATTTTGTGCCTAGTTTGACTAAAAACATTACTTCTATTTCTTGTTTGGACAAGATTGGTTTTGAGATTATTATTAAGAATAATTGTTGTTCTTTTATCTCAATAATGTTTTTTTATGGTTTGACACAATTTGTTAACGATCTCTATATTTTGGATCAAGAAAACACCATTTATAACATAAATACTAAAATATCAAAACCAAATGACTCGAATAAAACTTATCTTTGGCATTGTCATTTATGCCATATAAGTGAGAAACGAATATCAAAACTCTGTAAAGATAGATTATTAGATTCATTTGTTATCGAACAATATGATGTATGTTAATCTTGCTTGTTGGGGAAAATGACTAAAGCTCCTTTTAATAGAAAATGTGAGCAAGCAAGTGATTTATCGGGGTTAATACATAATGATGTATGTGGACCGATAAATACACAAGCCAGAGGTGGATTTCGTTACTTTATTACTTTCACGGATGACTTTAGTCGATATGGGTATATTTATCTTATGCGCCATAAATCTGAAACCCTTGAAAAGTTTAAGGAATTTAAAAAATGAAGTACAGAATCAACTAGGCAATAGTATTAAGGCACTTCGATCATATCAAGGTGAAGAATACTTAAGCATAGAGTTTGATAAACTCCTGAAAGAATGTGGGATTGTTTCACAGCTTACGCCACCTGGTACACCATAATGGAATGGAGTTTCTGAAAGAAGGAATCGAACGCTATCAGATATGGTTTAATCGATGATGAGTAATAGTGATCTTCCGACTTATTTTTTGGGATATGCACTTGAAACAACCACTTTCACACTGAATCATGTTCCATCTAAATCGGTTCAAAAGACACCATACGAAATATGGAATGGGAAACGCCCTAGTATGCTTTTTATTAAGATTTGGGGTTGTGAAGCTTATATAAAACATCAGACGTCTACAAAGCTCAAACCTAAATCTCATAAGTGTATATTTGTTGGATATCCTAAAGAATCTAAGGGATATTATTTCTTCAACCCTAACGAGAACAAAGTGTTTATTTCTAGAACGAGAGTTTTTTCTCGAAAGAAAATTTCTCTTAAAGAAGGGGAAGGGCAGAAATATTGAACTTGAAGAAGTTCAAGAACAACAGACCAGTGAACCTGAAGTTGAACATGTTTCATAAGTTGTTGAGGAACATTCAACAGATTTAGAAACACAACCACTACACAGATCCACAAGAAAACGCCATGCACCTGAGAGATTTAGATTTCTCGTTACCATACATGTAGATGTTCTTCTTATGGATCAAGATGAGCCTATAACTTATCAAGAGGCAGTGTCTAGCCTAGACTCTGAGAAATGACTTGAAGCCATGAGATCTGAGATAGATTCCAAACCAGCAAACCAAGTATGGACTTTGGTTGAACCACCTGAAAGGTTAAACCTATCGGGTGTAAATGGGTTTTCAAGGAGAAAACCGACATGGATGATAATGTACAAACATACAAGGGGCGATTAGTTATAATAGCTACATTCCATGATCGTGAAATCTGGAAAATGGACGTCAAAAATGCTTTCCTTAATGGAAAACTTGAAGAGGATGTGCATATGGCACAACCAGAAGGTTTTGTCGCTCTAGGAAATACTAGAAAGGTTTGTAAGCTACAGAGGTCTATTTATGGACTAAAGCAAGCTTATTGAAGTTGGAATCTTCGTTTCAATGATGCAATCAAAGAATTTGGTTTTATCATAAAAGAAGATGAGCCTTTTGTTTATAAGAAGGCTAGTGGAAGCATTCTTTCATTCCTAATCTTGTATGTAGACGACATACTCATCATAGGAAATGATAAACCTACTTTAGAGTCTGTTAAGACTTGGTTAGGTAGTTGTTTTTCTATTAAATATTTGGGTGAGGTATATATCTTATGAGTTAAGATCTATAGAGATAGATCAAGACGACTTCTAGGTCTGAGTCAAAGTACATATATAGACAAAGTGCTGAAAAGGTTCAGTATGGAAGAATCCAAGAAAGGATTTTTGCCTATGAGACATGGCATTTCTCTTTCGAAGGAAATGTGTCCTTCAACCCCACAAGAAAGAGAACAGATGAATAAGATTCCATATGCTTCATCTGTTGGTTCTATCATGTATGCCATGATATGTACTCGACCAGATGTATCGTATACTTTAAGCATGATGAGTCGGTATCAAGAAAACCCTGGTGAAAATCATTGGGTTATGGTTAAAAATATCCTTAAGTACTTAAGAAGAACTAAGGATAAATTTCTTGTCTATGGAAGGGAGAAAGAGCTTAGTATAAAAGGTTATACTGATGCCAACTTTTAAACTAACAAGGATGACTCACGATCGCAATCGGGTTTTGTGTTTTGTCTTAATGGAGGTGCTGTGAGCTGGAAAAGTTCGAAGCAAGACACATTAGTTGATTCTAAAAAAGAGGCTAAATACATTGCAGCCAGTGAAGAAACGAAAAAGGCTATTTGGATCAAGAAGTTTAAATACAAACTAGGCATTGTTCCTAGTATATCAAATGCTGTAGAACTCCGTTGTGAAAAATAATGAAGCCATTGCACAAGCAAAGGAACCCATATCTCATCAATGATCCAAACATATTCTTTGGCGCTTTTATCTCATTCGAGAGATCATAGATTGAGGATATGTGGAAATGTGCAGAGTACACACGGATAATAACATTGTTTTTCCCTTGACGAAGCCTCTTACACAACAGAGGCATGATCGTCACATTGACTCACTCGGTATTAGATATGTGAGTGATTGGTCTTAGTGCTAGTGGGAGATTATTAGAGTATGCCCAAATATTAATCATACGATGATTGTAATAATATATTTGTTTACCGATTTTATTGAATGAAGGCATTGCCACTATTATTTTTAGTTATATGTATGTGTTTAAAGTAAACTGAAATATAATAGTATATAATAACATTATTATTATTAAAAGATCCATGGTCAAGTATTTTTATGGGCATGGACAATAATAATACGCTTAAGACTAACATGTTATCGATTGATGACAATGAGTTGTCTTTGACATAGAGATGTCATAATTGATACATGATTGTATTGTTAGAGAACAATGTATTGGATTAACCCACTATGAGCATGTGTCTTTGAATATTATGTAACGGTCATAACATTGCTCATGGTGATGACTATATGTATGATCCTCATACTTGAGATCAATGTTATCCCAACATATATTGTTGTATGTTTTGATACAGTTAAACATGATCCATAACTGGTTGCACTATAAAGACTGTTATTGAATATATTTCGATATATGTACTGGGTGGGTATGATTAAGATGGTATTTGTCATTCCTACATAATAGGAAATATATCACAGGCCACTTGATTGAGTGAGACTAGAAATGCATGACCATGCTCGAATAAGTTGATATATGATATCACAAATTATTCAATAATTATAGTCTTCTCTAGATATCAAGAGACAATATATGGGTTATACAAGTGTGACAATTCCAAGACTTGTGCCAATTCTAGATATAAAGGACAAAAGAATGTAATACATAAAAGAGTTAATCACGAAGATGATATGCCGAATCATAATTTGTTGTAACTTAGGTGACAATGATATTGCTAGATGTCACTCATTGTATGTAATATTAGAATTATTCTAATAATTACTACTAACGTTACAAGAACCTATAAGGTTGAACCCTAGGATTGAAATGAGCAAAGATGCACAATTTGTTGTATGCTACTAAAATATATCTGGAGTTAATATATGTATATTTGATACACATAATTTTAATTATATTGAATATAATAAGTAAACATTAAAAGAATGTAATTTTGATTACAACTCTTTTAATCGATTTTTAATTCAGAATAATTAAATAAGAGTTTAAATAAACATTAAAGATTAAAATTCAGATTATTAGTCTTTAATGGATATTTAATTTGAATTAATTAAATAAGATTTTTTTTTATTAATTTGAAATAACTTTAAATCCCTAAGAGGTTAAAGTAACAGATATATTTAAAGTGAGGTAAGGTCTAACAACCACTCCTACTTCAGTCATTTTTCTCAAAACTGATTTTGGGGAAAGTAAATTTTACTATAAATCGGGTGAACTAAGTAGAGGCTGGGATGTATTTTTGTGGAGGTTTACGATTCGAACCGTTCGTGATCTCCATTATTCGCTGATGCCTTTGTTGTTTTTCAAGGAACCCATTGTAAGTATTCGTATCATTTCCTCCCGATTTTTATTTTTATGTACTTGGATCGTTGGTGAGATCGTTGAGTTTTGTTTTTGCTGTGCCATGGGGTGCACCGATGGTCCGAATAGAGGGTCTTATAGGGGTGGTGAAGCCACTTCAGGGTAATATTACAGGGCATCGCTAGATCAGAGACCATCTAGTAGCTCAGGGTAGCCTCGCTCCAATATGTTGTTAGAGGCTAGGAGGATTGTTATGCTACAGATGTGATCTCATGTATATTTACAATTTTCTATGTTCCTATTACTGTATAGTAGACCCAAGTTCCACTCACTCCTATGTATGTTATGACCTTGTGCAAGAAAAGAATATCACAGCTAAGAATTTATAAATAGGGATCAGAGTATCTAGTCCCCAAGGATTAGATGTTTTGGTTGACAAGGTTCACTGCCACTGCCCCATAGACCTCCAAGGTGAGGTATTCTTCGTCGACCTAATAGAACTATAGTTCAAAGAGTTCGATGTGATCTTGTATATGGATTGTCTTACCAAGAATGATGTAAGTTTGAGGTCCAAGGCTAGACAACTTAAGCCTTGCAAGGACAATGTGACAAGCTAGTGATGATCAATGGGAGTAGGAGTTATATCACCAAAGTTATTTTGGCAATTAGAGATCAAAGATTGTTGAGTTAGGGGTGTGAAGTATTCTCGACACATGTTATGGATACTCGAGTTTATGTTCTGATGCTTGAAGACATCTGTACCGTGCAAGAGTTTTTCAATGTATTTCCAAAATAACTGCCAGGTTACCACTTGATCGTGAGGTGGAGTACAATATTAAGGTAATATCAGGTTCAACTCATGTGTCCATTATACTCTATCGTATGGCACCGACAGAGTTGAAGGAACTAAATGATCAAATTCAAGAGTTATTAGATAGGGGTTTTATTCGATCGAGCGTTTCATCTTGGGGAGTATTGGTCCTCTTTGTTAATAAAAAGGTGGGTCGATGAGGTTGTGCATCAACTACGGATAATTGAACAAGTTGACCATCAAGAACTGTTACCCTTTCTCTCATATTAATGATTTGCTCGAACAAATAAAGGTCACATGTGGGTTCTCCAAGATAGACCCGAGGTCAAGGTATTATCAGTTGAAAGTTAAGGATGTCGATATAGCCAAGATAACTTTCAGGATAAGGTACGACCATTAAATTTCCTTGTTATACTATTCAGACTCACTAATGTCCCGACGACATTCATGGATTTGATGAATCATGTTTTTCATCCCTATATGGACCAGTTTTTAGTGGTCTTCATTGACGACATTCTTGTGTATTCTCGATCTGAGGATGAGCATGACCAGTATCTTCACATTATTTTGTAGGTGTTGAGAGAGTGTTAATTATATACCAAGTTTGGAAAGTGCAAATTTTGGTTAACTGAAGTGGCATTTTTGGGGTATGTGATAAGATGATGTCATCCAAGTAGACCCTCAAAAGGTTAAGGCAGTGTTAGAGTGGGAATCACCCAAGAATGTCATCGAGGTATGTAGTTTCTTAGGACTTATAGGGTACTACCTTTGTTTCATCAAGGGTTTTTCCATTACTATCTCACTGTTGACCAAATTAATTAAAAAAGGAGTTCTTTTGTATCGAACGAGAAGCTCCAAGAGAGTTTTGATCGGTTGAAAGAAAACCTCAAGCAAGGCCCTATTCTAACACAAGTGGAGTCTGGTAAAGACTTCATAGTGTTTAGTGATACGTCACTAAACGACTTGGGTTGCGTGTCAATAGAAGAATGAGAGGTTGTAGCATATGTGTTTCGTTAGTTAAAACCTCACGAGCCAAAACTATCCTACCCATGATTTGGAGCTTGTTGTAGTGGTTTTTACATTAAAGATTTGAAGATATTATTTATTCGAGGAAAAGTATCACATCTTCATGAATTATAAGATCCATAAGTATATGTTTAGTAAGAATGAGTTGAACTTGAGTAAACGAAGATAGGTAGAGCTTTTGAAGGACTATGATTGTGTGATCGACTATCATCCAGGTAAAGAGAATATTGTAGCAGACTCTTTGAACAGGAAGACCGTAATGGAGTTGTGAGATTTGCTAGCACTTATAAGTTTGATTGATTTAGGTTTTGTTTTGGTCGATTTGAGAGTTGAGACTGAGTTCGTGGGTGAAGCTAAGAGATTACAGGGTTCGAAATACCGATTGAAGGAACGAGTAGAGGAAGTCCTCTGAGGTAAGGTCCTAGGTTTTGAGTTACGCAACGGATGCGTATTTTATTTTCGTGGGTTTATATGTGTGTTGAATGACAGACAATATCATGAGAAGATCCTTCATGAGGCACATTGTAATTCCCTCTCCATTCATCTGAGAAGCAACAAGATGTACCAAGAGCTCCAACCATTGTATTGGTGGTTAGGCATTAAGAGAGAAGTGTTTGAATTTTTATCCAGGTGCTTAGTGTGCTAGCATGTCAAGGCGGAACATTAGGTTCCCTCAAGATTGTTGTAATCGATTCAGATTCTGCAATAGAAATGGGAGAGAGTGATGATAGACTTTGTAACCGTTTTCTCGATGACGAGAATTGGGCACGATTCCTTGTGGGTTGTAGTGGATCGATTAGCCAAATCTGTTCATTTTCTTCTAGTTCTTATGGACTACACGTTAGAGAGATTCAAACAGATGTACATCCACAATGTTTTGAGATTGCTTGGTGTCCTTATCTCGATAATTTTTGACATAGATTCGTGGTTTACATTTCGATTCTAGAAAGTGTCGCATGGATCTTTTGGTACTAAATTGCATTATATAACCATATTTCATCCTAAGATAGATGGGTAGTCTGAGCGAGTTATTTATATTTTAAAGGATATGCTTATATGCACCGTTTTGGATCTTGACGGTAGTTGGGAGGATCACTTACCCTTGGTGGATTTCGTGTACAACAAAATTTTTTATGTAAGTATTCAAATGGCTGTGTATGAAGCCTTGTATGGGTATAAGTGCGGAACTCGATTGTGTTGGACAGAGCCCAATGATGGCAAGATAGTAGGCCCTAACTTGATCCAAGAAATTAAAAAAAAGGTTTTGTTAATTCAAAGTCATTTGAATGAGGCTTCTGACAGGCAGAGCTTGTATGCCAATCTAAAGCGCAAGGATATTGAGTTCATAGTGGGAGACAAGGTATTTCTCAAGGTTTCCCCTTGGAAAAGGTACTTCGATTTGGATGCAAGGGTAAGTTAACCCCATGATTCACATACCATATGAGGTTTTGGAGAGAGTTGGGACTATGGATTATTGTTTGGTGTTACCTTCATAACTTGATCACATACACAATGTGTTTCACGTCTCTATATATACTTCGAAGGTGCCGATCTGATTCATCCCACGTTACTCACCTTGAGTAAGATGAAGTGAGTCAATACTTGACTTATGAGAAAGAATTGATTTGAATCATTGCCCGAGACATCAAGGAGCAAAGGAACAAGATGATACCTTTACTGAATTGTTTTGGAGCAATCATGGTGTTGATGAAAAGACATGGGAACCGATAGAGGGTATACAGTTTCAATATCCGCATCTCTTTTATTCAAGTAAATTTTGAGAATTAAATTTTTTTTAGGATGGGAGAGTTGTAATGCCCCAAATTTAGGGTTAGGAGTTTTGGGTATATTTGGTTTGGACCTTAGAATATTTCCCCTAACCCATGGAGCTTTTGACCCAAATGGATTTGATTTGGGCTTTCCATGAGCCTAATATGTGTTAAAATGATGTTTTTAATCTGGACCCAAATGTGGAGGGACTAAGGGAGTAATTATCCCATTTTTAAAAGCTAAAGGTGACTTCCCAGTAAGAAAGATGACTTCACGTCTGAAACACCCCCTTTGATATCCCATTTTCATCACTTCCTTGTCTTCTTCTTGTTTCAAGCTATTCTTTGCTATCTAATATTCCAAGAAAGGTGAGAACTTTACCTTGTTTTAGACATTGTTTAGCCACACCAAGGTAAAAATATTAATCTCCACCCTCTAAGCTTTCATTCAAGCTCGAATTTGTAAGTTTTGGCTTTAGCAACCAAAAAGTGGTTTTTATGGGGGTTTATGGAAACTTGGGAGATTCAAGGCGTTTTCAGTCACCTAGCATCAATGTAACATGATTCTAACTTGACCATACTACATGTAGATCATTGTATCTGCATTTTGGTATGTTTTGTTCATGTGAGCATGCTAGAGTAATTCTATGGCAAGATCCATTTTTATTGTTTATAAGCATGAAAGTTAGTACATTTAACCTCTAGGACACCAAATTAGACTTTAAAATATTTGATACTCTTAGGGGAGTGAAAGGGGGAGATTTGTGTGTGTTTTGTGCTTAGAACAGAGCTCACAAGTTTGTCGATAATAGTATTGGAAGAACAATATCAATGCTATTGTTCATAAAAGGCAAAAACCAAACAACTTATAAGGGCAATATCAATACCCCTTTAAGGAGTATCGATACTCGGGGTCTAGTACCTATTCCAAGAGGGTCAGTATCGATACTGAGGTATTTTTCAAAACATCGAAGCCAAATTTGATATCGATACTCATGGAAGTATCGATACCTAGAGTAGAGTATTGATACTCCCAATAGAAGTATCGGTACCAAGGTATTTTTCAAGACATAAAAGAAATTTTAGTATTGATACTCACCTGATTATGGTATCAATACTACTGGCATGTTATCGATACGCACAGTGATTTTTAGGTAATTTTAATTCAATTGGTTTAGGTGTTTGGGCTTGGGTGTTTAGAGTTCGTACAAACTACGAGTATTCAATGCAAGTGAAAATAAACAAGGTAACTCAACTCTCACCTAGAAATCAAGAAAGAAATGATGACATAAGATTGGCCCTTGTATAATGCTCAGGAAACGGTCAGGACACCCAAGTTACTTTAGCATTATGATGATCATCCTTTGTTTGTAAATGTCTAGATATTGTCTGTTGGTACGCATCCATTGCACGTAAATTTTGGGTAGTACCAGTACAAATTTTGATGCACGTAAATTCCAAAATCATACCTTATGCTCAACAAAGTTCAGGATGTGAGCTTCCAATGCACGTAAATTTCGGCCACACCCCAACCTCTCGAATATCCGAGGTAGACTAAGGGTATAAGTTTCGATGAAAATAAAATTTTTGTTCTCACCCTAAAGCTATCACATTCTATATAGGCTATTTTGTTGTTCGAGGTGCACGTAAATTCCTTCAACCACACCAATCGGCCTATCTCATGTTTGTTATGAAGTTTTACATGTTTATGACTTTGAACACTGGCATGTTCATGTAATGAATGCATGTAGTATTGAATGGTTATTCTCATAGTACTGAGCTTGTGAGCTCAACGTATGGAATATGTTTCCGCGTGTAGGTTAGTAGAGGGATCATCGAGGAGCCTATCGTATCAGTACATTCCATATCAGCCACTGTAAAGTATGTCTTGAGTTTATTTTAGAGGGCATTTATTTTATATGGACCTTGTATGATCGAGTCATAACTCTATTTCATTTTTAAAATATACTAGTTGTATTTGTATGTATTCGGGAGACTCCCATATTTTGTAAAGTTGATTTCAATTATGTTTAATTTATGATGAATGATTTTGGTGTTTTGATGTTTTAAAAAGAAATTTTTGGGTATACCATTTCAGTGGTTCCGTGTGGCATCGTAATTCATGGATCTTCAGGTCGGACTGGATTAGGGTGTTACATCATGGGCTTTTACATATTATGATGTATACTTTAAGGATTAGCTTGATCATAAAACATTATAAAAAATCAGTCAAGAAATACTACTTCAGAAATCACGAGAAGGAATTCGTCAAGATCAAGGAAACTCAAATTTGGGTGAATCCAACAAGTAATGGGAAAATCCAAGGAACATAATTTTCTGAAATCAATTTCACATATCCAAATTTTCAAAATTTTGTGCCAACACAGTCTCAAACTAATGAATCTCTCATTAACAAATATATGAATCATCACAATAACAAGTCTCACTAAAGCTTAGCATGCTTGTTTTAGAATTAGCATGACGATTTACTTTCACAGGACATTTAATTAAAGAATATAATTAGGAACATTAGAGTATTTATTTAGTATGGATAGAAAGACATTCATATATCAATGTAAGGAAAATATCTATTAGATCGCTTACGAACGTCATCTAAGGATCACATGTAGAAAATCTTTAACTAAGGATACTCTCACTTATTGAATTAAAAAAATAATTTATTTGATGGTTCTAGATTTAGATCGAAGATTTAAGAACGTCAATGATGAGATCAACTATCAAAATAGCAAGATCACTTAAGGAATCAAATTAAAAATGTTTGTGGAGAAAGCTATCGCAAAACTCATCCTCTAAGATACAATTGAGAACCTACGATCTATAAGAAAATCAAGCAATATATCACTCTTAAAGACATACGAATTTTATGATATTTTCTCAACGCAGGTCGTTGACTTAGATGAATAACATACACCTTTCTCCCAGAATAATTCATTCACTTGACTATGATTTACATAAATGAAATCTTAAGAGAATTTTGACTTCTAATAGTAATATTAGAGGGAGTATTATCACTTTTACTACGTACTCTAATATTCAAGACACGTACGAGGGGGAAAACTTAATCTCACTTACGTCTACAAAATTGATTAAATGGAGATTGTAAAATTGACTATTATTCTAATAAATCACTCATCACCCTTATGAGATTATACTTCCACACAAATCTATCGATGCCATAAACATTTATTTATTTTTAGTCTTACGATAATGTTTTCTATAGTTCTATCTTAGTACTTTTATCCACTTATTCATAAAATAATTTCTTAGCTATATGTAAGAGGATAGATTAGGTTCCTTACTTGAACCTTTACTAAAACATTTTAACACCTGATATGCCAAACTAACTAGAATGTCACATCAAAATTTTCTTATAGGTTTATCTCTGATACACATTTTTTTAGTCAATGTTAACAAATTCACTTACCATTCAACGATAGAAGGATGGTATCGAATTCTGATTCTGCAATTATACTTTGCAACTTTTGAAGGCATGTAGGACTCGACCAAGTTAACCTAGAACTGACTAAACTCTACCTCTAATAGCACTAACTGTATCATCCAAATTTCACATATTCAAGTGTCACATAGAATCACCAAATTCAATAATATTTTTCTTTCGAACCATATTCACTTTTCAAACATTTACAAAAGGTATAAAACAATAACAATTTACAAAAGCAGGCCCCAATTTAGAAAATCAATAAAATAAATAAATAAAATAATAGAAGTTGACTCAATTCAAATTGCAAACTAATTTAAATTTACGACCTCTATATGCCATTAAATTGTCATCTTTGTGGTCTGGTACTCCACTAAGTCTTATATGATATCGTGGTCCCATGACATTGTACATGACCTACAACATTAATCGGAGACATATCCTGAAAGTTGAACTTGTAAGCCCACACCACACAATATCACTTCTATACTACATACATTCATAAAAAAAAGTATGTTAACAAGTATAATTAGAGAAGAATTACTATTATGTTAACAATGCTACTAAGTCATCTATTTAAACTATATCAACGATCATAATATTATGAGTCTCATGCTTCCCTTAGTTTACTACTAAGTACCTTTCCATGAGTATACATCTCTAACCATAATATCATGCTACCATGCATCATCATATGCAATACATAATCATCAAACACACAAGTTAAGGTAGGCATCAAAGTAAGGTAAGAGGTTTTACTATAACTCGGAACTCACACCCCTCTAGCCTATCTATGGTACCCTAGGGTACCTAGGCTAAGATCTAAAATTTCTACATCATAAATGTACACCTAGCTATCTTACTCCTTATGATTACTTAACGTATTTATGCCTAGCTAGAAAATAAGTGCATTTGCACTATCTACGATGTATTAAGATATTTCAATCAAACAAGACAATCATCGTGTAGACATAAGCATACAAGGTGCTCACAGCCACATACATCAATCAATGCCACACAAGGGTAAACAAGATAGCTCAACTACACACTATTATAACTCATCACAATAAGGTGAGGTCATCTTTTCACTCGATAATGTCTCGCTTGTTTTATCTTCTAAATGTTATGGAAGGGTTTATTAGTCTTATAGTGCTTTATGCCCTTACGTTAATTAATACTCATTTCTATCCACATGGTATATTATTACTAGGTTGATGTCTGCTAGGGGTTGGTTAATCAATAACGATTCTCTAGTCGCTCTCATAACACTTTCCCTCAATTTACCTTGAGTTTGAGGGATGACTTGTACATAATCTTTATACCCAAGTAAATCAGTGTCCTTATTATTTCTCGAGTTAAGGTAAGTCTTATGGAATCTTACTTCATAATGTTCTTATGATTATCACACAATTTACATAATTTTTCACTTGTAAGCTTTATTAAGATGTTTTGGCAGTCTTAAACCTTTTATCGTGTCCTTAAACTAAAAACAAGGATTCCTGTCTATTTCATTATGATGGTATCAATTCTAAGCCGTTTTGTATTGATATCAACCCTTAATTATTGGTATTCACTCTTGGTACCTGTACTATTT
This sequence comes from Hibiscus syriacus, assembly GCF_006381635.1. Classification (NCBI taxonomy): domain Eukaryota; kingdom Viridiplantae; phylum Streptophyta; class Magnoliopsida; order Malvales; family Malvaceae; genus Hibiscus; species Hibiscus syriacus. The sequence goes on along the minus strand of NW_024062296.1, from coordinate 6,687 downwards.
TCACAATCGATGTTTTCAAAATTAACCCAGTATCGATACCTTTATCTAGGGTATCGACACTACCCTCTTATGGTATAAATACTATTTAAGTATCGATACCAAAATTGACTACTGATGTAGCACCCTAAACTAGTACGACACATAGTTGATCGACTTAAATGATACATAGAACCACCAGAGTGGTTAACCTAAAATTTCTCTTTTTAGTACTCATTTAGAACTATGATTTAAAGGCACTTAAAGATAAATAATTAACCATAAATATATATATATATATACACACACACGGGTTAGAGTTAGAGTTAGTAAAAGTTTATGAATATATGCCTCTAGGGATGTTAAGAGTACTTCTCCTTCTGAAAATGTTTATAGTAACCCCTCTTATTGTTTAAATTTTAAAGATCATATACGGATGAGAGCCCAGGGCATATTCATGATGGTAGACATAAGAGTGGGAAGTCCCTTGTAGACGATATAGGTGATGAATTTTTCTTCGATATAGACTTTGAGGAGCCTAGGGATGCGAGGGTCGAGGATGCGACATCCTTTAGATATTTGACAGAGACCTTTACGTGTATAGTCAGAGCCCTACCTCAGACACCCTCTACCTTACCTACCCAACCAGTTAAGCCAGCCCCACCTGAAGTAGCACCTCAAGAGACCCCATTTGAGAGGCTCCAGAGATATCATACCACAAATTTTTTGACATGAGAGACACAATCCAATAGCAGCAGATCAATGGATTAGAGAGACCCTTCAGACTCTTCGCCAACAACACCTTACCCCTGAGGGTATGTTAGAATGTGTCATCTCCCTACTAAAATATGATACTATAGATTGATGGGAGGTGATCAAGATGTCCCTACAACCTAAGATACCTACCTGTGATTGCATCTTAGAAGAATTTCGTCAGAAATACATTGTAGAGGCTCATATGTATGCTTTGAGAGATCAATTCATCTAGTTGACCCACGAGGACCGTATAATGTTTTATATAAGGTATAACTGGTGTCATCAAAGTACCACTGTTGCTGGAAGTTTATGGAGGGCCTATGTTTGGATATTCTGACCCACTTAGCCATCGGTCCACCAAAAGTATTTTTTGAGTTAGTCTGAAAGGAAAAAACTGTCGAGAGGGTGTTTAGAGAGGAGAACACTAGAGGCAAAGGTTACTTATGGATATAACAAATGAGTAGTAAGATCATCTATATCTTCCCAACAACCTAAGAGGTTGAGAAATTTTTAGGGGTCTTGGAGAGCTCTAGTAGGTCAGTCTGCTCAGAGTGCGAGCAAATGTGAAGGTTGATCTAGTCAGCATAGAAGACCATTGGACATTGTATCAATTGTGAGCTTTAAAGCTTCTTCAAGTTTGCAGTCTCATCCTACTTGTCTTACCTGCGATAATAGGCATATATGGGTTTGTCCGTAGAGGTCCAAGGGTTGTTACCTTTGTGGGTCCATGAACCATTTCATTAGAGATTTCTTAGAGGCTTAGGGTGTAAGCCCAACCACTAATCAGAGGTCAACAACATTAGGTCAGAGGAGTAGATGACCCAAAGAGGTGGGAGTTCTACATTTGGTCAGATTGGTAGGGTGAAGCTCAATCTGAGGCCAATGCTGAGCCCAGAGTTGCTGCTTGTTAGTATGGGGTTTAAGCTTGAGAGGTTTGTAATGCCACAGACGTGACTGTAGTTACCTTTACTGTGTTTTACCTTCTGATTATTACTTAATCGACCCTAATCTACCCACTCCTATATTTGATATGATCTAATTCAAGAAAGATATCCTAATTGAGAACCTTAAAATAAGAGTTTGAGTGTCCAACGTTTTAGGAATAAATGTCCTAGTAAATAAAATCCATCGTAGAAGCTCGATCAAAATTCAAGGTGAAATTTTTCCTACTGACCTTAAGGAACTACCTTGTATAGAGTTTGATTTGATTTTGGGAATGGATTTGTTGTCAAAGCACAATGTGAGCTTGAGTTGTAAGCTTTGATAGCTTAAACATAGCAAGGAGAATGGGACTAGGATCATAATGTTTGGCGAGAAGGCCAAAGGTGCAAGGTTCTTGTTAACCCTTAAGGCATGATGAATGTTAAAACAGGGTTATGAAGCCTTCTTAACTCACATTGTTGACACCAGAGTCGCAGTTCCAATGATATAGGATATCTGAACCATTAGAGACTTCCAGGACATGTTTTTAGAAGAGTTGCCAGGGTTACCACCGGATAGAGAGTTAGAGTTCGACATAAAAGTAATGTCGGAGTCCGCTCTGGTATCTATTTCTCCTTACCTCATGGAACTGACAATCTTAAAAGAATTGAAGTTACAAATTCAATAATTGCTTGAAAAAATGTTTATTTGACCATGTATTTCTCCTTAGGGAGCGTCGGTCCTTTTCGTTAAAAAGAAGGACAAGTCGACGAGGATGTGCATCGACTAGCTCTAGTTGAAAAAGTTAACAATCAAGAACTGATATCCTCTTCCCATAATTGACGAACTTTTAAATCAACTTAAAGGAGCCTGTGTTTTCTCTAACATAAATCTGAGATCCGGGTATTACCAACTTAAGGTTAAAGAGGCATATATTGCGAAGTCCACATTCAGGATAAGATACAATCACTATAAGTTCCTTGTAATGCCGTTTCGACTCACCAACACTCTAGCGGCATTCATGGACCTCATGAACTGAGTCTTTCACCCTTACTTGGATCAGTTCATGATAGTTTTTATAGACGATATTTTGGTATACTCATGATGAGAGGACGAGCATGGCTAGTATCTTTGTATATTTCTTTAGACTCTTCGAGATTCTTAATTTTTTCTCTAAGTTTGGGAAGTATGAATTTAGGTTGTTTGAGGTCTAGTTTTAGGCCATATAGTAGCAGCTGATGGTATTCGAGTTGACCCTCAGAAGATTCGTGCAATGCTTGAGTAGGAACTCCCTAAGAACGTAACTGAAGTGTGTAGTTTCTTAGGTCTTGTGAACTATTATCATCAATTTGTTAAGGGTTTCTCGATGATAGCAGCCCCAATAACTAGGTTACTTCAGAAAGGAGTATCATTTGTATGGTATGAAAATAATAGAGCAATTTTGAACAATTGAAAACCCTTTTAATCCAAGCCCTAATTCTAACTCAGCCTGAGTAGAAAAAGATTTTATTATTTGTAGCAAAGCTTCGGTAAACGACCTGGGTTGCATGTTGATGCAAGAGGGAAATGTGGTCGCCTAAGCTTCTCGTCATCTTAAGCCTTACGAACAAAATTATCCTACACATGACCTAGAGCTTACAACCGTAGTCTTCACGCTCAAGATTTGGAAACATTATTTACATAGAGAAAAATGTCATATTTTCACTGACAATAAAAGTTTGAAGTATCTGCTTACTTAGAAGGATTTAAACTTAAGACATCGTAGACGAGTTGAGTTGCTAAAGGATTATGAGTGCATCATCAATTATCACCTAGGAAAAACGAATGTTGTAGCGAATGTGCTGAGTCAAAAATTGATGTTAGAGTTGAAAGTGATTTTGGTGTGCTCTAGTGATGGTGGATTATTGGTAAAGCTTCGAGTAGAACATGAGATAATAAGCAAGATTAAGAGACTTCAAAGTTTAGATAATCGTTTAAGAGCTCATGTGGAGCAAGTCCACTAAGGCGAGACATCATGATTGAATTGTGAGAAGGTGATATGTTGTACTTTAGGGGACGTTTGTGTGTACTTGAGGACGAGCAGTTGCGCAACAAAATTTTCACAAGGTTCATTACAGTCCACTTTAGGTTCACCCAAGGAGAAATAAGATGTATAAATAACTGTGACCGTTATTTTGGTCGGGAATAAAGATAGAGATTTCTGAGTTTGTGGCATAGTCATTGGTGTGTCAATAAGTTAAGGCAGAACATCAGGTTCCCTTAGGACTACTCCAGCTAATCAAGATACCACAGTAGAAGTGGGATAGAATAACTATGGATTTTGTAACTGGTTTACCAATGACAAGATACAAGTACGATGCAATTTGGGTGATCATAGATCGGTTGACTAAGTATACTCATTTCTTACCGGTTAAGATGGATTTCACCTTGGAATGGTTATCTCAGTTCTACATCCGTAAGATATTAAGATTGCACGGAGTCTCAACTTCAATTATTTCAGATAGAGACCCTAAGTTCACCTCTTGATTTTGGGAAACTTTTCACGATTCTTTAGGCCGTAAACTCCATTTTAGCACCGTGTTTTACCTCAGACAGACATTCAATCAGAGCGTGTTATTGAAGTTTTTGAGGACATGCTTAGGTGGGTTGTTTTATTTGAGGGTATTTAAGAGGATCACCTACCTTTAGTGAAGTTATCCTATAATAATAGTTATAAATCAAGCATTCAGATGGCCCCGATGAGTCTTGATACAGGCGTAAATGTAAAACTCTTTTTATTGGATAGAGCTTAGTAAGGGAAAAATTATGGGTCTGGATTTAATTAGAGAAACCAAAGAAATAATTTAAAGTAGACTGAAGACGCATCAGATAGGCAAAAGTGGTATGCGAATTTGAAATGTAAGGAAATCGAGTTTGTTATGGGTGACAAAGTCTTCCTTAAGGTATCTTCATGGAAGAAAGTACTTCGATTTGGGCGTAAAGGGAAGTTGACCCCACATCTTATCGGTCATTTTGAAGTGCTAGAAAGAATTGGGTCGGTAGCCTACCGTCTAGCCTTACCCCCATAGTTGGAGTGCATTCATAATGTGTTCCAAGTGTCCATGCTTCGAAGGTATCATTTAGACCCATTGCATGTCCTACCTTTAGAGCAACTTGAGTTAACCCCCAACATTACCTACAAAGACGAGCCGATCAAATCCTGGCTAGGGAATTGAAAGAGTTAAGGAACAAGAAAATCCCATTGGTGAAAGTGCTCTAGAGGAATAATGGAGTCGAGGAGCCACTTGGAAAACTGAGGAAGATATGCAACTACAGTATCCGCATCTTTTCTATCTAGGTAAAAATTCGATGATGAAATTTCTTATTAGGATAGGAGAGTTATAACGCCCGAAAACGAATTAGTAGTTTGGGTCAACTTGAGACCCATAAATTGATCAAAGAATCCAATAAAATATTTGAACTTAGCTAATTTGGTAATGGGCTTGAGTTGGGCCAAGAGTTAATGGTGATTTTGTTTGATTTAGAGTGAAAGGGGCTAAAAGTTCAATTAACCATTTTGTTGGAAAAAACTTCCCCTTATTTTATGGTGTTTACGTGAACCATTACCCAAATATCTGACCAAACCTCATTCTTCATTCATCATTTTCTCTTACTCTTCCTTTCCAAAATAAATATTTTCAAGCATTATAAATTTAGATTAGTTAATCCAAGATTATTAATCCTCATTCTTCTAGCTTAATTTAAAATCCAAATTGTAGATTTTAACCATAGCTACTAAAATGGGTTTTTGAGGGGTGTATGAGAACTTTAGATTCTAACCCATTTTCAGTAAGATTCAAGTTGTAACAATGTTTTGAACCCTAGCCCAAGAATCTAACTAAGTTAGTAATATTTTCTTAATATTGATCAGTACCGCTATTGTTCTTGTTCAGGCCTAAATTAGTGAAGTTTATGAGTGTTGTAAAACCTCTTGAAGGAGTATCTTCACTGAGGGTGTGATATCGAGATCAGGGGTGCTTGGTTGAGACCAATTTTCTAATATGCCATTTTTGTATCAGTAATTAAAAGAGTATCGAGACGCAAGGTCCAAGTATTGATACTCCCCTTATGAGTATGAATATTTCCTTTTAAAACAGAGAGTTTTATTTTGAGGTATTGATACCTTGGGTATGGTTTCGATACCCGATAGGCGATATTGATATTATACGGCTAATAACGTTACCAAAGAGTTGTTGAGCTAAAATTGAGGAGTGTAAAGGCTAGTGAGGTTCCCAATTTTTAGTTACTCTTAATCGTGATACAAGTGGAACATTAATTAGCATAATCAAACATAAAAAATAAATAATTAGGGCGACATAAGACTAGCCTTGGTGATGCTTGGGAAATGATTCAAAAACCCGAGTTCCTTAGTTTATAGTCTTGAAGTAAGAATTAGTCTGAGTATCCTTAGAGAGTGGACAATGTATTATAAAATGAATAACTATGGCGCAAGTTCTGATACTTGCAAGGGTTGGGCTAGTCGAGGATGTGGTGTCCGATGCAGAGATTTTTGGGGCCAATCCTCTATAGACTAGAGGGGTGCATGAGCTACGAGATGTAGAAATTCCTCAACTGCACCATGATGTATATATCGTAGAGAGTGAGTATGGGTATACTCACTATTTTATTTTTTCAGTTGAATAAAATGTTATTATACCCCTTTAGTATGTTTATTTGTTAGTGTGGTACTGCCTAGTTAGCTCAGCATTTGGAATTTATTTCCTTACATAGATTTAATGTGGAGCACTTGAAGAAGTTTTTGCAGAGTAGAGATCCAGACCCAGACTTCAGAGCAGAGTATGTCTCGATTTCTTAGAGGGCATGTATATTTTTAACCTTATTGTAAAAGTCGATCTGTACTTGTTTTAAATGAATGGTCTGTATTTTTTGATGTATTTATTTTGGGGAGCTCCCGTTATAATCTTATTTGTAGAATGGTAAATGTTTATTTATTTTGAGCATTTTATAATGTATGTTTTCCTTGTGTATGTTAAA